>NC_132787.1:66515290-67752790 GCF_048418805.1 Vulpes vulpes
ATCCCAATTATACCTAAATTCTTCCTTCTCAAGCTATCATTGATTTCCCTAAGTCTTTCCTTGTGGGCTCTTGTTTTTCTTTTTCCTCAGCTTCCTTCTTACCATCAACTTGTCTTCTCTGTCACTCACTCTCTCTTCCACCTCGTTAACCTTAGCAGTTAGAGCATCCAATTTGGATTGCATCTCATTTAATCTATTTTTGATTTCAGCCTGATTAGGTCTCAACTCTGTAATTACGAAGTCTCTAGAGTCCTTTTTATGGTTTTCCAGAGCCACCAGCAGCTTTATAAATATACTTCTGAATTGAATTTCTGACTTGTATTTAAATCCAAATTCTGTAACTCTGTGGTAGAGAGCATTGTTTCTGATTCTTTTTGGTGAATTTTTCTTTCTAGTCTTTTTGTCCAGTGCAGAGTGACTGCATAAGCAACCTGTATCAAAAATATCGACCATGACCTAAGTAAAATACACACTAGATGATGATGCTGAAAAGATCATAGACCAGAAAATAGAGGAAAAAGAGGAACAGAACAAAATAAAACAAAAGGACTACTAAAGTGAAAAACAAATTTTAAAACAAAGTAATAAAAATAAAAAGCCAAAATTAAAAATAAAGATGAAAAAAGAAAAAAAAAGGAAAGAAAAGAGAAAAAAGGGGAGGCATAGTGGTGGTAAGAAGTGGTAGTGGAGAGAGAATGTCTACCTCAGGGGTCCTAGAGGGTGATCCTCTTGGTTCTGAGTGTATTTTGTCTTGTATGTTAGAATATGTCCAATCCCAAATTTATACAAACCAGCAATACTTACATAAAGCACCAACATTGACAAAAAAAAAAAACATAAACAAGATAGAAGAGGGGGGCAGACTGGGAAGGAAGAGAGAATATAATCTCACAGAGTGAACCAACAGTGTTCCACTTGGTTCTGTGTGTATGTTGGTTGTGTGTTAGAAGGTACTAACTTCCACCACTGTAAAATAAAACAAGGCAGAAAAAAAAAAAAAAACAACCCAAATACCCACATCTCTCATATCTACCAAAATTAAATTGAACATGTTGAAGGGAATCCAGATGTGAAAAATGTATCTAAGATATGTAATTGCAGAAATATCAAAGTCAAAAAGAAAACAACATAAAAACAAAGAGTTGGTAAAATATTGTAGTTAAAGTGGGAAAGAGAAAAAATATTGGAAATTTTTAGTCTGATATAAAAATGAGTCATAATGGAAAAAGAAAAAAAAAAAAAAAAAAGACCCTCTAGTTCTATATAGTATTTTCCCTGTCCTGGAGCTTTCCAGCGCTGCTTGTTCAGTAAACTTGGTTTTCCTTTGTTCTCCCAGCTGGTCTTCTGGGGGAGGGTCTGCTGTGCAATTGATTCTCAGGTGTCTGTCTGTGCCAGACCCAGAGATGCTGGGTGCTGGGCTCAGTGTGAGCTGTTTATCCTGTGAGGCCTTTGTTCCCTAGAGGCCCTGCCTCTCCCAGGCACAGGGTTAATCAAAGAGAGGGGAAAAAAACCCAAAAACAAAAATTGCGGCAGCCAGATTTCCAGCTCTAGAGTCGAGCTCCGGGCAAGTAGCTAACCATACACTCCCAGTCCACACTGGCCTAGATGCTCCCAGAGGCTGATGTGGGTGAACTGGTCTGCACAGCTTACGGGGCGCTCCCAGTGGCAGCAGCATTCTCACTTTCCCATGCCCTCCTTGCTTCTGCCTGGCCCAGGGGGAACGAAGGATCACTGACTTTGTCTGCTCGGGCGCCCTGGGATCCGGGGCCCTGTGCCACTGCACCTGCGCTCCTAGGGGCTGCCTCTCCCGAAGGGAACGGGGTACAGCCCCCTCCATGCAGAGCCGGGCGCCTGACTGGCTTCTCCCCAAGGCCCCGGGGCTGCGGCGCTCCAGCCCTTTACAGATACTGGACCGAGGTTTGCAGTGAGCTTCCCCCCGGTGGGAAGGGGGTTTGCAGTCCTCTTACAGTGACTCCGGGAATCTGGAGGCTTCACTGCCCCTCCTGCGATTCTGCCCAATTTCCCTGCTAAGCACGTTTCTGTCAGGAAAAACTCTGGTGTGAATTTCAAAGTTCCGGCTTCTCAAGGGCTGGGCTTTCGTGCCCTGGAGGCTCCCGCAGCTCTGCTCTAGCCCTGCTAGCCGTGGTTCACCTCCCCCACTTTATTCTTTTTTATTTTTATTTTTTCGCCATCCTACCTTGTTAGAAGCGAAAACTTTTCTCTCGCATTCCAGCTGTTCTTTCTTTAAATCTCAGATCGAATTTGTAGGTGTTCAGGATGGTTTGAAAGTTATCTAGGTAAGTCTGTGGGGCCAGGTGAGTTGACGACCCCTATCTTCCACCATACTCATCTATCACTCCAGTAATTAATTTTTATAAGCATATTTTAACTAAAAATGTACTAAGCACTTTTATAAGTGCTAATGATTTATTGACTCTATTACTTTTTTTTCTGAGAGTTAAGCATCTTAAATGTAAAAATGTCATAGGTTTTTTTTTTCTTTTTCAATTCTGACATTTCTTATTTCCTTTTCTCACAGAATTAGTTAGACTGACCACATGTTAAGTCACAGTGGTGACAGCAGGTACCATTCTCTCATTCTAAGGTTTTCCCTCATGTACAATACTATTTAAGGAAATAGCAGTTACTAGCAGTTACCAAGAAAATTTCCATCAAATTAACATCAGCAACATAGCTAAGTAAGATGTCCCTCATCATACCCCCCCCCAACAACAATTTGCCATCCATCCACAGATAAAAGTGTCTTTGTGGGAGCTATGGGATCCAGAAACATATACCAAGGAAGAGTCTTGCCCACCTGTGCATCAGGTAATAAACATATAGAACTTGGTCCCAGCAGTGACACCTTCAGTGTCCTATGAACCAGCTCCAGGTTCTCCCAGCCACAGTCTGGAAGTCCCCAGATAATACCATCTTAAATAATCACCCAAGGACAAGAGTTTTTGTGGGAGTACATGTTCCCAGGAAAGAAACTCCAGTACACCATGAGAGAGAATAAAAATGAGTTTGGATGCACTGGAGAGTGTATGAGGAATAGTTTGATTTTACCCACATTACCCTTCACCCTAGGCAGCACAGCTCAATGCCAAGTGAGACCTTAGCCAGTGATTTCTGCCACAGAGGGAAGTGAAAGCATGGGAATGAGTGTGTGACCTCCCCAGTTGTGTGGGATGTTCCAAAGAGGACTATTTCTCTCTTACCCCATCCAGAGACTGAGTCATGAGTTTCATGACTGGGAGGTGGGAAGATTCTGGGAGAGCCATAGCCAGGGCTCTTGGAAGCATTAAAGTGATGTGAATCCTAGTGACTATGCTATAGACTCCATCAAGAAACCCACTCAGGAGCCACAAGGGATACTTCACCTACAGATCTCCCAACTAGCATGAGGACACACCCAGGGTTCCATGTATCTCACTCACATACACACACTCTCTGTGGCCAGCCCTCTATCATGTTCCTAAGAGTGATGGGTCACAAGACAATCTTAACAATTTTAAAAAGTTGAAATCATACCAAATATCTTTTCTGATCATACAGTGGTACCAAACTACAATTCAAACAGGAGAAAAACTGGGACAATGCACAAGTAGTGTAAATCAAACAACGCAGTCTTTAAAAACCAATGAATCAAAGAAAAAGTCAAAAGGGAAATAAAAAATATATTGAAACAAATGAAAATCATAATACAAAATATAAAATACCAGATGCACTGAAGGCAGTTTTATGAGGGAAGTTAATAGGGTTAAATGACTACACTAAGAAAAAACAAAGATCCCAAATACACAATCTAACTTTATATCCCAAAGAACTAGAAAAACAATGAGCAGAAATACATGAATTAAAGAACAATAAATAACAAAAGGTCAACAAATTGAGTTTCAAAAGAAAGATAAAATTAACAAACTTTTAGCTATACTAACAAAAAAAGACCTTCAAATAAATAACATCTGCAATGAAAGAGGAGATATTACAATTGATAATACAAAACAAAATGATCATGAGACCACTTTGAACATGTATAAGCCAATAAATTGGATAACCTAGAAGGAATGGATAAATTCTAGGAACATGCAACCTAGCCAGACTGAATTATGAAAAAATAGAAAATTTGAAGAGACTGCTAAGGAAATTATATTGATAAGAAATGTCCCAGCTAAGAAAAGTCTAGGATCAGATGGTTTCCTCTTATTAATTCTATTAAACATTTAAAGAAGTAACATGAATTCATCTTAAACTCTTCCAAAATATTGAAGAGAAGGGCACACTTCCAAACTAAATTTATGAGGTCAGTGTTACTCTGATACCAAAACCAGACAAGAACACTCTAGAAAATTAAAGGCCAATATCCTGATGAATACAGATGCAAAAATTCTCAACAAAATATTAGCAAACCTAATTATTAGTAAACCTTTACTAGCAAACGTAATTATCAATAAAACCTTTTTTAAATAATAAGTTTATTTTTTATTGGTGTTCAATTTACCAACATACAGAATAACACCCAGTGCTCATCCCGTCAAGTGCCCCCCTCAGTGCCCGTCACCCATTCACCCCCACCCCCCGCCCTCCTCCCCTTCCACCACCCCTAGTTCGTTTCCCAGAGTTAGGAGTCTTTATGTTCTGTCTCCCTTTCTGATATTTCCCACACATTTCTTCTCCCTTCGCTTCTATTCTCTTTCACTATTATTTATATTCCCCAAATGAATGAGAACATACGATGTTTATCCTTCTCCAATTGACTTAACTTCACTCAGCATAATACCCTAGTTCCATCCACGTTGAAGCAAATGGTGGGTATTTGTCGTTTCTAATGGCTGAGGGATATTCCATTGTATACATAAACCACATCTTCTTTATCCATTCATCTTTTGATGGACACCGAGGCTCCTTCCACAGTTTGGCTATTGTGGACATTGCTGCTAGAAACATCGGGGTGCAGGTGTCTCGGCATTTCACTGCATCTGAATCTTTGGGGTAAATCCCCAACAGTGCAATTGCTGGGTCGTAGAGCAGATCTATTTTCAACTCTTTGAGGAACCTCCACACAGTTTTCCAGAGTTCACATTCACCACCAGTTCACATTCCCACCAACAGTGTAAAAGGGTTCCCTTTTCTCGGCATCCTCTCCAATATTTGTGGCTTCCTGCCTTGTTAATTTTCCCCATTCTCACTGGTGTGAGGTGGTATCTCATTGTGGTTTTGATTTGTATTTCCCTGATGGCAAGTGATGCAGAGCATTTTCTCATGTGCGTGTTGGCCATGTCCATGTCTTCCTCTGTGAGATTTCTCTTCATGTCTTTTGCCCATTTCATGATTGGATTTTTTGTTTTTTTGCTGTTGAGTTTAAGAAGTTCTTTATAGATCTTGGAAACTATCCCTTTATCTGATACATCATTTGCAAATATCTTCTCCCATTCTGTAGGTTGTCTTTTAGTTTTGTTGACTGTATCCTTTGCTGTGCAAAAGCTTCTTATCTTGGTGAAGTCCCAATAGTTCATTTTTGCTTTTGTTTCTTTTGCCTTCGTGGATGTATCTTGCAAGAAGTCACTGTGGCCAAGTTCAAAAAGGGTGTTGCCTGTGTTCTCCTCTAGGATTTTGATGGAATCTTGTCTCACATTTAGATCTTTCATCCATTTTGAGTTTATCTTTGTGTATGGTGAAAGAGAGTGGTCCAGTTTCATTCTTCTGCATGTGGATGTCCAATTTTCCCAACACCATTTATTGAAGAGACTGTCTTTCTTCCAATGGATAGTCTTTCCTCCTTTATCGAACATTAGTTGACCATAAAGTTCAGGGTCCACTTCTGGGTTCTCTATTCTGTTCCATTGATCTATGTGTCTGTTTTTGTGCCAGTACCACACTGTCTTGATGACCACAGCTTTGTAGTACAACCTGAAATCTGGCATTGTGATGCTCCCAGCTATGGTTTTCTTTTTTAAAATTCCCCTGGCAGCACTGGGTGTTTTTCTGTATGTTGGTAAACACCAATAAAAATTAATTAAAAAAAAAAATTCCCCTGGCTATTCGAGGTCTTTTCTGATTCCACACAAATCTTAAAATAACTGCATATTAAAAGATTCATACACCATGATCAAGCGAGATTCATCCTCGGGATGCAAGCATGCTTCAACATGTGATATGCACATCCATATAATCAAAGACAAAAATCATGTGATCATCTCAATAGATGCAGATAAAAGCATCTGACAAAGTTCATCATCCTTTCATGATAAAAATTCTCATAAAATTTGGTATAAAAGCACTGTACTTCAACAAATAAAAGGCCATATATGACAAGCCTACAACTAACATCATACAGATTGGCTACAAGATCAAAACTTTTATTCTAGGATAAACAAAAAAACAAGATAAAAGTGTGCATTCTTATCACTCCTATTCAACATAAGTATTAGAAGACCTATGCAGAGCAACCAGACAAGAAAAAGAAAGAAAAAGCACCCAAATTAAAAAGGAGAGAGTGGGCAGCCTGGGTGGCTCAGTGGTTTAGTGCCACCTTCAGCCCAGGGCCTGATCCTGGAGACCCGGGATCAAGTCCCGTCATGCTCCCTATTTGGAGCCTGCTTCTCCCTCTGCCTGTGTCTCTGCCTCTCTCTCTCTCTCTCTCTCTGTCTCTCATGAATAAATAAATACAATCTTTAAAAAAAAATTAAAAAATATAAAAAGGAGAGAGTAAAATTGTCTTTGTTTGCAGACGGCATGTTCTTACATCTGAAAATATTAAAAGAAAAAATTTTTTTTAAAAAGTAAATCTCAGAGACACCATCAAAAAACTGTTAGAACTAAAAAAAAAAAAAAACTGTTAGAACTAATCAACAAATTAATTAAACTTACAGGATACAAAATCAACATGTAAAAATCAGTTGCATTTCTACACAGTAACAATAAACAATGTGAAAAATAAATAAAATAATCCCATTTACAATATCATCAACAGCAACACAATAGAAATGAATTTAACCAAGTAGGTAAAAGATCTGTAAACTTAAAACTGTATATCTTTGATGAAAGAATTTGAAGAAGATACAAATAAATGCAAAGATATCCAGTGTACAAGGACCAGAAAAAATGATATTATGAAGATATCTGTATTACTGAAAGCCATTTACAGATTCAGTGTAATCTCTATTAAAATTCTAATGGTAAAAAAAAATAAATAAATAAAAATAAAAAAAAAATTCTAATGGTACAAAAAAATAAAAATAAAAATAAAAAAATAAAATTCTAATGGTATTTTTCTCTGGAATAGAAAAAAAATCCTATAATTCATATGGAACCCCAAAGACACCAAATCATCAAAGAAATTCTGAAAAAGAACAAAGCTGGAGTCATCACACTTCATAATTTTAAACTACACTATAAAGCTATAATACAAAACAGTATGGTATGGGGTGTGCCTGGGTGGCTCAGCAGTTGAGCGTCTGCCTTCAGCTCAGGGCGTGATCCCAGAGTTCTGGGATGGAGTCCCACATCCGGCTCCCTGCAAGAAGCCTGCTTCTCCCTCTGCTATCATTCACAAAAAAATAACTGAAAATGGATTAAAGATAAACAAAAGAACAAACTCCTAGAACATTAAAAAAAAAAAAAAACTTCTTTGCATTGATCTTGGCAATGGTTTCTTGGGTACGGCACCATAACATAAGCAACGAAACCAAAAATTAATATGTGAGAGTACCTCAAACTAAAATGCTTCTGTACTTCAAAAGACATAATCAAGAAAGTGAAAATGCAACATAAAGAATGGAAGAAGATATTTGCAAACCATATATTTGATTAGAGGCTAATATCCAAAAGATATAAAGAACTCACACAACTCAATAGCAAACAAAAAAACAAAAAAACACAATACAATTAAAAAGTGGGCAAAGGAACTGACACTTTTTTTCCAAAGAATATAAATGGGCAACAGATACCTAAAAAGATGTTCAACATCAGTAACCTTCAAGAAAATGCACATCAAAGTCACAATGAGATATCACTTCACCTGTTAGAATGATTGTCAAAAAGACAAGAGAAAACAGGTTTTGGCAAGGATGTGCAGAAAAGGTAACCCTTGTGAATTATTTATCAATAATATTAATTGGTGCAGCCACTATGGAAAACAGTAGAGAGATCCTCAAAAAATTAAATATTTTCTACCATATGATACAGCAATCCATCTTCTGAATATATAACCAAAGGAAATAAAATCAAAATCTTGAAAAGCTATCTGCATTCCTATGTTTCATTCCAATAGCCAAGATAAAGTAATAACCTAATTGCTTGTCTATGAATGAATGGATAAATAAAATGTATTATATATCTATACAATGGAATATTAGAAAGCCATGAGAAATAAGAAAATCATGGTATTTGCAACATCTTGTATGGACCTTGTGGGCACTATGCTAAGTGAAATAAGTCAGGTAGAGGAAGACAAATAGTATGATCTCATTTATATTTGGAATCTAAAAAAGCCAAAATCCTAGAAACAGACAATAGAGTGATGGTTTCTGGGAGTGGTAGGGTGAGGAAAATGGGGAGATATTGTTCAAAGGGAACACACTTGCAGTAGTATGATAAGTAAGTTCTGAGGATCTAACATAGTATGGTGATTTTTTAAAAGAATTTATTTATTTATTTATTTATTTATTTATTTATTTATTTAGACAGAGAGAGAGCACAGAAGCAGGGGAAGTGGCATGTAGAGGGAGCAAGAGAAGCAGGCTCACTGCTCTGCAGGGAGCACTATGTGGAGCTCAGTCCTAGGACCCTGGGATCATGGCCTGAGCTGAAGGCAGACACTTAGCCAAATGAACCACTCAGTATAGTGATTATAGTTGACAAAACTGTATTATACACCTGAAAGTAGCTAAGAGAGTAAATCTGAAATATTCTCACCACAAAAAAAAAAAAAAAAGAAATGGTCAATTATATGAGGTAATGGAGGTGTCAAGTAACTATACTTTAGTAATGATTTTGTAATATATGTATACCAAATCATTATACTGTACACCTTAAACTTCCACAGTATTACATGTCAACCATATCTCAGTAAACTAAGAAAAAAAAGGAAGTTTCCCTCTATTTCTATTCTGCCCGGAATTACTTTTTAGCCTTATATTATTAAATATTATCAAAAACATCCTACAATCATCAGGGATACTATTTAATATGTTGGGGCTATAATGTTAAAAACGTTGAAAAATGTGGGATTCAATTAGCTAATTTTATTTTTTAGCATTATGCATAAAACTTTTAGGATTTATTTGCCATATTTGCAATGTTTCAAGATCTCAACAACATAAACTTATGTATTAAAGATTAGTTGATTTTATTATTCATTTTAATTTTGATATAGCAATTCCATATTTTAGATCTTTCTTATTTCTCTTTTAATGGACATCACCAGATATCTGAACTAGTTTTAATTTTTTATACACATATATCTATATACAGGTACAAAGACTACTGTTTATATGCAAGTACCAACTAAGTTACATTGATAATTTTTTCATTTTGTCCAGATATTTTTCTAATTAAGAAATTAAAAATGACAAATTTTAAATTCACCTTTTTTCTGAGTCACAACTCTGACCTTGAACTCTCTAGACACAAATAATACCATGAATGTGGAATAAATCATTTTAGTCCATATATTTTGAAACATTTTCATTTACCCTTCCACAACCTTTTTATTGGATAGTTTGATATTTAAAATTCAATGTTCTATAATTTTGTTGGTGACCCTAAAAACACAATTTTAATATTTAATAAATTTAGAGAGAGAGTATTCTTCTGTTTCTCCTATCTAAGCCAGGTTCATGGGTGTGCATGTCTGTGCTGTGGTATAGAGCCTCATGCTCAAAAGGGCTTTTTGCTTGATTAAATGTTGTCCTTTCACCTTCTTTAACTCAACAATTTCAGCTTACAGCTAATGTTTATAAGTGAAGTCCTATGGGACAATGTAGCATGTTTTCAACAGAGAAAGATGATCAGATGGGCCCAAGCTAATCACAGGAGCCCTTTAAAAGCAAAGAATTTTATCTGGCATGGGTGAAGAGAGGAAGCAAGAGATATTCAAAGCATGAGAAGGATTCTATAGGCTGTTCCCTCCTTTGAAAATGGTGGAAGCACATGAGAAGAAATGTGAACAGTTACAAAGAGCAGAGAGTAGTCCCACGTGACAGCCACCAAGGAAACTGGAAACTCAAGCCTATAAAGTTAAGGACCTGAATTGTTACATCCAAATAACACTGGACACTAATTATTCCCCAGAGGCTCCAGAAAATAGCCCAGTTCAGGAAAGACCTTGATTTTAGGCTTTGTGAGATTAGGATCAGAGAACCAGTAAAGCCTGCCTGGACTTCTGACCTACAGAACTGTGAAATAATAAATGGGTGTTGTGGTAAATTTATAGTAATAAAAAACTAACATATAAACATTAATTTAAATAATAAGATAGGGCAGCCCAGGTGGCTCAGTGGTTTTGCGCTGCCTTCAGCCGGGGGCATGACCCTGGAGACCCGGGATCAAGTCACATGTCGGGCTCCCTGCATGGAGCCTGCTTCTCCCTCTGCCTATGTCTCTGCCCCCCACCCCCGATCTCTCATGAATAAATATATAAAATCTTTAAAAAAATAAATAATAAGATAATATCTAACACATCTTATGTATCTTAAGTTAATTCTGTTACATGGAAAATTATTTAGTTTATATAACCTTGCAGGTTTCAGTACTTTTAAGAGCTCCACCTTTTTTATTTCTATTAACATTTTTCATTGTTTGCCCTAACTTTAGAAGGAGATTATGGTTTGCTTGTCATTCAGAACTGAAGAGATTAAAACTTTGAGAGCTAACTTTCAGACATTTTAGCCAGAAATATAGGCATAAATCCATATTCCTATTTTTATTTATGATTAAATTATGCATTTTACTAATTTTGAAGGGTAAAAAGGAATATACATCAGGTGCAAGGTTTCTCTTTTATCTTGATTGTTTAAGCTTGAAGTTAGCTGAGGAAATGTCAAATATCCAAATCAATGTGG
The DNA here is from genome assembly GCF_048418805.1 of Vulpes vulpes. Lineage (NCBI taxonomy): Eukaryota > Metazoa > Chordata > Mammalia > Carnivora > Canidae > Vulpes > Vulpes vulpes. The sequence goes on from NC_132787.1 coordinate 66,526,357, forward strand.
ATATATCCTGCTTTATCTAGCTTGCTGTACATACTATAGGATATGCCTGAGTTTCTGTCAAAGTTTGTCTTTTCATTGGGTGACAATGCAAATTCACTTACAGATTTTCAGTTTGACCCACACCTCCACCAGCACTGATTACCGCACACCTGGTTCTCTCCTCCACTGCATGCACTAATGATGTTGAGAATAGTAGTGCCAGCCTAGAGCTCTATTTCTCTGTAGGAATTGTGACATCTACAGGTTAGCTAGGTTGCTCTTCTCATACTTAGGATGACCTCCTTTTTAGAATTGATGATGTTAATGTCTCTTCTTTCCTATACTTGTAACCTTACCCTGTTGGGTCATGGACTGTGCATTGTAGCCTCTTGTTCTGAAATAGTTCTGTCAATAGTTTAATGTTCTGACGTAGCTGAGCTTCAGTAAATGTCTTCAAGTCAAGAGGCATAGAGTGTTTTCCAAAGGACCTTGTGACTTCCAAAAATATATACCGGTATCTGTATACCTATATCTGTATATACCAATGTCTTTTTATTAATGATTTAAGAAAATAAAAACAATCATGACCTAGTGTGTTAAAACATTTTTTTTCTGAATTAAAGTATAGATTGAAGTTAAATTTGCCTGAAGCCTGCATGTTTTTTTTTCTAAAGCCTGCATCTTATTGATATTTCAAAATGTCATTTAATATTGGTAGAAAGGAGCAAAGATTTCTCTCAGCAAAAAAGTTACTTTGAATAAAACTGACTTTCTCAACATCAACCCAGATATTAATATCAGATTATTTGAAGGGAAGAGGGAAAGTGGGAAGGATCTATGAATATTTTGAACATCTATCTTGAATTTTCTTAGAGTCTACATTTTTATTACATTGTCCCTATAAATGCTTGAATTACCCAAACTCTAGCATAGCTCTTTACCAAAAATATATCTCCAAAATAATTTATTGCTTTCTGGTTCAAATCAAAATTGTTTCTGATGTTTTACATCCTAATTTCAGAATCAGACAATATTGTCACCTTGTTTAGAACTTATGCAAGACTATAAGCCATGAAGATTTGTTTTTGGCAATGCATTTTTCCTGAGGATAAGGTAAGAGAAAATATGTAAATATCTGGGTGAATATTAAGGTTGGACGAATTTTGGATACCAAGTACATCTTGGGAACTAGTCGACAAAACTTTAAAATTATCACACAAATCAGTATCACAAAAAATGATTTTAAATAATGTATGAACTTAATTTCTTCTCTGACTTAAATATTAAACAACAGAAAACTTACCCATTGATGATAAAGTAGCAAGTGAAAATATCAAAATATATAAAACTTAAATTTTTGAAAGTAATTAATTTACACGTCATTCATTTGTATCACCACTTTTCATTATTATGGACACTATATCTTCAGAACATTCATTTTTGTACAGGAAAATAAAAAAATAAATAAGAACTAATGTTGTCTTCAAGAGGCTTAACTTTAGTTGGTGACATATGGAAATGAAAATAGAATGACTAACAATATGAGAAAGTTCTAGAGAGTGGAGTAGTCTCTGAAGACTTCTTGGAGAAAATTTAAGAGTGATTCTCTAGAGGAGATTATAGTTTCTTGGGACTACTGGTAAATTATTGGTAGGCTACTCTTTGCAAGATAAAAAGAACGGAGAATTAAGATAAATGTGGATGACTATGTTCCTGCAAAGAGTTTGCATACATGAACATGGCCAAATGAGATTACCCTGCTATGATTAAGCAAAATATGAATTTTTTACAAAGGGATTATCATACGGGCTTCATAACATAAAGACGTGGGAAGTTTACCTGGAAAGGCAGCTTGGGACCTGAGTGTAGAGAGCCTTGAGATAAAGATAATTTTGAATTATATCAAACAAGTAATGAAGAAACAATGGCAATGTTTATGGAGCTCACTGACAGGATGAAAGTATTTTATGATAGCATGAAAAATAGAATAAATATATAATCAAAAAATTACCTAGAACATAAACTACTTGGAAGCAAGTTTTTTGGTCTCTTGGTCTGCTACATCCCTTAAGAAGAGTCTCTGGCATATAGTAGTTGCTTATGAACCCTTAATGAGGGCATGAATAGGGTTTTTGTTCATTGGCACATGACTCAACCGTCTTGATGAATCAATGCAATGATTCATCACTAAATGTAAACTCATTATTACTCTAAGTGTTGGAATGTGAAACAAACTTCTGGGGTCCACATCTAGACACATCATAATAAAAAAGAAGTTAAAGAGGGGGAGGGGCAAGATGGCGAAAGAGTAGGGTCCCCAAGTCACCTGTCCCCACCAAATTAACTAGATAACCTTCAAATCATCCTGAAAATCTACGAATTTGGCCTGAGATTTAAAGAGAGAACAGCTGGAATGCTCCAGTGAGAAGACTTCACACTTCTATCAAGGTAGGAAGACGAGGAAAAAGAAATAAAGAAACAAAAGGCCTCCAAGGGGGAGGAGCCCCGCGAGGAGCCGGGCAAAGGCCGGGGGGAGTGTCCCCAGGACAGGAGAGCCCCGTCCCGGAGGAGCAGGAGCTGCACCAACCTTCCCCGCGGAAAGGGGCTCGCAGGGAGGTGGAGCAGGACCCAAGAGGGCGGGGATGCCCTCGGGCTCCCTGGGACACTAACAGGCACCTGTGCCCCGGAGAGTGCGCGGAGCTCCCTAAGGGCTGCAGCGCGCACGGCGGGATCCGGAGCAGCTCGGAGGGGTTCGGGCGGCGGCTCGGCGGAGGGGGCTGTGGGGCGGGAGCGCAAATCCAACAGCGCAGGCTCCGGAGCACAGGGCGCCGGGACACGGCCCAGGATCCGGCCTCCCCCGGGACAGGCAGAGGCCGAGAGGGCCCAGGACGGCAAGGACGTTCCTGCCTGGAGCTGAGCAGATCAGCGGCCCCGCCCGGGAGCATCCAGGCACCTGTGGACCGAGAGCTCTGGAGTTACTGCGGGAGCTGACTCCAGGGCTCCAGAGCTGCCCCCGCCACTGTGGCTTCCTCCTGGGGCCTCACGGGGTGAACAACCCCCACTGAGCCCTGCACCAGGCAGGGGGCAGAGCAGCTCCCCCAAGTGCTAACACCTGAAAATCAGCACAACAGGCCCCTCCCTCAGAAGACCAGCTAGACGGACAAGTTCCAGGGGAAGTCTAGGGACTTAAAGTATACAGAATCAGAAGATACTCCCCCATGGTGGTTTTTTTTTTTTTTCTTTTTGAATTCTGATTGCTTCCCCCACCCTTTTTTTCTTCCTTTTTTCTTTTTTCTTTTTCTCTTTTCTTTACCTTTCTCTCCTCTCTTTTTCTCCTTTTCCCAATACAAGTTGTTTTTGGCCACTCTGCACTGAGCAAAATGACTAGAAGGACAACCTCACCTCAAAAGAAAGAATCAGAAACAGTCCTCTCTCCCACAGAGTTACAAAATTTGGATTACAATTCAACGTCAGAAACCAATTCAGAAGCACTATTATACAGCTACTGGTGGCTCTAGAAAAAAGCATAAAGGACTCAAGAGACTTCATGACTGCAGAATTTAGATCTAATCAGGCAGAAATTAAAAATCAATTGAATGAGATGCAATCCAAACTAGAAGTCCTAACGACGAGGGTTAATGAGTGGAAGAATGAATGAGTGACATAGAAGACAAGTTGATGGCAAAGAGGGAAACTGGGAAAAAAGAGACAAACAAAAGACCATGAGGATAGATTAAGGGAAATAAATGACAGCCTGAGGAAGAAAAACCTACGTTTAATTGGGGTTCCCGAGGGCGCCGAAAGGGACAGAGTTCGAGAATATGTATTTGAACAAATCATAGCAGAATACTTTCCTAACCTGGGAAGGGAAACAGGCATTCAGACCCAGGAAATAGAGAGATCATCCCCTAAAGTCAATAAAAACCGTTCAACACCTTGACATTTAATAGTTAAGCTTGCAAACTCCAACGATAAAGAGAAGATCCTTAAAGCAGCAAGAGACAAGAAATCCCTGACTTTTATGGGGAGGCGTATTAGGGTAACAGCAGACCTCTCCACAGAGACCTGGCAGGCCAGAAAGGGCTGGCAGGATATATTCAGGGTCTTAAATGAGAAGACCATGCAGCCAAGAACTTTATCCAGCAAGGCTCTCATTCAAAATGGAAGGAGAAATAAAGAGCTTCCAAGACAGGCAAGAACTGAAGAATATGTGACCTCCAAACCAGCTCTGCAAGAAATTTTAAGGGGGACTCTTAAAATTCCCCTTTAAGAAGAAGTCCAGTGGAACAATCCACAAAAACAGGACTTAATAGAAATCATGATGACACTAAACTCATATCTGTCAATAGTAACTCTGAATGTGAACGGGCTAAATGACCCCATCAGAAGGCGCAGGGTGTCAGACTAGATAAAAAAGCAGGACCCATCTATTTTCTGTCTACAAGAGACTCATTTTAGAAAGAAGGACACGTACAGCCTGAAAATAAAAGGTTGGAGAACCATTTACCATTCAAATGGCCCTCAAAAGAAAGCAGGGGTAGCCATCCTTACATCAGATAAACTAAAATTTACCACGAAGACTGTAGTGAGAAATGAAGAGGGACACTATCTCATACTTAAAGGATCTATCCAACAAGAGGACTTAACAATCCTCCATATATATGCCCCGAATGTGGGAGCTGCCAAATATTTAAATCTATTAATAACCAAAGTTAAGACATACTTAGATAATAATACACTTATACTTGGTGACTTCAATATTGCGCTTTATACACTCGATAGGTCTTCTAAGCACAACATCTCCAAAGAAACGAGAGCTTTAAATGATACACTGGACCAGATAGATTTCACAGATATATACAGAACTTTACATCCAAACTCAACTGAATACACATTTTTCTCAAGTGCACATGGAACTTTCTCCAGAATACACCACATACTGTGTCAAAAATCAGGTCTGAACGGATACTAAAAGATTGGGTTCATTCCCTGCATATTCTCAGACCATAATGCCTTGAAATTAGAACTTAATCACAATAAGAAGTTTGAAAGGACCTCAAACACGTGGAGGTTAAGGACCATCCTGCTAAAAGATGAAAGGGTCAACCAGGAAATTAAGGAAGAATTAAAAAGATTCCTGGAAACTAATGAGAATGAAGATACAACCATTCAAAATCTTTGGGATGCAGCAAAAGCAGTCCTGAGGGGGAAATACATCGCAATACAAGCATCCATTCAACAACTGGAAAGAACTCAAATACAAAAGCTCACCTTACACCTAAAGGAGCTAGAGAAAAAACAGCAAACAGATCCTACACCCAGCAGAAGAAGAGAGTTAATAAAGATTTGAGCAGAACTCAACGAAATAGAGACCAGAAGAACTGTGGAACAGATCAACAAAACCAGGAGTTGGTTCTTTGAAAGAATTAATAAGATAGATAAACCATTAGCCAGCCTTATTAAAAAGAAGAGAGAGAAGACTCAAATTAATAAAATCATGAATGAGAAAGGAGAGATCACTACCACACCAAGGAAATACTAACGATTTTAAAAACATATTATGAACAGCTCTATGCCAATAAATTAGGAAATCTAGAAGAAATGGGCGCATTCCTGGAAAGCCACAAACTACCAAAACTGGAGCAGGAAGAAATAGAAAACCTGAACAGGCCAATAACCAGGGAGGAAATTGAAGGAGTCATCAAAAACCTTCCAAGACACAAAAGTCCAGGGTCAGATGGCTTCCCAAGGGAATTCTATCAAACCTTTAAAGAAGAAACCATACCTATTCTACTAAAGCTGTTTGGAAAGATAGAGAGAGATGGAGTACTTCCAAATTTGTTCTATGAGGCCAGCATCACCTTAATTCCGAAACCAGACAAAGACCCCACCAAAAAGGAGAATGACAGACCAATATCCCTGATGAACATGGATGCAAAAATTCTCAACAAGATACTAGCCAATAGGATCCAACAGGACATTAAGAAAATTATTTACCGGGGATCCCTGGGTGGCGCAGTGGTTTGGCGCCTGCCTTTGGCCTGGGGCGCGATCCTGGAGACCCGGGATTGAGTCCCACATCGGGCTCCCGGTGCATGGAGCCTGCTTCTCCCTCAGCCTGTGTCTCTGCCTCTCTCTCTCTCTCTCTCTCTGTGTGATTATCATAAAAAAAAATTTTTTTAAAAAATAAAATTATTCACCATGACCAAGTAGGATTTATTCCTGGGACACAAGGCTGGTTCAACACTCGTAAAACCATCAATGTGATTCATCATATCAGCAAGAGAAAAACCAAGAACCATATGATCCTCTCATTAGATGCAGAGAAAGCATTTGACAAAATACAGCATCCATTCCTGATCAAAACTCTTCAGAGTGTCCGGATACAGGGAACATTCCTCAACATCTTAAAAGCCATCTACGAAAATCCCACAGCAAATATCATACTCAATGGGGAAACACTGGGAGCCCTTTCCCTAAGATCAGGAACAAGACAGGGATGTCCACTCTCACCACTGCTGTTCAACATAGTTCTGGAAGTCCTCGCCTCAGCAATCAGACAACAAAAAGACATTAAAGGCATTCAAATTGGCAAAGAAGAAGTCAAACTCTCCCTCTTCGCCGATGTCATGATACCCTACATAGAAAACCCAAAAGCCTCCACCCTAAGATTGCTAGAACTCATACAGCAATTTGGCAGCGTGGCAGGATACAAAATCAATGCCCAGAAATCAATGGCATTTCTATACACTAACAATGAGACTGAAGAAAGAGAAATTAAGGAGTCAATCCCATTTACAAAAGCACCCAAAACCATAAGATACCTAAGAATAAACCTAACCAAAGAGGTAAAGCATCTATACCCTAAAAACTGTAGAACACTTCTGAAAGAAATTGAGGAAGACAGAAAGAGATGGAAAAATATTCCATGCTTATGGATTGGCAGAATTAATATTGTGAAAATGTCAATGTTACCCAGGGCAATTTACACATCTAATGCAATCCCTATCAAAATACCATGGACTTTCTTAAGAGAGTTAGAACAAATTATTTTAAGATTTGTGTGGAATCAGAAAAGACCCCGAATAGCTAGGGGAATTTTAAAAAAGAAAACCATAGCTGGGGGCATCACAATGCCAGATTTCAGGTTGTACTACAAAGCTGTGGTCATCAAGACAGTGTGGTACTGGCACAAAAACAGACACATAGATCAATGGAACAGAATAAAGAACCCAGAAGTGGACCCTGAACTTTATGGTCAACTAATATTCGATAAAGGAGGAAAGACTATCCATTGGAAGAAAGACAGTCTCTTCAATAAATGGTGCTGGGAAAATTGGACATCCACATGCAGAAGAATGAAACTAGACCACTCTCTTTCACCATACCTGAAGATAAACTCAAAATGGATGAAAGATCTAAGTGTGAGACAAGATTCCATCAAAATCCTAGAGGAGAACACAGGCAACACCCTTTTTGAACTCAGCCACAATAAATTCTTGCAAGATACATCCACGAAGGCAAAAGAAACAAAAGCAAAAATGGACTATTGGGACTTCACCAAGATAAGATGCTTCTGCACAGCAAAGGATACAGTCAACAAAACTAAAAGACAACCTACAGAATGGGAGAAGATATTTGCAAATGATGTATCAGATAAAGGGATAGTTTCCAAGATCTATAAAGAACTTATTAAACTCAACACCAAAGAAACAAACAATCCAATCATGAAATGGCAAATGACATGAAGAGAAATCTCATAGAGGAAGACATAGACATGGCCAACATGCACATGAGAAAATGCTCTGCATCACTTGCCATCAGGGAATTACAAATCAAAACCACAATGAGATACCACCTCACACCAGTGAGAATGGGGAAAATTAGTAAGACAGGAAACCACAAATGTTGGAGAGGATGCAGAGAAAAGGGAACCCTCTTACACTGTTGGTGGGAATGTGAACTGGTGCAGCCACTCTGGAAAACTGTGTGGAGGTTCCTCAAAGAGTTGAAAATAGATCTGCCCTACGACCCAGCAATTGCACTGTTGGGGATTTACCCCAAAGATTCAGATGCAGTGAAACACCGAGACACCTGCACCCCGATGTTTCTAGCAGCAATGTCCACAATAGCCAAACTGTGGAAGGAGCCTCGGTGTCCATTGAAAGATGAATGGATAAAGAAGCTGTGGTCTATGTATACAATGGAATATTACTCAGCCATTAGAAATGACTGATTCCTACCATTTGCTTCAACGTGGATGGACCTGGAGGGTATTATGCTGAGTGAAATTAGTCAATCGGAGGACAAACATTATATGTTCTCATTTATTTGGGGAATATAAATAATAGTGAAAGAGAATCAAAGGGAAGGGAGAAGAAATGGGTAGGAAATATCAGAAAGGGAGATTGAACATAAAGACTCCTAACTCTGGGAAACGAACTAGGGGTGGTGGAAGGGGAGAAGGGCAGGGTGTGGGGGTGAATTGGTGACGAGCACTGAGGGGGGCTCTTGACGGGATGAGCACTGGGTGTTATTCTGTATGTGGGTAAATTGAACACCAATAAAAAATAAATTTATAAAGAAAAAGAAATTAAAGGTTAAGAGAATATATTAAAATAAACAGTGATAATAACCGTTACATAAAAAGAAACCAAAATAGATCAATAGCTGACTTCTCATCAGAAGCAATGGAGGCCACAGACAAAATGATTTTTCAAATATAAAGGCAATTTTTTTCCAGATAAAGAAAAACTAAGAGAATCTCAAGTTAGCAGTTACCTTATAAGAAATATTTAAGGATATTCTTGAGGCCAAAGCAAGTAAATCTACATGAAAACACAAAGAGTACCAGTGAAGATAATTATAAAAGAATATATAGCATAAAAAAATTCAGAAACTATATATCTGATAAGAGACTATATTTTGCAATCTTATGTATGTAAAATATATAAAGAAGTATTACAACTCAATAATAAAAAGACAACTCAATAAAATAATGGGTGAAGTTACTGAACACACAGTTCTTCAAAGAAGATATACAAATGGCCAAGAACAATTTGAAAAGATGCTCAACATCTTTAGCCATCAAGAGTATGCATATAAGAATATATAACAATGACATACTACTCTATACCCACTAGGACAGCTACAATAAAAATAGACAAATAATTACAATTGTTAGCAGAGATAAAATGAAAACAGAACCGCCATGCACTGCTGGCGGTAATGTAAAATTATATACTCACTTTGAAAAACATTCTGGAAGTTCTTTAAACAGTTAATCATAGAGTTACCATATAACCTAGCAATTTCATCTGTAGGTAAATACCCAGGGGAAAGAAAACATATATCCATACAAAACATCATACATTAATGTTCACAGCATCATTATTTAAAAAGTGAAAACAATCCAAATGTCTACCAACTGTTGAATGAATAAATAAAATGTAATATTTCCATGCAATGGAATATTATTCAGCAATGAAGAAAATGGTTCACTTTGAAAACAGTTCATAATGCTAAGTAAAAGAATCTGGTTGCAAAGGACTGCATATTGTATAGTTTCATCTATATGAAATATTCAGAACAGGCAATCTATAGAAACAACAATATAGAACATTGGCTGCCTATGGTTTAGAGGGAGGGAGGATCTGAGGGGTGACAGCTATGGGATGTGAAGTTTCTTTTTTTCATAATGAAAATGTTTTAAAATTCATTATGGTTGAGGATATACAATTTTGCAAAAAGGCACTAAAGCGTAAGCTGAAATGTGTGAATTGTATGGCATATGAATTATTTTCAATAAAGCTGTTAACAAATTTTAAAAAGAGTGAATTCAGGTTTATTTACTTAAATTTGTTATGGTGAGGGATTCAACACTGGAGACAATGTAGAGTCATTTAATCAAAGCTGGAAGATCAATGGAAACCAACTTATTCTCATATAATGGCTCTGGGGCTCTGCCTCCTCTTGTGCATTGATAAAGCCAAGTAATAAACAAAATAGATGAGAAGCTAAAAATATACTGAATAACAAAATATGTAATAAAACTAAAATAAAACACTTAAGGTATAAAAAGCCAGAGTAAATACTAAAGTAATAATACAAATTAAAAGTGAAATTGTAAAAATTATAAGAAACCAGGATAAAATAAACATAACTAAGAATATCACTTAGATGAGATAAAACATAGGTATAATAACATTAAAATAGATGCTATATAGGTACATTTGAAGAGCCTGAATAAAAGAAGTAAGAGATAACCATGATAAAATCAGTTAAGCTACCTTACAGATAATAATATAAATAAAAGGCAAGTGAAAAACTTGGGATATTTAACATATACATATACACACACACACATATATGTATTAAATATGACTGCTATACAAATTCCAGGACATAATGGATGGCAATAGACATGGGCAAACTAACTAAGTCAATAATAAAGACACAGAGCAGATGGTTTCCCGAAACATCAAGTCCCTGGCACATAGTCTCAAGACTGATAGAGAAATCACCAATTTCTTGCCTTCTTACCATTTGTTTATTGGCTATATTTTATACTCTGTAAAATAAAAGAGGAAGGCCAATTTTTTTTTTTTTAGGAAAGCCAAAATTAAACATATGTCATACTTATTCCTACACTGACAATACTCTAAACTCCTCCCATCAGAAACTAGCAAGCATGTGTTCCTAGCCACATCCTGACAAATGAAACAACTAAAAATTGATCTCAGACATCAGAGTACCAGTGCTCTGATTATGATTGTCTTATTGTGACTTGCGACCTTATATAGGACCCTAACTTTAAAGAGTCCTGTTTCCCCATCTCTAATATACAAAGATTAGATTAGATCACAAGATTTATATCCTTTTTCTAGACACGGTCCTTTATTCAAATGAAGTTTTATGTTGATACTCATTATTAACATAGACAAAAGAACTATAAGTGGAAATATTATTAGTGTTAAGCATTAAGTTAATCTACACCCATCAGATAGGCAACGGTATGTATGAGTAGAAAGGCTTTTGTGTGCATTAATAGTGGCAATATATATGGGCACAATATATATTGGTACAATCATTCTAGAGAGCTATCAATATGAATCAAATATTTCATTTTTTTCAACTATTTTAAGTAATCTCTACACCCAATGTGGGGCTCGAATAGATAACCCTCAAGTCAAAAGTGAAATGCTCTACCAACCGAGGCAGCCAGGCGCCCTTGTATCAAGGATTTAAAATAGCCCATACTTTTTAATCCGTAAAATAAACTTACAGGGATTTCCATTAAGGAACTATTTAGATCACAAAAATGTTCATTGGAGCATTGCTTTTAAAAATAAATTAATGGGAAAAGGACATATGTCCAAAAAAGAGAATGATTAACTACAGCTCACTAGGAAACCATAAAAATGATTATGTGAATATTGTTCCTAAGTTATCAGTATAAAAAAAGTTACCTCATTTTCTAAAACTAAAAACCACCATGGAGAACACTTTGTATAGTGTGTGCTAATGTAATTTTTAAATAGAATGACAAGAACAGTAACAAAAAAATACAACTGGGTAATTTAAATTACTCAAAGGGTAAAAGATATTGCAAAGAACCATAGACATAATTTAAGAAACAGCAAAGAAACATAAAAATGAAAACAAAAAAGAAAGAGATAAAACATTACAACACATGATCATTTTTAAAAGTTCTCACTAAATTGTGATTAGCACTGAGTATTATATGTAAGTGATGAATCACTAAACTCTACTCTTGCAACTAATACTATATTACATCTTAACTAACTGGAATTTAAATAAAAATGAAACAAAAATGCTATATTTTCATAAATATATAAATACAAGTTCTTAGTAAAGATAAAACATGATAAACAAATTTTGACTCAAAACAAAACTCTAATCTTTACTGTGTTTTTTTGAAACTTATCAAAAATTAAATAAAAGAAAAAAAAACCCCAAAGACAAAGAGATGAGACAAAACATAACATAATGGAGACAGTATGTGCAGCCATACCTATATCAACCAAAATAGAACTCAAAATAATAACTCCTGGGATCCCTGGGTGGCTCAGTGGTTTAGCACGTGCGTTTGGACCAGGGCGTGATCCTGGAGACCCTGGATCGAGTCCTGCGTTGGGCTCCCTGCATGGAGCCTGCTTCTCCCTCTGCCTGTGTCTCTGCCTCTTTCTCTCTCTTTCTGTGTCTCTCATGAAAAGTCTTTAAAAATAAATAAATAGATAGATAGATAGATAGATAGATAGATAATGACATAATAACTCTAAATAAAAATAAAATAAATAGGAACAATAGGGATGTGTCTCATTTGATAAATAAAAATTTACATAAAGACTAGGTCATTATCATGTTTAATTATAGCATTAGTAAATATATTTGCCCAAAATCTTAAACAGTAAAAACTTGGGAAAAATGTAATTGTTATTGATTTTCTACAGCAAAATGACCAAAACACCCAACACACAGGTTTCAAAAGTTGGAAATATTTATTTTACCTAATTGAAGGTTAATGGCTTCAAATACTGCTGATCCAAGAACCTCCCTTAAGCTGAATCACTCCTTTTTGATGCATGTTGCTACAGAAGAATCAGCCTCTATTTTGCCAAGTTCAGGTCCCCAGGTGGCAGTGGGGGATATAAGGCCTCTTTTCCAACAATTCTGGGTCCGACCCTTAGTCTCAGTGAACCACATGAAAAAAGCCATATTCTGTTTGATCCAGCATAAACCACAGTTGGAATAGGGTAAGCTCTACTTAAAGCACGGTATGAATAAGTAGATCTTCTCAAAAAAATAAAAATATAATTACCAGATGATCCAACAATCCCATTTTTAGTGAATATTTGAAAGAATTTAAATCAGGATCTCAAGGAAATATATTCAATGTCATGTTCATTGCAGTATTATTATTATTCATAATAACCAGGATATGGAAAACATCTAAATGTCCACTGAAAGATAAGTGAATAAAGAAAATGTGGCTACATATCCATGCAATTGAATATTTTTCAGTCTTAAAAAAGAAGATGAAGAAAATACTGCCGTATTCAAGACTGTGAATGAACCTTGAAAATATTTTGCTAAGTAAAATTATCCAGTCAGAAGAACAAATACTGCATCGTTCTATTTTTATGTGAAACCAAAAAAAGACAAAATTACTGCAGTAGAGTAGAATGGTGGTTTTTAGGGGTTAGGGAAGGGGAAATAGGGAATTTCTGTTCAGTGGGTATAATGTTTCAGTTATGCAAGAAGAAAACGTTCTAGAGATCTTCTGCACAGAATTGCGCCTTTGGTTAACAATACTGTTGTGTATACTTAAAGAGAACAGATCTCATATTGTATCTTACTACAATAATAATAATACTAATGAGAAGAACAGGAAAGGAATGAGAGATAAGAGATGAATAAATGTCAAAAAACAAAAATAAAAGTAATTTTAATTGATATATTTGTCAGGTTTGCAGAATTAGAAGTCTGTGGCTTACAACATCACATAAGGGTAACTAGTTATTCATTGCAGCTGCTCTGATCCATGTATCTTCTCTTTCTAAAATTCAGGCTGAGCAAGAGCTTCTATATGAGACATGTTAGTTTTGTGTAAAAGAGAATAGAACAAAAGAACTTGCAGAGATTTACAATGTCTCTTAAAGCTCTTGCTCACACATAATGTAGGTAAACTCCTTCACAGTTCATTGGTCAAAGCAGGCCAAAAGATCCAAGCATAGTCAAAGTGGAAGAATGCAATGAAGTCACATGGCAATGGGTAGGGATGTGATCAATCCTCTTACAGGGAAGGGGGGAACTTATTAATTGTGAACAATAAAACAGTCTACCCCTTTAATATTTCTTAATAGAAATCTAATTCTTGGGGCACCTGGGTGGTTCAATGGTTAAACGTCTGTCTGACTCTTGATCTCAGCTCGTCTTGATCTCAGTCATGAGGTCAAGCTCCCTGCTGTGCTCCATGCTTAGCATAGAGCCTACTTATAAAAAAAAATAAAAAAATAAAAATAAAATTATATATATTTTTTTTCTTTGATGATTAAAACAAAAAATAAATATAACAAAAAGTTTGATTTTTTTGTCCTATATCTACTTATATCACAGTCTATGTTTTATCCCAGTAACTTAATTGCCTAATCTCTACTATCTCCTCTTGTCCTACGGTGTTCTAAATGCCCTGCAGCATTTTTCATTAATTAAACTGACCTATTATTCAAATGATTGAAATGCTATTTATGACTCAGAAATATCAGGATATTATAAGTAGATCAGCAAGAGAAGAACTAAGTTACCATAAACACAGAATGAGTGTGTCTTAGACACAGAGCAAAACACCAGAACTGGAAGGTGACTGTGAATCTATTTCTTCAATGAATTGGTAAGATACTAATTAGAAGAAGATAAATTACCTTGTTCAGCCTTTGAAAATTCAAAATACATACACACATGCACATAATATCTTCCTTCTCCATCCCTCAGCATTTTTTTTACGCACATATACACAATACAAGTTGCTATGGTGATATGTTCATCTCCATGGCAATTGATCATTGCTCTATGCATGTGTCCACTGTCTCTTAATAGACAAATTATAGGCTTTAAATCTAAAGATTTGAATCTTCAAAGAAAATACAAACCAAATTCACAAAAATTGAATTTCTAGCCAACAAAGGATTTAAGTATTCCTAATAATACAATAAAGAGATTGGAAATGCAAGAGTTTAGAAAATTAATACCTAAATTAAACTATAAAAAGTACACACTGCTGGAAAATGAAAGCTTCCAAACAGCTGCAAATGTTCAAAAATGCCTGCTCTCTCATAATATACATGCGATAGTTTGGCTTATGGTGGTCTCTGTGTAGTAGAAATGATCCCCAGCAGAAAATGAGGTTCAACATTCTTATCCCCAGAAAGTCATCATGGTAAATATCTCTAGCCTCTGGAAAAAAAAAATTTATTTGTATGCAGAAAGTCATAAACACTGACTAGAAATATGAATAAACTGAAAACTCCTGACCTACTGAGAAAGATATAAAATAGAACTTCAATTTCTGGTATGATTATAAAAATCAACATTTGCATTCATATATAAAATGTATCTTTATCTGTTACTTGTGACAAAAAATAACTTTTAAATATTGTCATTAGAGGGGATCCCTGGGTGGCTCAGCGGTTTAGCGCCTGCTTTTGCCCCAGGATCGAGTCGCGCGTCGGGCTCCCGGCATGGAGCCTGTTTCTCCCTCTGCCTGTCTCTGCCTCTCTCTCTCTCTCTCTCTCTCTCTCTCTCTCTCTCTCTATGTCTATCATAAAAATAAATAAATAAATAAATAAATAAATAAATAAATAAATAAATAAATACTGTCATTAGATTCCGATTAATTTTGTGTTGCAAAGAAAAGCAATATTTTGTGTGGGGCCAAGTGCTGTTTTTCAACAAATTAACATTTTAGGTTGAATATGCAGCCCATTGAAAATATTTCGGGGGGCAACTGGGTGACTCTGGTTGAGCGTCTGCCTTTGATTCAGGTGATGATCCCAGGGTCCTGCAATCGAATCCCACATCAGGCTCCCCACTAAGACTCTACTTCTCTCTTTGCCTATTTTCCTGTCTCTCTCTGCGTATCTCTCATGAATAAATAAATAAAATCTTAAAAAAAGAAAATGTTTTTATTTTCTACTTAAAAGTCTTTATTAATTTTAATTAATTAATTTATAAAATTATTTTGGTATTCTATAGTCCATATGAAGGTGACCTTCATTTGTAACCTTAAGTTACATAATAAATAAGAGTAAAGTGGGAACATCAAATTTTTATAAATACAAAACAATACACTGATTACAAATGTTATAATATTTTTCATTTAACTCAGATAAGTTATGAAAAAACAAATATAAAAATTGGAAAAATCTGCAATGGTTAATACAGTTAATTTAAAAGTATGAGGTTTTTTTTTTTTTTTTTTTTTTTTTTTTTTACAAATTAAGATGACTTCATAACAGATATGTCAGTAAACAAAAAAAAAAAAAAAAAATGAATACCTGGAAGCCAACCATTAGAACTTGATCTATCATTTTGATGAGCATTTAAGAGCAAGAAAGTGAGAGAACAAAAGATCCACATCCTTCACTATGTAACCATAACATATTTAGATACTCATTTAGTCATGCCTACCACTTATTTAACCATGCTCTGTTGATAATTTTATGATTATTCAATAGTATATTAAACACTGAAGTACATACATTAAGATGATATTAAAAAAATATTTCTGACTATGCTTTGACTAGTTTACTATTTGAATGTTAGTCTTTCTCTTATTTGCCTTTAGGGAAATTTTGAATTAGAAACTAGCTAGTATTTATTTTCCTCTCAAATAAAATAGTTTCTCCTTGTTTAAATATTTAGAATAGCTGTATAATATGTGGGCAATTAGATCTTTCTAATCTCAAAAAATTCCAGATAGAAATATATAGGCAAAATTCATATATTTATTTATACAGAAAAAAACTGTGGGGTGCCTGGGTGGCTCAGTTGGTTAAGCATCCAACTCTTGATTTCAGCTTGATCTCAGGGATGTGGGATGGAGCTCCTCATTCGGCCTCCACACTGAGTGTGGATCCTGCTTAGAATTCTCTCTCTCTCTCTCTCTCTCTCTCTCTCTCTCTGTCCTTCCCCCGGATCCCTCTTTCTCTCCTCCTCCATAAAACAAACAAACAACTCTCCAGTAAAATGTAAAATATCTAATTACCCAAAGTACTACATTAATATATTAAATATTTGTTATTATTATATTATTCCTTATTCTTTATGGTTCCTAACAGCATTCATTACTAAAGAATGCTCAGAAGCAAAGCTGTATCACATTATCTGATGGAAATTATTTGGGAAGAGTATGCATTGACCCATTTGGAAGCAAGCTCTCAAATTTGTGCTTAGCTCTCATTCACCTGCTTTTTGTTACATGTATCAAAGCATAGTCAGAATTATGTATCAAGATATCATTTTCATCCATGCATCTCTACTTACAAAACAGCATATGAAACTATTGGAAATAAATATTCATCAAAGAAGTGCTTGGTTAGTCAGTTAAGTGTCCAACTCTTGATTTTGACTGAGGTCATGTCAGGTAAGATCAAGCCTCCCACATGGCACTCCACACTGAGCATGGGGCCTGCTTGTGATTCTCTCCTTTCCTCTCCATCTGTCCCTTCCCACATTCATGTATATGCAATCTCTAATAAACAAACAAAAGTAATCCAATTTAATTATCAATTCATCAAAGAACACTTTGAGAGTGGCACTAAGAATGCAGCTTACACAATTTTAGTCTTGCTATGGTGAGGAAGAGTCCAGGATATCATGAAATAACAGAATCCTCAATTAATTACAGATATGTGGGAGATTATATTGATTGCATGGCATTGTCAATTACCCAGTTAATGCTTGATACCAAGAGAGTCATTTGCTCAAAAATGCTATGGCTTCTATATTAAAAACATGTTTCAAGTCATCCTCATAAATGGAACAAAGTGAGAGGCTTATGATTCTCTCTTTTCTGTGACCTTGTCTTATTCCTCTATAGCCCCAATAGGCCATGTACATATGTCTTAATGTTCACCAGCATGTATCAAAAATCCTTTAACTACCTGAATTTTACATGCTAGATAGGAAAAAATATTTATTCCTCACCTTTCTTCATCCACAACCATACACCACACATAGGAGCTGATAGTCTGCCTTATACAAACATATCTCAAGATCTCCACAGAGATACCCTAAAATTCTGGGAAGAAAGGAGGACGGAATGTTGATTATTCATCAATGCAGCTATTATAACAAGCTGAATTCAGAGGAGAGAAGATTCAAAATTTCTTTCCCAAATGAGCTTATTAAATACTTTTACAGATTAGGGCTCCTTATGACTTATAAAAGGACTCTATAAATTTAAATCTCTAGATCCTAACTAATTAATGATTCCCCAAGTTAACTCTATTTTTTTTTTCATAAAATCTCTCATTTTGGGGATTCCTGGGTGGCTCAGTGATTTAACGCCTGACTTCGGCCCAGGGTGTAACCCTGAAGTCCCGGGATCGAGTTCCGCTTCAGGCTCCCGGCATGGAGCCTGCTTTTCCCTCTGCCTGTGTCTCTGCCTCTCTCTGTGTGTGTCTCTTATGAATAAATAATATCTTTAAAAAAATCGTCTCATTTTCTGCCTTTTATTATTATGTGAAATTTACCAGAAAACCAGCCGATTAGTCAGTTCTAGCTGTCTCACTGGCCTATGCTGTGCTTTGAGAATTCTGTGGTCCATAGCACATAACATAAGTGTCCTGGAAACTACACACCACCCACCTTTCTAACATCGTTAAGAAAAGAAGAAAAAGAGAAAGAGAAAAAAAGATTAGATAACTTCCCTAGGGCAACAGTAGAAAACCAAAATGTAAATCTTGGAGCATCTCAAACCAAAGCCCAATAGATTTAATACAGAACAATAATTAAAGGAAATAAAGGCAGATACCAACTTTGGAAGTATCAAAAATTCTGCCTCAAATTTTTTTTCACCAGATTTTTTGTAGAGTGAGACTTATTATGACTTTTTTGAGCTTGATCATGCTGTGTTTATTTGTGTGAGCATTTAAGTCTGTTAATTTTTCTCGGCACCATTTTAGTTATAGATTAATTTTGATATGTTGTGTTTTCCCTACTATTATTGTCTAGGTAAGTTACAATCTCCTTTTACTCAAGAGTCATTTATGAGAGATATTTAATTTTCAGTTTTCTTTCTCTTTTCTCTGTTGGTATAAATATCTAATATTACTCAAAGAAAGTAATCTATGTTTCTTTTGAATAATTTAGCAATTAACTGAGTGATTATTTATGGAGATATTAGATTGTATGTGTGCTATTCCTTGAAAAGAAAGCAAGACTTCCATATGGGTCCATTTGTTCAAATATATAAGTTACATGATTGATATTAATAATACAGATCTCTTTATTTTTTGTTAGCAACTATCTGGTTGGTACACATTTTTGCAAATTTTAAGAATCTGAGTGACATTTCTGTGTCATTTTCATTTCAGATATACCTTTTCTATCTTTTCTAGTAAACTCAGTGTAGTAAACTAAGTGTAATTTCCTAGTAAACTCAGTGTAGGATTTCTAGTAAACTCAGTGTAGGATTCTTAGGACTTGCAATTATATTTCTTTTAATAATTAAATGTGTTCTGCTTACATCAGTTGATGAGAAGTAGGTTTGGTCTAATCCTATTAACTAACATTTTCTTTCCAAATACTGTCTTTGTTCTCTGTGTTTTACAATATGAGATTGCATTTTCTTACAAATACATGGGGATTTGCATATGTGTCTCTATACTTCATTATAGTGATGTGCATAGTTTACAATAGGTTTCAGTTATATGAACAATTTCACTTAAAAGTTTGTATACTACATTTGACCGTTTCCTTTTGTGACTTTAGCAACTGCTACTTCTCCGGTCCAGGGATCTTCCACTCAGATTATTGCACCAGCTTCTTCACTGGTCACTGGTAGTCCCTCCTGTCATTCCTCTCTTTTTCTTAGCCTTAACATAGTACCTGAAGGGATCCTTTAAAAAATGTTGCTTCTCTGTTCAAGTCACACAGTGGTATCTGACTGATCTCAGAGTTAAAGTCTTGTTTAATCTTTCGGGCTTTATTCCTTTATTTCTATTCACAAGTGATCCCTTTCAAATTCCATCCCAAAAATACAGCCTTCTTCACTGCAGACTTTATTTGTCAGCTTTCAGGAAAACATCAGTTACCAGATTGTCCTCACCTTGCATTGAGAAAGACTTCTTAAACACCCTTCTTAACTATACTGGGAAGTGACTTTGCCAGAAAATAAAAGTAGAAATTATTTATTGATATTCAAAGACATTATCTCTATGTATCCTTACTCAAAAGGCTTTATCAGAGTACCAGGACCCCTTCTGTTCTATTTCACTTCTACCCCTGACTGATATAACATCAAGTGGGAATGCTAAAATACAATTCCAATGCTAGCCAACCACCCAGAATTAGTGGCTGGCTAACTAGCTACAAATTTCGATGTTCTTATTATCTCCACAGGTTTAATAATTCAAGAAGAACTCACAGAATTGCCTGAGTGGCTCAGCGGTTGAGTGTCTGCCTTAAACTCAGGTTGTGATCCAGAGGTTCGGGATTGAGTCCCATATCAGGCTCCTTGCAGGGAGCCTGCTTCTCCCTCTGCCTATGTCTCTGCCTCTGTCTCTCTGTGTCTCTCATGAATAAACAAATAAAATATATTTAAAAAAGAACAACTCACAAAACTCCCTGAAAGTGCTATACTTAAGATTGTAGTTTTATCATAAACAACATACATAAGGGCAAGGTCTGGGAGTGTCCGAAACACAGATTTTCTGTGTAATTTTCCTGAGGATTTAGGAAATGTCACCCTCTGGATAAATCCTCAAGATTTACCAACCAGGTAACTATGTTCACCAACTAGGTAACTCCAAAAGCTTCAAAGTCCACAGTTCTCACTGGGGTTTCATTATGCAGGCAAGACTGATTAAATCATCAACCACATGCATAAATTTCTCTAATCCCTCTCGATCCCCCAGAGCTCTGGCATTTGAAAGACTCTAATCACATGCTTGGTCTTTCTGGTGACCAGCTCCCATCCAGAAACTATTTAAGAACCCAGCATGAGTCACCATGTTGGCATAGGAAAGAAACTCTTCACTCAGGAAATTCCTAGAGTTTTTGTGAAGCTCTACACCAAGAACCAAGGACAAAACCCAAGTATATGCTTTATCATATTATACCTTCCCAACACTCATGTTCTGTTTCCCTACCTCATCAAGGCCAAGATACTTGCATCAAGAGCATACATGACAATGTCAGAGAAAACAGAATTAGAATTTTCTTGACTACTTATAAACCTAACCTGAGTTTCTTAAATCCTGTCTACCACCACCAACTTCCTTAGCTGGAGCCATTTATTTTCCAATAAAATAACTTCCAAACTCACTGGGACCAGATACCACACACACATTTTTAAGCCACAGCCACAGCAACCTCTAAGGTTACTAATATCCACAGCTGTATTTTTTATTAATTTTTATTCTAATTATTTTTTGTCTAATCCTGCCATGTTACAGCAAATTATAAACAGCAACTTGATTCATTTCCTACTCCCAGCCATGCTACTCATGAGCCTTTGGCTCTTGAATATGATAAAAGAATACACTATAACTGAGCATCAGGATTTAGAATGATCACACAATAACTATGACATGGAACTAAAATATTGTCTGACTTACTTCTCTTTGAGAAGATAGATGAGAAATATGGTCCATTCCTCTATGTTTAGTGCCCTGCCACAAAATCACCATGGCAACCTATAAAAGGACACTAGAGAAGATCTTTGATGTTATCACCCAGGAACCTTTTCTTATCCTTTGAAATTCCAAATGAGCCATGTATAATTTCAAATATTTTAAAATAACTGGATTGTACATAATAAATAGGAAAAACATTCTTTTTGCGTGGTAAACTATAACCTGGTGCACCTGATGGCTATTCCTGGCCAAAAGCAAACATTCTCCCAGAATTGAATGGCAGTGTTCAAGTTATTAGTCTAGTATTGGACAAAATTATATAAAATCAATTTTACAAATACATGGCCTTTGAAGAAATATTCCAATTAAAGAAATAATGTCAAATAACTACTAGAGAAAAGAAATTTAAATTTTCTCTGGCTTATAAAGTTTACTCTAAATCTACTATTAAGCCCTCTTCTAAATAATGGGAGGCAGGTCTAGCATCAGGTCTCTGAATTTCTAGCTTATAAATATGCTTACATCTATTGACCCTTAAAAATTATCAGCCACATAAACTTAACACTTTAATTAATAGGATGGGTAAGCCTTTGAATGATGTGAGAGTGGGGTCCAATGTTTCCTAAAAGAAGAGAAAAATCCCCTTAGTTTATTTTTTTTAATTTTACCTTATTCTTTGGTCTAGTTTTGATTGCTTTGATAATATGGTTTGTTTGATCACTTTTATAAAGGTACGTTAAATGACTTACCACAGAATAAACTGATGCTCTGGGACAATACGCCTTGTTTATTTTGTGCTTTCACTCACCTCACATCCACACTGCCACATACACCTAAGGAGTATTGCTGCTTCCAAATCAGAAGCAAAGTAAAGCCCATATCCTATCGTAAAAGCATTTATCATGATGAATGCTCATTTCCTGAATGAGGAAAATCTCATTTCACAATAGGCACCTCTCTCCTGATGATGATATTTCAGTTTTGTGTTAAAGGTATTTTCACAGTGTACCTTTAACCACAGAGTAGGTTAATTTGACAGAAATAATTCCTTTGGATTTCTTGAATCTTTTTGAGGAAAATTTCTCATTTTTCATAGTCTGTGACTTCAGTAAACAATGACTACTGAAAATAAGCAAATTGGCATTGTCTAAAATGCAAAAGAAAAGACTCAGTGGTAACTTATGGAGCTTGCCTTCAGGACACTCACGTGTCTACCAGTTTTTGTCATGTCTAAGAAGAATAATTGCAAATTCAAAGGCAAAAAAAAAAAATTAGAAGAAATCTGTCGCCCAGAATTCTTTGTGTGGGGGACTCACACTGCTAACAGAAACCATGGAAAAAGCAGAGGGAGGAACAATGAGATAATTTAAGCCAAAATATATATATATTTGTTTAGCTTTAAAGATGACAGAAAGCATACTAGGAACACAAAAGGAGCAAAAAGAATGAGAAGCATGTATTAGTAGAAAGGTTTAACTCTCACAGGTGAAGTTAAAACTGAGTGGAGGAGAGGAAAAAATCATCCAAAAGAGTACAGAGAGGGACTTCGCTGCTTCTGATGGCTCAAGTTAGGAGAGTGCTAGACAGGAGGGAAAGTACAGAGGGGGGTACACAATGAGACTATGCAGAGAATACACAGGAAAAATAAGCACAGGGGAAAGTGCAGGGAGGGTATGAAAGGAGAGTCCCCAGGGGGAATATGCAGAAGAAACATGCACAGAAATTCACTAGAATCCAGGGGGATTTTACAGAGAAGAAAAATAGGGAAAGTCTGAGAAAAAAGTTTGTGCAAAGCCTTGTTGAGGAAGACCAGATTCAAAACAATATTCAAAGGCATTCTCTGAACAGAGAAATTGATTTTTAAGAAACGATTGGGAATTTCCCTTGATGACAGGGGAATTACCACAATAATCATAGCAGTCAACATGCCTTGAATGATCACTATACAGTGAGCACTGTGCTGAGGACTTGGCCTGCTTTTTATCATTTAATCTTCACAGAAAAATCTATATGTTCTGAAATCTTTACTTATTTCCTAGAAGAAAGAGGCCATTGATCAGCTTTGAGTCATAAAACTGACTTGCATGACCTCTTTAGCAAGACCATATTTGTGAAAGCAGAGAACAGTCCAGAGAAAAAGAATATTCTGAAATCCATTATTATAACTTTAAGCATAAAAAGTGATAGCTCTGGATTATAGGAGCATAGAATATTACATAAGTGGGGAGCTGGGTCCTCCACAGATTGAAAGGATTTGGGGAAAGCCTAAGACTTTTGGTTCCACTGGACAGTTCAAGAAAGGAGATTTAGGTAGATCTAGGGGGTTAGATAAACATAAGCTATGCTCCAAACTTGCCCAGAAGGATAAACAAAGGGGGCAAAGGTAGAAATAATTAGCTATTTAGGGAACCTGAGAGCACTGAGGGCTACTGGCACACTTTCAGGTAGTGGAGGCGCCACAGATGGTTACTTTCCACAAAAGTCTATGTTAACTACACAGCAGCAGCAAAAAACAGCTCGACAGGTAAACCAGAAGCCAGTCTGGATTCCTATGTGCTGGGAATCATGAGAAAGGAACCCAGAACTGTTCAGGTAACTAGAAAGATGGCAGAGAAGTGATAAGAAAGCCCATGGACTAGAGAGGCATGAGATTAAAAAGAAGGATATTTATGAGGTGTGAAGGTTTTGAGTGTGTTGGTAAGTGGCCCAGATTAATGACCCCAGCAAGGGGCTGCCAGAGGACATCATGCTCCCCTTAAGCCAGAAATTATTATGTCTTCCTTCAGGAGGTACCAGTCCAGGAGGAGCCTGGACCAGATTCCAGAACAGAGTTCAGCAAGTCTGCAGAGGACAATTTTTGTTAATCTAAATACTCTCAGTGTTCCTTTGTTGATTCAAGGTCACAAGCCCTCTCTAAAGCCTTTGTCAAAACCTTAGAGACTCAAGTTGGAGAAAAATGGGAGGAGAGCAGAAAATGATCACACAGCATTTTATCCAAAAGTGATTCTGTCATTATAGGAAGACCCTGATTACATTCCTTGATTGATGGAGGCTTATCACAAGGGAAATAAAATGTAGATCTCCCAGCCACCACCATCCAAAACCAACAGTCATGGGTAGGAGTGCTTATACACTAAATGTGAATAAATTTTGAGTACTATGACACTAGATTGTGGAGTTCTGTTTCATTGTATGATTTTATATCTATAATCATGTTTTCTATTTCAAATGGCAGTGTAATTCTGAAATTATCTATAACTTAAAGGTTTGAGTGATCATACCTGCAGAACTGAGTTGGCGATCTCTTTTTATTTAAAATTGTTTGATGGGATCCCTGGGTGGTGCAGCGGTTTGGTGCCTGCCTTTGGCCCAGGGCGCGATCCTGGAGACCCAGGATCGAATCCCACATCAGGCTCCCAGTGCATGGAGCCTGCTTCTCCCTCTGCCTACGTCTCTGCCTCTCTCTCTCTCTCTCTCTCTCTGTGACTATCATAAATAAAAAAAATTAAAAAAAAATTAAAAAAAGAATATTCTTAAAAAAAATAAAATAAAATAAAATAAAATTGTTTGATAATTTAAAAATCTCCAGTTATTTTCACAATTTTTATTCAGTTTTGGTAGTGGAATCAACTTGGTATTATACTGTTGTTAAAGCTATCATCTAAGTTTGTTCTCAACTATAAATTTTTCCTTCCCAGTAGTTTTCCTTAGCTGGCTCAGAATGTTTTCTTAATTTTAAATCCTTGACTTGAATAGTTAGGTTTTTTCTTTTTTTTTTTTTTTTTTGAATAGTTAGGTTTTTTCCTCACCTTCTTTCAATGTAATTTTATGTTTATTAAAATAGGATTTTTTATAAAAGATGATTTTTTTGTCAATATTACCATGATAAAAATGTACACTCTAGATTTGCAGCAAATCAAATTAAGTAAGAACTCAAATATATTTTTTAGTGGAAATTTGTTGATTGCCTCTGGCATTAACCATATCTCTGTTCCCTTCTTTTCATGATAGTGTCCATAATTTTGCAACCATGTTGTTCTGAATTGGAAATGATACAGGCCATGCTCCCCAAGGACCTAGGGGTGTTCTGGGAGATACCAACTCCTTCCTCCCTAGGAGTCCGTGTTATGAGATTTGTCAAAAAATAAAAAATAAAAAAATAATGATTGGGACCAAGACTTTCCATAAAACAAAGCCCTTTTTTTAAAGACTCATGATCAGGGCAGTCCTGGTGACTCAGTGGTCTAGGGCTGCCTTCGGCCCAGGGCATGATCCTGGAGACCTAGGACAGAGTCCCACATCAGGCTCCCTGCAAGGAGCCTGCTTCTCCCTCTGCCTGTGTCTCTGCCTCTTTCTCTGTGTGTGTGTGTGTGTGTGTGTGTGTGTCTCTCATGAGTAAATAAATAAAATCTTTAAAAAAATAAATAAATAAAGGCTCATGATCAGGGCAGCCTGGGTGGCTCAGCAGTTTAGTGCTGCCTTCAGTCCAGGGCATGATCCTGGGGACCCGGGATCTACTCCCACATCAGGCTCCCGGAATGGAGCCTGCTTCTCCCTCTGCCTATGTCTCTGCCTCTCTCTCTGTGTGTGTGTATGTGTGTGTGTGTGTGTGTGTGTGTGTCTCATGAATAAATAAATAATTAAATAATTAAATAAAATAAATAAATAAAAGGACTCATGATCAGATGCTATGTATTTATTTTCCTAAGGGAATTGAAACAATTACACCAAAGCTTAACATTTTTCACATAAACATTCAAAATGAATTTTCATATATATTTTCATTGTCTACTCGTTTACCATGCTAAAGTCATGGCAAGAATTCAGAGCACTGGCAATGTGTCCAGATAGATTTCTCCTTGATATCTATTTTATTGTGGAGGTGAAGACTTTAAACTAGGTATAGCAACTGCTATGGGTAGGTAGCTCAGTTTTACTAGCTATGATTTGGCCACTGGTAAATATATAGTGTTGAAAATTTATACTTTGAAAATAAATATTCATGCATTCTGAGAACATATCTTAACTCGTCATTTTCAATTATTCTTTTACTAGGCTGCTGGAATATCTTTGTTAATATTTTATTTAGTTATTGTTTGTTTTAATCACCTTTCCGTGTTTGTTGGAATAACCTAAATTTATCTGGGAATTGACTCTTCGCTGTAGCAGGCACCATTGTCCTAGCTATGACCATGTTATGGTGTGACCACTTATTTTGAAATTTACCTCAAGCAAGGACAATTGTACTTCCATAAACAGGCGTTAATTTATATATATATATATATATATATATATATATATATATATATATATATTTTTTTTTTTTTAAGATTTTATTTATTTATTCATGAGTGACACAGAGAGAGAGGCAGAGACATACGCAGAGGGAGAAGCAGGCTCCCTTGGGAAGGGCCTGATGATGTGGGACTCAATCCCAGGACCCCAGGATCATTACCTGAGCCAAAGGCAGATGCTCAACCACTGAGCCACCCAGGCATCCTTCATTTTACTTCATAAAAGTATTTTCAGCATTGAGATTTTCACCAGCCTGACTAACTTATGTAACATCATCTCTGCTGTTTTAGAGTCACTGGCAATAAAAATTTGGAAAAAATAATAAGATTATATTAAAAATAATAAAATTTTGGAAATCCTATCTGCGTATGCCTTGTAATGTTATTTTTTTTTCTTCATACAGGACTCAAATCAACTTCTCCCTCTCTCCCTCAATTCTTTCTGTACTATCATACCCTGAAGAGTTTTTTTTCTTCTCCTGTGGATGCTGACTTTTATTGTCCTCTAGCAATGATACAAATGTTTCCTAAAGATTTATATTTCTTTGATATTTAAATAAAAATTCGACCAGAATGGAAATTAAATAAATGGGTGCAAATCATGAGGTTGAGAGCATATACAACCATCTTTTTCCCCAGGAGTGCTACCATTTAAATGAAGTGAGACAAGTCACTACTGCCCTAGGTTATTTTATGTCCATAGATGTCTACACAATCTGAAAAGTGGAGCTAAGATAAACATTTCTCAAGTAAAACTACCATCTGCTTTTATGGCTCTTCGATTTTCAGTAAAGCCTGTAAGATTTAACTATAAGAACAGACACACTGATGACTTCTCTCTCCATATAAGAAGAAGATCATAAACAGAATGAAAATACTCCTATTTTATACCCTTTCCCCATGATATCCTAAACAATAAAGTAATAGCAAAATAGCTAAAAGCTTGTAAATTTCCTACTTTATAACAGCTGCAAATCAGACCTTAACATGTATTTGACTCTAGAAAAGCAGTAGGAACTGTCTTATGATGTTGACGTTGTATAACAAAGCAATTTCTCTTTTTGAAATAGCAACTTACAAATATAGCAGTGGTCAAATGAATCCTAATAATTTCAGGAAATACAGTCAATATTGGACTTTCTTATTATATATAGGACAATTTCTCTCTTTTTACTGCCTTCTCCAATTAAAATCAATAGGTTTGGGTATGATCTGTATTAAAATAATTTTATCTGGACATATAGATAAAATTCAGCTCAGCATGATTTTCATATAATCTCTTGTATTGGCTTTCTATTGCTGCATAATTAAGCATCACAAACTAGCTATCTTAAAACAGTATTTATCATCAGCTCACAGTTTCTATGAGTTAAGTATCCAGGTACAGATTAGCTAGATCTTCTGCTTGAGTCTAACCAGAAGGAAATTAAGACGTCTCACATAAATCTCAGAGTTTATTTTAAGCCCACTAGTTTTGGGCAGAATTTAGTTCCTGTGTCTGTAGGACCGAGCCATTCAGTGTCTACAGGCTGTCTTCCACTGCCTGCCATGTCTCCCCCTCCAAAGCACAGCAGTAATTTGCTTCCTTTTAAGACATCAGGAGAATATCTCTATCTCTTTGACTTCTGAGAAGTCATTTTAAAGAATCTATCTGGTTAGTTATGGGTTATCATGCCCATCCAGGACACTCTTTTTTGTTTGTTTGTTTGTTTCTTTGTTTAAATCAAAGTAAATTAATTGAAGAGTTTAATTATATCTACAGAATCTCTTTTGCCATATAAGGTAACATCATCATAGAAGTAAAACCCTTTCATATTCACAAATCCTACTCATATACAAGTAAAGAGAATTATTCATGTTCACCTAGCCTTGAATAACTATATATTATTCTGTAATAAGTCATTATTATATATTTATAATATTCAAAGCATGTTCATTCCAGAAGCAGGAATCTTGGAGCTCATCTTACAACTCCGCCTACCACAACCATCCAGCCAATGGATGACAACATAAATTTCCATTCATTACATGAAAATGACACACAACTAAAACTTAGAGAAATATGACTAAGGGAATAGCTACCATTTTTTTTTATTCTTATCATATTCCAGAAACTGATTTGTGACTAACTGAACTTAGGGCTAATTGAGTTTTCACGATAACCTTACTATTTGGGTATTATTATTAATTATTCTTAAAGTTCAGAGAGGTTATTAACTGGCTGTTCTGAGGCCAGGCAACATTTGAATGGTAAAGCCTGGAATGAAGCACAAACTTCTAATGCTGGTGTCTGGCTCCCACTGGATAACTCAGTTTTTCAACTTCTTATAAGCCCTCACTCTTTAGTATATGTGAAGACAGTAGAGTAGCTATTATAATCAAAGCTGTTTGTTTAGAAATCCTCAGCCTTGGATAAAGATATTATGAGACAGTGAGTCTAGGGCAGAATTAACAGCTGTGTCAGTTTTCCTATAGGGAATACTGAATGTGTATACCAGAACTGTGACAGGGAGGGTATAGTTCTGACAGGTGACAATAGACTTGCCATGTCAAGGGGTTGGGATACTTCTGATGGGCAGAATATCTATACCAAGGATCATGCTGGAGCATTAAGAACCTGAATCCTAGCAAGACCCACCACCACATTTCATTACCAGCTAGAACAGGTCTTGCTTGAAACTTCTGAGGATGTGAATAGTATGGACAACACCAAAACAAGTCCAAACAAAGGTACCACTCTATGCATATTAAAAAACAAAATATTCCCTTTCACTTTTTATATTCCCCAAATGAATGAGACCATATAATGTTTATCCTTCTCCGACTGACTTACTTCACTCAGCATAAGAGAAAATGAGTGGGAAATATCAGTGAGGGTGACAGAACATGAGAGACACCTAACTCTGGGAAAAGAACAAGGGGTGGTGGAAAGGGAGGCGGGCAGGGGGTTGGGGTGACTGGGTGATGGGCACTGAGGGGGGCACTTGAAGGGATGAGCACTGGATGTTATGCTATATGTTGGCATATTGAACTCCAATAAGAAAATATATACAATAAATAAATAAATAAAATTAAAATAAAAAAATAGATTTACCCCTCAAAATACATAGTTGTGCCAGACAAACAACATTTTGGAAAAAGTGCAACTCCAGACAAATGAACCATTCTAGACCCACAGAAATCTCTCAACAGTCTCCTTCATACATCTTCACTTCTCACATACCAGAAAACTCAACATATTGACAATTTGATGCACAGTGGTGGCTTCAGACATACTAAACTTTGTGGGCATCTTGATTTTTTCATCAAAATCACCCAAGTATACAATAGGAATCACATATCACTTCAACTTAGGATAGGGAAACCAGATTGAAATTTCTTTGACACCATATCAAATCAATTTATAAAACCATATATATTTTGGTGTGAGAAACGTTTCCATATGCTTCCTCAAGGCCAGTTGTTTTCATACAGCTACTGAGGCAATGATGTGTTTATAATTAGTAGTCATAAGAAAACTATCTTTTATTAATCTATAATCGTGATATCATTAGGGGACAAATACTTAAGACTTCATAAGAATTTATGTATTTTTTGGTTTTTGCTTAACTTTGACTTTTAAAGTTAGCATACAATTTCTCTGAAACTTTCATTTCAGTCACCAATTTTGAATTTAATAAGGTGTATAAAGGTTTGACAGGGAAAGCTTTTCTAAGAATCTTCTCACTTCTCAAGCCTGCATTTAGTGGTAGACATCTATAAATTACTTTCTCAAGAATTCAATTATTGGACTTTGTCATTTCTTTTCTGGGAATATTGGTTTGCTGCTTGCTGTTTACAATGGAATAAATAACTGAACCATATTAAGAATGTATTCAGTTAAAAAAAAGAAGAAGAAAGCATTCATAATTTTATTTTATTTTATTTTTTATTTATGATAGTCACACAGAGAGAGAGAGAGAGAGAGAGAGAGAGAGGTAGAGACATAGGCAGAGGGAGAAGCAGGCTCCATGCACCGGGAGCCTGATGTGGGATTCGATCCCGGGTCTCCAGGATCGGGCCCTGGGCCAAAGGCAGGCGCCAAACCGCTGCGCCACCCAGGGATCCCAGAAGAAAGCATTCAGTTAGAATGTATTATGTAAATTTTGCTTTTATTTTTAATAAAAGTTTTCTTTTAGTGTTCAGACTCTGTGGGTATATAGGAGCCCTGGTCTAAGGTCAAGATGCCTCTTTCAATATACCACTGCTGATCCATTCTTCAGAAACACTTGCCAGGATATAACACCTTTGTGTTTTTATATTTTTGGGGTTTTTTTCTACCATTTTGCTGCCACAATTACTGAAAACTTTCTACCAAACTTAGTGAGTGGGTTCTTTAAACGATATTTGGGTTCTAAGCCTACTCTTACTTTCCCTGGAGCAGCTATAGAAAGCACTACGGTGCCAAACTCAAATGATAGAATTTCTGTCCATTGTCTCGCTTTACATGACAGTTCTCCAGCTCTTACTGGAACTGTCTTAAATAATGCCTCTAGGGGATCCCTGGGTGGCTTAGCAGTTGGGTGCCTGCCTTCAGCCCAGGGCATGATCCTGGAGACCCGGGATCAAGTCCCACATCGGGCTCCCTGCATGGAGCCTGCTTCTCCCTCTGCTTGTGTCTCTGCCTCTCTCTCTCTCTCTCTCTCTCTCTCTCTCTCTCCCTCTGTCTCTCATGAATAAATAAATTAAATATTTAAAAAATTAAAAAAAAATAATGCCTCTATATGAGCCTTCCACAGCATTGCACCCACTCAATTCCACTGATTATTTTGAGATGAACATATGGCATAAATAGACTGAATGAGTTATAGGGAGACTTTAGTGCACATGTGAAGAGAAATATTTTCTCTTACCCCTAGATTCAAAGTTGGAAGGATGGGAATCTAGAACTAATGGAGATTTCTATGTGAAATCCGGGAAAGAAGACAACAAAATCAAAGGCAGAGTCATATTGGAAACTTGTTTCTGAATGTAGCCATACTCAAACCACTCCCTGAACTTGGAGTTTCTATTAGAGGGGACCCTAAATTATCCTTTTTTTTCTTATTGAGATCGTTTTCCCACTTATAACAGGAAGTATCCTAAGTAACACATCACTGTTGCAAAAGAAATGCAGTAGCTGCCAAAATAGAATATGAATAGGGCCTTAACCTGGCCCAAAGAATCAAGAAAGGAAGGTTAACTATGAGTAGTAATATCTAAGCCAAAAATGTGAAAGGTGTCTAAAAATGATCCATATCAAAGGGAAGGAGCAGGAATGCAGAATTGTTTCCAAAGAGTGAAAACCTTGTCTGAAGAGCCTTTTTAGCATTTAGATAACTGACAGAGGGGTGAGAATAGAGGAGGAGAGAAGAAATTTGATCAGATTGGAGAGGAAAACAAAAGCTTCATAGAGTATGTATTGACCTGAGTTATTGGCCACTGTGGCTTTTGTTTTTGTTTTTTTAATTAAAAAGTTACTTCATGTTCAGAATTCAGAAGGTACAGAAGATGGTATAGATGACATCTTCCAAATCTCTCACCAGAAGAGTCTTCCAACACCTTTGTTTCTTTTCTTTGAGAAAGGATGGCTAATGTTCACATAAAAATATTTATACAAATGCTTACAGTATTTTTATCAATAAATACTAGAAGCAACTAAAACGTCCTCCATCTGATAAATGGACAAACTCTGGTATCTCCATACAGTGGAATACTACTTGATAAGTAGGAAGAATGGGGGAGGAAAAGGCATTTATATGTGAGGGAGAAACATCAAAATTAAAATGTTTAATTTATTATTTACTTATATTAACATAAGTATTTATATGTTTATTTTCATTATAAGTTTGAGATTTATATAAGATACCCTGTAAAATTTAAGAGAATTTAAATGGGAAATGATACGTTTAGAGCTCAGTAAAGAGGTTAGAATTTGATAATCTTTGAGTGAATACCACATAAATAAATTCAGTTGAATCTGGATAGGTAGGCAAGATCCAAAACATAAAAGAACATCTGATCGCTTCACTTCTTATGTGCCTTTTTTCATAAAAAAAAAAGATGTTAAAATATTTAATATTCATAGGCTATATACTAAAAAAAGGAAATTGAGTCCCATATTTTTTCAATCAAGATTACCTACTTTATTGATTACAACTATGTCAATGAAAAAGTTGGCACTGCTTTATATTTCTAAACTATTAATATCTGAACCTATGAGAAAAGAAGCCTTATTCACACATTTCTAGTCCTTCACTCTTACAATTGTTTGGAGATTATTCATTTCCAGAGGGAGTTCATATATTATCTTATTTCACCTCAGTATAACCTCCAAGGACCAGTATTGTTACCAATATTATCCTAGACATGAGGAAAATGAAATTCAGAGAAATGAAGAATTATCTTGTTAAGTTTGCCAGTGACTAGCAGAGACCAGAATGAATTCCATTCATTCACTACAAAACATGAGCATCTACATAAGCCAGATAAACTGAAAGTTTCTGATGGTTGCAAACAGGATTAAAAAGCATCCAATTATCCTGTTCCAGGTGTTGTAGCTTCCTATATGTTAGGACTGGGAAAGGCATGATTACCTGCACCCTACAGTGGCATCAGTGATGAGTACTCGTGCACTCAGGCAGCATGCCCAGCACTCCCCCATCTCCTGTTCCTAGTACATTTGGAGGCTACATGTTGGTATTTAGAAAACAGAGTACAACTGAACCAACATTTTTAGCAACTACACAGAAGCATTGATACAGGTGTCCTGCGAAAACAATACTTTGAGAAATGCTGTCCTGGAAGCTGTTTTCTTTCCCTCTCTCATTTGCTTTAGAGAAGCTAAACACCTGTATTTGAAAATAAACTGGCTGCTAAAATATAAAACTGGGCTAGGGTCTTATGGTGGTCTGTCATTGGCCTAATAAATAATTTTTTAAAGATTTTATTTATTTATTTTAGAGAAAGAGAGTTAATGAGTGGAGACAGGCAGGGCGTGGGGATGGGGAATCTCAAGTAGACTCCAGGCTGAGCCCAGAGTGGGGCTTGATCCCAAGACTATGAGATCATGACCTGAGCCAAAATCAAGAGTCAGCTGCCCAACCAAATGAGCTGCTCAGGTGCTCTTAAATTGATTATGTTTTTAAATAAAATGTATAAGCATATTAAATGGAATATTGTGCATTTTCTCAGTCATTCATGCCTGAAATCATTTGACCTGTTGTTTCTACAATGGTAATCTAATAATGTTGGTCTAATCATCTGGTAGCCATTATCAGGACAACTCTTTCTGAAACATGTGCCGAAACTTCATCCATTAAGAAAAAAAAAAAGATTTAGGTAGGAATATGAATATCACAATCTGGCCAGCTAAAATAGCAATCTTCAAACCAGACTACTTTTGTCTCAACAAAATCTCAGCATTTTTTCTCTGAGTTTATCATTCTGATTCTGAGGGAACATATTTCATTAAACTTTTTTAAAAAATTAACAAATGGTGCCACAAACCTAGAGCTCTGATGACACCAGTCTGCGCATTTCACAATAATGTTCATTTTCTAAGATTGTTGCTTATATATTTAAGAGACATAATTTAACATAGGCCAGTAAATTACAGAGAATTTCCATTTATTTATGATGGTATGAAAGGGCCATGATTTACCAAGATGCTTTCAGAGTAAATTGTAAGAGCCAGAACAGAAATCTAAACACTATTAAACCTTTTTGTATATGTGCCAGTGGCACAAATTTTGATGACACATTTAAAAGCTAATATTTAAGTGTGAATTTAGAAGTTAAAAATCCAATACAATAAAAATACAACACAATAAATTCTAAGAAAACAGGTAAAACTGATATAGTCCCATTCAATTATATTATGTTTCTAGTCCTTTCAAAGTTTAAATGGCTTTTGATTGAGCACCACATTATTTACAGAATATGTCAAATACTTATATTACTTTGTCACTCTATCTTTGACAGGGCTACTTAAGTATTTCTCTACATATCCCCCTTCACTTTTATTTAATTTTACTTTGTAAAACCATTCACTTGGCATAAACCACTAAAAATGTCAGAAGAGAGCTGAAATAAAAATTATAATCTGTGTTTTTTTCTCCCAAGCAGCTTTTCCACTTCTGTTGCACATTTCAGTAGTTCAAACCCTGCAATTTTCAGTTAAATTAAATGCAATAAAAAAATAAAATAATAAAATAAAAAATTAAATCAATAATCATTAATATCTAAGTAAAACCATAATCTAAATAGAATATAAGCTAATCATCTTTTTTTCTCTCTCTACATGGTTAAGACTTAAAATCAGAGAGAAAAGATCTAAAGGAGAAATTGCATGCTGATGTGCAGTGGGATGTCACTGAACTCATTCTTCCATCATTACCATTATCTGTTCTCAGTTTTCATTAATCACTGTGTTGTTAACAACATGGTAGTTAAAAGAGGCCAAGACAACTTCCTTGTGTGTCAGTATAAGGGGCAGGGATATGTTCAACAATTTGCAGTATTCTAGAATTCACATTCTGAAGGGATAAACTCCAATAATTGCATCATTAACTTCCATCAGAAAACAAGCTCTACCAAACCAACTAATGAAACCATTCTACAAAGAAACAGGAAAAGCTTACATTTATGAAAGGCAGTGTATTCTTACTAAATAGGTGTTGTTGAATTAATGATCTGAGTTGAATCTCAGACACTGATTTGGAAATGCTCTTAGTATTTATTACGTTAATGGCAACTTACCATGATAGGCTCCCCAGGAAATAGACTCTGAGATAGAAATTAGCCAGCAGGAGGCTTATTAGAGGATGTTCTTGGGATCAACACCTGTCGGAGGGAAGAGTAAGGAAGGAAGGAAACATAATTAGGCCATGGGAGAAATTAAGCTGCAATGCTGCTGCCTCAGTGAAACACTTCTTAGCCAAACCTGCCCTATGAGGAGCTATGAAACAGGTAAATTCCTTCAACATTTTCCTGATTTGGATAAATGGGGCCAGGTCTTTGACTGCCACCTCTCTGGATGCTGATCACCCAGAAAGCAGGCTTGACCTTGGATAAGGGAACTCTCTTCACTCATTTCCAGTAGGTGTCTGACAGATGAGGGCTTTCTGCTTGGTAAAGCTTCCAGAAGCTAGAAAAATGCATCTTGCATTTCTAAAGGGTAGTTCAGGTGGAGCATCACAGCATCCACCACCACACAACCAAATTTCAAGTTATATATTTACATATATATCCATTCAATACACAAAAAAACAGTTGCTGCAGAAGAGGCTACACTATTGCACTATATACAGAAATATAAACATGGATATCTTGCACTATATTTTAAACTCAGCAATTCACTAGTTGTATGTGCTAATATACTAACCAGTCCTGTAGGGCCAATCATCACCTACAAAAATAAAAGTTTCAAACTAGATTAAAGGCTGGCAAACACTGTATATGAAAGACCAATTAGTACATTTGGCGGTTTTTTTGTGAGCCACGTGGTCTTTGTCTCAACTACTTAACTCTGCTGCCCTAACGTGAAAGCAGCCATAGGCAATACATATATGAGTAAGTGTATCTGTGTTCCAATAAAACTTTATTTGCAAAAGAAGTTTATCACCACAAGCTATAGTTTACTGACCTCTGGACAAGATGATCTCTACTGTCCTTTTGATAACTGACACTCCATATTTTTATAATTCCTTCCCAGAATTAGCTAATAGAGATCTTCTTAAAATTATATACTATAACTCCTTCTTAGACATAGATAATAATGGGGAAAAGGTAAGTTTTTTTAAAAAATACCAAATGCTTTAGTATTTTCCTTCCCAGTTTTAGTACCTAGAAATATTTAGGGGTAGGTTTTAGTCATGCATATACTTGCAAAATTTAACCAACAGGAAAACTGAACTTTAAAAATTATTATCTTGGCCTTTTCTAAATTGTAGCCAATTTTTTTTAAAGCACTCCCTAGAAATGACAGTGACTGAGAAAGGATAAATATGTATTCCTGGTGGAGGAAAGGAATAATTATGTAGGCCAAAGATGGTAAATATCTTGAAAACTATGTAATAAATGTGTATGTCCAAATAGAGAACTCAGACATAAAACTGGTATTTTGGAGTATATAGTAATTAGAAGAATTTATATTTTTTAATAATAGAATTTTTTAAAAGACAGTTTTCCCTCCAGCCCCCATCTTTCTTTCATTCCCCTCAGAGAAAAAAACCTCCCAAAACAAAACAAAACAAAAAAAAAAACAAAAAACAAAAAATAAATAAAAAATAAAACAAGTTCCCTGATAATGTGCTGAAGTTATCTTTCAAGCAGATCAGAAAATGCTTTTAAATTCTATTTTCCCTTCACTTTTTCCCTGTGAAATAACATAAGGAAAAAGCAAACAAGTTTCAAACTATGTGGGACACCTGTGTGGCTCATTGGTTGCGCATCTGCCTTTGGCTCAGGGCGTGATCCATGATCCTAGGGTCCCAGGAGGGATCGAGTCTGCATGGGGATCCCCTCAAGAAGCCTGCTTCTCCCTCTCCTTGTCTCTGTGTCTCTCAGGAATAAGTAAATAAAAAAAAAAATAGTTTCAACTATGTAAAAGCATTTAGGAGGCACCAAATAAATGAAATTTGAATGAATTACATCAGCTTAACATACTTTTTTTTTGTGAAATGATGAAATAAACACTACTCATCTTGTCTGCATTTTATATTTAACAAGGATCATCAAATGGATTCCTGAAAATCAACCAATTTCCATATCGATGATGAAAAGAATCCTAGATATTGGTATATGTCATTTCAAGCTAACTTAGTAATCCTATTTGACAAACTGGAAATGCAGAGGAATCATGTAGATAAACAGCAAGCATAACATGCATACTAGAACATACTAGAAGAAGATGATGATAGCTGCCTGAACATTAAGACAAATATGTCAAACAACAGAGAGAGAGGATATATATCTGTTACTTTATTAAAGTCACGCTCTGGTATATAAATATATATATATAGATATTATTAAAATAGCTAGGTCAAGACTAAGATCTTATTCTTCAATTCAAATTGCCTGTGTGTTTAACCAATATGCAGCAATTTTTAGTTTTCTTTATATTGTTTCATAAGAACAGAGCACACAAATCTAAACTGAATTTAACAGTAATTTTTCAAAAAGTTGAAAATAGATCTACCCTATGACCCAGCAATTGCACTCCTGGATTACCCCAAAGATACAAATGTAGTGATCCAAAGGGACACCTGCACCCCAATGTTTATAGCAGCAATGTCCACAAGAGCCTAAACTATGGAAAGAATCCAGATGTCCATCATAGATATATATGATATTTATGATATATATATTTATGAAATATATATCATATATATGAAATATACACACACAATGAAATATTACTCATTCATCAAAAAAAAAAGAAATCCTGCCATTTGCAACAATGTGGATGGAACTGGAGAATATAATGCTAAGTGAAATAAGTCAATCAGAGGAAGACAATTGTTATATGATTGCACTCGTCTGTGGAATTTAAGAAGCAAAACAAAGGAGCATAGGGGAAGGGAGGGAAAAAGAGCAAGACAAAATCAGAGACAAACCATAAGAGACTCTTAATCATAGGAAATAAACTGTGGCTTGCTGGAAGGGGGGGTAGGAATGGAGTAACTAGGTGATGGATATTAAGGAGGGCACATTATGTAATAAACACTGGGTGTTATATAAGACTAATGAATCAGAACTCCACCTCTGAAACCAGTAATACACAATATGTTAGTTGAATTTAAATTTTAAAAAAGTCTTAACAAATCAAAATAAAAAATAAACTGAAGACAAAAGTAGAGAAAATAGCAAGGAAAAGTTGTGAAGAAGTCTATGAAACTCTCCTCAATAACAAAATTTAGATTAAAACCTTGCTTTGAGGATAGATTGTGTTATGATCCTATAGTGGTTAAAACTCTGCAGTGTAATAACAGGTCTGATGTCAGTTATTTTAGCATAAATTTTTTTAAATTTTTTATTTATTTATGATAGTCACACACAGAGAGAGAGGCAGAGACATAGGCAGAGGGAGAAGCAGGCTCCATGCACCAAGGACCCAACGTGGGATTCGATCCCGGGTCTCCAGGATCGCACCCTGGGCCAAAGGCATGCACCAAACCACTGCGCTACCCAGGGATCCCTATTTTAGTATAAATTTAAAGTCACTTTCATATCTCCTAGGACTGTTCTCCTTGTTTTAATCATGTAAAAAAGGGTTGTCTTCTTTTAAATGAACTATAGTCAAATTGTTCAACACCGCCATTTGTAACAGTAGGGAAGAGAAGCAATTTTTTTTTTTTTAATTTTTTTTTTTTTTTTTTTTTATTTGTGATAGTCACAGAGAGATAGAGAGAGAGAGGCAGAGACACAGGCAGAGGGAGAAGCAGGCTCCATGCACCGGGAGCCCGACGTGGGATTCGATCCCGGGTCTCCAGGATCGCGCCCTGGGCCAAAGGCAGGCGCCAAACCGCTGCGCCACCCAGGGATCCCATTTTTTTTTTTTTTAATGAACAATAGATCTGTGACTGGTTCCATCAAAATCACACATAAGTTTATTTCTCTGTCTGAGTTTGAGGTCAATGCTGCTTGTCTAATTTTAATGACTAAGTCATATTTATTTCCACCCAATAATACTCTCAGTTCCAAATGACTTGGAGAACTACAAAATCTGAAATTAACATGCTTTAATCATTTGAGTAAGATATAAAACCCACAAAAGCAATTTATAGTTATCAGTACTATAATATTTTTTTCACTAGTTCTATCTCCATTTTAACAAATCATGATTTCATAAATTAGAAAATCGGTAGGTAAACCCAATTTTCATGTACTTAGTAATCCATTAAATTATTTTTACATTTTAGCATTTCACCTCTCTTTCAAACTTTGTTAAGTAATTGTTCAAAATATCAAGTAGGAAGTATATCTACCCCTAGGAAATGATCTATAATAATGTATTAATTACTTAATCACATCATCAGAGTGTTTGCTATTCATGATTTACTTGTGTATCAATGGACAACTAGACTAATGATAGTCAGTTGTAAATATAATGTACTAGATTGCTTCAGAATGAAATATTTAATAAATTCAAGAAAACAGATGATGAGATTGAACATTTCACTGAAGAACCAGAACTAAATTTGAAGAAGATAAGCTAATTGAAATTCTAGAAAGAAAAAATATTGAATTTAAGAACCTAAAATGGGGATGCCTGGGTGATTCAGCGGTTGAGCATTTGCCTTCAGCTCAGGGCAAAATCCCAGGATCGAGTCCCACATTGGGCTCCCTACACGCAGCCTGCCTCTCCCTCTCCCTATGTCTCTGCCTCTGTGTGTGTGCGTCTCTCATAAATAAATAAATAAAATCTAAAAAAAAAAATTAAAAAAGAATCCAAATGTGTTTTCATCAGCCAACTGGACATTGCTTAGAAAAGTTTTAGTGAACTGAAAGATAATGCTGTAAGATATATCCAAACTAAAACATGAGGAAAAATAAATAAAGCAAAGTAAAGCAAAAGAGCATAAATTTTATGCACATATATGTCATACATATGTCAGTTTTACATACAGAATTGTAGGTATGTCATTTTATGTATAATTATATAGATATGTATTTAAAATTGGATGCTCAGGAGAAAGGAGAAAGAATTGTACAGAGCCATATCTGAAAAGAAAAAGACTAAGATTTTCATGAAGTTGATGAAAGACATCAAGTATAAGCCCCAAGTAGTATAAATAAGTTTTAAGAAATCAAAAAGCACATCATAGAAAAACTACTAAAAACCATAGACAAAGAAAATCTTAATGAAGTTACAGAAAAAGAAATATACTATCTTCAATTGTGCAACAATAAGGATGACATCTGACTTTTCAAAAGAACAAAAATCAATGAAACACTGCAATAGAAATCAAATATATAATAACCAAACATTTTTTTTAACCAAACATTTTTTAAGGAAAGACTAATGTGTGACCCTGTAAAGTCTAATTGAAAATAAAGAATGTATAACTTATTGATAATACAAATGATGGAAACAAGATCACCATAGATTTTAATAAGGACATTATATGTAAGTTCACCCCAATTGATTCAAAATGAAATCACTAGTCTTATATTTAATTTGAAAATTAACTCTATAACTAAAAGTCTTCCACAAAAAAATCTTTAGATCAAATATGCTTAACTGATGAAAATTCCTAAACATTTAAGGAGGAAATAATACCAATCTTACACATATTTTCTAGAGTAGAAAAAAAAGTATTTTCCAACTTACTCCATAAGTAAAACTATGCTATCAAAATCTTGAAGGAATACTAAGAGAAAAAAATATATACAGAGGCAATCTCACTCATGAATATAGATGCAAAACATGCAACAAAAGTTAGCAAATAAAATAAAGCATTACATACATGATAACAAAATTAGATTAAATACAAGAATAAAAGAGTTATTTAAATTTTAAAATTTACCAATGTAATTTTCCAAAATCCCAATAAGGAAAAAAATGATATATTTCAATGGATGAAAACTTAATCAGAGTTTTTTATAATTTACTGCTCACTTATAAAAACTCTTAGCTAACAAAGAAATATTACTTAAGCTGAATCTTTGCAGCAAACCACACACTTAACACTGAAAGAGTAAAAGCTTTCCTCTCAAAATTGGAATGAGGAAAATTTCATATCACTAGCTCTAATTATATATTATTGGAATTTATAGAAAATAATACTGAAAGAAAAAGTGAAGTGTCCAATAATCATATAGAGGAAATAAAACTGAAGAAAATATGGAAGAATCTATAGGAAACCTATTAAAATTGAATTAGGAAGATTGCTGGTCTTGAAGTCAATATAGCTAAAAAAAAATCTGTTGCTGTATACCAGCAATAAATAATTAGAATATGAAATAATAAAAGTGTCACCATTTTCAATAGCATCAAAAATCATAACATAGCAAACAATAAGTATAATAAAAGATATGAGAAACTTCAATACTAATATATAAATAGAAAAGAACAAAGACCAGAAACAAGCCTGCACACACATTCACACTGAATTTATGACAAAGTTGGCACTGCCTGTAAGGGGGAAATGATGGGCTTCCTAATAAACAGTTTTGGGTCACTGGATCTTCATATGGGAAAAAAAAATTA
The DNA here is from genome assembly GCF_048418805.1 of Vulpes vulpes. NCBI lineage: Eukaryota > Metazoa > Chordata > Mammalia > Carnivora > Canidae > Vulpes > Vulpes vulpes. Next base: position 66,568,242 of record NC_132787.1, read on the forward strand.
TTCTGACTCATACCTCACACCATATACAAAAAATAATATTTGAATGATAGGTCTAAATATGAAAGATCAGACAATCAAATTTATTAAAGATAAAGGATAATACATTCATGAGCTTAAGAAGGGCATATAATTTTTTAAACAGGGTCTCAAGAACTAATCACAAATGATAATATAGAAGAAATAAGGGAGATAGAAAATCCACATAGAAGACCACAATAATAAGTTTTGCAGGCAAGATGCAGTAACAGATGCAAAAATGAGGAATGAAAGCCTAGAATGTCTCTATCATCTTAAAGTATCTCTTCCAAAATAATTATTAAATACAAATGGAAAAATACTAACTATATCATGAAGAGAGAACCTAAAAAGCTTTTCACTTTTTCTTTTTCCTTCACAACTTTGACACTTTTTAGGAGGACTGATAAATTACTTTGCAAAATGCCCCTCAATTTGAGTTCACTTGATATTTTCTCCTAACAAACTTGTATTATATATTTTTCTTAAGAATACCAAAGGAGGATGTTTCCTATTCTGCGAGTCTCACCAGGGGGTATCTGAGGTTAATATATGCCTTATTTTGATGTTAATCTTTATCATTTGGTATAGGTGACTTCTGCTGGTTCTCTTCACTCCAGAGTTCTTTCGTAATAAAAAAGTTCTTAAAAAATGGTGATTTGGACTTCATTAAAATGATGATAGTACTGAAAGAAGGAAAGGGTAAAACAGATTGAAAAAATATATGTATAATATATGTATCTAGCAAGGGGTTCATAAGCATGCTATATTTAAAATTTCAATAAATCAATAAAAAATAAAACGACAATCCAGGAGAAAAATATGCAAAAGGCTGGAACAGGTCATTTCACAAAATCACATATTCAAAGAGCATATATATATATATATATATATATAATATATTTATAATTACATATTTATATATAATTTATATATTATTATCCTAATAAATTTATTTATTACGTATTATTATATTTATATTTTATATGATATATAAATATATAATATACATTATATATTTAATATATAAGTATATATATACATACATATATAATTGCTCAGCAACATTGAATCACAAGGAAATTTAAATTAAAACCACCTTGATGGGCACCTGGGTGGATAAGCAGTTGCCTTCTGATCCAGCCCTAGTCCCTTTCCCTGCTCAGCAGGGAGTCTGTTTCTCTGTCTGCCTCTGCCCCTCCTCCCTGCTCTTGATTTCTCTCTGTCTCTCAAATAAATAAATAAAATCTTTAAATAATAAAAAATAATAAAAATAAAACCACCATGATACAGCACTATACATGCAATATAATGGCTATGGTTTGAATAAACAGAAAACAGAAAAGAAAAGTACTGGGCAAGGTAATGACCCAACTGAAATATGCACAGTTGGTGGCAATATAAATTGATTTACCTGTGGGACCCAGGAAATTTAACAAAAATCCCCTACCCCTGGACAAGCAGAGCAGGACTGATTGCATTTTGCGCTACACCCGCCACCTCCCGTATGACCCCCACATGACCTTATTGCTTAAGGCGCTGCCCCACCCTAGTCAGGCCGCTGGGCACACCCTAATCGGAAATCGGCTCATAACAATGCAACCCCGCCTTGTGCCCAAAACTGCGCGGATTCTGACCACAGTAACAGGCCCGCTCAAATGGATACTATAGGGTAAGGTGTGATTCAACCGGCCACCTGCGTGTGGACCCACATGACGGTGCAACTACCTGCGTATCCCATGGGCCACTGGCCCCTATAAAGCTGCCCCGCCTCTTAGCCTCGGGGTCCGAGTCCCTGCCCCTGTCCCTGTGTCGAGCGCACTTGGACCCAAGCTCGAGCTTGTAAATCAACCCTCGTGTTTGCATCGGTGTCGGCTCCTCGGTGGGTCCTCGGATTCGCGATCTTGGGCACAATGTTACCCACTTTGCAAAACCCTCCGGCAATTTCTATCAAAGCCTAGTACGCTTTTAGTCTTACGGTCAAGCGATGACTTTCTAAACAACCAAAATGTGCATTTACAAAACGGAAAGCTGCGTTACGAACGTCTGTGATGTTCCACAGCCGCGGGGGCTTCTCAGCTGAAACGCAAACCTGCGCTGTCGGCCGCCCAAGCACAGCATCTCCGCAGCGCTGCATCCCTGCACCGGCTCCGCTCCAGGGCAAATCGTAGCCTGAAGGTACATTCCAAGGACAGGGCAGAAGGTCAGGACCTCCCTTGGCGAGTCCAGGTCGCGGGGTCAAGCGGAGGTCGCGTCCCCTCGGGGACCTCCTCCCGCCGTAGGTATGTTCCAGTTTGTGTATGTGACACTTTACAAGCCGCAGAAACAAAGTTACTGCTACGGGCAACAACGGTATGGCTCAATGTCAAACATAATATTGAACCAAAGGATCTTGGCACAAAGTAATTTCCATTTCAAGAGATATGAAAAATAAGCAAAATTATTCTGTGGAGGCAGAAATATGAATAGCGCTCACCGTTGGCAAAGAAGGATGTAGTGAGGAGAAAGGGAGCTCAGGGGTGGTTGCATGTGATACTGGTAGCCGCCTGTTGCTTCATTTGGCTGGTGGTGACACAGGCGAGTATACTTCGTGAAAATCCTGAAACACTTGTATAAAGGATATTCAAAGGGTCACCACTTGCCCCACAAGGAGATTTTTATTTATGCAGACCTTTACTCTGTAATCACTAAAAATCATAAATGCAAAATATATATATAAATACAGACATTTATATATGAAGGAAATGATAATCATGTATAATCCAATTGTATACTCCAAATGGAGAAAAATGACTAAATGGGCACATATCTAATTCAGGTGTATTATCTACAACTTATATTATCTACAACTTACATCTACCACTTATATATCAGTGGAATATTTTAATGGAGTATAAACCAACTGAGTTTAATTAATTCCTATTTGACCAGCTAAACCAAATATGTGTAGAAGTAAAAAAATAAATAAATAAAGGTATTATTAACTGTGTTTCTAAACTGCTTCATATCATAGGTTGGCTTACTGTTGTTGGTTTTGTACTTTTTGCTTTGGGTTAGGTTTTTTGTTTTAGTAAAAATTAAATATACTCCATTTATTATTATTATTATTATTATTATTATTATTATCATCATCATCATCATCATCATGTCTGTTTTCCTTAAGAAAATAGTAAAATAAAAAAAAAAAAAAAAAAAAAAAAAGAAAATAGTAAAATAACGTGTATACGAAGGCTCTGTTTTGTAAGGGTTCCAGTGCTCTGCTTCATTGAATTGAAGGCTTCAAGACTTTTATTCACGTATTTATTGATTCAGTCATGTTTTTGTTTGTCTACTGTGGATTTATTAGGAAAGTGCTCTATGATTGGGTTTACATAATATACAAAGGTTTCTATTTTCCAGAAAATGAATCAGACAATTGATAATTGGCCATCGCCTTACCTGTGTGAATCCTTATACATACCAACCTAAATGAAAATCAGGAGTTGTTTGAGCATGGCTACCAAACACTTAAAACAGTACACACTTTTGTTATTTATGTTTTAATGGTTTGTTTGCTCAAAACCATTACATTTTTATTGCTTTCTAATTTCAATCCATTTTGTTTCTGTAAAGTATGAACTATAATTACTTTATTTTTAGTAAAGCAGTGTAGAAAAAAGATTGAGCCCTCCTCTATACTGTGCAGACTCCAAGCTGGGCATGGAGCCTGCTTGGGATTCATTCTCTCTCTCTCTCTTTCTCTCTACCCCCCTGCCCCTCCCCCTAGTCTCTCTCTCAAAAAACAGACAAACAAAAAAGAATAATCATAAACTTATCCGATGTTGTTCTCAATGTTGATAGACAACTATATTTTAAACCATATATTAAAGGGAGGTAGTTAAGTGACCTAAATTCTAAGATCACTGTATCTCACTTAAGGTGCAAAATATTCAACCTTCTAGGTTCTTTCTGTTAGTTGTAATCAGTCATCATATTTGTTTCCTATAGGTTTTTTTTTTTTTAAAGTACAGTACAGTTTATTTACTCATTAGTCAATATTTCTTAATTGTCTTTAATGGATTCTAAAGTTTATGAGAGAATTTCTCATAAAGCTACCTTTAACCTGAATATCGCTTCTCTTTTCTTTATATGTATATAATTTCTGGGATCATGACCTGAGCCGAAATCAAGAGTCAGATGTTTAACCGCCTGAGCCACCACCAAGAGCCCCTATGATTATTGTTCTTAACTTTCAAGCATAATTTTTAAAACCGAAGAGAAGAAAAGTTTTATATTTACTTATATATTTATCTGTTTATTGTTCCTCCTCACTCTTCATGTTCCACATTTCAACATGTGTGTTACCTCAGTGTTGGAGGCTGTTATCTTTTTTCATTCAATTTGAGATTTTCCTGGTTTGGGGTTTGAGAGTAGTTTTATCTTAGATGCTTTGACAATTATATTTTGAAAATTTGTTCCTTTTTAAATATTCTACTTTAGAAGGTAGTCATCCTATTTAGGATCAAACTACATTTCCTAGCCACTTTTTGTAGGCTATGGTTCAATTGTCAATTATTTGCACAAAAGTTTTGTAGTGCTAATCTAGTCCACCCTACTTGTATACTACCCAGAGGACAGGGATCCACCCACACTGTCTCTGAAGTAGTCAGTAGGTGGCGGGGGAGGAGATCTCTGCTCTTGTTCATGCAAGATAGAGATGGTTGTTAGGGATTCACCATGTGGTCCCCTTAGCCACTGTGAGATGAGGAGTGACAAACACACCACCTCATTATTACATGGCAGAGTTAAAAGATAAGGCCCCCCACACAGACTCTGTAAGGAGAGATGCTGCCTACTTATTGCAAAGAGAAGATGAAAGACAAGTATCTGTTCCCAGTCTTTGTACCAAAAGTGTTTGATAGAGAGAAGGAGGAATGAGGTCATCATCTTTAAATTATTAACAGTGGTCATTATGACTCAATCTACTCATACATTGAGGAATAAGTAGAAAGAATCTATTGATTGTATACGTTTGAGAGCTAGGCAGTGAGTGGAGAAGAATTCAATATGTGCTAAATCTGAGGTGAGTAAACCAGAAGACCACTCAAGACACGTCATGATAGCTACAGCTTTATGAGCTAGGATGACAAGGATATCCCAAGTCTAAAATACATATTATTTTCTTTAAAAAACAAAACAAAACAAAACAAAAAACTGACACTAAGCAGTGAGGTACACAGCTTTTGTTTTTTTTTTTTTTTAATGTTTTATTTTCCAAAAGGTGATAAGCAATCATTGTTTTTCCACTATTAATCTTTGTTCCCTTGCTTACTCCAGATACCTGTATCTGTGTCTATCTTAATAGAAAGATATTTGTTTGTTGTGCATGGACTATTTTCAAGAATATAGACCCCTTACCAGTATCACTCTCCTCCATTTTATAGGCAACTGAGTAGGCAAGCAGCCATCACTAAGTGGGTAGAAGAGACTTTGGACTGGCAGTCTCTGTGATAAATCCTAAATTGAAGAATTCTATTTGATAGTTACTTACATAAATACTTAAGTTTATGCTCATAAAATAGTGGGCTTAATATTTTGGTTTACTCCCTAAATCAAGATAAATGATATTAAAATATGTGTCTTTAATTTGCTTTTTATATGAGATACAGAAAATTGATAATCCCTACGGAAGCTGTGGAAAGAAAAAGGATTTCTGAAATATCTTAATACGTTAGAATGTCTATTTAAGATAAAAACTCCAGGAATAAACAGACAGCAATGATGCACTTAATGTAATCAGATAAAATTTCAAAAATTTCAATTTTTGAAATATTGTAATATGTAATGTTTTGCATACATAATGTAATATATTACATAACATATATGTAATGCTCAAGGATTTAAAAATCTGAATACCACTTGTTTTTCCTTCAGTTTAAATTGTATCACACTGTCTTCACAATGTTTAAGGAAACAGAATTAATGTACTTGTAATAGCCTGCATGTTTTCTTCATAAAAGGTATTTTTCCCTTCATTTTTGCAAAGAAAAAAAATCTAAAAATTTAAAAGGAAAGCATTAGAATCATAGAAAAGAAATGTCTGCCATACTTCCTGCTAGTATCAAGATACTTTAATTTTATTTGGCTCATTTTAAACATTTTCAACCAAAAATTTCATTTAGGGGACAGCACCTAGGTGGCTCAGTCAGTTAAGCTTCTTCTGCCTTTGGCTCAGGTCATGATCCCAGGGTCCTGAGATCAAGCCCTGCATTGTGGATCCTGCTTCTCCCACTCCCTCTGCCAGTCCCCCACTTCATATGCTCTCTGTCTCTGTGTCTCTGTCTCTGTCTCTGTCTCTGTCTCTGTCTCTCTCTCAGATAAATAAATAGTGTCTTTAAAAAAAATTCATTCAGGTTCTCTGAAGTGTATTTCTAGGAAAAAAGAACAGATTTCCTGTACCTACATAATAGTATTTAATATATCAAAATGACATTTGAAAATGGCAAGAAGTTTGAATGTGTGTTTGTGTGTGTGTGTGTATGCCTATATATAGATATAGATATCAAAGCCTTGAATCTTTGAACTCCTCAAAAGACTCAATTTATTTAAAAATTATTACTAGGAAGTTTCAATAACTTGAAAGAAGTTTAAATAAGTGGCACAGAAGAGTCACTAATAATTTAAAACCCTGACTCATTTAGTGATGGTAAAGGTAACTTAAAAAAAAAGTGTTATATTTCATCCTTTATTTCAAGAAACTAAAAAGAGAGAGAGAGAGATCAAAATAGAAATCAGAAAGTCTGGTTTGTAGTCTCTACTTATTTTTAGTTTAAGTAAATATACATTATAATTTATTTTTCTCATTTTTTAAAAGTTGCAGTATCCCCAGCACTGTGTGGGACACAAAGGTAGTACAATGAAATAGAACATAATTTGCCTAATAAACAGAAACATTGTGACTATTCACTACAGATGTCATGGAAACAATTAATCCTTTGAGAATATCATCTCCTCTTCTCATCCAGTACTCTGAATATGATGATTATTGGCCCATCCTTAAATGGCATCCTCTAAGTTTTTCATACTTGTAGCATTATAAGTAACACTGTAACAACAATTATTATAATTAATTTCTGGGTGATATTGACACTTACTATAATAACTAAATTTACTATACTAAAATGTTTATAAACATTAAAACATTATTATAGTATTTCAGTTTTGTGGATTTAAAACTAAAGGATATCTTGAGTTTCTTTCTGATTTGAGAAAAAGGAAAAAAAAGTCATCCATCTCTTCCCAGAGTTTTAGCTTATTGACTAGCACGAGCACGTACACAATCAGCAAAGGAAAAGCTGGAGAGACATTCCTGCTCTTTATATCTATTGATTTTGAAATGTATACTTTTCGATGGAAGATAATTGGTTAGATTTCCACTTTAATTTATCTTGGGAGTCAGTAAAATGCAATGATTAGGGGCACAGGCTGTGAACCAAACCCCCCAGTGTTAGAGCCCATCTTCTCCACTTTTAGCCATCTGACTTTAGGGAAGTTACATCATCTTTCTGGAATTCAGTTTGATCATCTATAAGACTGTAATGAAAAAAATTTTATCTGCCTCACTGAGGATTTAATGAGTTAATACCTGTAAATGGCCTTGTACTTGATACCCAGTAGCTACTATTATTTGCTCTCTTGGGCTTCTGTTTTCTTTGCTTTGATACTTCTACTAATTTTCCTATTTCTATTATTCAGCAATGATTCAATTTTCAACCTTCTTTGTAAGATGGCACACTTTCTTATTTTCCAGCTACAATATAGTTTCTTTTATCATACTTGGGCATATGTTCTCAGTATGCCATTTTGAACTAGATGTCTGTTCTAGAAAGTCTTATAATTTTTTGAATTTTCTTTTTATGTGTTCATATCACTTTGTGCATTACTTTTCTCCCTAAGTTTACCGCCATAATATGACAGGAACTATGCTTGTCCTCTTCTCCAACTCCAGTGTCTATAAATGAATCTGGTATATAACAGACATTCCACTTAGAAAATGAATTAAGTGAATAAATTAATTAATATACTGAAGAATAATTATGTGCAAAGATAACCATACATACCTCATCCTCAATCAGCAAAACAGTCTGAAGGAATGACAGTCCACCACAATCTTTCTGTGTTGGTGGATGTTAGACACCTTTAAGTGGAGATAAGAATGAAGCAAACATTTAGAAACTTATTATCACTTTACTTATTTTACCCAACTGGCTTATGATATAGGTTTCTTTATCTTCCTTTTTTCAGATGAGGCATTTAGGGCTCAAAGAAATTGTGCTACATATTTGTGCTACATTGTGATGCATAGGTAGGAGGTGGGTGATGAAGCCTATGTACCAATCTGTCCTCGTATAACCCACTCGTGTCTGCTGCCCACGGTGATGATCCCAGTAAAAGGGATCTTTCTGGCTTTTCTAGGCATCTGCCAAGAGTCTCATCCCTACCCTATAAGAGAAGAACTGTCTTCAAGCTTTGTTTCTTATCTCAGAATATGTTACAATATGCTTCTAACTATGGAAATAAGTGAAGACCACCCAAATTAGAACAATTTAAGGCAGATTATTCAAAGCTTGCAATACCACAGAAACAGGCTCCACCACACTTACATTTGGCAGAGACTCAAAGGCAGTTAGAAGAGTGGGACAGTTTTATAGATGAAAAGGAAAAGCTTTAGGTATGCCCTGATTGGAGGCTGTTGGCATAGGGATGCTGTAATGAGCTAAATAAAAGTGGTGCATCTTATGTGATAGATTACAAGTGCATTAATTATTTGCTTTTCTCCAGTTTGTCCTAAAAAGTGGTGAAAAAATTAGGCTGTCTATTATTAATCAAGTCCTAGGCTTTGGGGACCAATTTCTACAAAGGTTATTTGGCTTTCTGAACTGGTTCAATCAGATGATAGATTGGCTTCCTGATTGTTGATTAATGTAGGTTGTGAGACAGACTTTTGTTTCATGTATTGTCTGGTCATTGTTCATTTGTATATCCAGTCTCTCGTTATACTTATCAGGAAAAAGCAAAGGATAAATAAAAGTGGTCAGAACATGGCAGTAGACTTTTTAAGTAATTTAAAAAATTGTGTGAAAGATATTAATCATCTACAGGATGATCTAAAATGACATGTAGTATGATGACCAAAAAGGATTTGGCTCTATATTGTAAAGTAAATCAGTTAATGTCCTGAGAGGTTAAAAAAAGTGGCTCATAGTCATGAAAATTACAGAACTTAGAAAGGTAGACACCACGAAGAGAGCAAGTCCAATTACATCATTAAACAAGAGCAAGAAAAAATCATGGCCTTGATGGATTGACACCCACATATTGGAGTTTGTGGTAGTAAGGTATGAAAAATATATTATCCTAATAACTAGGTTCAGAAGGACTAGAAAGTGGCTATTACATGATAATGATATGTGAAACTGTGGTGAGACAATTTGGGACAAGAAAGGGGATCAGTGCTTAGAGATGAAGAACAGCAATCCAGGAAGCCCATGCAGTGAATGACAGAAAATGACTTTTTATCAGTGACAGCAATGATGATTTGTATTTATTCCAATAGTTGAGAGGCAGGGGCTGCTGAAATACTACAAAATTGTACTTAGGAAAGCCTAGCCTATCACTGAGAAATCAGTGATAGCTCAGCTTTAGAAAACTCTGGCAATTCTGGCAAGGGTGAGGTCGAGCAATAAAACTGTGGTTGAAAATCCAATATAGTAACCTCAGGAACAGCAGCTTCCAATAATATTAGAAGTTGGAGGTATTAGCCCCATTTTTGACATATCAAAATGGTGGCAATTTCTCTGTCTGAAAAGGCAGCATCTCACTGGCTCCATGCTTGCTCACAGTTCTCAGAGGCTTTCAGAATTTCCACAATTTCTGTCAACCCCTCTGACAGTCTCAACTCCCATGTTATTTCAGTGCAATTTTCTCACAACTGACCAAGAGGAGTTTGGTTGCCAAAAGACAGTTTGAGAGATCTGTTAGGAAATGTATTCAGTGTATTCCTGGACTTAACAGTGTGGAGTCATCCTTGGTCAGATGGCCAAGATTTCTGGACTCCAATGTAGGATAATATTAATGAGTCTATAAGGAAAATGAGTAAGAATGTGTCAAATTAGCATTATTGATAACATCCAGAGATACTGACAAGAGTCATATCTCTCAGCAACATCAATAGCCTTGGGTATTGAGTATTTAAAAGTATGTGAATTTGATTTGATGCTTCAAATATTTGAGGAACAGCTATATGGGAAGCTATGCTAGCCGTGAGACATGATGTTGAAAAAAGAAATGTAGCTTATTTCCTCCTGGAACTAAAAATCCCATAGAAAGTGCCATTATATTTTTTAATACAAAAACAATTCAGACTAAATATAGAAAAATTAAAAATTAAGTTTAAAAAGCATACAAACAAGACCCAGCTATACAAATTATACAACTGCAATTTAATTCTACATGCTATTCATCATTGAACATATATTGAGAACATATATCTGCATCAATATATAGTAGTCTCTGATACAGCATGTGAGTGTGTGTTTATCTAGTTTATGGACAATTAAAAAATATATACAAAATAGAATTCATAGTTTTAAATGTTTCCATTGTTGCAAAGAATGCATACTCAATAAATATTAAAACAAACAGGCTAGAAAATTACAAACAAAATGAGTTAAGGTCAGGAAGAAAAAAAAATTAATAAAGAGAAAAGCAGAAATTATTTTTAAAACAGACAGGTGAAGCATAAAGAAAGCAAAGATCTGGCATCATAACACAAAGCTAATCAAATAGAATTTAAAAAATATATAACCTGGTGCAGCTGATCATGAAAATAAGGGGAAAATTATAAACAAACCAGAGAAATTAAATGGATTTATGCTAACATCTAAAATTTTGATAAAATGTACATCTAAGATTAACTCAAAATTTAATTTAAAAAGCTTTAATTACAAATATTACTAGGAAAAAATATTAAAGCAATGTTAAAAGTGGTAGGTCTGTTCAGAAGACTTTATAAGTAAGTATTAAGATAACATCAAGAAGCAGATATTATCTATGATTCTTAATGTGTTTTACTGCAAAGAAAAACATCTCTATTTATTCTATAGGCTAGATTAACCTTGATATCAAAACTTAGCAAATAACAGCATTTTTTTAGAAGATTACAATCTGAGCAAGTTGTTTCCCTCTCATGATCATTTCTACATTTCAGTTAGTATCTTAGTATTATCTTACAACCAATTTCCCCACATTAATTCTTCAGTTTCCTGTGTTGTAATACAAAATTTGATCAACACTTCAAATGTGTAAGAATGTTTTTAAATATACTTTTGCCAAATATGTGACAGCCCTCCTATTCGTTACCAATATGGAAAAGGTAGTATTTCATGTTGAAAATAACTTTGAATTGTAAAATCTGTCTCAGCCACCAGTTAGCCATTTGCCTTTGAACAAGTTACTATTTTTCTGGCTCCTGATAAAATAAGAAACTGTATTATACCATCTCCATGGTTCCGAGATTCCACAAAACAGCCAGTTACTCCTAGGTCTTTATTTATATGAGTGAAAAATGTGGGCATTATCGAGGGGAACAAACAAAAAGAATTCACAGATATTATTTTAAAAATCAGAAAGTCAAAGGATGCCAGAACTCATAGGATTCTATGGGACTAAAGAACTTATCTATATGAGAAGAAAGGCCCAACTCAATATTATACTCAAACATGATGTGTTAGCAGAAGAAGGTTGTGGGACCATATCTCATTTTATTCTAACTAGAAACCAACACTTCATAACCATGGTAAATATGAGCAGTGCATATAACTGAGAATGACTATGTGCAGGATTGAAGGGAACAATAGACAAAATTATTTCCAACCAGTTATTGTCAGGGTGGAATTTTAAGGCAACATTCCCGTAAATTCTATAACTCTAAACAAGTGTTTTGTGCATAATGTGGAACTTGAGGAAAATAAGAAAGACATCTTTTCCTTAAGTATAAGAATGATATTTTCTGTGAATGCTTGATTTCCAAAGAAATTCTGAAAACAGAATGGTCCATTTTATGATCTCTTCTTTTTTCATGGAACTACAGTAAATAAACATATATCAATCTGAATAAGAACAGTAAACAGCAATTGTTTCCATATCTTTCCCCTGAGGCTAACATAGAAAATAGAATAAATTGCCTAGCAATCATAACCAGGTCTTAAATTTTTATATTGCTTTTGGGAAAACGGTACATTTTGCCTTTCTGTTTTTAATGACATGGAATTATTCCTTAGTGATGAATTCATAAATCAAATGTTTGGGAAATTTTTTAAAGTCATTGTTAATACATATTTAGCAGTTAAACTGTTGTAATGGCACAAGTTTGAAATCTAAATTAATCTGGCCTAGGATCTGAACAATCAATTAATAAAACATAGCAGTTTTTCCTATTGTCTTACATTCACTGGAAAACTTACAATTTTTTGAGGCATTCATTATAATTAATACAGTGTCAGTAACATACAGCATGCTAAATTTGTATCCATACATCTTATGTACATAAATATACACATATATGTAAAATATACATAGGCATATAAGTATACATGTTTGCACACAGAATGAAGAATAGTACCTATTATTAAATGTTATTAAATATGATCAAAATCCAAGAACTACAATCATTTTATTTTTGCCTTTTTAACAAAATATACACAAAAAATCTGTGAGATAGTCCAGGTCTTATAATTATATATTAAGATATGAAAACCAATGTGGGCACTTGAGTGGCTCAGTCATTGAAGTGTCTGACTCTTGGTTTCAGCTCAGGTCATGATCTCAGGGTTGTGAAATGGAACCTTGCTTTGGGCTCCACGCTGGGCATGGAGCCTGCTTAAGATTCTCTCTCTCCCTCTTCCTTTGCCTCTCTCTCTCTAAAAAGTAAATAAATAATGTATTTTTAAAAGTATGGAAAGCATATTTTTAAAAAGATAAAAAAAACAATAAATTGAAGGATATGAAAATTATTTTTATAATGCAAGGGTGGAATAAATTGTAATTATGAAACATTAAGTGGTTATTTTTAAATATTAAGTGAAATTATATTATACAGAAAGTACTAGAGTGGTATTGTTTCCATTAGAATTGTTTCTACTAGAATTGTTTCCATTAGAGAGGAGGGTTCTTTCATTGTTCTGCATTCCAAGACCCAGCTATACTTAACTATAGTCCTCCCAGCTGATCCTCCTCAGAGGATATTGTAGGAGCAAAGAATAGTGTGACTATTTGGTGCTTTGAGTATGAAAAGTAAATTAGCTGACACTGTGGAGAAGGGGAAAAAAAAATTATGGGTTCTACCACAAAGATTCCTACTTCCATGCAATCACTGGGGAAGAAGACCTTTAGAGAAAGGAAAGGACCAGTGTAAGTGAGCCTTGCAAAATTCTGTCTTGAGTAGCTCTGTTACACAGAGATGGGGAAGCAGGAGAAAAGACACAGGAACAAGGCAATAATGTCCAGGTCCTATCCTGATCAAGAGGGAAACTCCTTCCCAAGATGCTCTCTCTGTGATTCTCTGAATATCCAAGATGGAAAGGAAGTCCAGAGTGACTGACAATGGACGATTTTCCCAATCCAGGCATTTATATATGGTTTGAGACAGACTGAATTTGATTTAAGCAAATCAAATTTAATTTGAAAAACTCAAGTATAGAGATTTTCATGCCTGTTACTCTAGGAAGATGGAATTTTGGCTAAAAGTTTTCCTCTACTTATCAAGCTTTTTTATATAGTATAAAATTTTGGGAGTATAATTGTTCTAATGTACTGAGTGCCTGCTCTGTGTCCAATGATACCATATATCTGCACTTTTCATCCTCCCTGCGATACAGGAAGTATCTTTGTTTTAATGAGATCCAGAGAATGCTACATAAGAAATCACCCCAAAACTTAGTGGCTTAAAAAAAAACAATAGTCATTTTATTCTCTCTACTGAATTCTGTGATTCAGACATTCAAAGAGAGCTCAGCTGAACAGTTCTCTCATCCAATGGCAGCTAAAGCATGAGAGATCTAGAACTATAGTATACCAGCCCAGCAGGGCTGCCCAGGCACCTCTTTCTCCTCATGAAGTCTCTACCTGTGATTCTTTAGTGTTGTCTCTTAAGGTAGATTTTGGCTTCTCCACGATGTGTCACCATGTCAGAGCAGTCAAACTGCATACAAGGCAGCTAAACCTTTTAAGAGTGAGTATTCAAGCAAAACGACAACAATAAAACTGCTTTGCCTTTCTCTGTTGCTCAAAACCATCACAAAGCCTTGCCCATTTTCAAGGGAAGGAATATAAATCCTTCTTGATAGGAGGAGTGCAAAAGAATTTGTGAATATACCTTTAAAGTGCCACAGAGTACACATAACATATAGAGAGCACGTGGTAGACCCCAGGGCTTAAGAATCCAGGGCTCTTATAAGCCAAACATTTCTCCATTTCATTGTGACCAAGTCAGAAATGAGATAAAATGAAAACTCTAGATAAGAACATAACTTCTTAGTAATAAGTACAATTGGAACATTTTCCTTATTAAGTTTAAAAAAATTTGCCAACAATAGTGCCAGCTGTAGAAGTAACACGGCATTACATAATCAAGTTTTGTCTTTGTTACCCAAAATAACATATTAGAAATTCAATACATATGCTCTGAATTACAGGGTAATTTATTAAAACTTTTAACATAAAAGGTCTCAAAATACGTGGTTCTTCTCTTCCTGCCATTGTCTAGTCCCTGTTCTTTCCAGTTGTGCATTTGATTTCCTGATCCTTTTTAATTCCTAAAAGATGCAGCATTGAAATCACTCCTTTGTATTCTCTGCCTTTGTGATTAATAGCAGTTTAAGTTGGTACACAGCCACAATAAGTAATAGAATTTAATTTCACTATAAATTTTTAAATTGCAAAGGTGAAACAACAGAAGTCCCCCTTTGTGGGAGAGCAATGTCAAGCAAATGAATGATTTCTCCACAGTTAAAAAGTAACTCAGCAATGAGTATTTGTCATTTCTTGTCAGAAACGAGCAAGTGAGGCAGTCAGGAGTAATTTACAAACTTGTTGGTTCCAACCCATTGTACACTGACTACTCCCTCAGTCTCTTCCTGCCCAATAGAATAGAACAATAGCTTTAGCCTGGCCTCTGTTATCTTCTTTAACTACCTTGCATATAATTACCTGCATTGAAGCTTTCTCTCTTGAGACTCTTACTTTTTCTTATAGAAAAAGCATATAACAGTCATTTTTTGTTTTTCTGCTTATAAACTGTTTCCTTCTTTGCAACCTGGTATTCCTCATTGTATTTTAACCCTTAATTTTTTATTCTTGAGAATTGCAATGCTAGATTGAGAGATGTCATTTACTTCATAGGAGGCACAAAAATATTATTTACCTAATAAAAATATACTTAAGGCCGCATGGACGATGAAGAAATATTATGTAAAACCATCTGAGAAAAGAATACAAAATATGGTGGCAATAATACAAAAATATGTATAAATGTGGATAAATAGTAAATGTGCATATGAAAGAAGTTTTCAGGAACACATCTATTAAAATGATGGACACCAGTAGCACTACTCACATTTCATAGATAATGGCATGGTTTCACAGACCCATAGATAAATTTTTCCATAATATCGCAGCACAATTATTAGTAATAAGGACAAGTTACAATGAATATTTAATTTTAGGAGTAGTTGATTTGACTAATGGAGGACATGACCCCATTTTAAAGGAGGAAAACTAAAAACCAGAAATCCAATTTATGACTAACATCGACATTTTTCTTGTAGTGTTAGGTAAGGTCATGGAGGATGGCAATGTGCAGTTATCAATTAACTTTTCCACCCCATGCGACTCTTACTACTGGTAGAGAAAAGAAGTGTGAGCAACTGCCCGTCAATAAAAATAGAAAGATGCAGGCAGTATGGCCACAAGAGACAAGCAAGAGAGGTACTTTAAAACATAAATTTTTGAACAACTGCACCTTACTTTTAAACAAACAAAAAGCCCTTGAATCAGAACACTTGTGGGAATTATGAGTAATGACACGCTTCCCTACTCAGCAAGAACAATTTGAGGGGGTGAGAGAGGGAGACCCCACAGCATTACTGTGTAAAGGCTTTCCAAAACACTGTGACTCTCCCAAAGACATATAACTTGTCAAGGGCAGAATTAGAGAATAGCTGAGGTATATGACCTCTGGTGTCTTGCTCATTTTGCTTTATCATTCTTGCTTCTACACTGAAGCCATTCCAGCATTATATCCACAGGAAACAGGAAATGACAAAATGAGTAAATGATTCCTTAACACAAATGATTCTGTACACAATGCACATGCACACAGAGAGAAACACAGAGAGATTCAGTTTTTGATGGAATCTTTCAGTTTTTCCATATAAGGAGCTACTGTATATTCCACAGGGAGTATATTTTGCATTTTCAAATAGAAATATTGTAGCTAGGTTTGCATATCCCCTAAGTAATTTTTCTGGGCAGGGGATCGATGATGTTTATTTTCGTATCTTTGGATTAATTGTATCTAGAATGTATACTGTCATATAGTAGATATTCAAGACACTAACAAATGACACATTTCCTACTATTTACACTTATGCATTGAACTTCACTAAATGTAGAATGATTTGCAAAGATAAATTGCCACTGTAGGTAGAGTCTATGACATGTGCCTAGGAAGTTTTAGTGTCAGGGGGCACTTGCCATCACTCTACATTTCTCCTTGTTGTTTTGTCAAAAGCATTGTAATGGTGTAGCCACCTCAGATAGCATAGACATAGACCAACAAAATTACATAAGGAAACTTGGGTGTATCTATTTATTGTGTGAGACAAATTACCTCAGAATTCATGACCTTAGCTAAAACAACAAATGTTTATTTTCTCAAACATTTTATGAGAGTCAAGAATCCAGGAGGGATAGGTGAAGTAGAGTGTGAGTGGTTTAGGCTTCCAGTTAAGGAATGAACAAGTCACAGGGGTGAAAGGTACAGCATAGGGAATATGGTTAATGGTATTGTAACAGTGTTGCATGATGAAGATGGTAGCTACACTGTGATGAGCATAGCATAAAGTATAGAGTAGTCAAATCACTGTGTAGTACACCTGAAACTAATGTAATGTTGTGTATCAACTATATATTAATATTTTTTTTAGATCCAAGAGGGGCCTAGCTGGTAATTCAAACTCAAGATCTCTCATAGTTGGCCATGGCTGCTATCATCTGAAAGGTGGACAAGTATTAGAGAATTTGTTTCCAAGAGGGTAACTACTGTTAGCCAGAGGCCTCAGTTCCTTGCTCAATACCTTACCATAGGGCTATTGCTTAGAGTGCCTCTCCATTGGGCTGCTTGAGTGTCCTCCTTACATGGCATCTGGCAGCTAATCCACGAAAGAGAACAAAGAGAAAAACATGATATCCTTTAAGTCTTAATCATAGACATCACATATTCTCTTTTCTACTACGTTCTATTTGTTAAGAGCAAGTCACTAAATATGGTTTGCATTTAGGGGGAGGGGAATTATGCTTCACTTTTTGAATATAGGAGTATCAAAAAATCTGTGAATGTATTTTTAAATAATCAAAATAGGATCACAAGTATTTCCAAGTTGTGTTTCAGATTGTATTATATGTGCATGTGTATATACACACATATTATGTTGAGGACTTTTAAAAGGTCATTTGCATTTTGTGAGTGGTTGGAAATCTTTTTTACAGAATTTTTTTCTTTTTTTCATGATAGTCACACACACAGAGAGAGAGGCGGAGACATAGGCAGAGGGAGAAGCAGGCTCCATGCACCGGGAGCCCGATGTGTGATTCGATCCCGGGTCTCCAGGATCGCGCCCTGGGCCAAAGGCAGGCGCTAAACCGCTGCGCCACCCAGGGATCCCAGTGGTTGGAAATCTAAATGTAATGATGCCCCACACCAGAAAGGATGCCAGGTATACTAAACTAAAAAAGATAATATTGGCACAGAGGTGAAGAATGAGGAGAAGTTTAGTACTAAGAGGAAAGGGAAGAGTCCCTATTAATGAGCTTAATAAATGCACACACAACTGCACACATGAGTATGTCTGCCTCCACTCTTCCACCATGTCCTGGTAACTGGATTTAGATGACAGTTAGTGGCCACAGCATATTCATCATCACCTTCCAATTCACCCACACACACCAGCAGGAAATGACGAAATACAAAAGACAAAATCTTTTTTCCATGACTGCCAACTGTTGACGGCACGTCCTTAATGATATGCTTTGTCCTTGAACCAGTCTCACAGATTGATTGCATATGTCAGCATGGCACCTACCAACCATGATTGTGAGCTACACATCTGCCAATGGCTATTATAAATGCAGGAGGCCATCTACCTGTAAAATATTTCAAATATACATAGTTGGCTAGATGAGTCTTAAGTTTAAAATTGCCCTGTGAAACGCTAAACAAACACAAAAGTACATTATAGAGTTACCCGAACACACTACCTACTTCTTTTAAATGCTTTGTTTTTATGAAGTGTCACCAAGAGACTAGCAACTAGTGTCACCAAGTTTAAAATGTGATTTTGTGAGTCTATGAAAATACAGCATATTAATATTGACCTTAGCAAATATACAAATTTTTGTGTTCGTTGTGAATATCTTCCCAGTGTTTCCTGACAGAATTTAAAGCATGAAATACTTGCATCATTTCCATTACACTGTGAAAACTTTTTCTTTTTTATTATTATTGTTTTTATTTGAGTATAGTTGACAAACAATATTACATTAGTTTCAGGTGTACAACATAGTGATTCAACTTCTCTATATAACTTTGTTATTTGCTATAGAGGTCTAAACTGCTAAGTATTATCTCATAATTAGGGATTTGTGGAGCAGAACCAAAAACAGAGTCTCAATCACACTATATTGAATATTTCCTATAATGGGAAGTACACAGAATTAAGGGTCTTACTCTTTATAAACTATTAAAAGGAGAAATCATGTCTTGTATATTTGGGGAGATGAGGATATATGGTCAAAATTCAAGACCACCATAAAATAGTTCATAATCTGCTTCTGTCAACCTAATGGAATTTATATAAATCTAAGTGAGATTATTCTTATTTTAGTTTGTTCCTTTTTCCATGATTGTTCATGACTAATGTGTGCACAAGTGACCCTTGCATATTCTACAGTTCTGTGCATTTGGTTGGATTATGGAGTCAATTACAGCTTATTATCCATAATCAGTATGTAGAAGGCCATGGTATAATGACCTACAGCTTGGAATTTGTGTCTATAATAATTTGTTACAGGAGGACTGGGAACTATGAATGCAACACAATACCCAGAGTATATTCTCAGAGCTGGAGAATGGACAAGGTTGTAGTCTAATTAATTATTATTCAGGGGAATGCAAATGCTTTGGCTGGTTTTACCCTGTAATGGAGAAGTTGTGTGACTTTGAAAAGATAATTAAACTCACTCTATCTCAAGTCTTCATCTACAAATTACTTACTTCATAAGGTTGATGTGAAAATTAAGTGCAGTAATATCTCTAAATTACTTATCTTAGTCTCTGAAGAGTCTATCACTGAATAGTAATCATTCAGTAAATAGTATGAGATATAATTATTGTTTATTATTTTTTTTTATTCAAAGATGTTAGGGAGTAAGGTCACAGAGAGGAATAGCTAACCAATGACATTTAATAGTATGGTTAATCTCTATAGCTTTGAAGAATCTTGGATGTAATTTATTATTTTTACTCTTTAAACGGCTCCTAAGATTGATAGAACTTTAATACATTTGCATATATTCAAAATGCAGTACAACGCAAATATTGGCCCATGGATTTGAATAATCCACAAATAAAACAAACAACTAAATTTTTAAATTTTTTTTTCAAAATTTGTTACTGTCCACAATGAATAACTATAAATTGAGAACCATTTTTAGATGTGTATATAGCAAACTGACCTTGCCATGTCATTCAAGCATGTGATTAGTAGACTTGTACAGGTTCTTTTATAGAAATATCAATCTGTGATAGATTAGAAAATAAATAAAACTGATCCTACCACAGAAATTTAAGATGTAGTGCTCCAGAGTAGATCCAGGGTATTTCCAAGGCCTTTCTCAGAGAGGACTTGAAACAAGTTCAAGACTCTGTAAAGGGTTCAGAATGTACGTATGGATGCTGCAGAACCAAAATAAAATATCTAATTTTATTTAATTTCATTTTTTCAAAATTGGGAAGAATGTGGCACAAGGAGCTACTATAATAAGAATCTAGTATCTCAAAGACTATTACAGAAATCAATAATTCAATAAGCAAGCAAGAGATAAATGACTGGTTACTGTGTTCAGATTTTTATCAAAGTACAGGCCAGAAGCCACCTAAAAATCACAAGTACCAGGATATGAATGGAGCTGGATGCCAATATAAAAGGCTTCTAATTCAGACTACTTGTTCCCTACCATTTCTAAGTTCTAATATTAAAGAATCAAGTATCCTGAATCCACAAATGAGAGAGAAGTAGAAACAACCAGTTAAAATGGGAAGTGAATTGCCAAGGATCTAGGAAATTCCTAAAAATTTGCTGTCTAGGTTTGATGGATGCAAAAGTGCTAGAAGTCTGAGTAAAGCATTTGCTACCACTCTGCTACTAAGGCTATGGGTGCTTCAGCAAAAATGTGCACTTCACGTTAGCAAGTAAAAAATCAATTTTCTCTAGTATCTCCAAAGCATGCAATTTCTCAGTTCTTATAGCTCTTTTTAGATAGACTTCAATGGTCAATGCACCTTGTTCCCTCAGAGCACTAAATTAAAACTCATTCTTTCTATGTTCAAAGCTATGATTTGAATGTTTTAGTAAGGAAAGTAGATATGAAAAATTATGAATTAGGCAATATAAATGGATTGAAACCATG
The DNA here is from genome assembly GCF_048418805.1 of Vulpes vulpes. Classification (NCBI taxonomy): domain Eukaryota; kingdom Metazoa; phylum Chordata; class Mammalia; order Carnivora; family Canidae; genus Vulpes; species Vulpes vulpes. The sequence continues at coordinate 66,589,260 of NC_132787.1, forward strand.
AGTCATAGAGTTCTCATTTGGAGGATCCAGATAGAGGTCATTCAGTGCCTTTTCTGAAATAAAGTCCTCAGGAACTAATCTTCAACTCTACTTTAAGAAATCTAATCCCTTATTTTTCATTTTTTGAAAGACAGTTCTATGTGGACTACTCACCAACACCTCAAAGTCATCAACATATTTAAAACTAAGCTTACTTTCATACAAACTTTTTCACCCTCCTGAATTTCTCATTTGTAGAGTTGACATCCCTTTCTTCCAGCCTTCAGGGTTGGCAGTCTCTGAGCATTTGTTTGCTTCTTTCACCTTCACTAGTCCATGTCTCCTCAGCCACTAAATCTGTCCATTCTTCCTTGGATATAGAACTCTGCCTATCTTTTACTTCCTGCTTCTTCTATAACATTAGTTAATGCTCTTATTTCTCTGGACTCTTGCCTCTTTCCTGGAGTAGTTTCCTTGTCTTCTGCTACCTCTATATAATAAAAAGGTACTTAAAATTTATTTATTTGGGGGAGAGAGGCAGGGAGAGGTATAGAAGGAAAAGAGAGAATCCTCAAGCAGACTCCCTGCTGAGCATGGAGCCTGACTCAGAACTCCATCCCATGACCTGAGATTATGATCTCAGCTGAAACCAAGCTCACTCAACCGACCAAACCACCCAGTTGCCCTTAAAACTATGCATTTTATATTTTATGCATATTTTGTGTGGTGAATGAATTTTGGGAATATTAAACCATACTGAGATGATTTTTAGTCTGAGAGAACTTGTAAGTTGAAGCTATTAACAGCTAATGTTAAAGGCTCCAGTTTCCTGCAGTTATGAAATTAATTCTCAGTACTCAGATATCAGAGAAAGAAATCAAAACTGAGAAGGCAGACAATACACAGTAGAGCAGGATACTCCTAATTCTCTGGAACTTTAATTGTCTCTTGGAGCTCTTGATCCTTTGAGGGAGACAGATGGGCACCATTTGGGGGCCAGTGGGAGTAAAATGGAACCCATTGCATGAAGGAAGACTGGGAACCAGAAAAGAAGAGGTCCTTGTAATAAAACACAACCTGAAAAAAATTAGAGCACATCCTATAAGACAAAGCATATATATTTAAAAATATTTTTGTATTTATTTCTCTTGCATTATACTCTCATCCTCAGTAAAATTAAGCATCAAGTTGGCAGAGAGTTAGTGTGTGCCATTGTTGTGTCTGTAAAGAGTAGCTGATGAATAAGTGATGCTCCCTGGTGGCTGCCCCATTAGTAGGTGCAATTCATCCATGGGAAAGGAAGCTTTGAAGTCACTGGGAATTTCTCCTTTCTTTACTGGTCTTAGAAAATCTATGTTTTCATTTCATTAATTACAGTGCATTTTTTCACATACAAAAAAAATATCAATAACTTTCAATTACCTGGAGTAATGATTTTCAAACTGTGTTCTGTGGAGTTCTAGAGTTACAACAATGTGACTTAGGGTAACTTGAGGAGTAGCTAAGAAGGCAGGATTTTAACCAGCCTTTCTCTCTTTCTCCTTCTCCCTCCCCTCATTTCTTCCTGCCCCTCTTCTTCTCTCATAGTTTGTAGTTCTACATAAATTTTCTTTCAAAAAAAGCTTTAAAACTACAAAAAAAAAAGAAAAGAAAAAAAAAAGCAAGAATAACAAAATAAAAATTTTAAAACCATTAATGACAAAAGTAACAACTAAATTCTTTAGTCAGGGCATTCACAGCTATAAATAATCTGAAGTAAATATTTCTGGCTTATATTTTACTGGTTATCTCTTTTAATGGCAGAATTCTGTTACTTATACACTCTGCAAAACCCTTGGTAAACTATACTATGCATTCTCCTATACAGTTTTGATTTCCTGCCTCAGGTTTTGTTCACATTCCTCTTAACTTGATATATTCTTCCCTTTAAACTTACTTAAACTTTGCCCTTTCTGACCACCTCTACCCAATACAATCTCTCTATTCTGTTCCCATATACTTTCTCTTGATCCTTTTTGTATATTATACTGCTTTTTGTATTAAAGAGCATGCTGTATAAAAGCATCTTGTAAACTGTAAGTCATTATTACAATTATGTTTTTTTCTTCTCATTCGAACTTTAATTACTCAAATCTAGACTTTCAATTGTTATGTATATCTGCCTCCTTTTATTTGGTATTTTTATCTTGGAAGCAAACAGATCTTTCAGAGTGTATACTGTGATAATCAAGTTTGACTTTCAACTCACATGAACTATTATTTCAAATTACCTGAAGTCTGCCATCTTTATCAGGGGTCATAAGCACATCCAAATGTGTGTATGAGGCCTACAACAAAGCCAAGTGGTATGTGTGACCTTCAGTCATATTTGGAATAAAGGAATTTTTAAAAATACCATCCAAATTGATGCTACTGAGTGACTTATCAGTGCCACATGGGAGAGATCTTACTGTTATTGAAGGAAACTAGTTTTTAGTCCTGACTTTGAACAGGAGCTGAATCTTCTCATGCAAAGGGGTTTATCATATCATTCCTATCATATAGGAAGTAGCATAATTCCCAATGAAAAAAACATTGTTTTTACCCCAGAGACCCTATAAATAAAATATTCTTTTCTGAGATCATCACATAGTAGCTCATGGAGTTGTTTGTGGAGTTAAACAAGCAAAACCTAAAAGTCACCAGTATTTAGCAATGAGTGCTCTGACGCAAGAGGCCAATGTCCCAGCCCAGACACATGGGACAAGGTGAGAGAGAAATGGGACAATGTAAGAGAAAAATACCTTTTCCAAATAGAATACTCCTTAATTAGAATGTTCCTATCCAGTTATTAAGGCTTATCTCTAATTCCTGATGAGTGATAACAGACACCAAATTTTCTGTAGATCCTTTATTAGTAGTTATAAATAATTTTAAATAGTAAATGCTATAATTATAGGTATATTTATAGTCATAATTAAGTCACAGTTATAATTGCCATATATTTATAATTATGATTAAATTTATGATCATAGTTACATTTATAGTTCTTGTTAAACGTGCAGCTCCATGCCAGAAAGATCTGACTTTAACCACTGAAGCCCCAGCACTGAGTTCAGCACCTAGAATGTAGTAAGTTTTGTGTAAATACATGTTGAATAAAATTAAGGTTACCAAATACAAACTTAATTATGCTCACTATATAATTTTGTCACCCTATAAAATAGAAAGCTACTCTTGAAGCATTTAGGAAATATTGATGCACAAAAGAATTCCTGTATGACTATTTTTGTTCTGAGGTTTGGATGATCCAAATGGACACAGCCCAATAAAAATGACCCAGATAAATAATTTGGTCTTATCAAAATCTATAGCTCTTGAGATGCTACATTTTTGCCTTAAAATTTGGATTTTTCTTTTGCCACTCCATTGTGTCAGGAATTGTTAGAAACAGCTTAAATAAACAAATCACAACACTGATAATATAAATATCAACATAATTATCATTTATTAATTTGTATGTATTATGGTTTCTCAATGTATGGCAATTCACAGGCACAATCATATGTGCATATCTGTGTTTTTTTAATCTACTAAATGCATTTATTATCAGTTCTTGCAGGGAGTGGAAATTCTCGCCAGCAATATTCCAAAGTCCTGGGTTAGATGAGAAGGCAACATGTCTCCTAAAGACGGTTCTACAACAGGATGCCTGAGTGCCGATCCTCAGGCATCATCCTGACATATTTCTAAATGATTTACAAAGTTATTTCGTTTGGCACAGGATACTATGTTGGAAGCAAATGCTGTGTATCCAGGAATCCAGGAGGGAATAAAATCACAGAACAGATACAAACAAAGTTTTGGTAAGGAAAAATAAAAGTATGGTATAGGAGGAGAATGCCCTGAGCCAAAGTTTCCTTGGCACTCTGCTATCTTCACCAGCACCAGTGTGAGAATTTAACTTTCTCTTACCCTCCCCCACCACATTCCAAACTTCCAGCACTGCCTATCTCAAGCATATGTCCTCCTAATATCCAGTATCGCTTCATCCAATACATGAATAGTCTTATTTAATTCACTTTATGGGCTGAATCTCATTTCCACAAACTTGGTGGTGACAAATAAATGTTGCATTACTTTATTTTACTCAAATCAAATAAATCTGACACTAACACTTCATCCCATGAGAGCAATGAGTTGTCTACACTCAGTAAATTTTCAGGAGGTACTTCATCCTTCCTGAAGTTACATGTGTGTTCCTAATCTACCAGTGTAGCTACTGATATCTTCCTTTTCTAAGATGGCATCATTGAAGAGATCTTCCTTATTTAAAATGTTATGTCACTTTCATGATAAACTTGAGGACAAAATTGTGATCCAACCTTCGGGGGATTTCCTTGCATTTTCAAGGTTATGCCTCCTCACCAGTATCCTGGGCCTGATGTATAGATGTCTTTGCTCACAGAATTTGAACACTTTAATTCCCAACTGGTCTCTGAAATATCCAACTATTAAATTTCTATTTCTGTCTATTTCCTTCCCTCCATAAGCATGATGCCTGAGCCTTGTCAGACCCACCTAGTCCCACAGGCAACGATGCCGAAAAGGTCCATCTATCTTCTTGATAGGAAAATAAGAGAATTGTAAGAAAAAAAAATATATACACATCAATATTTCAGTAAATTATCTTCCCACATTGCAATTTCTCATGTAGATTGGCAGAATTGTTATTCCTTACATTTCCTGCCAAAGAAGCAAAAAAAGTCCCAGAAAAATGCAACATCCTTTTAGCTGAACTTATTCATGAGGAGAAAAATGCAATTTGCTGGTGCTTTATTTCAACCTCAATAGCTTTTAACCAAGAGAAAAAGAAGACAATTCAATAACCCAAGCCCTTGTCACTTAGTACATTTTAGTTCTTCATTGAATCTAGTTAGGAATACTAACTAGTTAGGACACTAGTATGAAATGATAGAAAGGAGAGAGGACAGACACAAAATCCCTTTACTTTTCATCCATGTCCCTTTATTTCTGTATTAATAGTAATTCTTCATATAATTAACATTTATTTTTCTAATATCAGCATTATTTTCAAAGTTTTATGTACAGTACTCAAGATTTTGTTGATTGTGTTAAACTAAAACAAAAAGAAAGGAGTTCTTTCTTATCTTTAGAGAGTTTCTAACATGTATGGTGATGTAAACTCTATTTTACTGGAACAACTAATAATAACATTTGTTAATTTATGATTGGAATGCAATCAACCTGGCATTTTAACTTGAGGTATAGCTATAATAAGTGTCTCTACACATTTGCGAATATTGAATATTTTCAGCTAACCAAATTATATTTAATTTCATCCTGGGATAGAGCTATGGTTTGGCAACTTCTCCAGTGACAATGACAAACTGGAGGAACACAGCCAGCTACGAAATTGCCACTTACTAAACCCCTCGTCAATTCACTTCTGTGTTCTTTGAAAAGGGTGATTTCATAGCCTTTTCTCTACAGTTCTAATGCCCTTTGTAAGATAAATACCCTCCTAAATGGTCACATCTGCTTTCTTTTGGCCCCAAAAATGCTTAGTCAATGAAATAAGTCACCATAGCTACTTTCCTCACTTGACATTAAATCAAATTTTGTAGCAAAGGAACATTGAAGACCAAATTGTGTGTGCTATTCATATAACTTGGATTACTTCAAAAGTCATTTTATTTTCCCAAGGTCTTTAAGAGCAATTACTTTCTCATTTATTTACTCATTCATTTACTTCTTATTTATCAACAAATATTAGGTGCTTCCTATATGCCAGGCACTGTGTTAAGTGTTGTAGATACAAAGATTAATATGTCACAGTTCTTGCTCTCAAAGAGTTTACAGTCTATTATGAGAGACAAATATAATCAAAGATTGATAAGTACAGTGAAATTAAAGGGATGAAGGTAAAAGTGATAGCAGGAAGGGGGAAAACCGTGGTTAGTTTTGCAAGGGTCCAAGAATATGAGGGAATATTTACAGATGAGAACCCTCTGAAGCATGGTCACAAAGATGAAATTTTATGGCAGATTAGAAGTGGGGGAAAATGTTGGGATTAATTGATGCATATTATAATTAGAGAGTTGTACATAGTTCTGATGGAACTAGAAAGGGAAAAAAAGCATGTAACTTGAAAGGGCTGATGAATAAGATTGAAAGATGAACAAATGAGAGACGTCCTTTTGTGTAAGGCTAAGGAGTTCAGATACCGTCCTAAAGGAGATGGAAAACAATTGGAAGGCTTAATTGGAGGAGGAAAGTGTAATGTAATTTAATTTGTATTTTTAAAATATTATTCTAATGGCAGTGTGAAAATTATGACCAATTCTGGACTCAGACCAGAAACCAAAGTCTTAGATCCAGTGGAAGTCTTTCAAGTGCTTAATTTTTTATTATATTTCTATGAAACTCAATATTATTAATACAACTCTTCTGTAGTAGATGCTGTAAACCACTCTTTTTTATTTCTCACACTACATGTGAGCATCTCACTATTTATCACTTCCACTCAATAGTTCTTCCAATGATAAAGACAGGAAATAAGACCTTAATGAAAGTAATAAAAATAAGAATATTAAATAACAGAAAGGATAAGTAAGAAGGTTGTTGATTATGTTTATACAAATGTAATAAGTGATTCATAGAAGTTAATTGCATTATATACAAGACTAATTGCAAATTTTAAAATAAAATTTGTTAGTATATTGACCTTTCCCTTTTTAAAGTATTTAAACTTTAGGGATACCTGGGAGGCTCAGTGGTTGAGCATCTGGCTTTGGCTCAGGGAGTGATCCCAGGTCCAGGAAATCAAGTCCCACATTGGCTCCCTGCAAGGAGCCTGCTTCTCCCTCTGTTCATGCCTCTGCTTCTCTCTGTGTATCTCTCATGAATAAGTAAATAAAATATTAAAAAAGAAAAATAAAATATTTCAACTTTTACAATTGGCTTTTAAATTATAAAACATTAAACAAGAGCCATTTAGTTGTAGGTAGTCAAACTTTATGTTCTTACAGTGACACTCATTTGTATCATAACAAGGTTATGATCCATAGAAGAAATGAAAAGTTCTATGTTTCATTGGTATTTTATCTATTATATGTGACCTTCAAAGATACAATTTATGGATAACCAAAGATATTTGGCTTCTGTAATTATAGCAAAAATATATTGATTACCTTGGACAATCTCCAAGCATCAATGCCTAGCTAATGCAGATTTCATCTGAATAACAAGTATTTAACCTTATATAATAGTTTACTCAAAGCTGTATTAAGAATTTGATAATAGGAGGAGGGGCAAGACGGCGGAAGAGTAGGGTCCCCAAATCACCTGTCCCCACCAAATTACCTAGATAACCTTCAAATCATCCTGAAAATCTACGAATTCGGCCTGAGATTTAAAGAGAGACCAGCTGGAATGCTACAGTGAGAAGACTTCACGCTTCTATCAAGGTAGGAAGACGGGGAAAAAGAAATAAAGACACAAAAGGCCTCCAAGGGGGAGGGGCCCGCGAGGAGCCGGGCTGAGGCCGGGGCGAGTGTCCCCAGGACAGGAGAGCCCCGTCCCGGAGGAGCAGGAGCTGCACCAACCTTCCCGGGCGGAAAGGGGCTCACAGGGAGTTGGAGCAGGACCCAGGAGGGCGGGGATGCCCTCGGGCTCCCTGGGACACTAACAGGCACCTGCGCCCCGGGGAGATGCGCCGAGCTCCCTAAGGGCTGCAGCGCTCGGCGGGACCCGGAGCAGCTCGGAGGGGCTCGGGCGGCGGCTCCGCGGAGGGGGCTGCGGGGCGGGAGCGCAAATCCAGCAGCGCAGGCCCCGGGGCACAGGGCGCCGGGACACAGCCCAGGATCCGGCCTCCCCCGGGACAGGCAGAGGCCGGGAGGGCCCAGGACGGCAAGGACGCTCCTGCCCCGAGCTGAGCAGATCAGCGGCCCCACCCGGGAGCCCCCAGGCCCTGCAGACGGAGAGCCCCGGAGCTACTGCGGGGGCTGACTCCAGGGCTCCAGAGCTGCTCCCGCCACTGTGGCTTCCTCCCGGGGCCTCACGGGGTGAACAACCCCCACTGAGCCCTGCACCAGGCAGGGGCAGAGCAGCTCCCCCAAGTGCTAACACCTGAGAATCAGCACAGCAGGCCCCTCCCCCAGAAAACCAGCTGGATGGACCAGTTCCAGGGGAAGTCAAGGGACTTCAAATATATAGAATCAGAGGATACTCCCCCGTGGTTTTTGGGGCTTTTTTGTTTTGTTTGTGTTTTTTTTTTCTTTCTTTCTTTTTGAATTCTGATTGCTTCCCCCACCCACCTTTTTTTTCACCTTTCTTTCTTTTTCTTTCTCTTTTTCTTCTCTTTTTTCCCTTTTTTCTTTTTCTCTTTTCTTTACTTCTTTCTCTCTTCTCTTTTTCTCCTTTTCCCAATACAACTTGTTTTTGGCCACTCTGCACTGAGCAAAATGACTAGAAGGAAAACCTCACCTCAAAAGAAAGAATCAGAAACAGTCCTCTCTCCCACAGAGTTACAAAATCTGGATTACAATTCAATGTCAGAAAGCCTATTCAGAAGCACTATTATACAGCTACTGGTGGCTCTAGAAAAAAGCATAAAAGACTCAAGAGACTTCATGACTGCAGAATTTAGATCCAATCAGGCAGAAATTAAAAATCAATTAAATGAGATGCAATCCAAGCTAGAAGTCCTAACGTCGAGGCTTAACGAGGTGGAAGAACGAGTGAGTGACATAGAAGAAAAGTTAATGGCAAAGAGGGAAACTGAGGAAAAAAGAGACAGACAATTAAAAGACCATGAAGACAGATTAAGGGAAATAAACGACAGCTAGAGGAAGAAAAACCTACGTTTAATTGGGGTTCCCGAGGGCGCTGAAAGGGACAGAGGTCCAGAATATGTATTTGAAAAAATCATTGCTGAAAACTTTCCTAATCTGGGAAGGGAAACAGGCATTCAGATCCAGGAAATAGAGAGATCCCCCCTAAAATCAATAAAAACCGTTCAACACCTCGACATTTAATAGTGAAGCTTGCAAATTCCAAAGATAAGGAGAAGATCCTTAAAGCAGCAAGAGAAAAACGTCCCTGACTTTTATGGGGAGGAATATTAGGGTAACAGCATACCTCTCCACAGAGACCTGGCAGGCCAGAAAGGGCTGGCAGGATATATTTAGGGTCTTAAATGAGAAGAACATGCAACCAAGAATACTTTATCCAGCAAGGCTCTCATTCAAAATGGAAGGAGAGATAAAGAGCTTCCAAGACAGGCAGGAACTGAAAGAATATGTGACCTCCAAAGCAGCTCTGCAAGAAATTTTAAGGGGGACTCTTAAAATTCCCCTTTAAGAAGAAGTTCAGTGGAACAATCCACAAAAACAAGGACTGAATAGATATCATGATGACACTAAACTCATACCTGTCAATAGTAACTCTGAATGTGAACGGGCTTAATGACCCCATCAAAAGGCGCAGGGTTTCAGACTGGATAAAAAAGCAGGACCCATCTATTTGCTGTCTACAAGAGACTCATTTTAGACAGAAGGACACCTACAACCTGAAAATAAAAGGTTGGAGAACCATTTACCATTCAAATGGTCCTCAAAAGAAAGCAGGGGTAGCCATCCTCATATCAGATAAATTAAAATTTACCCCGAAGACTATAGTGAGAGATGAAGAGGGACACTATCTCATACTCAAAGGATCTGTCCAACAAGAGGACTTAACAATCCTCAATATATATGCCCCAAATGTGGGAGCTGCCAAATATTTAAACCAATTAATAACCAAACTGAAGAAATACTTAGATAATAATACACTTATACTTGGTGACTTCAATCTAGCTCTTTCTACCCTCGATAGGTCTTCTAAGCACAACATCTCCAAAGAAACGAGAGCTTTAAATGATACACTGGACCAGATGGATTTCACAGATATCTACAGAACTTTACATCCAAACTCAACTGAATACACATTCTTCTCAAGTGCACATGGAACTTTCTCCAGAATAGACCACATACTGGGTCACAAATCGGGTCTGAACCGATACCAAAAGATCGGGATAGTCCCCTGTATATTCTCAGACCATAATGCCTTGAAATTAGAACTAAACCACAACAAGAAGTTTGGAAGGACCACAAACACGTGGAGGTTAAGGACCATCCTGCTAAAAGATGAAAAGGTTAACTAGGAAATTAAGGAAGAATTAAAAAGATTCATGAAAACTAATGAGAATGAAGACACAACTGTTCAAAATCTTTGGGATGCAGCAAAAGCAGTCCTGAGGGGGAAATACATCACAATACAAGCATCCATTCAAAAACTGGAAAGAACTCAAATACAAAAGCTAACCTTACACCCAAAGGAGCTAGAGAAAAAGCAGCAAATGGACCCCATGCCCAGGAGAAGAAGAGAGTTAATTAAAATTCGAGCAGAACTCAATGAAATCGAGACCAAAAGAACTGTGGAACAGATCAACAGAACCAGGAGTTGGTTCTTTGAAAGAATTAATAAGATAGATAAACCATTAGCCAACCTTATTAAAAAGAAGAGAGAGAAGACTCAAATTAATAAAATCATGAATGAGAAAAGAGAGATCACTACCAACACCAAGGAAATACAAACGATTTTAAAAACATATTATGAACAGCTCTACGCCAATAAATTAGGCAATCTAGAAGAAATGGACGCATTCCTGGAAAGCCACAAATTACCAAAACTGGAGCAGGAAGAAATAGAAAACCTGAACAGGCCAATAACCAGGGAGGAAATTGAAGCAGTCATCAAAAACCTCCCAAGACACAACAGTCCAGGGCCAGATGGCTTCCCAGGGGAATTCTATCAAACGTTTAAAGAAGGAATCATACCTATTCTTCTAAAGCTGTTAGGAAAGATAGAAAGAGATGGAGTACTTCCAAATTCGTTCTAGGAGGCCAGCATCACCTTAATTCTGAAACCAGACAAAGACCCCACCAAAAAGGAGAATTATAGACCAATATCCCTGGTGAACATGGATGCAAAAATTCTCAACAAGATAACTAGCCAATAGGATCCAACAACCCATTAAGAAAATTATTCACCATGACCAAGTAGGATTTATCCCTGGGACACAAGGCTGGTTCAACACTCGTAAAACAATCAATGTGTTTCATCGTATCAGCAAGAGAAAAACCAAGAACCATATGATCCTCTCTTTAGATGCAGAGAAAGCATTTGACAAAATACAGCATCCATTCCTGATCAAAACACTTCAGAGTGTAGGGATAGAGGGAACTTTCCTCGACATCTTAAAAGCCATCTACGAAAAGCCCACAGCAAATATCATTTTCAATGGGAAAGCACTGGGAGCCTTTCCCCTAAGATCAGGAACAAGACAGGGATGTCCAATCTCACCACTGCTATTCAACATAGTACTGCAAGTCCTCGCCTCAGCAATCAGACAACAAAAAGACATTAAAGGCATTCAAATTGGCAAAGAAGAAGTCAAACTCTCCCTCTTCGCCAATGTCATGATACCCTACATAGAAAACCCAAAAGCCTCCACCCCAAGATTGCTAGAACTCATACAGCAATTTGGTAGCATGGCAGGATGCAAAATCAATGCCCAGAAATCAATGGCATTTCTATACACTAACAATGAGACTGAAGAAAGAGAAATTAAGGAGTCAATCCCATTTACTATTGCACCCAAAAGTGTAAGATACCTAGGAATAAACCTAACCAAAGAGGTAAAGGATCTATACCCTAAAAACTATAGAACACTTCTGAAAGAAATTGAGGAAGACACAAAGAGATGGAAAAATATTCCATGCTCATGGATTGGCAGAATTAATATTGTGAAAATGTCAATGTTACCCAGGGCAATTTACACGTTCAGTGCAATCCCCATCAAAATACCATGGTCTTTCTTCAGAGAAAACAAATTATTTTAAGATTTGTATGGAATCAAAAAGACCCCAAATAGCCAGGGGAATTTTAAAAAAGAAAACCATAGCTGGGAGCATCACAATGCCAGATTTCAGTTGTACTACAAAGCTGTGGTCATCAAGACAGTGTGGTACTGGCACAAAAACAGACACATAGATCAATGGAACAGAATAGAGAATCCAGAAGTGGACCCTGAACTTTATGGTCAACTAATATTCGATAAAGGGGGAAAGACTATCCATTGGAAGAAAGACAGTCTCTTCAATAAATGGTGCTGGGAAAATTGGACATCCACATGCAGAAGAATGAAACTGGACCACTCTCTTTCACCATACACAAAGATAAACTCAAAATGGATGAGAGATCTAAATGTGAGACAAGATCCCATCAAAATCCTAGAGGAGAACACAGGCAACACCCTTTTTGAACTTGGCCACAGTAACTTCTTGCAAGATACATCCATGAAGGCAAGAGAAACAAAAGCAAAAATGAGCTATTGGGACTTCATCAAGATAAGAAGCTTTTGCACAGCAAAGGATACAGTCAACAAAACTAAAAGACAACCTACAGAATGGGAGAAGATATTTGCAAATGGCATATCAGATAAATGGTTAGTTTCCAAAATCTATAAAGAACTTATTAAACTCAACACCAAAGAAACAAACAATCCAATCATGAAATGGGCAAAAGACATGAAGAGAAATCTCACAGAGGAAGACATGGACATGGCCAACATGCACATGAGAAAATGCTTCGCATCACTTGCCATCAGGGAAATACAAATCAAAACCACAATGAGATACCACCTCACACCAGTGAGAATGGGGAAGAATAACAAGGCAGGAAACCACAAATGTTGGAGAGGATGCGGAGAAAAGGGAACCCTTTTGCACTGTTGGTGGGAATGTGAACTGGTGCAGTCACTCTGGAAAACTGTGTGGAGGTTCCTCAAAGAGTTAAAAATAGACCTGCCCTATGACCCAGCAATTGCACTTTTGGGGATTTACCCCAAAGATTCAGATGCTATGAAACGCCGGGACACCTGCACCCCGATGTTTCTAGCAGCAATGTCTACAATAGCCAAACACTGGAAGGAGCCTCGGTGTCCTTCGAAAGATGAATGGATAAAGAAGCTGTGGTCTATGTATACAATGGAATATTACTCAGCCATTAGAAACGACAAATACCCACCATTTGCTTCAACGTGGATGGAACTGGAGGGTATTATGCTGAGTGAAGTAAGTCAATCGGAGAAGGACAGTGTATGTTCTCAGTCATTTGGGGAATATAATTAATAGTGAAAGGGAATATAAAGGAAGGGAGAAGAAATGTGTGGGAAATATCAGGAAGGGAGACAGAACATAAAGACTCCTAACTGTGGGAAATGAACTAGGGGTGGTGGAAGGGGAGGAGGGCGGGGGGTGGGGGGGAATGGGTGACGGGCACTGAGGGGGACGCTTGACCGGATGAGCACTGGGTGTTATTCTGTATGTTGGTAAATTGAACACCAATAAAAATTAATTTATTAAAAAAAGAATTTGGTAAGAACAAAATGAGAAAAATATTTTTTAAATAATTAAACATTAACTTAGGCAGAAGCTCTGATTTTAATAAATGCATGTGAGAAGATAATAATATTACAAAAGATATTTATAATGTTCACTTAACATCCTTCTATATCCTAGTTTAAAGTGAATCAATCAAGAAAAGGATGATTACTTGTATAATAATATATGGCCATTGTATGTATCTTTATACCTTTTTTTTTTTTCCTGGGATATTAAATTTCACTCTATCCTGATTGTTCACCAATTACCTCATAAAAGTTTAATAAACATTAGAACTTATAAAAAGGAAAGAAGAAAGATTAAACCAAGTAAAATTGTGAACAACAAAATATTAAAGTAACAAATGGCATATGGATTCAAATTACCACTGATAAGAATATTTACAATCAAATATTTAATAAATAAAATCTATTTAGAAAACACCCTCATAAAATTTTGCTGTCATAAAGCAATTCCAAAACAGACTTTTACATGTCCAACAATGATTTGAACAAAATGTTTGATGGTATTAATAACCAACAATATCAAACTAACATTATTATTTGTCTATCAGATTTGTAAGGCTATGAAAGAATGATATGATCTTATCTCTTATTTTAAGATTTTATTAATTTATTTGAGAGAGAGAGCACATGCACGAACAAGGGGAGGTGCAGAGGTAGGGGAAGAATGAGAGAATCTCAAGCAGACTCCACGTTCATGTTGGACCTAATGTGGGGCTCTATCTCACAACCCTGAGATCATGACCAGATCTAAAACCAAGAGTTGGACAGTTAACTGACCAAACCACCCAGGCACCCCAAGAATGATTTGATGTTCTCTTACTGCCTCAAAGCCTAACATGTTGGATTAGAAATTGGTATAACCTTTCTGGAGGGCATTTTGACAATAAGTGTTGTGCCCAAGATTGCGAATCCGAGGAACCACCAAGGAGCCAACACCAATGCAAACACACGAGGGTTTATTTACAAGCTTGAGCTTGGGTCCAAGTATACCTGACACAGTGGAGCAGGGACTTGGACCCCGAGGCTAAGAAGCATAGCAGTTTTATAGGGGCCAGTGGCCAATGGGATTGTAACATACGTAGAAAGTTGCACAGTCATGTGGGTCCACACACAGGTGGCCAATTGATTTACATTTTACCCTATAGTATCCATTTGAACTGGCCTATTACTTTGGTCAGAATTGGCGTGCAGTTTTGGCAGGCACAAGCGGGGTTACATTTTTATGAGCAATTTCCGATAAGGGTGTGCCCAGCAGCTTGACTAGGGTGGGGCAGCGCCTTAAGCAATAAACAGGCCATGTGGGGGTCATACAGGAGATGGCAGGTGTAGCACAAAATGGAATTAGTCCTGCTCTGCTTGTCCAGGGGTAGGAGATTTTTGTTAAATTTCCTGGGTCCCACATAAGCATTTTGACGGTAAGTATTGAAAGACTGAAGAATTCCCAAATTTCTTACTTATGAATTTTATGTTTGAGGAGTCATTCTAAAGTCAGGTGTTTTAAAGTCCACAAAATATGTTAAGATTAATGTTTCTCACAGTGTTACATATAACAAGAAAAAATGGCATCTAAATTTTGAACAGTAGATTAAATAAGTGTGTTCCGCAATCAGTAAATAATACTGTAGTTGTACATTTACCAGTTTTTGCAGTTGTTTGCTTTGTCTGATTAGTAATTAAAACTGGTTACCAAGTTATAGGGATAGCAAAATCTCATTTAAAATTTATTAAAATGTACAGGAAGGTGTATCTACAGAGAAAAAATTTACTAGATTTAATCTAAAATATTGAAAATTATCCATATTACAAATTTATTGGATATTATATATATTATCCACATTACAAAATAAATAGGTATATTGGAAAAAAGTAAAAAGAACAGTTGCAATTACCCTAATATATTTGATTTATATTAAAGTAGTCAAACTATGATTATTTCCATAATCAATACATGAAAATACCATCAAGCCGTTGCGTGAATTGTTGTACAGATTCTTCAAAATTTTGTATATACTTTACATTTAGAGAGCACTTCAATTTAAACACTAAATTTTTATTGAAATACTTAATTTACATCTAGTTGCTTGTTTTTGTTTTTGCTTTTTTGAGGTATGAGCATTTAATATAAGATCTACCCTCTTTATAAGGTTTTAAATACAGTGTTGTTAATTATAGGCATAATGTTGTATGACAGTTCTCTGAACTTGTTCATCTTGCATAACTGAAACTTTCTACCCATTGAATGTCAACCTCCCATTTCTTCCTTCCCTTGCCCCCTGGCAATCATATTCCACTCTTTTTTCATGAGTTTGACTATTTTCGATCAGAAGAAAAAATTAGTGACCTGGAAGACAGGTCATTTGACCTTATCCAGTCAGGGGGACAAAAAGAAAAAGAATGAAAAGGAGTGAAGATAGCTTTCTGAAAAGGATATACATTTAGATTTCATAAATTTACAGTTGGAATAGACTGACATACCCAAGTTATTCTCAACTTCAAGTTTTCCAATTACTCAACTGAATATCAGTTTTTTAAATTATTTTTAAAATAATTAAAGTAAATCAAGTTAAAACTCAAATCTTCCATTTGCATATGCCCAAACTCATCAATTACTGTACACAATAAATATGTGTATGTAATTCTTTATGGATCAACAAAATTTCAATGAAACTGTTTAAAAAATATTAAGAATTTTAGTTGCAGTAGCCACATTGCATGTGCTTAGGTGCCACATGGGTCTTAGTTGGAAGAACCCAGTATCTTCACTGCTGTGTAAAGCCATGGGCAATTTCCCTTGGTGGGGTCTTGTTGAAAACAGATGGAAAGGATCATTGTAGAGTGGAGCTGCAATGAGAATGATAGCCAGGAGACATTATTACAGGGAAAACTAAACTTCTTTCCACTCCCCAATTATGTCATTTTAGCTCTTTCCCTTTTAGGTCAAAATAGTTTATATTCCTTATTCCAGTTAGCCTGACTATATTTTCTATATAGGGTCTATGAAACCTCTAACTTTTCCATATCTTGTATTTAAAAGCAAATATAAATATATTTATTATTTATCTTGTACTCTGTGACTTTTATTTCATTTAATTTTTATGATAAACCTATGAAGTGGGATATAAGGAAATGGCTGTGCAGTAAGATTATGTAACTAGAAAGCACCAGAACTAGAAATCAAACTCAGGTCTCCCCAACACTTAACCATGCTTACCTAGGCTCTTGATCAATACTGTGTCATGATAGGGGATGGTGTAGATCATGGATCATTATAGCCCACAAAAGAAGATACAGAGTAGAAGAGGCTCGAGCCATTTGGGCCACTAAAATTCACTCCTCTAGTAACTCTTTGAGTAAAGTGTTCACTGTCCACATAAAGGAATTCAGTTGCTATGGTTGAGCAGTGAGAGTTAGGGTTAGGAATTTTTATAAATCAAATGTCTGGACTTGTACCATAGTATTGAAGAAATAACTTAGAATCTGTAACAAAGGCAGTTCTCTCTCCTCTGTATTTCCCTGAGAAATGTCCACAGGACAAGGAAAATAACAAGCAGACCTTTTTACAGGGGAAAGAAAAAAATACGTATGCTACATATTCACCCTCTGATTTATACTTCAACAAATTAGATATGTCTCCAAAAATTTGCATTACAATTATGGCAATATTAAAACTAAAGAGAGCATTTCCTTCTCCTCTGTTATTGGTAGCCCAAAAGGCCAGCTGGGGATTTTCCTCTGGAATATAACCTCAGTTACATATTTGTATTCCACACAAACAATTCATATTGTTGGGTTTTGTTTGGAATTAGCCTAAGAAGAGGCCACTGTGAGGAAGAATTTGCCAATTCTTAATTGGCAAATAAGCAGGGCCAGATGAGGTTTGGGTTACATGAATGAAAAGCAGTGACAAGACCTGACTTCCACTATGTAGGTTAAAGTTTGCTCTATGCTTCTGTGAACTGTTCGGAGAGGTGAATACTAATAAGATATTGTTGAAGAATTACAATAATGTGACCATTTAGCAAATTCATAGGGCAAAAGCTGAAGAAAAACCTTTTAAGGAACACCTGGGTAGCTCAGCAGTTGTGTATCTGCCTTAGGCTCAAGGCGTGATCCTGGGGTCCTGGGATCAAGTCCTACATCAGGCTCCCTGCAATGAGCCTGCTTCTCCCTCGCCTATGTCTCTGCCTCTCTCTCTTTGTCTCTCATGAATAAATAAATAAAAATCTTTTAAAAAAAGAAAAATCTTTTTAAATTAATTTTTACAATATACCTAAATGTATCTTGAATCTGATCTTTTCTTGCCTATTCTACTTTAACAGCTTTACTCCAAGTCACTCTTATCTGGTCAACAGCCTTCTTAAGGAGTCTCCTTAACATCACTCTTGCCCTGCATTGTCCTTTTCCCACACAGCCAGGAAAATGCAGATCAGATCAGGTAATAGTCAAGCTAAAAACCTTTTAGTCATTGTTGATTATACTAAGAAAAACTTTGAAGCTCATTGTCTGCAAGGTGGCCATTTACTCTTCAAACATCATCTCTTTCCTTGTGTAATTATCATCTATCATACTTGAGTCATTATGGCTTTCTTTTTGTCATTTGAACACTTTTAACTGGTTTGAATCTCAGGCCCTTTGCACTTTCCATTACTTCTGATCGAACTACTCTGTTTCCATATTTTCATCTGTCTCCTTCCTCTCATCAGTCATCTCAGTTTGAATGCCACCTCTTTAGCTTCTGCCTGTTTTTTTCATTGCTAAATCCCCTAGTAGGTATCCAAAAACATTTTGATGACTACCTGACCAAATGATACCTAAAGATATTTTAATAGAAATACATTGTGAAATAATCAATACATTCATTAACATGCAAATTTATTTTAGATAATTGTACTGAGCTTATCAAAAATATTATTGGGTTAGCAGATGGGACTAGTTAAAGGAAATGGGTTTAAGAAATCCTTCTTGGGGGACGCCTGGGTGGCTCAGCAGTTGAGCATCTGCCTTTGGCTCAGGGCGTGTTCTGCATCAGGCCTGCTGTGAGGAACCTGCTTTTCCCTCTGCCTATGTCTCTGCCTCTCTCTCTCAGTATCCCTCATGAATAAATAAATAAAAAGAAAGAAAGAAAGAAAGAAAGAAAGAAAGAAAGAAAGAAAGAAAAAATAAAAGAAAAGGAATCCTTCTCCTCAGTTAGTGTGTCGGATCTGGCTAGTACTGACAAGAGAGAAATAGTTATTAAATTTTTAGAAATTTTGTGAGCTAACCACAGCCATTACTAAAAATCAAATTATATAAACTTACAAGTAAACAAATATATTAAAAACAAGATAAGCAAACCTGCCAATACTTAATTAATTTACTATATTCTATTAGTCAGTGGTAGCAAATGTTTTCAGTAAAGGGCCAGATAGTAAATCTTTTGGGTTTTTTGGGCTATACAGTCTCTATCACAACTACTCAATTCTGTCTTTGTAGCATCAAAGCTTTCACATAGGCAATACATGAATGAATGACTGTGGCAGTGTTCAATAAAACTTTATTTTAAAAATAAATGACAAGCCAAATTTGGCCCACAGCACATCTCTAACTGATACCTCATCTAGATTTTTGAGGTTTCTTGAACCTATCACATACATGTGGTAGAATGTTCAAAAATGATATACTGCTGTACATATCTTCCCAAATCCATATTCTGGGACTTCATATTGGTAGCTTGAACTGGCTATGGTGGAAATATGTGTATAAACTTTTAAAATTAACTTGTTTTGGACCACCTGGATGGCTCAGTCAGTTACGCATCTGACTCTTGATTTTTGTCTCAGGTCATGATCTCAGGATCCTGGGATTGAGTCAGTGTTGGGCTCTGTGCTCAGTAGTGAGTCTGCTTGAGGATTCTCTTTCTCTCCCTCTGCTCCTCCCCCTGCTTGCATGTTCTCTCTCTCTCTCAAATAAATAAATAAATCTTTAAAAAATAAAAATAAAAACTGTGAAATTAATTTATTTTAATCATACATTCTATTCTCCCTCAGAGAGCTGGTTGTTAAATATTAACCATCTTATCATCCTTCCCTCCCATCATAGATTTTGGAAATATTCATTGGAACAAAATACCACATTCCTAAGAAGTTGGTTTCTCTCAAGGCATCCAGTGCTGTCAACAGCACAGCTGACAGGAACTGGGTAGGCTTCACTTACCTCTAGGCTTCTACACAGCTGCATATTTAAACAACTTTTTTAAATGTATAAAAATAGAATGTTATGCCAGTGATTAAAACATGCCTAGCATTTCAACTTCACTCAAGACTTTGCAATTTAAAATCAATGTTAATATTCAAAAAATATTATGTGTACCACTTACATGCCAAGATAGATAAATATCTGCATAGAAGGTACACAGAGATATATGTCTGCATAGAAGGTAAACAAAGTAGTGCTGTGATGGAAAAATAAAGCAAGCAATGGGGGGATAAGGTGTGCTGGTGGGTTTAGGGTACATTAAAATTTTAAATGGAATGCCTAAAAATTTCTCACTTAAAAGTTACACTTTTGCAAAAACTCTGTATAGGGGGAAGTAGGTGGAAGAGGAGAAAGGGTCTTAAGCAGAATGAGCAACAAGTGCAGATTTCTAAGGTGGAAGGTGGAAGCAGGCCACAGTTTTCCAGCCACAATAAGAGGACTCCTTGGCCAGAGCTGGGGCGGGGGGGGGGGGGGGGGGGGGGAGAGAATTATGAAATGGTGATGGTGAGGGGAGGTTATGGAAAGAATGTGAACCTCTGAAAGGGCTAGGGTTCCTTCCCCTTTCTCTGAGCCTCTGAAAGGGCTAGGGTTTCTTCCCCTTTCTCTGAGTTTGGAAGCCTTTGGAAAGTTGTTAAAAGACAAGTAATTTGACCAGACTTCAAGTTTCAAAGAATTGCTGGAGGACTAGGAAATGGGGAAGGAAAAGTAGGGGAGATGAAACAAGATTGTAAAAATGTCGATAATTGTTGAGGGCTGATACGTGGTGATTTTTTTTATATTCTATTTTATGCATGTTTGAAAAATTAAAAATAAAATGAAAAAAGATTGTATGTTGAAAACAGGCTAGAGAATGGGATTTGCCAGGAGACCAGTAGGAGGTTGTTGCAATGGTACTGGTAAGAAATAGCCATATCTTGGATCAAATCAGCAGAGGAAATGAGAATTAAGACAGAGCAAGATTCTGGGCACATTTTAGATATAAAGTCAATAGCACTAACTGAAAGAAATAAATGTATTAAAATCTTTGATTTTTTTCTCAACTTCAAAGTGTTCTTTAGTATTCATTTCTGTATTTTTTACCCCAGGATTTTCATACTATTGAGACAAAAGATGATGATAATTAAATAGATTTTTGGAAATAAAATATTTATTTTTTTCTCTTTTTATTTTTAGTTACATGGGCCTTATTTAACCTTTAGCGATGTGACTGTAATTAAAGGTGTTTTATGCACTTGGCAATAGATGAGTCTCTCTCCTGTCCAGGTTTATGAATTCCAATCATCAGGGTCTCATTTAAGCCAAGAATCTCAGGCTGTCACTACCCTTGAGAGAGAATCAGTGTCTCACTCAGCATTTCTCTGTGTTAAAATAATGCCATCTGTTGTTAGCCAAGCTGTAACTAGAGCCTCACCTGCACAGAAGGATGTTTGTTGGGTTTTGCCATAAATTATGCCCACTCCAGCTTGTGTTTCAGCCTTCCAAAGGAGGAGAGATAGTTCAAATATTGATAACACTGAGCTGAATTAGGTCTGTAGAACAAAATAAAAGCATTCAACTAATTTATTTTTCTGTATTAAAACAATTGTGAATTCATTGCATAGTTCTATTTCTCTAAAATATTATTTACTTAGGTAAAATTTGAAGAGGCAAGGTTAAAGATACCCCATGCTAGAAACAGACATTGATGTGTCCTATATATTCTCAAGATGAAAACTAGCATGATTGGGAACTAATTAAGGTCATATAAAAATGCTGGAGAAACAGATAATAAAAATGTTTAAGGTATAGCTAAGGTCCTAAGAATGAAAGAGAAATTACAGGCAAAACAAAAATAACAATACTTGAAGAAATGTCTGAAAGTCACATGTATAAATATAAAAACTTATTCTGTGGCTGCCTTGCGAAGTGGAGTGAAGGGAATTGCATGCTTTAGTAACTTGAGGGCTTTGTCTTAGTGACAGATATGGGGTAGACAGTTGGAACTGTGATGTGTGAACAAAGCTGATTGTTCCCAGAGAGAAATGGGGAAAGAGGAAAAAAAAAAATCATCCTCCATCACAAGGTGAAGACAAGGAAGATTGTCTGTCTCTCTGGTCTTGGAAATGAAAATTTCTCCTAAAATATGTAATCCCACAGCATGTGAAACCATTAGTTTTAGGAATGATTTTGTGATACCCATGTAGACTGAGAATCCTAAACATGGTAAATTAATGGAATGATTAGTTAAAGGTAGATAATATTACCAGAGTACTTTTTAGGAAGCAAACATTAATCCCTTAGGAAGTCTGCTTCAAGAACTCAGTCCTGAGGGGGTGCTTAACAAACTCCAAAACATGAGTTCACAGCACAAAATCATGAAAGGTATGGGGAAATAATCTGCTATGATTAAGAATCAGGCATAAAAACTGCAGGATCAGATCTTTAAATAATAAAGATCTTTAAATAATAAAGCAGCAATCATAAAGAACATAACACATGAATGTGAAAACCTATTAAAGAACTTCCAAAGGTAACTGATACCGTTTAAAAAAGAACTACATGCTGAGACAAAAACAATGGGAAAATTTGAAAAAGAAACAGATAATGCTTTCAGAAAACAAAAATATAGGCACTGAAAAAGAAAAATAAGCGGAAAAATAATACAGAAAATGAAAAAATGTGGAAAAAAATGACAGGCAACCTTGAAAGATACCATTGCTAAGAATTTCCTAGAATTGATTACAAACATAAACTCTCAAATTCTAATATCTATTACGAGATATTATATAATGAATATCTAGAATCCTAATGAGATTTAAAAATCTTAGCAATAATAAGAAAGTCAAGAAATTGTATCTAAAACCAAATATTAGACTGATCACAGGCTTCCGAAAAATAGAGACCAAAATATAGTAGAATAATATCCTGAAAATGCTGTGGGAAAACAATCAACTTTAAGTTCTGAATTATATATGTAAATTACATATAAATTACATTTATAGATTTTTATATGTACATATGTATATCTATAAGAATAAAGAGGAACCCAAGATGGAATAATGGAGTGTAAGAAACAATATGGGCTTTTGTTATATTATTTTTTGTTTGTGAAATCTTTATTATAAAATTAACTTTTAATTGCAAAAAAGCAAAACAAAAATTTCCTCTGAATAAATAAATAAGGAGAGGCCAATTTACTAAAAGATATTTGAATATCTCATGAAACAGTTCAATAAAACAGAGCATGGGAAGGAAAGGACACAGGACATTTCCAGATATTGCAACAGCCGAGTCATGTCTTTCTGTACCTAACTCTACCATCTGTGTGACTCAGCTCCACAATTCTTGTTCACTTTTTCTGTACAAATTTTTCAGGTTACTCTGTATCAATTGTTAATGATTAGGAGCTCATATGAATTAAGTCCTATTTCCATAAAAGAGAAAATCATAGTGAACCAATCCTTCTTTCTCAGAATTTTCTGACATTCTTTTATTGCTTGGCATGTACATTTCTTTTTCTACATTTAAGGATGCCCTCAGTTAATAATATTCGTTCCCATATACTGCTGTAAAAACTTTTTCTACCCATATAAATTGGAAACAATCCCAAATTATATATGTATACCAAATCCAGATTTGATACCGGGGGATATCTCCCTGTTCATATACAGTCTCTGGGGTCAATGAGTAGTCCTATAGTAGGTCTTGATCAGATTCTCATGTGATACTTACTATTAACTTTACAAAGGACATTGATTGATTCATTTTGAGCCATTTTTTATGCCAAGCATTGCAATCAATATTTGGAGTGGTAACCAAAATTTTGCATTTTTGTGGAAAGGAAAAGCAATAAACTTTTAAAAAGATAAATGATAATAAAACGAATATGTTAGAATTTGGTAATACTTAGATAAATAGGGTAAAGGATATTAGAAATTTATGGAAAAGGAGGGGAAGTGTCATCTTTAGTTTAGGTGGTCAGGGAAGGTTCATTGCCAGAGTGATAGTTAAGGGAAAATACAAAACAAGCCAGAACATTCAACATTATAATCTGAGTAAGACTGAAGCACAAGGACAGCCAGTGTAGTTGTCATCAGGGGAGAGGGTGGCTGGGGCAAAATGATGAAGATGGAGAGTAGGGGTTGAGAAGCAATGGGGATTCTGGTCCTGATGGATCATACAAAAGCCACTATAGGCCTGTTGGCTCTTAACTCTGTGTGAGAGAAGAGTTGGTAGGTAGTATGATTTGAATTGTGTCCCCTCAGAGGTCATCTGTTAGAAGTCCAATCCCCCAGCCCCTGAGGATGTGACCTCCTTATCCAGAAATAAGATAATTACAAATGCAGTTAGTTAAGATGAGACCATTAGGGTGGGCACTAATCCAATGTGACTGGTGTTCTTTTTTTTTCTTTTTTTAAATTTTATTTATTTATTCATGAGAGACACAGAGGGAGAGAGGCAGAGACACAGGCAGAGGGAGAAGCAGGTTCCATGCAAGGAGCCCGATGTGGGACTTGATCCCAGGACTCCAGGATCACTCCCTGGGCTGAAGGCAGGGTCTTAACCACTAAGCCACCCAGGGATCCCCCTTATTTTTTTAAAATGGTACACCTGGAGCCAGAAACACACACAAGGAGGACACCAGATGAAGATGAAGGTAGAGATTGGGGTAATGCTTCTCGAGCAAACAACTGTCAAATATTGCCAACAGAGCATCAGAAACTAGGAGAGGAGCACGGAACCATTTTTCTCTTAAAGCTTGCAAAAAGTAACAAACCCTACTAACACTTTAATTTTGGACTTCTAGCCTCCAGAATTGTGAGAACGTAATTATGTTGTTTAAGCTACCTAGTTTGTGGTACTTGTTTACAGCAGCCCTAGGAAACTAATATAGTAAGCATTGAACAAAAGAGTGAAATGACCTTACTTAAGTCTCAAAGAATCGCTGTGGCTGCTGTGCTAGGTGGAAAGGCAAAAACGCCATACCAGCAAGAAATCTCAGCGACTCAGACCATGGTTGAAAAGTTCAAAAGGACCAGATTCTGGATCTATTTTGAAGGTATAGCTGTAAGGATTTCTCAGTGGATTCAGTGTGAGTTATAAAGAAAGAAAGAATATGAGAATAACTAATAATTACACAGAAAAAAAATAAGTCCTCACAAATCTCCGTGTTTTCTAGAATTATCTCACATCCACAGATATGATCCCAACCTATAAAATAAGCAGAAAAATAAAAGAATTTACTGATGAAGTTTACTTTCTCTTATGACCAGAATCTATGAGTTTATAAGGCATAAAATGTGCAGCTGTCCCTTCAGTGGTAGTTGTGCATTCTTTCATGTGATGTATACTTGAAAATAAAATAAAAACTTGAGTTAGGTCTATTAAAAGACTTCTAGAAGGGCATGTTTATCTGGAAGAATAGAAAACTATTTGTGAAGCAGAACATGATTGGGAGTCATTTTAAGGAAGTGATGCAAAGATTAACTTCTCTGGGTGGTAAAACCTAAACATACAGTGTCTGGAGCAGAGGGATCTTCCACAAGAGACCATAAGGTGGCAGTCACAACAAAATTGTGAATAGAAAATTTATATATAATGCTGACTTTTGGACCATGGTGTTGATGTCATACTTGAATTCACTGGAGGTATTTTGAAGTTCTTGAGGAAACTCTGAAACTAAGACACTATATTGCACATAAAAGAAATGCTGAATAAGAATTGGTATTCAAGTCCATTTTAACCCCTTGTTATAGTACCCCTGAATTTCAAAGTCTTGAAAGCTAAAGTAAGTATTTCCCAGACTCCCTTATGGCTACAGCTCTGAATGGGAGTTTGTTTCTGCATAATAGATGCACTCCACATGAAGTCAGACGTGCAAGAAGGCCATCTTGAGGTTGCTCTGGCTTACTCTTCTTGAAAAGCAGAGCTGTAGAGGCACCGCATATTTCTGCAGCCACATTCCAGTCACTGACCTTGTGGGGGTAGAAGGGCAATTTTTAGCAGCATTGGTGGTAGCAGTGAGAGCAATATCAGTGCCTATGACAGTATGTTCTAGAAGTCCTTAGTTCTATTTCTCTGATGTAGATCCCTTAATAAGCCAGTTGTTTGTTAATTGGTCTGAATGATTCCTAGAAGTCCAGTCTAGGTCCTCATGTCCAGGGTTTTGTAAATATTTATTTCTGAGTGTAAATCACTTCTACTTTAAAGCCTCAAGAAACCTGAGTGATGGAAGTTTTTTAAAAATTCAGGGACCAAAAAAAAAAAAAAAAATTCAGGGACCATACATTTTCATTTTCCTCTAACCTGAACAAGCAGGAGGCCCTGAACTGATGGCTAGTTTCCAGAGATTCAGTGCAACTGGGTCTGAAGTAATGGAATTAACCAATATCTTGCATCTTGACTGTACATACCCTAGGCTTTTGTGTCAGGGGAAATGCTTGCAAATTTAAATAATATATTGTTTACTCAAAATCTGAGAATGACTTCTGACCTCAGAAACTAGATAATTAAAATAAAAATGTTTTCCCACACTGCTAAAAGTGGGCAAAATAAGGGAATTACTTAAACAAGAGACCCCACTCTATATTCCTGCTTCTCACCTTGAATAGAGTTATAAATTTGCTTTATTATTCAGGCCTTATTTTTATCTAATAAGTTGTCACTTTCAACTCTATAAAAAAGGTGAAGAATGAAAAACAGAGCCCATCTGTGTGCCTGTTTTTCTGAGGTAATCAGTGTGTCGAATGAATAAATGTAAATAAAAAACTGTAGGCTCTAGGGTGTCACTCCAGGGTGTCACTCCCAGCTATGTCACATTGATTAAAAATGGCAGTCCCTCAAAAAACATTACAAAGTTAAATTTCCTTAATTTTTCCCCTAATAAGACTCGGGATACTCTAAAGAATAAAATTCTACTTAATAACTTTTATCTTACATTCTAATTAATATTTATCAACACATTTCCCAGAGGCAGTTTAAAGAAAGGTGCGGTTGAAAATGCTCACTCAATTTTATATCATCAAATTCAAATGAAAGTAGAACAAAATTTGTATGCTTATGCTATATTCTTTCCAACTACAAGCAATTCGTATCTTTTTCACAAATAATCACTTCTTGTTTAGTAAATATCAATAATATGTGTATTCTTTCAAATATAGTTTTTGAGATTAAATATTTTAGACTACAGCGAGATTAATTCAAATAAAGCTATAATAGGGGTGGCTGGGTGGCTCAGTCAGTTAAGTGTCTGCCTTTAGCTCAGGTCATGATCTCAAGGTCCTGGGATGGAGCTCTGCATCAGGATCTCTCCCTCAGTGGGGAGCCTGCTTCTCTGCAGCTCCCCCTGCTTGTGCTCTCTCTCTCTGTCAAATAAATAAATAAAATCTTTGAAAATATATATAAATCTATAATCAAAATCTTTATTCAATGAGAAAGTGAGGGAAATGAGATATTTTTAATAACGTGAGAATTATTTTACTGAAAACTTTTTCAAAATAAAAACGTATAAATGTGTCAGTCAATATGCCAGTCAATATGCCTGAATGATTACTCCATAAGATAGATATTAAGATAAAAAAACATATCAAATAATAGTGATTGAATTAATATTAAGTGATGGTTCTCTTATGACTGGTAGTACTTAAAGTTTATGTATACAGAAAAGGAAAAAGAGAAAGCAGTATGAAGCGGCAGAAAAACATGTTATTGGAATCAGTAGATTGACATCTATACAGGTGCCCACATACTTTGTTTCAGTTGATTCACACTATAATATTTTATGACAAGTGTATTTTCCATTTTCTTATTTTCAATTCCAAAAATTGAGCTACAAAGAAGACTAGTAGATCATTTGAGCTATGGATCAAAAAATGGTAAAGCAAGAATGTAAACATAAGTTTCATATTTCCAAAGCCAATATTCTTTCCTGTGCATTATACTGGATTTTATTCCCAGCTTTATCACTAACTAGATGTGTAATTTTGGACACAGTGCTTAAATTCTCTGCAGCTGAGGGGCTTTATTCATAAGATTAGTGGTTAAACTCCATAAGGAAAGAAATTCATATGTCTTTATGATTTGGGGTTGCAAATAGAATCGGAAGAGCAGGAAAATATCCCTATTCATAATATAGCCTAAGAAACATCTATTTCAATGCGCCGCATCTGTTTAGACCCTAGGAAAGTCAAGTAGAGAAAGGCAAACAAGATGGCACCCAACAACGCTGTACCAGATGAATGCTTGCTAAGATTAACCATGATTTGACTAGATGCGGAGATGGAGCACATTATTTTAACCAAAAGCCATTAATCTGATTAGAAACTGGACCATAAAAAAAAAAAAAAAAAAAACCATAAAAAAAAAAAAAAAGAAAAGAAACTGGACCATAGAAATTGTCCATCTCTGTTTTATGAACAGAGTTATGCTTATGGAAAAATAAAGACTAAAATAATTTATTATTTTGGGCATCTGGTGTATTTATTACAGAACAGTATACTGCAGAATCCAGAAAAAAAAAAATGTTAGGAAAGAATCTGTCATACTATAAAGAATGAAAAAATATTTGGTTTCTACGAAAGAGACAAACACTAAGGGATTCATTCAAAAATTATATATTGTATGTTAAATAATTGTGATAAGGTGGAAAATTGAAAAATACGTATGCAAATTCAATAGCTCTCTTAATGAGGAATGTTTAGAAGCAAGGAAAAAAGTATCTTAGCTACAGAATTAATATAATTTTAAACATAAAAATTAATGTTGCAATGCACTCCTTTTATTTTTGACAGTAAAAGACTTTGAAATAATGGAGTGTATACACACACACACACACACACACAACACCACATTAGGATTCCAGGTAAGATATAATTCTTATACCAAGTAACATTCAGAATTTTAATCAGATATTGAGAGATAAGTACCGTACTGTGAAATGGCAGATTAGTTTTATATTTAGAGTTTAAGGGGAATAGATTACCAAAGGCTTAATAAAAAAACAACAACAAAAAAGTTCCTGATGTTGGGGACTATGTCAAGAAGTAGGCAGCAAGAGGAAATCGCAATTTAAAAATAGTCACATTATTGATACTTTACCATGCCCCAGGTAGAATAAGTGCTTTACATACTTTATCTCATTTAACTTCAGAACCTGAGGTTAGAACTTTTATTTTCCAGAGAAAATACAAATTAAGAAACTGTGGATAAGGAATATATGAAGAGAGATCCACTCAATCTGACAGGCAAAATATCAAGCCCTTAAGTGAAAACATTGACAAATCTATGAGTTAGGGTTCAAGCTATGGGATAATTGAGGGAAATTGGTGAAAAAAAAAATGACAAAAGTGTAAGCAGATAAAAGGCAACCAGCCCAGGATAATAAAGTGCCTTGGAAGCTAGCACCAGTAAGACTTTACTAGTCTTTGGCTTTACAGGACAAAAGGAGGAAACATTTACCAGGACTCAGGAAAAGTAGCTATGGGAGAGAGTGCGCTCCAGGGGTGGAGGTCATTGGTAAAGGTTACAATCACTTCCTGGACACCTGGAAAGGAGCTAGCCAAAGAAGTAATTATTCCATCCTTCTTATCTTCCCACCCTCTGAGCTGTTACTAATGGCTTCCATTATTCAAGTTCACACAGAAAACAGAGTAAATGAACATTTTGATCCAGACCATAGAGATCAGCTTCTTAGAGCATAAGAAAGAATCAAAAGGGTATATAAAGTGAACAAGGAGAAGAAAATGAAATTTATCCATCACAATGTTTTGTATACATATAACCAGATAAAAATCTCCGGATAAATGACAAGATTCAGTCAATCAAAATAAAGATTAAGAACAAATGCTCTTAAAAAATAGTATAAGGAATAAAAGTCATATGAGAAAACAGTGGGAAAGGATGTGGACTCTGAATCTGTGTGAACAGGGACTTTGGCTTATTAATCTATGTATTTCTATTCTATTTGAATGTTAAGCTTGAGACTATATAATTTATATTTTACTTTTGTATTTACAACTGAAACTAACAACCACCAAACTTTGTAATACATGATACTATCTCAATATAAGGTAGAGTTCAGGCCCTCAGACCCGAGCCTTCACCCACAACACTGTAAAACTCATAGGCAGCAGGATGATCATACCAGATTCACTGCAGAAAGAGTCAAGCCAGAGTGAGAATCAAAATGACAGGCTACCAAGCATAGTAGGAACCAAACGTGGTAGGAACCAAACGTATATGGAAACAAATATGTGGATACCAGTCAAGTTACAGACGTGGCAAATTGTTTATGGGATAACAATAAAGGTGATAGATTCCCAATAAAATGGAGGAAAGAGGTCCTCAGAAATACCTCACAGACCACTGAGGATAAGCTACTTACCTTTGGCAAGCAGTTCTATCATTAACATGCTCAGGGTTACTTGGACAGTTTCCATGATAGCTATATGGAGGCCACTACACTGCTTTCTTGGCTATCTCTATTCAGAAGATTCAAATGGGTAATTCTAACAAAGTATCTTATAAGAAGTGTATAAACCAAATCAACCTCTGGCCACATTTTTCTGGAATACTAATTTGATTCCTATTTTGTCCAGAGCAATGTTTGACACATAGTAAACACTTAATAAATATTTTTTGAGTGAGTAATAAGAAATATAAATGGCTCCAAGGTTAAGAGAAGATTGTAGAATACTGAAGTGATACAAATTAAGTACAATTTCAGAAATTTAGTAATTCCTAAAATAAATCCTGGACCTAGATCTGAAGGGGAGACAACATATTTGAAACACAATTTGACATTCCAGTCATCCAATTAATCTGAAGACTAATATATCATGTTTGTTTGTAAGTAAATTTCTCAATAAATTAATCAAATTGTTATTTCTTTTGCTTGTTATACTCTTTAATAATAAAAAAAAAACTATAAATGTTCAAGAATAAAGAGATAATAGTCCACAGGTGATAGTAAATTCTTTTCCTCTCGGCTCATAATTAGATACTGGTGAATGCCAAATCCCTTCTGTGGCTAGAGGCCTTTAAGTTTCATGCTCTGTTGAGCTCCATGAGACCATGCTTTATTAAACTTCATCTTTGCCAGTCACCTGCGACAATAACTTACAGGCAATCCAAGGATGAGTTGCGAGAGCCTGTCGCTCTACCCAGGTAGTAATGCTTATTGCCGTTCCCAATGAACATAAAGGAGATGTCTCTGTTGTGGTATCTTAATAGATCCTGTAGTTCCCAGACATTTTGGTAACTGTTTGATATAATTATTGTGTCTCATAAAAAATAAATTTTGTACAGTAATACTCTAGCCTGCTGTGCTGCTTCATTTCAAAATAACTTATGGCTACTAGGTTCCCCTGTACAATATTGGTTCCCAGCAGTAATAAAGTTGTCATCAAGAGGCGATGATAGACTACTTTGCATTGTTGTAACTGCTTTTTTTGTATTATAACTGTTTGCAACTTTATGAGGTCTTCATAAATGTGATCAATTGCAATAATAAAGTTGTGAGGCATTTGTGGCAGCTTATTTTTCTCTGCCTCAAAATAGGAGCTGCCTCGCTTGTTGGTCTAATGTCTGTGATTGTATCACTGACTGCCATAGAACTCTGGGCTATGAAAGGAACAACCAGATTAGCTTCTAGCGTTGTTCCCTGGCTTCCTGGTAATTCCAGTAGTTTATTCATGTAACTATAAACCTATCAAGTTCAAGAAATACAGGGATAACTTTTGTGTCCTACATAAACTAGGAGAGGGAAGTCTACACTCCAGGTAAGGTCATTCTTTTCCCCAATATTAGGAAGCTATAGATCATATTTTGTTATTTTAGTGATTGAATTAAAGTTTTTATTTGCTTTTAATTATCCAAATAACATAGGAAAAAATGTTCATTTACTTCAAATAATAGAAAAATACATATTGGCAAAATGATAAAGTCATTGAAAAAGTTACCTCCAAAAAAGATACCACTCTACAACAGTCACAGGGAAATGTAGTGCAATTTTTATTTTTTTAAATAAGTGATTTTCATGATAACTAAAGTGATAAAGTGGAAATACCTCTACAATATTTCCACAATTCACTTGCCTGAACCCTAGTCCCCACGCATGACACAATGTTAGCCCCAAAGACCAAATACCACTTTTTGTACTGAGTTATTTAAAAACAAAAACAAAAAACATTTTTTTCTCTCCTAGAAATAATACAGGTGGTTTCCTTTTTCTCTTCTCCAGAAATTCCATACCACAAACCCAGTTCAAATATGTTTAAAGTAGAAAAGTGAGTTACATTTGGGATGGGTTATTTCTACTAATACATTCAGAAATAAGTTAATTGATAAATAAGTTTTTTAAAAAGCTGATCAAACACATTCATTTGAATAGTATCTGAAATTAAAATTTTAATAAATAATGTCAATATAAAAGTTAATATACATTATAAAATCACATACTTCAGGTTTTTATCTTAAATGATACAGGCAGAGGAATTAGTTTATTTTGTTAATTATTGCAAGTATTAAGCTGCAGCTTAATGAAACAATTTTATTTTAAATTAGGAAAGGGTCAATTTAAACATATTTTTGATCGTTTTCCATTAGTGAAGAAAAACATTGGTAGTCTACAAAATATCTACATCAATAAAACACTTTGTTTCCTATGCCTTTGCTACTATAGCATATAATGTAGAAACAAATCTAAACAAATTAAATATTATACTTTGAATATACACCTATTTTATGCCTCCTGGCTTATCAAATGATTTTGACAGGAAGGCACAGAATTAATAAGTTTGTACCCCCAAAAAATCACCATAACTTTATTTTGTTTTCATTAACCATCCAATTGATGATGATAAGGATGGGGGAAAAAGATACTCTTTTTAATTAAATGTATTCAGTGTGTCAGTAAATTGTCTCCAGATACTAACCTATGGTTTCCCAAGTAGTTCTCTGATTTCTTGCAGGCACACACTGACACTACATGGTTCTGAGATTAGGCCTGAAATCCTGGGATTTCTTAATATTTATATGAACTCAAGCATGTAAGAACTCTGCCTGATTATGTAAACTATTTAACTTTGAGTGTGTTTATTACAGGGTTAGAAAAGGTGTCTAAGAAAGTGGTATTTTCATACAACACAACCATACTTGTTCTAGAGTAAAGCCCTGGATTCAACTCCTAACTGGGCTCCTCACTCACTGGGTGCTACTGGTGTGAAAAAGATTGGAGCACAAATTAAGGAACAGCTTTCTGAGACTTCCAATTAACTCAAACCAAGTGGAGCTCTTTGAGACGCAAAAAGTTGTTCATCACTGCAGGTGCCTAATAAATGTCTGAGTAATCATACCTAAAAAATGTTGAAGCAAGAATAAAAGCATCAACATGTGACTGGAGTAGATTCCCTCTGTCTCATAAAGTTCTCTTTTTGTTAGAGTTCACCCCACTCATGCCTCCATTCTCTCCTCACTATGTTCATCTCATGAACACTATATCCTGACCTCCTGCTGTTCCAAATTATCCAATTACTTTAAATAGATAGTAAGTCTAAAGGTAAAGGGCCAGTGTGAGATAGTGGAAAATTACTTCATTCTATATCTATTTTATGAAATATAGACTTTCACAATTACTGTCAAAAGAGAATTTAGCAACACTTAATTCCTTGTTTAATTATCTCTATAGATTACACTTTTACACAAACTCTACAAATTCAAGGATGCAGCTAATTTGGAGACTATCCAGGAAGAAGCAGCGAAAATGATTAAGATGCTGGGAAATTGGCTCTGTTATTAAAAGAGAAAGAATCAAATAGACTGAGTGATGGCAATGGGTGATTTCAAGTAAAATTAAGTGTATGCATAAGATACATAATTCATTTCCTTCTTGATATCCCATAAAGACAGACAAAGAAAGTTGGATTAAATTAATTCAAAGCCATAAATGCACACTAATTTTAAAGATGTGACAAAGCTTGGACATCAGAAAAAACAAATTAGCATAGTAGTTTCCTTCATTTAAAAAAGGAATTTCTTTCAAGAGCAAATATATCATTCATTGTTTGAGAGAGATACAGGAGGCAGTGAAAATATCTTAGGTAAAGCTCCTTTCAAGTGAAGAACAATTAAAAGCAAAAAATTAAAAATCTCCTTAGAAGTTGGAATTTAAGTCTGTGAATATATTATGCAGTAACTTAATACAATGTATAGAACGGTGTGCTCTGTGTTTTGAGTTTGTTCTCATCAGAATGGACATTCAGTATATATGTGAGTTTGTGAGTAAACACTGATAAATGACAGCAGAAGTTGAAATTGGTAGCTGTGACCACATTTCAGCTTTAGGATGATTTCTTTTTCCCCTCCACAAAGTTAACCATACATGACTTTACATTTAAATTAAGTGTTAAAGGTTAAAATCTAGAAATTTGAAAGATTTTACCTTAAAGTATATGTTCTGTCTCCAATGGAAAAAACTCAAAACTGTAGGATGACTGTAGGTCTGCATCCTTACCTGGAAATGAGTGGGCAGAGTTGTACAATAGCATCTATTCCTTGAGATAAATCTCATGAGTTTTTGTTCACCATGATTTTCTCCATTCACTACTGTTGAATAGATTCCTGGTATATCAAAGCCTCCTATGAGTCATCATTCATCATCTTAGAGCAGTTCTATTTTACTAATTTATCTATCTGTCCTCTCTATTCATTTATGGAAATTCTTGACATGGCACATTTTATGCTTTCACGTAGCCTGTAAGGAATTCAACAATTCCATCTATACTGGGCATAAACTGGGAAGTTCTTGTCATTAGATATTTACTTATGGATGAAAAAATATGTATATTTCCAAAAGGTCAGTGGAAATATTGGCATATGAAGCATGGAGAGATTAAGATATTACCATATTGCTAGAACTTGACAAATCATTATGGATTAAATATCAAATTGGCTTTTGGTCACCAGTATTCTAAGGTCATATAGCAACTAGGATAAATAGCAATGTGTTCCTTCCCTCTTGTATTTTCATTACTGCTTTCTCCTGATTTTGATTTACTAAATAAATAACATTAGAAAAGCCAGAACAAACAAAAATATAAAAAAGAAAAATGCCAAACAACTCTTGTTTTATTACCTTTTTTTTTATCAGCATTCATATTTTAATACTTATCATTGTAATATGGTCATATTTTTGCATTTAAATTATCCATATTTTATTTTTATGTTTTAAGATTTTATTTTTGTGTTCATGAGAGACACACAGAGAGACGCAGAAACACAGAGGGAGAAGTAGGCTCCCTGTGGGGAGCCTGATGCAGGACTTGATCCCAGGATCCTGGGATCACAACCTGAGCTGAAGGCAGATGCTCAACCTCTGAGCCACCCAGACATCCCTAAATTATCCATATTTTTAAAACCTACCATGCTTTCAATACTTAATTAATAGTTTGAATGGGCAATTACTATGTCACAATATCTTCTAGAAACCAAGCATAAAAGCATAAAACCACTCTGTCTTTACTTGACTGGCATTCTAGTGGGGAAGACACACAATAAGCAAGACAGATAAGTCAATTACATAATATGTTATGTTTTTATTGTTGTTGTTGACTATATTGTACTTTCCATCTCTGTGGCCTATTTATTTTATAACTGGAAGTTGATAGCTCTTAATCTCTTTCACCTATTTTGCCCATCCTTCTGCCTCTTCTCCCCAACAACCACCAGTTTGTTCTCTTTATTTATGAATCCATTACTAGTTTTTTGTTTGTTGGTTTGTTTTGTTTTTTAGGTTCCACATGAGTGAAGTCATATATTTGTTTTTCTCTGTCTCACTTATTGTACTTAGCATAACAGTTTTAGGTCCAACCACGTTGCTGTAAATGGCAAGCTCTCATTCTTTTTTATGGTTGAATGATATATATACCACATCTTCTTTATTTGTTTATCTGTAGATGGAAAGTTAGATTGCTTCCATATCTTGGCTATTATAAATAATGCTATAATAAACACAGGGATAGAGTGCATATAAATTTTCAAATTAGTGTTTTCCCTTTTGGGGGATAAATATCTAGTAAAGGAATTAATGGATCATATGGTATTTCTATTTATAATTTTTTGAGGAACCTCCATACTGTTTCCACAGTAATTGCACCAATTTACATTCCTACCAACAATGCACAAAGTCCCTTTCCTCTACATCCTCACCAACACTTGTGATTTATCTTTTTTTTTGTTTTTGTTTTATTTTTATTTTTTTTTTTTTTTTTGTGATTTATCTTTTTGATACTAGCCATTTGACTGGTGTGAAGTGATATCTCATTGTGGTTTTGATTTGTATATCCTTGATGATTAGTGATGGTCCTTGAAATCACTGTTGGCCATCCATAGGTCTTCATTTTTAAAACCATCTAAAAAGGGTAGCCCCGGTGGCTCAGTGATTTACTGCCGCCTTCAGCCCAGGTGTTACCTGGAGACCCAGGATCGAGTCCCACATCAGGCTCCCTGCATGGAGCCTGCTTCTCTCTCTGCCTGTGTCTCTGCCTCTCTCTGTCCCTGATGAATAAATAAGTAAAGTCTTTAAAAAAAAAAATCTAAAAAAATTTATTTAGGTCCTCTGCCCATTTTTTAATTGGATTATTTGGGTTTTTTGGGTGTTTAGTTGTATAAAATCCTTATATATTTTGGATATTAATCCCTTATTAGGTATATCGTTTGCAAATATCTTCTCCCGTTCAGTAGGTTGCCTTTTCATTGTGTTGATGGTTTCCTTTGCTATGTGAAAGCTTTTTATTTTAGTGGAGTCCCAATGGTTTCTTTTTGCTTTTGTTTCCCCTGCCTGGAGAGACATCCATAAATACATTGCTAAGGTCAGTATCCTAGAGACTACTACATATGTTTTCTTTTAGGAGTTTTATGGTTTCAGGTCTCACATTTAGGTCCTGAATTAATTTGAGTGTATTTCTGTGTATGGTGTAACAAAGTAGTCCAGTTTCATTCTTTAGCATGTAGCTGTCCAGTTTTCCAGCATTATTTATTGAAGAGATAGTCATTTCCCTATTGTATACTTTTTTTCTCCTATTGTATATTCTTGCCCTCCTTTGCTGTAGATTAATTGACCATATAATTGTGAGTTTATTCCTGGGCTCTTTGTTTTGTTCTATTAATCTATGTATCTATTTTTGTATCAGTACCATACTGTTTTGATTACTACAGGTTTGTAGTATATCTTAAAATCTGGGATTGTGACACCTACAGCTTTGTTCTTCTTTCTCAAGATTACTTTGACTATTCGGGATCTTTTGTGGTTCCATAAAAATCTTAGGATTTTTTTTAAGATTTATTTATTTATTTATTTATTTATTTATGATAGACATAGAGAGAGAGAGTGAGGCAGAGACACAGGCAGAGGGAGAAGCAGGCTCCATGTTGGGAGCCTGACACGGGACTCGATCCCGGGACTCCAGGATCGCACCCTGGGCCAAAGGCAGGCACCAAACCGCTGAGCCACCCAGGGATCCCCAATCTTAGGATTTTTTATCCTATTTCTGTGACAAATGCTATTGTTATTACATTGAATCTGTAGATTGATTTGGGTGGTATGGAAATTTTAACACTATTAAGTGCTGCAATCCCTTAGCATAATTTATCTTTCCATTCATCTGTGTCATTTTCAATTTCTCTCATCAGCATCTTGTAGTTTTCAGAGTTCAAGTCTTTCACCTCCTTGGTTAAATTTATTCTTGTGCATTTTGTTCTGTATGTTAATTGTGTATCCTACAACTTTACTGAATTCATTTTTTTAAGTATTTATTTATTTATTTGAAAGAAAGAAAGAGAGAGAGAGCAAGAGCAGTGGGGAGGGGCAAAGGCAGAGGGCGAAGCAGACTCCCCACTGAGCAGGGAGACACCACCCCAGTGCAGGGCTCAATCCTAGGACCCTATGTTCATGACCTGAGCTGAAGGCAGATGCTCCAGAGCGACCCAGGAGCTCCTTTACTGAATTCATTTATTAGCTCTCATAGTTTTTTGGTGGAGTCTTTAGGATTTTCTATATGTAGTATCATATCATCTGTAAACAGTGACAATTTTACTTCTTCCTTAGTAACTTAGATGCCTTTTTTATCTTCTTCTCATCTGATTGCTGCAGCTGGAACTAGTGAAGAAGACACAGTGATCAAGAGACATAAGTCAATTAAATAATACATTAGATAGTTTTAAGGGCAGAAGAGAAAAAATTTAAGGGAAGTTTGATATAAAATATAAGAGTGAGAATTAAAATTTTACCATGGCTGATCAGAGGTTAACTTTTAACATGAAACTAACTTTTGAAACAAGATCCAATGGAATTAAAGGACTTAGTTGTACAAATTATACCTTATTAAATATTTGTTTAAAATTGCCACATATTATGTATTTTTATCATTTTGTTTACCAAATTGAGCACTATAATTCATTTTATAGCACCAATATTCTGGAGCTTGATACTGTTGCAAAATGTTGCAATTTTTTAAAAATACAGAAAGCCAGCACAACAAAAATGTGTCTTTTTAAAAGAGATTCATTTACCCATTTGAGAGAGAGAGAAAGAGAGTGTGTGGGGGGAAAGGGCAACAGGAGAGAATCTTCAAGCAGAGTCCCCACTGAGCACAGATCCCTACCCAGGGCTCTATCCTATTACTGTGAGATCATGACCTGAATCAAAACCAAAAGTTTGTCACTCAACCAACTGAGCCACCCTGTTCCCCAACAAAAAATGTATCTTAACCTGGGTGATAATAAGGTGGTTAAATATACATGTAACAAGTTTTTGAGCTGAACATTTAAGATCCACGCATTTCTGTCCATTACACCAACACAGTAACTGATACTACTGCAACAACATCTCCATTAAAACCCCTACTATTATTACCATCCTCTCTGACAACTACCCAGTCATTCAAATTTTCACTTTGAGTATTTATTATATCTCAGGCATGTAAAAGAAACTTTACATTCATTATTTTATTTAATACTTATTAAACATCTTTAAAATTGATAGGATTATCCCTAGTTTACAGAATAGGATGGTTAAGATTTAGATACCTTAAGCTACTTGCCCAAAGTAACAAAATAGAGACTACTGCCAAATAAAGATATAGTAAAAGAAATAATACAAAATAACTCTTCACATACCTTAAATGTAGTGAGTGAGACAATATTAAAAGTTATATCAATCTAACCTTATTAATTAGTTGCCATGTTTCTTCTATGATTAGGACACATTTACATGTGTTTTTGTTTTTCCTTTCCAGGGGTAGCGGGAAATAACAACCTAAGAGAAGTGATTCTCCAGCTTTACCATCTGTCACTGACTTAAGTTTATTGAGGACTTCAAGGAGCTTTTGTTTATATAAGTTATATGTATATTTACCACATTAGTAATTAAAACTGAGGCACTTAAAAATATTTACATAGAAATCTATCCTAAAATAGCATTATAGCACATTATATACTAACCCAAACAAACTATTTTAGTGAGAAATGCCTGCATTTTCCAAAACAATAACTGAAAAAGTGGTGACTTTTTTTTATATTTATGGAAATCTTTAATGTCAGGTTTATGGATTCTCTAAATTCTCATATCTGCTTCTGCATTCTCTGTATTTCAGTATCTTACACCATGCAGCCTCTAGATATCTCCCTGGACAGTCATGAAAGAATCATTGAAAAAGACATCTTACTATTATTATTAGGAAAGAAGTTTTGACGTTGCAGGCCCCCTGAAGCGAGTACCACACTGTAAGAATTGCTATCCTAAAGAAAGCCATATGAGATGCTGAGGAGAAAAAGAAAAAGAAGGAATAGTAAATATAACAATGGAATCAAAAGGGAATTTATTTGCTACTTAGAAGGAAAGGGTTAGTGGTGTCAAGAAAATCTAGTGACTCAGTCATTAAAGGACATCTGTTACTGATCACCTATATCATTTTAGGTGTGTCACAGAACTTCTCCATGGAATTTTAACTTAAAATAAGAGATTTAAATTATAGCCTTAAACTACCTCTATCATGTGAAGATTCTATCATTTTACAAAATCAAGATATTCTTGGAGTTTCCTCTCACTGCTATACTAAATGTTTTACATAGCAATTGAAGGATAAACATAAGAATGGGAATGTTTGAGACCATAATTGGTCTTATCTGATTAGGCCTCCAAGATGGCTATTGTTCCTTGAGAAGTAGAGATCTTTAAGATAAGAGAAAATGGATAAAGAAATTTAGGATTAGCCATTGGTTCCCAGAATAGTAGCATTTAAATCCTTTAACAACTAGGAGAAGTTATTTAGCCTGAAAGGGTGCTTACATGGCAGAGAATTCACTGCAGGTAGAATAGAGTAATGGTGACTAGGATCAACCTGCATATAATTTGAGGGCTCTTTGGTTATGATCACTTTTGATAGATATCTACACATGGCTTGTATTTAGTTACTACTTTATATAGTTACTAGTTTACCTGAAATTCTTATCCTGAGTAGCCATATATATGTGTAGCTGTAGGATATAAAAACATAGTAAAATTATCAAAACAATGACTTAAACATCAGTACAATAGTATTAATTAAACTACAGACCTTATTTGAATTTTACCATTTTTTCCCTAAACTACTTTTTCTTTTCTTTTTATTTTTTTTACTGGAGTTCAATTTGCCAACATATAGCATAACACCCAGTGCTCATCCCATCAAGTGCCCCCCTCAGTGCCCATCACCCAGTCACCCCCACCCCCCAAACAATTCCCTTTCCACCACCCCTTGTTCCTTTCCCAGAGTTAGAAGTGTCTCATGTTCTGTTTCCCTCTCTGATATTTCCCAGTCATTTTCTTTCCTTTCCCCTTTATTCCCTTTCACTATTTTTTATTTTCCCCAAATGAATGAGACCATATAATGTTTGTCCTTCTCTGATTGACTTATTTCACTCAGCATAATACTCTCCAGATCCATCCACGTCGAGGCAAATAGTGGGTATTTGTCGTTTCTAATGGCTGAGTAATATTCCATTGTATACATAGACCACAGCTTCTTTATCCATTCATCTTTCGATGGACACCGAGGCTCCTTCCACAGATTGGCTATTGTGGACATTGCTGCTAGAAACATCGGGGTGCAGGTGTCCTGGCGTTTCACTGCATCTGTATCTTTGGGGTAAATCCCCAGCAGTGCAATTGCTGGGTCGTAGGGCAGATCTATTTTTAACTCTTTGAGGAATGTCCACACAGTTTTCCAGAGTGGCTGCACCAGTTCACATTCCCACCAACAGTGCAAGAGGGTTCCCCTTTCCCCACATCCTCTCCAACATTTGTGGTTTCCTGCCTTGTTAATTTTCCCCATTCTCACTGGTGTGAGGTGGTATCTCATTGTGGTTTAGATTTGTATTTCCCTGATGGCCAGTGATGCAGAGCATTGTCTCATGTGCTTGTTGGCCATGTCCATGTCTTCCTCTGTGAGATTTCTCTTCATGTCTTTTGCATTTCATGATTGGATTGTTTGTTTCTTTGCTGTTGAGTTTAATAAGTTCTTTATAGATCTTGGATTCTAGTCCTTTATCTGATAGGTTATTTGCAACTATCTTCTCCCATTCTGTGGGTTGTCTTTTAGTTTTGTTGACTGTATCCTTTGCTGTGCAAAAGCTTCTTATCTTGATGAAGTCCCAATAGTTCAATTTTGTTTTTGTTTCTCTTGCCTTCAT
Source organism: Vulpes vulpes (assembly GCF_048418805.1). Taxonomy (NCBI): domain Eukaryota; kingdom Metazoa; phylum Chordata; class Mammalia; order Carnivora; family Canidae; genus Vulpes; species Vulpes vulpes. The sequence continues at coordinate 66,630,688 of NC_132787.1, forward strand.
GGATGTATCTTGCAAGAAGTTGCTGTGGCCAAGTTCAAAAAGGGTGTTGCCTGTGTTCTCCTCTAGGATTTTGATGGAATCTTGTCTCACATTTAGATCTTTCATCCATTTTGGTGTAAGAGAATGGTCTAGTTTCATTCTTCTGCATGTGGCTGTCCAATCTCCCAGCACCATTTATTGAAGAGACTTTTTTCCAGTGGATAGTCTTTTCTGCTTTGTTAAATACTGGTTGACCATGGAGTTGGGGTGCCATTTCTGGATTCTCTATTCTGTTACATTGGTCTATGTGTCAGTTTTTGTGCCAGTACCACACTGTCTTGATGACCACAGCTTTGTAGTACAACCTGAAATCTGGCATTGTGATGCCCCCAGCTCTGGTTTTCTTTTTTAAAATTCCCCTGGCTATTCGGGGTCTTTTCTGATTCCACACAAATCTTAAAATAATTTGTTCCAACTCTATGGAGAAAGTCCATGGCATTTTGATAGGGATTGCATTAAATGTGTAAATTGCCCTGGGTAGCATTGACTTTTTCACAATATTAATTCTCCCAATCCATGAGCATGGAATGTTTTTACATCCGTTTGTGTCTTCCTCAATTTCTTTCAGAAGTGTTCTGTAGCTTTTAGGGTATAGATCCTTTACCTCTCTGGTTAGGTTTATTCCTAGGTATCTTATGCTTTTGGGTGCAATTGTAAATGAGATTGACTCCTTAATTTCTCTTTCTTCAGTTTCATTGTTAGTGTAAAGAAATGCCACTGATTTCAGGGCATTGATTTTGTATCCTGCCACACTGCCAAATTGCTGTATGAGTTCTGGCAATCTTGGGGTAGAGTCTTTTGGGTTTTCTATGTACAGTATCATGTCATCTGCAAAGAGGGAGAGTTTGACTTCTTCTTTACCAATTTGAATGCCTTTTATTTCTTTTTCTTGCCTGATTGCTGAGGCTAGGACTTCTAGTACTATGTTGAATAGCAGTGGTGAGAGTGGACATCCCTGTTTTTTTCCTGATCTTAGGGAAAGGGCTCCCAGTGTTTCCCCATTGAGTATGATATTTGCTGTGGGATTTTCGTAGATGGCTTTTAAGAGGCTGAGGAATGTTCCCTCTGTCCCTACAGTCTGAAGAGTTTTGATCAGGAATGGATGCTGTATTTTGTCAAATGCTTTCTCTGCATCTATTGAGAGGATCATATGGTTCTTTTTTCTCTTGTTGATATGATATATCACGTTGATTGTTTTACGAGTGTTGAACCAACCTTACATCCTGGGGATAAATCCTACTTGGTCTTGGTGAATAATCTTCTAATGTACTATTGGATCCTACAGGCTATTATCTTTTTGAGAATTTTTGCATCCATGTTCATCAGGGATATTGGTCTATATTTCTCCTTTTTGGTGGGGTCTTTGTCTGGTTTTGGAATTAAGGTGATGCTGGCCTCAGAGAACAAGGCTGGAAGTATTCCATCTCTTTCTATCATTCTGAACAGCTTTAGTAGAATAGGTATGGTTTCTTCTTTAAACGTTTGATAGAATTACCTTGGGAAGCCATCTGGCCCTGGACTTTTGTGTCTTGGGAGGTTTTTGATGACTGCTTCAATTTCCTTCCTGGTTATTGGTCCACTGTATCATTTAAAGCTCTTGCTTCTTTGGAGATGTTGTGCTTAGAAGATCTGTCGATTGTAGAAAGCACTACATTCAAGGCATCAAGTATAAGTGTATTGTTATCTAAGTACGTCTTAACTTTGGTTATTAATTGATTGATATACTTGGCAGCTCCCACATTCGGGGCATAAATATTGATGATTGTTAAGTCCTCTTGTTGGATAGATCCTTTAAGTATGATATAGTGTCCCTCTTCATCTCTTACTACAGTCTTTGGGATAAACTTTAGTTTCTCTGATATAAGGATGGCTACCCCTGCTTTTTTTTTTTAAGGACCATTTGAATGGTAAATGGTCCCCCAACCTTTTATTTTCAGGCTCTAGGTGTCCTTAGGTCTAAAATGAGTCTCTTGTAACAGCAAATAGATGGGTCTTGCTTTTTTATCCAGTCTAAAACCCTGCACCTTTTGATGGGTCATTAAGCCCATTCACGTTCAGAGTTACTATTGAAAGATATGAATTTAGTGTCATCATGATACCTATTCAGTCCCTGTTTTTGTGGATTGTTCCCTTGGACTTCCTCTTTGTTTTACAGAGTCTCCCTTAGTATTTCTTGCAGAACTGGCTTGGTGGTCACATATTCTTTCAGTTTCTGCATATCTTGGAAGCTCTTTATCTCTCCTTCTATTCTGAATGAGGGCCTTGCTGGATAAGTATTCTTGGCTGCAGGTTCTTCTCATTTAGGGCCCTGAATATATCCTGCCAGCCCTTTCTGGCCTGCCAGGTCTCTGTTGAGAGGTCTGCCGTTAATCTAATATTTCTCCCCATAAAAGTTAGAGATTTCTTGTGTCTTGCTGCTTTAAGGATCTTCTCTTTATCTTTGGAATTTGCAAGTTCCACTATTATATGTCGAGGTGTTGAGTGGTTCTTATTGATTTTAGGGGGGATCTCTTGGATCTGAATGCCTGTTTCCCTTCCCAGGTTAGGAAAGTTCTCAGCTGTGATTTGTTCAAATACATTTCTGGACCTCTGTCCCTGTTGGCGCCCCCGGGAACCCCAATTAAACGTAGATTTTTCCTTCTGAGGCTGTCATTTATTTCCCTTAACTTATGCTTACGATCTTATAACTGTTTTTCTATTTTTTCCTCGGTTTCCCTCCTTGCCATCAACTTGTCCTCCATGTCATTCATTCGTTCTTCTACCTTGTTAACTCTTGTCATTAGGACCTCTAGTTTGGATATCATCTCATTTAATTGATTTTTAATTTCTGCCTGATTAGATCTAAATTCTGCAGTCATGGGGTCTCTTGAATCCCTTATGCTTTTTTCTAGAGCCACCAGTAGCTTTATAATTGTGTTTCTGAATTGGCTTTTTGACACTGAATTGTAATCTAGATTTTGTAACTCAATGGGAGAGAGGACTGTTTCTGATTCCTTCTTTTGAGGTGAGTTTTTCCTTCTAGTAATTTTGCTTAGTCAGAGTGGCTAAAAACAAGTTGTACTGGAAAAAGGAGAAAAAGAGAGAAGAGAAAAAAAGAAAAAAAAGAAGAAGAAAAAAAGAAGGAAAAAGTTGGGGGGGGGGAGCAGACAGAAAACAAAAAACAAGAGGGGTATCCTCTGATTCTGTATACTGTAAATCCCTCAACTTCCCCTGGAATTTCCCAGTGCTGCTTGGTCAATAACTTGCTTTTCCCGTGTCCCTTAGCTGGTCTTCTGGGGGAGGGGCCTGCTGTGCTGATTCTCATGTCTGAGCATCTGGGGGAGCTGCTCAGCCCCCTGTGGTGCACGGCTCAGTGGTAGTTGTTTATCCTGTTTATCCTGTGAGGCCCCGGAGGAACAACAGTGGCAGTGGCCAGCTCTCCAGCCCTAGAGTCAGCTCCCACTGTAACTTCCGGGGCTCTCAGTCTGCAGAGGCCTGGATGCTCCGGGGGCCGGGCCGCTGATCTGCACAGCTTGGCTGCCGAGGGGCAGGAGCGTCCTGGCTGTCCTGGGCCCTCCCGGCCTCTGCTTGTCCCAGGAGTAGTGCAGGATCTTGGGGTGTTTCCCCCGGTGCCCTGGGCTCCAGGTCCTGCAACACGGGAATCGCTCTGGAGGTCGCCCAGCCGCCTCCATGTGGAGCTGCCACCTGAGCTGCTAGCTTTAAATTTATTTATTATTATTATTTATTTATGATAGTCATACAGAGAGAGAGAGAGAGAGAGGCAGAGACATAGGCAGAGGGAGAAACAGGCTCCATGCACCGGGAGCCTGACGTGGGATTCGATCCCGGGTCTCCAGGATCGCGCCCTGGGCCAAAGGCAGGCGCCAAACCGCTGCACCACCCAGGGATCCCCGAGCTGCTAGCTTTAGGGAGCTCAGTGGAGAGGTGTGGTGCGCTCCCCCTCCCCCCACCGCGCGCAGGTGCTCTGTTAGAGCCCCTGGGAGCCTGAGGGCATCCCCGCGCTCCAAGGATCCTGCTCCAACTCCCTGCGAGTGCCTTTCTGTCCGGCAAGGTTGGTGAAGCTCCTGCTTCTCCGGGCCTGGGCTTTCCAGTCCTGGGGGCACTCGCTGCGGGGCCGTAGCCTGCCTCCTCTTAAGGCCCCTCCTCCTTGGATGCTTTTTTCTTTTTCTTTCTTTCTTTCTTTCTTTCTTTCTTTCTTTCTTTCTTTCTTATCTCTCTTTCTTTTTCTTTCTTCTTTCTTTTTCTTTCTTTCTCTTTCTTCCCTCTTCCTACCTTGATAGAAGCATGAACTCTTCTCACTGTAGCATTCCAGCTGTTTCTCTCTTTAAATCTCAAACCGAATTCATAAGTTTTCAGGATGATTTGAAACTTATCCAGGTAATTTGGTGGGGACGGGTGACTTGGGGACCCTACTCTTCCACCATCTTCCCCCCTCCCCTTAAAATACCTTTTCTATTCCAGCATCCAATCCAGGATCTCATATTGTATTTTGTTTCCATGCTGCCTTAGTCTCCTCCAGTCTTGTGACAGTTTCCCTATGTTTCCTTGCTTTTCATGCTCCCAGCACTTTTGATGAATATTAGTTAATTTGTGTTAGCCCGATGCGTCCTTCTGATTAGAATGATATTATGAACTTTTGTGAAGAATATAAGACAAGTGATGTCATGTCTTTTTTAGTACAGTATATCAGGGGCACAATATCAGTGTGTCTTATTGCTAGTGATGTTTACTTTGACCAACTAGTTTAGGTAGTTTCTACCAAGTTCTACTATATTCTTACCAATTTTCCCTTTGATAAATATTACTTATTTATCTTGAGACTGCAGATATCCTTTTTCTCCTCCCATTTTGCCTATGGATTTTGGCATTCATTAGTGGACCTTGCTTGCAACAGTTATCACTGTGTTGTACCCATAATGATAATTGATATAAATGATAATACTGGACTTTCTACATTCCTTTATTATTAATTGGAATTCTTATGTAAGGAAGAGCTGTTTCTTCTCTCATGTATTATTTTTTCAACTATATATTTATATCCATATGAACTCATATATATTTATTCTATGGGTCATTATCCAATGCATTTATTCTATGGGTCATTATCCAATGCAAAAATTTTCATTTTTTCCTCCCATGCTTCTTTTAACACCTAGAAGATACATTTGCAAATAAAAACACTCATCTAATCTACTCTTTTAAGTTAAGTGACATAAATAAGAAAGTAACTTTTAAAAGGAAGCCCACCTTTGCAGAGTTTGCAATGCTTAACAATCTTTCCATTTTAAATGATTCTGTTACCAAAAATTGAGCTATAAAAAGTCACATCTGCACAACAAATAAAAGATTCTAATTTATTCACAATTATCCAGTGAAGGTTCTTCTAATGAAGTTTTACCCTGGTTTTTAAACCTCTTAGAAACATAAGAATGCAATATGTTTCATTTACTTTGTAAGAAAAGTTTCTTGACCTAATAGAAGTTTTCCAAACAGATTTTTACATAAAACTTCACACAATAGGTAAAAAGAAAGAAATTAAATTATTTAGCATGGCTAAAATATTATTTTCATTTAGATCTATGGTCCTTTATGGACTGTCATTTTCAGTTGACAGATCGTAAACCACACAGAGAAATTTAGTTAATTTAGAACCAGACGATGGAGCCATTGTATCGCAAAGCATCCAATCAATATTTTCAAATCATGAAATAAATTTAATCAAATTTCACTCACTAAAATTATTGAAGTGTTATATACCATTAAACAATATAACAGATTTTTAAGCTTTTCTTTAGATCTTGAACTCATGTTTTTCACATTTTCTAATGTAATATATTACAATAAAATCATACCTTAAGATTAATAATAAAATATGCATATAACAAAGTGTAGCCACTTTTTAATAATAGGATGATCAAAAATTTGAAAAGAATGCTCCAAACATATGTACACTACCTGGAAATCTCCAATTATATACATAAAATGTTACAGGCTTTGCTTTGTCTTATCTACGATAAAGCCTACTATTTGTAGGAGCCACAACCCAGAAGACAAACGTCAAATTGAGCCCTTACTTAATCCCTATGCCCTGCCAAGTTGTTTTCTGAGAATTGAGTGTCTATGAACAGATGGCAGCAGGAGGAAGAGGGGCACCAATCCTCCACCTGGCTCACAAATGAATAACTGCTCCATTTTCTAGAGCTGCGGAACACAGGTTTCTGGTCTGCAAATAGAAAATGTAATTTACAATATTATTTCAAGATAGTGAGAGTTTTAAGAGATTTCTGGGCGGCTTCTGAGTTAAATGTAGTTGGTTTTCTTTCTCTTTTTAAACTAGGTATCTTTATTAGAGCATCATTCCAATTTCTCAAATTATGTTTATTATCAGTTTTGTAGTTTAGTGTTGTGAGCTTTTGTATTTTTGTTGTGGTTATTATGTCTTTGATAGAATTTTAATAATAAAATGAGAGTGAACAATTGTAGAAAGATAACAGAATATAACACTGGGAATGTATATTAGTGTTTTATTGTTTTCTGTAAACATTTTCAGTATGTTTCTACAAAGATAATTGTTCAAAGACACTTTCTTACAAAAGCTTTCCAATCTGAGATTATCCTAACTGCATTAAACTAATTGAAAAGATATCCCAAATTGATTCATCTCAGTTAGGATTCAGAACATAAATGACAAATTTTCCAGCATACACTTTTTTTTTTTAAGCTTTAGAAGTTACCAGCTGCAGGGAAAATATTCACACCAGAAATACTAACGTGTTATATAACATAATTCACCTTTTTTTAAAATTCATCTTACCTGCTTTAAGAATTAATAAAGATGAAATATTTATATTCCAATGAGCATATCTCCCTTCATCCCCTTTCATCTTTAATTTGGTCCTACAGGGTGAAAAGTGCTCTGAGCTATGTAATAGATCTCTGAACTTCATAGAAGACTGATATTACATCATCCTAATGAGAAATCCACTCCAAATATATTAAAAAAAAAAAAAAAACAGAAATATATCCCAGAAGAAAATTCCAGATATTCAAATTATTTCAAGTTGGACTGAAGAGTAATTCAATTAAAAGTTTTATAGACATCTGTTAACATAATAGCCTGGACTATTTAATCATCATTTGCAGGTCCATCCTTAAGCAAAATAAGTTAGAAGTTTGTCTTAGGTAACTTGCAATTTCCCCCTGTAGTGTTTCTGTTTGTTTGTTTGTTTTGATCTAGTTGTCCAATCCTCTGCAGACCCCATTCCAAAATAGCTTTTCCCCAAGGAAAAAATAATTAGAATGATAATTAGAATAGTTAGAACAAGTTTGTCTTAAGACAAACAAGACATTGAATTAGAATTGAATTAGCATTTATTTGAAACCAATGTCACATATGTTATTTCACTGCATATCTACAAATGCTCTGCTTTGGACATTTTACTATCAAATTTTAATAGGAGATAGAGTTAAAACTCAAAAGTTAAACAACTTCCTTAAAGTTGCAATGCAAAAAATTCTCAGATCCAGAGGTACAATCTTAATCATCTTTCTCAAATTCTAGAATATGTTGTTACATCATTTTTCCTCAAAAGTGTTTCAATATTTCAGAGTTTTCAGGCTCTGTATGGTTTGCCCTCAAATCATGCACATTGATAACATTGACAAAATGTGAACACTCTAGAGTCTGACTACTCAGGTTTAAATCTCAGCCCTGACATTTGCTAACTATGTGAATTTGAGTGAATTGTACTCAGAATCTCTGCATCTCAATATGTTGAACCAGAATATATGCACAAAGCATAATATTCATTCAAGGATTTACTAAGAGAATTACAAAGTAATTTATATAAAATATTTAGCACAATATCTATAACATAAAAATCACCTAAAAATCTTTAAGTTGAATGATTTACTAGATGTAGCTCTTAGCAGAGCTAGAGAAAGGTTTTTTAACAGCTGTATCTCCATAACTTCACCCAGCCCAGTCACTGGCACAAAGAGAGAAACTCAGCCATTTATGAACAAATGAATTAATGAATCAACGAGTGAATGAGTGCAGTGTCTTGTCCAAATGACTTGCTTGTTGAAAATAGTAATAAAATTACATGAGATTTTGATTGATTCATTGTCATGAATCTGTTCCAGATGCCTGAAACATATGGATGGTCAATAAATATAACTTAAAATGCCGAAGCCTGTTTTTCAGGAGTCAGCAGGTTTTCATTATGGGTATTCCATTAAGCCTTGTTACTTTCTTTTTCACCTGTTAAAGACATATGTCAGGAAAAATATAAGATTTTAAAAATTTTATTGAATTTTACCCATTACAACTGCATGCAATAGAACTGGTTATATCTCTAGTCTATGAACCATTTTCACAATGCTGGTTAATGGTGCTTTTATAAGACCTATACTCTAATATCACTTGAGTGTCAATGTCTATAGGTATAGTGTCCTGACAAATCAGATAATAATGTTAAGTGATGTGAAAGATTATGTGCTTTAGAAACCTGCCTGGGTTTAATTCTTACCTTCATTACTCAAAAATTATTTTGGATAAACTGGATGCATACCAGCCTCTCACTATGAATAAACAACATATTTTCGCCAAGCTTATGATATAATTTTATTGATAAATACAAGAATGACAGCATTGGGCAATTGGCTAACCAAGGATTCCAAAATAGTGCCTCAATAATAATATCCACATTTTTTGTAAACATTACCTTAAAAGCTATTGACTTAAATATTTAGTTGCAATTCTGGAAAATAGCTTAAATCATAGACTTACTTAAGTGAACACTTTCTAAGAAATTTATCTGCTCACCTTTCGCAGGAAATTGCATGATTTGGGAATACTTGGATGAGCAGTAGAAAATATCTGCTGTGAAAAACTCTAGACTGTAAGTAATGTGGCAAAATTCTATGACATAGACAGAGGAGATTTCAGTCATCCATAATTATTTCTGAGCATTGTCCACAAATGTTCTTTGCATCCAATTCTATAATGAGTCAGACTACTCAGTTAGTTACAGATTATTAGTTTCCTGAATTTGTATAGGAATATGCCAGTCTCTCCTCTTTATTTGCCACTAATATGTATAAATCTACTCCTAATCAGAAAACTTGAAACTTGTACTCTAAGTTCTTGCCAAAGCACGTAATCTGAAATCTCAGCTACCCACCTTTTGTGAAAGTCTCAGGAGAGACAGAAAGTGTCAAAAACAATTGCTTAAAATATAGGAAGTGCATTCATTTATCTATGTATTTCAAATTTTACTAAGGCTAAGAATGGTGCAAACCTTGGTGCAGTGGGTCTGGATTAGAACCTAAGGATTTTATTTATTTATTTATTTATTTATTTATTTATTACTAATAAATTTATTTTTTATTGGTGTTCAATTTGCCAACATACAGAATAACACCCAGTGCTCATCCCATCAAGTGCCCCCCTCAGTGCCCATCACCCAGTCACCCCCACCCCCTGCCCTCTCCCTTTCCACCACCCGTAGTTCCTTTCCCAGAGTTAGGAGTCTTCATGTTCTGTCTCCCTTTCTGATATTTCCTACCCATTTCTTCTCCCTTCCCTTCTATTCCCTTTCACTATTATTTATATTCCCCAAATGAATGAGACCATATAATGTTTGTCCTTCTACGATTGACTTATTTCACTCAGCATAATACCCTCCAGTCCACCCACGTCGAAGCAAATGGTGGGTATTTGTCATTTCTAATGGCTGAGTAATATTCCATTGTATACATAAACCACATCTTCTTTATCCATTCATCTTTCGATGGAAGAGGTTAGAAAATATTACATTTTGTATAATTACTATACTTCTGGAAGTAGATCTAAAACATCATCTCTAGATATTTTTCCCTTGTCAGTTATTTTGATAGACTCAAAACTGCCTTTTAGATGAGTTCAAAATTGAAATTTTATTTCATATCATTTTGTAGCCATTCTTCTCACTGTAAAAAATGCAATACACTGAAAAATCAATTTTAAGATATAATTCTGAGTTATTTTCAAAATCGTACTTGAAATTCATAATAATTATACATTTTCAGAATGTGTCAATGTTTTGTTTTTTTTAATTCAATTTAGTTAACATAAAGTGTATTATTGGTTTCAGGGGTAAAATTTAGTGATTCATCAGTTTTGTATAACACCCAGTGCTCATCACTTCACATGCCCTCCCTTAATATCCATCACCCAGTTACCTCATCCACCCACCCATGTCCCCTTCCACAACCCTCAGTTTGTTTCCCAGAGTTAAGAATCTCTCATGGTTTGTCTTCCTCCCTGTTTTTATCTTATTTTATTTTTCCTTCCCTTTCCCTATGTTCATCCGTTTTGTTTTTTTTTTTTCTTAAATTCCACATAAGAGTGAAATCATATGGTATTTGTCTCTTTCTGGCTGATTATTTCGCTTAGCCTAATACTCTTTAGATCCATCCATGTCGTTGCACAGTAGAGTATTAAAACCCAGAATGGAAGAGGTTAGAGCTTTATTAAAACCAAATTATTATAATAAACTTGGCTTTTTATAACATTATCCTGTATCATGGGCAAAGTGAATTCTATAAGATTCAAATTCTTTATTCCTTAGAGTGCACATTGGGAAAAGGTAACCCACTGGGCACAAAAACTACATGTTTTTCTGGAAAAGTTTTATATTCAGAGTCTTAAGTTGGCTAGTATCTTATTTTTACTTAAGAGCTTTACATATTAGCTTCTTTCATTCATTAATCTGCTAAATAAAAGAGGCAAGATAAAGAAAATATTACATTTTGTATAATTACTATACTTCTGGAAGTAGATCTAAAACATCATCTCCAGATATTTTTCCCTTGTCAGTTATTTTGATAGACTCAAAACTGCCTTTTAGGTGAGTTCAGAATTGAAATTTTATTTCATATCATTTTGTAGCCATTCTTCTCACTGTAAAAATGCAATACACTGAAAAATCAATTTTAAGATATAATTCTGAGTTATTTTCAAAATCGTACTTGAAATTCATAATAATTATACATTTTCAGAATGTGTCAATTAATATTTGAAGAGTTTCTAAGAATAATGTATTTATACTTCTTATAGAAGTACAAAGTCTAAATATTAAGTAAATTTCAAACTTCAGCTCCCTTTATGAAAATCAATATGAATGCAGAGATAAACTACATTTCAGTAACAGCTAGAAGTTTGCCAGTGAACCTTTTCAAACCATTCACATTATTTTCTGATGGCAAAGACATCTCAAAAGAAGCATGATATGGTCTATGAATACCATCAAACCTCCTTGCTGTCTTACATTTAGCAATAGATGGTAGATTTGCTTTTTATGACAAGATGAATATATTCCAAATGCAGCTGTTATAAAAGTAGCTGACATTATGAATAAGAAATGGGAAGAAGGGCATTTCTGTTGGAGCTAATTTTAGGAAACTAGAACTAGACAGGCATCAGTCAAGGATTATCTGAAAATCTAATACAGATTGTGTTGTCACTAACAGTGACCCTTTATTAGCCATGACTTCTTAGGAATGCTAGATTATGTCAAGGAAGATGAAAAATAATTTGTTTGCAGAATCTTGGAAACTTTCTTGAGCTCATGATGCCTATCAGCAGTATAAAAGCAGTTAAAACAATGCTTCAAGCTCCAATAAGTGTATAAAATTTGAAAAATAATACACATATATAACATCTGCTTTTTCACAACATAGCATTTTCTAGACCCTCTTCATATATCACTCATCATTATTGGACATAAACCTATAGCTAACAAAGAGCATACTTTTAGAAGAGCCTAAGATAGAGCTTGTTATTGCCACAAATTCCAGATCAAAGATACTTGCCCACAGGTGGTGTTGGCCTTAAGGATTTTTACCTAGTATACTCAAATGATTAAGAAATTTAATCACATTTGCAAATTTCTTTTGCTATTTAAACATAAGATAATCATGGGAATAAACTACATTTTATTAACAAGTCTCCTTCATATTCAAGGGGTGAGGATTACATAGGACTTGTGCACCAGGGAGCAGAAATCTATGGGTCATCTTAGAATTCTGCTATAGAGAATTTTACGATTATATACTTCCCTTTTTTTCTTCCCATCATTTTTGTTATTTTCTTATATATTGGGCTTCTTTTTCAACTGAGAAAACTTCATACACAGAGTAAGTAAATATTTTTGTTTACATTTACCTCAAGGCAGAGCATTCAGATGTGATAATTAACTCTACTTTGAGTCATGTTTTCCTAAATTCAGTAACAATGACATTGGGTAGATCATTTCCCAGGGTGATCTATAGAGTACTCTGAACCCCAAATACATCACCTTGAGAATGAATTTGCACATGTATCTTGTATTCGTTTCCTGGGGCTACTATAAATGCCACAAACTAGATGGCTTAAGTAATAGAAATTTATTGTCACACAGTTCTAAGACTAAGAGTTCAAAATCAAGTATCAGCAGGGGTTGGTTCCTTCTGAAGGCTGTGAGAGTGAACCTGTTCCATGCGTCTCTCTCATTTACTTTCTGGTGGCTTCAGGCATTTTCTGGCTTGTCAATGGCTTTCTCTCTATGTACTGACATCATCTGCCTTCTCCACATGCATCTGTATCCAAAATTGCCCTTTTTATGAGGAAACAAGTCGGAATGGATTAGGGCCCACTCTAATGACCTCATTTTAACTTAATTCTGTACAGACTCTATCTTTAAGTAAGTTCACACTCTCAGGTACAGGGAGTTAGGATTCCAATGTATCCTCTTTTGAGGAGACACACTAAGTCTATAACATACCTCTTGCTCTATTGTGAAAGAATTCCCTACTTTTGTGAAAAGAAATAAAGTGGGGTAATGTACAGTTAAAGTAAAAAATTGATACTATAACATAAAACTCAATTTATAAAATTCATATTAATATAATGCCCATAGTTCTTTTCTTTGGTGCTGTAGTGTACAGAATCTTGATCCTCTTTAGTTAAAACAGAAAACAACCAAGAGGAAAAAAAAAAATGTTCTCAAGTTGTTTAAGAACTTCAAATTAACTTTAAATGATTACAATATACTAAGGAAAATTATCATTAGCATGTTAAATGTTCCCATTACAATACGTACTATTAAGACAAATTTTAACACATGCACACATATGTTCAAACATATTTGACTCACAAATATTAACACTTAAGAAATATTTAAGCTATTGTCCCAAGTAAACAGTTTATTTATATGAGAAAGATACTAGTTTCTCAAATAGATAGACTATGTAAGTACTGATTCACAAATATTAGGGGATGCCCAGCAGCATTCCTGCTTCCCAGGAAATAATACTCTTTTGATATCTTTGACCCCTACTGAAAGGGAAAAACTCTCAGTCAGTTGGTTGCAGTTGAAAACTTTTGAAGAATTCAGTCTAATTTATTGCCAGCTTTGAGTCCTGCTCCTGGAGTGTTTTCAGCTCTCAGGTTCATAATGCTGCAAACATCCTGTCGTTTTTTTTTTTAGCATGGGGGAAGATGTTCTTTTCAAAGGATTTTTAACTAGCATTATTAAACTAAAGTAGTAGGAAAAAAAAGAAATGAAAAATTATTAAAAGAAAAATGTAAAATTTCCTTTCCATCATTTCACCTTCAGAAATGTAATATATATTAGTCTCATTCCATTCTGACTAGATGGCATCACTTACAGACAACTTTGAGTTAAAGCTGAATTTTCTAGCCTACCCGATTTCCCTTATTCTTCAATGTAGATGTTCTATATTCAAAGATATGAACTGTACTTGGTAAAGAGAAGGAAGGAAAGGAGAGAGAGGAGGGAAATATGAATTCCAGCTTTATCAGCAAATATGATCAGGGTGCGGCACTCCTTTCTCTAAACCTTCTTCTCTGAGATTGCCTCTTTAATCCTATTTTCTCAGTAGAATCCCTCTTATCAATTAAAAATTACTCAAGGAAAAATCTACTTTTTTTCTATTACCCAAAAAGTTGCAGATATGTGCATTCTTGTCAGGTGAGTGAATCATTTAGATAATTGAAAAGCCTCAGTTCGGTTTTTGGAGATACAATTCTCTAACCCTAATGAGAAGATAATTTGTATCATGTGGGCCTATCCAACTTAATGTCCTTTATTTATTATGAACAACCTTTTCCAGGCCATCCCAGAAATGTTAAAGGACTCTCAATCCAGGGCCAGACATGATCTTTAATAAATGAAACAAATGCATGTTTATAGTCCACAAATGGCACACTAAATTGTTTCAAGCATTACAATGGATGTTACATGATGCTGCCAGAATCCCCATACTTTATTTTTTCTGACAAAACTAGGACAATATTTAACAGATTTGCTAATATATGAGTTCAACCTGGACCATGTTGACTTCTTAAACTTTCAGAGTAGTATAAAAGATATAGGGAACACTTTGTTCCCAAAAAACCTACAGATTTCCTGCCTGCCAGTAGCATAGAAACTGTATAATCTCCTAGACATCGCTTCAAAGAATAAATATTGACAGGTTTTAGAAAAATTAAGCCATTGTTTCTTAAAGCATATGTTTCAGTTCTAGATATAACTCCAATTTACTGGGACTCACCTAATTCCTGGGTCCTTGGCCTCTTGTTCAACAGAGACCCTAGGTTGTCAATATCTCAGCCCTTTTGCTGAATATCCATCCCATTTTCTTGCAGCCTTCTTAAGAGGATTGTGCTCTGACAGTATACATTGTATCCACTGCTACAAGAGACACATTAGTACAAGAATGAATGCACATCCTAGCCATCTGGAATGGGTGGAACTGGCTTCCGTCTTCACTGATAGTCTCAAATGAAAGATGGCACTATGAGTCATAAGATCTAGTTTCTCAAGCAGATGCATGAGGGAAGTTAACAACTCAACTTGAAAGTATAGTGGAATTAATATGCTTTAAGGCAAATTTTGACCAATGAGAGACAAGACATAAGGAGGCCTAGCAGATAAATGTATTTCCCTTCTTTCTCCACAGTGATCCAGTATTAGAAGGTAACAAATGACATTTTTGAAGATGACCCAGTCGATCTCACAAATGTCCATGTCTTCTCATGAAGTTCTGGCTAGCTCAGTAATGCATTACATTGCATTTACTTTACCTGCTAACCTGCCTCACTTCCTTTTCCCCATCACTTTTACTCCCTTGGGATTACAACCCCTGCCCCATCAAGAAATTAATAGCATGTTTATGTTTTGGAACATAGCTTCTAGAGGTATTATTGTCTTTGTGTTATAAATAGGGAAACTGCATTAGTCTGTTTAGACTGCTGTTCACAAAGGATACTATAGGGGATCCCTGGGTGGCACAGCAGTTTAGCGCCTGCTTTTGGCCCAGGGCGCGATCCTGGAGAGCCGGGATCGAATCTCACATTGGGCTCCCGGTGCATGGGGCCTGCTTCTCCCTCTGCCTGTGTCTCTGCATCTCTCTCTCTCTGTGACTATCATAAATAAATAAATAAATTTTTTTTAAAAAGATACTATAGAATGGGTGGCTTAAATAGCAAACATTTATTTTTCACAGTTTTGGGGGCAGGGGAGTCCAAGATCAAGACACTGGCAGATTTAGTATCTGATGAAAGACTACCTCCTGGTTCATAGATAGCAATATTTTCTTACTGACTCCTTATGTGCTACAAGAGGCTAGGGACCTCTCTTGTGTCTCTTATAAAACACTAATCCCATTCATGAGGGCTCTGCATGATGTAATCACTTCTCAAAGGCCCCACCTCCTAATACCCTAATATTGGGAATAATTATTTCAACATATGAGTTTGAGGGAAGAGGGTAGCTCAAACATTCAGTCTTTGGAAGAAGTGTAAGTAGAATGAGTCTAAATTGCAAGTAGTAGAAAATCAAGGTGTAGAGAGAGCATAAGTCCCAAATTTCTACTTTAAGGGACCTTCCTTTACATTATACAGCCTTTAAATATAAATGAGAAAAATACTGTTTAAGCAAAAACCCAAATCAACTTGTGAGCCTTAAGAATCCAATTTATCATGTAACCTTAATCAGATTTACTGGAGCTATCAAAACTCCATTTTACTTCCCATGCAGGCACAAGCTTTTCCTGTTATGTCAGCTGAGAGGGGAATACAATGTCCATGCACATCCTCCTCTTTTATTGATGGTGTAAGGCAGTGTTCCTTCCTGACATAATGAAAATGAAGATTGAAATTAGAGAAGAGAAATAAGACTCGTGCCTTCCCCCCAACCCCCAAGGATAATTTTTGTCAAGATCAGACCAGGATTGGTAAAAATGCACCCTGAAATACAGCTTTTTTTTTTTTAAAAGATTTTATTTATTTATTCATGAGAGACACAGAGAGGCAGAGACAACCATTGAGCCACCCAGGCATCCCTACAATACAGCTTTTAAAAGGAGTTTCACTGGGTGTTATTCTGTATGTTGGCAAATTGAACACCAATAATAAATAAATAAATAAATAAATAAATAAATAAATAAATAAATAAAGTTTCATAGCACCAAGATTCCAGAATTAATTAACTGAATTAATCTATTCTTCTTGACATAATATCATATAATCCAATCCATATTTTTCTAGCCCTAACTTGGATTTCACTAACAATTGTGGTTAATAATTACTCTAAATTCACTCTAATATTTACTGTTGAATGTCTTCTGCCTCTATTCCTTGTGCTCAGTGCTAACTTAAGTGTGTTGTCTGTTCTAGCATCCAATGTTTGAAGAGTATTCCTCTGGTAGAACACCCATGATTTTATTTTAAATAGATTCAGCTCTAGGGAACAAGAAATATCTTCTAGAGTTTACTTGTTCTTGGGTTAAATCACAGCCTTTTATGTTACTGTCTGTTCATCTAATGATTTGTTGTTGTGCATAACTTTTGGAATAAAGAAAAAGAATCACTTGCATACAGAAATGTCACTGATACATATCCACAGACTTATTCAATGGCCAATATTAATTGATCTCCTATTATGTGTTGAGCATAGTACTTGGTATGAGCACATTTTGAAGCCTGAGTATTCAAAATAAAACGTGTGAAACAACAGCAAACATAAATAGCATATATTTAAATGCTAAATGATGTGGTAACAACATTATTTTTTACCTCTATGTTGATACTAATTGTCATACCCCTCTGGAATTGCCTGATAAACCCTCTGGAAATGAACTCATCAAGCAAGTCATGTTAACCTTGAAGTACAGTGTTTACATTTTGAGAGACAAGATTTCATACTCTGAAATTATTATTTTTGAAAGTATAGGCTAAACAATCAGTGCAAATAGTTACACGAAATCTTTGCCTAACGTAGTACTCTTTAGGATCTTATGCCCCCAATTCTTGATGGGTCACATAATCATAATTTTAGTTAAAATCCGGGAAATATACTAGAACCAAAATGCTCTAATAATTATTACGGATTTTTATCCCAGAAACAATGTCATACAGTGTTTCTAAATACAATGAACTATATCAAAATGCTGATGATGACAAGGGGCTGAGAATTTTATTTTGTACTAAAAAAAATTACCTTTGGCGTTATTTAAAGTTAGGTTACCTCTCTGGGCTTTACCTACAGTTTGTTTGGTTAGTTGATTGGTTTTGAATTTTAAGTGGTTGTGATAACTTAGGGTAGTAATTTGTCCAGAAGTTTCCAATGTGCTTATAACAATAACAAAAAGAATCCTGTTGGATTCAGTTCAAATATATACCAAAAATATGTTTGGCCTTGACTGAAAATACTACCTGTTAGAATTAGTTATATGTGTTTATTTGACTGGGCCATGGAGTGCCAGGAATTTTTGTCAAACATTATTCTTGGTGTTCCTGTGAGGGTGTCATTTGATGAAATTAATGTTTAAATCAGTAGACCAAGTAAAGTAGATACCTTTCCTAAATTATATGCCCCTCATTCAGTCAGTTGAAGGCTTAAATAGAGCAGAAGGCTGACCTTCCCCGGAGTAAGAGAGAATTCCTGCCAAACTGCCTGTAGACTGGGGTGTCATGTTTTTTCCTTGTCTCTGACTCAAACTAAAACATTGGCTTTTCTTGGGCCTTGAAACTGTGGTCTTCAGACTGAAATAGTACCACCACTTTCCTGAGATGCCAGTTTGCCAACTTACTGCAGGTCTCAAAACTTGTCAGCATCCATAATCACATGAGGCAATTCTTCATAATAAATTGATATTTTTCTTCTGTATATAAGTATATATTCATATGTACTTATATATAGTTAAAAAGTAAAACTCACCCAAGTAAATTTGAAGACCTAATAGTCATTAGGTATGACTATTACCTAATGACTATTTGAACATTAAATCTGTTCAAAATTCTGAAACAATTCATGAATCAGGCAGCATCCCATCTTACAAACAGAGGGACACTCGGAGGTGTTGTTCAAAATGGAAGTTTTTTATAGAAAGGAGGGTGCAGCAAGAAAGTTATTCCCAAAAGAAAAGAAAGGATTGTTCAGGCAACCACGTTTTCTTAGGGGGAAGGGCAAGGAGCCTTATTATGCAAATTACCTCATATTCCTTTGAGGGATGGTAAAGGCTTGTGCCACACATTACCTCATTGGTGCTGGTAAGAAATTCCTGACTGGTTAAGACTTACATTTCTGCTGGCTATTGAAACTGTGGTTAGGTTAATTATTAAACCCAGTCTTGATGACTTGGTCTGGTCCCAATGATGTCATTTGAGCCTGTGGTTTTCTTTTCAACAATATATATGTTCTGTTGGTCCTGTTTTTCTGGAAAATTCTGATTAATAAACTACTCCTTAGCTCAATTTTGAGAAACATTATGGCAAATTTCTTTCTAAAACATTTTCTGACTAGATTTATCAAATAGTATACAAAGATAATGTTTTTTTAATTGTCATTTAAAACAAATGAGTGTATGCTTAATTGACAATGTATAATTGTTTCATAATTAGTACTAGAAATCAAACTCCAACTCAAATTCTTTGCATAAGTAAGATAGAAAATTTTACAGAATGTGTTGCTTTAACTAGTTGCACAACAGAGAGGCCTTCTAAATAATACTCAAGCTCAAGAAAGTAAATTTATCTTAAAGCTCTTATGAAATATAAGAATGTTTTTTAGTCATATAAAAAATAAAATAGAAAATAAAAAGTCATTTACTTCTTTGTTTCTGTGTTATACAAGTATATTTAGTTTAAAAATTCCTTCTTCCCAGAAGCAAAATATTGAATACCTATAAATTATGCAAAATATTCTTATATCCCTCAAATAAGAATGCATAGCCATATTCCATAGGATCACAGTATAACTTTCATCAGCAATCACATTGCTCAGTCTCTAAATGTCAAATTATAATTGGCATTTAAGAAAATTGCTTCAGGATATATATCACATCTTTTTAAATACCAGTTGGTATTTTTAGCCATTATTTCATTACTACTAAATGGAGTACTAGTGTCCAATTAGACATTAATTACAAGTCTAAATATGGCTAATGTTCTAACCAGGATGTCACTAGGCATTTTAATTTTACTAAATTAAATGCAATGAAATTTAACTTTGCAGATTTCACAATTCAAACACTCCTTTAATTATAAAGGTTTATTTGAATGGAATAGAACAAATGCTCTCTAACCTTAAAACTCTGGTGGAATTAAACATGATATTTAGTGAAATCACCACAGGAGCTCAGAAGGAAAAGGACTCTTACGAGATCTTGCAAAAAAAAATCTCCCACTCAACACCATACAACCCCTCCCATATTCAAACCAACCTATGCTTCAACAACTCTAGCAACAAAGGGTTCTACATATTGTAAATGTCTTCCTTTTAGTAAAAAAAAAAACCATTTCACTGTAATTTCTGCCATTTGGAGCACAGTAGAATAAATATATTATCCCTTTCAAATACTCAATGACAACTACTCTCTTATGACCATGTCTTACTTTCTCTAGGGTAGTTGGATATAATTCAGTATAATCATTTTTGTTGCTCCCTCCCCTCTGGTCAATATCCTTAAAATAGGGACCACTGATATGAAAATGACATAATTCAAAGGCTCCTTCAATTCACATCCATTTTTAAACATAATAAACCATAGTCTCTAAAGAACTATCAATAAAACCTATACATGCAACAGATGGCTTTGCCATCTCTTTTTATAACAATATTTTTTTTAGAAGTAAAATTCTAATCATTTTAGAGGCTTCTATCTTATAAGTAACAAATAAGATACTGCAAATTTGGCCTGGTCTCAAGTTTCTTCTTGTATATATTAAAACAGTAAAATGAACACCTAGTTAAAAACAAATAGGAAAATGGTAAAACTAAAACAAGAGGCGGTGACCTATAGCATCTTTTTAGGCCTATAAGCAAATTTAGTCCAAAAGGTACAAGAGCTATGAAAGAAACTTATAAAAAGAAAAAAGAACATTGAAACCATCTCTTTATTTTAAAGGATGTTTTTCAACAAAGTCAGAAGGTCACTTTAGCTATAAAATGTGATGACTTAGAAATCAGGGGAGATTCTGTGATATGAAAGCATAAATGCAACATTCAAAACTAAAATTGAGATAGTGAGTGGCATAGAATTTACTACAGAAAACAAAATTAAACTCAGAAAATAGAGATCCATCTGAAGTATAAAATAGAAAGAGCCAAAATTCAATATATGAATATTACAAATTTCAAAGAGAGAAAAGAACAGATAAGGAGACGTAATACTTAAGGCAATAATTGGGAAACTATGTCCTTATCTAAAGAAAATAGGTCATTTCTACAAGCCAAACTTAATAATAGAAGTTCCTATGAAACATTTCTTGCTGAATTATTTTAATTTCAAGATTAAGGAAATAAATCATGCCAATGCCAAGAATAAATTTTAAAAAGGAAAACAAAGGAACAACTAAGCAAAATGGTTAATGGCAAAAGCAAGGCAAAAGCATCAATCCAGGGCACAGCTCTAAGATTCCAAGAGAAAAAAAAAAAAGACTGAAAAGTCTCCATTCAACCATGTTATTATTCACATGCACAAAGTACAGGAAAATAGCACATTACTTCTATATCCTCCCCTCCAGATTCTGAGATATTTTTCAAGGTTTACTAAGCTCAAACCTCATTCTATAATTGGCTAATGAGATCTAAGAGCTTTGTTTCTAGTAGGGTCCCTTCTTCTACTATCCCTGCCCCTCATAAAAATTCTTGAAGCATCCATTATAACAAATATACCCTGTGATGCTCTAAAAGGTTGAACTATAACCTGAAGAAATGTCCTCTCTCTAATTCTAGTAATTATTAATGTATTTCTGGAAAAGTTTTTCCTTGGATGATACATGTAAATTTTCTATATTCCATGACTTCTGGGAGGCTGTCAGGGAAGCTCTGAAACATTGAGGCATAGATTTTGCCTCTTTAAACTCTCTCAATCCCAACAAACCCTCCAAAAAAACCCATAAAATTTGTGATTTTTCTTTGTTTCTAACTATGGAATTGCAGCTGCAAAAGAGATTATCTATCTATCCACCTTTATCAATACTCATCTGTGTTCCTCAGCCTTTTGTATTTAGACTTTTAGAGTTGCCCTGTTGAAAGGGTAACAAATTCTATACTTCCCAGAGTGGCTGATGTGAGCCAGGGCTCAATTTTGCTTCTGACAATTGGAGAAATGACCATAGCATTCACATAGCAGATAAAGGGAGGAAACTAATTTCTGCAAAAATTGTCAAAGTGAGGAATAAAATTAAATGCCTGGACTCACTAGGTCCAGGTCAAAGATTCATACGCCACCAGCTTGCAGGTTAATGCCAGCTTCTCTCCCCTCCTCTGGCAAGGCTTCAGAGATTGGCTGTTACAGCAATAACTGGAAAGAAAGCATTCCAAAAGACTTGGCCAGCCAAAGAGATAGCAGTTGGGAGTTCATGAGCTCGTGTTAATGATATATCACATCCATTCGTGTTATGTCTGTATGAAGTAAACCCATATCTGAAAGACAATATAGTTGGCCCTTGAACAACATGGTTTTGAAATGCACAGGTCTGTTTACATGCAATGTTTTTATCAATGAATACAGTGCAGTACTATAAATTTATTTTCTCTTCCTTATGATTTACTTAACATTTCTTTTAAATCTTACTTTACTGAGGCATACTGCATATAATAATGTAACATACAAAATATAAGTTGGTCAACTGTTTATCATTAAACTTATCAACAGTAGGCTATTAGTAGTTAAGTTTTTTGGGGGGCAAAAGTTAAGCGTGGATTTCGGACTGAAGGAGAGGTTGGTGCCTCAACCCTGGTGTTATTCAAGGGTCAAGTGTATTTATTTATTTTTTAAGATTTTATTTATCTATTTGAGAGAGAGAGACAGAGAGAGCACAAGCAGAGGGAGGGGCAGAGGGAGAAGGAGAAGGTCAAGCAGACTCTCCATTGAGCCATGAGTCCTATGCAGGCTTGATCCAGGACCCTGAGCTGAAGTAGATGCTTAACCAACTAAGCCACCCAGGCAACCCAAGGGTCAACTTTATTTCATTTGAATTTTAACAAAAGAATATTTACAAACTATGTATTTTACTACATCTTTTAACATACACATTAGCATCTTTTAGCATACATATCTAGAAACATTAAATATATATTTATAGACACTTAAAATTGTCAAATATATATATATACACACACACACACAGTTGTGTGGAAAGAAATATACAGACAAAACAATAATTACAATATAAGAATCTCTTCTAAATATGAGCAGTCTGGCATAGAACCCTTTTTCTCTTCCTCCTTACCTCCTCCTGCTTCATCTCCTAGCATGACTTCTAGAAGTGGTCTAGCAATTCCATTTCCAAGAGTCATCTCCACAGACATTTCTTTTCTCTGCTTTCTTTTTAAACAGAAGAGCACTTACAAGACGTAGACATGTGATTTTCTTTTTTTTTTTAATTTAAATTCAATTTATAGTTAAAATATAGTGTATTATTAGTCTGTGACTTTCAGGGGTGGAATTTAGTGATTAATCACTTGCATATAACACCCAGTGTTCATTACATCAAGTGCCTTCCTAATGCCCACCACCAAGTTACCCCGCTCACCTCCCCTCCAGGAACCCTCAGTTTCTTTCCTGTTCTTAAGAGTCTCTTGTGGTTTGCCTTTCTCTCTATTCTCATTTTATTTTTACTTCTCTTCTATGTTCATCTGTTTCATTTTTAAATTCCACATGAGTCAAATCATATGGTAGTTGTCTTTCTCTGACCAATTATTTCACACTGCATAATACCCAATAGTTCCATCCATATCATTGCAAATGGCAAGATTCCATTCTTTTTGATGGATGAATAATATTCCATTATATATATATATATGTATATATACCACTTCTTTATCCATTCATCTATTAATGGACATCTGGGTTCTTGCCATATTTTCGCTGTTGTGAACATTGCTGCTATAAACATGTGCCCTTTGAATCATTATGTTTGTATCCTTTGGATAGATACCTAGTAGTGGAATTGCTGGGTCAAATTTTATTTTATTTTTTTTACATATATTATTTTTAATTGGAGTTCAATTTGCCAACATATAGCATAACACCCAGTGCTCATCCCATCAAGTGCCCCCTCAGTCCCCATCACCCAGTCACCCCCACTTCCCACCCACCTCCCTTTCTACCAACACTTGTTCATTTCCCAGAGTTAGAAGTCTATTATGTTCTGTCACCCTCTCTGATATTTCCCACTCATTTTTTCTCCTTTCCCCTTTATTCCCTTTCACTATTTTTTATTGTCCCCAAATGAATGAGACCATATAATGTTTGTCCTTCTCTGATTGACTTATTTCACTCAGCATAATACTCTCCAGATCCATCCACGTCGAAGCAAATAGTGGGTATTTGTCATTTCTAATGGCTGAGTAATATTCCATTGTATACATAAACCACATCTTCTTTATCCATTCATCTTTTGATGGACACCGAGGCTCCTTCCACAGTTTGGCTATTGTGGACATTGCTGCTAGAAACATCGGGGTGCAGGTGTCCTGGCGTTTGACTGCATCTGTATCTTTGGGGTAAATCCCCAGCAGTGCAATTGCTGAGTCGTAGGGCAGATCTATTTTAAACTCTTTGAGGAACGTCCACACAGTTTTCCAGGGTGGCTGCACCAGTTCACATTCCCACCAACAGTGCAAGAGGGTTCCCTTTTCTCCGCATCCTCTCCAACATTTGTGGTTTCCTGCCTTGTTAATTTTCCCCATTCTCACTGGTGTGAGGTGGTATCTCATTGTGGTTTAGATTTGTATTTCCCTGATGGCCAGTGATGCAGAGCATTTTCTCATGTGCTTGTTGGCCATGTCTATGTCTTCCTCTGTGAGATTTCTGTTCATGTCTTTTGCCCATTTCATGATTGGATGGTTTGTTTCTTTGCTGTTGAGTTTAATAAGTTCTTTATAGATCTTGGATTCTAGTCCTTTATCTGATACGTCATTTGCAACTATCTTCTCCCATTCTGTAGGTTGTTTTTTGGTTTTGTTGACTGTTTCTTTTGCTATGCTTCTTATCTTGATGAAGTCCCAATAATTCATTTTTGCTTTTGTTTCTCTTGCCTTCATGGATGTATCTTGAAAGAAGTTGCTGTGGCCAAGTTCAAAAAGGGTGTTGCCTGTGTTCTTCTCTAGGACTTTGATGGAATCCTGTCTCACCTTTAGATCTTTCATCCATCTTGAGTGTATCTTTGTGTATGGTGTAAGAGAATGGTCTAGTTTTATTTTTCTGCATGTGGCTGTCCAATTTTCCCAGCACAAATTATTGAAGAGACTGTCTTTTTTTCTAGTGTATAGTCTTTCCTGCTTTGTCAATTATTAGTTGACCTGAAAGTTGAGGGTCCACTTCTGGATTCTGGATTCTGTTCCATTGATCTATGTGTCTGTAGCTCTTAGGGTATAGATCCTTTACCTCTCTGGTTAGGTTTATTCCTAGGTATCTTATGCTTTTGGGTGCAATTGTAAATGGAATTGACTCCTTAATTTCTCTTTCTTCAGTCTCATTGTTAGTGTATAGAAATGCCACTGACTTCTAGGCATTGATTTTGTATCCTGCCACACTGCCAAATTACTGTATGAGTTCTAGCAATCTTGGGGTGGAATCTTTTGAGTTTTTACGTACAATATCATGTCATCTGCAAAGAAGGAGAGTGACTTTTGCCAATTTGAATGACTTTTATTTCTTTTTGTTGCCTGATTGCTGAGGCTAGGACTTCTAGTACTATGTTGAATAGCAATGGTGAGAGTGGACATCCCTGTCTTGTTCCTGATCTTAGGTGAAAGGCTCCCAGTGTTTCCCCATTGAGTATGATATTTGCTGTGGGCTTTTCGTAGATGGCTTTTAAGAGGCTGAGGAATGTTCCCTCTATCCCTACACTCTGAAGAGTTTTGATCAGGAATGGATGCTGTATTTTGTCAAATGCTCTCTCTGTGTCTATTGAGAGGATCATATGGTTCTTGTTTTTTCTCTTGCTGATATGATCAATCACATTGATTGTTTTATGAGTGTTGAGACAGCCTTGCATCCTGGGGATAAATCCCACTTGGTCATGGTGAATAATCTTCTTAATGTATTGTTGGATCCTATTGGCTAGTATCTTGTTGAGAATTTTTGCATCCATGTTCATCAGGGATATTGGTCTATAATTCTCCTTTTTGGTGGGGTCTTTGTCTGGTTTTGGAATTAAGGTGATAGTGGCCCTATAGAACGAGTTTGGAAGTATTCCATCTCTTTCTATCTTTCCGAACAGCTTTAGTAGAATAGGTATGGTTTCTTCTTTAAACGTTTGATAGAATTCCCCTAGGAAGCCATCTGGCCCTGGACTTTTGTGTCTTGGGAGGTTTTTGATGACTGCTTCAATTTCCTCCCTGGTTATTGGCCTGTTCAGCTTTTCTATTTCTTCCTGCCTCAGTTTTGGTAGTTTGTGGTTTTCCAGAAATGCGTCCATTTCTTCTAGGTTGCCTAATTTATTGGTGTATAGCTGCTCATAATAAGTTTTTAAGATCATTTGTATTTCCTTGGTATTGGTTGTGATCTCTCCTTTCTCATTCATGATTTTATTAATTTGAGTCTTCTCTCTCTTCTTTTTAATGAGGCTGGCTAATGGTTTATCTATCGTATTAATTCTTTCAAAGAACCAACTCCTGGTTTTGTTAATCTGTTCCACAGTTCTTCTGGTCTCCATTTCATTGAGTTCTGCTCAAATCTTTATTAACTCTCTTCTTCTGCTGGGTGTAGGATCTATTTGCTTTTTTTTCTCCAGCTCCTTTAGATGCAAGGTTAGCTTTTGTATTTGAGTTCTTTCCAGTTTTTGGATGGATGCTTGTATTGCAATGTATTTCCCCCTCAGGACTGCTTTTGTTGTATCCCAAAGATTTTGAAGAGTTGTATCTTCATTCTCATTAGTTTCCATGAATCTTTTTAAATCTTCCCAAATTTCCTGGTTGACCCTTTCATCTATTAGCAGGATGGTCCTAAACCTCCACATGTTTGAAATCCTTCCAAACTTCTTGTGATTTAGTTCTAATTTCAAAGCATTATGGTCTGAAAATATGCAGAGGACAATCCCAATCTTTGGGAATTGGTTAAGACCTGATTTGTGATCCAGTATGTGGTCTATTCTGGAGAAAGTTCCATGTGCACTTGAGAAGAATGTGTATTCAGTTGCGTTTGGATGTAAAGTTCTGTAAATATCTGTGAAATCCATCTGGTCCAGTGTATCATTTAAAGCTCTTGTTTCTTTGGAGATGTTGTGCTTAGAAAATCTATCGATTGTAGAAAGCACTACATTCAAGGCATCAAGTATAAGTGTATTGTTATCTAAGTACGTCTTAACTTTGGTTATTAATTGATTGATATACTTGGCAGCTCCCACATTCAGGGCATAAATATTGATGATTGTTAAGTCCTCTTGTTGGATAGATCCTTTAAGTATGATATAGTGTCCCTCTTCATCTCTTACTACAGTCTTTGGGATAAACTTTAGTTTATCTGATATAAGGATGGCTACCCCTGCTATTTTTTAAGGACCATTTGAATGGTAATGGTCCCCCAACCTTTTATTTTCAGGCTCTAGGTGTCCTTAGGTCTAAAATGAGTCTCTTGTAACAGCAAATAGATGGGTCTTGCTTTTTTATCCAGTCTGAAACCCTGCACCTTTTGATGGGTCATTAAGCCCATTCACGTTCAGAGTTACTATTGAAAGATATGAATTTAGTGTCATCATGATACCTATTCAGTCCCTGTTTTTGTGGATTGTTCCCTTGGACTTCCTCTTTGTTTTACAGAGTCTCCCTTAGTATTTCTTGCAGAACTGGCTTGGTGGTCACATATTCTTTCAGTTTCTGCATATCTTGGAAGCTCTTTATCTCTCCTTCTATTCTGAATGAGGGCCTTGCTGGATAAGTATTCTTGGCTGCAGGTTCTTCTCATTTAGGGCCCTGAATATATCCTGCCAGCCCTTTCTGGCCTGCCAGGTCTCTGTTGAGAGGTCTGCCGTTAATCTAATATTTCTCCCCATAAAAGTTAGAGATTTCTTGTGTCTTGCTGCTTTAAGGATCTTCTCTTCATCTTTGGAATTTGCAAGTTCCACTATTAAATGTTGAGGTGTTGAGCGGTACTTATTAATTTTAGGGGGGATCTCTCTATCTCCTGATCTGAATGCCTGTTTCCCTTCCCAGGTTAGGAAAGTTCTCAGCTGTGATTTGTTCAAATACATTTCTGGACCTCTGTCCCTGTTAGCGCCCTCGGAAACCCCAATTAAACGAAGATTTTTCCTTCTGAGGCTGTCATTTATTTCCCTTAACTTATGCTTATGATCTTATAACTGTTTTTCTATTTTTCCTCAGTTTCCCTACTTGCCATCAACTTGTCCTCCATGTCATTCATTCGTTCTTCTACCTTGTTAACTCTCATCATTAGGACCTCTAGTTTGGATTGCATCCCATTTAATTGATTTTTAATTTCTGTCTGATTGGATCTAAATTCTGCAGTCATGAAGCCTCTTGAGTCCTTTATGCTTTTTTCTAGAGCCACGAGTAGCTTTATAATTGTGCTTCTGAATTGGCTTTCTGACATTGAATTGTAATCCAAATTTTGTAACTCTGTGGGAGAGAGGACTGTTTCTGATTCTTTTTTTTAAGGTGAGTTTTTACTTCTAGTCATTTTGTTCAGTGCAGAGTGGCTAAAAATAAGTTGTACTGGGAAAAAGTAGAAAAAGAACGAAGAGAAAAAAAAAGAAAACAAAACAAAAAAAAAAGTTGAGAGAAAGGGAGGGGGGGGAGCAAACAGAAAACAAAAACCAAGGGGGAGTATTCTCTGATTCTCTATACTGTAAATCCCTCAACTTCCCCTCGAACTTTCCAGTGCTGCTGGTCAATAACTTGCTTTTCCCCTGTCCTTCCAGCTGGTCTTCTGGGGGAGGGGCCTGCTGTGCTGTTTCTCAGGTGTGAGCACCTGGGGGAGCTACTCAGCCTCCTGCCTGGTGCACTGCTCAGTGGGAGCTGTTTATCCTGTTTATCCTGTGAGGCCCCAGGAGGAACAACAACAGTGGCAGTGGCCAGCTCTCCAGCCCTGGAGTCAGCTCCCACAGTAACTACAGCAGCTCTCAGTCTGCAGGCGCCTGGATGCTCCCTCGGCGGGCCGCTGACCTGCACAGCTCCGCTGCCAAGGGGCAGGAGCTCCTGGCTGTCCTGGGCCCTCCCGGCCTCTGCCTGTCCCGGGAGTAGCGCTGGATCTTGGGGTGTGTCCCCAGCGCCTTGGGCTCTCAGGCCTGCGCCGCTGGAATCGGGCTCCCGGGCCACATAGCCTCCTCCACGTGGAGCCTCAGCCCGAGCCCCTCCGAGCTGCTCCGGGGT
Source organism: Vulpes vulpes (assembly GCF_048418805.1). Classification (NCBI taxonomy): domain Eukaryota; kingdom Metazoa; phylum Chordata; class Mammalia; order Carnivora; family Canidae; genus Vulpes; species Vulpes vulpes. Next base: position 66,659,616 of record NC_132787.1, read on the forward strand.
GCAGCCATGCGGCCCGCTGCAGCCTTTTAGGGAGCTCGGCCGTGGGGTGTGGGGCGCTCCCCCCCAACCTGGGGCGCAGGTGTCTGTTAGTGTCCCAGTGAGCCTGAGGGCATCCCTGCCCCTCCTGGGGTCCTGCTCTAACTCCCTGCGAGCGCCTTTCCCTCTGGGAAGATTGATGAAACTCCTGCTTCTCAGGGATGGAGCTTTCCTGTCCTGGGGGCAGTTGCCCTGAGGCCTTAGCCTGGCTCCTCGCAGAGCCCCTCCCCCTTGGATGCTTCTTTTTTCTTTCTTTCTTTCTTTCTTTCTTTCTTTCTTTCTTTCTTTCTTTCTTTCTTCTTCTTCTTCTTCTTCTTCTTCTTCTTTTCTTTCTTTCTTTCTTTCTTTCTTTCTTTCTTTCTTTCTTTCTTTCTTCTTTTTCTTTCTTTCTTTCCTTCTTCCCTCTTCTTACCTTGATAGAAGTGTGAACTCTTCTCACTGTAGCCTTCCAGCTGTTCTCTCTTTAAATCTCAGACCAAATTCATAGGTTTTCAGGATGATTTGAAAGTTATCTAGGTAATTTGGTTGGGACAGGTGACTTGGGGACCCTACTCTTCCACCATCTTGCCCCTCCTCCTGGGTCATATTTTATCTCTATTTTTAACTCTTTGAGGAACTAGCATACTGTTTTCCAGTTTGGCTGCATCAGTTTGCAATTCCACAAGTAGTGTAAGAGGGTTCTCCTTTCTCTGCATCCTCACCATCTGTTTTTTCCTTTGTTGTTAATTTTAGCCAATCTAACTGATGTGAGGTATTATTTCATTGTGGTTTTGATTTGTATTTCCCTGATGCTAAGTGATGTTGAGCCTTTTTTGTGTGTCTATTAGCCATTTGTATGCCTTTTTTGAAGAAATGTCTGTTCATGTCTTTACCTCATTCCTTGACTCAATTTTTTTGTTTTTTTGGGGTATTGAGTTTGATAAGTTCTTTATATATTTTGGCTGCTAGCCCTTTATCCAATATGTCATTTGGAAATATCTTCTCCCATTCCATATATTGCCGTTTGGCTTTGTTGATTGCTTCCTTTGTTGTGCAAAAGCTTTTTATTCTGGGATCCCTGGGTGGCGTAGCGGTTTGGAGCCTGCCTTTGGCCCAGGACGCGATCCTGGAGACCCGGGATCAAATCCCACGTCGGGCTTCCGGTGCATGGAGCCTGCTTCTCCCTCTGCCTGTGTCTCTGCCCCTCTCCCTCTCTCTCTCTGTGACTATCATAAATAAATAAAAAATTTTTAAAAAGCTTTTTATTCTGTTGAAGTCCCCATAGTTAATTTTTACTTTTATTCCCCTTGCCTTGGGAGCCATGTCTAGCAAGAAGTTGCTTCAGCCAAGGTCAAAGAGTTTGCTGCCTGTCTTCTTCTCTAGGATTTTGATGGATTCCTGTCTCGCATTTAGATCTTTCATCAATTTTGAGTTTATTTTTGTGTATGGTGTAAGAGAATGGTCTAGTTCTTCTGCACGTGGCTGTCCAATTTTCCCAATACCATTTGTTGAAGAGACTATCTTTTTTCCATTAGATATTCTTTCCTGATTTGTTGCAGATTAATTTGCTATAGAGTTGAGGATCCATTTCTGGGTTCTCTTTTCTGTTCCATTGATCTATGTGTCTCTTTTTGTGCAAGTACCACACTACCTTGATGATTATGCTCTGTAATTAACTTGATATCTGGAATTGTGATACCTCTAGAATTGTTTTTCTTTTCAACATTACTTTGGCTATTTGGGGTCATTTGTGGTTCCATATAAATTTTAAGATTGTGTATTCTAGCTCTGTGAAAATAATGATGGTATCTTGATAGGGATTGCATTGAATGTATAGATTGCTCTAGGTAGCATAGACATTTTAATAATATTTGTTCTTCCAATACATGAGCATGAAATGTTTTCCCACTTCTTTGGGTCTTCCTCAATTTCCTTCATAAGTGTTCTATAATTTTCAGAGTACAGATCCTTTACCTTTCTTTCTTTCTTTTTCTTTTTTTTTTTTATTAGATCCTTTACCTTTTTGAGTAGGTTTATCCCTAGATATCTTGTGGTTTTTGGTGTAATTGTAAATGGGATTAATTCCTTGACTTCCCTTTTTGCTTCTTCATTATTAGTGTATAGAAATGCACAAACTTCTGTGCACTGATTTTATATTCTACAACTTTGGTGAATTCTGTATGAATCTAGGAGTTTTTGGGTGGAGCCTTTTGGGTTTTCTATATAGAGCATTAAGGACACGTGATTTTCTAATTCTGCTTATCCCATGTCCCTAGTCATTTCATATATAGAATGTCTCGATGTGGCAAAGCAAGTTTTCTTTTAGGATGTTGAGAGGAAGGATGCCTGGGTGGCTCATTTGGTTAGATGTCTGACTCTTGATTTTGACTCAGGTCATGATCTCCCAGTTTTGGGCTTGAGCCCCATGTTGGGCTCTGTGTTTAGTGCAGAGTCTGCTTCAGATTCTCTCTCCCTCTCCTTCTCACTCTCACTCTCTCAAATAAATTTTTTTAAAAACTCTTAAAAAATATTGTGAGGAAAGTTGAGGAAAAAAATTTGTATTATTTATAAAATGTTCTATAAATAGCCAGTAAATCCTTCCAAAGCTGATGAGTCATTTTCTATTCTAAAGTCAAGGTCTAGTGGAATGGGTCCCAAGGCTGCTGCTCTCAGGTCATAAAGAAGAGCAAACAGCCTCAGAGCCTGCAAGCCCCTAGTCCTTCAGGAACTGGGCATGGTAAGGCCAGGAAGGCCTAAAGTCAGTAGCCAGCCCTTGCCATGGGAGTTTCCCAGGATGTGGGCTTTGCATTGTTTCTCACCTGCTTCCTGTGGGAAGTCCAATTTTTTTCTTTTTTTAGTTTCTCAAATAGCTTTTAGCTAAATGCAGAAATAAATATTACAATAACTGATTAATTAAAATTTAAATTTGATGAGAATATAAAATATTAAAATATATGGAATATCAAAGTGAGATATGATTATCAAGATTAGATCTCACAGCTCTCATCCTTGGAGAAATTGAAAGTCTGATCACACTGATTACTTTTTTTTCCCCTTGAAATACCAATTATTGACAAGGATGAGAGAGAGAACTCTAATACTCTACTGTAGAAGGTACAAACTACTGAACTACTGAAATCACTTTGGAAAACTAATCTGTAAACCTCTGTAAAGTTAAAAATATATATACTTTATGATCAGAAATTCCACTTTGATATTTGTTCTTTATATGAATCTTTACACATTTGAATAAAAAACTACGTACAAAGATGCTTATTGCAATAATCTTTCCTAAACCAATGAATTAGAAATAGCCTTAATACCTACAGTATTTGAATGCATAAATTATAGCATATGTACACAATGAAATGCTATAAAGAAATGCAGTTATTGAATTAAATCTATGTTATAAACTGGATAATTCTCAAAAACCTAATGTTAAATGATTGCAATGAATTGCAAAATGCCATTTTTAATGTAAATTTTAATAACACATAAATCAATATTAATTTGTATCTTAGCTTACACTGGCTAAAGTGTAGAGATATTATGGACAATAGAGGGATCATAAATACATTGAAACATCAGGGTAACCCTAGAAATAAGGGACATTCAGAAAGAATCCAGAGAAACATGTCTTTTTGTAAGATTTATTTCTTTAAAAATATTTGTAGTGACTATGGAAAAATAGCTTACATTTTTTAATCTGAGTGTTATTTTGCTTGGTGTACATTATTCTACAGTAATTCTTCTGCATCTTTTAAGTATTCCATTAATGACAAAGAACTTACGTATGTAGTATGGACAGCCTGTGGTAGAGTGAGACTTGTGGACTTCATTCAAATATCTCTTCTTTAGTCCTTTTTGTTGAACTGAGGATGACTTTACTTCTGGCTTTGTCATCTGTATTAGGAATCCTATACATTTTACAACAGTAATCAATTATCCTATTTTAGCCTTAGGAGAAATTGTATATGTGTAAAATCAGAAATTCTAAGTCCCAAGTTAAAATTGACTTAGGAACCAATGAAAAATGTTCAATATGAAGTGCATGTTCTGGCTTATGTTTGATACTTATTTTTATCCATACCTCATTCCAGGTTGCTTTAGGTTTAGGGTTTCTGGGAAGTCTATTTATGGGGGAGTTTTATATGTTCTTAGAAATTTCCTAATTCCTTCAAGGCCTCAATTTTTAATAAATGAACATATAGAGTAATATAATAGCAAAATCCATATCCCAACTACAGAGTCTAAGCATAAATCTACAAAAATGCAATGTCCTTAAAACACAAGAAACTTAAAAGGTATGACTGAAATTTCAGATATTGTGAAAGAATGATGACTCATTGTTCATCAGAATTTTCAACTATGCCATGTTGGTTATCATCTCTTCCTGCAAACACAGTTCTACCTTAAAAGTTTTTTTTTTTTTTATAAATTGTCTGAAACCATGGCAGAGCAATACATCACATAGAAGAAAATGATTAATCATAAAATACTACATTTTAGAAATTTAAAATCCAATAATTGAACTCCTCTATTACTGATGAAAACATTATATATCAGTGAAATCAAGTCTTATTCTCAGGATGACCCAGATAGATAGTTGTGGAACCTAGATTAGGACCTACATCTGCTGGTTGCCAGATTGCAAAAAAAGAAAACTGGCTCAAGTAGTTTATTCACTGTTTGAACATGTAGATTGACATTTACCTTCAGGAATGTGTAATCTCTACTCTACTCATAACTACAAGTGCAATCATCAAGGACATGAAATTCAGAGAAGTAAAGTTAGATGCTGATCTCATTCCATACTTATCACAGACAGAAATCTGTCAGCACTAATAGCAAGTAATAGAAATTCCTGAAATTAAAAGTGAGTACAGGAAGCCTTTTATGTTTAGAACACACATTACTCAAGAATTAGCTGCATCCCATCCAAAGTGGATTGACATTGTAACTCCTCATTAATTGATTTCCCAGAATATTTTGTGGGAGATGTGTTACTATCTCCTAAATGCCCCTAATATTTTCCATGCATGTCAGGAACTAAAAACAAGTGCTTCAAGTCATTTAGAATATTCTGGAGGCTCATAACTACTCTGCAAAATTATAGTCAGCATAAGCGTATGAAAAGTTTTTGAAACCAACATACCATGGGGATCCCTGGGTGGCTCAGGGGTTTAGCACCTGCCTTTGGCCCAGGGTGTGATCCTGGAGTCCTGGGATCAAGTCCCATGTTGGGCTCCCAGCATGGAGCCTCCTTCTCCCTCCTTCTGTGTCTCTGCCTCTCTCTCTCTCTATGTCTATCATGAATAAATAAATAAATAAATAAATAAATAAATAAATAAATATTTTTTTTAAAAAAGAAAAGAAACCAACATACCAAAAAGAACTGTTATAATATCAACAAGTGCAACTTTTATGCCACCACCTATATTATCTTCAAAGCCCCAGACTGTAGTATGAATTGTGGGAAAGCCAGATGATATAGTTTGTGTAGTAAAAAAACAAATATGACTGACACTTCTTTTGGCATTGGGACTTTTTAATATTTCGTTGTTGCTATTTGTGTTTTTTTTCATTTATATAAAACCTAGGGAAAGGCATGAAACTCACAAAATCTGAAAAATGATTACATGTAAGATTAATATGTAAAAAGGTATGGTTTTCAAAATCAACATCTTCTATTGGTTTTCAGTCCACCTTCCCATCCAGGTTCAGCTCAAAGGACATCTTCAATCTTTCTCAGACATTACTCAACTATGATTTCTCTCTTCTTAGACGAAGTGTGATATACACAGGGAATACCACAAATTGATATTTGATCAAAGCCTTCTTTTATTAATTTATTTTTTCAGTTGCATAAACTCTTGTTCACCTCAGAGAAAGTGTAAGAAATACTTGGAATTAAATCCTAGATATCTGTTTACTGGCTAAATAATTTTGGGAAAGGTATTGAAATTTTCTTTATCCCCAATTTGCTAAAGATCATATGGAAAGAACAAAAACAAGTATTTCAAAAAGTTGTTTCAAAGCTTAGATGAGTGGATATCAGTTAGGAAGGGATTTTGTTCCCCAGGAATCTTTGACAAATGTCTGGAGATATTTTTGGTTGTTATGTCTGAGGATAATGGGGTTGCTACTGCCATCTAATGAATGGAGTATAAGGATATTGCTAAACATTCTGCATGGACAGGACACCATCCCTCCTCCTGCCCATACACAAACAAAGAATTATTTGGCCCAAAACATCAATAGTGCAGAGAAATCCTGGCTTAAATGAATTAATTCATGTAAGATACTTGCAGTAATTGGCACATAGTTAAGGGCTCAATAAAGAATGAACAGATATTGTTAGGATTATTCTATTGCTCAGATCACTAAAAGGTTAACTAAAATAACGTCTCTTACCTAGATTTCCCTCCTTTGGTACAACTTACGCGTCATTCCATTTTCTATCATTGGAAATCCCCCTTATCTGTAAACAGTTGGTTTTCATTTTCTCTTTCCTTACAATTAAATGTCTTCTTACTAAAAATGAGAGAGAAAAAAAAAAAAAACTAACAAACTTTGTGAAACATTCTAAATTTTGAAAAGGCTCAAACTTAAAGCATTAGAGGCCAATGAAAGATATCACAAAGCCTCTTTTATTTTTTTTATTTTTTTAAAGATTTTATTTATTTATTTATTTATTTATTTATTTATTTATTTATGTGAGACACAGAGAGAAGTCAGAGATATAGGCAGAGGGGGAAGGCTTTTCCCAGGGAGCCCGAGGTGGGACTCAATCCCAGAACTCAGGGATCATGCCCTGAGCCAAAGGCAGACGCGCAACCGCTCAGCCCCCAGGCGTTCCCATAAAGCCTCTTTTAAAGAAAAAAACGGTCATATCCATTATTAAACTAAGTGATTGAGGCCTGATATGCCATAGCTTTAAAAACTGGAAACTCCATGTTTTCATGAGGAATAAGAGAGGAACATTGAAAGATTCAAAAATCATATTTAAATATCTCTCCATGTGTTGAATCAACAATTTTGCATGTAGGCTATGAGCTTTGTAAATCTGAGGTATTTCTGTAATTTGGATGCTAACAAAAGAGCAAATATGGAGTACTAAGTCCTTTGCATATAGGACTTACACATCATTGATTTCTCTAAAACTTTTCTAAATATTAATTGTCATAGGAATAACATGTCAGCAAATAACAGACTACAGTACAGTAATTATTACAGTCAACTGGCTGAAAGACTGCACAAATGGAGATATAATTTTTCTCAGGAAACATGTTATCTCCAAGAATTATTCTAACATTAATATGACTTCAATCAATCCTATAAATAAGCATTTTCCATGTAAAAACTAGGTACCTGCTTTTATCACTTACCAGCTTTAAAAGTAAATAAATAAATAAACAAGGCATTTGTTTCCAAGGGAACATTGAACTATTTTTCATCACCGGATAAGACAGAATAAAAGGAATTAAGAATTTGGGTTGTGTTTTTAGAGAATTAGGAATTGACTTTCTGAATATGATTGATGAAACCCACTTAAATCATTAATTACATCATTACCCATTGGCAAAACAATCACCTAATGACTTAATGGGTGATTAAAATTTTGAAATAATCAACGTGGGAGCAGAGCCTAGAATCAATCCATTTAATAATGGACTTTAATTTATTTCAAAAGTAAAGCACAAATAAATACTTACATTTGTCATCAAATCAGAAACAAGAAATCAAAGTTCATAGGTCTGTGGTAATATATAGACATTGATTTCTACCAAATTGAAAGTTAGAAATAGCAGTATACATAAAGCAAACCTCTTCAAGTTGATTGTCTGCATAGTGAACATCAGTGATTCAACATTAAAAACTTTCCACATCATAATTGCAAATGACCTTTTCCCTTCTCTTCCCCTTGCCTCTCCTTCCCCTCCTTATTCCTTCCCTTACTTTCCTTATTCCTTCCCTCACATCTCTTCCTTGTCCTCCTTTTCCATCTCTCTGAAATTGAATCACAATATTTTCCTGAGTGTTTTCTATCTCATGTACTTTTCTTTCTAAATTTCTCTTGCTTTCCTTCTACTAAAAAATGTCCAACCTTCATCCTTGGATATTCTCTCCCTTGATGATCTCATCAAGCCCTAAGGCTTTAAATTCCATCTGTATCCTATGGATTCCCAAACTTGTATGACCAGATCTGAGGTCTCTTTTGAACTTCCTCTTGACCTCCAGAATCATCTATCCAACTGCCTATTTGGCTTCTCCAATTGTTATATATACAATGCATCTCAAATTTAACATATAAAACTCAAAAAGAAAAACCAGAAATCTTGCCTTTGCTCAAATACATGTTTTTGTGTTTCTTCTATTGTTCCCCATATCAAAAACCGGCATCTTTTTTGCATCAGTTGCTGACACTAAAATCCTTAATTCCACTATTACTCTTATCCTATCTATGCAGTGAATCTGAAAGACCTGTCAGCTTTATCTTGAAAGTATATCCAACTTCTAACTGAGCTTCTTCACCCCCACCATCACCACCTATTCCAAGAACAGATCATTGTTGATCAAGACAAATACTATAGCTTTCAAACTGTTTCTCTAGCTTTGGTTATTGCAACAGAAATCTACTTAAAATATTAAACTGATAATATTACTCTATGATTTTGTATCCTATTACTGTAATGATTACTATAGCTACACTGACCTTCTTGCTATTCTTACCGCACTCTAAGCTCTTCCTCGACAAGCTTTTGCATGAGCTTCTTTCTTTGTCTGGAATGCTTATACTGTAGGCTTTCCCATAATTGACTTTTTTCACTCGGGACTCCATTTAAATATCACATGTTCAGAGAAGTCTTCCCTTCAGCTAAAAGCCTTCAAGTCTGTTATACTCTATATTATTATCTTACTTTATGGTGTTCCAAGCATTTGTATATTGAAAAGTGCTACCCAACATTTCATAAATGAATAATAGTTATATGTGTAAATTATAGGTATATATTTACAAACATATGGGTATTTAACAAATACATGCAGACACACATGCAACTATGCTATACATACATAAACACAAGCAGATATATCTATATATACACATATTTATGTGTGGACACACACATAACACACACATATAATATATATGTGTTTATTTCTTTTTCCTGACTAGATAGTATGTTTTGTGAGAACAGAAACATTGCCTGTGGGCACCTGAGTCACTCAGTTGGTTAAGCATCTGTCCTCAGCTCAGGTCATGATACCACGGTCCTGGGATCGAGCCCCGCATCAGGCTCCCTGCTCAGAGGGGAGTCTACTTCTCCCTCTCCCTCTCCTATTCCCCCTGCTTGTGCTGTCTCTCTCTCTCAAATAAATTAAATATATATATTTGTCCTGTCCTGGCCAAGTCTTTATCTCCAGGGTTTACTATAGTCTCAGTTTTTGGTAGATAGTCAATTTATATTAATTATTATTAATATAAAATCATAAGACATGTAGGGTAACAGAAAAAAATGAAACTATGTTTAATAAAGGAATAATTAACAGTAAAAGTCATGATGGGTAATTTTAACACACACACAAATGCATGAACACAATTTTAAATGTAATATGGTTCTTCCATATAACTGAGTGCACATAAGATATCTTTCCATCTATATATCTTTATGATGGTAAATAAATTATATTATACAATTTACCATTAGTAACATATTTTTAATCTTTAAAATTGATTTCCATAACTAAAAGTATGAGAATTAAAATGACATCTTAGGGACGCCTGGGTGGCTCAGCGGTTGAGCATCTGCCTTTGGCTCAGGGCGTGATCTCAGAGTCCCGGGATAGAGTCCCACATCAGGCTTCCTGAATGGAGCCTGCTTCTCCCTTGCCTATGTCTCTGCCTCTCTCTCTCTCTCTCTCTCTCTCTGTGTCTCTCATGAATAAATAAATAAAATCTTTAAAAAAAGATCATCTTAGTATAGCACTGGGAAATATTCAACTATTTATTATGTACCAGGCACTAATATATTCAATGATACTCTGCGAAAAATACATTTTGATTTTTTATGTTTGAAATTTTATAAATTTTTTGTAAACTGAGAAACAAATTAAACCTCATTAAATTTTTAAAATTTGATGTGTGTTATATTCTGTGACCACAATAAAACTAATTAGTAATGAATAATACAATTCCAAATGCAATCCACAAAAATCACAGTAAAAACCTTTGAAAGTTAAATAAAAACAACCTTTTAAATACATCGTTGATATCAACAGAACTACTTCCAATTATAGATAACTTAGAAAATAACAAAACTGCAAAGAAAATAAAAATATATTTAATGGAAAATTCAGGTATTTTAATCATGAAATGAATGAATTGCAATGCATGGAATCAAATTTTTAAGCATTTAAAAACAGAATAATAAATAAACATAATAAATGTAAGAGAAAGGAAATAATAAAGACAAACAGAAAGCAATTACAAAGCAAGAAACAGAATGAAATTGACAGACAATTTCAAGAACAGTGTTTTTTTTTTTTTCAAAAGGCAATCTAATAGAAAATAGCCACACATCTCCAAGGGCAAGTTTCACTTCTAGACCTGATGTTTTCAGATATTCTAGGTACCTCAATATACTGGAGCAAGGATTTATTAAATTTATTTGAAAAAAAAAAGTCACAGGGGAGAGCAATGTGTTTTGTCTCCTAGCCCACCACTACCACTTTGGAATGCTTTTCTTTGATGGAGAAATAAAGTCCCTGCATGCCTCCAACTACCCGCAATGTCACCCTGCCCTTGAGAAAGGTGATCCAAGAAAAATAGGAGAAATTTTCAAGTCCATTGTTGCCACATAACAAAATTTGAAAGTTATTTTGGAGTTATAGTGCAAAATGGACTAATGGGATTTACCTACTCCCACTTTCCTGTGATTCACATTAGCATACCTTATCCTTTTTCATTATTTTATATTTAATCTGTTTGTATCTTTATATTTAAAGCACATTTCTTATAAAAAGAAAAAGTTATCTCTTGCTATTTATTCAATCAAAAAATCTCTGTGTTTTAAGTGGGATGCTTAAACTGGGAGTCAGAAACCTATTGCCAGTGGGACAAACTTGACCTGTTGGACAAATCTAGTGAGTACACATGCACTACATATCACTTATGGCTGCTTTTGTGCTGTAATAGCAGAGTTCAGCTTTTAATACATGGCTTAAAAAGCCTAAAATACTTTCTATCTGGCCTTTTGCAGAAAAGATTTGCTGAACCCTGATTTACATTTAATATGATTCTTAAGATGATTATATTTAAGTCTATAAGTCTCTCTGTTTTCTATATGGCGGACTGTACCTTACCCTTTTTTGGATTAATTGAGTACTTTTATTATTCCAAATTATCTTGGCTTGGGATGCCTGGTTGGCTCAGTGGTCGAGCATCTGCCTTCAGCTCAGGGCGTGGTCCCAGGATCCTGAGATCAAGTCCCACATCACGCTCCCAGTAGGGAGCCTGCTTCTCCCTCTGCCTGTCTCTGCCTCTCTCTGTGTGTCTCTCATGAATAAATAAATAAAATCTTTTAAAAAGTTATCTTGGCTTTTTAGCTAAAGCTCTGGTTGCTATTTTTATAGTGTCTATGGTTTATTGACTATATTTAACTTATCACAATCTACATTTAAGTGATATTACACATCTTCATTTATACTGAACGATCTTGCAGTTGTGTCCTTTTCATTTGTTATCTGCAAGTCACAACTAACATCATACTCAATGGTGAATGGTTGAAGACTTTTCCTCTAAGATCAAGAGTAAGGCAAAGTTGCCCACTTTTGCCACTCTCTTCAACATAGTATCTGGTAGTCTAAATGTAGCATTTAGGATAGAAAAAGAAGTGCAAAACATACAAAAAGGAAGAAGTAAAATTGCCTCCGTTACACATGACATGATCTTATATAGAGAGAAAATCCTAAAGATTCAATAAAAAAAAACTATTAGAACTAAAAAATGAACTCATGATACAATTCAACATACAAAGCAGCAATGTTTTTATACACTAACACTAATTGTATAATACGTAATTAAGATATTGATGCATTCTCCTCTGTCATCTGTGGTATCTGATGAGAAAGCAGTTCAATGAATCTCATTGTTCCCATATTCAAACATGTACTTTTTCTCCTGCTGCTTTTACCTTTAGTTCTTTTTCTTTGGCTTTTAGCAGTTTTCCTATAAAGTGCCTCGGCATGCTTGTTTGGTTTCATTAATCATAATTTAATCTCTAAGTATCTTTATTTTTTAATTTGGAAATATTTGGATAGTATTTTTTTGAAATAATGTTTTGTTTTGCTTTTTTCCTGCACCAAGTTCTGTCTCATTTCCTGCAACTCCAGTCACATGTTAGAATGGTTAGACTGTGATACTAACAATGATCTTATTATGGACTGAATGTGTTGCCCCAAAATTCATATGTTGAAGCTATAATTCCCTGGTGTGACTATATTTGGAATCAGGACCTTCATAACAGTGGTAAAGGTTAAATTAAGTCATAAGGGTGATGCACTAGTCTTATAGAACTGGTGCCATTATAAGAAGAGAATAAAATACGAGTTCTGTCTCCTCTCTCTCTCTCTCTCTCTCTCTCTGTCTCTCTCTCTCCCTTATGTAAGGATAAGTGACAAGGCAGCTGCCTGAAAAACAGGAAGAGAACTCACCAGAAACTAAATGTGGAGGAAACTGGTCTGGGATTTCTAGCCTCTAGAACTATGAAAAATGTCTGCTATTTGAGCCACTCAGTCTATGGTGTATATTTTTATGGCAGTTCAAGCTGATTAAAATATACCTAAAGCTTTGTTTTTATTCAACATTTTTGATCTCTCTGTTCTTCACATTAGATGATTTCTACTGATCTATTCTCAAGTTCATTAACTCTTTCCTTTATAATTTTTAGTTATATATGTTAAATATATCCAGTGAATTTATTTCTGATACTGTATTTTTCAAATCTAGAACATCTATTTGGCTCTTTAATTTTTTTTTAAATTTTCCTGCTAGGAATTGTTATCTTTGCATTTGTTTGAGTAACCCCAGAGATTGTCTCAGTTCATTACCTCTTCTCTTGAGACTGTGTTCCACTGTCCCTCTTTATATGTCAGAGAATGTTGGATTTTATCCTCAGGTTGTGTGATTTTCCCCTGCTATTTTTACTAGTCATTTTTTTTTTTTTTTTTTTTTTTGGAGTTGAGTTGCAAATTCAACTTTTCTTGGGTGGCACCTACAGGCTCAGCTCAGAACTTCTATCCCTAGCTAAGGTATCCTTTTAGTCTTTTTCTGTGCATATGTGATTTTGAGGACAATTAGAAATGTAGATTGACAGAAATTGTGTATCGTCCTCTCCTATTTATTTTCTGAGATGTCCTCATCATCTCCAGGGGTCACAGTTTTCTAGATTTACTTTTCTAGTTCCCCAAGACAGAAATATTATGAGTTTCTTTCCCAATAGCACCCACACCAACTGCACTCTATGCCAAAAGCATCGATCTCAGGCTAAAATCACAAGAAGTTGGACTCATTTTGTTCAGCTCCTCTTCCCCAGTTGTGTACTCTCCATCCAGGTCTGTCAGCTTCTGTTCATTCCCTGGTGACTGTAGATAGTTACGTTTGTACTAGGTCTAGATATTGCAGATACTTACTCTGTCATGACTGGCAGCAGAAATCTTCTTTTACATGGCATTTTATTCCCTAATTTTAGTTTTCCAAAATTTTAGGTTATATAGAAAAATGGTGGGATGCCTGAGTGGCTCAGTGGTTGAGTGTCTGCCTTCAGCCCAGGGCATCCTGGAGTTGCTAAATCAAGTCCCACATCAGGTTCCTTGTGTGAAGCCTGCTTGCCCCTCTGCCTGTGTCTCTGCCTCTCTTTCTCTCTGTCATGAAGAAATAAATAAAATCTTCTTAAAAATGGCTTATTTATTTATGTCATTTAAGTGTATGTGATCTCCATACTTAATAATGATTGATTTGTTGTTTTTACTTTGTTATTTTATGAAAAATTATCCAGGAGAATGTTTTGCACTGGTATTGGACTTTTCTTTGTGTGATTATTAAAATTTATGTGATTCATTTTGGCTGTATGTCACTATATAGTCACAGATTATAGTCTATAAAATGTATAAAATTCTTCATTTGGAAATCTATTTTATTTTAATTTGTGGAGTAAAACAAATATTTTGCAAAGCCACATAAAAATAGAGTTTACTCTCTGTTGTTAAAATTAATAGATTAATATCAATATTATTAAATTATGTTCACATTTTTTTACTGTGTCAATAGCCATGTTAAATCTGTTAAAAATTTGAACTCTATCTCTTTATAGCACAAATATATTTGATGTCAAATGTATTATGTTGGGCCATAAAATAAAAAAGTACTATTAGGTAAAAGATAAATGATGCTATGAATTATACATAGGATCATATGTTCTCTCACTTTTTAAAAAATGTCTTGATTTTTTCCTTAAATTTTCCCTTGTTCTGATATTGATATTCCAAATTATATTTTATATTATCTGAGTATCTCAAGCTATTTCTTTTATTTGTGCTTTTTAATATTCTTATTTCTCTTTATCTCTCTTTTTTTGTCATGATACTTAGATTTTGCTTTAGTGTATTCAATTGATAATTGTTCCAATTAATCCTATTAGAATAGATACACTTGAGTTTTGTTTCCTCTTCTTTGTTAAGAATTGTCTTTCATAGATCATTTATTATAAAGTTTTATGATTAAAAAAGAAAAATATTTTTGATAAAATTTTCATCTTTTCTTGCTCAGAGAATGTTAATCTTAAGAAAAATTATTTTTATTTCCTTTTAAGAAAATGATCCATCATAGAAAATTGTTAAGATGGTTTACTGTCCTGCCGGTCTATTTTTATTTTTATTTCTGAAAAATACTTAGCTCTTAACTTGATTTAAAAAAAATAACTCAATTATAATGAAATTTCAGGTTTCGTTATTTAAACTGCACAAAATTGTGGATACCTATAGGTCAGAATATTTTAATAAAATATCTGACAGTAACATTACTTATTAGACAAAGAATTCATTTTAATTCAAGGTTTGAACTTTTATGTTATTGATTTGTTTTGTCTCTTACAGAATTATTTCACTTCACTGTTAAATGGAGAAAATTAGTATGGTCTTATAAATAGATCATTAAACACATTGCATGAATGTAATGGAAATAAAGGTCATCCAAAATTAAATATGAAGCAACTTGCCTTAACAATCCTTAATCATTATTTCTACAAAATACCTAAAATAAATGGCAGAGGCCAATCATTTAAAATTTGCATAATGATGAAGATCAGGCATAGTTGCCAAAATGTAATTTCTAATTATGATGCCAAAGTTGTTACTAAATAACTTCAAAAGAATGAATCTATTTACCTACTTTACTGTGTCTATCTATCTATCTATCTATCTATCTATCTATCTATCTATCATCTGTCTATCTATCTACCTACCTATCTATCCATCTATGTTCTCCCTGTGGTTTTTACAGGGTAATTTCTGCTATCTTTCCCCATGTCCATATAATGAAATTTTAAGTATTCTTTAAGTGCTGCTTAAAAATCAAATGTCGTTTACTTGCTGAAACTTCCCAGATCTTCTAAACAGCAATCAACTAAACAAATACTAACTACCTAAGTATAACCATTAGAGAAATGTTCAGAACTATTTGATGAAAAATATTAAAAGAAGAAAAAGACTGAGTAAATTGACTTAAAATGCTATTGAGTGTGAAAAGAATGTTGAAGAGATACCATCTTTTGGATTAATGAAATAACTAAGCTATATTTAAATGTATATTTTTTTTACGATTTGTTCACACGCATTTTAATTTGAAAAAACAAGATCATATATTTTTCCTCGAATATGTAATGTAGGGAAACACTCAATAAAAAGTTGAAATGAAAACTGGATATAGGGGATCCCTGGGTGGCTCAGCGGTTTAGTACCTGCCTTCAGCCCAGGGTGTGATCCTAGAGTCCCACATCAGGCTCCCTGCATGGAGCCTGCTTCTCCCTCTGCCTATGTCTCTGCCGCTCTCTCTCTCTCTCTCTCTCTCTCTCTCATGAATAAATAAATAAAATCTTTAAAAAAAGAAAACTGGATATATATATTAATATTGAAATTATATTGTATACTATGCTATAATGATTAAGAGAAGATGATAACCTTACCAAAATTAAATAGGATATTGAACATGAGCTAATGGATATCCAAGAAAATATCTCTCTCCACTAAGATTTTATGTTGGCTACAATTTACTTTGATAAAGAAATGATATTTCATTTTTATAAATGGTGTAGCAACTATTATTTTGTCTTAGAAAATAGTTAAGTACATCTCTATCTCATATCATAGAACAAAATAAACTTCAAACACATTGAATATTGAAATGCAAAATTAGAATCCTAAATAATAGTCTGAAATAAGTATAAGTAAATAATAATTATGGTAAATTGTGATGCTCTAGACGTAACACTGGTATGTTTGTATACAGGTGTGGAAGATGGAGGACTATAGAGTGACTCCTCATGGCTATGGGGTTTTCTTTTGGGGTTGAAAAAAACAGAACAAAGTAGTAGTTGCACAACATTATGACAGTATATACTAAGTAAATTAATTAAATTAAAAAACTGAGTTGCACACTTTAAAAAGGTGAATTTTATGGTATGTGAATCATATCTCAATAAACCAGCTATTAGAGAAGAACCAAGTTACAACAAAATGTCAAAAGTTTTAGAATTTTATAAGTGTAAAATTTACTTGGGTCAATTTGAAAGTAACTATTAGAATTTATTTTAAACATGGGTAGTAGGCTCCATAGTGTGTCTCCCAAAGATAGTAATAGATGCTCTAATCTCTGGGACCTATGAACATGGTGTTATATAATAAGAGTGAATTAAGGTTGCAGGTAGAATTAGTTTTGCTAATTGGCTGATCTTAAAGGATATTCAGAATTCTCCAGGCAGAGCCAATGTTATCACACTGACACCTTGACTTTAGTCCAGTGAGACCCATTTCACTTCTGATGTCTTAAAGAACAAAGTAATAAATTTGTTCTACTTTAGGCCACTAAAGTTTATAGTGGTTTATTACAAGGAAACTATACAATGCACACACCATATGTGAACGATTCTGATTTCAATAATTTATCACAAAGAACTAATATAAAAATTTACAAAACCTTAACTGAAATTTAAGTGGTACGGTACTCAGAATAGTGAAAAAATTAGAATAATGTCAAAAAACAATATTGGTTCAATACATAGTTTACAATAATGCAATAAAATATGTAGACATTAATATATGTCATAGAAGAAAATTTAATGACCCAACCAAAAACTTTCTATATAATATTAAAATGACAAGTCCCAAATGACAATTGCTTTTGGTAATGGTTATAAAAGGACATACATTGGGACGCCTGGGTGGCTCAGCAGATAAGCGTCTGCCTTTGGCTCAGGGTGTGATCTTGGAGCCCCTGGATCGAGTCCCACATTGGGCTCCCTGCATGGAGCCTGCTTCTCCCTCTGCCTATACCTCTGCCTCTCTATCTCTGTGTCTCTCATGAATGAATAAAATCTTTTTTTAAAAAAAGTTCATACATAAAAGTAGCAATTACTTCTAAGTGGTTTGAATTAGATTCAAATGTTTAAATTCAGTAATTTGAACTTTTCTGTATTTTTAAAATTTTCTAAAATGGATACATATTTGTCTAATTGGAAGCTCCGACCCTCTAATGCACTAAATAGCAAAATAGTACCATATAAGTTTTAAATAGCATTATTCATCATGGTATTTCTCTACTTATTCCTATTAAGTGTCTTAGTTTTTTTAGTTGTCACATGTACTACCCCATCTACTGAAAATATATCATTAATATCTTGCAAAGGAGTCATGTTATAGCCAATAATCCAGATAGATTCTTCAAATAGTACTTTAAGAAAGGGACACTCTAGTAAGCAATATATTAAATAATTACACTTTTAATGAAAAAATTTAATTTTCTAAATATAGTTTGCATTGATGGATTTATTTTGTCATAGTCTATGAAAATTAAAAGTATTAATGCAATATATTCCTCATAGGATACCCTATGTTTCAATGAACGTGGAAGTGCAGAAAACTCTCTAAGAAACTGGTTTCATTTCCTTTGGGTATGTACAGAGTAATGGAATTCTAGATCACATAGTGGTTCTATTTTTAATTTTTTGAGGAACCTCCATGTTGTTTTTTATAGTGACTACACCAATTTACCTTCCCAGTAACAATGTGCGAGTGTTCCCTTTTCTCCATACCCTCACCAACACTTATTACCACTTGTCTTTTTGAAAATAACCATTCTAACAGGTGTGAGGTGATATCTTATTGTGGTTTTGATTTATATTTCCTTAATGAGTACTGACATTGGATATCTTTTTAGGTGCCTGTTGGCCATTTGTATGTAATTTTTGGAAAAATATCTGTTCATATCTTTTACACATTTTAAATTGGATTATTTGTTTTCTTGCCATTGAGTTAAGTTTCTTATATATTTTGTCATTTCCTTTGCTGTGTAGAAACTTTTTATTTTGATGTAGTCCCACTTGTTTATTTTTGCTTTTGTTGCCTGTGTTTTTGATGTCATAGCCAAGAAATCATTGCCAAGACTGATGTTATGGAGCTTTTGCCTTACGTTGTCTTTTAGGAGCTCTATAGTCACAGGTCTTATGTTTACGTCTTGAATTTTTATGAGTTAATTTTTGTGAGTGGTAGAAGATAAGAGCCCAGTTTGATTATTGTGCATGTGAATATGTGGCTTTCACAAAACCATTTATTGAACACACTATTCTTTTCCCATTGTGTATTATTTGGCACCTTTGTCAAAGATTAATGGACTATGTATTTATAGATTTATTTCTTGGCTTTCTATTCTATCTCATTGGTCTGTGTGTTTGTTTTTATGCCATTTCAATACTGTTTTGATAATATAGTTTTGTAATATCATGATATTATATCAAGTAATATCATGATAATATCGTTTTGAAATTAGGAAGTGTGATAGCTACAGCTTTATTCTTTCTTAAGATTGCTTAGGCTATTTGACATCTTTGTTAGTTCCATATTAATTTTGGGATAATATTTTCTATATCTTTAGAAAAATGTGATTGGGATTTTGGTTAGGATTGCATTGAAACTGCAGATTATTTTGTGTAGTATAACATTTTAACAATATTAAATCTTGTTTTGAAGATTTTATTTATTTATTCATGAGAGACACAGAAAAAGAGAGGCAGCGACATAGGCAGAGGGAGAAGCAGGCTCCATGCAGGAGCCTGATGTGGGACTCCATCTCGGGACTCCAGAATTACGCCTGGGCCAAAGGCAGACTCTCAACCCTTGAGCTACCCAGGTGTCCCAATATCAAATCCATGAACATGGGACATCGTTCTATTTTTTTTTTTCAATTTCTTTCATTGAAATCTTAAAGTTTTCAGTATATAGATCTTTCTTCTCATTGGTTAAATTTAATGATGTTGTAAGTGGTATTGTTAATGTTTTTCCATGTAGTTCATTATTATTGTACAGAAATACAACTGATTTTTGTAAGTTGATTGTGTATCCTGCAACTTTACTGAATTCATTTATTCTAACAAGTTTTTGTTGCTATTGTTTGTTTTTTTGTTTGTTTGTTTTGGTGGCCTGATTAAGATTTTATATATATAACATCATGCTATCTACAATAGAGACTATTTAATTCCTTTTCTGATTTGCACATCTTTTCTCTTTTTCTTGTCTAATTGCTTTAGCTAAGACTTCCAGTATTATGTTGAATAGAAGTGCTAAGAGTGGACACCCTTATCTTTTTCCTGGTCTTAGGGGAAATCCTTTCACCTTTCACCACTGAGTATGTTGTTAACTGCTTGTTATTATGTGTAGTACATACCTGCATACACAATTTGTTGTGAGCTTTTATCATGAAAGGATACTGACTTTCATCAAATGCTTTTTGTGCATCTATTGAGATAATCATATGATTATTATCCTTCATTCTGATTCACATTACTTGATTTTCATGGGTTGAACCACCCTTGCATCCAGGGATAAATCCCACTTGAACATAGCATATGATCCTTTTACTGTGCTATTGAATTTGGTTTGCTAGTATTTTGTTGGGGATTTTTATATTTATGTTCATCATGGTTTGAAGCTTATCATTTTCTTTTCTTGTGGTGTCCTTATCTGGTATAAGACTAATGCTAGCCTCGTTAAACAAGTTTGGAAATTTTCACTCCTCTTCAATTTTTAGGAAGAGTTTGAAAGGACTGGAATTAATTATTATTTAAATGTTTTCTAGAATTAACCTGTGAAGCTACCTGGTCTTGGGATTTTCTTTGTTTAGAAGTTTTGGGTTAATGATTCAGTCTCCTTACTCATTATTAGTTGGTTCAGATTTTCTGTTTCTTCATCATTTAGTCTCAGTAGGTTGTTTTTTACCACGTTAATTTAGTAATATAGTTCACTTTCTCTAATATATTTCTACTTTGAAAGATACCAGCATTCTATTGATCCCAATCTATGTGTTCAATTTTATCCAAGTATTCTCCCCACACTGCTGTGAATTATCTGCCTTCCAGGAGCTATAAGTTTTCTCCTGAGTATCTCCTTTCTATTTGAAACACTGAAATTCTGATCAATCACAAAATTCAAAAACCAATATTACTCTGTCTTCCTCATATTATAATTTCCTCTTATCTGTGTTCCAGTTTGCATTTGCATTGCTTATCCCATTGCATTTACCTAAATGTTAGGTGTCTGTGGTTGTTAATTTTGTGGTCAACTGGACTGCCCAGATTAAGGATTATGTCAAGTATGTCTTGGATGGCATTTCTGGTTGAGATTAGCATTTGAACCCAAGAATTCAGTAAAGTAGATTGTCCTTCTCAGTAGGGGAGAAGAGGGCATTGCTATTTGAGCTGTTCACAAAACATGGTTATACTGTGTTTATCTGTGTATCCCAATTATTTAGCAGAATGTAGCCTGATGACAGTGCATAATAAACAACTATACGATTATTTATTAAACCAGATGAAAATGTCTATGTGTAAAAGACCCTATCACAATTAAGAAATATAGAATATTACATCCCCAAAATAAGTGTGTGTTCTTGGTCAAAACTTGGTGTGAAACCACCAAGAAAAACCAACCCTTATGAAAAATGAACTGAGGTAGACATAACTTTAAGAAAGTCTAATCTAATAAGGGTTAATCCCTCTACATATTAGAATCATGAAAACAAGAGGCTGAAATTGACTGGTATCTGGAGACACAGAGAGTACTGAGAAATGACAGCCAAGAAGCAAGGAAAAGCACACTGCTCTGGGACAATTTATAGGAAGATAAAATAGTCCCATAAACCTCAATAGCTCCTGGGACTGTCACTGTATTAACGTGGCACAGACCAATAATAGATGTTTGTGTTTCATGATGAGGCATCAAAACAAGATAAATTATACTTATAGGAAAAATGACAACTTGAGGGCAAGCATTTAAATCCTCTCTTCTGAAATACTGACTGATAGAGACAAAGGAATATATTAAAATGAATAAACTCTCAGAGTAGTTTTTAAAAAGTAAATCATAATTCCACATACAGAATCTGCTTTAGGCAGTTTCTTTTAGACTTAGATTCAATAAGTCCAAAAAAAAGAAACTATTAAAATGACTCCCTGCCTCCAACTGAGATATGGTACTTCTGTATGGTATGAGATCAATAGAGGAGACTATGGTAGGGCTCCATTATAATCATTAACTTCAGAGGTCAGGGCAAACCATAGGACAAATGGAGATCTCTCATTTTGGATCTCTTTTCTCTGCTCAAAAATCAATAGCAATGGAAAACCCAAGGATAAATATAGCAATATCAAGGGGAAAGAGGCTGGTTTCTCTGTGGCTATAAGTATAATGAAAAAAATATATAGTCTCATTGTAAGTGGGGTAGATAATCCAGACCAAACAAATAAAAAAGTAAAAGGGGAAACAAGATATGGAAATCTGATTCAGGTGTTTCAAGGAACAAAGGAAAATACTGCTGAGAAAAACCCCTACTGAGTATGCTTGCAGACTTAGCTCACATCCCACACTTCACTCAATAAGAATAGACATTTTGGGATCAAATACCAAGGTATGGAACAAATATCAGTCACAGAGAAACTGTGAAAGACTTATTGCTTTTATAATCAATCCATCAACAAATAACCTCCAAATTTAAGGAGTGCTTAATATTCCATTCCTTAAACATCTACTGTAGGGAAATAATTTGCATTCAGTTGATTATTTAGATTCTGAGCCATTCTTTTTCTGTTTCCCCAATTTCAAACTAGGAGTGGAGAATAATTATTGCTGAGTAATATCAAATGAGTTCATATTAACCTACTTTCACAGTCTCTGTTATGTTTGTTTCTCATTAAT
Organism: Vulpes vulpes; assembly: GCF_048418805.1. Classification (NCBI taxonomy): domain Eukaryota; kingdom Metazoa; phylum Chordata; class Mammalia; order Carnivora; family Canidae; genus Vulpes; species Vulpes vulpes. The sequence goes on from NC_132787.1 coordinate 66,682,149, forward strand.
GCATCACAGCAACATTGATATTTTTATATCTTATGCATACGATGTTTAAATATCCCTGCTGGAAAAAAATATATGTTGAAAAATATACCTCATCAATTTGATACGTTCCTGAGTTGGGGCATGAAAAACAAAATTGACATCTCACTGGTGCTTCAAACTGTCACAGATGTCTTCTAAAATAGCACCGTGTGTTTTCATTTGGGGATTCCATTGTTTAGATCACTTTTATGAATAATTAAAAATAAATCTGTGATAGTAGTAGTTATAATAACCCATACCTGGCTTTGCAACAGAAAACAGTGACTCCAACTCCCTAAAAGGATATACATTTAACCATGTAATCAATGAGAGCCCTAGGAAATGCCTTTGTCTTTCCTCTAAACTCCAAAGAAAGTACCAATTTTGTATAATACATTTAATGAATTGTTTTACATAATTCATTCTCTTCAGATGTTCTAATTTATATTCATTTTCACAGCTTCTGAAATTTACATATGTGATGAAGAATTATTTGGGGAAATGTAAGACTCTCTTAACAATCATGTTTAGCAATGTAACTTGTGTTATCAGGAAAAAAGCTAAAAAAAAAGCTAAGCTAAAAAAGTAATTTTGGAAAAATACAAAACTAAATATTTGCAAGGAGCTCAATCTACAAAAATGTAGCTATATCCACAGAAAGGGTCGTTTATCAGCATTTCTCTAAATTCTTGCTTCAGTTTAGATGGCAAGATGGAATTATGTGTTTTAATTCAAATATACCTTCCACTCAAGAAACCGAATTAGGTTTTATTCTATATTATGCAGGCTGGCTTTACAATATAAAAAAAAAAAACTTATCATGAACCACAAAAAAGATTTTTAAATGAAAACTGTAACAGCATAAAGAATAAATCATTAAACAAAGCATGGAATTTTAGTAGCTTTTTATTGTGAATATATAAAAAATGGTGAAGAGAAAGCCACCAATGAAAATTATATGCTACAAATTAGAATGGAAAGACTGATAATTAACATATGTAAAGCTATTAGACATCATAATAATTTTTATTGATCTTTATTTCAAATGAGATCATGGAAGGAAAACTCCACTAAAAATCAGCAAGACTGTTATGTCCAAACTCAATCACTACTCTAATCTTAGATGACCAATACATCTGAGCTTCAGTTTTCCCATTTGTAAAATTAAGGTTGCACTGGAGAACTTCATGATTTGAAGTCTTGTCTCTCCAAAGAGTTACCTAATTCCTGGCAAAAACTTTATCTTAGAGTCCTTTTATATACCTAAAATCATCAGTCTATTGCTATAAATGCAATATAGGTTCTCTGTAATTGTCTGCAAAAGGTGAACTCTTGTATTCTGTATTCAAATATTTGGGGATCCCTGGGTGGCTCAGCGGTTTAGCTCCTGCCTTTGGCCCAGGGCGTGATCCTGGAGTGCTGGGATCGAGTCCTGCTTTGGGCTCCCTGCATGGAGCCTGCTTCTCCCTCTGCCTGTGTCTCTGCCTCTCTCTCTCTGTCTTTCATGAATAAATAAATAAATAAAATCTTAAAAAATATTTAAGCAACTAAAAACAGTAAATAACCCATCATACTTGAAGGTAAGAATAAAATGTCATAATTAAATAAATAGTGGCTGCTCATTGCATTTATGATACATTTATTTTTAAGGTGTTAATTGCATAATCAAAGAATCTATGAAACTAGTGAATTATAATCATAACTGTTTCTGTAAATTTAGTATTTCAATAAATATTCACATTTGTAATCTCTTCTATTCCATAGTCACATGATAAACAAAGATGAGCTGTGGAAGTTAGTAGACAATATGTGTGCTTGAATCCTGGCTCCATCATTTTTGATATGTGTCCTCCTTATGTGCTTTAACCTCTTTTTAAATCACTTATTAAATAAAGTAGATACAATAATGTCTCTAGCATATGAAATATGAGAGATTCAAAGAGGAAAATTTTTAATTTCTATTACAATTATTGTCATATGCTAGGGTCTAAATAAATTCTAACTGTTTACCATGATTATGCTTTTCTTATGAGATTCAGTTCCCTCTAATTTAATACACTTAATTTTACAGAATAAATTCCTCGAAAGTGAGGGTTATATTGTATTCACTTCCTACCCTCTGCTCATAATGTAATTGTAGAGATTAAGTGGGCAAATAAACAGTGTGAATAAGTTGTTAATAAGTAGTTTAATGAGACTAGATTAATATATGATTTGCTGTTACTAATTTTAGTATGGTTTTCTGTTTTAGTATTTATGATATGGCATTTGGGACATAGAAATACTGTCTCAAATTCACTGCAGTGACACTCATAATATACAACCATATACTACCATATAGCAGACCATATACAGTGTGCTTGGCCATAGAACAAATATATGTCCTCAAGTACAAGAGAACAGATGACTAATAGGTTTAGGACAGAAGAAACTCAAAGAGCCAGCCACCACCAGATGTATAAGAGGATAAGGCAAATCCAGCCTTCATTTACTACTACAATCATATCCCAAAGTTTTTCTTGGGATTTAGTTGTTGAAGCCCTCATCCCTATGTGTTTATATCTACAGATGGGATCTTAAGGAGGTAGAGTCAGATGGGTCATAAGTGTGGGGTCCTGAGATAGGAATAGCTTTATAAGAAGAAAGATTGCTTTCTTTTTCACCATGTGAGGATACAGTGAGAAGGTGGCCATCTGCAAGCCAACAGGGGAGTCCTTACAAAAATCGAATGAGCTGGCCCCTTAATCTTGGACATCTCCACTTCCAGAACTAATAAATATCTATTTCTCAAGCCACCTACTCTATGGTATTTTGTTATAGCAGACTAATACAGTCTTAAGCTCATAACTGGAGATAATAAATAGAAGTGCAGAGTCAGGGGGGCTGGGATAAGGTAGCCTTTGATGAATAGCCCATTGAGAACAGAAGTGAGGCTTAGAAGATGAAAAGTGCAGATCAAAGCTGAACAATTTTATGGTCTCTGACAAATACATCAGGGTCAAAACAGCATTTGGTTCACTTAGAGCTGAATAAAATGTATTGTGACACAAACTCAAATAATATCCAGTATCAGTACCCTACCTGTAAGACTAATTGGAAACACACTTCTCTGCTCTTATTCAATGATCCATTAACTGACAGTTCTAGGTTTTGATTCTGATGGAGGCAAGAGAAAGTAGGAAATTGCTGAGATTCTCCCTGGACCAGAAATTTTACTTAGTTATCTCAAAAGCAACTTTCCTAAATTAAATATTTTAACTCATCATTTATGTTTAGTATAACAACCTCCCTCCAGCATCATACATCAGAACCTCAGACACCACTGAAGGGTTTTGAAAAAGTATCATCCAGTAAAACTTTTTAATAGGTCTCAGCTTCATAGAGTTGATTACTTTACATGCCACAAATTGTCAATACTTTCAAAATGATTGCAATTGGTGTAAAATCTCAAGCAATAAAAGTGATTTTTCCACTTATGCAAAATATTTTATTACTACAACAAAGTGCATTTGAGCCCTGGTGCCAAGCTTAAAAAAAAAAGATACATTTAAGGATATTAAAAAAAAAAGAATATTAATGGATGGTTCTTTAGAATTGAGTCACTCTGGAATTATGCTGGGACATAAGGGATGGCCTCAAGTTTCAAACACAAGTGGCATGACAACACTCAAATTTTTATTTAGTATGCTATCTTGAAGCAAATGAAATACATAGAATTTTTTAAAAATATAAATCTTGTACATTTTATCATAAATTCTAAGAAATTAATTAGCATAAATGTTCCACAGAGATAAATGTCTTACCAAAAATAGTTGTATTCAACATTGTAAAATAAGAGTGCGTTATACTTTAGAGTCAATCAGTAAAATAAACTATTTGATTTGTAACATGAATTATACAAGTAGGCAGAATTTCACTGGTATAATAATTACTTGTTAAAATGTTAATTGTCCTCAATTTCACCTACAGGTCATGCAAAAGATATCTTTATTTTGTAGAAATTGATAAACTGATTCTAACATTCATACTGAAATTTTTTAAACAAATGTAGATTTACCAAGAATAACTTTAAGAAAAAAGCAAATTTGGAAGACTAGTTCTTATTTCAAGATTTATTAAAAAGATGCATTAAACAAAATCATGTGGTATTAAATCCTAGCTATACCAATAGATTGGCAGAACAAAGATAGATAAACATATGTGGTTAATCAATTTTAAATGAAGATTCATAGAAAATTCAGTAGATAATGGACCAACTTTTCAATGGTGCTAGAACAAAAAATATTCTAGGCAGAAAAAAGGAACTTCATTCATATCTCATACCATATACAAAAATTAATTTAAAATGGATCAGAGATGCAAATATAAAAACCAAAAACTGTAAACCTGTTGAAGAAATTATGGGAGAAAATCTTTGTAAAAACTTGTTAGGTGAAGATATCCAAGCTACAATACCAAAAGTTCTATCTACGAAGGAGCATATGGATAAATTGGACTTCATCAAAATAAGATTTCTGTTCTTCAAAAGACACTGTTAGCAGAAAGACAAGCAACAAACTGAGAGAAAATATTTGCAAACGATCTATTTGTTAAAAATATTAGCATCCAGGGACGCCTGGGTGGCTCAGTGGTTGAGCATCTGCCTTCAGCTCAGGGTGTGATCTCGGAGTCCGAGGATGGATCCCGCATCGGGCTCCTTGTCTGGAGCCTGCTTCTCCTGTCTCTGCCTCTCTCTCTGCTTCTCTCTGTGTCTCTCATGAATAAATAAATAAAATCTTTTTTAAAAAATTGGCATCCAGAATATAAAAATAACTTTCAGATCTCTATGAAAGTAATAAACAAAAAACATTTAGACAAAAAAATTGAACAGAATTTTTATCAAAAAAGTTGGCAAATAAACACATGAAAAAATATTGAAAATCATTTTTCATTAGGGAAGTACTAATTAAAACTTCAATTAGGTTTCATTACATAGATATTGAAATGTCTAAAATTTAAAAAGACTAATCACACCAAGTGTGGGCAGAAACATGGAGCAACTAGAAGTCTCATATACTGCTTTCTAAAAGCTAACTATACTCCTACTATATGACCCAGGCATTCCACACCTCTGTATCTTATCAAATAACTGAAAACAAATTTCTGTACAGACTTACACACAAATGTTCATAGCATCTCTATTTAAATAGCCAAAATCTGGAAGCCCAAATGTCCATTAATAAGTGAATGGAAAAATTAATGATGTTATAGTCATACAATAGACTGATATTCAGTAATAAAATATTGAACTATTAATATAAATAAACTTCAAAATATTTATGTTGAATGAAAGAAATCAGACCAAAAAATGTATTCTGTATGTCTCCATGTATGTAAAATTCTAGAATATACAAACTAATTTACAGTGACAGAAAACATATCAGTGGTTGACTGGGAACTCCAAAAAATAATTTCCTGGGATCGATGAATATACTCATTATCTTGACTATGGTTATAATTTCACTAGTGTATACATATGTCAAAACATTAAATTTTTCTTTAAAATATACATTGTTATATGTCAATCATATCTAAATAAAGCTGTTAAAAATTGAAATGGAACATTGTATTTACCAGGGATAAATTGCCTAATTCCAGATGCAAATCTCATCATATAATACATCATCTTATGGTTGGCTCACACCACAAACTTAGTCTTGATTCAACAATTCAACCAAAACAAAGAAAAATATTGATGGACCCCAACAATCACTGGTTTCTCAGACGTAGTCCTCTCATACTCTGACATGTTTCTCGTAACCATATGTCTCCCAAAGATGGATGAGGTTTGGCGTATTTGACATATGTGCCTATGAAAGGAATCTTCCTCCACGCTATTTTCCTGTGTGTTGTGTTTTACCCACCCTAAATCTTTTCCTATACCTAATAAACCTAAGGATGTATGGTGAATTTGATTGCCTACTTTAGACAATGTAATGTAGACATTGCCTAATGTAGACAGTCAAGACCACTGCTTTTTGTTGAGCAGAATGGGCATTACATTTGTTTATTTAGGTGTTTCTTTCCTTTTGTAAATTGTGATATAATTGACATATAACATGTATTAGTTTTAGGCAACATAACGATTTGATATATATTGCAAAATGATCACAATAGTTTAGCTAGCATCCATCACCACACATAGTTACACATTTTTCTTTCTTGTAAGAATAAATTAAAAGATCTACTCTCTTAGCAAGTTTCAAGTATACAATATGGTTATTGTTAGCTATAGACATCATACTATACATTCTAAGGATTAATTTATCTTATAAGTAGAAGCTCGTACCTTTTATTTACATGTAAAGATTTCAACTAATCTAAACATTTAGGAGATATATTTTCTAGATTTTAACCAGATAATATACAATTTCATTTTTTGAATTTTGATATGTCATCTTCTCGCTGCCTTCCATTCACCTCTTTCAGTCTGGGCTGGTTACTCTCTAGGACTAGAGGCTAATGATCATCCTAGGACTTTCTCAGAACTTCATGCTGCATAGTATGTTCTCGGGATCCCTTATCTTCCTTTGTCTTGATTCAATCTTTCATCCTGCTAAAACACATCTTCCAGCAATATTCTGAGAAATACTATGGGTAGGTACAGCTTTTTATTTCTTATATGTCTGAAAATTCCTTTATTCTCACCTAATATTTGATAGTTGAGGAAAAAAATGAGATGAGAAAAAAAATCTTGATTGAAAATTATTCTCTCTAGTAATTTTGAAGCATTTCTCCACAATATTTTTGCATCCTGAGTTGCTGTTTAGGAGTCTGATGCTATTTTGAGCCCACTTTTCTTTATGTAATGTGTTTGGGTTTTTCAAAGTTTTTCTGAACGTGTTTAAGCCTACTTTTCATTGTTTTTCTGACATTTCACAATAGTATACTTTGTTGTAAAATATTTTTGCCAATTTTCAAAGAAATAAATATTTAAATGTGAAAAGCAAAACTTTAAATATTTTAAAAGTCAACTTAAATGAATACTTTTTCCTTTGGATAAAGAAGGATTTACTAGCATTCTGCCAAAATAAAAACCATTAAGGAAAAAACTGGTTTTGTATATATACATATCTTTTTCTTAAATATGAACTTCTGGTCATAAAAAATATAAATAGAGAAATATCAATCAGGGAAAGACATTTGCTATAAGTAAAATTGGCAAAAAATTTGTAAGTAAAATATATATATATTACCCCTACAATTCAGTAAAAAAAAAAGGAAGACAAATAACACAATAGAAAATTGGGCAAACATATGAAGATGAAATCCAGCTAATCATGTAATAAATTTACATTATGAGCTTAACAGATGAGAAGACACATAATGAATTAGTCTCTTTCAACTGTGGGTGATCTATTGTAAGGATGGTTTATATGCTAGGGGCATTTCATTTTAATTTTTCAGAGAAATCTACTTTAATCTTTCACATATATAGAAAGGGGAAGAGGGAAGAGGAAGTATCTTTGCAGCTAAAACTTTAAGAATAGGACACATGAAGAGGGTACAAAGCCCCATATGTTGTGTTTTAAGATTAATGTTATGTCATTTTTCTTGCTCAGTCTTTTGAGAAATCTAATTCCTTTATGAATAAGAGAACCAGATCTTACATTTGCTTTTCTACATTTTTCCTAATAATGAATTCATCCACTTTTATTAATTTTTTTCATTTTAGTTTTATTGGATCACTTAATTCCTTATTTTACTATGCTGTTAAGATGAATAGTAAGAATCTTTTTTTTTTGGTAAATTACCTTATGCCTATTATTTTGGTTGTACTTCATCTCATAATTTTAGATATTTTGTCTTATTCACATTTTTTATTCTCTATATGCAGGTTTTATTTCTACTTTGACAAATAAGTTGGGACAGTGTTTTTACGGTATAATTTGGACAAATGCATTTTTTTCTCAAATGATTTGGGAATAATAAATTTTATTTTTATTCTACTATGATGAATCTAAAGCAAAGATAGTTGAAATTCATTTTCTTTATCAAAATCTAAGGAGAATAAAATATGATGATTATTGCACTGTATTATTCTTTAGGAAAATATATTTTGCAGGCTTATTTATCCTTTTTTCTGTCCATTTACAATATTTTTGATGAACTAAATTTTTAATCCAGACGGTGGTTCATGACATTATACATTCTCCTCTTTTAAAAAACATTGATATGTGTATTATTTTCATAACTATTAACATAAATTATAATGATTCTGATTTTATTACTTATGTTCCCATAAAAATGTATAATTAACCATTGAAAATTAAAATCCAGGGCATCTGGGTGGCTCAGTCAGTTAAGTGTCTGCCTTTAGCTCAGGTCATGATCTCAGAGTCCTGAGGTTGAGCCCTGCATCAGTTTTCCTGCTCAGAAGAATCTGCTTCTCCTGCCTGCTGCCCCTCCCTCCTTCTCTCTTGCTATCTCTCTCTGAAATAAATAAATAAATGAATAAATAAATAAATAAATAAATAAATAAACAAATAAATAAAATCTTTAAAAAAATAAAGAAAAATCCAATCACAGTGAATAGAGGGTGATTTATTGAACTCAATGCAGTGGCATATCCCAAATAGGAATCTTTCCACATATAAAATAGGAAACTTTCTACATCATATCTCTCTCATACAGGTTATTATGTGGACTAAAATTATTCAACAAATTTGAATACATCATATGCTCTAGGTACCATGTTAGGTGTTGGGAATACAAAAAAGATATAATCCCTGCTTTAAATAGCTTCCTATTTGTTACTGCACTATAAATAATTACAATAAACTATGCATAATACTAAGAATTATGATAGAGTGATATATGATGTGAAAGCATATAGAAGAGACCTATAATTCAGTTTGAAACCAGCAGAACAAGTTTTTATAGTAAAGATAAAATTTAAACTGAGTCCTGAGATGAATTGGAATCAGGAGCAGGAAGATACTCCATGCCATTGGAGTAGCATGTGAGACATTGTGTAGGAAAGCAGAAAGAAATGTGTTTTTTCTTTTATGGCTGAGAAAAATATGCACTTGAAAGTGAGAGAGGGGAGTAGATGGCAGATTAGGTGTTTTCAGCCATTAAATTCCAAGAAAACATCAATTTTGACAATTATCCATGTATTAAAGTAATTTGTGGCAATCTAGGAGTCTAGCAGAGAAGTTCTGGCACACCATTTGGAGCAAAAATCCGAGAATAGGTACATTGAAGAAAGTAAGAACAGTTTTACCTTACCTACATTACCTCTCCCCCAAGGCAGCATGGCTCTGTGACAAGAGAGACCCTGTGGTCTGTGACTTTCCCCATGGAAAAAATGAAAACATCGTGAATGAGCACCTGGCATCTTTCACTGTGCAGGATGCTCCAGAAAAGGAAGGGAAGAGAGGTAACCACTTACAGCAAAAACTGCTCCCAACTCAACAAATAGCCACAGATCCTATTACATCCTCATGGCTCTATCCAGACTTCCACCCACAAGCTATATGGAATACCTCATCTGCAGACCCCCCAAATGACTCATGGGTGCCCCCAAACATTCCACGTGTCTTACTCTTGTCCCTTCCCATGGCCAGCTTCTTGCATAGGCCCCAATGGAATGCTATTAAACTAGAAATAAATAATAGGAGGAAAGCTGGAAAATTCACAAATATATGGAAATTAAACAACACTGTGCAACAACCGGTGAGTCAAAGAAGAAATCAAAAGAGAAACAAACCAGAAAATATCTTGAGACAAATGAAAGTAGGAAAACAGCATCCTAAAACTTATGAGATGCAGTTAAAGGGAAGTTTATAGCAATAAATGTCTACATTAAGAAGGATTTCAATTAACAATTTAAAATTATGTCTTACAGAACTGAAAAAAAACACACTAAGCCCGAGGTTAGTAGAAGAAAGATAATAACAAATATCAGAGCAAAAATAAATGAAATAGAAACCAGAGAACAGGGACACCAGGGTGGCTCAGTGGTTGAGCATCTGCCTTTGGCTCAGGTCCTGATCCTGGAGTCCTGAGATCAACTCCTCCATCGGGTTCCCTACAGGGAGCCTGCTTCTCCCTCTGCCTATGTCTCTGCCTCTCTCTCTGTATCTCTCATGAATAAATATATAAAATCTTTATTTTAAAAAGAAACCAGAGGATAATATAAAAGATAAAAAAACTAAGAGTTTTTTTTTTTTTTTTAAGATAAGTAAAACTCACAAAGCTTTAGCTAGACTAAGGGGAAAAAAGAAGAGTCAAATAAATAAAATCAGAAATGAAAAAGATTTTATAAGTGATAGCATGGAAATACAAAGGATTATATGAACAAGTGCACATGAAAATTTTGGATAACCTAGAAATGGTAAACTCCTAGAAACATAAACCTTCCAAGAATGAATCTTGATGAAATGGAAAACTTTAACAGACCAAAAATGAGTAAGGAGATTGAATCAGTAGTCAAAAACCTCCCAACAAAGAGAAGCCCAAGACCAGTTGGCTTCACTGGTGAATTCTGCCAAACATTTAAAAAAGAATTACTATCAATTCTTTTTGAATACTTCCAAAAATTCAAAGAGAAGGGAACACTTTCAAACTCATTTTAGGAGGATAACAATTACTCATAACATCAGACAAAAAATACAAGAAAAGAGATATGTGAAAAGATGCTTAATATCAGTAATCATCATGGAAACACAAATCAAAACCACAATGAGATATCACCTCACACCTCTCAAGAAGGCTATGATAAAGAGTGAAAAGGAATGCCTGGGTGGGTCAGTTGATTAAGCGTCCAAATCTTGATTTTGGCTCAGACCATGACCTCAGGGTGTTGAGATGGTGCCCCATGTGGGGCTCTGCGCTCAGTGGGGAGTCTGCTTGAGATTGTCTCTCTCTTCCTTTGCCCCTTCCCCCAATTAAAAACAAAAGTAAAAGATAAGAAGTGTTGGCAAGAGTGTGGAGAAGAAAAAAAAACAACCCTTGTACACTCTTGTTAGGAATATAAATTGGTATACCCACTATGGAAAAGAGTTTAGTAGTTCCTCGAATAATTAAAGATAGAACTTCCATGTGATCCAGCAATCTCACTTCTGAGTATATATATTCAAAGGAAATGAAATCAGAACTTTGAAGAGGTAACTGTGCTCCATGTTAATTGCAGCATTATTTAAAGTAGACAAGCTATGAAAACTTACATGTCCATTGGTAGATGAATAAAGAAAACGTAGTATAAGTATACAATGGAATATCATTCATCTATATCATAGGAAATCCTACCTTTTGCTACATCAAGGATGAACTTGTAGGATATTTTGCTAGTAAAACTAACCAGACAGAAAAAGAGAAATCCTGTGTTATCTCACTTACATATGGAATCTAAAAAAGTTGAACTCATAGAAACAAAAAGTAGAATGGTGATTATCAGGGAATGGTGGGGGAGCAATTGAGGAGATTTTGATCAAAGTGTACAAACTCAGCTATAAGATTAATGAGTTCTAAAGATTGAATGAATAACATGGTGACTATAGTTAATAATAAGGTATACTTGAAATTTGCCAGATCTTAAGTTTTCTTGACATACAAAAGAGGGTAACTGTGAGATTATATGTTAATTAGCTTGATCATGGTAATCATTACACAATACATAAGTATGTCAGAACATCGCTCAGTACAACTTAAATATGTATATACTTATTTATTTGTTTGTCAATTATACCTTCATAAAGGTAAAAAAATAAAATAAAAACCATTTAGGAGAAAAAGAAAATGTAAGAAGGAAATGCCATGTTTTGACTGGTGAATAGGAACAAATCATGAAAGAAGTGGTATGACATTTTTAGGAGTTTGGGCTGAACAGTTCAGAACAGAGTTGCACATTTAAATGTCTTCAGAGGCCAGAGTGGAAATCCGATTCTGTGAAGTTGGCAGTAGTAATCAGTATTGAGTAGCGGAAACTGTGAACTACTGGAGACCTGGCTCATCTCTTGCTAAAAATTCTCCAAGTTCAAATGAGTTTAATATACAGTACTAGCCAACAGAATTCTCCTTGGGCCAGATTCGCTCAAAGGCCAACAGATTGTATTGCTTGTATGGAGCTCTAGTAAGCCACTGAAAAAATTTAATGATGTCATCGTGTTAGCATGATGATCTAAAGAGGCACTAATTTCCATGATTGTGGCTTTGTCGTGCTAGCTTGCTACTTAGGGAAGGTGAGGGGATGAGACTGTATTTTGAATGTTTTGTGTTGCACTAGACACAGAGGAGTACCCAACAAATAGTAATATCATTTTCCATTCTTGCTCCTTCTGTCTATCAGTAATTCTATAGAAAAGAGTAATCAGAATAAAGGGAGAACAATACTGACAGTGAGAGTAACAATTTACCACAAATTTTGTGGCTTACAACAGTAATTTATTCTCTCACAGTCCTAGAGGCTAGAAATCTGAAATAAGTTTCACTGAGTAAAAATCAAGGTATTGGCATAGGTTTGCTCCTTCGGGATGCTTTAAGGCACATTCTGTGCCTCGCATATTCCAGGATCTTGTGGATGTCAGTATTCCTTAGTTTGTAAGCACACCAGTCAAATCTTTGTCTCTGTGGTCACATTTCCTCTCCTCTTGTTAAAGTTTCTTTGGTCTCCCTATCCTAAGGATAAATATGATGGCATTTAGGGCCCACACAGATAATCCATGATAATCTCCCCACTTCCAGAACTTTTATGTAATAAATGGTAATATTCATAGGTTCCAGAAGTTAGGACGTGGATGTTCTCTGGGAGGCTAGTATTTATCCTGCCACAAGTAAGAAATAGTTTTTTTGGGCAAGTTGTTTTTGGAGTCTAGTTTAGTCAGAGTTCTCTGGAGAAAAGAACCAATAGGAGAGAGATACATGTCCTATTTCAGGATATATATATATATATATATATATATATATACCTAGATATACACCATCTAGTAGGAAGAAAACTACTAGACTTAGAAAACAACCTTTTCTTTTGCTTCTCAGCTTTATTATAAGATGCAGATATCTTTAAAGTCAGAAGTTAACTTAACTACGGTTTTCGAGGTGCTAACAAACTATTATCTTATGGTAGAATAAATGCTACAGTTGCCTATAAACATTTCTGTATATTAAATGCTCAAGGTTATTTGTGATTATTTGCATGTACAGTGATTATTTGCATCACTTTGGCTGTGATGTTTCTGATGCCTGGTTGACAACCCTAACACATGGAGCTTTAACTAAATGGGCCATCTATCCGCTGGCTTTTCTTTCACACAACGGTGGTAAGGGGCCCCCCTCTGCATGACAGCTTATCAGAGCTTCCTTAGTACTACCTGGTCTTTGGGAGTGCTGAGAACCCAGACTGTTTTGTATTCATACATGAATTCTTTCTGCTCTTCACTACATTTTGAGAAACACTGTAGTTGGCAGTTTTACTAAACAATGGAGAAAAACAGCAAGTGCTAAAAAATTGCAGAACCCATGTGATTTACAGAGGGATTTATAGAAAACTGTAAGATGAAATTATAGGTAAAATAAAGGAAGTGTTTTGAAGCAATCTTTCCACTAACAGTTTATGGAAAGTTTAGTATTGCAGCTGTCCAGGAAGCCTAATTATTCTAGTCTCTGTGGATTTACAAAACATACACATAATAGAGAAGGAAAGCAAGTGGAAAGACAGTAAAAGATGAACATTCTTCTTACTCTTTATTCCAGATATATAATAAAAACCTTGCATTTGTGAAGAATTGCACAAATTCAGTAAAGAATTGAAAACAGCAAAGTCTCAGTATCACATAAACCATCTAAATAAATAACATGGGAATACATATAATTAAATTTCTTACTACTATCATAATAATGGAAGATTCAGAATAAAAATATGAACGTGAAAAGAATGTAAATTTTTAGAACATCATGACAGTTTAGAAATGATCAGTTACCATGATTACATATTAAAAGTTGATGGTATGTATTTTATTACAACAGATGGAATATAGGGTCATTCTTATAAATTATTCTAAAATGATTTTTGGAACTATAAACATAGTGATATCAAAATATTAAAGTAAAGGGAAATAAAACAATTACATGACAGATATGACCTTATCAAGTAAGACATTTTTATAACAATTAAGACATTTTGCTGAAAATTTAAATGTGGCATTATCGCTGCCCTTATGTTTAGTGATTTCACAATAAGAATGATTTCTGAAAGTGTTTAACAGGTAATGATATACCAAAAAATGAAGTAAGTATTATCTACCTTGGATGTATCTCTGTCATGTGCATGTTTAAAAATTTTACATCATCAGAAAAAAAACCTTCCATTTTTAATTTATTTCCTTGTAAAGCTTCTAGAACTGTTCCTGCAATATAGTCTGCCCAAATAAAAAAAAATTAAAAATCAAAAACATCACCACCATGAAAAAAAGGTATCAATGATATTAAGGGGGGAGGATTCATTCCTGAATAAGAAGTAGAACACAAAAGAGTTCCCTCTTGCTGAAAAAATAGTAACCTACCAGAAAAACCAGTGATTGTTTGTTATAAAACCAGTGACAAGCCCTAGTCAAAGAAAACTAAAAGAACTAAACTCTACAGTTATGAGTGCTTCCTCTAGAGCTAAAGATCAGGGACACTTTCATATCTGGAGCTAGTTGATGAGGTTGGGGCAGGTGTAGATAGAAATAAACGCTCAGAGAGGAACAATTTCTCAGAGGACAAAAGAGAGAAATCTTGAGAAATCTGTGGGCTGAACTCTCATGTTGAAAACGAGAGGAGAGGAAAAAGCAAAGGTAACCTCTGCCAAGTAGTTATTTTTCAGGGGAATTCTTCAGAGTAAACAGAGCTGAGGCAAGGCTGAAAAGCAGAGAGAGGACTCCCAGTTTGGGAGTGTCTGTAAATTTGGCAAACAGTAGGAGACAAGCTTAGTTAATTTTGTGTGGTTTAGGGATCCAGCATCCTTGAGGTATTTGGTCTTAGGGCTCATTTGGAGGGAGAGAAAACTTAAATTCACCCTCAAAGCATTTGAAGTCAAAAATGAATTGAATTATGGAAGTCATGGGGCACCTGGGTGGCTCAGTGGTAGAGTGTCTGCCTTTGGCTCAGGTCATGATCCTGGTGTCCTAGGATTGAGTCCTGGCATTGGGCGCCCCACAAGGAGCCTGCTTCTCCCTCCATCTATGTCTCTGCCTCTCTCTCTCTCTCTCTGTTACTGTCATACATAAAACAAGAAAATAAAAAAAAAAAGAATTATGCAAGTCATAACTAAATCTCTGACTAATTCAACTTCCAGTAAGATCAATGATACCAGTCTTTTGGCTGAATAGAAGTTTGGAAGCTGAGCTGTAAAACAGAGATCTTAGAATTCCAGAGTTGAAATGACAAAGTTCTTCTGGGAGAAATGTTGCCTTTTTTGGCTGAATAATGCAAATTCCATGAAATTCCATCCATTCCAATTTACCAGATTGAAACAACAACAACAACAAAAAAATAGAAAACCTACCTGGGACTAAATCTGTTAAAGAAAATTAATTCATAGCAACAATAATTTTAATTATTATAGTTTAATTATTATAATAATTTTAAGAAGTTCCCCAAAACGAAATCCCCAGGCCTAGATGGCTTCATTGGTAAATGGTCTTAAACTTGTATATATGAATCATACCAACCTTACGTAAATTCAGAAAATAGAAGAAACATCTCAACTCATCTTATGAGGCCAGTATAACCATAATACCAAAATTAGACAAAGACATGACAAAAGAGAAATTACAAAACTTTGTTTAGTGCTGTTGCTGTCTTGAAATACTTAATGATTTTTTAACACAACATTAAGATACTAATTTTATTTTGTACTGGCCATACTTATTGTAAAAGACTGAATGATTTCTTCTTAAGATCAGAAAAAAGGTTAGGAAGTCCACTGTCTCCACTTCCATATCAATGTTGTACTGGAAGCCTTAACTGATATAGCAATTTAAGGAAGAAATGACAGGCTTAAATAGAAAAAAAAAATAGTAAAACTTCCTCTATGTAGATAGAAAGATTGTTTAAGTAGAAAAACCCAAGAAAAATATTTTTTTTTAATTACTAGAATTATAGGGGTGCTGGAGTAACTCAGTCAGTTAAGTGTCTGACTTAAGCTCAAGTCATGATCTCAGTGTCCAGGGATCAAGCCCCATGTTTGGCTCCCTGCTCAGCTGGGAGTCTGTTTCTTCTTCTCCCTCTCCTTCAATCTCGCCTCACTCTCCTGTGAACTCCCTCTCTCTTTCTCAAAGAAATAAATAAAAATTTTTAAAAATAAAATAAAATAAAATTATTAGAATTATTAAAATGAATTTTCAATCTGGCAGAGACAAGATCAGTAAACAAAAATCAATTGCATTTCTATATGCTAACAACAAACAAGAAGGAAAAGTTTTAAATTACTGTTTAAATTGGCATCAAACATCAAATATTTAGTAATTAGCTTAACAAAAGCTATGTGAAATCTATACACAGAAAAAATGCAAAATATTACACTGAGAACTTAAGGAAATCCTAAGTGAATAAAAAATATCATGCTTATGATTGGAATAATCAATCTTATTACAATAACACGTCTCCTTAAATTGATTTATAGGTTAAATACAATTCTATTTTTTCTTTTAGAAATAGAAATTTTCTCTAAAATTTATAGAGAAAAAGTGAGAATCAAAACAATTTTTTAAAGTTTTTATTTAAATTCCAGTTAATTAATACAGTATTAATATTAATACACATATTAGTTTCAAGGAGACAGTAGAGTGATCCAACACTTCCATAAAATGCTTGGTGATCATCACAGGACATACACTCCTTAATCCCTAACACATATTTAATCTGTGCACAACCCCACACGGATGATAACATCAGTTTGTTCTCTACAGTTGAGAGTCTATTTCTTGGTTTGTCTCTCTCTCCTTTTCCCTATGCTGGTTTGTTTTGTTTCTTAAATTCCACATATAAAAGTAAAATTTTCACTATTTGTACATCACTTGATAGATTTTTTAAGATTTTTATTTATTTATTCATGAGAGACACAGAGAGAGAATGAGAGAGAGAGAGAGGCAAAGACAACACAGGCAGAGGGAGAAGCAGGCTCCAGGCAGGGAGCCCGATGTGAGACTCCATCCCGGGACTTCAGGATCAGGCCCTGGGCAGGTGCTAAACTGCTGAGCCATCCAGGGAGCCCCATAACATGATATTCTATATAGAAAACCTGAAAGTCTTCATCAAAAAATTTCTAGAAAAGATACATGAATTCAGTAAAGTTACAGGATATGAAATCAATGTGCAGAAATCTGCTGCATTTCTATACACCAAAAATGAAGCAGCAGAAAGAGAAATTAAGGAATCAATCCCATTTACATTTGCACCAAACCCATAAAATGCCCAGGAATAAACCTAACCAGATAAGTGAAAGACCTATATTCTGAAAATTATAAAACACCGATGAAAGAAATTAAAAATGACATAAAGAAATGGAAAGACCTTCCATGCTAATGGATTAGAAGAACAAATATTTTTTAAATGTTTGCATTACCCAAAGCAATCTACACATTTATTGCAGTCCCTATCTAAATGCCAACATTTTTCACAGAGCTAGAACAATCTAAAATTGTATAGTACCATAAAAGACCCTGAAGAGCCAAAGCAATCTCTAAAAAGAAAAGCAAAGCTGGATGCACCACAATTCTGAACTTCAAGTTACATTACAAGACTATAGTGATCAAAACAGTATTGTATTGGCACAAAAATAGACACATAGATCAATGGAACAGAATAAAACAATTTTTAAAACAAAATTGAGAGATTTGCACTACTTGATTTTAAGACTTACTGTGAACCTGAAGACAAAGTAGCTTTGGTGTAAAGAGTAATAAATACATCAAGTATATAGGATAAAGAAACCAAAAAAACAAAATTAACAGAGTCAATATATTTTTAAGAACAGTCAATTGATTTTTAAGATTCCAGGACATAACTGAGGAAAGTATCTTTGCCAACATGAAGTGGCAAAAGATTTCTTAGAACACAAATAACACTAAGTATAAAACAAAATGTGGTAAATTCGATCTCATCAAAACTAAAACTATCTACTCTTCAAAAGACAATATAATGAATTTTAAAACAAAACAACCATTGACTGGTAGAGTTGTATTTTAACTTTTGCCCTTATTTTCTATTTTAATGCATTTTTTTTTCAAAGAATCTGTTCTGTTCCGTTCTTAAATTTCAAAATCTATTAAAGCTTTCTTTATGACCTGTGTATGAATGATTTCTTTTAAAACTTCAGAGCACTAAAAACACATGTGATTTTGGTTAGTTACAAAGTTTGACACCCTCATGACAGCCCATCAATCTCTCATATCTATAATTTTTCATAAAACGATATTCAAAAGTTATTTGGCCTTACCAACGCCTTCCAATCACTAATCCTGCTATGTTTTGCATTGTCCATAAGCTGCCAAAAAACTCACTTCCTTCTTTACCCAACTTAGATTCTGTAACTCATCTCTATAATTTTATCCTTACCTACTCCCTCTACTCCCTTGCACACATTTCCATTCAGTGTTCTCACATGGTAAAAATCCAAGTCCTGGTTAAATCTACCACTGTATTAATTCTGGGATTATACACAAACCATTGAATCTATCTAGAGAAATACTAAAATCAAGATGACAGATCTCATTTTAAATTTATGCCCATAAACATCAAGTGGGTCCTCAGTAATTTCAGTGATTCCACTACATATTCTTTAACAATTCATTCTCCCAGTTTTCTAGATTTCAATTTTATAAATTTTGGTCCTTAAATTTCTTAGAGGATTATCTTGAATATAGATGTTTGACTTAGAAAATAGAGACATTTTAAAGAAAACTTCTTTTTCTGATTAGGCCAAATCCAAAACTTTATAACCACATACACTGTCTTCACTTATATTCCTGCTTCTCTTTAAAGATACTTTGTTCCAGAGCTCTATTTAAAGGTTTAGTACCTCTAACATATCTTAAAAAAAAAAAGATTTTATTTATTTATTCATGAGAGACACAGAGAGATAAAGAGGCAGAGACACAGGCAGAGGGAGAAGCAGGCTCCATGCAGGGAACCCAATGTGGAATTCGTCCCAGGACTCCAGAATCACACCCTGGGCCGAAGGCAGATGCTCAACTGCTGAGCCACCCAGGCATCCCCTTCTAGCACATATTTTTCTACCACATCATCAGTTTATACTTTTCTACTGGATCATTTCCAGAGGTATATAGACATGTCATTACATCTCCAAGCATATCATAATAATGATAAAAAGGCTTTTCTCTCCCATGTTCCCAACTAGCTAGCTCCTAATCCATTTCTTTGCTTCCTTTTAAAGCAAAATCCTTTAAAGAGGTATCTAAGTCTGTTGTCTTCACTTCCTCTTTTAAGTTTTCTTCTTAGCCTTATCAGGCTTTTATCCCCATCAAATTACTAATCTATTCTCAGCAGAGTTGTATATGCTATGAAACTCATAAATTTTAAATGTAAGAGTTCTGTGCTTGCATTGGTCCCAAGAGGGCCTTAGCAATATTTTCACATAGTCATATGTATTATTTTTTTCATTTGTAAAAGAAGGTAAGTCAAGAGCAATTGGGTGGGACAGTTGTCTTAACTGCATTTGTGTCAATACTTCCTAGCCCAAGTCACCATTACTTCTTGCCCAACCCATTACAGGGCCTCCTAATTGTTCTCCCTCTTCCACTTTGCCAATTCCACTTCCTCCAATCAATTACCCACAGAGAAAGCAAGCTCTTTTTGAAAATAAAGTACATAATATCTCTCCTGTGAAAGGTTCTGAAAGAATGAAGGTTTTCCATGGTAGCCCTTACTGGACCTTAGCCCCATATTGGTCCTCTTCATCTCTCTTAATAAACCCAAATTGTCCACCAATGGCTACTAAACCAGAACTCTAGTCTTACTCCTTCTACATCCTGTCTCATTACTAACTTAATATAAAATTTCCCATACCTTTTGAGAATTTGAACCATAACAAAATTCTCAAAGAAACTAAACTTTTTACTTTCCCCAGTCTATTCTATCATATCTTTAAGCTCCACAGCCTCCCAGAATACTCATTTTAGAGTTGTTCTTACATTGTAAAATCTTACAAAACCTCATGCTTATTGTTCTCAGTTGTTTTTCTTCTTATGCAATCTTATACAAAATGCTATCTTGTGGCTCTCCCTAGCACTCAGGAAAAAAAAAAAAAGTATCTTTCAAGGTCACTCATGACCTTTCCTTCCATTCATTCCTTGTTCACTTTGTTAGCTACTCAGGGTTGTCTGTTCTTCAGATAAACCAGGACTGTTCTCTGTGAGGACTTTTGTCCTTGCTGTTCACCTTATCTGGAAAATGCTTGCCTTATAGAACTCACATATTTACATGTCCTGCCCTCACACATACTTTTGGTCTTTGTCAAATGTTACCTTCAGGGAGAGCCATATCCTAGCAATTTATCCATGGTAACCCTATTACCAAACTTGCCCTTGCCTATTACTCTCTTTTCACTACCCTATGTATTGCTATCATAGTGCATAATATGCGATTATATTATTACATATATCTTGATTTTTAATATTTTTTAATGTTTAATTTTTTTCTATTAGAAGAGAACCGTGAATTAAGAGATTTTTTTTGCCTCTGTGATTAATCACTTGTTGCATTTCCATCATTTACTTTTCATAAATAAATAAATTAATTAATTAATTAATATCATTTGACATTAAAAGATTTATGACAATTATGTATTTGAATTGAACCCTTTACCCAGAGTGGCTACTAACTCTCATGAATGAGATTAGGAAGATATAAAAACAACAGACTTTCATTGTCAAGGAAGAACAAGGTATCCAGAATATATGCAGAGAATGCGAGGAAAATTCAGATAGCTTCTATCTACTCCACTGTGGTATGCTGGAAAATGACCCAGCAAGATTAGGGTCTACAGCCTAATCCCCAGGAATCTATAACTATGTTATCTTACCTGGCAAAATAAATTATACAGAAGTGTTAAGGTACATCTGTTGAGATGAAGACATTAACCCAGATTGGCTGGTTGGGCCCAATCTAATCACATGAGTTCTTACAAAAGGGAAGCAGGAGTATCAAAGGCAGAAAGATATATGACAACAGAGACAGATATCAGAGAGAAAGATTGAAAGATGCTACTCTTCTGAGTTTTAATTTGAAGGAAGGAACCACAAACAAGAAATACAGGAGGCTTTTAAAGACAAAAAAAAAAAAAAAGAAAAAAAGAAAAGGCAAGGAAAGAGATTCCCCTCTAGAAATTCCAGAAAGAATACTGCCATGCAGATTTTAGCCCTAAAAGACCATTTTGAGATTTCTGACCTCCCAAAACTATAAGAAAATACATTGGGTTGTCATAAGCCACTAAATTTTTGGTAATTTCTTACAGCAGCAGTAAGAGACTAGTACAGGTATATAGCCATTCTCATATACAAAATGGCTCATTCTTTTTGGATATGTGCTATTTAGAATTCTACTCTACTCTGATGATATGGTGATTTTAATTTTCTCCTTTTCCTATAGTTTTATTGGTTTGTCTTTGTTTATCCATTCAATTTGAATTTTCCTATCTTTATGATAGAACTACACCTTTTAGAACACATCCATTTTGCTTTACAAAAGTATAGTTTTAAAAAAATGGTATTTCGTTCACTTACAACTGTGGCTTGATTCTATGTATTTGGTCTAAATTAAATCAGTGTAATTCATCATTTTACCAACACTTCTTTTGTTCTAACCTTCCTTTTTCCTTCTTTCATTCAATATGCCATATTAGTCTCTACTATTGAATTAAGAAACCCTTTGTAGACCTTTAGTTCCTCCTGAAGTATACTGAAAACCTCTTGTTTATTTATGGAGTGATTATTTAAAAATCAGACATTTACATTTTCCAGAGAATATTTATATACATCACTTATTTGATTCATACAAAAGTCCTGTGGTGCTGGTAGGGAAGATCTAATTATCCCCATTCTGTAGACTCCTAGAAATCTTAAGGCTCATTAAACTCCCTTCCTTAGCATCACTGTCTTCACTCTCAACCAATTATCTCAAGTAAGAACAGAAAAAATGATGGTACAAGGCTGTCCATGGAAAAATCTTCATCACTTTGTTGTATTATTACTTATACACTTATATCTGAATTATAATTTGTTACTTATTTTAAAGTCAGTTCTTGGTGGTAGTGCTGAATCTGGTATGACTTTAGTTTGAGGACCAGTAGAGGAAATTACATAATCACAGTGAAAGGTATCAGAAATTAAATTATGATAGAGTGGCCAGGATAAGCAGAAATAGGACCTATCCTAAAGTTGCTAATGGATAATTTTGTCATTAAGTCATTTTACTTACTCTAACACATAATGTAAATTGGACTTCTGTTCCACATATTTAACCAGAAAAGAGCATCAAAGGATGTTTGAAAGGAAAAGCACATATTCTTAGAGAAAAATATGTTTTAACAAAATTTTTAGTAAACCCTGAGATCTCAATTTTAGATATTGATACAATTATACATGGGCTAGTATTGTAATAACTGGTGTCAGATCAATGATATAATTTTTCATTCTTCTTTTGGTCAGATAAGAAAGAAATAAAACAGCATTTACTGAATGTGAATGCTAGGTATTATACTAAGTACATTTCTGTAAGTTCTCATAATTGTGTCCCAGTATGTCAGGTATTTTTACTATACCTGATATGTGCACTATTGAGAAAAATTGGGAAAAAAATTAAAAATGACCAAGAACATAATATACAGCAAGCACAGTATTTCAAATCAGCTACAGTCAGAATCAGACTGATTTCAAAAAGACAGAAAAGTGATATTAGATATGTCTTGTTACAATATAAAATGCAATTCTGAAAAATCTAACCTTCCCCTGGTGAAGGGTTCCGAAAGTGTGGTCCTATATCAGCAGAATCAGCATCACAAGGGAACTGAATAGAAGTGCAGATTTTTTTTTAATTTTTTTATTATTTATTTATGATAGGCACACAGTGAGAGAGAGAGGCAGAGACACAGGCAGAAGGAGAAGCAGGCTCCATGCACCGGGAGCCCGATGTGGGATTCGATCCCGGGTCTCCAGGATCACGCCCTGGGCCAAAGGCAGGCACTAAACCGCTGCACCACCCAGGGATCCCAGAAGTGCAGATTTTTAAGTCCCACCTTAGACTTAATCCAGCACTTTGTTTTTCAGTAAGCTTTCTGAGTGATGCTGTCTCCTCAAGTTTGAGAAGCATTGCCCTAGTCTAAGCCTCTCAGCTTCATTTCTTTGTCCTTTCACCCTAGAAATGCTCTCTGTAAAACCTTCCATTCAGCAAAACCCTCAGTAAGCAAAAATTTTTGTTTTGTTTCTTGGGTTATATTTTTTCCTAGAGTAGATGCTTGATTTTTCTAGACCTCCTTTAGCGCATATGAATTTCATTTCTTCCATTCCACATTACTGAGTACCATGTTTTCTTCCTCCTAAGACATTCAGTTTATGAGTTAAGTATTATTTGTTACAAGTATCTTTGCAGTGTCTGAGAGAGGAGAGTGGGCAGTTGAGGGAAAGCTCAAATGGATTTTTGGGCAGTCATAATTATGCTTGATATGACTTTTATATTTTTTTAAATATTTCAAATCGAAGATGAAGATGTAGAATGTCTTCATTTTTAAGGAATGGGGATGTTTGACCTGCTCCCCCCACTATTTACCTAATTTAATGTAGGGTCCTGGGATCCTTTTTAATAGGCTAGTTGTGGTGGACATATGCTAAGGTGATTCCCAATGATATCTAGTCTATCTCCTGGTCTTTATTCTTTTGTGAGAAATTTCCTTTGAGTTTGAACAGGACATATGACTAGCCTATAACCAATGAATTATGGCAAAGATAATAGGATATCACTCATACAATAAAGGATTGTGGGATTGTGGTTTTTTCTTTTTTAAGATTTCATTTATTTATTTGAGAGAAAGAGAGACAGAGAGTGTGAGAACTTGAACAGGGGGAGGGGCAGAGAGCAGCAGACTCCTCAACTGAGCAGGGAGCCCCACACAGAGCTGTATCACAGAACCCTGGGTTCATGACCTGAGAGAAAGGTGGATTCTTAACCAACTGAGCCAGCCAGGCTCCCCAAAGGATTGTTATATAAGATTTTATTTTAGCCTACTGGAGCCAGAAATTCTCCTTGCATGCTTGATGAAGTAACTGGATGTTTGAGACATCCCACATGACAAGGAACTATGGGCAGCCTAAAAGTAAACTGCAGCCAACAAGCAGCAAAAAGCTGAAGCACTGAGTCATATAGCAGCAAAGAAACCAATTCTAGATTATCTTGGAAGTGGACTCTTCCTCCTTGTGCCTCCAGATGAAAATGCAAGTAGCCAACATCTGCCCTGGAGACTGTGAGACCAATACAAATCAGAGAAGCCAGCAAGCCATGTCCAAACTACTGATTTACTAAACCTTTTGGATAATATATTCAAGTAATTTTAAGCTGCTAGGTTTATGGCATTTTTTATCATACACCAATACGAAATTAATACATTATTCTTTCCCAATTTGTCAACCTTTGTTTCACTCCTTCATTCTTCTCTCACAACAGCTTAAGGGAAAAGACACGGAGAACTTGAAAATTTGGGACACACTGTTACTTGTGGACTCTTCTTCCCTCTAGGCTGCCCAATTCCTCCATAAATCACATCTTACTTAGTTTCTTCTTTATGTTCAGGTCTGTTTTGAGCAGAAATGATTATTTCTGAAAGATCACAGTCATACTGGTTGGTGTCTCTCTCATTTTCCTCATAGAAGGTAGAAAACCCAAATCTTGGGAATTTCCCTGCCTGATGAGCTCTATGGGTGACAGAGTAGGACTTCATTCTTCAGGGATTTTCAGGTCTTTCCTTCTGGCTGCCTCATCTTTTCAGTCTGCTTTTTTCCAAATGTGAAGCATTTCTGAGATTGCATCCCATTAGTTTCTCTGCACTGCTTCTTGGAAAGCTAAGTAGAAACTGCTTTATTATTGCTTTATTTTCTCTCTCTCCCTGGTCACTGCTTTTAAAAGATTATGGTATACGACTATGGCTCTTCCTTAATTCCAGTAATGTAAGTATTGTTTGATAGTATCCATGTTGGGTTTTTTTTTCATTTTTTAGAAAGGAAAATACCTTTTATAATATTTTGCGTTCTGAAAATCCTCTCACCCTCTGGCATCCCTCCTTCTGAATCAATGGACTTTGATGCTGCAAGGCAAGGATGAATTACCAGCTAGAGAACCAAAATCATTTCTCAACTTTGACTGTTTTTCCTCTTAACTCCTTGAAAGGTAATAGTTTTAAGAGCCGGGCTTTGTTGATATGCAATCCTTTTATGTGTCAATACAATTCTGGTCAACAATGCAAATGTGCGAGGGGTAAGCAACTGTCAAGCAACTCTCAGATACCAGCTGGGTATCCTGCAATTTAATTCAATTCTGAAAATATCTACTGGGAGATAGCACTAGATTCTATAGGTTAAGGCATCAATCCCACTGGATTGTCTCCAAGTTCAGATGCCAATCACAAGTCCAAGTTGTTACCTATGCTTCTGACCAACTGGCTATAAATAAGAGATTCCCATGACCCCTTCCTTGGCTTTATTTTCTAGAGGTTCATAGAACTCAGGAAATCAGTTTACTCAATAAACTACCAGTTTATTATGAGAGATATTAAAGAATACCAATCAACAGTCAGATGAAGAGATGTATACATCAAGAAATGTGGGAAGGGGTGTGGAGCTTCAATGCTCTCAGGAGGAGTGCCAATCTCCCCCCATCTCCATGTATTCACCAATGCAGAAGCTCTCCATACCCATCCTTTAGGGTTTTAAAGGAGGGTTAATTAAATAGGCATGATGGATTAAATCTTTGGCCATTGGCTAGTGATTTAACCCCCAGCTCCTCTCCCCACACTGAAGGTCAGTGGTAGAACTGAAAGTTCCAACCCTCTAGTCACATGGTTGGTTCTCCTGGCAACTAGCCTTCATTCAAAGGTGCTTTCCAAATGTCACTTCATCAACATAACGAAAGACAACTTTATTGCTCTCATCACTGAGAATATTCTAAAGGTTTTAGAAGCTCTGTGCCGGAAGTGATGAATGAAGACCAAATATATCTTTCTCATTATAAATCACAATATCAGGATCAACTATCCCTCAATAAAGTTGTTTTAAAAGAGTGCTTATGAACTTGAATGTCATCTGGTCTGTAAGTCAAGGCTTCTCAAAATATGGTCCCTGTATCAGGTTTTTAACAGGATGCCTGGACACCAGCAAAGGAGGAGTTATGGCTAGCTATTGAAAGTTAGAGACCTGTCCTGGCAGCACTCCAAAAGCAAAGCTGCCAGAAGCAGGATCAAAATAGACAGGCCCAACACAAATAAGTCCAGAAACCATGACCAAGTAAAGGAGAAAAATTGTGAAACCCTGCTCCCAAAGAAATCCGCCCCCCCCCCCCGAGTAATATTCTACCCCCTAGTTAACACTTATAAAAAAGATAGAGACACATGAATCACTGGTGTGCAGCTTTCCATTCCTCTCGCCCTTTCTCACTCTCAACAATGTACTCCTACTTGGATAAGATTTCCCACTTGTACTGCTCAACCATTGTCTGATCTGTCCTTGAATTCTTTCTTGTGAAAGACCAAGAGCCTCTGGTTACATCCCAGGATGGGCTGGGAAGATACCTCAGGGCCCACAGGGCTCCCCAGTTCACCTGGCCACCCCTTTATCAGTAACATTAGCATCATCGGGAATTTTTAGAAATTAAATTCTTGGACTTCCTCCCAGAACTATTCAATAAGAAACTCTAAGAGTGAGGCCTAACAATCTGTGTTTCATTAAGCCCCCCAGGTGATTCTATTGCACAATAAAGATTGAGAACAGCTACTATGAAAATAGATGATGATAAGATAAAGAGAGTTAAGTGATAATATGATAGAAAGAAAATCGCTGAAAAATCCAAAAGGTAAAAATCCTCCCTTTGCAGCCTGGAGACAGTGGGAAGAAGTGAGTAATTTTAACTAATGAAAATATCCAGACATAGGCGGGGACTCTGAAAATACTAGAGCCAGTTGCCTATTGCCTTAAGTATTGCCTAAAGTCTGAGTGGGCTCAAGAGAGGCTCCCTCTCTACTTGCTCAGTTTAAAATGATGCCAGAGCAATGTAGCATGGTTGGTAGAAGGAGGTAGGTGAAATAAATCACATGGGATAATATAGCTGCTTCTCCATGGTTTGTGCACAGGATATAGAACAGTGAAAAATACGTAAGGAACGATCAGAGACCTGTGGTCGGGAAGGGGAGGCTGCTATGTGTGGAAAACACAATGACAAGAGATTTAGATAGACAGATATATAGATATGGATATAGATAGATATAGATAGATATAGATATAGATATAGATATAGATATAGATATAGATATAGATATAGATATAGATAGATATATGATCAACTGTCAGCAGCACTGGACACCATCACATACTCCAAAATCAGACAAGACCTGCTATGTCACAGGTGAAGTCAGTGTGGTCAGAGGCTGTGATCTAGACAAAAGCCCCATAGAGAAATGCAGAGTTTGTATTTCCTCTCTCCTGCCAACAGTCACTATGAAGACATTTCTACTACATCCAGTCACTATATTATGAAAGAAGAGAGAGGAGAAGGAAAATTCTATTGAAGAATTTCATTTCTAACTGATGCAATATTCACCAAGAAGAAAAAGTCTTCAATTGAAAGGATAATTCAAACCAGTGCTCAATGATTTATCACTGAATGACAAGTATAAATATCACTCCCTAACTCCTTATCCTGCTCCCTACTTTATAGGAGAATGAGAAGTGATCCCAGCTATAGAAAACAATGCTGTGCAGTATTAGTAACTGAATATAAGCAAGTTAAATTTTCAACCTTGCTGGATTTTGTTCATTTTTAACGACTAGAATTTTAAATTATGCTCTTTTTTGACATCTTATAGTGGCTGTTAGAATACTTTAATTTCCTCTGCCTCTCAAACATAAAATTGATATTTTGTCATTTTAGATAAAATATTTTTAATCTTTTCCATTTTTACACAGTTGATTTAGTTTTATTTTAAACTACAAATCATAAAAGCTAGCTAAAATTATATACTCAGTTAATCTGATTGTTTATCATATTACTTTAAAAAGACATCATTGAAGAAAAAATAATTTTTGCTATGTCACGTATTGGGCTGTGTATATTTATGTCCTCTGGACTTTCCATTTACCTTAATTTTTAGGTAATATGTCTTCAATACACAATGACCATGTTACAATTCTAATTATAAACTCCTTGGTGGCAACATTGATAATTGTAAAGATTTTTTCAGAGCAATGATGAAATAAATTATTCTACCTCCATCTATGCATCAGAAAATGCTTTGCAGGCTTAGCATAGAGATTACCTAGTTAAGGAGAGTCTTAAACTGTCTGCTTTAGCCTGTGTGTACAGAGGTGAAGAATCTAGGTAGGTTAAGAGAATTTCCACATGTGATTATGAGGAATGTAAGAAGAAAAGAATCCTGATTTCATGTGCTTTCTTCAATCATTAGAAAATATATTTAAATAACTACTTTATCCAGTTCTAACCCTAGGTACCCCAAGATGATTTGTGGGGGTAACGGGTGAGTGGGAGAGGTTTCAGGAGGGAGAAGGTAGCTACTCCCAAGTAACTTGCTAACAATATAGTTCAAAGACAAATATGAGAATACCAAGAGAATAAGTGATAATTTCTAAAAAATAGAAATATATTCAAAGTACAATTGTGTCACAGAAAAAGACACACCAATTCAGCCAGGAAGTAGTCAAGGGGACTTCTAAGGGTAGTAACATCTGAGCTAAAAGTTTAAAAAGGAAAGTTCTAAAGGGACTAGCAGGGGAAACACATTCCAAAAGAAAGATCAAGTTTTACTCTGGATGCACTTCTGATAAAGCCTGGAAATTCAGGGTAAAATACTTTCTTGCAAGTTGCAGTGACAAATTGTAAGAACCACAATTGTTAAATCAGGAAAACAAAGGCTGAAAGATACTGATTGGTTATTCTTCATCTCTGAAATAAAGACAATGAGTTATGATTAGGGTTAATTAAAAGGAGAAGCTCGTCAGATACAATTGGTAAATCCTGGAATGGATTTCGGAGGCTGTTTAATCTCCTTCCTAAATATAGACAAAGCTGCCCAAGGCTTTGCTTCATTAGAAAACAAAGAATACATGAACGTTAAAAATTTTCAGAATCAGAATTTGTATTCCTGTACTAACCATCAACTCAGAAGACAGACCATCTTCTTCTGCTTTTTAAGCAACAAAATAAACCCACCAACTAACAGAGAAAGTAAGCTGCATCTCATAATATCAACAACAGTTGAAACCACAAAAATATCAGCTTGTGTAAATGAAGATTTTCTTCTTAATAAGATATAATTTCAAAGAGCTACTCTGTGACCTGTGTCACTAATAGAGGGTTCATAAAGCTTCAAACCGAACTGTCTTTTTTTGAGATATAATGACAAAAAACATTCTACACTAGGTACACACTAGGGAATGGCAGAGTTGCCCTCATTAACAGAATTTCAAATATCTTGATTGTACCTGACCTGTGTTTTCCTATGCTAGTGTCTGTCATGTTCTCTCTGGCTTCTTACTCTTTTTGATTTATCTAAGAAATGATCTCTGAAGCTCCAGCCAAATGGCATTGCTCTGAAGTGCAGCCAGACTGCTCCCTAAATATAGTGCAAGGCCACCACGCCTTTCCAAATGCTAAGTAGTATTACATAAAAACTCTAGAAATGATTATCTATGAAAGCACTGAATAGGTGCTTTCTTGTTCACCAGATTCATTCTCTCATAAAAATGTTAGTTCCAATGGCAAGTTTGTGAGGAGAACTGGCTGTTGGTAGATCTTAGGTGAGCTCAGTGCAACTGAAAATCCCATTTTGATAGATAAAAACAATCTTTTCAGTTCTATCTCCCATGGCTTTATTTTTGGTAACAAAGCTCTTCACTTAGCATATAGACAACTTATTTCTTCTGCTAGTGCTACATGCAGTAACTAAATACTTCAGTGGAACTGTTGCTCTCTATAGTTTTGTTCACTTATACAAAATAAACTCACCCTTAATAGCATGACCTTCCCATAGTATCAGAATAGTTATAAATATGTGACAACTGAAGATTCTTCTATCACTGTAGATGGAACAAAATACAGAAACTATTGTAAAATGTGTCCTGTGAGTTGTGTGTGTGTGAGTGTTTTAAGATTTTATTTATTTGAGAGAAAGTGGGAGAGACAAAGAGAGGGAGCAAGAGCAGGAGCAGGTGGCAAGGGGGCAGAGGGAGAGGAAGAAGCAGACTCCCCACTGAGCAGGGAGCCCAATGCAAGGCCCAATTCCAGGCCTGGGATCATGGCCTGAGCTGAAGGCAGGTGCTCAAATGACTGAGTCACCCAGGAGCCCTGAGGTGTGTTCTATTTACACTGTATGAAATTATTAATATAAAGACAGAATTCTAATTATCATGATCTAGAATGAGTTTTGTTTTGTTTTCCAGGGTCCCTGCAGGCTGGCCTAGCCATTCCAGCCTCCCTCATGACATTCAGAGCAAGTTATAGGCACTCAGAGAGGTGGTAGGAGCAGTATAGGGCTACCAAGGGGGTACACACAATTCCTGGGCCAAGACAGGTCATAGCTTCCTTCCAGGCTGCCTGAGGACCACCCTGAGCCATCACCGGCCAGAAGTGAGCCCTGGGGAAGGTAGCTCTGTGACTGCCAATTTCAGCAAACACAGAAACAGGGTGTTATTATATTAGGTTATTATATTATATCAGCTCTGAGGTCCTTGCTTAAACAGATAAAAACATCATTTCACTCTGTTATCTAAAAATGATTTATGAGTCTTTGACTCCCAAAATATATACATCTTATTATCTATGCCAATATTTGTCACAAAAGTTATATATATGCCACAACTCTTAAAACACTCAACAATGGAGGCTATTTGTACATATTTAAAGCAAAAATACATAACCCATATGTGGTTCTGAATACATCTGATATTTATTATATTTCTGAGACTTTCTCTTTGGCTTCCTATACAGCTGATTTTTATGAATGATCCTTGTGGTTCAAAAAAGCTGGTGCTTTCTCTGCATCTCATATAAGATCGATTTATCTATCTATCTCTACTGATAGGATCTTACTGTTTTATACACACATCATACATACTACATGGAGATTTTCATCTTTCTTTTTTTTTTGCAGCTTTATCTTTTTTCTAACATTGACTACAATCTGACATTAATGTTGATCTATGCTTTTCCTTATCTTTGCTAGTTATTATTTTGAAGGAAGCCTATTAGATGCATATATATAGGCCATCGCAATACTGTCTTCATCATGTTTATTTCACCAGAACATAATATTATTCTTTATTTCTTGTGCTTTTCATATTAAATTCTATTCTGCTCTGTACCTAAATGTGTTATCCAAGCTTTCTTCTCATTGCCCATAATAGGTTTTTAATCCTTTATTTTTACTATTTCTGTACCATTTTTATTTAAAGTCTGTTAGTTTAAACTCTAAAGTATTGAATCCCATTTGATTCTCCAGTTTGAGAGTATCCCCACTGATTGTTGAACTCAACCTATTTAATCTCTTGTGTCTACTATTATATTGATATACATGTGTGTGGTTTGTGCTTTATATTTTGCAAATTTCATCTGTTTCTCCTTTTTTTCCTTCTTTATGCTTTTAGTTAGACAATGAATTGTAATGGCTGGATTGAAAGTTGCTTATTTCATCTCTATCTATTGTTTCCCCAATGATTATATTTTCATTAATTTTTCCTCTAACCATGCTTAAATATCTACAGTATTTCCCTAAACATGAAATTCCCCTTTGCATACTCTTACTTTCTTGTTTCCCTGCCTTATTAACTGAATATGGAATTTTAGTCTTCTGTATGGGTATGAGGATTATTGCATAGTTTCTTATTAGATTTCTTTTCTTACTTTTCCTATTTCCCTGTCTTCTCTCTCTGTCTGAAATACTGTATCTCAGTCTTTTATTTTGAAAATAATGAACCAGATAGAAGATAGTAAGATGCAATTTCTTTCCTTCAAAACTTTGAAAATCTAACTTTACTCTTTTTTAACCAAGACTTTTATTAAAAAGCTGTTCTTCTAATTTCTATTTATTTTGTTGTTGCCTGATTTTATTCATATTTCTTTGCTTATAGAAATTTGTGGTCATCATTTCTTCAAACCTATCTTCCCTTTATTTTTTCCTATTATTGGATTCATAGTTATAATATTTATTCCTATGTATCTTAAATTTTTATTTTTTTAAATTAGCACTTCTACTGTTTTGCAGTACAGTTCCTCATTTTGGTGGTACAGTATACCAATTTAATCTATGGCTATGTTCATTCTATTATGTATCCATATTTGAGCTCTTTCTAACTGTTAACATTTTTCATATGTTTTCAATTAGTTTTGACTTATAACTACTTGATCTTTATCTCTTCATTTTCATTTTTTAATCCTCATATAATTAATTCTACTTCATTTAGTATGAACTTTATTACTCACATTCCATAGTATTTCTTTTTCCATGGAAAATTTATGTTTCCCTGCATCCATATATACCCAGAGAAAAGGGATAAAATCCCAAGTCTAACTCATGGTTAGTAAGTTCATATTTAACTATGTAAAACATTTTCAGTGTTTTTCAAAATGGTTATATGTGACATTCTCACCAAAACTCAATGGAAATTCCAATTCTG
Organism: Vulpes vulpes; assembly: GCF_048418805.1. NCBI lineage: Eukaryota > Metazoa > Chordata > Mammalia > Carnivora > Canidae > Vulpes > Vulpes vulpes. The sequence continues at coordinate 66,715,091 of NC_132787.1, forward strand.
CATACATGCCTGTGCTAGGTATGGACAGTTTTTGTGTTTTGTCATGTTCATATCTGTTTGTTTCTTTTATTGTTCATTTTTTTTGTTTGTTTGGTTGGTTTGGTTATTATTCATCCATTCTAAAAAGTGTGTAATAACAAATCATTGTGGTTTTAATTTTCACTTTTCCCTAATGACTACAGGGCCAAGCATCTTTTCGTGTGCTTATTTGTCATCAGAATATCTTCTTTGTGGAAGTGTTTGTTCAAAAATTTACCATTTGTTATTGATTTGAATGTCACTTTTTTGAACTTTGAGAGTCTTTATGTTTTATTTCTACAAATTCTTTATTACATATAATTATTGAAAATATTTTTTCCCAGTTCATGTCTTGTCTCATCATTCTCTTAACATTATCTTTTAAAAAGCAGCAGTTTATAATTTTGATAAAATCCAATTCTTTATTTTTTCTGTGAAGGGCCTATTTTTGTTGTTATATACAAGAAATATTTAATTCAAGGTTACAAAGATGTTTTCCAGAAGTTTTCTATGTTAGGGATTTGGGGGAGGGGGCCATGATAAATTATGAGTTGATATTTATATAAGACAAGGTCTTGAAATTTTCATTTTTGTTTTATCATATAGATATCCAACTGTAAGTCTTCCATCTTTGTAATTATTTGTCAAAATCTTTTAGACTATTCACATTCCTTTATCTTTCCACATAAATTTTAGAATCAGCTTGTTGATTTCCATGAAAAAAACATTCTGAGATTTTTTTTTTTTTTTTTATGATAGGCACACAGTGAGAGAGAGAGAGAGGCAGAGACACAGGCAGAGGGAGAAGCAGGCTCCATGCACTGGGAGCCTGACGTGGGATTCGATCCCTGGTCTCCAGGATCACGCCCTGGACCAAAGGTAGGCGCTAAACCGCTGCGCCACCCAGGGATCCCACATTCTGAGATTTTTATTGGAATTGTGTCAAATCTATCAGTAAGCTTGAAGAAAACTAGTATCTTAGCAATATTGATTTTTCCAAACTATGAATACAGTATACCTCAAAAGTTATCTTTTATTTCTTTAATAAGTTTATTGTATCATTTATTTGGTACTATTTTTTTTTTAATTTTTTTTTTTTAATTTATGTATGATAGTCACAGAGAGAGAGAGAGAGGCAGAGACACAGGCAGAGGGAGAAGCAGGCTCCATGCACCGGGAGCCCGATGTGGGATTCGATCCCGGGTCTCCAGGATCGCGCCCTGGGCCAAAGGCAGGCGCTAAACCGCTGCGCCACCCAGGGATCCCTGGTACTAATTTTTAATTTTAGCTTCTAATTGTTCATTTTTAACTTGGTTTTTGCATATAAACCTTGTATCCTACAATATTGCTAATACAAATTTTAGTTCTAATAGCTTTCTTGATGATTCTTTGGGATTTTTCTATATGGGTGTTGTATTCTGACATATATATATATATATATATATATATATATATATATATATATATATATAAAACGTTATTTATTCATGAGAGACACAGAGAGAGAGAGGCAGAGACATAGGCAAGGGAGAAGCAGGCTCCTTGTAGGGAGTCTGATGCAGGACTTGATCCCAGGATCCCGGGATCATGACCTGAGCCAAGGCAGATGGCTCAACTACTGAGCCACTCAGGTGCCCTGTATTCTGATTTATAGTAAGAAATATATATTTGTTCTTCATCCATAGTTCCAGAAACAGGCCTTCTGAAACTTGTGATTTCCTAAGTGAGGAGTGCACTAGGAGCATCTTTTATTCTATTGAGGTGACTCTGGGTGGGCTGCTGGATGGCTATTGGATGAGAACTTGTTTATCAGAAAGACCAAGCCATGATTAGAAGCTTGGAATTTTCAGTCTCACCTACCATCCTTGAAAGATGGGAGAAAGGCTGGAAATGGAATTAATAATTGATAATGCCTATGTGGATAAGCTTTCATAAAATCTATGTAGTAGGCGGTTCTGAGAGCTTCCAGGTTGGTGAATACAACCACACTGAGAGGATGACATACTCCAACTCCATGGAGGACAGAAGTTCTTTTGCTCAGGACTCTCCCAGACTTCGCCCTATGTATCTCTTTATCTAGCTATTCATCTGTATCTTTTATCATATCCTATAATTAACTATAAACATAAGTAGATTTTTCCCTAGTCTGTGAGCCACTCTAGCAAATTAATCAGACTTGAGGAGAGGATTGTGGGAGCCTCCTAAATGTAGCCAAATTACACAGAAGTTGTGGGTGACCTAGGGGCCTACTATCTGGAGTGCAGCGGGAGTAGTCTTGTGGAATAGAGCACTTAACCTATGGAATCTGAAGCTATCTTCCAGTAAGATAGTGTCAGAGTGAGTTGAATTTTCAGGACACTGCTGGTATCCAAGAATTGCTTGTTGCTATGGGGAAAAACCTTCACACATTTGGTGACCAGAGTATCAGAAATGAAGTGTTTTGAATGAATAACAAAGGATTCAAACAGGAAAGAAACACAGTAGGGAAGAACTTAGTTTTTCCATTCTAATATAAAATCATGTTGATTATAAGTATCTTCATTTTTTTCTTTTCTAAGCTGTGTTCATTTTACAATTTTGCTTGCCTTATTATAGTAGGAATTAGTGTGTTGCAGAATAAGTGATGACAGCCATATTTTTTATCTTGGGGGAAAACAATCTTTAACTCCCAAATATGATACCAATTGTAGGATTTTTGTAGGTGCTGTTTATCAGATTGAGATATTTCATTCTGGTTCTAGATTTCTAAAAGTTATTTTTTTCACTTTCCTTGAAGAACTTCACTTTATTTGAAAGTCTCAATTCCCTACTAATTAATGGTACCTTAGGTCCTGCTCACAGAGTATTTATTCAGCACCCAGTTGCCCACAGAATCATCTGAAAGAATTTCCCACTATTACTTTGAGATCTCCCTTCATTTTCAATCCTGAAAATCAGCCCCTCCAACATATATGTATATTTCTGTTTTTGCTGATATTGTGAAACACTGCTGTAAGTGTTTTAAATTGTTATAATTTCCCAGTATTCCATGAATGTAGTGAATTAGTTTAATTTTCCATGTTTCTAGAGTCAGAAATTAATATTCCCATTCTGCAGGTTAGGATTCAAATGTTTAGTACCTTATTTTTAGAGGATGGGAAACTGAGTCCCCAAGAAGACAAGAAATTATAAAATTCAAATCTGCTTGATCTTAAAATTCATCTCTTTCTGTTAGTCTATGAAACATTACATATGTCAAAGTGGACAGCACAACAGTGAAAACGGTATGGCTTAGGCAATATGTATAATTTAATCTGGTGTTTCTAAAATATTTTGAATTTATAAAAAAGGTAAAAAGTAAATATTTTGTTGATTTAAAACATTTTGTTAATTTCCCAAGAATTATTTTTACCTACTTCAGTCATAATTGTATTAATTTCATGCAATAGTCACATCAAAAATAGACATTTTTCCAAAGAAGACATACAGATGACTAACAGACACATGAATAGATTCTCAACATCACTCATCATACAAATAAAAACCATGATGAGACACTACTTCACACCTGGTTAAAATTAACAACAGAAAACCAAAAATGTTGGTGAGGATGTGGAGAAAGGGGAACACTCTTACACTGTTGGTAGGAATGCAAACTGTTGCAGCCACTCTGAAAAACAGTATGGAGGTGCCTCAAAAAATTAAAAATAGAACTATCCAATGATCCAGAATTGTACTACTAGGTGTTTACCCAAAGAATACAAAAATACTAATTCAAAGGGATACATGTACCCCGATGTTTATAGCAGCATTATCTACAATAACCAAATTAATGGAAATAGCCCAAATGTTCATTGATGAATGGATAAAGAAGATGTAATATATGTATGCAAAGGAATATTTATACAAAGGAAGGTTTCATTTTCAAAAAAAAAAATGAAATCTTGCCATTTGCAACAACATGGATGGGGCTGGAGTGTATTATACTAAGTGAAATAAATCAGAGAAATACAAATACCATATAATTTCACTCATATGTGGAATTTAAGAAACAAAACAGATGAACATAGGGGAAGGGAAAAAAAGAGAGAGGGAGGCAAACCATAAGAGACCCTTAACTATTGAGAACAAACTGAAGGTTGCTGGAAGGGAGGTTTGGGGGAATAGGTTAAATGGGTGGTGGACATTGAATAGGGCACTTGTAATAAGCACTGAGTGTTATACGTAAATGATAAATCACTAGATTTTACTCCTAAAAGCAATATTACACTATATGTTAACTAGAATTTAAATAAAAACTTACAATAGATGATAGATGATGATAGATAGATAGATAGATAGATGATAGATAGATAGATAGATGACAAAATGTATAGAACAGATAATAGAATCTAATGAAATAATGGTGACTTCTAGTTAAATAGTGAAAATTTCAAATACATACTGATGCAGAAGGGAGTATTTCCAGTGATGAACTCATCTGACATCTTGTCACACACTGTATATGCCAGATGATCTTAGGTTTAGCTAGTACTATGAATGAATTTGTGTTTAAAAGAGCCAGAGCTTATGTTAAATTAACAGGAAAGGAACAAATAAATTGGTGTTTTGTTTTTTGTTTTGTTTTGTTTTGCGTGAAAGCTAATTTTACATGTTTAGAACAAATAAATATCTACTGCTAAATACAAATCACTGACATTTTAAAAATCCATGTTATTTGTTGCCTTTTAAACATATTCAGTGACATTCTGTTTTGTATTGTGCTGTTTAAAGCAATACAAAATTCAAACTGCCCTTCTGAAGAGTATATTTTCAAATATTTTAACACCTTAATGACTTCTCACTGAACCATAAAAATGTTTATGCATTCATTTTTCAAAGCATTTAGACTATGGGAAGCTCACAATAAGATGTAAAAAACAAATTGTGATTGCTAGGGCATAATTTTTTGGTGTGTGTATGTATGCATAATGAAAGGAAGAAAACTGCCTTACCAAAGTGAATTCTTATAGATAATCGTAAAATGGAAGGAAGGGAAATAATTAATAACTTTCTTCTAGTGTATTATTTATACAAACCTCTTGACAGGATGAAGCAACAACTATCAAGCCTCAATTTGTGTTAAGTGTTTTCATATGGTAATGGATGAAATAACTCTGAATTTAGCAAATTTTTAGATCTGCTACTTTTTATGTCTCCAAGGTTTACAATTGCTCTATCAGTCATCGTTTTATCTTTTATCACCTGAGTGATTAAAGATGGGCATTATAGTTAATCACGTTTACCTCATAGAATATTCAAATTGTCATAACAAGCATCAAAAATGGCCTCACATAGTGTCATAAATAGACCCAAATGAGGATTCAGAAGATTTACTCTATAATATAAATACCAAAACAAGGCAGTCTAACAAGTACATGGATTATGTAGTCATCTAAATAGGTTTATTTGAGAGGCACACAAGACTTTTTCTAGGCAAGGATTTTGTCCACTCATTGACAGCGTCCCTGAAATTGCATATTTAGGATTTATTCCTTTGGTTTAGACATTGAAATTTCTAAAATCCTCATTTTTAAAAAGCAAGTAGCACTGAGAATTACAGTAATAGTTTCCAGTCTTGCCACTTATTCATCGATACTAACATATCAACTAATTTTATTATCAATGGTTAAATTTCATTACCAACTACACATTTTCAATTTGAATGTCATGGCCCTAATATATGACATTCATTGATCTACTAGTTCCTCCTTGGTGCCATCCCCAAAATGACAGAATCAGATATCCATCCATATGATTACAGGTACTATATTTCTGGAAGTAAGATTTATATGTACTCTATGAAACGTTGAAAATAGCCTATTGCCTTCTCATCCCCAATGATGTTCATTCTACTGAGGGTATTTATTTTTGCTCATATTCATTTATGTTCACTGGAGGCATTTGAGCACTTAGTGAAAATTATGGACCTGAGTTCATAAAAAATCTAAAAACAAAACCAAATTTGGGCCCTGAGTAGCTATATTATTTTGATTATTTCATTTAAATCCAGATTATCATTTACCTTCTGTGCCATGTGTATGTTTGGAGGAATGTCGCTCTTATTAGATATTGCTACTAGAAGTTGTTACATTATAAAAACTGTCTAGGAATGCCTTACCATTGGTATTCTGGAATAATTCATATCAAATGAAAATTTTCTATAAATTTTGAAGTAATTCTTTGACTTATTTTAGTGTATCCCATTATTGTTTATTCCATTATTGTTTTCATCAGATCAGCTAGTATACTAATTCTTCTTCTGTTACTTAGGAGACTTTTTTTTAAATGAGATAGTGTATTTTTGCCAAAGTTGCATGTATAATTATTTTATACATTTTACTACTTTCCATAATTATTATTATATGAACTTCCTTATTCCATAATTTGTCTTTTTGACTTTTCTTATTTCCCATATTATTCCTTTTTTATTTTTTAAAGATTGTATTTATTTATTTGAAAGAGAGAGCACAAACTCGTGGAACAGCCAGGCAGAGAGAGAGGAGGAGTCAGTAACAGACTCTCCAGACACATGAGGCTCAATCCCAGTACCCCTAGATCAAGATGTGAGCCGAAGGCAGACACTGAACTGTTTGAGCAATGCTGGTGCCCCTAACCTGTTATTTTTGACTAGACTAGACTAATAATTTACTATTTTTCACTTTTTTCTCAAAAAATAATGTGTTAAGAAGAAATGTCATTTAAAAATAATATATTTTTGTAAGTATCACACACTAGTGGCAAATTAAGAGTAGATTTATTAAGTAGTCTTAGGCAAAGGGCCACTTAAATATATTCATTATTTTTAAAAATATGTTTGATTTTATAAATTCTTAAAAGATCAAAAGTCACATTTATTTCCACTGTTGATATAGCCAAAATGTATTTCTCAGAATAAAAACCATTACTCTAAATAAGTCATAGGATATAATGTATGACATGGGACTATAGTTTATACTACTCTTTTGTATATTTGAAAGTTGCTAAGACTGTAAATCTTAAAATTTCTCATCACAAGAAAAAAATTATAACTATCTGTGGTAATACATGTTAACCAGACTTATTGTGCGATCATTCATAATATATACAAATATCCAATCATTATGTTATATACCTAAAACCAAGATAATGCTATATATCAATTATATCCCAGCAAAAAAAGGAAAAAATAAAACTGAACCATAGAAATTTAAAAGAAATACAGTGATAATCCAATTTAAATTCAGTAGGAATTTTCTTTCTTATGTTTCTAGTCCTAAGAACAAACACATATAAGCACATTTTTAATGTTAGAACTTGAAGGAAAATTGGTAATGTGATTAATTGGCAAGGTCTTGGCTGAATAATAGTAACCGCTAACAATTATGTAGGGAATCATCAAATTATCATTCCTGGGTGAATCATCTCATTAATAATCTTTTAATTTTGTCTATGAGTTTGTTACTTGTATTATCCCCTATTTTTCAGATGAAACAAGCAAATTTTAAATGTAGATTTCCAAATGTAGAAAATCCCAAGGGCAAAAAACAAAACAAAAACAAAAACAAGAACCAATGAACAGGTTTATCGAGGTTTCAGGATTCAATATCAACATACAAAAATTAATTGCATTTCAAAGTATTAGCAACATATAATTTAAAAATGGAATTAGGAAAAAAATCCATTTAAAATAGCACCAAAAAGAATGAAATATTTAAGAATAAATTTTAACAACTGAAGTATAGAGCTTAAAAACTACAAAACATTACGATCAAAAATTTAAAAAGATCTTAAAGAATGGAGAGACATTCCATGTTCATTGATTGCCAGAATCAACATTCTTAAAATGAGAATTCTCCCCAAATTGCTCTACAGCTTCATCACAATCCCTATCAAACCTTACAGATTTACCCTGATATCTATATGGAAATACAAACACCTAGATTAGCCAAAACAATTTTGCCCAAGCAAAGATAAGTTAGAGTACCTATATTACCCAAATACAAAAGTTACTTTAAAGCCACAATAATCAAGACAGTATGGTATTGGTTCAAGAACAAGAATATTGATCATTGGGGAGGGATGGGATTGGGGGATGATAACACAAGAATACAGAAAGAAGCACTTTTGTTTTCTGTCTTCATTAAACTTCACAGCTCTGTTCCAGGGTGAGCTACAATTTCTATCTACCCCAGCATTACAAAGTCTGCCCTTGCTCAAGGGTTTACTTTTAATTCCTATATTATCATTTATCCCATTAGCAACTCTGGAAGAAACAAAGGAACAAAACAAATCTGTCAGCATCTTATTTCATGACCTACAGAATGAAGAACCAGAGTCTTAAAGTGACATTTCCAATGTTAAAATACTCATTTCAGGATCAACATAGTATCCTCTGTTTCATGGCCAGTTCTCAGGTAAAACTATGCTGAAGGGAAACGTACATTATTTTTTAATTTATTGATGTGTGTGCATGCATGTATGTTACCTTCTCTTAATTTTGAATCATATACTAGTATCAGCAAATGCATTTATTTTTTCCTTTGAGATTAAATTGTCCAGTCATTTTATTCCCCTCCATATTAGCAGCTCCATTAGCTGAAAGGATCAGGGCATGCATGCCAAGGTATTAGGAAACAAGGAAAGAGGGAAAAATGCTAATAGGAAAAGGTTAGGCCATGGATCCTTTCCAGTTTAATTTTCCATTTTGCTACCATCAGACAGAAAATTCTGAATACTAGCAGCCTCACACAACTGGGCCAAAATTGGTACTTGATGAATAATAACATATTTAAATGGCAGATACTATAGAGGAAGAACTTGCAAATGTGATGAAGACAAATATTTTTGAAAAAGCCAAAATAATTTTCAGGACAGCCATTTGAAAAATTATTATTTTTTAAATGTATAGCATTTAAACAGTGACCATTTTGTGAAGGGTAAAAGGAACAATTTCATGGCTGCATTTGCTTTTACTGCTATTGCCTTCTCTTATAAGTAGAGTGATTATAAAGATAAAAGTAATGACAGAAAATTTGGCCTTACAAATTTATTTTTTCACGGAAAAAAAAAAACAAGATGCACTTGAAAAGTTATGTTAATAAACTTGAGGAAATTCTAAAAGTAAAAAGATTTAACTGCTATCCTTTTTATTTGGAAAGATTTATAATTTTTTAAAAATATATAGTTTTCCAAAAGTGTTATTTAAAATTATAAAAAATAATTTTAAAATAGTTGCTTTCTACTTATGTCCTACTATGTACTCAGAGTTCTTCTTGGTTATCCCTTGTTATTCTTGACATTTTTATGATGCTGATATACTATCGGCATTTGAAAATAAAAATCAGTCATTTATTTAAAAAACATTTATGACTCCCCAAGAAGGCATCTGACCTGCCTAACATCACTCTGCAAGCCAACTGTTTGAGCTAAAATTTAAACCCGTTTTGATTTTAAAGCATATACCCTTTCCCTCCACTTCTATCTTGTGAAGATATTGAAAATACATGGAACTCATATATTGTTGTGCATTCCAATTGGTTCTGTCCTTTTTACATTAACGTCACCATTATTTTTATCATTTATGTATTAAAGGTTCATACTAATCTATATTATCACCATATAATAATATAAACATACAGAAAATTAGAGAAAACTAAAAGTGAAAATACAATACTAAATATAATCTTAACACCTAAAGCAATTTCATTTATATACTTCCAGTTTTTCTGTGAGTTTATGTAGAAGATGTTATGTTGTAGTGCTACCTAGAGCCACAGCCTGTTGTATTTATTTTACAAGTTAGGAGTACTTTATTCAATTCTCACGAGTCTAAGAGAAAGTAACTGTTATTATTCCCATTTTACAAATGAGAGTACTGGCACACTTTTTAGTTTTATCTTGTACATTTACTGCCCCAGATGTGGATTTTGTAATTTCTCCCAAGTGTCCTGTTTTCTGTTAGTGGGAAATGGTATTTGGAGAATTTAATCGAGGCATCACAAGTACCAATTCTATACCTTTTCATTGTACAAGGTTGGTAAGTAATATTTTACAGATAATATACATCATGAACTCATGCTGATAATTCTCTTTTTTCATGCTGATAATTCTAACTCCAATGTATCCTACATATCATTAAATAACAACCAACAAATTACAAAATCAACAAAACAGGACACAGTGTTTTGTTTTCCCATTTTTTTTAAGATTCTATTTTTAAGTAATTCTACACCCAATGGGAGGCTCAAACTCAAAACCCCAAGATCAAGAGTCACATGCTTCACTCACTGAGTGAGCCAGGCACCAGTTTTCCCACTATTTTTTGTCCTTAGAATATCCCACAAAAATGTATATGTTACAACACTTCTTTTATTTTTTATTTTATCTTTTTACAGCATAAAAAATAAAAGTAATTTGAAATAGTTTATGTATGCTTATTCCACCAACTAGATATACACATAGGTCCTTCTTTCTTTTTCCTTGGATTCTTTATATTTAGGCATTTTTTCCTCAACATAATTTTGTTTTTTATTAAAAACAAGTAATTTGAAATAGTACTTTTAAAAGTACTATTTTAAAATAGTAATTTGAAATAGTTTAAAAAGTAATTTGAAATAGTTTATGTATGCTTATTCCACCAACTAGATATACACATAGGTCCTTCTTTCTTTTTCCTTGGATTCTTTATATTTAGGCATTTTTTCCTCAACATAATTTTGTTTTTTATTAACATAAACCATCTACCTTCTGTTCTTAGATTTCCACTCTCTTTCCTCCACCTTATAGGTAAATATTTTAGCAGTTATATAAATTGTCCTTTCATTTAAATATATACATACACAAATACATAAATATACTCAGTTTGGGGATGCCTGGGTGGCTCAATGGTTGAGCATCTGCCTTCGGCCCAGGGAGTAATCCTGGAGTCCTGGGATTGAGTCCCGCATTGGGCTCCCTGCATGGAGCCTGCTTCTCTCTCTGTCTATGCCTCTGCCCCTCTCTGTGTGTCTCTCATGGATAAAGAAATAAAATCAAAATATTTAATATTTTCCATATTTTAAAAAATAGCATAACATTTTTCTTTTCTTGCTTTTTTATTCAAAAATACTTTAATGACTATTCCATCAAAATAAATAGCTAGATAACTGACTGTATAGCTGTGTACTATGCCATTTAGTTACTGTATCATATTTTATCCAGTTAGGCTTTTACTGATGTATGTTTGCGTTGCTTCCAGTCTTTTACTATCACAAAGAGTACATCTGTCTTTTTTATTTTTTTAACCAGTGTGTCATAGAAATAGCCTCTTGGAAGTAAAATTGCTAATCAAAGTGTAATTGCATATGTAATTTTGCTAGGTATTGCCAAATTTCCCTCGTAGATGTTGTACCAGTTTGTATTCTTGCCAGCAATTATGAGAGTGCCTATTTCCCCACAATCTTGCCAGCAGAGTATGTTGTCACATTTTTGAATTTCTGCCCATTTAATAGGTGAAAAATGTTATTCCTCTGTAATTTCACTTTGTATTGCTTTTGCTGTGTGCCAGGGTGAACATTTTATCGTATGGTTAATAGCTATTTGCATTTAATTTTTATGATTTCTCTGTCCATATTTCTAACTTATTTCTGCTAAAAGTTTGTTGTTTTTTCTTCTTTTTAAGAAGTTCTTTGTATATTAAGAATAACGAATTTTGACTCTAATATAAATTGAATTATTTTTTCTTAGTATGAATTTTTTTGTTCTATGTGTGTGCATGTGTGCAAAATTTTCTTTTGTGATTGCTGTCCTATTTATCTAACCACCCAGGCATCCCAATTACCAAGGTTTAAATGTTTTTCTAATAATTACATTATTAACATAAAAAATAAAAATAACCACAAAAACTGATTAGGCCTCAGAGGAAAAGTTCAATATGGAGATTAAGTAGACCTAGCAATACATATCTAGGGATCATATATGTCACAGAAATAAAAACTCTCACACAATATGTAAGTGCCATGTCTCTTCTAGGCCACCGATTTAACCACCCCACTGGGAAGTTTCCTGGTAAAATCCTAATAAAAGGCCAGAGATGAAAAGTCTTCATTGGCAACTTGGTGGAGACCCCTTTTGCTTCTGAGATCTTTTTCTGTTTCCTTGCTTAATAAAACTGTATCGCTTTGCCCAATCTCTTTTGTCTGAGAGATTCATTCTCCAACTCTGTGAGACAAGAGCCTTGCTCTCCTGATTCAATATCTTTTGTACCTTTAAATCTCTAATTTGAGCAGTTGGGTGGCTCAGTTGGTTAAGTATCTGCCTTCAGCTTAGATCATGATCCTGGGGTCCTGGGATTGACCACCTGCTGAGCAGGGAGCCTCCTTCTCCCTCTCCCTCTGTTCTCTCTCTCTCTCTCTCTCTCTCTCTCTCTCTCTCAACTAAATAAATAAAATCTTAAAAAAATAAAATTTTAATCCTTTTGGAATTTATAGTGATAGACTATGCACAAGCTAGATCCATTTACATATTTTATATGCTTTTTTAGTGAAAAGGTATCTTCCTTCACTAATTTGAGATGGCATCTTTACCATTTAGTAAATTTGTGTATGTAATCAGATCTTTTCCCAAATGTTCTATTCTCTTCCATTGGTTTGTCTGAGTATGTGCCATTACTAATATTATAGGCTTCATGGTATAATATAATATATGACAAGGCTAGAAATCTCCTCTTTCTTGCTCTTCTTTTTTGTTCTCAGTGTTTTCTGTCCATTCTTTATAGTTTGTTCTTACAAACAAATTTTATGCTTAACTTACCTAATTTCTAAAGAAAGAAAAACTGATACTACTTTTAATTGGGATTGGAAATGTTATCATTCCTAACACTAAGTTTAAAATGAATGATGGAAGGCATCTGAGTGGCTCATTCAGTTAAGTGTCTGCCATCGGCTCAGGTCGTGATCCCAAGTCCTGGGGCTGAGTCCCACATCTGGCTCCCTCCCAGCAGAAAGCTAGCTTCTTTCTCTCCATCTGCCTACCACTCGTCCTGCTTGTGCTCTCTCTCTCTCTCTCTCTCTCTCAGATAGATACAATCTTTAAAAAAAATAAAATAAAATAAATGATGGCAACAAAAAAATTACCATTTGGTAAACTTTACATTAGTAATTGTCTCAGTCTAGAATTAGCAGTGGTTGTTAAAATTAATGGACAAAAATGTTATGAAAATACAATTTTTACATTGTCACAAATAAATTAGTTCAAGGTAAAATTTTAGAGTTTTTTAAACACACTGGAAAATCCTGGTAATATTTTTTATTCCCAAATTTTATTTTTTTCGAAATTATCCACATTTTATTCCACATGAATTTATCAGCACAGTTTATAACAACTTTGTTCAAAACTTATACAATTCCAAAATCTTGACACCCAACAGTATAAACTTTGTAAATCATTATCTAGCCAACAGTATAAACTATGTAAATTGTTATCTAGCCACATCATGAGATAATATGCAGTGCTTTGTGGGTTGTTTTTTTTTTAATGATGGTCTTGCTATTGATATTCTTTGCCTAAGATAGACTATTGCAATACATCATTAATAACATTTAGCTTAAAAATAATGCATAGAAAATGTTGGAGATGGGGGATCCCTGGGTGGCGCAGCGGTTTGGCGACTGCCTTTGGCCCAAGGCGCGATCCTGGAGACCCGGGATCGAATCCCACGTTGGGCTCCTGGTGCATGGAGCCTGCTTCTCCCTCTGCCTATGTCTCTGCCTCTCTCTCTCTCTCTCTGTGTGTGTGTGTGACTATCATAAAAAAATAATAATAATAAATCTTAAAAAAAAAAAAAGAAAATGTTGGAGAAAAAAATAGCATCAGACAAAGTAAGCCAAAAAAGTTAATCTTATTCCTAAACTATTCTTTCTATAGGGGAGAATGCAAAGACCAAAACTATATACCTAACAACTCTGCTCAGACAAAAGGTGGGAGAGTTTTTGAGTTGTAATGGGAAACCTAGGCCACCTGTGTTCCTAAATGGCTTCGTCTAAAACAAAAGTAAACTTTCTCCTATCTTCACAACAGTTGTAGTTTTATTGCTTGGAGCAAGTTCCCTCCTATCTTCCACAGAAATTAGGAGGTAGGGGGGCTGTCTTCCTTGATGATTGCATTTCAAAGGGATAGCTCCCAGGTCCTTGTTGAAGACATTCCTGGGTTGTAAAACTGGCAAGAGACTTTTTAAAAGATTTATATCTCAAAGAAGCAGCGAGAATTTGCCATTACAAGTTTTCCAAAGTGCTCTAAGAAAAGGGAAGTTGGGACCTGAGGCGGGAAGGCAATGCCTGTCTAAAGTTTAGGCAAACTAAGAGCAGTAAATTAATCTTGGTGAAATGTTTTGTAACACACAAAGACACACATACAGTATTGTATTGTGGGTAAATGAAGGTAGATCACCTGCATAATTTGCAAGGCCTAGTGCAAAATGAAAATGCAGCTTCTCCTGTTTAAAAATTAATTTCAAGATGACAGCAGCAGAACATTAAACTCAGTGCTCTTCTGAGTGTGGAACCTTGTGCAGTGACACAGGTCACATGCCCACGAAGCTGGATCCCAAGGTAAGGTTTGGATCCAGATTGGCTGACTACTGAAGACTGAATCCTGACTTTTCTAATTATTAACTGGATAGCATTAGCACATTTACTAAATCTTTCTGAACTCCAGTTTCCTCTGGTGAATATTTGGGGAGGAGACTTAAGGGGCAACTAGTTGTGAGTGATCACTAGTTGTGGTGAGCTACATGAAGTTCTCAAAACAGTGGCACTTAGCAAGGATTTGATAAAATTTTGTTTTTAAAATACAAGTAAATTGACTTTCATGCAAATGTATTTTACAAGTTTTTCATGAACCTTTTCATGAATATGTTTAAAATTAATGTAACATATAGAAGTTTTAAAAAATTGTATGGAGTCAAATATATAGTCAGTCTTCACATGTGGAGTCAGGCTTAGAAAGACCTGCATTAGAAGAATAAGCAGCTAATCACAATTGAATCTATTTTGTGCTATAGGGATATATATATACACACACATATATATACATATATATACATTTATATGTTTACTTTTATATACAGAGAGATTAGATATAGATATAGATAGATACAGATAGATATATACCCCTAGACTATTAAAGAATAAAGCAGGATTCAAGCTTTTTTTCCCTCAAATGTAAGTCTTTTGTTTCAATACTCTTAATTGTATAAAAAATATTTTACATTATTTAAAAGTAGTAGTATTATTTTATACTAAAATTTTAAAGATACTTGAAACTATCTCTAGATTTCCACTATGATGGTTTATTTGCTTATTTCAGCTGAAAGACTATAACTCTATTACATAATCTTCTATTGGGTATTGCACACATAAGATTGGCTGTTTTTCTATAGTTACTGATACTCCCAAATCCTCTGTAATTTATAACTACAAATACCAAGTTCCTGGAGATTGGCTAGCCCCCTGCCACACATTGTCCTTTCTCAGGGAAATAAATCCTCTTTACTCCACTTAGTCATGCTGTGCTATTATTCCACTATTATATGAAATATAATTTACCATTATTTAGGATAGGACCCCAAAATTAAAATTATTATTTAGAACTCTTTATGTTACCTTGGTCAAATTTTATACTTAGTTTAGTTTCAGAAGTTGCACTGTGAAGCTTTCTCTGTTTATGTAGCAGCTCACCAACTGCTTATGTTTACATAAACAACCAGTATTGTCTTCTTCAAAGCTCTAAAAGAATTTTCCAGCAAAACCATTTTTTTTCAAAGATAGTTCTTAAAAATTTTATGGTGTCCATGAAATAAAAACCTATTTGAGAGCTCTTTTGCTTCTTTAGACAAATTTAGTGATACTTATAAAAATCTATTTCACATAAACTTTCTAAACTATTAGAAATGCATTTTGGTTGTACCTTCTCTAAGTTAGATTTTAAGTTTACTTTTAATTACTAAGGTCATATTTACATTTCAGTTTCTCTACGGTTACCTTACTAATACTTTAAGAAAATTTATCTTTCGGAAACGTTTATATGAGAAAATTTGATCATCAATTAAATTATCCAAGTTTCTAAATAATTTGCTTTAATCTAATCTGTTCCTCTGCTTTAGGATTTTTGATTTATCTCTTCCTAAATTCTTGTATTTGTTATTTTTTATTGTCTCATATGACAATATATTTATGAGTGTATATATTGCTCTAAGGACAGATTTGATGGTGATAATATAATATTTCCTCTTTGTTCACCAACAAATTTTTAGCATTTGCAGTTCTGAATTCTTTTTTGAATTGCATGCAATTTGGAGTCTCTGTATCAATATGCATTTTTGTGAGGACAAAATGAAAGAGGAGGCAGCAAGACTCTCTCCATTGTCCCAGTTTACAGATGAGGACTCAATGGGTAGATAGATATAGGGTTCCAGTTTTCTGATACTTTTCCAAGTTCTCTCTACTTCAAATAATAAAGCCAGATAATACCAAAAATCAGAAGAATGAATGGGCTCTATTCTCAATTTTGCTCCATAATTAGCAATAATTAGTTTATCTGTGAGTGTTTTCCTTCAAAAGGCTTTTGTATTTTCTTCCCTCAGTGTCATCCTGGATGATCCAGTGAGATTTTGAATGAAATGCCACTGGAGGTCACTGGACAGATTTGAATGCCGAAATCAGCAATTAACTTTTAAGCAAAGAAAGAATTTTATTATTCTAGGGAAGTTTTCCTTCAAATTAAGCAAATTATTTTAATTGTTAATAGATAACGTGATCTTAAATCATTTGCCAATAATCCTTCCTAGGAACTAGGAATCTGTTTATTCCAATGAATAAACTTTTTTTTTAACCACAGAATAAAACTTTCTACATTTGAAGTTTTGATTAGATGTCAGTGGTTAATTCTTTTCACCCTGAAAATGATTATAGCAATCTTCAGTGTTCATAAGTGTAAATTTCACTTTTTTGAGGCTCAGTAACTCTGGTTTCAGTTTCCTACCCAAAGCTACAAAATCACTTTGAAGAGTACTATATAAGTACATTAAGCCATCAAGTCATCAAGCTGGGAATGTCACATCCAGGAGGGTACTTCAGTGCTTATAGCAGCTACTACCAGGCTCCAGCAAGAATTTCCCAGAGCTGAACGCATTCCCGGGCTCAGAGACTTCACGGAACATAAACCTTTACTTCAAATATAAACATTGTATTTTGAAAACAAAACATTTATTATTTGTGTAAAAGGTCCCTGAGTTTTGTTAGGAGACAATGTAACAACTCCAGTTTATAAAAATCCTGTGAGACAATGATTACAGATGTAACCTTTACTTTAAAAGAGCAGAAGCAATTTGACCCCTTGGATTTAACATTGTATTACTTGGCTGGTTGCACAGAGTACCCAGTTGGGTACAAACTCATTTCCGGAACTCTAATTTTTTTTTTATTTTATACTTTTTTTTATGGATTTTATTTCTTAGTGAATAGTTCCTCCTCTCACAAATAAAAGAAGAAATTACAAAATATGTTCATATGTACATTAAGTACTGTGAAATTTAAAACAGGAGCCACATTAGTTACAGCTGTTTTAGAATAAACCTGTAAATAATATCTAAAAGCAACTTATTATATATAGGACTGCTATATTTCACAATGTAGCACAGTGCATTCAGTATAAGAGTAAAATTTAGGTTTCTTATGGCCTTTAATGTAATAGTAAGAAACAGTTTGCCTTCAAAAATTGGCTGTGGATGGTTTCTATTATTTCTGTTAATATTTCTACAACCTAAGTTATTATGGTATAAAATTTAACATTTTTAAAAGCTGTCTAGAGCTTGTATAAAGATTTTGTGCATTTCTTTCTCAAATAATCGAAATAGTGGAATAAACTGTATAGATACTAGTGCTCTGAGTTAATCCTGACTTTTGAACAACAGGGTTTTTTTTTTTTTTTAATTTTTTTATGATAGTCACAGAGAGAGAGAGAGAGGCAGAGACATAGGCAGAGGGAGAAGCAGGCTCCATGCACCGGGAGCACGATGTGGGATTTGATCCCGGGTCTCCAGGATCGCACCCTGGGCCAAAGGCAGGCGCCAAACCGCTGTGCCACCCAGGGATCCCGAACAATAGGGTTTGAGAGTACATTTAAATAATATTTCTAGGCATGCTTAGCTTTATTTTCAAAGCTTTAACACAGGAGTGATATATAAATTATTGAAAATTTAATAATAATAACAACAATAATAATGATATAAAACAACTAATTAATTATCACTCTTGAGGCAGAAGCTTTGATCCTGACTCACTCTATTTACTGAATAATCACTTCTGAACCCTGACTTTTTTTTTAAGGAACTTTATAATATAAGGCTATTCTTAACTCCATAAACATAGATTATACTATACTCATAATTCTTTTTTAGTGAAGGTATTCAATATGATCATTTCCTGAGGATGGCACAGGAAAAGATGGAAAGTGGAATGATCAAGGTAGAACGTTAACTTTAGGGTAATATATTCTTTCTGAGAGAGCGCTCAGCTTTGACCTTGAGAAATGTATTTTTTTTAAGATTTTTATTTACTTATTCATGAGACACACAGAGAGTCAAAGACATAGGCAAAGGGAGAAGCAGGCTCCTCACAGGGAACCTGATGTGGGACTTGATCCTAGGACCCCTGGATCATGACCTGAGCCTGAAAGGCAGATGTTCAACCACTGAGCCACCCAGGTATCCTGAGAAATGTGTGATTGTACTGGACAAAGTTAAACAGGCAAAGATGTCTTTATTTTCAAATATTTTTTCAGAATTGTTGAAGCATAATAGGGAAATTGTCTTTCTTTAAAATGTACAATGTCTGATTATATATATATATATGCATATATATATAAATACAATGAAATGATTGCCACAATCAAGTTAATTTAATTAATGTCTTTACCATCTCATATAGTTACTTTTTATAATGAGAATTCCTAAGATCCATTCTCATGACAAATTTGATGTATACAATGGAGTATTATTGACTATAGCTACCATGCTGTACATGAGGTTCACAGGATTTGTCTTCTAAAATTTTGTGACCTTTGACCATCTGCCCATTTCCTCCACCATCAGGCCCTGACAGCTACAATTCTACTTTCTTTTTTTTTTTTTTAATTTAACTTTGTTTGTTTAGATTTTACATATAAGTGATACCATACAGTATTTACACCTTTCTCTGTCTAGTTTATTTCACTTAGCATAATGTCCTTTAATTTCATCCAAATTGTTCACAAATGGCAGGATTTTCTTCTTTTTTTATGCCTGAATAGTATTCCATTGTATATGTATGTATATACAACAATTTCTTTATCCATTCATTTGTTAACAGACAATCCAGCTGTTGCTGCATCTTGGCTATTGTAAATACTGCTGCAATGAACATGAGAGTGCATATATGTCTTTGAGATACTAATTTTGTTTTCTTCTCATATATGCTCAGAAATAGGATTGCTAGATCACATGGTAGTTCTATTTTTAATTTTTGGGAAAAAACTCCATATAGTTTTCTATAATGATATATCTATATATCTATATCTATATCTATATCTATATCTATATCTATATCTATATATATATATTACCACAAACAGTGTACATGGGTTACCTTTCTCCACATCTTTGTCAACATTTGTTATTTCTTGTCTGAGAACAGCCATCCTAACAGGTGTAAGGTGATATCTAATTGTACTCTTGATTTGCAAAGCTGAAAGAAGTTTTTAATCAAAGCAATTTCAATAAGGAAGAGAGGCCAGAACTAAAGTTTGAACCTAATGCCACTGAAGGAAAGGGCTGGAGAGATTTTTAGAAGCTGGAATGAAGGTATTATAAACCTCTAATTGACCTTACTTAAAAGAAAAGTACTTTCTTTCCTTTCCTCAGCTTGGCATCTACCACATTTAGGCTCATACTCTTCCACAGAGACTGGGAGATAGGGGTGCTGTTTCCTTGATGATTAAATTTCAAAGAGATGGTTCCCAGGTCCTCCAGGAGAAAGATATTCCAGAGTGAAACTGGCAAAAGGCTTTTAAAAAGATTTACATCTCAAAGGGACAAAGATTTGTAATGACAAGTTTTCTAAAGTAAATGCTCTAAGAAAAGAGGAGCCAGGAAGAAGACTGGCTAAGGATTAGTTCAGATGAAGAAAACATTAAGGACATTTTGGTCAGCAAATTCTCTCTTTGGAGCTAATGAAGAACTATTAATCAGAAACTAAGTCACATTTCAAATATTCTGCAGGAACTGTATAAATAAAGATAATGTGGCAGGTTCTTTTAAAGGTTGCAGAGTCACTTAAACTCTACCTATTTTTTTTTTAATTTAAGCATCATTTATGGTATTAGAAAAAAAATGAAAGTAACTGTCCATTGGTAAGAAAATAAACAAAGTGTGATGTGTTCATACTATGGCACATTAAATGGCTATTGAAATGAATAAAACATATCCATATCTATGTCCCTTAAAGAGTACCTAAGATGTATTATTTCTTCCTCAGGTCAAAAACTCTTGGAGTTGACATCTCTCTCACATCCCACTGCCAGTGATCAGTCTGTTAGCTCCAACTTCCAAATAATGTCCACAATTTGATTACTCTTCATCACCTGGCCCAGTCATCATCTGTAGTTTGGAATACTGCCTCTTCATTGGTCTCCCTGCTCCTGGAATTCCTCCTCTCTGAAAATATATTCTCACAATGCAAAGTCACCTTTTAGAAACTTGAGTCAGATCAATTAAGTCCAATCATGTCACTAGCAACTCTGTGTGATCTGGCCCATTCCTTCTTCCTTCGTCTCTCCTTCTCCTTCACTCAGCTCCTACCACACGAGCCCCCTTACTAAATCCTCAGGTATATTCATCCCTAGTGCTTTTGCATGGCCTGCTTCTTCTGTATGAGCTAGGTTACTCTTACCCTAAATACCCACCACATTTAACTCTGCACTACTTCAAATTCTGCTAAAATCTCACATTCTCATTGTATCACCAGCCAGATCCCAAGACCTGGCCTTTTTTCCTGGGCACTTGCTTGTACTTGTTAACGTTTGTCTTACATTTTCCCCTAACATCTTCATTTGGCTTTCCTCTTAACTCAGGCAGGTGAAACTTGAAAATACCCGCCAGGTGATGGACTGACCTGACAAGTCTTCCCAGAACACCCGTAACCTTTCAGCTAAACCTGATTAGAACCTGTGTAGGTACTTCTACCTACCCTCTTCATCGCAAGTGACCTCTGGAATGACCTACGATCACTTTCGCCTCCATATGATACTAAACTCTCCAACCAAAGAGGAGCACCAACTTCATTTATACAACATTCCAAGGTATGTATAGGCATGTTTCCTTAAGGCACAAGCATGACCTTATACCCACCTATACATACGATGACAAGACTTCCCTCCCTAAATATTCATCTTAACCCTAAATCAAAGGAACCCATTCACCCTCTTCAGGGAGTCACGGCTTTGGAAGCCATTCTCTGTAATCTCTTTATTTGCTGCAAATAAATTTTCTCTGTGGGCAACTTAGCCCAGTCAATTTCTGACTCACCAAGAAGTGAACTCATGTTGGTCAGTTACAGTTGAACTCAACTCTTACTACCCCAGTTTAAAATGCGAGCTGCTCATTTTCCCAGTGTACTCCCAACCCCCTTATCCTGATAGCTTTTATCAACTCCTAGTAAACTTGTTATTTACTTATGTGTATATTTTTTATTTATTTCCTGTCTTTCCCCACTAAAATGAAATTTTCACTACACTTGTTTATTTATGGTTGTGCACAGAACAAAGCCTGACACAGAAGCAATTCATTAAATGTTTATTGAATACATGAATAAATGAGAAATCAAAGTCTTTGTCACCAGAATAAGCTGAAAAACTCATGTGAGATATCAAACCATTTCTCAGTGTCTTACTTATTCCTGATTACATTTTTAGTAGTAATAAAAATCTAACAGGTATTGCAAATATATGACAGTCAAAGACTAAAAATGACAGCTCTAATAGTATGGAATTAGTTTAACTGAAATATATGTATTAAAATTTAAGCACAATAATTCTATAAATGTGAGTGTAATTTCTATTATAAGAAACAACTACTAAGATAAGGACAAATATATGTCAAAATAGAAGACACAAACATAAAATAAATATATTTTGATCCCTTATACCTATTGGGATGGAACTATGATTACATAACTTGTTTTTCAATAAAATATCTATGCAGATCAAACAAAATTAATATTTTGCTAGTTATTTATTTCTGTAGCCTAGATAGGATTATTAATTTGGGCAGAAGAATGCTTACTGTTACTCCAGGAAAAAAAATAATTTGGCAGTATATTATACTTACTCTTATTATTTTTTAATTATTGGGTGATCTAATTAAAATAAAAATATAAAATATAAATACACTGAGGTAAAGCCACCACAGAAGACAAGATTCTGGAATAATTTCCTGAACTTTCACTTTTTCCACGTGAAGTGATTCGCCTCAGAATTTTTTTTATATATGATAATTTATAATTTGTGTGATAATCTATTATTTGTTTGATAATTTGTTTAATTTGTTTAAGAATATCCTATTTCTATAAATAAATGCTATGACATATTTTTGTTAAATGCTAAATGTATATCATTTTCTTCTCTTTTTTTTGTTATTAAGATATTCATGTGAGAGCATGAACATGAGTTTCTAATATGGGTAAACATGTTAGGGGAAAAATGGTTTTGAGGTACATGGAAAGTCTCTCTTTAAGAATAAAAATAAGCAAATGGAAAGCTCTCCCAACCAACATTAACTAGGACTTTTTTTCTTCAAGCTTTTATTTAAGTTCCAGTTAGTTAACATACAGTGTAATATTAGTTTCAGGTGTAGAATTTAGTGATTCAATTTAGGATTTACTTTTAAATAGTTTGTTTATTCTTGAACTGTTTTGTCTGAGTTAAGCTAACAATTTTTGACTGAGGCCTCACCAACTTCCAATAAATAAGACATGAATAAAGGTGAGACATAGAAATATATTATGATATACTAAACCTATCTTCTGGGAAATGTATACATGAAAATGACAAATCCTATATTTGCTGTTGAAGTAATAATAAAGAAAGCCAATATTTCATAGCACCTGAGCCCTGAATATCAAGCAGTGAGACATACATATCATAAACCAGAAGTTATTCAGTAAGCAAGGATTATATGCCTTGTTCAAATCATAGTTCTTGGTTACAAACAACAGAAATTTACTCTAGTTTAATCAGGAAAGGTGTTTCCTGGAAGGGTATTGGGTAGCTCTGCACAGTGGAAGAACAGAGCCAGCATCACTCTGCAGAAAGAGGCATCCCTTTGGAGAAACCTAGAAGTCAACACTAGCACCACCACTGTCCTTGTTTCATTGTGCCACTCTCTTGGCATTCAGCATCCAGGCATGAAGCATGGATGAGTGATCTTGTATGGCTACGCCCTAGAGAGAGCCAGGGTCTGACTTCTTGTGTATGCTGGTGGAATAGGACACTATCTCCTACCAAAATGCCTAAATAGTGGATTCCACAAGTCCTTCATGTCTTAGATGACATAAATCTTTTTAAAAAGTCTCCAAATACCTTTAGTTGTCATTAGTGTGATTAGATAGTAAAAGATAGCAAAAAAGTCTAATTTATTAATCATCTCTCCTTTAGCAAGCACTAAAATAGAAATTAGTTTATAATCAATTAACTTAGCGAGTAGCAACTGTTGCTTTGTGGATTAATAGATTTTATATTATTTCTTCATTAGGAACTGAATATTTAATTTGAAATATTATTTAAAAGGCACTTAACATAATAGTAGTTTTTGTATCATAAATGAAGCCCTCTTATGTTGAGGTATTGTGGAACATAGAAGGATTGCACGGAACCAGTCCGAGTTCAAATTCTAGCTATATTCCTTGCTTGCATGTGAACTTGACCGTGTTTTTACCCTCTCTGCAGTTTAGTTTGCTAATCTGTAAAATGAGAATAGTGATATTATCAATCTCAGGAAGTTATTGTGATGATTGCATTTATATGACTACAACAGTGCCAACAGGCAGTAAGCACTATACATCCACAAGCCATCATTATACTGTTTGCCTCTGCAAAGTGACTATGATCCAGTTCATATGCTGGTAGTATGGGGTAACATTGCTATAATTGCATTCACATTGCTCTCTTTTTAACATTTCAAGATTTGTTAACCTGGATATCATTTTGATATGTGACGCAAAAGGGAGACTTATTTTATTTTCAGTTATTTTACCTGTGACTTTCTGGCACATTGGAGTTTATTCTCAAATGGAAGCAGGGGCCCTGGGTTGTAGTTCCAGCTTTTACTACAACTAGTTAGAACTCTGGGCAAGGTTTCTGACCTCAATGATCTCATTTCTAAAGAGAAAAGCCTAAAAGCTTGATCTTGAACGCTGCTTTGGCCTCTTCTCTCTCTAGGGGCAGGGAAGAGTAAAAACCCTCCTGAAAGCAGGCTGTAACAAATGCCAGAATCTGGCTTGAATATCCACTAGTAATGGCTGGAGAGTTTAAGAATTTTAAGTGCTCTTAAAAAGTCACCTGCTAGGTGACTGAAGTTACTCAAACTTATCAGTCAGTGAGTGGAAAACCTCAGAGTGGGGCTGGGAAACAAGGCATCAGGGGGAAAAAAAAAAGTCATGTTAAAGGGAATGTTGGTATGGGATTTGATGAAAAAGTAAGTGGTCCTGCAGCCGACGCATGCACAGCTCACCTCCCGTGCTGGCCTCAGGTTGTCTCGACCTTGCGCAGCTCTTGGGCTATAATTTGGGGCTCCCGACACCTGACCACCACACTCTGACCCTGAGCGAGGAAGGCAAGGCACGTCCAGGAGGATTGGAGTTTGCTTCGTAGGTGGCAGGGACCCGACTCTGGCGGTTTCTAGGGCGGGGAGTCTGGCACCAGCGCACCGAGGCGCTGCTCATCCCAGGTACTTTCTGGCCGGCCAGGAGCCAGTCTCAAGAAAAAAAAAAAATAAAGAAAAGATAAGTAAAAAATATTTTAAAAGTTGTACTCATGAAATATTGACACTTAATACATAGAGAGAAACAAAAACTTAAGAGAAATGAACCTTTAAGAAAATAGTGAGTCAGGGATGCCTGGGTGGCTCAGCGGTGGAGCGTCTGCTTTCAGCGCAGGTAGTAATCCCGGGATCAGGGATCGAGTCCCGCATCGGGCTCCCTGCATGGAGCCTGCTTCTCCCTCTGCCTGTGTCTCTACCTTTCTCTCTGTCTCTCATGAATAAATAAATAAAATCCTTTTAAAAAAAGAAAATAATGAGTAAAAGTCAATTCATTAGAGGTATGGTAAACAGGAAAAAATTTTAAAAAGATTTTATTTATTCATTCATGAGAGATGCACAGAAGCAGAGACATAGGCAGAAGGAGAAGCAGGATCCTTGCAGGGAGCCCAACAGTAAACAGGAATTTTTAAAGGAAGTAATTTCATGTACTTCAAGGTGTCACATGCCTGTTAGGTTAATGTTTTGATGTATAAAGTGGTGTGTGTTTCATCTTTCTAAATTTTCTCTTCATGTCCTGTCTGGTATCTCTGAGTATGCTTCCTCAAAGGAGAGGGGTGATAGGCAGTCAGCAGATATTCCTGTGAGTCTGGTTTCTTTGTTTGAAGAGCTTTGGAGAAACTTAATATTTTCAGTCTATACAGAAATGTCTGGGACAACAAGTGGGAAGAGACTGGTCCTTCTTTCCAACTAGGATTTAAAAAAGAATCTCCTCAGGTGGAGGGATGAACAAAAAGATGTGGAGAGGTTGCTTGCAGGCTTACCTTTAAGTGAGAGGGCAGAAGGACCCTGCATGACTCCAGAAAGAGTGGAATGCTCCAGAAAGAGAAAATGTCCGCTTAATCCCTCTAGGCCAATGGCCCATGGACAATCCTAAAAAGATTCCTGGTGCCAGAATATTGCAGAAGCAGCCAAGTGTACTCCATGCAACACCAAAATGGCACCAGAGCAGCAGAGGGGACTTCTGAATCTAAAGTGACCGTGTGAATAGAAGGAGACATATAAACATGGACTCCACAGGGACAGGAACTTTACCTTGTTCCCCTCTGTTTCCCTGGCTCCTAGAACATGTCAAGCACATAATTAGATGTCCAGTTAATGTTTGCTGTATTATAAACAAATGAGTAATACGGGTGAGAACTAGATATGTCTCATGGGAACCCAGAGGAAAGAAAGAACAGCCAGGAAGATAAACCAGACAATGTATTCCTTCTGGCTCATATTCTGGAGGACTGATTGCTTCCATTGTCTTGCACCACTTCTGCTTTGATGTCCTAGTGCTACATACTTACCAAGGAATTTAAGTGTAGCCTCAATGAAGTTGGAGAGAGATGTGCTAGAGATTAGATTTTTGCCACCCTTCCAGAATGGAATTTCATATTAGAAAGTAGCTTATTTATTTTTTAACAATTATTTATTGAACCCTTAGTATGTGTCACACACTGTTCCAGACACTGGGGATATATAAATAAACCAAAGTAGAGTTATAGAAACAGAAAATTGCATTTCTTATACATAACAAATGTTTTTAATCCTTACTATAAGCCAGGTGCTACTTAATGAATTATGAGTATTAACTAAAGAGAACCATTAAGTAGATATTATATAATTCATATTTTACAGATGAAGCAACTGAAGCCGAGAAAATTTAAGTATTTTGCACAAAGTCACAAGAATAGAAGAGACTCATGAATTGAACCCAAACTATTTGCATCTAAATCTCATGCTTAGGGATGCCTGGGTGGTTCAGTGGTTGAGTGTCTGCCTTCAACTCACAGCATGATCCCGGGTCCTGGGATCAAGTCCCACATAGGGCTTCTCCCTCTGCCTGTGTCTCTGCCTCTCTCTCTCTCTCTCTGTCTCTCATGAATAAATAAATAAATAAAGTCTTAAAAAATAAATTTCATGCTTATAACTGAATTCATGAAATTTTATTTATTTTCTCTGCATCCTGATGACTCAAAACTACATCTATAGCCAAGACCTCTTTCTTGGACTTGACATCCCAACACCTAAATGCTTACTGGATATCACTAATTAAATGCTCCCCAAGTTCTTCAAACTCAATTTACATAATCAAAATTGATCTCCACACCTATCTTACCAGTTTTGCTTGGGTTTCTAACCTCAGGGGAAGGTATCCCTCCCAATCTTGTTAGCCACTCCAAAAATTTGTTTTTCTTCCTTTCTTCTAACTTCTTCCTTACCACAGTCCAACCTTCATCTCATCAAACACAAGATTCTGTTGCTTCTGTCTTCCTAATATCCCCTAAGATTCTTACTATCAGTCTACTACCATCTCTTGTTTGTATTATTTTAGTGGCCCTTAGGTTTGTTTATACAACCCAAACTTCTGTGTTACACAATCCAGCCAGCCCAATTTTTACAAAACAAAAATCTGACCATTTTGTATCCATGTTACCATGGCTTAAGATAAAGCCTAAATTCCTTGACATACCATGTAAAACCAGTCATGCTAGAGATCCAATTTAGTGTCCAAGCGTCACCCTTCACTCTTACTTTTGAGTCTTAATGAACTAACTGGAATCCATCAGATGCACACACTACATCTTTGTAAAAATTCATCTTTTTAATAATATCCTCTTCATCATCCTAATCAGGATAAAGCTGATTTATTGTTATGGTCTTAGGATAGATGTCATTTCCTCTGAAAAGTCTTTCTTAACTTCTGCAAACCAGACTGAGTGCCCATTCTATGCTTATTACTGTTTACTCCTCTGTCTTTTCCTAAAGGCCACACTTTCTTTATGCCCTGGGACCGTATCTTGTCATTGTATATCCTTATTTTCCAGCACAATGCTTGCTACATAGGAGGAGTGCAATTAAAAAAAAAAATCTGTTGAGTGAATGAAAAAATAATTACATTATTTAATTCCTGCTGAGGAGTGAGTAAGCCATGAACCAATCCAAATATGAGAGAGAAAACATTTTTAAAGCAAAATTTGGCATAAGAGGACTGTGAAATTAAAGCAAGGATGGGGTCATAAATCTTACTCTAACTAGATCAAATCAAGCATTCTCATTTTCCATTAGCCAAAATGCAAAGCAGCAGCTAGGCTGCCTTTTCCTTGAAATCCAAAAATCAGAATGGTTTTCACTGCATTAGTTCACTTCACTAACAAGTAGCAGTAGTAATTGACAACATCATCTTCTAAAGGACAAGTGAGAGGAGCCCCAGTGGCTCAGTGGTTTAGCACCGCCTTCAGCCCAGGGTGTGATCCTGGAGACCCGGAATCGCGTCCCATGTCGGGCTCCCTGCATGGAGCCTGCTTCTCTCTCTGCCTGTGTCTCTGCCTCTCTCTTTCATCAATAAATAAATAAAATCTTTAAAAAAAAAATAAAGGGACAAGCGAGGTTGATCAGATTGAAACACTTATAAACAAGACTTAAAACAAGAGAACAGTCAAAT
Organism: Vulpes vulpes; assembly: GCF_048418805.1. Lineage (NCBI taxonomy): Eukaryota > Metazoa > Chordata > Mammalia > Carnivora > Canidae > Vulpes > Vulpes vulpes. The sequence continues at coordinate 66,743,641 of NC_132787.1, forward strand.
TCAAAATATTCTTAAGAATGATTTCTGGTCAACCAAGAATTCAAATTTCTGGCTAAGATGATTAGATCTGAATATGCTGAAGAGGAAGTACTGTATAATATCCCTTCAGGACAACAGGGATCTTATCATGGTTTCGAAACTCTCTAGTTACACAACCTTAGGTAGTCACTTTATCGTTCTTGTCTTTAAATTGGGCATAACAACATCTCTTCTGTTAGTTGCCTGTAGTATTGTGAAGCTCAAGTGAGAGCAAAACAGAGAATTCTTAATTAAATCCAAGGTATGTCAAAGTATATGAGGGCATGGTTTCTCCTTTTTGAAGACCAATGAAGTAAAGATTAAAGCAGTAGTTCTCAGTGAGTGTGTTACCACCCTATAGCGTGTGTTTTAGAGACTTGCATAACAATTTTAGCTGGCAATAATGGGAGGAGCTACTGAATGAAGTTAAATCTGCAGTGGTCTGTGATGCTAGTTGCTCTACAATGAACCAAAAAATCGTATATAATGAAGAGCCTTCTAGCCTATGGTAAGAAATAATGAAATATTTTTCAGCCTACAAAAAGACTTTTTATGTCTTGAAGTAAATGAAAAGTCTTTTACTATTTCAGAGCTAAAACAAGGTCCTCTGCAAATGTTTGTCTGCAACACAATGATGTCTGGCCATAGAGCCAAGTAAGGCCAAAGCCCAGCCAAGCCATGTGTCCTGCTGAATTAAGAAGGAAAGGGTAGCTTTAAAAAATCCACTCAATGGTGCATATGGAATTTAACTCTATTACATATATATAATTAATATTTTTGCATTGTTTTAATATACATTGAATTTTGAGAAAGGCCACTACCATGTAAAACTAAGGAATACTGTACTATGCTTTAGGGGAAATCTAACATGATTTTTTCATCATTTAAAATAATATCATATTCCAATGGCAAACTGATCATGGTATTTGAGATACCAAAACCTATATCTGATTGTCAGTCTGTCTGTCTACTATTTACATATTATCATTTATCTGTTTTGAAGATCTAATTGATTTCTGATAGCAATTTACTCAATACATTTTATTATTTAAATTTCTTCCTTTAGAACCCTAAGTATTTATTCAGAATAATAAAAAGACAAATGCTTTCCCACCTGATTTCCATCAGTTAGAAATAATTCTTTGTTCTGTCAAAGAGGTGGAATACATTTCAGATAGTACTGGGGTTGTGAGTGGATTTGAAGAAAATCAATATGATAACAAATGCTATACCAGAGCCTTGGCAAAGAACATAACATATGCCCAGATCTAAACATTCCATATTTATTATTCCAAACGTGATTATTTTTTCACTAGGATGCTGCCAGTTTAGAGAAAGTAACTTGACTTTTGTATTTGGGGGGAAAAGATATTTATTCTGAAAGATCACTAAAAAAGAATTTCATGAGGCATCCTTAAAGTGACTACAAAGCCCTGTTTTATGACATTAAATTCTTGTTAGGATGATTCAAAACAATAAGAAGGGAAGGCTCACAGTGACATCAATAAATTCTGTCTTATATGCTCTACTGTGTAACACACAGAAAAAAAATAAAACATTCCAGATAAATATTGAAATAACATTACTAATAGAGTAAAAGAAAAAAATGTTTACATTGTATTGGTTAGAGACAACCTTCCTACTTCTAATCCACATGGAAAGACCTCGCATCTTTACCTGAAGGTGCTCACAGCCTAGTGGACTAGTGGACGAGTCCTGGGTCTACACATAACGTTGCAATATATTGCCATTTAGGACATACTATAGCCATATGTGAGATGAGTTTCTCAATTCACCTGGGGAGTCAGAGAAGCAGTGAAATTTCAACTATATTAAAGGTGATATAGGATTTTTCTGGAGAGAGAAAGGTAAGGAGGGCTTCTTCAGTCAAAGAATATGGGAAAATGGGGCACCTGGGTGGCTCAGTTGGTTGAGCATCCAACTCTTGATTTTGGCTCAGGTCATGATCTCAGGGTCATGGGATTGAACCCTGCATCAGGCTCTTTGCTCAGTGCAGAGTCTGCCTGTCCCTCCTCCCACTTGTGCTCTCTCTCAAATAAATACATGAAATCTTTCAAAATGATTCTAGTCGATAGTTTATTCTGATAATGACAATAAATAATAACAGCAATCACTGCCAGCATTCATCAAGCACTTACCAAATTCTTCACATGCTGTGGACTGGGGATTAAAGGCAAAAGCTATGCCTCACAGAAGGAAAGATGAAATAAAAATGGACTTTATTGGAGAAACTCAAAAGCAGGTTAGCAAGGAAGAACATGTATTCCCCTGAGACGGCATCACCTGCCAGAGAAACAGGCCGAGGGCAGAATGTAGCGTACTCTGGGTTATGCTCCAGGAAAAGGTTCCTACAGCCTTGTTTCTCAACCTGTTTAGAGCATGAGCAAACAGGAAACCTTATAATAGTATGGAACTCAGTGGCCCTGTATAAGGGAAGATGGTGAGCTACCCTTTCTGTTGAGATAGTGAGCCACAAATTCCAGCTAACTTGGTACCAGAAAATCATGAGAGAGCGGACACCAAACATCCATTATCTCACTTAATGATCATAATGATCATAACCAATTCATAATTAAGAAAATGATTCAAATTCCAGCTGTGCCATTCATCACCTTGAATAATTTATGAAATCTGAGGCTCAGTTTTCTTCCCTATGAAATAGGAATATTGCTACATGTAGCATATCTTTGATTTGATTATATTAGATTAGTATTAGATTGATTTAGGATTAAAATAAGTAATAAATTAATTTAAAACTTGAGGTATTCTCTCTTATGTCCCCCTTCTCTTCCTAGAGATATTAAGTACCTGTGCATTTATCATTTAATGGTGAAGAGTGCCAGTCAGGCTTTATGACAAAGTGTGGCAAAGGGAATTTAATCATACAGAAATTTGGGTGGATAAGGAAGAAGATAGTTAGTTCTGTGTTTTGTTTAGTCTTCAAAGAAGAACCAGGGAGAGAATTTTTTAAAAATGTAATGACATGGAACTGTGAATATTTCCCTAACCTCAGTGATGTGCAAAGCAAACTGATATTAACATTAGAGGACTTTGAACTACTAAGGCTGCAGCACAGGGGAGATAACTGAGCTGTGGTTTTAGAGGGACTGTTACGCTCAGCAGAAAACCTGGCAGAAGCCGAAGAGTATGATGTACGGATCTTCTAAAGCTAATGGCAAAAAATAGAGCAATAGTCTTAGAGACTGAGATAAAAGACCTATGCCTGTACAACAGTGATAAGCAGTGTGGCTGCATATTTTCAAGGATTTGGAATCCTTAGAGTTTTTATTGCAAACTGGAAACTTCATAGTTCTTAGAATTTTTTGTTTGTTTTTGCTTTTTCAGTCGGTTAAACCTCTCTCTTAAACTTAGGTAGGGTGATTCCAAGTAGCAAAATTTGATCTGGGTAATGCCTTCTGGTAGTGAGAAAAGGTTCATGGCACATGATGCAAAACAGCTTGAAATGTTACCAAGGTTTCCTGTTGGCCTTTAATTACTTGTCTAAACACAAACCACATGATAGTCTATCACAAAGTGTGAAAGGAGAGGTTCTCTGGAAATCCTGCTAAAGTCTTCTCGGTAGGCTTGAGCTATCACTAGATAAAATGGTCAAAGTTCACAAAACAGGGAAATAACGCTCAGCTTCATGAGTCCACTTTATTATGCCCAAAAGAACTGTATGCATTTTACATTGCTTTTAATTTGTTTTACTCAAAGGGAAATGTAACAGCATTAAAGTACTAAAAGCAGCCTGGGAAGTTGCTTTATGAATGTGATTAAGGTTTAAGCTATACATGGTTGCAAGTATAGAGAAAAATTCTTGAGGTCAAACTGGTTTCTATATAATTGCTTTTGTTCCTTTTTGTTATTAAATGGAAGCTTCATAATTATGTGGTAATGTTTACTATGCATTTCTAATTTGGTCATCCACCTTGCCTTTGCTCCTTTGTTGTGCATTTTGCCTCTTCTCTCAGAACTTGGTCATTGTAGATACCATCTGAACCAAGAACCCAATGATAATAAATGCACCCAGCACATTTTGTCAGGTAGTCAAGAGGTATTCTTGATCAAGTTGCTGTAATATTCATTTACGGTAACAATGAAAATAAGAAAAAAAGTGTATTTTGAATTATCATAGAGAAAATATTTATAAAAAGAACATTAAGCTCTAGCATACATAAACATTTTATTTTTGCTTATATTAAAATTTGTATAATAAACTCTATATTGTTCGACAAATATTTTGAAGGCTTTAAAGTCTGAGCATTTTCCATGACACTAAATGTTTTATCAAAGTAATAGAATTTTCATTAATTTTTAAAAAATTATCATTGATTTATTTAAAAGAGTAATGCACTTAAAAAGAACACTTGCAAACTAATCCTGTAGATTAAAAGCATATCAGTTCCACCACACAAATGGGTACATGTATGAATTTGTGTATCTTTGATCATTTCTGTGCCTATCTATATGGACATATGGACATACAGATATGCATACGTGTTATATTTTAAAAATGAGATGCAATAATATTTCTCATATTTTCATTAAACAATATGTTATGGCCAATATCTTATGATTTAAAATTTTCCTTCTACCTCTTGATTTTAAGTGGTATCTCTGTATAATCATGTAATTATAGTTTATTAAACCAAACATCTGTTGTTATAAATTTTCTATTTCTTGTTACTTTAAATGAAACAGTAACTAATATCCATATATGGGTGTATGTACATGTATATTTACCTAAATTTCTTATTATTTTCCAGTATGTTTCTAAAGTAATCACTTAAATTAATACCATAATTTTTATTACTCTACTTTTGTAAAGTTTGTGAAATCTGAAATGGCAAGTGTCCTTAACTCAGTTTTGTCCCTGGGGGTGTCATAGCAATTCTGCCTCTGGGCACTTTTCATGCATTGTAGAATTAGCTTATCAATTTACATGAAAACTTCTGATGGGTTGTGATTGAAATTACATTAAACTTGGAGAGAATAAATATCTTTATTACACTGAGTCTTCGTGAACACTGATAGAGTGAATCTGTCGATTGGTTTTCTGTTTTAAAATCTTTCAGTTGGTATGCCTGGGTGGCTCAGTGGTTGAACATTTGTCTTTGGCTCAGGTCATGATCCTGGAGTCCCGGGATCGAGTCCTGCAACGGGCTCCCCAAAGGGAGCCTGCTTCTCCCTCTGCCCGTGTCTCTGCCTCTCTCTCTCTCTGTGTCACTCATGAATAAATAAATGAGAGCTTTAAAAAAATCTTTCAATAAAACTTAATCTTTATTAACTTTGCCATGTAAATCATGCACTTATTTGATTGTTTATTCCAAGATACCTTAGAAGTTTTATAACTATTAAAATTTTGTTCCATATTAGTAGAAAATTTGCTGAATTTTATTAATCATCCTAAAAATATGCATACTTTTAAACTATTTGTTCAGCAAATCATATCATTTGCTTATTAAATGAGTTTTATTCTTTCTTTTTAATTCTTTTTTATTTATCCCTTAGTTTCTTTTCTTAAAGCTCTAAATCCTTCAGAGTAGCCTTGAATAAAATCAGTTTTAGCAGGCATCCCATCTCATTTTTTATTTTAGCAGAAATACTTGAAGATTTCACTCATAGGTGTGGTGATATCTGGAGAATTTGATGTTTATACTTTCTTTTTCCAATGATTTGCAATGTCAGTCTTGTCATATGTTATTTCCATACATGTGTGAATCTGTTTCTTATTTCACAATTCTATTCCACAGATCTATTTGTCTATCACTGTGAAAATACCAAACTGTGCAATTATGTCTATCATTAGTCTTGCTATTGATAAGGTAACCATTCTCTCTCTCTCTCTCTTTTAAAATATTTTATTTATTTATTCATGAGAGACACAGAGTGAGACAGGCAGAAACACAGGCAAGCGGAGAAGCAGGTTCCATGCAGGAAGCCTGACATGGGACTTCATCCCAGGACTCCGGGATCATGTCCTGAGCTGAAGGCAGATGCTCAACCACTGAGCCACCCAGGCGTTCCAATAAGGTATGCATTCTCAATGTATTCTTCAAAATTATCTTAGCTCATCCAAGAACTTGCCTCTTTCTTTCAATTTTAGGATCACTTTCAACTTTCATGAAATTCCTTGTTTTGTTTGATAATTTTTTTGATAGCTTTTAAAAATTACATTCAATTGGCAGGAGAAATTAGGAATAACTGACATCATTAAAATAGTAATATTTCCTATTACTAAAATACAACATTCCAATTATTTGGGTATATTTTGTGGGTTTCAGTAATTTTTAAAAGTTATTGTTTGTTACATCTCATTTCTTTTTCTTGTAATCACATTACTACAACTGAGTAACTGATTTGAGAGCAGACATCTATCTTATATAGTTGATTTTCTGTACTAAAGTTTTCATCCTAAGTGGAATATTTGCTGTTAAGTCGATGCTAGATTCACTTTACTGCATTAAAACATTTCTTGTTGCCAGCTCTTATTGTAATTTAGAGAGTAAAAGAAAAAAGAACATCTACCCACATAATGCACTCTGTCAATTTCTAAGATGTACACTTCTTGTTGCTTCACATTGTATCACCTTTAAAACTGGTATGCGTGATATAGTAGCTCTGATAAGAAGTAACTGTGACCTATTTTAATTAACAGGCATAATTTTTAAAATCATGAATTTGTGGTATGCTTTACTGAATACATTGATTGAATCAACTTAAATTTCCATGTGTTTTGAGAACCTTTTAATGGTGGGAAGTTATATTGATAAATTTGATTATTTGACCCATCCTTATATTTCCAGAATAAATTTTACTAGTTAGGATATACAGATAACACTCACATATATATTGATGAATGTGTATATATTTAAACTATATCTAGATATTATATATATTATAGAGTTCTACAATTGATTTGTAAGATTATATTTGCTATTTTACACTTGTGTTCATACAGTGCAAGTTATCACTTTCTTATTCCAGTGTATCTAATTTAGGTGTTGTGGTAGGCAAAACAATTGCTCTCCCAAAAAGACACCCATGTTTTAATACAGAGAACATGTATTTATATTATGTCACGGGGAAATGGATAATTAAGGTTGCAGATGGAATTAAGGTTGCTAATCAGCTGATTTTAAGACAAGAAAATTATCCTGAATGATCCAAGTGGGCCCATTGTAATCACAGAGTACTTAAAACATGGAAAAGGAAGGTAAAAGAGTCAGTGTTGGAGCGGTGTTATATGAGAAAGATTAACCAGGTGTTGCAGGCTTTGAAGATGGAAGGGGGTTAGGAGCCAAGGAATGTGGGCAGCATCTAGAAGCTGTAAAAAGCAAGGAAATGGAGGCATGTGAGTAGCACAGTCAGTTAAGCATCTGACTTTGGCTCAGGTCAAGATCTCAGGGTCCTGGAATTGAGCTGGCCATCAGCAGGGAGTCTGCTTGGCCCTCTACCCCTTACCCCTACTCATGAGTTCTCTCTGTCTCTTAAATGAATAAATAAAATCTTAAAAAAAAATAAGTCTGTATAGTTTTAGTACTGTGTGGTATTTGAATATTACTATAAATTAAATGTGCTAGAAATTAAATGAAAAGTAAACTGGATCTTTTAGTTATCTCAGTTGATGGATATTAAAAAATGCTAGATAAAGAAAGGACACTTATTAATCATTAAGGTTGCAATTATAAACAGAAATTTTGTGAATATCCTAATACTCCTGGGAAATATATATATATATAAATATAAATATATATATATATACAGCAATTATAAACAGAAATTTTGTGAATATCCTAATACTCCTGGGAAATATATATATATATATATATATATATATATATATATATATATATATATAAATACACACACACACACACATATATATATATATTGCTATGTATATATATATATATATACATATATATATATACTTACTTCATTATTCAAATCTATTTTTCTTCTCGGGAAAAGGTATTTTTGTCTGTATAATTTGGACTGCATTATTCAGTTGTTTATTTATAGTTTTAAAAGGCCACATTCTTTCTTCACTTCATTGTTATTTGTTGTGGAAACTTCCACTAAAATGAATGCTTCAGGTTTATTTAGGTCAGAGGGTAGTCTCTTAGTCTTGGCATCCATTATGCACACTCCAGAAACTGCTGGGATCTGTAGAACTGTGGTCTCTTTCAATCCAATAATGGATAATTCTTGGACAGCTTAATGCATATGTCTTTTTAGTTGAAACTTTAAAAACTCAGGATAGTTGAATAGAAGAATGTCCATAGTATTTGGAATGATGAATGAAATTATATAGGAAAAATATTTCATTGTGCATTTATTACCAGATATATTTTATATATTACATAATTTATTATATTTTAATGTATACACTTGTAGGTATATACAATATGCATCAAGTAGATTGAACACCAGAGGCTCTTTTAGCTTGAGAAATTTCTGTAAGTTCTGAACATCTACCTTGAAAATGAAAAAAAAGAACCAGATAAACTATCTATACCCCTAAAATTCTAAATATTTAAGAAAAACACTCTATTATTATCAGAACTGTTATCATAACTATCACTATCATCTAAAATTCCCTGAATATTGCTTAGCAGGCCCTGTGCTACATTTGTATGAACAAAGTAGCCGGAGCTGAGGAAGTATAAATGAAAATGCAAGGGCTTCCATTTGTTTTTGTTTTTGTTTTTGTTTTATTTATTTATGATAGGCACACAGTGAGAGAGAGAGAGAGAGGCAGAGACACAGGCAGAGGGAGAAGCAGGCTCCATGCACCGGGAGCCCGACGTGGGATTCGATCGCGGATCTCCAGGATCGCGCCCTGGGCCAAAGGCAGGCGCCAAACCGCTGCGCCACCCAGGGATCCCAAGGGCTTCCATTTGTGAATGTCCAATGGGAAGCACAGAGTTGGAGTGCAGATCAAGGGCAAAAGGCATACTTAATACTCATTGTGTGAAAGGTTAAAATTCTGCCATTCATTAGCCATGGTCAGAAGACACTGCATCAAGCAGAATAGAAATGTTAGGTTTGTTCCCTTAGTCTCTTTGACTTAAACATAAATTTATGACTGCATTAGATTTCATGAACACGTTTATAAAAATCATCTTTTTGTCTTCAATATTCTATTTTGTTATTTTTAGTGAAGAAGTATACATGGCAGGTAGTTAAAATTGTGAAGCTTTCTTAAGCTTAAGTGGCATAATTTAGGATCCTCATTCTCTTTTCCAGGCCTTGAAATCTCCTGAACATAATGACACTTGGTGGTCATTGCCTTCTCTCTGAAAACTTTATTTAATGTGGGAAGGAACTTGGACCAAGTGACCCAGGAAGTCTTTCTGTGATTTAATTGTTTTTATTGGCCTAATTAATTTAAAAAGCTTAATTATGAAACCACATGAGTGCTGTGCAAAGTCTGCAAAGTACCATTCAATGACGGCCAGATAAAAAATGCATCAGTAGCTTTTTTACCTAATTAACAAAATAAACCAGAGAGATTTATAGTACAAAATGTGAACCTTAAATGAAAGAACTCCACTTCTCCTAAATTACCATGGAAATGATAATAGGAGTTTCATATATATTTTAGAAATTGTAACCCACCATGAATGTTAGGAAGTTACCGTATGTTCTAATTATCTATTTTCATAAAAAAACAACTTCAAACTTAGTGCTTTAAAACAATTATTGACCATTTTATTTTTATGTCTTGTAGTTAAGTTGACTGAGCTCAGCTGGGTAGTTGTTACTCAGAATTTCATGTGTTTGCAGTCAGACAGTGCAGGGTTGGGCTCATCTGATGGCTCTCTCACTTACACCTCTGCCACTTGGGTTGATAGGAAGATTAAATCAGTTGGTTAAACTGAAAAAGATGAGGCCCCTTTTGGAAACCCCTTTCTAGCTGGGTGTTCTTTCCACATGTTCTCATCAGGACAGCGGCTTTAGGGGTACCTGGACTTTTATTTGGTGGCTCAAAGAGAGGCTGGCAGAAACTATATCCCTTTTATGACCAGTTCTCAGATGTCACACACAGTCACTTTTGCCACATTTTATCCATAGAACAACGAGAAAAATCCATCCAGGTTCCCTGGGAGGGCAATAAACTCCCTCTCTTCAGGGGAATTGCCAAGACTTGCATGCAAACTGGGAAAAAAAAATTGTGGCCATTTTTGTCTTTTTTTTTTTTTAATTTTTATTTATTTATTATAGTCACAGAGAGAGAGAGAGGCAGAGACATAGGCAGAGGGAGAGAAGCAGGCTCCATGCACCGGGAGCCTGACGTGGGATTCGATCCCGGGTCTCCAGGATCGCGCCCTGGGCCAAAGGCAGGCGCCAAACCGCTGTGCCACCCAGGGATCCCGGCCATTTTTGATAAGTACAGTTCTACTATATCATCTTCAAGCCAGAAACTTCATATATAAATATATATCTCAGGCAAATGGGCAAGACTGGTTGGAGGAGGGAACCCACTAGCATGTGATTTATCATGAGAAAGAAAAAAACATACCTAGAATGTTAGCGAATGACCCCCAGCTAACACCAATCACTATCACCCTAATTTCTATAGGAGATACAGGAAATGATGGGGTCAGTGGGGTCAGTTATGTTCAAGGAGGAGATTGAGTGGAAGGATGAAAAGAAGGAGGAGAAGAAATACTAGAAGAAAAGTAAAGAGGAAAAGACAAAAGAAAAAGAAACAAAACTGCATTTTAAAAAACAAGCAGAAAATTAAGTGGCCTGCAAAAAGTTACATATCAAAGGGCAGTCAGATTTCTCTTCAAGATGCTAGGGAGAAATCTTACTGATTAAAAGAAATAATAATAAAACATAAGTTATTATCAAAGATTGCTGAGTGTGGACTCAGGCATTGCAAGTTGCTATCTGCATGAGAGCAAGGGAGTCACTAACCCTTTACAAGCTGTTTGTCTGACTTGTAAGTTTTATTTATTTATTTTTTTTTAGATTTTATTCATTTATTCATGAGAGGCACATAGAGAGAGAAGCAGAGACATAGGCAGAGGGGGAAGCAGGCTCCATGCAAGGAGTCCAAAGTGGGATTCAATTCTGGATCCTGGGATCATGCCCTGAGCCAAAGGTAGACACTCAACTGCTGAGCCACCCAGGCGTCCCTGACTTGTAAGTTTAAAATAATATCCATACTTAAAACCTCATGGTCATTGCTAAGATCCAAGGAGACAATGCGTAGAAAATGCCAGGCACTGAGCATAAGGATTCAAATAATATTCCAGCAAGAGCTGACATTTTACCCTCACAGACTCAAAATCCTATTGATTTGATACATATTGATCCAAACATGATACATGTTTGATACAATACATGTATTTTTTTGATACAATACATGTATTGATACATGTAGCTCAACATGTATCAAGTTTATATATTCCTTGGGTTTGTTTCTTGACTATTCAATTTTCTTAAATACCAATATCAAGCATACTGTTTAAAGGACTGTAAGCATTATAAAATATTTATATACCTGTTAGTATAAGACCTTCCTCATTTGATTCCAAAATAATTTTAATCTCTTCTTAAATCACCAAATGTCTAGACTGTTGAAGGGTAGATCCTACTATTGCATGAATAATTAAAGTAAAATGAACTTTTAGGCTGTCTTCCCTCAGGATTGCATGATTCTAGGAAGAAGTAAAATACTTTGATGCAATTCTTGTCTGGACAGTGAGAGGCAACATGACACAATTTAAACTTCACAGGCTTAGAGGCAGATATGTTATTTAGCAAATTGACAAAATGTAAAACTCAGTTCCTGTTAATAAAATAAAAAAACAAGAATCATTATCACAATATGATTTTTATGAATCAAATGAAAAGTCTGCAAAATTCCCAATATAGGTCATAGGTAGGTAGATAGAGAGTTATACATATGTACACTTTCAATGACAGTAAGGATTAGCATGAATATCAATATTATTACTGCTAACTTCTCTGGAAGTTCATAAAATTAGCTGGCTGATGGAGTTGCATGGATTTTTATTTATAAATAAAGGACAGACATCATCTCTTAAATTCTATGAAACAAAGTTCCAGTGTTCTTAAATGTTGTGATATAATACTTGTTTAACTATGCTTGATATCTCTGTAGGCAAGCTGTAGGATCCTGGAGAGTGAGAAAGATTGAATTAAAAGCAAGAGATGGGAGAGTATGTTGAGGGAAGAGAATTTTATTTGAGGACAATTTTTTTATATGCCAGACAATCATTACAACATTCCTGCATATAAAGTGTTGTTATTCTCACTCTACAGATGAGAGAAATATAGTTCAGAGACAGAGTACTGTATGAAAGGAATGCACACAAATATATGCATGCACATATGCACCTTCTGTGTGAAGTCTGGCCTTGATTCAGGTTTTTCTGATTTTAAAGTCTAACCTCCATCTTTTCTACTGTATTGCTCCTCACTTTTAGGGAGTGGCATCCTATACATGTCTAATTTAAAGTGGTAAATTCCAAGTTGTAGTTATAATTTCTACTTTTGTTTTATATTTTAAATGTCACAGAAGTGAATGATATAAATAAGATAAGACAGGTCATAAAAACAATTATAATAGTAACTGCACCATTATCTCTGTCACATCCTGTGATAGGTTATGTAATTAATTCTAGCCACTAGTAGCCACTAGCCATATGTGGCTAATGAGCATTTCAAATGTGCCTAGTCTGAATTATGATGTGCTATAATGTAAAATATATATCAGATTTCAAAGACTTAGTGTCATAAAAGTAATATAAAATATATCATCAATATTTTTATGTTGAGTATATGCTGAAATAGTATTGAATTAAATATCTTGTAAAATTAATTTCACTTGTTTATTTTTACTTTTTAATTTTTATTTATTTTTAAAGATTTTATTTATTTATTTATGAGAGACACACAGATAGAGAGAGGCAGAGAGAGAAGCAGGCTCCATGGTAGGGAGCCCGAGGTGGGACTCGATCCCGGGACTCCAGGATCATGCCCTGGCTGGAAGGCAGGTGCTAAACCGCTGAGCTACCCAGGGATCCCTATTTTTTACTTTTTTTTAATGAGCTGCTAAACAATTAAAAATTATGTGATGGCTCATGTTATATTTCTACTGGGCAGCACTGATCTAGAAGCATACTAAAGATTGGATTTACTTCTCATGTTCCATACCAGAAAACTTAGGCATAGATATGTTAAATTACTTGTCCATTTTCACCTAGAGCTGGAGGGATGGAAATTAGCCATCTCACCTCCAATAATAAAGGCATTGCTATTGACACATAATTTTTTAAGCAGAATGTGTCCTTAAATAGTCTATTCTGATTCCTGTGTTTTAGCCTTTGAGGAACTTTAGACTGGAGAGTTTACAAGGCCATGTTAGAGGTAGAGTCAGAATTAGAATTCTCAGTCAAATGCTGTCTTTATTCCGTGATTCTATTATTCTGTGCCCCAATCCCTTTAAATTTCCTCTTTAATTCCAGTCAATATAAGGCACAAGTGGGACTATACAGTGACTGATAAAGTTGGCCTCAACTAATACTTCCCAGGTAGAACCACTTCTCAAATTATTAAATTGAGTGCCAGCTCATTAATAACACAGGGTTGTAGTTTGGACACTTCAGCAACTTTACTGCCAAATATTATTATTCTCTTTTTCAGCTGTACTGCAAAAGCTATCTGAAGCCTACAGAACAAGCCAACAAAACACTGAAGAGAATATATTGATTCTTTGCTATAAAACAGATTTCTTAAGGTCAACTTACATAGCATATTGAAAAATAAAATACAGGATTATGATTTGATATTTTATTTTTTTCTCACCTTTAGATTATATAGCAATGATCCTACCCAGTGAACCGACTTAAAACTTTGCTTTCTTTTAGCATATGTTGAGCAGAAGATCATTGTGTAGGTCATTAAATACTGTTGAATATGACCTCAGTATAACAAAAATGTGAAAATTAGTGTCTAATCACTTTAGAAAAAACAATACTATTTAAGATACACTGGGAGATAATGTTACATAGTAATAGAAATTCGGGTTTGGAGTCTGGATGCTCAGTTCAGGTTCTTCTTCTAGTCTTTGTTGAGTAAGCTGCTTAAATGTTTCTGTACCGTAATTTCTTCTTTAGAAAAATCAAGATTAAATGTTATCTCCCTTTCTAGTATATTATAAAGATAAAAAGAGACAATGTTCAACTTATATAGCACGTGTTGAATGTGCTATATAAGTTCAAAGAGAAATTGAACTTATATAGTATATTACATGACACAGCATAGGTACTCAATAATATTATTTGAACATAAATATATTTGTATATATCCTTAACAGATGCTTGACCTTGAGCAAATCTTTGAAATTAGGTGTTCCTCTAAAAGAATGAGGATAATGATGGTACCTTCATTATAGGTTTATTGTGAGAATTAAATGATCTAATATCTATATCAAAACAACTTTTAGCAATCATATGTGATTATAGATGTTACATTATAGATGTTAACTTCTTACCATTATTATCATCCTAATGTAACTACCATCTGATATACTTTAATTAGGACTTATATAAAGAAATGGTACCATTTCTAGGTAGAAATGCAGTATGCATTATAGTATATTCACATCTGTAAGAAATTTATGTATCTGTCACCCAAACAGACAAATTGACAACTTATCATTACATTCATTAATGAAACAAAGGTCAGAGAAGAAAACAAATTTAAGTTTAAATTTAAGCTTTAAAAATGTAAATTTTCCCCAAATTTAAGAAGAAAACTGCTTTGACTTTTAAAAGAGTTAGTAGTAGAGTCCAAGGTGTCATAAATTCAGCTCAATGAGTGATTTATTATGTAGTCATGGGAAACCCATTGATTTTTTCCCCTCCTTATTTACCCATTGTTGCAGTTTCTTGTTAACACTATTTGGAGCTTTTGTTGTTCTTTATATTCCTAATATTTCTACAGATAAATTATTTTCCGGGTCTTTAATTTATTATTGTCAGAAAATTGTCATTACACTTCAATCCTCATTCTAAGAAGACATCATTGACTTCATCATGATAAGCTTTCCTGAGGCCATTTCTAAAACAAGAAAAAGTCTGATTCATTATCTAATGGCACTTCTTGAAACTGGAGTTGTTAATAGTCTCTATCATTAACTGAAGTAATATAAATTTAAAGGACATATTATTTATGCCAGGTTAATCTATTAGGAGAAGGTGAAACCAATGCTAACAATTTGATCAAATTAAAACAAACAAAATGGCTTTTACCTGAAAAGCAGTAAAAATAGAGTAGATGTCATTTTGGCCTAATATATAAATGTTGTATATCTACTTACACTGAATCTTCTCCAGATGAAATCTTATGAAGTTTCGTATTGGTTAGAGGAAAAATCCATAGATGTGTTTCTTTTAAATAAAATTGGATTGCAAATAACTTGATTATAAATAAATTAGGAAAAGTAATGAAATTGCCTTAAGTGTTTTAAGTAATTAAACCATTGGATTATGTATTTTCATTTGCTTAAAACTAAATAACTGTTCAGTTATTGAAGTGACATGTATTTCTAGCTTTCTATGCCCATAATACCACTTCCTACTTTTTTTTTTACTAAAATAGACTTTTTCCACTACCTAAAATCTATATAGAAAATTAATTAATTTCAGCACTCTTTATTATACCAGAATTTATTGATTTGTTGAAATAACAGTCAAATGTTATGGCAAATAACACTAGAATGGTGCTTTAACTATTGTCCTTTACAGCAATGGAAAAGCTAGACCTTTGCCTAGAGTAAGAGTAGAGGGTAGTTTCCAGAAGATAGAGAGATATTGCTGGTATTGTTGCTTTCTAAAAGCAAGAAAGTGATGGCTATTTCTCAAACACTTAATTTTTATTTCTCCATTCTACAAATTAATATTGCATGCCTGCCTTCCGGATGCTATTCTTTGTACTGAGAATATATTTGGGAAGATGACATTGTTCCTGCTTTTAAGTAACTCAGTCTAAATTGACAAGCAGATACAGAACAAATATTTTTATATTAAATTTAATTAGAATTGTGATAACTTATGGATGTCATAGCATGTTATGGAAGAGTATAATGAGGAGGACTCATCCAGTCAGGACGGACAGAGAAACACTCTGAATATGTGAGGTTTAAGTTAAGATTTGACAAATGCATAGATTTTAACTTGCTGAATGGGAATAAAAGGGGTTTCATTTTGTAGATGTTAAATATGGATGATTTAAGAGAACTTTAAGCCAAAAGAAGAATCTCTGTAAAGATCTCAAAAGGGGAGAAAGCATGTTGTACTAGATGAAAAGAAAGGTAACTGGAAAAGGCAACTAGGAAGAGCTAACCTGAGATTCGGGGGGCAAGTCAGTGGTGGTCAGGTAGCAAACATCTTGTGGGTATGTGAATAGCTTGGGGTTTTCTTGTTTGTTTGTTTGTTTGTTTACATAAAGGCAAAAGTAAACCCCAAATGTACCATGATATATTTTGCATTTTCGGAACATCTCTCTTGCTTCAGTAAGGAGAATTAACTTTACAGAGACATTGTGTCTGAAAAAAAGCAAAATAGGACGCTTTTGCAATATTTCAGGTGAAAGCCTATGGGGACTTAAACTGGAGTTTGGATAGTGTATATTTACAGAAATATATAAAGTCTTGAGTTGTTCCAGGTAGAATCCAGAGGACTTTGTTATTGATTGGCTAGGCAGAGGATGGCCAGCACTCTATTGAATATAAGAAACTGAATGGATGCTGAAAGCATACTAGTGGCTAACATGACTGGAGAAAAATTTAGTTTTGAAATATGTAATGTTAGTTATGTAGCACTGAGATATCTGGTTTCATAAAATTGGAGACAGCAGTAGAAAGTGGATATTGGTCCTTAAGTTGGAAAGAAATGAATTAATACATATTTTACTGTTATAAGCATTATCATAATAATTACCAACATTGGGATTAATGCAATGACAAGAAGAATGTGTAAAGTTAGAAGAGAAGAAGACTTAAGACAATGATGAACTCTAGTATTTAAGAACTAGATGGAGACTCTAAAAAATGGTGATTTAGAAGAAGTGGAACCGAAAGGTTAGGAAGAAAACTGGTGTGACATCAGAGAAATATACAAAGGGAATGCTTTAAGAAAGGGGCAATGAGCAGGACAACTCTTAAAGTTGTTTTCATGGGCATCTGGGTGGTTCAGCAGGTTAAGCGTCTGACTCTTCGTTTCAGCTCAGATCATGATCTCAGGATCCTGGGATCAAGCCCCACTTTGGGCTCTCTGCTCAGCAGGGGGTCTTCTTGAGGATTTATCTTCCTCTGCCCATTCTCCTATTCCTGCGTTCTCTCTCTCTCTCTCTCTCTCTCACACACACACACACACACAAATAAATACATTTTCATATAGTTGATTTTTAATTTAATTTAATTTATTTATTTTTTTGATTTTGAATTTTAAAACATGGAATTTGCTGGTGACATTAGAATGGAAGTTTCTAGAGGATCAGTGAAGACAGGTTAGTGACATTTGATAATGAGTAGAAAATAGGAAGACACATAAAATGCATATAGATGTTTCCTTCAAGAAATTTGACCTTAAAAGTAGGTAAGACAAACTAGAAAGGTAGGTCAGGGCTGAATGAAAATATAAAGGAAGAATGTGATGTGATGGAATGAATACTTCTGTTTTCTTTTTGGAAGGTAAAATATGTTTCAAGGATGATGTAAAAAAAGGAGAGAGAATACAGCTTGCTATATAGCTAAGATTGCACAAAGTGACATAAGTACAATAGTTGAGTTGATACAGAGGACAATAGTGAGAGAGGAGCACCTTAAAAGGCTCGTCTCTTCTATTTTAATAGAAATGTATGTTTGTTTCCCAATGGAAAGAGATAGCTCCCATTTCATAGCTTCTGTTTGATAGCTAGAGTGAGATACCAAGGAAACTTTTTTAAAAGTGTTTATTTTTGTTTATAAAAATTGTATATTTTTAAGTGTATGACATGATGTTTTGTTATGCATATACATAGCAAAATGATTACTAGAGTCATGGTAATTAAATATCCATCTCCTTATATAGTTACATAGTTACCATTTTGTATGTGTGTATGGTAAGGGCATCTGAAATCTACTTTCTTAATAAACTTTTAGTGTATAATACAATATTAAGTATAGTCTTTGTGCTGCACATTAGATTCCTAGAGCTTATTCATCCCATATAACTGCAATTTTACATAATTTGACCAACACCTCTCTACCCCTAGTAACCACTGTTCTACTCTCTGCTTCTATAAATCAACTTTTTTTTAGATTCCACATATAATTGAGATTATACAGTAAATTTCTTTGTGTCTGGCTTTTTTTTTTTTTTACTTAGCATAATATCTTCCAGGTTCATCCATATTGTTGCAAGTGGCAGGATCTCCTTCTTTTTAAACCTGAATGATATTCCATCAAGGGAATTTATTTATTCATTCATCTGTCAAATGACACAAGATTGTTTTCATTGGCTATTGTGAATAATGCTGCAATGAACATAGGAATACAGATATCTCTTCAAGTATTTAGAGACCAGGAAACTTTTCATGGAAAGGAAGGAAAAGGGGAAAAGAGGCAATACGAAGGCAATAGAGAAGTGTAAAATTTTGAAAATTGTACAAGATCAAATAGAAGAGAGAGATGGTCATGGGTGAGACTGGGAGTGAGAAATGAAACGATGAGAAGACCTGAGACCTAGTACTTTGATCAATCCAATAAAACAGATGAATTTTTAGCACATTTCTTAAAGAGAAAAGAAATAAACACAAATTTAATATTTTAGCATATCTTTTACAGAGAAAAAAATAAACATAGTAATTTAAGATTAGGAAATTATACCAAAAAAGGTAGTTAAGAAAATGAAAAGGAAATGCAGAAGTAGCAAAATAATATGATAAAACAGTATTTGTAATTTGTTATAATCCAAAGGAAAGAAGATACACTTCTGCAAGTGTTTCATTCTTTTGAAGAAATTGATGGATGAAACCCGAATAATTTTGTAAAAAGAAATAAAAAATTAGATCATAAATCAGCAGTATGAAGTGAGAAGGGAGATTACAAAGATACAGAATGAAATTGAATACCACAGTAACACGATCTTGGAACCAGTGAATGTTTTGAAATCACCAGAAAACAGATCTGTTATGGCTTTTTTACCAATGGGAGAGATTGCATTGTGTGAATGGAGGTCTGGTTCTTGGACTCCTCATGAAAGATTTACAGGAGGATCTGTGCTCCAATAAGACAGCCAGAGCAAAGTAGCAAAGCAGTTTATTAAGGATAGTATACTCTCAAGGTGGGAGAACAGGCATGTCCAGAGGAGGCAGCTGCCCTCAGGCTACAGGGATCCTTTCCTTTTATCTGAGTGGGGTCTTGGGTCACGGACAGGGTGGTCTCTAATGGAGGCTGCTTCCAGTCATTTGGAGGAATCCTCCCACAGGTTGGCAGGGGGAGTTTTTGGTCCTACAAGGTGTGTGCTAGAACCATCATGGTAGCCATTCCCCATAGTGGGGGTTGGGGGTGGGATGGGTTAGGTAGGGCAGGGCTATAACAGCTATGCAAATGCATTATAATGAGTCTAGGGCTTACCCTGGGGCAGAGGTGGAAAAGCAGAATGCATGTTCTGCACCTGTGACTCTTGGTCTTTTAGCCCCACGGTCTTGGAAGCCATAAGGCCAGAATGTTGAGGGGTCTTGGAAGCCACAAGTCAGGTTGTTGTGCTCCCAGTCTTCAAATGTGTGATGTTGTGCTGCTACGCTTCTAATGTGTAACCTCTTAGTCACCATCCTTGCCTCTAGCTCATGTCTGACTAGCTGCCTACTCTATCAGTTTAAGGCTGAATATT
Organism: Vulpes vulpes; assembly: GCF_048418805.1. Taxonomy (NCBI): domain Eukaryota; kingdom Metazoa; phylum Chordata; class Mammalia; order Carnivora; family Canidae; genus Vulpes; species Vulpes vulpes. The sequence continues at coordinate 66,763,602 of NC_132787.1, forward strand.
GAATTACTCACATAGAAAGAATGTTTGTTATAGCCACAGTGAGAGTATAATAATGGACATGAAATTACTAGAAAAAACATAGAGATTACATTAATAGACATGATCCAGCAAAAAAAAAATAATAGGTATTCCTAAATCGGTAACCCAATAAGTGGCACCTAAAAAATACTAATATATAGTACAAAACAACAACAACAAACTAGAGTCATCAATAGGACACTAAATTACAGGAAACTTGATACAGACATGTTTGCACTGATGAATACCTGCTTAAATTATTAAAATCCAGTGAGTAAAAGAAGAAGAAAATCAGGCATCGAGGCAGAAAATTGTGATTATCCAGGGGAGAATAATTAGGACACATACATCTCTAAGGTATAGGTATCTCCAAAACAGCTTCTAAGCCAGATGTAGGTGGGGTAGTATTTACACAGTGCTAATGGAAAGAAAATGTGGTCAAAATATTATACTAACCAAGTTACTTTTCTTAAGTTAAATAAAAACCGAAGCAAATTAAATTCAGGGGATAAAATCCATCTTAATAAAACCAGTAATCAACCAAACTTAGTAAGGGAATATGAACTAAGAAGCTGGGGTCAGAGATTAATAACAGAAGACAGTGGAGCCATCCCTGTAATGTTCAAATAGAGAAACGTAAGAGGTTATTCTTCATGTGTTTGGGAATTCTTTAGCATGTAATATATAAAACAGTATAATAATTGTAAACCCTCTAAAAATACCAACAACAAAATACAGATATTGAGTCAAAACTTGGGATAATAAATTTGAAAATAGGGGAGCTGGGTAAAAGGACTGGGTATAACTGGATATAATTAAGTACAGCTGAATATAGAATTGTCCTAATATCTGTGATAAGTATGGTTACATAGCAGAATGTAAAGTGGCACAAACCTTAAAAAACAGAAATAATGAAACAAAGGCGCAACCTGTAGATGGGAAAAAGGGTGAAAAGGCTTAAGAATGCTAATTTCTTAATTTTTTCATTAAGTTATAATAGAGTGACTTTGAAATGTGAAGTTGAACAGCTAAAACCATGATTCATATATTTTAAATAGTTTCATATTTGAAATTTTATGAGTATTTTAGTAGTATTATCTCGTAACTAAGAAATATATATATTTGAGAATATATATAAAAATAACTTTCAGCAGTTCTTTTTAAATTTAACTTTGCCTTGCTTTACTTCTTGCAATTTAAGCAAGAGGAAATTTAAAGTACTTTATGAAAATGTATGAAACTACGTTTTTACTATGGTACATTTATGTTGGTGCAAAGACATAGAAATTGCCCTGTTTTGTTTAGGCAATTTCTGGTTCTATTTGTACTTCTATACTATATATGTATCTGCAAAAAGAAACATTTAGAAAACAAATCACATGATGATGAAAATGGTTTTCTTTTTTTCTTCCAAGTAGTAGGAATGTTAGTGATATTTTTTGCATGACTGCACTTGTATATATTTTTTGAGTTATTTTAATATGCGTTTACTAAGTATTTCTTACAATTCTATTCAAGTAGATGTCATTATTTAACTTAAACCTTTAATTTTAAGTATCTATATGCATGTAAATCATCTTATTTAGTTTAAAATCTCTATTAATCAAACTAAAATTTCCCACTGCTTTTTAATAAATCCAGCATATTCCTAAAATCAAAACCTAACAACCACAAAACACAGGACATATGGTATAATACAAAGACTTTTGAATATAGAAACAAATGTTCATATTCAATATTTGGTATACAAATCTGGAGAAAATAATTTATAAAGAGCATATGGAAAAAGTAAAATTTATATTAGAATTGCAACATACTATAGATAATATTAAGAAATAAATTAGAATGATATTTTCAATTCCATTAATTATATACTGTATTTTACTAAATATTTTCTATAAATATGCCTTGTGTTTAATATGACTTCTTTCTCAAATTCTTTCTTTCTTCCTTATATCCTTTCTCTGATTTTCTTAAGTTTTGTCTATTTTAATAGTCTTTGGACAGAACCAGCTTTTAGACATCTTACCAATTATTTTAAATATTTAAATTTATCTTGTTTTTAGTGTGAATTTAATGTCCAATTTATTTTTAAAATATCTTATTTAGGGACACCTGGGTGGCTCAGCGGTTGAGCGTCTGCCTTCGGCTCAGGGCATCCTGGGATCCAGATTCGAGTCCCGATTGGGCTCCCTGCGGGAAGCCTACTTCTCCCTCTGCCTGTGTCTCTGCCTCTCTCTCTCTCTCTCTCTCTCTCGCTATGTCTCTCATAAATAAATAAACAAATCTTGCAAAATATAAATAAATAAATAAATAAATAAATAAATAAATAAATAAATAAAAATCTTATTTTGTAAAATATAAATTTTCTTCTGGATGTAGTTTCAGCTTTATCTAATAGGTTTTGGTATTTAATGTTTTCTTTGTTCATTATTTTTAAATGTTTTACATTCTCTATCATGAATTCCAAGGAGTTCTGTGTCTGTGTATGGGTGTGTGTGTGCAAAAGTGTGTATGTTTCTTGTTATTAACTTTGTTATTTGAAATATCACACACACTAAGAATAACAAAATTCATATGTGTAAATATCAGTGACATAACAGAATGAACAAACGTGTTTCTTTAAGTGGAATCATGTGATCTAGTGTATGTGCGTGCGTGCGTGTGTGTGTGTGTGTGTGAGATCTTTTGCTCAATGCTATATTGATGGGATTCATTTGTATTGTTTTAGGAAAAATTGTTTTATTTCATTGCTACTTAGTTTTAAATTGTATAAATGTACTACAGTTTGTATATCCTGTTGTTAGATATCTGGGTTGTTTCCAATCTAGGCTATTACAGGTAGTTTGACTATGAACATTCTTTTTTTCCCTCCTTCTTAGAGAGAGAGAGTGTTGGAATGGAGGAGCAGAAGGACTGGAAGAGAGAGAAACTTAAGCACACTGCACACCCAGTGGGGAGCCCAATGCGGGGCTCAATCTCTCACTACAACTCTGAGATCATGACCTGCGCCTGAGTCAGGATGTTTAACTGACTGAGCCACCCAGGCACCCTGAACATTCTTATTCATGTGTTCTCATATGTTTACTGCAGTTCCGATGCGTATTTACATAGCAGTGAAATTGTGTGGTCATAAGGCATCCATATGTTGAATTCCACTAGATAATATTGATTCATTTTTATAACAACTGTGCCAAATTTCACTTTTACCAGTGGTGTATAACTGCTCTAATTTCTCCACATCCTCACTAAAAGTTAGTGTTACTAGTTTTCTTAACTTCAGCAGTTTTGGAGGGTGTTCAGGGTTATCTCACCTAATGTTAATTTGCATTACCCTGGAAACCAAGTTTGTTGTTGTTGTTGTTATATTTGTTAGCTATTAGTATATCTTCTGTAAAAAGCTTGGGTTTTTCTCTAATTTATTTGTAGGAATCTTCAATATTTTCTGATTATAAAGTCCTGTCAATTATATATGTTGAAAATACCTTCTCTCTCTCTGTGTCTGTTCCTTTATTCTTCTGTTTATGTCTTATGATGAATAAAAGACCTCAATATTAATACAATCTAATTTATCAGTCTGTCCATTTATGATCAGTGATTTCTGTATCTTATTTAAAAACCACTCCTAAGGGATGCCTGGCTGGCTCAGCAGTCGGGCATCTGCCTTCAGCTCAGGGCGTGATCCTGGAGTCCTGGGATTGAGTCCCACATTGGGCTCCCTGCATGGAGCCTGCTTCCCCCTCTGCCAATGTCTCTTCCTCTCTGTGCCTTGCATGAATAAATAAATAAAATCTTTAAAAAAATAAAAATCACTCCCAAAGTTATCTTTTGGAAGTTTTATTGTTTTACTGTGTCTTTTTTTTGTCTTTTCTTTTTTAATGTTTATGTATTTATTCTTATTTTTCTCTTTTTGGCTTTTATATTATTTTATTTTACATTTGTTTACTTAAATTCAATTTGCCAACATATAGTACAGCACCCAGTGCTCATCCCATCATGTGCCCTCTTAGTGCGTGTCACCCAGTTACCTCAATCCTCTGTCCACCTCCCCTTCTGCAACCTTTTGTTTATTTCCCAGAGTTAGGAGATTCTCATGGTTTGTCTCACCCTCTAATTTTTCCCACTCAGTTCCCCTCCTTTCCCTTATAATCCCTTTTACTATTTCTTATATTCTCCATATGAGTGAAACCATATGATGATTGTCCTTCTCTGATTGACTTACTTCATGCAGCATAATATCCCCCAGTTCCAACCACAATGAAGCAAATAGTAGGTATTCATCCTTTATGATGGCTGAGTAATTTTCCCTTGTACATATTTACTGCTTCTTCTTTATCCATTCATCTGTCCAAGGACATCATGGCTCCTTCCACAGTTTGGCTATTGCGGACAATGCTGCTATGAACATTGGGTGCAGGTGTCCTGGTGTTTCACTACATCAGTATCTTTGGGGTAAATACCCAGTAGTGCAATTGCTGAGTCATAAGGTAGCTGTATTTTTAACTTCTTGAGGAACTTCCACACTGTTTTCCAGAGTGGATGCACCAGTTTGCAGTCCCACCAACCGTGCAAGAGGGTTGCCCTTTCCCCACATTCTGTCCAACATCTGTTGTTTCCCATCCTGTTAATTTTCACCATTCTCACTTGTGTGAGCTGGCATCCCACTGTGGTTTTGATTTGTAGTTCCCTGATGGCAAGTGATGTGGAGCATTTTTCTCATGGGTTTGTTGGCCATGTGTACGTCTTCCTCTGTGAAATTTCTGTTCATGTCTTCTGCCCATTTCATGATTGGGTTGTTTGTTTCTTTGCTGTTGAGTTTAATAAGTTCTTTATAGATCTTGGATTCTAGTCCTTTATCTGATGTGTCATTTGCAAATATCTTCTCCCATTCTGTACGTTGTCTTTTAGTTTCATTGATTGTTTCCTTCCCTGAGCAGAAGCTTTCTATCTTGAAGTCCCAATAGTTCATTTTTGCTTTTGTTTCCTTTGTCTTCATAGATGTATCTTGCAAGAGGCTATTGTGGCCGAGTTCAAAAAGGGTGTTGCCTGTGTTCTCCTCTAGGATTCTGATGGATTCTTCTCTCACATTTAGATCTTTCAACCATTTTGAGTGTATCTTTGTGTATGGTGTAAGAGAATGGTCTAGTTTCATTCTTCTGCACGTGGCTGTCCAATTTTCCAAACACTATTTATGGAAGAGACTGTCCGTTTTTCACTGGATCTTCTTTCCTGCTTTGTCAAATATTAGTTGAACACAGAGTTGAGGGTCCATTTCTGGCATCTCTTTTCTGTTCCATTGATCTATGTGTCTGTTTTTGTGCCAATACCACATTCTCTTGATGATCACAGCTTTGTAATACAGATTGAACTCTGACATTGTGATGCCCCCAGTTATGTTTGTCATTTTCAACATTCCTCAGGCTATTCAGGGTGTTTTCTGGTTCCATACAAATTTTAAGATTATCTGTTCCAACTCCGTGAAGAAAGCCCATGGTCCTTTGATGGGAATTTCATTGAATGTGTAAACTGCCCTGGTAGCATAGACATTTTCAGAATATTAATTCTTCCAATCCATGAGCATGGAATATTTTTCCATCTCTTTGTGTCTTCCTCAATTTCTTTCAGAAGCGTTCTGTAGTTTTTAGGGTATAGATCCTTTACCTCTTTGTTTAGGTTTATTCCTAGGTATTTTATGCTTTGGAATGCAATTGTAAATGGGATTGATTCCTTAATTGCTCTTTCTTCAGTCCAATTGTTTGTGTATAGAAATGCCACTGATTTTGTATCCTGCCATATTGCTGAATTGCTGTATGAGTTCTAGCAATCTGGGGGTGGAGTCTTTTGGTTTTTTTACATATAATATTGTGCCATCTGTGAAGAGGGAGAGTTTGACTACTTCCTTGTCAGTTTGAATGCCTTTTTTTCTTTTTGTTGCCTGATTGCTGAGGCTATGACTTCTAGTACCATGTTGAATAACAGTGGTGAGAGTAGACATCCTTGTCATGTTCTTGATCTTAGGGTAAAAGCTCTCAGATTTTCCTCATTGAGAATGATATTTGTTGTGGGATTTCATTAGTGGCTTTTATGATATTGAGGAATGTTCCCTCTATCCCTACACTTTGAAGAGTTTTAATCAGAAATGGATGCTGTATTTGTCAAATGCTTTCTCTGCATCTATTGAGAGGATTATATGGTTTTTGTTTTTTTCTCTTGTTGATGTGACCTGTCACATTGATTGTTTTACAAATGTTGAGCCACCTTTTGCATCCCAGGGATAAATCCCACTTGTTTGTGGTGAAAAATCCTCTTTGTGATGAATAATCCTCTTAATGTAGTGTTGGGTCCTATTGGCTAGAATCTTGGTGAGAATTTATGCTAAAGGTTACCAGTTTTAAGATGAATATGTTCTGGGAATCAAATGTATAGCGTGTTGACTATAGTTATTAATACCATATTGTATTTATTTGATTCTTTAAAACAGTCTTCCAAAGTGCCTTATTTGCTTTTTTTTTATATTTAACATTAAATTTATTTTTTATTCATCATCAAAAGTGAATCAAGAAAATAAAACATTACATGAGTAGTATAATTTAGTAGTTCTCTTTCTGTTGCAGACACTTCAATTTTATTAAAATTTACTTACTAGTTACTGGACAATTATTTACCGAAATTATTATTATATCAGATGAACCAAAGAATTAAAGTTAGTTGTTTTACTTTATGATTATTACTGAATATTCTTTTCTCGTTCTGTTTTTAAAAATCATCTTTTTGGTACCAGGTTCACCAAGTATGCCACTGCAAGCATGTAGTCATGAAGTCTCAAACACGGGGGATGAAGAGTGTTGGAATTAAAACTTGAGATTTCCTGCTCTCTAATGAAAACTGTTTCTGTTCCCCTAATGAGAAAAAGCAGCCCACAAATTCATTTTGACTTTGGACTGACAATTAATTGATATATGATGCAATACCAATTAGGTTCTAAGTGCAGCTCAGAAAGTGCAGCTACCTGCATTTGAATATGTTCAACAATAAATTAAAATTAGCAGGTCCTGTTTCTTTATCTTTGATGGTTTTGTTTAGTTCAACAAAGTCAGGGAACCTCAGTATCCCCCACCTGACTTATTCTAAAAAGGCTCGGTGGAAAATGTTGCACTGGGGATGACCAGGAAGGACTTAACATTCCTTTCAGTTTGACTACACTTTAGACAGGCTTCTTTCTGCCTCTAAGCCCTGACTTCCAATTTTTTAGGGCATTTACTTAAGAAAACTTTCACTTATACATTCTTTCTCTGCTCCTCTGACTTGTAAATCTTTAAAAAAAAATACATCTCTTGCCAGTTTTACAACCCAAGAATGTCTTTCTCAAGGACATGTGACCCATCCCTTTGAAAAGCAGTCATCAAGGAAGACAGCACCCCTATCTACTTGTCTCTGTGGAAGGGTAAAAGAAAAAATTCTTTGGGATACTTTTGGCTAATGAAACGGCATTAAGGCCAATAGAACTCAATTCTTAATGCTAACCATTATATCCACAATTCACCTAGTTGACTTTAGTAATCACAGATTCTAATCAATATTAAGGACCATATCTCAGTTGGAAAATACAAATAATGAGCATGGGTTATGAATGAAGCATCTAGGAATCATTGCAAAGGAAAGACATAATGAAAGAGAGAAAGAAAAATGAGAGGTCTTTCAACATTTAGTGAACTCTCAGCATTAAAATGCATTTAGAATGTTTATCTTTATCCTAATACTGATATTGTTAAATGGAAAAATATTGGTACATATCTGTGAGGATAATTATTTGCCACATTTCATTTGAGGAAATTGACTTTTGGAAACATATTTAAGAGTCAAGGTTTCTGATTTTTTAATACAAAGCTTGTTTTTCTTCAATACACATTGTAGAGGGTACCCTCTATCTGTAACCTTTTGTGTTATCAGGTAACTAAAATACTGCAGTTAAAGGGGGGAAACCTATACTCATGTTGACTCTGGGAATGCTGTTTTTTGCATTTTGGCTACCTGGAGCAATAGGTAATGGGACATGGACTTGTAGAATCTGTGAAGAAGGAAGGACAACAGTCAACTAACCTTCTTATATCTATGCCTTACAGCTGGGTCAGAGGTAAAATATTATTTCAATGAGTAAAAATAGCTTTCTTGAATAATCTAAAACAGATATGCCTCATGTTTTTTTCTGCCATGTAAAGAAATTGTTCTGCTTCCAGTCTGACAAAGTATAGTTAGAAAACAGAAATGAGGGCAGCCCTGGTGGCGCAGCGGTTTAGTGCCGTCTGCAGCCCAGGGTGTGATCCTGGAGACCCTGGATCGAGTCCCACGTCAGGCTCTCTGCATGGAGCCTGCTTCTACCTCTGCCTGTGTCTCTGCCTCTCATTCTCTCTCTGTGTCTCTATGAATAAATAAATAAATAATCTTTAAAAAAAAAAAAGAAAACAGAAATGAGAATCCCTTTTTATAGAAAAAAATATATATATATATGTTTCTCCCTGCATTTAGCAAGACACTTTCTGCCAGAATGTAAAATCTACTGGTTACTGTGGTCAGTTATTAGCCACATTTTAAAGTTGGTTAATTTTATTTTGAAAAGTAATCAGTCCCTTGGCTCATTTCACCTTGTTCTCAGCCCTCCTAACCCGCTAATCATTTGCACCTTTTCTTAATTTTTCTCAGTTGGTATCTTCACTTTACATTTATATGACTTACGGATTTTCCAGGAAAACATGCTTTTTTGAAGGATGATAATGTTATTAATATGCAAAAAGAAAATATTAAACATAGAATTGGAGATAGCTCCAGGAAACTCCTATTGTGGTAGAAAATTCTGCATAAAACTGTGAATAGCACAATGAAAATCTGTGATTAAAATTCAAGAAACTTCCAGTACCTTCATTTACTCCTAGCCCCTGTAGCTGGAATTGTTAAGACTTTAGATAGGTCCCTAATATATTATTGGAATTAATAGAGTGGTGGTAACCCAAGATAAATTCTAGAAACTAGCATAAAAGTATTTGTAGATGAATGTTGAATAGTAATCTCTTATGTTTACAAAGTAAGAGTGAAAAGAGAATGTAGAACTCCTTTTAGAGTATTTCAAAGATATTTTCAAACATTTGTGAGTATGTAAATTCCTTTTTGAGTAAACAGTGAGATTTATATATTTTCTGTTTCATAATATTTCTTTTTGGCTCATTTCTTCACTTTATTCTGGTCTCTTCTAAAAGTCCTTCCTTGGGGATCCCTGGGTGGCTCAGCAGTTTAGCGCCTGCCTTTGGCCCAGGGCATGATCCTGGAGTCCCAGGATCGAGTCCCGCATCAGATTCCCTGCATGGAGCCTGCTTCTCCCTCTGCCTCTCTCTCTCTCTCTCTCTCATGAATAAATAAATGAAATCTTTAAAAAAAAAAAAAAAAGCCCTTCCTTGACCAACTTATCAGATGGGCCTCTCTTGACCACTAAAGTGGGTTGAATGTTGGCACTACCAAAAGATATGTCATATCTCTAGAAACTGAGAATGTGAACTTATTCTTATTTGGAAAAAGTGTCTTTGCAGATGTGGTTAAGATAAGGACTTGATGATATTATTCTGGATTACCCAGATAAGCCCAACAAGAAGTGTCTTTATGAGAGATAAAGGAGAGAATACACCAGGATGAGGAAAAGGCCATGGGAAGATGGAGAGAGAAATTGGAGTTACAGAGATTGGAGTTACACAAAAGAAGCATGAAATACCTGGAGTCATTAGAAACTGTAAAAGACAAGGAAAGATTCTCTCCTAGAGCACAGCACAGGGAGCATAGCCCTGGGAACAGGTTGATTTAGGATTTCTGACCTCCAGAGCTGTGAAAAAAAATATATTTATGTAATTTTAAGCCCCCAAGTTTGTGGCAATTTGTTATAGCAGCCCTAGGAAGCCCATACAACAACCTTATTTAAAATAACACTATTACGCCATCCCCTTTATTTTTCCCCTTAGTGTGTATTACTATATTTATTTGTTTGCTCCATGTTTTATTTCCTCTCACTAGCTCTAAGGGGGAAGAGACTTTGTTTATTTTATTCACCTATGAATCCCTTTTGTTACTGCAGTGTCTAATCCATAGCAGCCATTCATAATTTGAATATGTAACAAATAAAAGAAAGAAGGAGGAAAAGGGAAGAAGAGGGGAAGGAAGGAGAAGGTATATGATTAAAAGATTCTTATATAATCTTTACAAGTCTACATTTGAGGTTCAATAAGAAATAGGAAACAAAATTCTAACCACAGCCAAGTGAACCCATTAAAGCAGAACTGACTGGGAAGCAGGATGCTTGGACTTATTCTGTCATAGTTATACTATAGCAAAGAGAAGCATCAGCCAATGATTCTTGGGCACAGTCAAGATCAACTCCAGCTGCTCAGTGGATACTGCTATTCAGTTGTTTTCTTCCCTGCTTCCAAGTCACGCAGCAAGGACAGTATAACAACAACTGCTTTCTCAGTGTCTTTCTATTATCCTTGTCATTCACATAGCCATGGTGACAGAGTCACTACTCAGGAGCAGGAGCAGGTCTCAGGTAGGCTCATTAAGTTTAACAGGATTTAGTGTAAAAAATCTGTACCAGTGACATCATTTCTCAAACCAAGTTCTCTACTCTGTAAAGAGGGACAAGTAGACACGGAAGTTCATGATGATGTAGAGTGTCCAGATTAACAAACTCTTCAACATTCAACCTCCATGACTCTAAATTCTGTATTCTAAACTGTGTCATAATGTAATTACAGATTGCAGTTTTTTAATTGACTTCAGAGTCCAAAATATTTTCTTTCTTTCTGAATCTAGAGAGTTTATTTACAAATGAAAGAATTATGATTGTGAAATTGGAAAGTTTTAAAATCTCAGGTTATAAAACCAAGCTTTATCATGCATCTATGATATTCCTGTTTGCGTCGTTCAGTTGCTGAGCTCCAAAATTTAATCACTCTCGGTTAAGGGATGTTTATGTCCACTTTATGCTATATAAGCTTGGTGATTTTCTTTCCATTGGCTTATTATTGATTAGCACTCATTTAAAACTACCTTTATAATGTGTTATACCTGAAGTTAAGAACATTCATTTTATTTTTTAGGGTTGAATAATATTCCATTTTATATATTTATCATTTGCAACATGGATGAACCTGAAAGATATTGTGCTACATGGAATAAGCCAGAGAGAAAGAAAAAAAAAAGACACTACATTATCCTAGTTACACAGATCTTTCTCAACTTACAATGGGGTTACATCCCAATAAACCCATCATAATTTGTGTAGAAAATATTGTAGGTCAAAGGTATTTAATACACCTAACCTACTGAACATCATGGTTCAGCCTAGCCTTCCTTAAATGTGCTTAGGACTTTTACATTAACCTACAGTTAGGCAAAATCATCTAACACAAAGCCTATTTTATAATAGGCTATAACTAAAACACTATATTTTATAATATAGTGTTGAATATCTCATGTAATTTATTGAATACTGTGCCTTAAAGTGAAAAACAGAATGGTCATACAGGTACAGTATTGTAGTAAGTATTTTAGTTGTTGACTCACATGATTGTGTGGCTGACTAGGACCTGCAGCTCACAGTAGCTGCCGAGTAGCAGGAGAGAGTATTGTACTGTATATCCCTAGCCTGGGAAAAGATAAAGATTCAAAATTCAAAGTACAATTTCTACTGAATGTGTGTCACTTTCACACCTTCATAAAGTAAAAAAACTGTTAGGCTGAACTGTCATAAGTTGGGAACTGTTGTTATAGTAGTTCCCTATCCATAGGGGTATGTTCCAAGATATCCAGTGGATACCTGAAACAATGGTTAGCACTGAACTCTATATATACTATGCTTTTTCCTCTACATATATACCAGTAAAGTTTAATTCATAAATTAACAGTAAGAGATTAACAATAACTAATAACAAAATAGTATAATTATTAATAATATACTAATAAAAGTATGTGAAAAAGGGGTTCTCTTTCTCTCAGAATATCTAATTGTACTGTACTCTTCTTGTGATGATGTGAGATAATAAAGTTATTACATGATGAGTTGAAGTAAAGGGAATGACCTAGGCATTGTGACATATTGTTAGGCTACTATTAACCTCCTGACAGTAAGTCAGAAGAAGAATCATATGGTTCTGAATTGTGTTGATTGGGGTAACTGAAACTTTGGAAAGTGAACCTGCAGATATGGAGAGGGACTATTGTATATGAATCCAAAAAGTTAAATGTTTGGAGACAGAGCATAGAAATGTGGTTACCAGGAGTGGGAAAGTAAGGAAAATGGGGAAATATTGGTCAAAGGACAGAAAGTTGTAGTTATATAGGATGATAGGTCTAGAGATATAATGTATAGCATGATGACTAAAGTGAATAATTATTGGATATGGAAATTAGCTAAGACAGTAGATTTCAGGTGTTCTTACTGAAAAAAGGTAACTATCTGAGGAGATGGATATGTTAATTAGTTTGACAGTAGTAATCATTAGACTGGGTATATATACCAATTTAAATACATGTAATTTTTATTAAAAATAAAATTTTAAAAATTTTCAAGATATTTAATAATTTGCTATATTTTCTAACAGATTTGCACAGGTTTAGTGGTTTAGATGTCCTCAATACTTATTTTTTTTATTTTGGAGAGGAATCATGACAGCAAATTATTTTTTTGTTGCATATAGGGTAGGAGATAACATGCCTAGAAAATACTTACTGGCTGATTGATGCCTTAGGTGCCAAAACAAATGTTAATATTTTTTCCTCATTAGTATGTGAAAAAGAATATGATCTATTGAAACTGTTCAGAACTTGTCAATTGCTAAAAAAATTGCTCGTATGCACATGATATATAGGTGAAATTGATGCTAATGGAATATATATTGGGATATATAATCTGTATATGACTAAGGTATACCTCTTCTGAATTCATATTGCATATTTGCTCTACCAAAATAATATCCTGGGCATAATTCTATACAGATATGTACTCACAAAATATAACTGCATTATGTTGGCTTGGAATATTTTAGAGGTTTTGTTGTGTTTCTTTTTTCTTAAACTCTTTATTGATTAACTATACTACAGTTTCATTTCCCCCATTTCACATAATATATGCAAGAGAAGTGCCAAATCATGGCACCTGGAGTTTTATTGATTGCTTATATTCACAATTGGCTCAATCAAAGGGATATACAGGGTGAAAAATGACAGAAAGAGTGATAAACAATCAAACAGCCAGAAACCATCATTAGCCCAATCTCTTCCTGTTGACTAAAGATCTTACTTTAGTTAATGAGGATACAGATTAATGATACACAAACAACTCACCCTTTGTTATTTTTCCAACTAAGCCTAGAGGGAAAAAAGCCAACCTAATTATAAAAACTGATGGAAATACATAAGTATTTGGCCAATTTTTCTAAGCATTTTTTAAAAACCTCAGTTGTCTGGAGCACAGATGAAATGGAGTGGGGGCATAATAGCATGTTTCAAAGCATCCTAAGCCACGTTAATTTTAATAAGGACCTGAAACATCTGGACATCTCTGATCAACCTAATATGATATGAGAAACTAAAACTAGGATCTGCATTGATATTAGATTTACTAATCTTTTATGAGTTCCTTAGGAACCTGAAAGTCAATAGAACAATTTTTGTATGATTATAAACTGGCTTATCTTGGTCAGTTAAATTCTTTCTTATTAAAATATTTTTGCAGTTGTTTCTATAAAATAATATTGAAAGTCTTCTCAAAAAGTCCTTTTTAAAAGTCACTTTAACTTCTGAAAAATCATTCTTTATGCAAATGAGAAGGCAAAATGCACACATGTGTATGCACACATATGTACACAAACACACACACATACAGTCTTTTGCTGAGATTACTTATGTAAGGAGGGGAAAGTTAAAGGAAGAAACCAAATTTTCTTCACCATGCTGGTGTCTTCTCATCTGTAATAAATGAAGTGAAACGAGAGCCCAAATGCCTTCTCAACCTGGCTTCCGCTGCCTGTACCCAACAAGTGGCATCCTCTCCATGCATCTCATCCTACTAGCATGCGACAGATTTCTCATTTTTGCCTTTTTTTCTTTCCCTGTCTGCCAAAATGCTGATTTCTATAGAAAATGTCATGATACTCTGATTGCTCTAGTAGGATATAGTCACTGAGAGGCAGCAACATAAAATCAATGTAGGAAGTGCAAAAGATCAGGCTATTTATTCTGCACACTGCCTCCCCCCTCCCCCATCTCTGCCCCTCCTGGACCACAGTTTGGACAGTGATGTCTTTCCTTTGTTCTTCTACTCAAGGCCTCAGGCTGTGGGAAGTCACTTATCCTGTGTTTGCAATGTTTATGAGCTCCAGTGACATTCTCCTGCCACTTGGGCCCTTTGGCTTCCAGGGTTGCTAGTCCCTGGATGCCTCACCACGTATTATGTTTCTACAAATCCAGTCCAAGTCTCTGTAAATAGTCACTTCACTTATGTTCTTTTCAGTTAATTCTTTGAATGTGCCGTTTCCTTTTTTTAAAAAAAAAGATTATATTTATTTATTCATGAGGGACAGAGAGAAAGAGAGAGGCAGAAGCACAGGCAGAGAGAGAAGCAGGCTCCATGCAGGGAGCCCAACGTGGAACTTGATCCTGAGTCTCCAACCGCTGAACCACTGGGCTGTCCAGAATGTGCCCTGTTTCCTGCTAGGAATTTGAATTATGCATTGCTTTTAGTAGTTTATCGCATCTGTCCTCTGACAGCATCCTGTTCATTCCTCTTATGACACCTTTTAATCATATATTTACACACTTTTCTACCACATTAGACCCCAAATTCCTTTATGGCAGAGATCATGCCTTTATCATCAATATAACCTTAGGAGCTTTCACATGCCTACAAAATACATATGTGATGAATGAGTGAATGAATGAAATGAATTCACAAATTTGCAACTCCATTTGTAACTCTAATGGTGTCCACTTCAGCTAAAAATTTAAACCATGTCAAAGTGTTCTTTATCTGAGAATATTGTTTGGTTTTAAATTAACAGGACCCCCCTGTGATTCAAGTGACAATAAGTCCAGAGGAAAGAAAGCAGGTTGGTACCTGCATCTGCTAACATTACAACAGAAATCTGTGCTCCAGGAATTCAGTCTAGTACCTGGGAATGGCTCATAAAAGAAAGTGATTAATGCCAGCATGTAATAATACTCCACAGGTTGTAAGTGGGGTTTATCTTGAGCTATGTTCCAGTAAACACCAAAGTAATTAGCCTGTACCTTCTTTTTTTTAAAGATTTATTTATTTATGAGAGTGAAAGAAAGCACAGGGGGAGTAGCAGAGGGAGAGGGATAAGGAGACTTCGCGCTCAGGGCAGAGCCCTGTGTGGGGCTTGATCTCAAGACCCTGAGATCATGACTTGAGCTGAAACCAAGAGTCAGATGCTTAATTGACTGAAACACCCAGGAGCCCCTAGCATGTATCTTCTACTTGTAATCTTAATGGTAAAGCAATTTAGAGGACATCTAATGTATTGTTCATGGGTTCCTGAGAAGAGGGGGACACCACCACTAAATGAAGGGCACAGCCAGCGGATATTTGGTCAGATAGAAATGCAAAAGGACAGGTTAGTTCAAGTGTTAAGTGATCCAGTTTGTTCAAAAGGTGCAACGTTTATCCATATTCCAAACTCACCCCACTGTTCTGAAAATCCTGCAGCTATTGACAGCTCAGACGCTAATACTGATACGTTAATGTAATTAACTGCCAATTGCTTATTATGTTCAGGCAGGAGGAGCTGTAGGCTATAGTCACACTGAGAGGTTACGGCCAATGGCAGAAATGAGATCTTTCACAAGAAGCAAGACTTCTTTCTATATTAAGGCTTCCTTCTTTCCATCTAGTTCTTGTTCAATATAGAACTTTCTCTTTGATATCCAGTAAGACAATGGACAGCAACCTGACTGGGCAGTATCAAGATGAACCTAGACTGATCATGAGCATTATTAAAGCAAGACTTAATTAAACATGAAGTTTACATTGTGGATTACCCAAGTGTCAGCATTCTCTTCTGTTTTATTGTAAAAGAATCTTGCTTTGGATATAGTAGCCATCTCCCTCTCATAGAGCTGGGTGCCACAGAGCAAATTCAGCTTATCTTTAGTTTTTGGAATGAGTTTTTTTGGAATAAGGTTGTAGTTCCCAACCAGGGACAGCTTTGTCCTTCTGGAACATTTGGCAAGTTTAGAGATATTTTGTGTTGTCATACTGGGTACATAAGTATGGCATTTAGTGGGTAACATTCAGGGATGTGGTTAAACCTCTTACCAGGGTGGCTTCCTACAAAAAAGAATTATCTGGGTTCAAATGTAAATAGTGTCCTGATTGAGAAGCAATCTATAGATATTTGCCTAATGTCTCCACATGTGTCTATGTGAGCTAAGGACACTCTATTTTATGTTTCTGTTTCTGTTACATATATTCACAAACATGCTAACTGGAGCATATATGCTCTGGGTGAAGGTTTGGTAAAATTTATGTTGGCTCTAGTGATCTGGGTCTTAATACTAAAAAGACAAGAGGTAGGCATTCAGTCCAGAATCTTGATGAAGATCAAATGCTCCTTGGAATAAGGCAATATAGTAAGGGAAGTGAGAAGACAGGGAATAGGAATGGAGAATAGGCACCAGTTAATTTCTGTCAGTAAAGCTTTTTTTTAGATAAACCCTATTTTATTTGATGTACAGTAGATAAAGGGGAAAGAAGTAGCATCAAAATAAGCTCAAGATGGAGTATATCTTGAGATTCCTTTAAGAGAAAGACTTCCTGTTTCTAGGCTCTCGCTTCACTAATATTTTTTATTGTAAATTCCTAAAGAATCCTTGGGATTAGTAGCATGAAGACCACAGCAGCCCTAAACTTTGACTAGCCTAGATCCTCTTGCCATGAGTTCCTCTCTTGTTTTTCATGTCTTTAGAAGCTGGAGCCCACTTACCACTGGCCTGTTCTGTCTCAACTTACTTACAAAACAAAGAATTGTTTCCTGTTATCTCAGTGATTTCCAAGATTGCTATATTAGAATTGTGGACTTATATATCATTTCCCCAACTGTTTTAATCAATCTTAGTTCAGCAAATTGTAGCAATATTAGATATACCACTATTTTAGGCCAGATGCTTCTTAAAAGTACGAGGTTACTTTAGTCAAAACTGCTTTTGTAGTAACCAGGCTTCTCTAATAGTGAGTTTATTTTCTTATTTCCTATGGTTAAATAATAAGCAGAACTGTGATTTAAAAAAAAAACCCTTTTGTACTAGTTTTTTTACAGTTCTGGAGAAGAGTACGGGTCTTCGTTTTATACACACCAGGTTTTTCTCATAAGACAGCAAAAAACAAAGTACAAATAAATATATGATCATATTAATGAAACTAACAAAAAAAGGAATAAAACTTGAAAATAGTAGCACTGATTTTGGAACAATAATTCACATTTTTTTTAAAGACAATTCTATACATTATTGATAGCTATAAAGAGTGTCTGGGTGGCTCAGTCAGTTTAAGCATCTGACTCTTGACTTCAGCTTAGGTCATAATCTCAGGGTTGTGAGATTGAGCCCCACTTCAGGCTCTGTGCTGGGTATAGACCTGCTTAAGATTCTCTCTCTCTCCCTCTCCCTCTATGCCTCCCTCACCAAAAAAGAAAGAAAGAAAGAAAGAAAGAAAGAAGAAGAAGAAGAAGAAGAAGAAGAAGAAGAAGAAGAAGAAGAAGAATCTCCTTCTGTGAGGACAGCACTACCCTGGGAATCATTATCACAGGTCCTAGTTTAAGATTTGTACTAACTGGCAAATCAGTTTGAGCGTCAGGGGTGGAGATGGTCAGGTATGCTTGTGGGCCTTAAGTCATATAAACTTCAGGGGTGTGGAGTAGATAATCTCAAAAGCTGTATTAGTGATATTGTGATGTCTTCATTAAATTAACAGACAGATTAATTGTGTATGTATGTGTAATATGTATATAATATTCCTTACTTACTTGAAATAGCAACTTTATGGAAATGCATCACTAAGAATGAGGCTCTTAGCTCTGAAATATAAAATTTTGGAGGGAAAGTCCTTCCCCTATAGTCTAATGTTCACCTTTTGAGTAGCCAAACTCAGTTTTTGTATTTCCTGCCCTGACTGTGTCCAGGTACTGTTCATATTCCAGAGAACTGAGGTGGTTTCTTTGGAATATTTGATACTAATAAATGGAGATACTTGGATCAGCTCTTGCCTCCCTTCTCTTGAGATAAATGTGCCTACTGAAGATCATTTTCTAATTTACTCTTCCATCAATGAGCTCTGATGCTCATATGAAGCATCCTACTCCAAACATTGCTTGTGATTGGGTCAGTATTCCTGCTTAATTTGGGAATTCATTTAGAAAATAGGCAGTTAAAAAAAAGAAGGAAATAGGCGGTTAAATCTCACACCAAGCCATTTCCTCAAAATTAAACTTCACCAGTAATAAATGAGTAACTTCTCAGGAGGGACAAAAGGAAGCAAGCCATGTTCCTGTGCTCTCTTCTACTGCTTCTCATAATCGAACTGGTGGCACCTTCCAAATGTAAAGGGATTTAGTCTAAATATTTCTTAATGTCAATAAAAAATACTTAAAATGCAAACTAATAGTTGATTCTAAAGTCTTGATTATTGTAAAAGTTATGGCTACAGAACCAGTAATTATGAAAAAAAATCTTATCATTCTTTTAATCTTCTGTAGCAGTGGAAAAGTGAGCCATAAAAATTTATAATTAATCACAATTGGATGTCCTAAAGAATTTAAATTAGTATCAAAATAAGATACTTCATGATGAAGCTGAAAAAAATTGCACCTAGATTAAAATAGAGCCCCTAAGTGAGATGTCATGAGAATGGACTAGGAGCAAAAAGAGAAATGGAATGGGGACTTTATATCATAAGGCAGTTTCTCATTCTGTTGTACAAAGTGGTCATTAATATATATATATATATATATATATATATATATATATATATATATCTCAGTTGGCTAAGCATCTGACTCTTGATTTTGGCTCAGGTCATGATTTAAGGGTCATGAGACCAAGCCATGAGTTAAGCTCTGCAGTTAGCGCAGAGTCTACTTGAGATTCTCTCCCTCCCCTTCCCCCTCTGCCCCTCCCCCTGCTCATGTCTCTCTCTTTCTCTAAAATAAATAAATAAAATATTTTTTAAAATATGTGTATATATACTTATTCCAGCTCAGAGACACTAAAGCATCAGAGATTATTTATACAACATTTGTTGCTTCCTGTTGTGACTTCTTAACAGAACTCTTATCATTTCCAGACTCCAAGTTGATCTAAGCTCATCATGGTGGATACAGTCCCTGTTCCAGAAATGTTTTTCCCAATATTTCCCAGTTAGGAATGACTGTGTGACCAAGTTCCAACCAATGAAAAGAAATGAGAGCCTTCTCTGTAAATACCCTCTTTCTTCCTGCTTGGGATACTGATATGAGAACATACTGCTTCGAACTACAAAATCCATCTTGGACCATGAAGGGATATGCGCAAGTACAAAGACCCTGAAGACAGTTATACAGAAGGTGTAAATTAGGATTCTGGGTGTTTGATGATACTGTGGAACCACCTATTTTGAGACTTCTTATAAAGCAAACAAGAGAGGTTATTATCCATAGCTCTATTTCTTGGAACTGATTATATCCTACTTAATATAGAAAGGTTCAAAGGTAACATCAGAAACACTCATTAAAAACCATCACATTAGTATAAGATGAATGTGTGAGAGCAGCAGCAGAGATTTAAAATTCCTGGTGGATATAGAGTTGAGTCAGCTCTTTCCAGACTACAGAGAGACCAGGGGTATTTCCTCCATAAAATAGTAGAGCAAGAAAGACTGGACTCCAGCAAACAAAAGAGATTCCTTCATACCTATGAAAGGAAGCTGGGGGATTGCTGAACCAAGACGCTCAAAGTATATGCATTAAGAAATAAATTTAAAGATATTAATCCTCCCAAAATTAATCGTTGAGGAAAAAATTAAAATTCACTATTACATTTTTTAAGTTTTCCTTTTTATTTTTAAAGTCCATTTGGAAGAATAAACACGTTATCCAGAATAACTGAGCACAATTTGTTAAGAAGAATAATTTGACTTAGCTCCATAAGACAATAAAAATAATGAAAACATTAGTGTTGACAAAAAGGTAGATATATATATATAAAAGAGAATAAAAAGTATAAAAATGGAGCCAAAAATCTCAAAGGTCTATAATATTGTGTCAATGTTATTATCCTAATTTTGTCAAGTATATAAATAGTTATATAAAATGTTAACACTAAGGAAAAATGGACAAAGGATATAAAAGAACTCCCTGTACCACCTTTGCAGTTTTTTCTATAAATCTAAAGTTATTTCAGATATTTCTTAAGATCTTGTATGATAAAATTATATTTCAAGTCCGTTAAATCTCTAACTAATGACTTCCCGTAAACAATGAGATAATTTACTGGTGAAAATGAAACCACAGAAGTTCCAGGAGTACGTATGGACTAATGTTATAAAGAGAATCATAAATATCTTTATATAAACTTTCAAATACATACAATCCTTTTAGAAAACACTATAAATAAAAAGATAAATTATAAACTGAAAAACATGTTTTCAGTATATTTGAGAATAATTAATGATAATTTATGTACAAATAATTCTCCCAAATTAATAAGGAAATGATGAACTCCAGATGGAAAAAAGAAGACCAACTATAAACAATAAACACTCTAGGGGAAATATGTAACTAGCTAATTTTACACCCAAAAGTGTAATAATTCCTAATATATTAGAGGAATGCAAATATAGTAGCTAAGAATAATATAGTAGTTAAGAATAACTTTTAACTATAGTATTAGGGAGATTAGAAAGTATTTCCATAGCTAATCATGAATGGGCTGGCAGCTGATACTCTTGCCTCTGGCTCCTCTGCCTTTCTTTTTACCCTTTGGTTGCCATCTGCAATGTCTACCTTCAAGCAGCTCCGGACTCTTTCTGGCTCTCCAAGACCAGATAAAAACACATTTTGGGGATGCCTGGGTGGCTCAGCAGTTGAGTGTCTGTCTTTGATTCAGGGCATGATCCTGGATTCCTGAGATCAAGTCCCATATCGGGCTGCTTGGAGCCTGCTTCTCCCTCTGCTGCTCTTGCATGGAGCCTGCTTCTCCCTCTGTGCTCTTTCTGTGTCTCTCATGAATAAATAAAAAATAAATATAAATCTTAAAAAAAAATTTCTGAGGCCAGGGCAATGCTTAAAATGTTGCCACAAAAAATATAAGAGGTCAGTGAAAGAATATCTCCTCATCCCTTAACTCAGGGAAAGCACCTAGTTGTAGTTCTGCTCCCATTTATCAGCTGTCAAGAATTTCTAGTCAGATATTTTATTTCATATTGATAAGACTTCAGGTTGATTCAGGGAGCTTGAAATTTTAAAAATCACATGTTAACATATAAATTGTATTCTTTGATAACCCATCTCATGACCTAATGCCTCTTTTTAGGTATTACATACAGTTGGAGGGAACTAAGTTGGATGTTCACAAAGGTGTCTGGTACAATGAAATAAATACGGCAAGCTTGACCCAGTACAAATAATTGATTAAATGTTCTCATTTTTAGAAAAGCGGTGTTAAAATCACACTTCCTCATTTAGCTTGCATTCAACTTAAAATAAACTATAAAATAAGGTATGTTCCTTTCCATGAAAGCCTATTGATCAGGGGAGAAATTTAACATGTAAGGAGATGTGGGGGAAGAGCTGGGAAGAGAAGGAGATGTCATTGCAAAAATTATGCAAATATATTTCTGTAAAATAATACTGTTAAGGTCATTTTGTTGAGACACTGAATATTGTTAATTCTAAATACATATTACATTTTAATCAAACTACCTCCTTCCCTCTCTTCCCTGAGAAATTTACATTCTGACTACATTTTGAGGGCAGTTAGGATCCAGCTAAGCTCTCAAATATAATAAGTATCAGGAAATTGTCCTGAATTATTCATGTTAATTATGCTGAACTAAACATTGTGGATAGGAGAATGTATTTCCCACTGAAATATGTTTGCCTTAGAGAGATTTCTAAATTGATCATAGTCTTCTTTTCTTATGATTAGACCTAAGGGCCCCTAGGATGGTCGGAAACTCATGTAATGAATTTAATTCTAACCAGCATCATGCCTTTTCAGCACAATTGGCATCATCTGAATCAATTCTGCATGTTTCCTTCAGTTTCATAAATAATCATAACTAAGCCCTAGTCCAAACCAATTATCAATCATCGTAGCACACATCTATTTGGATTATGTAGAGGGGAAAAATGTTCTTTGTTCACATTCTATTTTTATACCTACTTTCTATTAAATGGAATAAACTTCATAACACATAAACCACATGCAATTCATTATTTGTTCATTCACAAATTCATTTATTCATTCAATTGAAGAAGCAATTATTGAGCAAGGACTATATGTCAAGTACCGTGTTGGGTATTTTTCCCTTGCTTCTGATAACCTTCAGTGGTTTGCTTTTTACTCTTTGTTTAAAGGATTCCAGTGACTGAGAATCATGCTAGTCATCATCTTTATTGAATGACACAGTATCATTATTTATCAGTTTCTCTCATTCATCCTGAACCTGCAGTCCTGTTTATTACCTCACCATTTTTCTTATAGAGACCCATTCTCTCTGTTTATACATGTGTATTTTTAATCCGTGGAAATGCCGTATTTAGTATTATTATAGGAATACATATGCTTTAGTATAGTAATTGGTGTTGTGCTATGTGTCTCATTCTGTTTCCTATTTTTCACTCCATGTAATGTTTAATATGGATTTATTTAGTTGCTTCTGACAGCTCTGTGATATTCAAGGACAGGAATATTCTACTTTTATTTTTATTAAGGTATGATTAACTAGAAAGAGCCAAACATATTTAATGTTCATATATTCATTGCAGCATATTTTACAATAGCAAAGACATGGAAACAACCTAAGTGCCCATTAACAGACTACTGAATAAAGAAGATGTGAGATCTATATATATCATAAATATACACATACACACAGGGACATGCACAATGGAATATTACTCAGCCTTAAAAAAGGAATCCTGACCTTTGCTACAGCAAGGATAAACTTAGGACATTACACTAAGTGAAATAAGCCAGACACAGAAGAACACATACTATGTGATCCCACTTATATCATAAATCTAAGCTAGTCAAAATGCACGTTCCACTATTCATGTGATGGACACCAAGATGAACTTCAACTCTACTTAAAACAAATCAGAGACAAATACCTGATGAATGCCTCTGTGTGTCAATGTTATAGTCTTTTTGATAGAACAGAATTGAAAATATTATATTTTGTAGTCCAGGAGGGAAAATTCTTTTACAAATTGACCCCACTGGGCAGCCCGGGTGGCTCAGTGGTTTAGCGCCGCCTGCAGCCCAGGGCGTGATCCTGGAGACCTGGGATCAAGTCCCACGTCCGGCTCCCTGCAGGGAGCCTGCTTCGCCCTCTGTCTGTCTGTCTCTCTCTCTCTCTCTCTCATCTCTCTCTGTGTGTGTCTCATGAATAAATAAATAAAATAAAATAAAAAACAAATTGACCACACTCATTACCAGTCCCACCAGCATTTTTTTAAAAAGATTTATGATAGACACACACACAGAGAGAGAGAGAGAGAGAGAGAGAGGCAGAGGCACAGGAGGAGGGAGAAGCAGACTCCCTGCTGGGAGCCCGACATGGGACTCGATCCCGGGACTGCAGGGTTGCACTCTGGGCCAAAGGCAGGCGACAAACCACTGAGCCACCCAGGATTCCATCCCACTAGCATTTTAAGAGTATTTCTGTTTCTCTACTACTGCCCCAGAAGTTAATCATCATCTTTTCCCCCCACATAAAATTGAACTGGTATTTATTTCAGTGTTATATCTGTATGTCTCCAATAAACAATAAAGTAGAATATCTCTTTGATTTTAGGCCTTCTGGTATTTCCTCTATGGCAAACTATTCACTCTATTATTTGCAATTTTAATTTAGATCTTTTGTATTTTATTGTTTCCCCAAGATTGTTGGTTGGTTGTAGGCAGTGCAAATACCTATTCCAATCTATCATGTAGCTTGTCTTATTCTTTTCAAGAATTAGGAACCAGAGGGAATGTCTCGGCAGTGTGGAATTTGAGAGAAGACATAGAATCTGTTTCTTAAAACAGAATTTGAACCAATTATTCTGTTTGTAACCTCAATTTTATCACTATTTCCCAAGGTAACTGGTCCTTCCAAATTATCACAGTTTGGGGGATTAATCCCATTATAGACATATATTGCTTAACAGATTTCCCTACTTTAGGCATGGGATTCAATTTTCTCAGGTTTAAGTCATTGACACTCAGCATCTATTTTCTAGCTTCTGACATTTTGTTGTTGGATTGTCTTTAGTTGCCTTTTTTAGTCCTTGAGAATATATAACTTAAAAAAAAAATCCCTTGTCATTTAACAGGTATCAGAAAGGAGAAGTGGTAAACATACTTGTGCAGTCTTCCATCTTTACCTAGAATTTCAGTTTCCTTTCATCCATTTTAAAAAAATTTCGTGCCCTAAACTCTCTATCTAGTTTATTATCTGTCAGCAGGTTTACTCTCATCTTTATATTCTGCAGTGGCAAGTGCCATAGCAAAATCTCTGCTTTAAAAATGTACAGAATTGTGTATTAATCTTTGCCCCACCAAATGCTAACTGTTCACTATGTAGTTGAGACTTTTTCTGAGAATGATAATGGATAAAAATCATATAATTAAGACATTGTTTTGGATAACTCTATCATGATAAATAAAATATACATTAATAACTACCTTACAAAGTAGAATACTGAACGAAAAGCTTATGAGATTTGTAAATTACTCCTTTCTATCCTTTGCCTAAAGTTACTGGGAGGAATATGTACAAAAAATCGATTATTTTAATAATCTCGAGACCTTTTATTTTGCTAGGCATGTAGTAAACTTAAGAAATATTTTTTGTTAATAGTGAAAGGGAATAAGGGGGAAAGGAGAAAAAATGAGTGGGAAATATTAGAAAGGGAGACAGAACATGAGAGACTCCTAACTCTGGGAAATGAACTAGGGGTGGTGGAAGGGGAGGAGGGCGGGGGGTGGGGGTGACTGGGTGACGGGCACTGAGTGGGGCACTTGATGGGATGAGCACTGGGTGTTATGTTATATGTTGGCAAATTGAACTCCAATAAAAAAATAAAAATTAAAAAAATAAAAAATAAAAAATAAATATTTTTTGTTAAATATATTGGTATAAAATATAGAGAGAAATAAAAACATCTAAAAATTACATGAAATTCTTTAAGGAAGATCTAACTCATTCTACTTTTTTTCTGATGAGTCTGAATGTTGACAATACTAAAGTATTTAATAGAACTTCCAATTTTTATTTTTTTACTGGAAGTTCTATAACTCAATAAAAATAACATCTCCCAAACACAATTTTAGCATTCAAAAAATGAATATGTCCTGCTTCTCAAGGTTTACTGATGTACCCTCTCTAGGTTAACTTATCCCTAGGACTTCAATCCAATAAGTGTTGTCCTAAATAATTTAATACTTAGAAGCCAGTGCTCCTTCAAGGCATTGCCAAAGAGATAGTAAAGGAATAAGCCTGGCAGAGTAACACATATTCAGTTCCAAAAGCCCAGCTGTGCCCTCCTTGCCAATCCATCAACATTTGATCAAATAAGAACGATACTTCAGCATAGAAAATATCAGCTAATTCATGTCCCATTTTGCCCTACAGAATCCCAACAGCTCACTAGAACCCCATTATGACCATATCCTTGAGATTGTCTGACATAAAAGCAAATTACTACCACTGAAGGAAAGAACATGAACATAACTATTGCCAGATTTATAGTTCTGCTGCAAACCCTGTCATTTTGATCTAGTTGAATTTTCTGTCTCTAAAACAGATTGATATCTTGAGAAATGTTAACCCAATGAACACAAGGAATACCAATTAAAATGTCAAATCCTTATTTCTAATCTGAAAAGGTATAGTTTCAATGTGAGATCTGATAAATTTTTTAGATAAATCAATTCCCCTATATTTCTACCTTCCCAAATAGAATCATTTTCTTTGATAATGTGGGAATGCAGGCTTCTAAAAGAGACATAAGGTCTCACCAGTATTATTTACAGATAAGTATTTAATGATGTCTCTGAACAACTGATCCCTCAGTGAAAGAAAATTAAGAAACAGCTTCAATATAAAAAGAAAACCCCGATATTTGTGTTCAGAATAAGGCCAGAAGGAGGAGTATTTCTGAGATATTTAAATATGGAGGATGTGGTTTCCTTTATGTGAATATAAACAAGAGTTTCTCTCCACTGACTCTCACCTAGCCAATCTCTCATCTTTGTTTCCAAAATGAAAAATGGTTAATTTGATAAAATCCTTTAAGCAGGTAAACCAGATGGTGAGGTTTAGATCTTTCTCAGATGGTAGTTGCATTCATTATTATTGGTGACTTTAATTTTTTTTTAGTTTCCTGAATTTAATGCTTAAATATGGGAAATCACTGTGATGATAAGATTTCAAGTAGGATTTTTAGTAGGGGTGGTGTAGGTGAGGAACTGCCATGGAATACTAGGCACCAGGGTTCAGCCAGGCTGGATAGAATTCCTTCGGAGCCTGCAAATCACACTCTCATCAGTGCTGCATACTTCTCTTAAACCCAGTTTGATGACCACTGTCACTGGCCATAGCAACTTGGTGTAACAATCTACTTGAGGAGTCATTCTTGCTGCCTCACCCATAAAGAGCAGTGGAGGTGAACAAGGTTGATTCACCAGGTAGAAGTAGGGAGTTTCTGAACAAAAGCTTGATTACTAGAGAGTTCCAGACCAAATACCATCAGGCTTATTGGTCAATATCTTCATTATTATCCACATGGAAAATAGTGAGATCATGCTGAATTAGTGAGCCAGAGGACTGGAATAATATTCTCAAAAGGATAGTCTGAAGCCTGGGGCAGGTGATCTGAAGTAGGAGAATAATGTGTTGCCATGCAGACAGACTTAACCTATTTGTCATCACAGAGGGGAAGAACTTCTACAAGATCATGCCAGGCTCCTTAAGCACCAACTTCTTTCTGTTATGTTGCAGCTGAAAGACTATGCAAAATGATAGTTGTCCTAGTATGATATTAATGAATCAATCCACTTATTCAATGGCCTTAACAAACATGTTTTAAACAACAACAATTCATCATGCACTCAGCAGGGTACTAGATATACAAATAAGACTAAAATAAATTCCCCTCTGAAATCAACCATTTTTCTGAGGCTATTGATATGTTATACAAAAATATTTTTCCTTATAATGTATGAAAAAACTAAAATCACTAATAGAAAATTTGAATTTATTAATATTAGATGTAAAGCTTAGAGAGAAATTCACATATAAATAATATAAAACAAATATTAGGAAAGAAGTTTAATACATCTGGTGGAGCTAGCTGGATTATAAATTAATCCAGCGTGGGACACATGAGGTCAGTGCTCCATGCAAATTTGGTGCATTGTTGAGTTTGTTTCTTGCCTTTATTTTTAATGGGGTCAAGGTTTACATATCAACCTTAGCTTATGAAAATATTTTGTGTGAATAGTAATAATAGCAACACATTTTAATTCATTCTATTATTTTGCATCCATTTTATGTTACTATTTCTTATTCTATCGTATTTCATTTTTTAAAAAATTTTGGCCATGGGACACTAAGTTGACTTAATGACCCAATAATGTGGGATGCCTGGGTGGCTCAGTACATGATCCTGGAGTCCCGGGATCTAGTCCCACATCAGGCTCCCTGTGAGGAGCCTTCCCCTCTTTCTGCCTATGTCTCTGCCTTCTCTTTGCGTCTCTCATGAATAAATAGGTAAAATATTAAAAAAACTCCAATAATGTGTCATAACATGAATTGCTCTAGAACTTATTAGCTACACCTTACATTTAATAAAAGCATTTAATACATTGTCCCATCACAAGGTCATTTATACAATTCCAGAAATCCCTAGAAACTGTGATTCATTTCTACCAGAAAGGTACAAGATTGGAAAGGATCAAAATCTGAAGGATACTGGAATACCCATTGAAGAGTTTCTTCTCTTTAATTCCAGCCATAAACGAAAGTGACCCAAGGGTCATGAGAAGAGACTATACTGGAGAGAATGGTGATAACTTAGAAGCAGCACTGGATTTTATTAACTAGTAGGCACAAACACACTATTGAAAATAACGTCATGTTATTATGAGGATATATGTAATAATTACTGAGCAGATTTACTACATTTTTATTACATAATAGTTTTATCACTGAACATCTATGCACCTAAATGGTCCCATAATTATAACCAATTGGAACTGGATTTGTCTACTACTGGTAGGCTATAGTAGACCTTCCTGCCACTCCAATCTATTACAAATACTTTATCTTACAATATTTACTGAATTTTTTGACTTATTACTTCTTAACTACATGCTAATTTTTAAATAAAAAATTTATCTATGGTTCCTGATGTTCACATAATAGATTCTCAAAAAATAGTCAGTGATTGAACATCTGAATCATGTACTTTCACCAAAATGATAACCAATCCGGGTAATATTATACAATTGCTAATAAGGTGAATTTATTTTATTCTTATTTTCCAGAACCATAGAATCAATTAGTCACTTGGCATCTTTTTCTGGATGTCTCAAAGGTATCCTAAATTCATTATTTACAAAATAAAAGTTATTGTATTCCTCTCTGGCTCTAGTACTATTCCTAATCTCAGAAAGGGGATTTGTCATTTATCCAATTGTGTAAATCAAAAAGCCTAGGAGTTACCATTGTCACTCCTCTTCTTCCCACCTCTCTTACCAAATTTACCACCAAGTTCTCTGATTTACTTCTGAAATGTCTCTCTGAGTCCTGATCTTCTCTCCATCTTCACCAATAATACTGTAGTCCAGGCTAGTGCTATTTCTTGCATGTACTGCTTCTTTGAACAACCATCTCGCTCAACTTGTTTCCACTCCAGATCTCTTGTCTGTCCCTCGCTCTGTAGCCAATGTTATAAAAACACACCTCTGACCATGATTACCCCATCCTTAAAACCCTTTCCATCATTTGTAGGTTAAAAGCAGTAAGCATGCCCTGTGTGCTGATTTTTAAACATGGCCACAAATACTTGGACCATCTTCCCATTAGAAGCTGGAGTCTAGGGGCACCTGGGTGGATAAGTGGTTGAGTATCTGTCTTTGGCTCAGGACATGATCCTGGGGTCCTGTGATGGAGTCCCACATCAGGCTCTTCACAGGGAGCCTGCTTCTTCCTCTGCCTATGTCTCTACCTGTCTCTCTATGTGTCTCATGAATAAATAAATAAATAATCTTTTCACAAAAAAGCTGGAGTCTGTGTTCATTCCCCTTGAATCTAGGTGAGCTTGTGATTACTTCATCAAATAGAGTACGTTACAAGTGATACTATGTGACTTTCAAGACTAGGTCAAATAACCTCATGCAGTTTTCTTGTTGGTAGAACAATTGCTTTTGAGAAAAAGGATGAAAGTAAGAAATTGGACAATTCTACGATGACCATACTAAAGAGCCCACCTTAGACACCATTTGACAACCCCAGCTCAGCCGTTCTTCGGCCATCCAAGTTCAGATGCTAGATATGGGAACGAAGAAATTATCTTCAAAATTGATCTTCCAGGGCTAGCCATTTCAGCTTTTATCCATTCAGGTCATCACAGGTATAATATAGCAGAGAAGGGCCATTCTCATTATTCCCTTTCTGAAATACTGATACAAAATATCTTTAAGGATAATAAAATGGTTATTAGGTCACCAAGTTATGGGGTGGTTTGTTACATTGTAATAGATAACTGAAACATCCCGAAAGCCCCCATAAGACATGCTCTTATCAAGCTATCCTACCTCATCCACTATCATGTTCCTCCTCATTCTCTCCTCTCTAGACATAAAGGCAATCTTTCTGGCTCTTTAATTTGGAACGTTCCTTTGCACCATGGAGCCAAAGAACATCCTGCTGCCTCTTTTTCCTCTTTTTATTCATATCTCTAAATCTTCAGAACACTCAAATCTCAAGTCAAAAAAACCTTTCTTATAAAACCTTTCCCTTAACCTCTCTTACTAAGCCATATCCCAAAACTATAGTGTTTAATAGGTCATGAACCTCCCATTGGCTCTTGTCAACATTATAATTTTATGTTTGTGTGTATGAGTTTTGAATTAATGTATATTTCCCTATTCAACATTTATCTTCAAGAAGGAAGAGATTATGACTACTTGTGCTGAACATTGTGTACTCACTGTTCAAAATCCTTGATATTACAGAGCCATACACGTTAGGTACTCAGTAAAGATTTTATTCCTGGCATGTGAAGTGTTAAGGAGCTTTCAGAGGAAGGTATAGGTTTGCCAATTCTAGGAGGGGGATTTGGAAAGGAAAAGAGAATAGTACATGTGTGAGTTCTTGCTCCTATTTATCACATTTACTCTACCAGTCTCTTTGGAAAGCAAACATCCTAAGGTTAAAGAATAAAGGAACATTACTGCTTATCCTTTTCTAATTCTAATCACTTGCACATTTTAAGACAATGATCTGTTTGGGGTGTTCAGGGAATCAAAAAATGAAAATTATATTCATTGGATCCTTACTTACTGCCATCTCAAGTAATCCTTTCATCAGTCCCCAAAGGAATTATCTCTATTTTACAGATGAGTAAACAGACTCAGAGAAGCAGATAGCCTGCCCATTGAAGGCTGATCAAGTGGCAGAGCTAAATTTTTTTCAACATTTTCTTTTTGCTGTACTATCATGGCTCCACATCAAGAGGCTATCAAGGAGAGGAAGAGTGTTTCCATGCAGTTGAGAGAAATAAGTACAGGACTTTTGCCCCGAACTAATGTGCCATTCTTATCTCCTGTATCTCTATAACAAGTCAGAAAAGGATTGGAGGGGGAAGGAAATGAAGCAAATAATGGTATTCACTGATTATAAAATGAACAAAATCCTCAATCTTATATTGCTATAGATATACTTCCTTAAGTAAATCTAATGACATCATCATTCTATGAACACAAATGTAGTGGAGAAAAAATGTCCTTAATATGAGTATTAAATAATGAAAAGCATTACCATTGATACACGTACATCAGATAAGACTTTATTTACAAGTTAAATTACAAATTAATTCTAACCAAACTATCACTGAAAAGAATCAATAGAAAAGCAAATTTGATAAATAAAAATCTGAAAGTAGTAAAGAACCAAAAAAAAAAAAAAAAGAATCTTGGTAATACTGCATAAGCAAAGCTAAGTTTGGGGGAGTTATTGCTTTTATTAATGTATTTTGACTCCTTAAGAGTGCCATATAACTAGAGAGTGAGAAAGAGAAGATCTGTCACGGGTCACTAAGACGATGCTAGATGAAAGTCTCACATCTGTATCTTTGGGGTAAATCCCCAGCAGTGCAATTGCTGGGTCGTAGGGCAGGTCTATTTTTAACTCTTTGAGGAACCTCCACACAGTTTTCCAGAGTGGCTGCACCAGTTCACATTCCCACCAACAGTGCAGGAGTTTTCCCCTTTCTCCACATCCTCTCCAACATCTGTGGTTTCCTGCTTTGTTAATCTTCCCCATTCTCACTGGTGTGAGGTGGGTCTCATTGTGGTTTTGATTTGTATTTCCCTGATGGCTGGTGATGCGGAGCATTTTCTCATGTGCATGTTGGCCATGTCTATGTCTTCCTCTGTGAGGTTTCTCTTCATGTCTTTTGCCCATTTCATGATTGGATTGTTTGTTTCTTTGGTGTTGAGTTTAAGAAGTTCTTTATAGATCTTGGAAACTAGCCCTTTATCTGATACGTCATTTGCAAATATCTTCTCCCATTCTGTAGGTTGTCTTTGAGTTTTGTTGACGGTATCTTTTGCTGTGCAAAACCTTCTTATCTTTATAAAGTCCCAATAATTCATTTTTGCTTTTGTTTCTCTTGCCTTCATGGATGAATCTTGCAAGAAGTTACTGTGGCCAAGTTCAAAAAGGGTGTTGCCTGTGTTCTCCTCTAGGATTTTGATGGGATCTTGTCTCACATTTAGATCTTTCATCCATTTTGAGTTTATCCTTGTGTATGGTGAAAGAGAGTGGTCTAGTTTCATTCTTCTGCATGTGGATGTCCAATTTTCCCAGCACCATTTATTGAAGAGACTGTCTTTTTTCCAGTGGATAGTCTTTCCTCCTTTGTCGAATATTAGTTGGCCATAAAGTTAAGGGTTCACTTCTGGATTCTCTATTCTGTTCCATTGATCTATGTGTCTGTTTTTGTGCCAGTACCACACTGTCTTGATGACCACAGCTTTGTAGTACAACCTGAAATCTGGCATTGTGATGTCCCCAGGGATGGTTTTCTTTTTTAAAATTCCCCTGGCTATTTGGGGTCTTTTCTGACTCCACACAAATCTTAAAATAATTTGTTCTCTCTGAAGAAAGTCCATGGTGTTTTGATAGGGATTGCATTAAACGTGTCAATTGCCCTGGGTAACATTGACATTTTCACAATATTAATTCTGCCAATCCATGAGCATGGAATATTTTTCCATCTCTTTGTGTCTTCCTCAATTTCTTTCAGAAGTGTTCTATAGTTTCTAGGGTATAGATCCTTTACCTCTTTGGTTAGGTTTATTCCTAGGTATCTTATGCTTTTGGGTGCAATTGTAAATGGGATCGACTCCTTAATTTCTCTTTCTTCAGTCTCATTGTTAGTGTATAGAAATGCCACTGATTTCGGGGCATTGATTTTATATCCTGCCACACTGCCAAATTGCTGTATGAGTTCTAGCAATCTTGGGGTGGAGTCTTTTGGGTTTTCTATGTACAGTATCATGTCATCTGCGAAGAGGGAGAGTTTGACTTCTTCTTTGCCAATTTGAATGCCTTTATTTCTTTTTGCTGTCTGATTGCTGAGGCTAGGACTTCCAGTACTATGTTGAATAGCAGTGGTGAGAGTGGACATCCCTGTCTTGTTCCTGATCTTAGGGGAAAGGCTCCCAATGCTTCCCCATTGAGAATGATATTTGCTGTGGGCTTTTTGTAGATGGCTTTTAAGATGTTGAGGAATGTTCTCTCTATCCCTACACTCTGAAGAGTTTTGATCAGGAATGGATGCCGGGACACCTGCACCCCGATGTTTATAGCAGCAATGTCCACAATAGCCAAACTGTGGAAGGAGCCTCGGTGTCCATCGAAAGATGAATGGATTAAGAAGATGTGGTCTATGTATACAATGGAATATTACTCAGCCATTAGAAATGACAAATACCCACCATTTGCTTCGATTTGGATGGAACTGAAGGGTATTATGCTGAATGAAATAAGTCAATCGGAGAAGGACAAACATTATATAGTCTCATTCATTTGGGGAATATAAAAAATATTGAAAGGGAATAAAGGGAAAAGGAGAAAAAAATGAGTGGGAAATATCAGAAAGGGAGACAGAACATGAAAGACTCCTAACTCTGTGAAACAAACTAGGGGTGGTGGAAGGGGAGGTGGGTAGGGGGGTGGGGGTGACTGGGTGAGGGGCACTGAGGCAGGCACTTGACGGGATGAGCACTGGGTGTTATTCTATATGTTGGCAAATTGAACACCAATAAAAAATAAATTTATTTTTAAAAAGAAAATAAACATTCTAGCAGGTAAAAAAAGAAAAAAGAAAAAAGAAAATCTGACAGATTTTCTGCTTTTGCCTAGAAACTGGAAACTGGCTAAGAGATGTGCCTATAACTAGCTGTTTTCTGGCTGTAAATCTGAAAGAGGATTAGAATAATGCCAAATGCACAGAGAGAGAAGCCAAGGGCAAGCCACACAATTTCTTTTGGCCACTATAGGGTCTGGATAGATTTTTCTCTCATTTTCACTCTCTCTCTTTGCTGGAAGATGAGTAAACAGGAAAAGTCAGCATGCAGAAAGACTACATCATAAAGGAAAGGAAAATAATTCTGAAGATCAAGAGAAGGAGTATCTGTAAATATGATTACAAAGTATTTCAGAGAACAGTTTAATATTGTCAATAGAATGCATGAGCACATGGCCTCAGTGATATAGAAACAAAAAGTAAATAAAAAATTTAGAATTAAAACAAAAACGGGATATTTATTAACCATTTGTATTCCTTTAATGTTAGAACACTCAAACCAAAACAACTTTCCATTTCCTTCTACAGAAGTATTTTTTTTCTGTCATTGTTATAAATGATATTCATCTTTTTGGTTGTTAAATAACTATCTGTAAATTATAAAACTGAAAAATGATAATCTATCTTAACCTATTAAATAAAGAAAAACACTGTTAACATTGGGGGTATAATTTCAGGGCCATAAAATTAAATTATCTAAAAATTAGTGTAGAAGGGATCCCTGGGTAGTTCAGCGGTTTAGCACCTGCCTTCAGCCCAGGGCGTGATCCTGGAGAGCCAGGATCGAGTCCCACATCAGGCTCCCTACATGAAGCCTGCTTCTCCTTCTGCCTCTCTCTCTCTCTCTCTCCCTCCCTCTCTCTCTCTCTCTCTGTGTGTGTGTGTGTGTGTCTCTGTCTCTCATGAATAAATAAATAAAATCGCTAAAAAAAATAAAATAAAAATTAGTGTAGAAAAAAATGTCTAAAATCTGAAATACGAGCACTTCAATATTCACAGATAAGGAAGATAAGACAGGAAAGAAGGCAGAAAGTAAGAACCCATTAGGAAAAAAGAGAAAAAAAGGAGGTACATACTCAACACAAATGCCTTCAGTTTTTATCTAGGTGTGTACAAATCTTAAACTATCTAATTTTGGGTAGCTTTGTAGTAAGTTATGCTAACTGGTAGAATAAGTTCTCTTACCATATTTGTAGTGCTTACGATTGCTTTATCTACTCTTGGCCTTTGCATTTATATATGCAAGAAATTGCTTCAGAGTTTGATATTTAGCTGGACCTATATTATAAGTGGTAGAACTAAGCACATTCTTTCTATCACACCACAAATGTTGCTACATCTTTAGCCATCCAATCTTGTTTATAACCCCCCTAAACAAGATAATTTGTTTCTATAGCATTGCATTACCCTTTTGTAAGGGTACATGTTTCCTCTTCTTTTGCACATTGGTCTGAATGTCAGCTAGCACAATTATTCCTTTAGAGAATCAAAGATACCAATTATCAGATCAGCTAGAGATATCATATTTCTTTGTAACTACTTTAATAACCTTATATCTGCTAAATAAAAAGGAAGGTCAGCCAAAACATTTAAATATAACTCTGGTGCCCATAGTAAAGAACTGGAGCTGAACAGAGATTATTAATAATAAGTCTCTAAAGACATAATTAATTGCTTAATTTAACAGCCCCCATTAATTATCAGACCATAAGCATAGCTGAAATTACAGCCTAAGTTTGAATCTCCATAGACAACTTTGCCTTCATCTTATTCCAAGCCTCCTAAATTACTGACTTGAGACTTTCTTGATTGGAATATGGGCAAAATCAAAAGTTAGATTAAAAATTTTCTAAGATGTAGCACGGTAACACTTTCAAGGTAGTATGTAAAATAATATTTTTTAACTTTTTTGAGATAATTCTTTATTCACATGCAATTGTTGGCAATACTAGAGAGATTCTGTGTACTCTTTCTCAGTTTTTCCTGGTGGTAACATGTTGAAAAACTCCAGCACAAAGTCGCAAGCAGGATATTGATATCAAGATTGTGTCACCACTAGGATTTGTGCTATGACCTTCTTATAGTGATAATCTTCTACCTTCTACACCCACTCACCCAGTCTGAACCTGTAGCAGTCATTAATATGTTCTCCATTTTTATATTTTTCTCATTCCAAGAAATTATATAGTATATAATTACATGTATATATGTAGGTATATATTTACATACATACACACACACATATATATAATGAATATAGTGTATAATCTTTTTTACATTTGTTTTTCTTGAAGTTCATTTGCCAACGTATAGTATAACACCCAGTGCTCATCCCATTAAGTGCCCTCCTCAGTGCCCATCACCCAGTCACCACATCCCCCTGTTCAATTCCCCTTCTACAACCCTTTGTTTGTTTCCCAGAGTTAGGAGTCTCATGGTTTGTCTCACCCTCTAATTTTTCCCACTCACTTCTCCTCCTTTCCCTTACAATCCCTTCCACTATTTCTTATATTCCACATGTGAGTGAAGCCATATGATGATTGTCATTCTCTGATTGATTTACTTCACTCAGCATAATACCATCCAGTTTCATCCACATTGAAGCAAATGGAGGTATTCGCCCTTTATAATGACTGAGTAATATTCCATTGTATATATTTACCACTTCTTCTTTATCCATTCATCTATTGAAGGACCTTGTGGCTTCTTCCACAGTTTGGTTACTGTGAACATTGCTGCTATGAACATTGGGGTGAAGGTGTCCCGGCATTTCACTACATCAGTATCTTTGGGGTAAATACTTAGTAGTGCTATTGTTGGGTGATAGGGTAGCTCTATTTTTAACTTCTTGAGGAACCTCCACAGTTTTCCAGAGTTGCTGTACCAGTTTGCATTCCCATCAACATTGTAAGAGAGTTCCCCTTTTTTCCAGTTCCTCTCCGATATTTGTTGTTTCCTGTCTTGTTAATTTTCACTATTCTCACTGGTGTGAGCTGGCATCTTATTGTGGTTTTGATTTGTAGTTCCCTAATAGCAAGTGATGTGGAGCGTTTTCTCATGAGCTTGTGCCCATGTGTATGTCTTCTTTGGTGAAATTTCTGTTCGTGTCTTCTGTCCATTTCATGATTTGCTTTTTGCTTTCCTGGGTGTTGAGGTTAATATGTTCTTTATAAATCTTGGATACTAGCCCTTTATCTGAAATGTCATTTGCAAATATCTTCTCCCATTTGTAGCTTGTCTTTTAGTTTCATTGATTTTTTTTTCCTTCGCTGTGCAGAAGCTTTCTATCTTGAAGTCCCAATAGTACATTTTTATTTTGTTTCCTTTGCCTTCATAGATGTATCTTGCAAGAGGTTATTGTGGCCAAGTTCAAAAAGAGCGTTGCCTGTGTTCTCCTCCAGGATTCTGATGGATTCTTCTCTCACATTTAGATCTTTCAACCATTTTGAGTGTATCTTTGTGTCTGGTGTAAGAGAATGGTCTAGTTTCATTCTTCTGCATGTGGCTGTCCAATTTTCCCAACACCATTTATTGAAGAGACTGTCCTTTTTCCACTGGTTATTCTTTCCTCTTTGTCAAATATTAGTTGACCACAGAGTTAAGGGTCCATTTCTGGGCTCTCTATTCCATTCCATTGATCTATGTGTCTGTTTTTGTGCCAGTACCACACTATCTTGATGATCAGAGATTTGTAATACAGCATTGTGATGCCCCCAGTTCTGGTTTTCTTTTTCAAAATTCCCCTGGCTATTCAGGGTCTTTTCTGATTCCACACAAATCTTAAGATTATTTGTCCCAATTCTGTGAAGAAAGCCCATGGTGCTTTGTTAGGTATTGCATTGAAGGTGTAAATTGCCCTGGGTAGCATAGACACTTTCACAACATTTATTCTTCCAATCCATGAGCATGGAATGTTTTTCCTTCCTTTATGTCTTCCTCAATTTCTTTCAGGAGAGTTCTGTAGTTTTTAGGGTATAGATCTTTACCTCTTTGGTCAGGTTTATTCCTAGGTATCTTAGGCTTTTGGGTGCAGTTGTAAATGGTATTGATTCTTTAATTTCTCTTTCTTCAGTCTCATTGTTCCTGTATAGAAATACCACAGATTTCTGGGCACTGATTTTGTGTCCTGCCACATTGCTGAATTGTTGTATGAGTTCTACCAATCTTGGAGTGGAGTCTTTTGGGTTTTCTACATACAGTATCATGTCATCTGCAAAGAAGGAGAGTTTGATTTCTTCTTTGCCAGTTTGAATGCCTTTTATTTCTTTTTGTTGCTTGATTGCTGAGGCTAGGACTTCTAGTACTAATGTAATACCAGTGGTGAGAGTGGACATCCCTGTCTTGTTCCTGATCTTAGGGAAAAGGCTTTTAGTTTTTCCTCATTGAGAATGATATTCACTGTGGGCTTTTCATAAATGGCTTTTATGATATTGAGGAATGTTCCCTCTATCCCTATGCTTTGAAGAGTTTTAATCAGGACTGGATGCTGTATTTTGTCAAATGCTTTCTCTGAATCTATTGAGAGGATCATATGGTTCTTTTTTTTTTTTTCTCTTATTGATGTGATCTATCACGTTGATTATTTTTTGAGTGCTGAACCAACCTTGCATCCCAGAAATAAATCCCACTTTGTCATGGTGAATAATCCTCTTAATGTCCTGTTGGATCCTATTGGCTAATATCTTGTTGAGAATTTCTACATCCATGTCCATCATGGATATTGGTGTATATATTCCTTTTTGGTGGGGCTTTGTCTGGTTTTTGGAATTAAGGTGATGCAGGCCTCATAAAATGTATTTGGAAGTATTCCATCCCTTTCTATCCTGTGGAAAAGCTTTAGTAGAATAGGTATTATTTCTTCTTTAAAAGTTTGATAGAATTCCCCAGAAGCCATCTGGCCCTGGAGATTTTTATCTTGGGAGGTTTTTGATGACTGCTTCAACATCCTCACTGGCTATTGGCCTGTTCAAGTTTTCAATTTCTTCCTGTTCCAGTTTTGGTAATTTGTGGTTTTCCAAAAAATGCATCCATTTCTCCTAGATTGTCTAATTCATTGGCATATAGCTGCTCATAATACATTTTTAAAATCATTTGTATTTCCTTGGTATTGGTTGTGATCTTGCCTCCTTCATTCTTGATTTTAATTTCAGTCTTTTCCCTTTTCTTTTTAATTAGGCTGGCTATGGGTTTATCTATTTTACTAATTCTCTCAAAGTACCAGCTCCTGGTTTTGTTGATCTGCTCTACTGTTCTTCTGGTCTCTATTTCATTGAGTTCTGCTCGAATCTTTATTATCCCTCTTCTTCTGCTTGGCGTAGGTTTTATTTGTTCTTTTTCCTGTTCATTTAGGTATGAGGTTAGCTTGCATATTTGAGTTTTTCCCAATTTTTTGAGGGAGGGTTGTATTGCGAGCATTTCCCTCTTAGGATCGCTTTTGCTGTATGCCAAAGATTTTGAACAGTTGTATCTTCATTTTCATTAGTTTCCATGAATCTTTTTGTTCTTATCTAATTTCCTGGTTGACCCATTCATCTTTTAATAGAATCCTCTTTAACCTCCATGTGTTTGAGTTTCTTCCAAATTTCTTCCTGTGACTGAGTTCTAGTTTCAAAGAATTGTGGTCTGAAAATATGCAGGGGACAATCCCAAACTTTTGGTATCGTTTGAGACCTGATTTGTGAGCCAGTGTGTGGACTATCCTGGAGAAAGTTCCATGTGCACTTGAATGTGCATTCAGTTGCATTTGGATGGAATGTTCTGCATATGTCTGTGAAATATATTTGGTCCATTGTATCAGTTCAAGGCCTTGTTTCTTTGGTGATGTTTTGCTTAGAAGATCTGCTTTTGCTGAAAGTGCCATGTTGAAGTCTCCTACTTATAGCATATTATTATCTAAGTATCTCTTTACATTGGTTATTAACTTTGTGGCAGAGAGTATTGCTTCCTTTCTTTCTTTTGTGGTAAATTCTTCCCTCCAGTCATTTTGTCTAGTGCAGAGTGGATGTATGAGTGAGTTGACCCAAAAATATCAACCATGTTCTAAATAAAATGATGATTCTAAGGAGGTCAGACACCAGATAATAAAAGAAAAAGAACAGAACAAAATAAAAGGACCACAAAAGTGAAAAGCAGATTTTATTTTATTTTTTAAAAAAATTTTATTTATTCATTCATGAGACACACACACACACACACAGAGAGAGAGAGAGAGAGAGAGAGAGAGAGAGGCAGAAACACAGGCAGAGGGAGAAGTAGGCTCCATGCATGGAGCCTGATGTGGGACTTGATCCCGGGATCCCAGGACCATGCCCTGGGCCGAAGGCAGGCGCTGAGCCACCCAGGAATCCCTGAAAAACAGATTTTAAAACAAAGTATTCAAAGAAGAAGAAGAAGAAGAAGAAGAAGAAGAAGAAGAAGAAGAAGAAAAGAAAAGAAAAGAAAAGAAAAGAAAAGAAAAGAAAAGAAAAGAAAAGAAAAGAAAAGAAAAGGAAAAGGTGGAAGATGGTGGTGATGAGGAAGTGGTAGTGGATAGAGAATGTTTTAGAAGGTACTAACTTCCACCATTGTAAAACAAAATGAAGCAGAAAAAACAAACAGACAAAAAACAAAAAACAAATACCTATTTCTTGTATATCTACCAAAATTAAATTGAATACATTGAAGGGAATCCAGAAGTGAAAAATATACCTAAAACATGTAATTATAGAAATATGAGTCAAAATGGAAAAAAAAAACCCTTAAAACCCAAGAGTTGTTAAAATATTGTAGTTAAGGTGGGAAAAGTGAAAAAATATTGGAAACTTTTAACCTGATGTAAAAACAAGTTGTAATGAAAAAATAAAAAAGGAACCTCTAGTTCTATATACTATTTCCCCTCAGTCCTGGAGATTTTCAGTGCTGCTTGTTCAGTAACTTTCTTTTCCCTTGTTCTTCCAGTAGTTCTGGGGGAGGGGTCTGCTGCACTGATTCTCAGGTGTCTGTGCCTGGGGGGAGATTACCCACCCCTTGCCAGGTGCTGGGCTCAGTATGAGCTATTTATCCTGTGAGGCCTTTGTTCCATGGATGCCCCACTCTCCCAGGTGCAAGGTGAAAAAAAGAGGAAAAAAATGGGGCAGCCAGATGTCCAGCACTGAAGTCAAGCTCTCCTGGAGTAAATAACCACAGTCTCCCAGTCCACACCAGCCTAGATGCTTCCGGGGCCTGCTCAGGTGCACTGACCTGCTCAGTTTGCAGGGCGCCCAGCAGCAGGAGAGTTCTCACTTTCCTGTGCCTTCCCTGCTTCTGCCTATCCTAGGGGGAACAAATGATCAGATCACCAGCTTTGTCTGTTTGGGTGCCCTGGGATCCAGGGCCCTGTGCCGCTGGACCTGGGCTCCTGGGGATTGCCTCTCCCAAAGGGAACAGAGTACAGCCACCTCCATCCTTTGCCAGCTTCTAAGGTAAAAGAAGCTCCAGAGCCAGCCCACTTAACTGACTGGCTTCTCCCAAATGCCCTGGAGGGCTGTGATACTCCAGCCCTTTACCGAGGTTTGTGGTGAGCTTTCCCCTGGTGCCCCTCTTCTTATGGTGACTCTGGGAATCTTGAGGCTTCACTGCCTCTCCTGTGTTTCTGCCCGATTTCTCTGCTAAGCACTTTTCCTTTAGGGAAAACTCTGGGGCGGATTTTTAAAGTTCCTGCTTCTCCAGGGCTGGACTTTTGTGCCCTGGAGGCTCTCACCACTCTGCTTTAGCCCTGCTAGTTGCCGTTCACCTCCCCTACTTTATTCTTTTTTTATTTTTTATTTTTTGCCTTCCTACCTTGTTAGAAGTGAAAGCTTTTCTCTCTGTAGCATTTCAGCTGTTCTCTCTTTAAATCTCAGGTTGAATTTGTAGGTATTCAGGGTATTTTGAAAGTTATCTAGGTAAGTTTGTGGGGCCATGTGAGTTGAGGACACCCGCTCTTCCTCTGTCTTGCCCCTCCCTTCTAGTATATAACCTTTAGATTGGCTTTTTTTTTTCCACACTGCAAAATTGCCTACAGAGTCATCCAAGCAATTGCATCTTTGTCCATTTTCCAAATGGATTGTTTTTGTTTGTTTATTTTATTGTTGAGTTTTGAGAGTTCTTTACACATTTTAGATGCAAGTTCCTTGTTGAATGTGTGGTTGGCAAATACTGTTACCCAATCTGTAGCTTGTCAATTCATCCTCTTCATAAGATCTTTCATAGAACAAACATTTTTAATTTTGATGAGGTCTACAATGTTTTTAACTGAGGAATGTGACAAGATTCTGTTTCTTGGACATTTCCTGCAGTATTTATGTTTATCAAGTTCCATATGGTTCAGTAGTATTCATATGTTGCTGTCATTTCCAGTAAACCAAATCTCTAAGCTGAAGGTCATGTAGTGGTTCCTATGGTTTATCCTTGAGAAAAGTTGCCTACACTTGTTAATTATACAATTGAACATGCTGAATTAATCTTTTACATTATTTGGCCATCTTAGCAAACTTTTGAATGGAAGACAAGATTCCAACATGTATGGGGTATCCAATGATCAGCTTTTCCAATTTCCTTTGCATACTGTTGTGATCCAGGTAATACACTGGAGTTTGTCTCTAAGATTATGCCAGAAAAGTAAAAGAGCACTTCTTAAACCTTTATGAAAGTACTATCTACATACAATGTTGAATTTCTACTATTTATATAAATAGATATTGTAGTCTAGAAGCATGGGTATGCTAGAGATTGCTGGCTAGGAGTGGCAACTTAATTTGTAGAGCCCAATGCAAATGAAGATGTGGGGCTTCTTATTACTTACTACTTATTATTTGAATTACTAAAAAATTCAAGATGATGACAGCAGCTGGAAACCAAACTCAGGGTACTTCTCAGCATAAGCACTTGTGCCACAGCACAGATTGTATGCACATGAAACTGTCCCTAATGCTAAACATTGATCCTCTATTGTAAAATAAGAATTTGCTTCAGGGATTGACAATAGGATGATATTAGGTTTGGCCCTACAGGGAAGTAAAGAAGTACAAACCTATCAATTTCTCTTAAGTCTTGTACAGGCAATAACCTCACCCATTTGCCTATTTGACAGACAGAAGTAACATTTTTAGAGATAACACAGAGGATAGATAGTAAGTCCTTCTGGAGATATAAAGACAGGGTGTATGGGACTAGTTTTTAGAAAAGTATAGCCTGTTCAATTGAGACTTTCAAAAGTTTGTGTATACATCCCACATCTGGCTCATCTTTGTCTCAGAGACTATGTGGGACAAACTTAAGGTCTAACATACCAGTAGAGGCAATATCAGAAAGTGAATAATCAACCTGTGTCATCAGATGGCTGAGGATTCCTCTGGATTTCCAGAAATAAACCATATGTTCATATTGATAGGCACCCCATATAGATAACAAATCTCCCACCATTCTGACTACTTGAGTGGCTTAAGGAAACAGAAAAGGATGTGATAAAGGTGAAATTTGAAGAGTGATTGGAATGGCTTTTACTAAGACAGTATGATTACCTCAAGGAAGAGGTGACAGAATGGGTGGTAGGATTAGTGATTGAATTATTGGTCATTTGTCCACTAGGAAAGCGTTCCTTTGTCTCTATAGTTACTTTCTCTAAAGTCTCTAAAGTCTCTAAGCCTTTAAAGGTACTTTTCCTTTAGGAGATAGTGGTAATTATGGACACAGAGGATATGCTACTTCCTTGGACAACCCTTTTTAGGAAAAAGGTATCATCTTGTTTAAATTTTCCATGTAATTGAAAAAATTCTGGGCAGTTAGCTTTCTAGGGGTCCTTTACCTCACAATAACGTCAAATGCCCTTATCTATTTTTCACTTACATATAGGATACTTTTACTTCATGAGTTATCTAATTGTTTAATTTAGAAAACCATTAGTTTTGCCTGGAGTTTTCACTTTCTTTGGTCACTTCTATCCTGAAATGTTCCTATAACTCCTTCAACTTACTTGAAGAAGCAGAAGGTCAGGTGATGTTTTGTTTTTTAATTATTTCATTTATTTAAAGTTTTTGAACATCTGTACTGAAATTGGAGAGGACAGTGGCAATGTCTTTTCCCTCTTCTAGACAAGAATGTTCCTTTTAAATTTGGAATAGGCCAGATTTCCTTTAAATTTGGAATAGGCCAGGGTTCCAGGGTGGGTCAGTCGGTTAAGCATCTGACTCTTGATTTCAGCTAGGGTAATGATCTCAGAGTCCTGGATTGAGCCCTGTGTCAGTCTCCACACTCAGTGTGGCGTCTTCTTGAGTATTCTCTTTCAACCTCTTCTTCTGACCTTTTCCCTGCTCTAGTTCTCTGTTTCTCAAGTAAGTAAATACAAATTTAAAAAAAAATCATTGTGCCCCAGTCTCTTAGAAACAAATTCAGTCATATTTGTGAATAGCAAATACTTTTGCTATTATTTATTATCCTGAAAGAAGAGTTGGACAAGTGCTTAATGGAAAAAACAGTAAATATTCACTAATAAACTAAAACCTAGTTTTTCAGCAATAGAAAGAT
Organism: Vulpes vulpes; assembly: GCF_048418805.1. Taxonomy (NCBI): domain Eukaryota; kingdom Metazoa; phylum Chordata; class Mammalia; order Carnivora; family Canidae; genus Vulpes; species Vulpes vulpes. Next base: position 66,808,034 of record NC_132787.1, read on the forward strand.
ATGCTATGTTATATATGTAAATTATCTCACACAGATCTATAGAATCAACATAATTACATAAAAATATGAAATTATTTTTAATGAAAGATGAAAATGAAATCGTTTTTCAATCATTTCAATAAATGATTTGCAAATAAATTTGGAAACTAAAAGGGCCAAGAATAACTATGATATCCTGAAGAACAAAGATTGAGACTTGCCCTGCCAAACTTGATGACATACAATACGCCATAATAAACAATAATTAAGGCAGAGGAAGAGATAAATAGACCAATATAACAGAATGTAGTCCCCAAGCACACTTATGATATGTGAGAATTGTGTTTTCTACAGTTACATCAGGGTCCTAGATAACTCATTATCCGTAAAAGAAAAAGATAAAACAGTTTCAGTTCCATATTTACTTTAAATGCATAAAGCAAAACTTTAGAACTTTTATCTGGAAATATAGGAAATGTCATAGGAGAGTATTATGACTGGAATAATGATGAAAGGTGATTCTTCTATCCAATTAAATAAAGGTAGATGGTAGGTACGCTGATCCATATAGAGGAACCCCAGATTTGGCTTTAAAAATATTTTATTTATTTATTCATGAGAGACACAGGGAGGCAGACACATAGGTAGAGGGAAAAGCCGGCTCTCCATAAGGAGCCCGACGTAGGACTCGATCCCTGAACTGGGATCATACCGTGAGCCAAAGTCAGATGCCCAACCACTGAGCCACCCAGGCGTCCCCCCAGATTTGGCTTTAATACTTGCCTCCAAGTTTTTACAAATGGTACAAAACAGAAGCACAGGCTTTGCAAACACACTTGCTTTCTGAGCTTCAGGATAAGAGAAACAGAGATTTATATACCCATAATGCTCCTGATCCCCAGGATATTTTGATTTTGAAAACTTTACCAAGTCCCTGTTTTACTAGTGGAGATAAAGATGATTTCCTAATGGAGAAATATTTACACAGTCTAACCCTGCCAACAGACCTTTCTAAACAGTGTCTTTATAAGAATAGTGGCTAAAAATGTCCAAGTCTGGCATATGTCAAGGCTGAGTGATGTAAATACCACTGGTTTGATGGTACTTTGAATTTGGGTCTTTTCCCCCGATCTTCCAGATCTTATTCACTTTTCAGAGTCCTCCTATAGCTGCTTCCTTCACACTGTTCAGATTTAATAGTTGCATTTAGTAGAAGAAATAGAATGGAGTGTGCTTACTCTATCCTACCTGTAATGAGATGTATTTTTTTTATAGTTTTGATAATTGGAATTTTGTTTCATTGTTTTGTGAAGCATAGGAATGAAAATAACTTTTGTTTAACATGTATCCAGCACCTTGCTAACCTGCTTTAGTCATTTTAATATTTATAAAACATTTGATGTTTTCTCTGTATACAATCATATTATCTACAACAATTACAGTTTAATTTCATCCTTCCCTATATTTATATCTCCTTTTTAAATACTTTTTCTTGTTTTACTACATAATCAATGAGTTTAGAGTAATGTTGAAGCAGTGATACTGGATATCATAGTCTTATTTTTGATTTGAAAATGAATGCCCAGGGACACCTGGGTGGCTCAGCGGTTGAGCAACTGCCTTTGGCTCAGGGCATGATCCGGTCTGGGGACCAAGTCTTGAGTCAGGCTCTCTGTGAGGATCCTGCTTCTCTCTGTGCCTGTGTCTCTGTCTTTCTCGGTCTCTCTCATGAATAAATAAATAAAATCTTTAAAAAAATAAAAGAAAATGAATACCATAATATTTTACCAGTAAGTGTAATATAGCAGATGCTATATTCTTTTTTTATTTCAAATTTGTTAGAAGTTTTGTATTATAAATAGGTTTAAAATTTCTGTCAAATGAGTATTCTGTATCAGTTGAGATCAATACTTGTTTTTTATAATTAATTAACATAATAAAACAGTGAATTCAATAATAGGTTTATTTTTTTTTAATTTTTATTTATTTATTTATGATAGTCACAGAGAGAGAGAGAGAGGCAGAGACATGGGCAGAGGGAGAAGCAGGCTCCATGCACCGGGAGCCCGATGTGGGGTTCGATCCCGGGTCAAAGGCAGGCGCCAAACCGCTGTGCCACCCAGGGATACCAATAATAGGTTTCTAATATCAAACCAACCTACAATTCCTGAAATATAAACATTTTGGTACGATTTTTATATTTTCATTTATTTTGCTGGGATTAATGCAATATTTTGTTTAAGATTTTTTTTAACTAAGTCATTGAATAAATTGGCTTGTAATGTTATAATTCCTGTGTCTAGTTTTTATGTTACAATTATCTTAATATTATAAATGAGCTGAAGAGTGTTTCTCATTGTCTATGGTTTAGACACTTATGTGTGAGACTGAAATCATCTCTTACTCTAATATTCTATGGTACTTACCTATAAAACCACCTGAGTTTAGAGTTTTCTTTGTAAGAAGGATTAACTAATGATTATTTTTTAATGTTCTAGTATTATTCAGGTTTTCTATTTATCCTAGATTCAATGTGTAAGGATATTTTCCACAGGCTTCTAGGAAGTTTTTAATTATAAGAGCATAAAGTGTCCATATTATCTTTGTAATTTCTACTGCATCTGTAATATATTTCTTTTCAGTTTGTAAAATACTTTTGAGTGTTTTATCATTTTCTTGATTTGTTCTAATTGGAGGTTTGTTTATTACTATTTAAAAAACCCCCAACCATTGGCTATTTTAATCCTCCTTATGTATTTTTCTGCTTTTTGTGTTTTTGCTCTTATCTATATTACCTTAAGTAACTTTTAAGCCAGTTATTCTGTTTTCAACATCTTAACTCTGACACTTTATTAAATTTGATTCTCTAATTTTTTCCTATGTAGTATTTAAAATTACTTATCAAGACATTTATACATCAGGGAAATACAAATCAAAACCACAATGAGATACCACCTCACATCAGGGAGAATGGGGAAAATTAACAAGGCAGGAAATCACAAATGTTAGAGAGGATGCGGAGAAACTCCGCACTCCCACACTCTTGGTGGGAATGTGAACTGGTGCAGCCACTCTGGAAAACTGTGTGCAGGTTCCTCAAAGAGTTAAAAATACACCTGCCCTACGACCCAGCAATTGCACTGTTGGGGATTTACCCCAAAAATTCAGATGCAATGAAACGCCGAGACACCTGCACCCCGATGTTTCTAGCAACAATGTCCACAATAGCCAAACTGTGGAAGGAGCCTCGGTGCCCATCGAAAGATGAATGGATAAAGAAGATGTGGTTTATGTATACAATGGAATATTACTCAGCCATTAGAAACGACAAATACCCACCATTTGCTTCAATGTGGATGGAACTGGAGGGTATTATGCTGAGTAAAGTAAGTCAATCGGAGAAGGACAAACAGTGTATGTTCTCATTCATTTGGGGAATATAAATAATAGTGAAAGGGAATATAAGGGAGGGAGAAGAAATGTTGGGAAATATCAGAAAGGGAGACAGAACATAAAGACTCCTAACTCTGGGAAATGAACTAGGGGTGGTGGAAGGGGAGGAGGGCAGGGGGTGGGGGTGAATGGGTGACGGGCACTGAGGGGGGCACTTGACGGGATGAGCACTGGGTGTTTTTCTGTATGTTGGTAAATTGAACACCAATAAAAAATAAATTTATTATAAAAAAAGACATTTATGAATCTTTCTCCTTAAATACCACTTAAGTTACATACCATGACTTTCAGGATGTGTTACTTTCATTATTGTTTAGTTCTAAGTATTTTCTCTTTCCCCTACGGGTATCTTCTTTGATCATTTTTGAAGACTGTTTAAAATGTTCTTCAAACAGGCAATGTCCCCTCATGGTTTTGGCTGCTGTAAGAACACACTGTGGTATACATGATGCAGATTCTTTGATAGTTGAGATTTGTTTTGCAGTGTACAGTGTGGGTCTTACTTGTGAGTGTTCCACGTGTGGTTGAGAAAAGTGTATATTATGTGATTGTTGTTAAGTAAGGATTTTTATGGATGTCTATTAAGTTAATCCTAATTGTGCTATCCAGATTTTGTGTGTGTGTGTGTGTATGTGTGTGTGTGTTTTCTCTTGCCTAACCTCTTAATTACTTAGAGAGGAATGTGGCTGACTGATAGTTTTATAAATCTTTACGTTATATATTTTGAGGTTACTTCTTAGATCTCCTTAATATAGAACTTTTTTCTCCAGCTTTATTGAGGTATGATTGACAAATTAAAATTGTGTATGGTTACATTTTAGAATGGGAGTTTTTTAAAGTATACAATGTGATGATTTTTATACATAGCCATTGTGTTATGATTACAATCAAATTAATGCTCCATCACCTTACATTAATTAGCATCTGATGGAGAAATACTTCCTTTTGTGCATTCTACTTCTCTGGCTTTTTAATATACTTCATTTTTATTTTTAATTTACTGATTTTTTGGATAAGTCCTTATTTTCTTTATCTAACTTTTATTTCTATAGTTTTGAAAATTTCATAATTTGGCATTTCATCTTTTAATGGTTATTTTGAAATTTTACCATGCATAATTAAATGTTTAAATTTCCAATTAAATTAATACTTTCTGTCCTTCTCTTAGAAAATAAGAGCAGATTAGAACATTTTAATTCCGATTAGTTCACTCCCAGGATACACTCTATGGGCTCCAGTAAATTTTTCCTCTGGTTTCGTTAATTTTACATTTGAAAGCCATCAATTAGGAGTTGCTATTGGCTCCTGTAAAAGTACCCTGACTACAATGACTTAAACAAATCAGTTTATTTTATCATGTCAAAAAAGTTTGGAGGTAGGAAATATACTTGTGTTTCCACAAAGTCATTTGAGTTTCTTTAAAAAAAAATCTCACTGGACAAGATGAGCAGACAGAAACTGATTAATTCTGATACTATTTTTCTGAGGAAAAAGTACAGACTTGGTCCCAGTAGTCAGCTCCTCTGAAACAAAGAGCAAGAGAGTGTTTTAAGTGCTATCGTGGCAAGGATGGAAGACATAGGCTATCAGTGTTTGCTAATTAGCTTTACCCAGAGGAAAAATAAACTTTTTCCACTTTTCCTGGCAGAAGGTAGTTTTAAAAGTTGGAGCAAGGTGCCCACCTAAGTTAAGCTTCTGTCATTCCACAGAGACTGGGAGATATGATTTTTTCTTCGTTTGATGTTAACATTTATAAAGATGGTTTCTGGGCTCCTGAGTAAGACCTTTTTGAGTCTCAGGCTAAGGAAATTCAGATACATTTCAAAGGAGTAGAAAAGGGAGTTGCAATTAAGAGTAAATATGCAAAGAAAAGGACATATACTCAGGAAAAATCCTGTCTAAAGTTTAGACAATTTGAGGGGAACATTAAGCCCATTTTCTGTGTTTGCCAACTTATCTTTAGTGTATTGCTTCCAATTTCAAAGTCACACAAAGGCTGCAGGATTCCAGCCACAATGCTTACATTCCAAATTGGAAAGAAAAGGGTAAAAAGACAAAATGTTGACCCTTTTGTTTGAGTCAGTCTTAAGGTGAATTAATAGAAGCCTACACAGCATTTTCTGTTTACAATTCTTTGTCCATTTCAACCTGCAAAAGAGATTTCGAAACGTGTACTTTCAGCTTTGAATAAAATCAGCCCAGAGCATCAGGTCTACATGAAGCTTGTGTGGTCTGATCAATTATAAGTTAAAGACATTTATCTGCACCCCAACCTTAGGATACCCAATATAAGAGGGAAATAGTATAAGAAGAAATTAGAAGCTATAATAAAAACTTCTATTTGGAAAAGAGAAAAAATGAGAACAATACAGCCATCATCTGCTATGGGCCAGAACAATTAGCTTATTCTGTTTGGAAAGAATAGTGAGAACTTATTTCCCTGGCAATGGAGTGCTTTCTATGATTAACCCATCTGGCAACCCCTGGTTCTGCTTTCTCTTTTCTTCCATGGCCTCTGGCTCTTCCATCTGAGAGGTACATCTGTCCATTTTCTCTCATGGTCACAACAAGGTGGGCATTGGCAAAGCTATCCTTCCTGAGGCAACACAGCTTTAGCTTTGTTCCTTTTGGTGGAAGTTTGAAGGCATGAGATTGTTTTGGTACTTTGACAGCAAGAGGTTATTATAAACCTGGCTTCAAGGTTTTTAGAAGTATTATTTCCTCAAAATTTGGTAGGTTCTTTTTTTTTTAAGATTTTATTTATTTATTTATTCATGAGAGACACAGAGAGAGAGAGAGTCAGAGACATAGGCAAAGGGAGAAGCAGGCTCCATGCAGGGAGCCCCATGTGGGACTTGATCCCCAGACCCTGGAATCATGCCCTGAGCCAAAGGCAGACGCTCAACCACTGAGCCACCCAGGCATCCTAGTTTGGTAGGTTCTGAGGATATTTGCTTCTGATCTGGCTCATGCTCAAGTAAATATAGCTAAAGGTCTTGACTAAACATTGTTTTTAAGACTAAGAATTCATCTTTAACTTATTGACCCCTATAATCTGTCTCTTCTATCTGCTCCTAATTAATGGTGCTACTTTGATACCATTTGAAGTAAAAGGCTCTGTAAAAGGCAGTATTGTAATCTGACCATTACTTCTTTGCTATACTTGGTTATGATATCAGAAGTTTCACCATTTGTTCCTTTGCACTCTGAAGTATTCATATTTTTAAATTATTCCTGCTGTAGGGTCAGTGATGTCCTTGAGAGTTGTTGTGAAGCCCCAGGTAGTTCAGCTGTGACATGCAAATAATCCCATCCTAGCATTGCTATATTTCATATGCTTTGAGGTGACACACAAACAAAAGAGATTACTTATTCTAAATACTGGCCAATTGAAAAAGCAGTGATGAGAGAAAGAAGAAGTGTAAACAATTTCAATTTCTGAAAAAATAAAAGCTTATTGTATAAATTCCTCTCTTATTTGTAGTCTTCTAGGTAATAAGAGCATACAATTGAATTTAGATGTTTTATTTAAAAAATTATTTCTAATATAATAGTGATAAGGACAGCGAGGAATAAGACAAGTCTCATAGCTGGGCACAGCGCTCAGATCCTCACATGGATTTTCATGACAATTCTCATAACAATCTGCTGACTCATGGTTTGGAAGGTGGCTAGTAGAACCTCTGGTGTTGTTCAGGAATAAAACATTTAAATTATTGGGATGCCTGGGTGGCTTAGCAGTTGAGCATCTGCTAAATTAAATTAATTAAATTAAATTATTTAAGTTTGGTACAGTTCTTCTATGTTTACATGAAAGCCAGGTCTATGGTAAGGAAACAAAAGGTATGAAGTTATACAGTTGACACATTCTGAAATGTTTATCATCTGTGTCCATTTTTTATTGCTATTTTAATTTTAGGCATCTATGCAGCACTTTGGGACCTCATGATTCTCTAAGGGCTTTTTTTGTATTAAAATCCATCTAATGTTGATCCGTTTATAATGGACAACTCTGCCTGCTACAGCTGTCACTGTAGCAACAAGATGTGTATTAACCATGACTTTCAAGCCAGAAAGTTTCACATTTGTTTTGACAGCCTACAGTGAACTCTCTACCAAAAGCAATTTCTTGTGAGAATATTATGAACAAGTCCTTGCAAAGTGTAAAGTTTGGGGACCTTTTGATGTGAGAGCTTGCCTTCTCTGTGTGGAATAGCATTGCATTATTGACCAAAGCTGTTGTCTAGCAAATGACCCATTTTATAAAGCCAGCTGGTTTTCAGGATGGTGTGTTTAGCTTTCAAAATATCTTTTTGAGGTTGAGACAGCAAAAATGTTGTAGAAAAGACAAACAGAATTCTGTCACTTGTAACACATAACTTACATCAATGATTTCTTTGGCACAGAAATTTTTGTGATAGGAAATAAAATAAAGACTAGTAAAAGAGGCATACATTATGCTCTCTATATAGAGAAATGCTGCATGATGATGCAACACAAAAGAAAACATGGAAATATTTGGCTGCATAAAAAATGATGGAATGAACTTTGTGCGTGTGTGTGTATGTTTTGTGTGAGAGAGAAAGAAATAGAAATGCAAATAATAAACAGGAAAAAATACTTGCAATACCTTGTATAAGTAAAACGTTTCATATCCCTTCTTAATATCAGGTAGTTTCTTTAGTATTTACCATGTGCCAGACATTGGGCTAAATACTTTTTGCACATTATTTTACTAAGTCTTCACAATAACCCTATGGAGTAGCTGTTATTGGTTATATTGTTTCCTCTCCCAAAAATCCATACACAGAAGTCCCAATCCACAGTACCTTAGAATGTGACCTTATTTGGAAATAGGTCATTGCACATGTAGTTAGTCCTTGCCAACTAGTAGTAGTTGGTCCTTGCTCAACTAACTACCGAGACTTACTATTAGTCAAGATGAGATCCTATTGGATTAGTGAGCCCCTAATCCAATATGACTATGCCTTATAGCAAGAGGAGATTTGGATAAAGAGATAGAGAAACAGGGAGAATGTCATGTGGAGATTGGAGTTTTGCTGCCATAAGCCAACATATGCCAAGGATTGCTGGAAAATCTATTAGAAGCTAGGATAGGGCTATGGAGAAGTTTTCCCTCAAAGCCCTCAGAAAAGAACCAATCCTGCTGACATCTTGCCTTCACACTTCTAGCCTCCAGATCTGTGAAACAATGTCTTTCTGTTTTTCACAACACCTAGTTTGTAGTACTTTGTTATGGCAGCCCTAAAGACCAATACTGTATTACCATCACTACCATGTAGTAGATGAGGAAACCCTCAGAAAGTTTGAATCATTACTTTTATATTTATTGATTAATTTTCAGCTGATTATGGGCCTGATGCTCCAGTGCCATCCATTTTCAGGGCTGGTGGATTTGGCAGTTGAATTTTTACACACTCCTTAGCAGAATTTGACTCCTATGGCCATCATCCTGCTTAAATATTTATTTTATGGTCATACCATTACTGTGTGATGGGTATTAGAACTAGGCCTTTCTAATGCCAAACCAGCTTTTGTACCTAATTTTTAGAATAGAGAAAAGAATATTCCAGGTGATAAAAGCAGCCAGTAAAAAATATGGATACAAGAAAAGCAAGGCATTTTGTGGAATTGGAGGATAAATCCTATATACAGAGAGATTAAAGTCAGGCATTTGGCTGAAGTAAGTGAAGAAGGGAAGAGAGCAATAGTTCTACTTGAGATGACTCTTTTCTGTAATGCTCAGTGTTGGACTGGCAGTGATTTTCTTGATATTACCTTGTGTTCTGAAGACTTCCGAAGTCATTTTCTCAGTGCCACATTTAAAACACTGATCTGGGTGCTTTAGAGGCCTCATTCAGACATTCCTTGGCCAGTAACCTCTTGTTTTTGCAGCAGGCAATCTCACTGCTCCATAGTATGGACATCAAATGGAGAGTGAGTCCAAGTTCATTCACAATTCCCAGTTTTTAGACTCTTCATGGAAACTCCATTTTTTTTCTTATATGGTATTCCTGATTTCTACCATTCAGCCTTCAGTACCTGCTTACTTAATCCTGCCATTAATTATATTTCTGGGTGTTTTTTTTTTCCCTATGGCTTTTATAACAGGCTACAAGACATCTCACATTTGATTGTTTCACTTAGAATTTTTCCAGTTTCTATTAAACACAAATTTGTATAATTTTACATGCTATGATGTCAAGTACTGAAGGATTTTTTTCTCTCTGATACCACCCTAAAGGCAGCATAATGTTTCATTTCTTATACAAGCATCTTTTTGCATGTTTCTTCATTTTTCAAAAATTGCAAAATGTATTTTTTGTATATATTATGGACTTAATAGAATGGAGTGGCAAGAAGAAAAACCAGAAAACACTCTTTATACATAAAGAAAAACAAATATTTGGTTAAAGCTAAATTATTTATGGAAAAAAGTATTAGAAGGCAACCAAAGGAAACTAATAATCCTATCAATAAAAAGGACACAGGAGATAATAATTGGTTTTAGAAATCCATTTAGTTGCCAAAGTATTTAAAATATCTAAGTGACCATTTCAACACAATTTGTGGTAGCACAATCTTTGCCTTGAAATGCTTTAAGTTATTCATTAAGTAGTTTGTGTAAGGTAAATATCACGTTACTGGAAGCAATATTTATTTTCTCAATTCAGCAAATAAAGGTTAGTCCTACTGTGTACCATGCTTAGAGATAGGAGGGCACTCAAATCTTACCTGCACATATTTTATATTTTATATATATATTATATATAAAACATTATCATATATAAAATATTATATATAAAATATATTTATATTTTATATTTTGCTCACAGAGAGCAGCCAACAAACAAGCTAATATAAGATTGACAAATTGTACTAAGTACTATGCTGAAAATGAACAGGCTTATAAAATAACAAACTTATAGATGTTTCTTTAATTGTATGGTCAGGATCTTGAAGTATAAAACTGGTGCAGCCATTCAAGGAGTTGGAAGAAAAGAATTTGTACTAGTTTTCTGTTGGTACTTAACATGTTAGCACAAACTTAGTGGCTTTAAAAATACCCATGTATTAGCCCACAGTTCTGTTGGTTGGACACCTGGCAGGCTCAGTTAGGCTCTCCGTTTACGTATCACAAGTTCTAAATTTAGGGGTTGGCTGCCTGGTCTTTTATCTGAAGACATGCAGGAAGAACTGCATCCAAGTTCAATCAGGTTGTTGGCAAAATCCAGTTCCTTATGGCAGAAACCAGTTCCATGGCTCCTTGCTGGAATAGCCAGCGCTCAGCTACTCAGCTTCCAGAAGCTACCTGCATTTCTTCTGATGTGACCTCCTTCATCTTCAATTTATTAAGAGTACATTGAATTCTATGAATGTTTTAAATGTCTTTTATTTCTTCTGCCTCCCATCCTCTACTATTCAGAGAAAATTCTCTGCTTTTATAAGCTCATGTGATTAAATTAGGTGTATCTACATAATTTCAGCTTTTTAAGGTCAACTGTGCCATGTAGCATAATTATGGAAGTAATATCTACACTCATAAGTTTTGTGGATTTGGAGACTTGAAATCTTTGGGAGCATTTTTAGAATTATTCCTACTACGGAATTCTAAACACTAGTAGACACGACTAAAACCTAGTTTGGTTTGCTGTTAGTTTGCTTACTTTTTTTGTCTTTTCCAATTCAGAAGAAAGGGAACCAATTCTGAAGCTGTGATATCAGAAAAGAAGGAATAGGGAAAATTCCTAGAAGAGAAAGGAGCTGTTGACAGTGACATCTAGGAATTTGTGGTACAGGTTAACTGGAGGTCTTAAACATAAAAATCCATGAATGGGTTAAAAGTTGGTATTTATAGGATCATATATATGCTGTGTCACAAAATTCTGATCTGGTTTCATTTTATTCCAACTTGATCTGTATAACAGAACTCAAGTTCATTTGCAAAATTACTAAACTTTCCTCCAAGATAAGAAAAGGGGAGTTTGTCATTACAGATATTATAGTAACTATTTGTTAGTGAAACTCCTGTTTGATGTTATACTATATACGAAACTGAAGGAGAGGATCCCTGGGTAGCTCAGGGGCTTAGCACCTGCCTTCTGCCCAGGGCATGATCCTGGAGTCCCCGGATTGAGTTCCACATCAGGCTCCCTGAATGAAGCCTGCTTCACCCTTTGCCTATGTCTCTGTCTCTCTCTCTCTTTCTCTCTGTGTGTGTGTGTGTCTCTCATGAATAAATAAATAAAATTAAAAAAAAAAAAAAGAAAAGAAACTGAAGGAAGTTTTAGCTGGCTATGGAAGAAGGAATGTAGAGTTCCTGGTGCCTGAGCAGTTGAGTCTTCTTTGTATGTAATTGTAAAACCAAATTTTCAACATATTCTACTTTAGGTATGTTGTCAGCTTGCTTACTTTCTTATCTTTAGAACAAAACTATGCCTAATTCATAGGACTTTAATAACAAACCCGTAGGACACAGGTTAATAAATGTGCATATGCCCTACATCATACCTGACATATAGTTTGTACTCCAAATGCTAAGTCCTTTCTTTTTCCCTCTTCTATGAACCCAAAGCGTTCTTAGGTATAGCAAAATAGGAACTGCTTATTCCTTGCCTCTTTTTGTAATGCACTGTAAAAATTGATTTTAATGTCAAAATTTATTTAAAGGTATGGTTTGACATTTTTAGGTTGTGTTATATTTTGTTGTGCTGTGTTTTCTAATTAAAGTATTTCAGGTTGGAGTCTGTAATCTATTGATTGGCCATTTAAAAATACCTCTGATAACAAAAAATAAGTGCTATGGAGAAAACCATCATGGAACCAGTTCTCTCCATTGTGGGTGGCAACTAGAAATAACTTACATAGAGTATGATAGAAAATGGGAAAAGCCAATTTTTATACTGGTTTTCCTGGGCCTAATGATCAGATTTTGGGCATTAAGTGGTTCAAATGTGACCAAATAGCAGGAAATATATTTATATTACACATAAAGTATCATTGTATATAGTTTCTACTTTGAATTCAAGCTAGAAGTGACTCTTTCCATAAGACAAAGATAATGTGACTTTTCAATCACTGCAGTTCAGCAGAGAACCTGAGCACCTGGCCAGAGCTTCACAACTACTCTGGCTCTGGGATCTTGAAATATAATTAATAGTATAGTAATTTAATATTATTTGAGACTAGCTTAGTTTAAATGACTGTATTTGCTTGGTGGTTGCTTTTCCCAGATGAGAGAGAATCTGATACATAGCACCCAAAGTTGGGCAGTGTTTCATGTCATACCTATTCAGAGATGCTTAGGATCCCTTACAGATGGTTGCATTTAATTCAATAACCTGAGGCCAGAGTAGCTACATGAATTTCATTGAGAATGCAAGGAATGAATTATTGCAATATAATACAAAAATTACTGCTTAGCTTCCCTTTTCTCAGAAGTAGCTTATAGTCACTTCATGGTCTACTTTCTAGTTCAGGAAAATCTTCAGTAAGTTTTGGATAAGTGAGTATAAGAATAGGGAATGGAATGAATGCAGCCATTGGCACTTGTGAATGAAGAAGATGAAGAAAGAGGAACCATCATAAAGGAGCTAAGTTGTCAGGGCAGCATTTTGTAAAAGTTCTTTAGCTGATTTGCTTGCAGAGAGAACCATAACCCTGATGCCATAGTTAGTTGAAGACCCATTTTATCTATCTTTCTTATCTAGAACATCATGGGACCCCTTGTTTACCTCATGATGCTTTCCAGAATGAGGAAAGAGGGAGAGAAGGATTAACTTAGAATGACTGAGCCCACACTTTGGTATGATTCACTTATGTAATAAATATCTGTTGTGGTGTCTGGGTAGCTCAGTTGGTTAAGCATGTGACTTGATTTCAGCTCAGGTCATGAACTCAGGGTGGTGAGATTGAGCCCCATGTTGGGCTTCATGCTCAGTGGGTAGTCTGCTTGAGATTCTTTCTCCTTCTGCCACTCCTTCCACTCTCTCTCTCTCTTTCTCTCTCAAATAACTAAATAAATGTTTTAAAAATATCTATTGAAATCTCAGTATTTGCTCAGGTGGGGACAAATGTTTCCAGTAATGACATAAAATAATAGGAAATGACTTTGTGGCCTAGATCTGTGACTTGTCAAGCAGTTATGGCTTCTAAATCTGGGAGTGGGAGGGGACATTTCACTTTCTGGAAAAAAAAAAGGTTTATCATGATTTTTTTTTCTGCATGAAATAGAAATATTAACAAAGAGTTCTTGGAGCATCCCTAAGACCACTCATTCTGAGATCAGAGAGATTGTCATCTTCCATTTCCTCAAAGAAACATATCACTAACGACACAAATATTTAAAAAGGAAAATGGCAAATGGCTAGTGGCCCCCAAATTCATCCTCTACCAATATCTAAAAAAACAAAAAACAAAAAACACCAACAGAGTACATAAAAATAAGAAAATATAAAACATCACCAGCCGATGAAAGGATACAAAGAAATAGCATGGCAGAAACCTTGGAGTAATTGTAAGAAACACCTAAAACAGAACCAGCAGAGTCTGATCCTTGTAGGCAAGCAGTGGGAAGATCATCACACTCTTTCTAATTACAACATCCAGAAAGAGTTGACTCTACACTTGATTTTCTACCTGAGGGGTGGCTATTAATTCTTAATCTTGAATTCATAACACCCAGTGATGGCATTACTGTACTCTAGCCATTTGCTCCAATTTAAGTTTAGAAATGACCAGTTTCAGTAATACCTGAATCACTGTTTTTTTTCTAAAGCTGTCCTAAATGTTAATAAAATTTGCTGCATGGTAGCAAAAAATAAATAAATAAAACAGAATTGGAATATGAAATACCTATGCAATCTTCAACGTAGCTTTGGCTAAACTCCATGAAACATAAACCACTTTAAAAAAGCAGGACTTTTGTTGGGTTCTGAATTTACTATGGATCCTTCTTGGATTCTTCATCTTTGGTACATATTCATTGTTATAGTAAAACCTCTATTTGAAATAACTTGAGTGAGTTTATGTACCTTATAAACCACATCCCTAACTTCTTATTCCTTTTTTTTTCTTTTTCTGCTTTCAATAGCTCTCAATTAATGGTATTACCAAAGATACTAGTTTCCTAATTTTAAGCATGTTGTGTGTGTACAATTACACATGGTGCTCATAGGAGCAAACCTACAGGAATAACTCTGAGGCCTGCCCTAGAGACTCATCCAGGGGTTCAACAGTTTGGAGATAAGAAATGGTCTAAGTCCTACAAATAGGAGCTTCATGGGAAAATTAAATACACTAGAATGCCTCTCTTATATTTTTCATTTATCAGTCAGCTTTTCATTCTCCATGACTCACCTCGGGTATCCCGGTTTTCTAGGAAGAATGCTTTGACAGCCTCCTAGCACCCTACAGATGTGCCACACACTGAACTAGCTGCCCTGCTTTACACCATGGAAATAACAATGGCAGTATTAAGATCAATAGTTAACAACTTTGAATGCTTAACACAGGCCAAGCAATGTACTAAGGGCTTTACACACATCACCTCACTTAGTCTTCACTCAGACTTCGTGAAGTAAGATTATTTTACAGATGAGAAAACTCAGGTTTCAAGCACTATACCCAGTACTTTATATTTATTGCTTCATTTTATTACAGTGATAGTTTGTAGCTCTTGTGATCAGATGAAAAAATTAATGCTTACAGGACTTAATTGTCTAATTCCTTGCTTTTATCTCTATTATATATATTATAGAATTCATTCAAATAGAAATGATCTATTTTTGTGCCCATGTCCCCTGTGACAGGGTAAATTCAAGGGTAAGGACTGTACCTTATTCACTTTTGAATTCCAGATTATGTCCTCAGTGAATAATTGTCAGTGCAGGTTCTTCCTTGTTTTTAGTTTTAAGATCCTTAAATTTTAAATGTGTTTCAGTAAATAAATAAACACGATTGTACTTCCTGTGAAAAGGTCTCTAAGCATTTCATTTAGGTACCACATTGCTGTCTTCTCTGCAACTGATCTCCGGATCATTGTTGTGGATCCAGCCAAAGCCCAAGTTTGCTGCTCATTTTCCTGCAGGCCTTAAAGGCAGGAACTCTGCTCTGCTGGAGTCGAATAGCATTTACCCTTATTAAGCCCACTAAAGCTCTAAATCATTTCTGCTAATGCTCATTGTCCCCAAAAAGCCATGCACAGTGATGCTCTGCTGCAGGTAAAGCTGTAATATTAAGGAAGTAGCAAAAAGCTTGTCCTACTGACGGTTCTAAACTTGCCTCTGAGAGGCTATGGTAAGCTTGCCCCATGCACTGGATCTCTCCAGGCTCTGCCACCTTGGCCTCAAGCCTCCTCCCCCAAGATCATAGCATAAGAACCCCAAAGATATGCTTCAGCACTATCCTCAGATTAGTTTCTTCACGGCATGGTGAAGAGCAGGACCATAATTTCTATTCAGGGCCAAATGTGTCATTAGCTGTGAACCCCAAAAGGGAATCAAAAGATATTAACACAATCTCAAGTTCTTCCATTTTATCGCCAGCCACCTTGTACCAATCATATAATAGCAGTGGAGGTGAAGGTAAAAGTGCCATAGGTAACAGCGTATAATGAAAGTTAATATGAAGAACGTGTCAACAGACTGCTAACTGCACAGTGTAATGAAGAAAAGCGCTTTTCCTGTGAAGCACAAATGTGGGTGATAAACCACCAAGACACTCCTGTGCTGCAGGGTGATTAAATTTTGCCACTGATGCCAGGCAGCATTAATCCTACTGCCTCAGTGGCAGAAAACATGTCATCAAACTGTCGGAACGTCACTGAATTTCCCGAAGTGCTTTTCCTCTCTTCTCGATAGAACATCTAAATCTTTTCTCTACATGATAAACAAAAATGAATGGATGAAAAATGGCTTCAAATCTCTTTCCAGTAACCATGAGTATTATAATCTTATGAATGAAGCTAGGCCTCTTGTGCTCTCAGCGTCTATAGGGAGTGATTTACAAATTAACTGGTAATATATCGATCTTTGCTCATTACTCTTTCGATAAATCTCTTTTGGTGAGTTATCTGCATAGCAAGCTCAGAAAGGCACCTTTCCACGTCTGGAGTCTAGCTCTCTCCATGCAGCACTCATCATCCCTGCGTAATAGATTAGCATAGACCTTCCTGTCCTTCAAATAAATAATCCTAAAATTCCTTCACAGTCCCATTACTTCTAGGTCACTTGTAGATGATTTAGATGGCATCAGAAAACAAAAATGTTAAATATATTTTATTTAGTTAAATATATTTTACATTGTAAGATACTTTGGATTTAAAGAATTGATATACTTTCAACAATTTGTATTTTTTAATCTTCTCAGCCACATCATTTCAGTTCTGAAGGAAATTGTGTAGGGATTTGTTAAACAGATTTAAAATTAAAGACACTACTGCTTCACAATTATGCAAATGAAAGATTCAAGGAGATAGATGTTTAAACTGAGGTTGAATATGTTCCTTGAGGAGATACATTTACACTTTATGGCATCACTAGGAAATCCTTCTGGGAATGAATCTTACCTTCTTCATTCTACAGTTTGCAGGGTAGGGGGCACTTAAAGTTTTTCTGCTTTGTGTCTTTTCTTGTTATTCTCCATTTTTTTTTACTTTGCATTAGAATGCTCTGATCTGACAGTTAACATGAAACACAAAGAGCTAGATGTTTTTGTTGACTTCCAGAAAATGTGTTGAAGGGAATATAGCAGTTCTTGGTAAAGTTCTTTATAATAATGATTTGATTTTACCCCCATAATCTATGCTGTTTTGCCCACTGTTCTTATTACTTGCTATAGGTGGCTTATTTTCCATTGGCTTATTTGGCATTCATGCAGACTATGTTGCAAATTTGTTTCATCTAGTGAACTAACAACTATTGCTTAATCAAAAGGGAGATTTGAAAGAAGAGCTGTAGTGGTATAGCTGTTACTACTGTTGTTGCTGTTACTGTTGTGTTGTTTTTTAATTCAAAGATTCTAACAGAGTCAATCTCACCACCATCTGGCTCATGGGGCTACAAATATAGGCAGATATATAAGGTGAACATCAAGTTAATGTTGGAATAGAGTATAGTCAGCTACACTTCAAAACAGAGGTGGCAACTTGAAGAATGGCATTTGTTCCTCCTCCTCCTTTCCTTCTCTTCATTTCTCATCCTCTAGATAGAGCAGATATCATTTAGGAAATGAAAAAGTGCTGAAAAAATATAGGGGTGGAAATTAATAAAAACAAAGAAAAGTAATCACAAAAATTAAAGTAGGATATAAATATTCTTGTTAAGAACTGAGGCCAGCTCAGAGTGACATAAAATTATAATGAAGGAAAACCAAACCTTGGAATTTTTATCTTACTTCAGTGAATGTGTATTTACTATCATTTCTCACCAAAGTTTGAGAAAGCCTGAGATATGACTTAGTCCATTTTCCGGGATGGAAGAAAGAGGGAAAGGAAGCAGGTGGAGAGTCACTTAGTTGTACATAATAGAGGTAGGCACTGAAGTTTGGGACAAAAATTCTTTTATTTTAAAGGTTTTATTTATTTATTTGAGAGACAGAGAGAGAGAGAGAGAGTGCTAGAGGGAGAGGCAAATGGAGCGAAAGAGGCAGACTTGCTGAGCAGGGAACCTGATGCAGGGCTTAGTCCCAGAGCCCGGGATCATGACCTGAGCCAAGGCAGATGCTTAACTGGTTGAGTCACCCAGATGCCCCCAATTCTACTTTTAATAATATATAAATTTGTTTTTATTTTCTCCATATTTGTCTCCCTTGTGAAGCTTACCAAGGAAAAGATGACCACAGTCTTGGCAGGAATGAGGATATTGAACCTCAGTGCTTACGGCTGAGTTGCTCTCAGACACATTTCCTGGCACAGGGAAAGGAATAGATTCTATCCATTCATTCACTGCTTTCATGAGCTGCTCTGCACTGACCTTTTCTTTCCTTTGTGGAAAGCTCCAATCACTTTTCCCTAATTATAAAAAAAATCATCATTCCTCACCTTTAGGGTGCCAAGCTTGGAATAAGAAATAAAGAAATTCAAAGGACTTCTTTAGCACCCCCTAGAGCCCTATACTTCCAAATGATTAGAGGTATAATAGCAAAGATGGAAAACAAGACACTAAACAACAAAGCATAGCATTAGTGATAACAAATGCAAACCAGCTAAACTCCTTTTCTAAATGTCAGTAACTATGAATTGGATGAAAATATGGAATTAATCCATATACCATCTATGTAGAATAATAAAAAGTAAGAGACAAGGATGGCAGCAAAATGTTAATTAAAGTAAAGGTAGACATTAATTTCGAATAAAGTTGAGTTTAAATAAAATGCATATCTGAGAAGGCATGAGGATAAAATATTGAAGATCATCAATACATTAATAAAGGGAATGGTACAAAAATAAATTCATGAATGTAATTGCCTATTTTTGAGATAGATGGAAACTTGATGGAGATGCCAATGGGAACATATAACAATACTATTTTAAAAGGTACTGTCATCATTATTGCTCAGTCATTGTTAGATCATCTAGTCACTCAGGAAGTATCTCCTGAAAACAGTACCACAGTACAGGTACTGTGTTAGGCTTAGAGATACAGTGATGAGCAAGACAGTAATTGTCCCTGCCCCATGAAGTTTAGAGTTCAGTGGTTTAGACATAGGCTGATTAAGCAATTAATAAAAAGCAAAAAATTAAAGTAGATAAGAAAATGAGTAGGGACAGGATATGAGAGAGAGCATAAAATAGGAAGATGGAAATGGATTCTCTGGGGAAATAAAATTTAAGTGAAACTTGAAGGACAATTTTGAATTGCACAGGTGAAAAGCCAAAGAAAAATCCTTCTGGGAATAGAAATAGCATGAGAAAGCCTAGAAAAGGCCATGTGGCTAAAGTGCAGTGGAGGGTGGAAAAGTAAGATTGGAGATTTAAATGGGAATCAGATCATGAATGCCTTATTAGGCTTTGGGAAGAAGTTAAAATTTTAAACCTAACGAAACAGGAAACCATTAGAAAGTTGAGCAGATATTGGAGTTTATACACTATATATTTCAGTATTACACTGGGTGCTGGAAAGAGGAATGGACAAAAGTAGAGCAAGGATGGGGATAAGGATACTAGATGAAGCTTTTTCAATAGTCCAAAGGAGAGATGTGAACATTTTGTAATTAGATGTGAAATTAATAGGACCTAGTATATATCATATGTACAAAGTTGGGGGGGGGGATGTATATGTAGTCTTTTTGAGCAAGGAGGTAGCAATGATGCCACTAATGAGATGGTAACTACTAGGATAGAGGCATGTTGGAGTTTGAGAATCAAGGATTCACTTTTAAATATATTAATTTTGTTCTAACATATAGTGAACTGAAATTCAGATCTCAAACACAAAAGAGAGGTATGGAGTAGAGAAAAATGTCTAAGTCATCAGGATATACTTGGTATTTAAAACCATGGAGAATAATTGTTAAGGAGAGAATGAAAATAATACAAGAAGATAATCCAGAATAGAGACTGAAAAACTCCAATATTTAGAATTAAGTAAAGGTGAAGATTGCTGGGAAGACTGAGAAAGATGAAAAGAAAGGTCAGAGGCAAATGTATTTTAGGGAGGAGATATAGTTAACTCTACAGAATGCTAGTAAGGAGTCAAATAAAGTCATGATAAAAAAGTACTCACTTGCCACATGAAAGACTAGAAAGAGGTGTTCCAAATTAATGCCGAGGATGAGGATGCCTTCAATGAGCCAAAAACTACGATGAAGCCTTTAAAGAGAGAAAACATATGGGCTTATGTTGAAAGAAATACTCAAGTCCAAAACGATATGGAAAAAGATAATTAACTACAAATGGTGGTGGGGGGGGGGCTTCCTCTTGAGTTTGCCAACCTTAGAAGTGATGGAAAGCAAAAGTGATTCTTAGATCAATCTAAAATCTAGCCCTCACTTTGGTTATCAAAGTCATACCACTGGGTGAGCATCCATCTCCCACCCTTTATCTTATTCTAAGAAGCAGGGAGCAGAGACATCACTAAAACCTGTGAGTATTATGCAATATCACCCCCTTGGTTATATTATGTGGCATAGCAAAGTTGACTTCAAAATAGAGAGATTATCCTACATTGATTTAGATTGGCCAGAGGAGACCTAGTGTAGTCACAGAAGCCCTTAAGAAGCCGAGCCCCTGGCTTCTGGGAGAAGGGCAAACTCGAAAGATGGTAACAAGTGAGGACCCCACTTCCACTTCCTGTTTTTTTTTTTAATTTTTATTTATTTATGATAGTCATAGAGAGAGAGAGAGGCAGAGACATAGGCAGAGGGAGAAGCAGGCTCCATGCACTGGGAGCCCAATGTGGGATTCGATCCCGGGTCTCCAGGATCGTGCCCTGGGCCAAAGGCAGGCGCTAAACCGCTGCCACCCAGGGTTCCCCACTTCCAGGTTTAAAGAAGGAAGGTGCCACTTGAGATGGAATGTAGGCAGCCTCCAGGCTCTATGCTAACAGCTAGCAAAGAAACAGAAACTTCAAATCTCTAGCCATGAAGAAATGGATTCTGCAGGAATCTGAATGAGCTTGAAATGATCTGAGCCTACAGATAAAATCTCAACTCAGATGACACTTTGATTTCAGCTTTGTGAGAGACTTAGCAAAAAACCTAAACTGTTTTGGGTTCTTAAGCCCAAATATACCATAGGGGGTGGTTCCCCACAGGAACAAGCAATTCTTGGACACCATCTGGTGTCCTACAATTTAACTCAATTCTGACACTATTTACCCAGAGATAGCATCTGATCTCACATGTTCAGGGTTCAGTTTTATAAGACTGGCCCCCACCAATACTTCCAGTATCAGACACTAGTGGCTAATTATAAGCCTAGATTGCTAACTATACTTCTGACCAAGTTCCCCTCCCCTCTTTGGATTTGACAGATTTGCTAGAGCAGCTCACAGAACTCAGAGCAGCTCACAGAACTCAGAGAAACATTTTACTTACTAGATCACTACTTTATTATAAAAGGATATAATTCAGGAATAGCCACATGGGAAAAGAGGCATAAGACAAGGGGTATGAAAAGGATACACAGCTTCTGTGCCTCCCTGCCAGCAACCATTCTCCCCAAATCTTCATGTGTTCACAAACCCCAAAACTATCTGAACCCTGTCCTTCTGGGTTTTTATGGAAGTGTCATTATATAAACACAAGTGATTAAATCATTGGACATTGGCAACTGATTCAACCTGTGGGGACCCTTTCCCCTCTGCAGAGGCCAACGGCGTGCTGGAAGTTCCAACCTCTAATCACATGGTTGGTTCTTCTTGCAACCAGCCTTAGGTGCTTTCCAAAAGTAATTTTATTAACAAAAGACATTTTTGTAGCTGTTATCACTCAGGAAATTCTAAGAGTTTTAGGAGAACCCTGAATCTCAGAACCAGGGACAAAGTTCAGATACATATTTCTTATTATAAATTACAATATTATACAAGCCCACCCGGATTCCTGACCTACAGACTGAGATAATAAATGGTGTTATTTTAGGCCACTTATATTGTGGCAATTTAGAAAGTAATGCAACTGGAAAACTCAACCACACCTGCTGAGCAGCACATTCTTTCCATCCTTACTGGAAGATGTAAATGGCTATAAACAAATAACAGAAGTCACAGATATGCTTACTGGGAATCCAAATATAAGATAGGCACACAATAAAGAAATACCAAATATTTTAAGTAAGTCATCAAAAAAAGGACACTGAGATTGAAAATCAGTAACAATAATAGCTGAGAAAACAGCTGAGTTAAGAGAGTAAGCAAAAGGAGACTTTAAAAAAGTATAATTTTAAAAATATTCAGGGATCCCTGGGTGGCGCAGCGGTTTGGCGCCTGCCTTTGGCCCAGGGCGCGATCCTGGAGACCCGGGATCGAATCCCACGTCGGGCTCCCGGTGCATGAAGCCTGCTTCTCCCTCTGCCTGTGTCTCTGGCTCTGTCTCTGCCTGTGTCTCTGGCTCTGTCTCTCCTTCATCTCTCAAGAATAAATAAATAAAATCTTAAAAAAAAAATAAAAAAAATAAAAATATTCAGAAGTACAAAAGAGGACAGTGTATCCACAACACAAGAAGAGATTATTTTAGAAAGTACAAATTAGAGATCTTGGCAATGGAAATATATGACTGTTGAAGTATTAAGTAAACTCAAAAGTTGGACTAAATGATTAAATGTGTACATTTGAGAACAAATTGGTCAGCTGAAAGTTAGGGCCAAGGAATTCTCCTAGAATGCTATGAAATGGGAAAAAAATTATGGGAAATATTAGAGAGACATTAAGGATAGTATCTTAAATTCCTAAGAGAAAATAGACAATGAAAATAAAAAGCAAGGAAATACAGAAAGAAATTATGAAAAAAACTTTCTCAAAAGTAAAAAAAAGTGCATGATATTTCCTATGGAAAGAACCACTTAGTGTCATTAAAAAGAAAAAAAAGAAAAGAAATGTGAAAAGTACATATTCACCTAAAAACATCATGTCAAAATTTCCAAATAATAAGATATTGAAAAAATGCTAAGAAGCTTTCACAGACTGCAAAGTTAGACTAGAATCACATTTCACAATCATAAGACTGTTGCAAGAAATGAATGTCTTTAATAATACACATGAAAATGATTTTGAAACTAGATTTATACTACACATATTTAAGCAGTTTATTCAAGTAATGAGTTTAAATAAAGGTGTGTTTGGACCTGCAATCACTTAAACATTTCACTGCAAGACATTCTAGGGCTAGAATTGTTCCTACGAAACTCCTAGTGACTTATTCAGGTAAAACACTTGGAGCCTAGAGCAGCAAGGCACCCAAGGAGACACTGCCTTCAACAGGGCTAGGGAAAAAAATAAAAAAGTTCTAAGGCCTAGGAAATGTAGACATTCCTTTTAATTGATATTCTCTAAATTGTGGAATTATTATGTTATATGCCTGCTTCAATTAGAAGTTGTATGTCTCAAAATAATGGCTTACACAAATTAGTGTGTGTATGTCTCTGTCTCTGTTTCTGTCTCTTTCCTCTGTCCCTCTGTCTCTTTCCTGTCCTCTTATCTCCCAACCACTCCCTCCTAAAGCATCTTCTCTTACACAAAAGGAATCTGGAAACACTTCTTGCTTCTCAACCTGCTGTCCTCAGATTGTGACCCCTGTCCTTCATATGCTTTCAAGATGCCTGTCAAAAGTCCAGGACAAAAAGGCACAAAGCAACTGAGTCCGACTCTTATAAAGAATTTTCCCCAAAGCCCTTCAAGTAATATCTGTTGCTTATAGTTGTTGTTGCTTTTTAATTTTTTCTTTTGTTTTCTCATTTCCGTATTCCTCTCAAAGGAGACTAAGAAGTGTGCATGTTTATCCTGGAACATTATGAATTCAAATAAAATTGTGGTTTTCAATAAAATAAGAGGATGAACATTGGGTGCCCTCAAATAGTAATAGAGTTGTTTTGGGTGCTAATGATTTTCAGGATTTAAGAAAAGCAAGAAAACCTCCCACACTTTTATACTTTTCCTGCCTGGACCACATTTCACTCCACATGAGCTATCAAGACCACTGAATTTGGGGAAGGCCTGTGTGAGATATAAAGATGAAAATGGGGTGCTGCCTCCATCCACTTAGATTCTTTTATCATTTGTATTCTTGCACAGGCTATTGGCTGCTTCAGGGTAAAACAAAGTGAAAACAACCTTAATTCCATAAGTCATCCTTCTCATTCAGCCTTGAACCTAAACTCCATTTTCTAACATAGCTCTTTTCTAAAAGAATTACCTAAGGATGAACTCCAACTTAATGAAAAATAAGTACACTTTTAAAAGGCAGGGAAACTTAGACTTATGCCTAAATACATGTTCATTATTTAAAATCTAATGAAGAAAAAAAATTAAAAACACCTGGATCTAGAAACATGGAATACAATAATATACAACAAATTTGTGATATAAGATTCTTCTGGAGATGAAGCTAGAGAAATGTGATTTAGGAGGAGAACAAGAGGAAATTCAACATTCTATATAAGATTTTATGTCATATACACACAGATACACCACACTCACAGATATTACTGTAGAACTATAACCAAAATAACAAATTATTAGCATTTGTGTATATTTTTCATATGAATATTATCAGTAATCTATATGCATTTTAGATTTCAAAAATATTGTAATAACACCACAAAAATGTAAAGTCTCATAAGTAATTTAAAGCACAAAGTAAACATTATGGTTCCTGTCCTTTTTTCCTACTATGTCAGTAAAGTTGTGAGTAAGTATTCAGAATTTTAGGTCAAGTAGGGGAAAAGAACATCTCTGGTACATTTGATACAACCTTTTTGAGAGGTTAATGCAGAAATGTTTATCTAAATATTTAGTAATGTACAAACGTTTTAATCTGGAAAATCCACTTCTGAGAATTTGTCCTAAGCAAATAATGAGAAAGGTGTGTAAATGAACAAGTGTGAAAGTGTTCATGTTGTTAATACTAGCAAAAAAATGGAGACATCCTAAATGCCTCCAAAGAGAAAAAAATTTAACCATGCTTACCAATTTAATATAATGTAACCTTTAACAATGAAGCGGTGGATGTTTATGTTCTCAATAAAACCCTTATCCAAAAAGATAGAGAAAATGTTAATGGAAATTATCTCCTGGTGGTGCAATTATGAGAACATTAATTAATTAATTATCTTAGTATTTTCCTGTATTTTCTAAATTCTCCACAATAAATATATACTACTTTAGTAATTAAAAAATGAAATTCTTAGCAAAAATTGACTATTTAGAATTAAATCCACTTTGGAATAATGCAGCTATTTCAATAAGTTTTACTTGTGCAAAAGTCCATAGTCTACAAAAGTCAGTTCAAATGTAAATACATCATTCAATAATACCTTTAATTTAAACAATTCCATTTTTAATCTGTTGACCATTTGTTTAAATTTTGGTTATTCTTTATTTCTTATTTTGGCATCATAAAAATAGTCTTAATCCAATGATACTTTATTAACTGTTATATTGTCAGAAAAAAAATCCCATTTTTTTTCCATTTTTTAAAAAAGAAATACCATCTATCAAATTCAAGTTCCTGTCCTCTCCATTATTAGAGCTCATGAAGCCCAAATTAAACAAGGCTCACATATATCAGTTATTCATTCTTTTCCTAGCATATAACTGGGAAGAATTTGTCAGCAGGTATTAAATTCTACCTCTTAAGGATTCCAGAGAGCTCCATAAATGTGTGGAAATTCCCTATATGTATATTTTAAATGCAAATTTCTGTGACAATTTTATGAACAGCTGTAGAGTTCAAAAAAAGTGCATTTCCTAATTCATACTATCTATATGCAAAGTCACGGAAAATATCAGATGTGATATGCTATAGCTTGTTTCAGTAGAATATAACCATTTATATTTATAGTGCACAGCACCCCTCTTTCCCAAGCACTTCCCAAACCCAAAGAGAAAAGTTAGTTAGCCTGCCATTACAAAAGAACTATCTTCAGGATGAAATAGTGGCTTCCTCTCAAACATGAAGCAATAAGCTGCTTCAAATTGAAGGAAAGAAATTATGGCTGATCAACTGCAAGAATTTTTAAAAAGGCTGAAATGAGCTCAAATTCTGCTGAGAAACCAATGGCAGTGTAATTGAGTATCAGCCTGGAAGTTGGAACTATGTATATATCCCAGCTCTGAAAGTAGAAATCCAAGTGGCCCTGAGCAAACCACTCAACTTTGTAAGTTTTCAAAAAAAAAAAAAATAATAATAATAAAGGAAGAACCTAATCAGTCTCTAAAATCCTATCCAATTCCACGTTAGATGACAGTAAATTAAGCACTTCTGGCACCTAAACAGGCATTAGCCACAGGCATGGGCACATCTTGATCTCAAAGGAAGAAAATAAAGGGAAAAACAATAATGGAGAAGGAAACATTGACCCTTTCCTCTTTCAAATCAGCAGAGTGAGAGGGAGAAAATGCTAGGAAGATCAAAGATTCATGAATGTAAAGAAAAATGTACTGACCACACACACCCTGAATCTTCTTTTTCTAGATACCTTACATCTAATTTAAAAATCATTTAACAAATACATGTCTTCCTAAAAGTGCTTAATGAGTGCATGCTGTGCTGTGTGCTGTAAGATCTTAGTAGGTTTCTTCTGAAATAGGATCCTAGTCAGCTGCACTGTATGGACTGCAAACAACACCAGCCAACATATCATACTTCAGAGATTTACTCTTGTGCATAATTGGCCTGCTAGAACTTTTGAGAAAGAGGCTAACGTTAGACAAATTCTTATGGAAGGAAGGAAAGAAGGAGGGAAGGGAAATATGAGAAAAAGAAAAAAGAAAGGAGAAAATAGTATAAATGAGGTTGATAGTGTGATACAGGTATACATATGATCTCCAATCTTTCTTTTATCATGATGCCCTTAGTGTCTCAGTAATTCCCTCCTGACAAGCCTACCACAAAAAAATCCCCTAACCATTCTATGTATTAAGAAGTTAGGTCCAAATAATTAAATAGGTATCCATATGTTAAAAATTCTGTCTTATACAACTCTGTCTTATACCCCTTCTCCCCCCAGCCCACACTGATATACAGAATTCATTTACCTCCCATGTGGCAACAAAGACTGTAAATTTTAAAGAAAAAGAAATCCACTGATCAGAGTGTTATAGATTCTCAGATAGAGGCTTGCAGTTTTTCAGTGATGAAAACTGAATAAGATTAGGAGTAGGAAAGAGGAGATAGGAAGTAAAGAGAGCACACAGAAGAGGAAAAAGTAGGGAAGCCAGGGCCCTTGGTAAAGGGGAGGGGACAAAGCTCCTCTAAGCCCTAGCAGCTTCTTCCTCACCCAAGAAGAGACTCACTGGCCAGCAGTCCACTGAGGGACCAGAGAGTAAAATTAAAAAACAACAACAAAAAAGCTTTACCACTTGACCAAGTTGGGGTTGAATAGAATTATCAGAGATCACTCTCTGAACTAGGAGAACAGTAAATACAACAACTTGATAACATTCAGCTCTTAATTTGGGGGGGGGGGAAGTATGGGTGGATAATTTATTCTGAGAACAGAATCCTCATCATCCCCTTTCTTCAGTATTAGTTTTCCAAGTGATTTGATATCTGAGAAGCCAAAATTAGTCTTCACACTGTTACTTATGCAGAGCAAACAAACAAAGAAACAGACAAACAAACAAACCCAGATCAGGTGGGAAGTGGAGCTAATCATAAGAAATACATATTTTACCTGCAAAGACAGTTAGCAAATGCATGGTTCATGAGCTACCCTTCCCTAACGGATCAAAACATGCTTTCTCATTGAGCCTGGAAGGAGCTTGACAATCATTCCCAATACCCAATGCCAAGATACTGTTCCTCAACAGATTACCTAGAAATGAAATTTGTTTACCAGTTCAGGCCTACAATGAAGAGATTGCTCATTTCCATGAAATCTGGCATATGTTCATAGTGTAATTCTAAGTACTAACTACTATGGTTTTTTTTCCTCTCCAAATCCCATTTTTCTATCATTCTACCCTACTCTAAAACTGCAATATTTATATGAACTAAAATCTCTAATTATGACACAAGCAAATTGGTATGCTAGTTGTTTCTGGCAGGTGCTGGAAACTTCCACCCATTAGGCATTGACCTAATGAATTTAACTATGGGAAGGTGACCTTAATTTTATATTCTAGAATGACAATGCATTGTCATCCATCTGCACTGACTCTATCTTAATGATCAGGAGAGATTTAAGGTTGTAGTCAACTCTAAATTGAAGAGTTTTCCTCCCCTTCTCAATTGTGGAAACATTACCTTAGGAGAAAACGGTTTCACTGTATCAAAACTCATAGGAGATTGTCAGAATTTTGACTAATATTGTTCATGATAAGAAATATAATAACCATATGGAATGTTAGGCTGTCAGGACTTCTTCCCAATACAGAGTCTCCCGTAGGAATTTAAGGAGAGACTGTAAGACCACTTAAAAAGGATTTGGAACAAGGGCAATCAATGTAACTAACAAGCATAATCTAAACCAAATCAACCAGATGCTATCTTTGGCTGGTCTCTGTTTTCTCTTGCCAGCCAGTGCTATAATATAAAATTTCTCAAGTTGTCATTGCAAATCTTTTGGTGTCTGGGTAGAGTCCTAATCTCTTCAAAAAGAGAGCTTCTATAGATAGTAATTTCAAACACATCTTGACTTCAGAGGCATCTGCCTCCTATAAGCATCAGGACAGTCTAAGTAGGA
Organism: Vulpes vulpes; assembly: GCF_048418805.1. NCBI lineage: Eukaryota > Metazoa > Chordata > Mammalia > Carnivora > Canidae > Vulpes > Vulpes vulpes. The sequence continues at coordinate 66,836,826 of NC_132787.1, forward strand.
CAACCTGAAAACAAAAATATTTCAAATAGACCTGAGATTATATATTTTCTATTCCTCAAAGACTCAACATTCCCATAAATTATTTGCAAATCGTACTTATATTAAATACATGCAGCTGAAACTACAAAGTTTTGTTGTTGTCACTGTGCACATGATACTTTTAGTAGTACAACTCCAAGATACATTTCCACTCTGCTAATATATGCACAAAAGCAAGTAGGAGTTTTTTCAGTTTTATAAAAATCAAATTTTAGCTAAGTCTTTCCAATGTTAAATGGAACTTAGCTAGTTAATATTCTCTATTTTAAAAGTAGTTACCCAAGGAAATCATCCACATACATAATTGTCTTATTTGTAAGCAACAGAAATATATGTCATCATCGGAAATTCCATCACCACATATAGTCACGACATTTGGGTTTGCAAACACTTTCTGTAAGGGGTTAGATAGTAATTATTTTAGGCTTTAACCACATTTCTTAACCATTAATTTTAAGGGTCATCTACTTTATATAATAAAGTTTATATGAATACAAATTAAATTTTCTATATTTTTAATTTTCAATTCACTTATCCACCTATTTACTTTGGGACCAATAGCATACCTGTACATTTACTGTGGTTTTATAACATATTTTGTTGTCTTCTAAAGCTAATCTCTAACCATTATGATTCTTTTTATCAAATGTTTTCTGACAGCTCTCATATATTGGTAATTATAAATGTTCTCATAGTGATTTGGGTAAATTCTCTAAGATCATTCTATTTTTAAAACAAAATATAAGTCACCTAAAGATTAACATCTTTTCTAGAGTGAGAAATTCCATAGAAATATATGACTGACTTCTCCATTTACACAGTTGTTATTTTATATCTCTCATTTAAGTGTTGTGGTTTTAATTTACTGTTGGGGCTGGACTTGGGGGCTATGCTATCTCTGGTAAAAATTTTGGGGCAAGTTCTTTCTTTCCATATGTTTTATTTTATGCGGAATAGGAATAATTTCCCCCATGAAACTGTATTGGTCTGGCATTTTGGGAAATAGTATATTAGTTATTTGGCAATCTTCTTAATTACTTTCATAATTATTGGCTGCTTCAGTGTTTTTAAATTTAATGGGATTTCAGATCTAATAGAATCTGAATGAATTTGGGCCAGAGAGCATGGCATATATAATTCTTTTTATTTTTATTTTTTTTTCTTTTTATTTTTAGATAATCCCCTTATGAATTAATAGTACTTTTTATAAATATCTCATGGAAGCTGATAAACTGTTTATTTTCTTATTGAGTGCCCTACCCATTGAGAAAGGATTTTTATGAGGTCAGAATACATGGCATAGCAATTGAGGACCTATTTTGCCTTACCATAGTACACACTAGCGAGTTAGAGATGTGTTCATCATAGGAATGACAAAAAGGAAAAGACTCAAAAATGGGAGGGGGGGGGGCAGCTCAACAAAGTGGCAGCAAGTTTCCCATGTAGTTTGCAAAGTTTGTTTCTCAGCTCCAAAACTACATAAGAGCAGATTTGATATGTTTTGTATACTCAATTAATTTGTTTCAAGGTGAAGCCTGTTATTTTGTAAAATCCTCTCCTTAAATCAAACTACTAATTAGGCAGTTTTTGTCACCTTAAAAAGATAACTCTAATGAAAAACAGCCACATTTATACCTCTTTGTCTTGAATGCTAGATGAAGCATAAAAAGTCTCTATTTTTACTTTATAAACTCCAGTCAGTGTGGTTGACTTTAGCCGGAAAGGGGCTCATGCCATTATGCTTAGTTCATGTTAGCCCTGATCGACTCAGTTGACCCATGGACAAATCTTCCTTTAGAATTTCTTTTTTTCCTAGCTATCAATAGTTGTTTTAAATTAAACCAAGTTCTCAGGAGCTCTTTTCTGGATCACTTCTTAACCAGCTGTTTGTTTCTGCCCTTGCCTCATCATGGTTTCTCTCTCTCTCTTTTTTAAGATTTTATTTATTTATTCATGATAGACACACAGAGAGAGAGAGAGAGAGACTGAGAGAGAGAGAGAGGCAGAGACACAGGCAGAGGGCGAAGCAGGCTCCACGCCGGGAGCCTGACGCGGGACTTGATCCCGGGACTCCAGGATCACGCCCTGGGCCAAAGGCAGGAACCTAACCACTGAGCCACCCAGGGATCCCCCTCTTCATGGTCTCTTAAGGCAAAAACTAAAATGATCCTTTCCACCAAATAGTTTGCATTTAAAATATTTTGCACCTTTTTTTTTTTTCAGTTTTACTACCCCTGCCTAAAATGTTTTTCCTTGGTATGACCAGGCTAACTTCCTCTCTGCCTTAGTTATCTTTGCTCATTTTTCCTTTTTCAATGAGCCGTGACTTTGACCTTCTTAATACTACACTCTGCTTCCTGATGCCAACATTTCCAATCTTTTACTTTGCTCTGTTTCTTTTTCTATAGCATATATTACTCTATGACATATTATATGTATGTATGATTTATTGGTTCACTCTCACTTCTTTAATATAAGCAGCAATTCAGGGATCTTCATCTATTTTGTTCACCAATGGTCCCAAGCACTAGACCAGTTATTTCCATAGTATCTCAATAAATACTTGTTGGATAATTGAGTTAATGGTATGATTTTCAACTCACCTAGAAAAATGTATTCTTAAAATACATTTGCAAATGTATTTTGCAAAATACATTTAAAAAAAAAACAGTCAAAACTTTCTTTTATAACTTAAAAGTCCAAAGACATTTACATTTAAACATGCCCAAAAAACCCCATTAGACAAATTATCCTATGATAGCTTGATGAAATATGTCATACTTTTAACCACATGGATGTGAGAGTATGAAGGCAAGGATGCTCCTGAGCCCTATCTGAGATTGATTGATTGCACTGAGTATGGGAAGCCCTAGTACAGTGCTATACTCAATTGTACATTTTATGCGAATAAGCATTCATAAGCCTACATTTAAAACAAGAAAACATATAAAACACAGCAGAGCCACCCATTTCCTAATCAAGGGTGCATTTTCATCAATTCAAATGTATACATGGAGATTGCAAGAAAACTTTTGTTCTGAGGTTTTTATAAAACCAAGTTCACCCAGGCACACTGGTAAACAGATTAACTCCAATGTATCAAAATATGGGAAATGATGCATTTGAGTGTGTTTATTTTAAAATTAGAGACTGTCGGGATCCCTGGGTGGCGCAGCGGTTTGGCGCCTGCCTTTGGCCCAGGGCGCGATCCTGGAGACCCGGGATCGAATCCCACATCGGGCTCCCGGTGCATGGAGCCTGCTTCTCCCTCTGCCTATGTCTCTGCCTCTCTCTCTCTCTCTGTGACTATCATAAATAAATAAAAATTAAAAAAAAATAAAAATAAATAAAATTAGAGACTGTCAAATAAATAAAAAGAAATATGAATCAAATAATTACAAATCAGTTTTTTTTTTCTAATTGCCTGAAATAATAACAGACATAATGATGCTTCCTGTGACTACAATCAGATGGGATTTTGAAGAATTCCTTCCCACCCATATCCTCAAAAGCAGTATACATTCAACTCTGTAACTGGGGTTTATGTACTTGTGGCACATCAGCCAGAAGTAGGAGACAACAGCTGTACGCTATCTTATCCTTTAGACTCCATGTACTCTGGCCAACTTCCAATGCCCAAGGTCTACTTCTTGCTGCCTGGAGATTTTTTTTCCCTGCATCTTAAGAAGGCCCTTTTGTTTCTAGAGGCAGAACACAACCAATGTCTTTCAAAGAGCCAAGTAACCTACCTCTCATCCTTGTAGTGATTCTAACGCATATATCTCTCACATTTCCCAGAGTTGCCCCATAGGATTAAGCTCCTTCATGGCTTAAAATAGCACACCTTTTATTGTCTGCTTTACTTTCCAAGTATCACTTGCTTATTTCTCCCTAAGTGTTTCCCAAACATCTCAAAAAAACTACTTTTACTCAAATCATCATCAAGTTACCAGGTAATTAAGCTATAGCCAGCATAACATACCACCAGTAGTTAAGTATGATACATGGAATATTTTCAAAACTATTTTGCTGTGCAAATGTAATACATTATAATGACATTGTACACATTTTATTCATGAAAATGTGCCAGATATCTTAATTTTTCACCTCTAGATATATTTCCACCCTATTATACCTTATTTTTCTTGTTCCTAGGATAGATCTACATACATAGACTGCATTGAAGGGCTCCGTTGACCTCTGGCTTCAAACCAGGTAGCCTGTGGAAGGAACTGAAAAACGGGAAAAGTGAAAGAATGGAGTCCAGTATTTATTTCCATGGTGATTTTCCTCTTTTCCACACATGCCTTGGCTATAGTTCTCTACCATCCACTACCCTCTTGTCAGGCTATCCAAGCAGCTAATCTTCCCAGTTCTGGTAACCACTTCCCCTCATCCTCCTTTTGAGACTTAGGAGGATTAGTGGCTTCCTACTGTTACTAAGCCAGGATGCAGCACTTCTGTTGGTAGGAGTAGATATTTATTATGATAAATTCTCTCTCTCTCTCTCTCACTTTTTGTTTTTGTTTTTTGATAAATACTCTCTTTAAGATGCTTCCTGGTTTACTCAGTTTGAGTATTCCTTTGCTCCATGACAGGTCTTGGACCTTTACAGTAAGAAATAAATTTATGTGATAAAATTATTATAGCTCCAGACCCAACAAAGTTATGAAATCCATGTTTCTCTCTCCAATTTTCATTCCCTGGAAGTAAACTCCTTCAATTGTTTCTCTCTGAAAGATATATATTTTACTTACACATTTTTGGTTAATTGGCCCCTAATAAGAACTATTGGTTCCTTGTTTTGAAATACAAAAACCTGGCTTATTGGGACACCTGGGTAGCTCAGCAGTTGAGCATCTGCCTTTGGCCAAGGGCATGATCCCAGAGTCCCGGGAACAAGTCCCACATCGGGCTCCTTGCATGGAGCCTGCTTCTCTCTCTGCCTGTGTCTCTGCCTCTCTCTCTGTGTGTCTTTCATGAATAAATAAATAAAATCCTTAAAAAAATGGCTTATCCACATTTTTTGATACCTCTTCTCACTGTGTTTCATCAGCCTTGGCAAGTTATATTACTATGCATAGATCTTTGTCAATCTTTAGGATATTAGGTGAATAATCCAATTTCTCTTTAATGATCCATCAACTTTAGAAAACATGTCTTCTCTCTCACCATAAGAAATGAGAAAATTAGTGGCTCCATATTTTTCTATCTCTTTTAACTTTCCCCTTCACTTCCTAATTTCTGTTTTACTATCATGGGTTTATACTATTAAATTTATAAAATTTACTTTTTTTTCAGAGTTCTAACATCAGTTACTCAAACAGCTTTTAGGTTTTCCTGAAGTTACAATGCCGTTTTCATTTTTTTCTACTGAAAAAAATGCTATGTCTTTAGTTTATAACTAAGTCTATTCAGCTTTTAACTACACAATTTGCCAATATGACTACAATTTTCCTTTGTATTTTTACTAATGGCCATTTTTTTTTAAATTGCCATTTAAACCTACTGCGCATCTTAACATCTAAGCTTGGTTTTCATTGCCCTTTTCTTGCACCTGTATGTTCTTGTTCTTCTTTCTTAGAATCCATTTTGATATTGTGCAATTATTTTCTCAGTTTAAAAATGCACAGAAAATGTACTTTTTGGGATCTTTTATGAAGAAAATGTTTTTATTTTCTCTTCATATTTCATTGTTATTTAGACTGGATCTAAAATACTAGTTCAAAACAATTTTCTTGAAAAACTTTGAAGACATTGCATCTTATTGTTATGATTGCAGTGTTGCTGAAGGGAATATTTTGCCCTTTTTTCTTTCTTTATGAAAGAAATTTGTATTTTATTGAATTTGTCTAGTGTTCTGTTGATTTTTCTTCCTTTGACAATCATGTTTTTAATTTCTAAGAATTTTCTTTTGTTCTCGTATTGTCCGCTTTATCCTCGAGATTCTCATTTCTTGAAAAACGCAACATGTTCTTGTATAGCCCTAGAGATAATAAGTAGATTTTTAAAACAGATTTTTCAATGCATGGCTTAACCATTTCTTCATGGTCTGTATTGTGCTTTCTTATCTTGGCCTTCTCTGTCTTACTGCTTTTTTTTTTTTTTTTTTCTTGAGTACTGACTGCTCATTGGCTGCCTATAAATGAAGGACTAGATTGGTTAACTTTTAGCAAGATCCATCTTTTCCTATGTTAACAGTGCTTTCCAACACTGGAAAATGCAAAGATTGATCTCCATATCCATATGTACTGATTGGTCATGTCACTGTAGGGGGGTTCTATGTACACTTGTTGGGGATGTCATGGAGTTTTCTAGACGAATTAACTAAATATATTTTACAATAGGTTCTCTGTACACTGCTTGGGCTTATTGTATGGTAGGGTTCTATGTATACTCATTGAGCATGTCATATGGTATATTGCTTAGATATATTATATGGATATATTCCCTGACTGGGAATGTCATATGGAAGCTTCTATAAATGTTGGTTGGGCATGTTAATTTTAAAAAATATTTTATTTATTTATTCATGAGAAACACAGAGTGAGAGAGAGAGAGAGAGAGAGAGGCAGAGACACAGGCCGAGGGAGAAGCAGGCTCCATGCCAGAAGCCCAATGTGAGACTCGATCCCGGGACCCTGCGATCACAGCCTGACACTCAATCGCTGAGCATCCAGGCATCCCTGGTTGGATATGTTATATGGAGATTTCCAAATATATTGTTGGGCATGTCATATGTAGTTTATTTACAGATCATCATTGGGAAGAATTAGGTAGGCTGGTCAAAAATAAGGAGAGGTTTATTCTGCTGTGTTGATACCCAAACCAGAAGTCCTAGCCTTTCATAGATAGTTCATAAATTTTCTTAACAATAATAGTGCCCGGGTTTGTTTGTTTGTTTGTTTGTTTTAAACATTTCATTCATTTATGAGAGACACAGAAATAGAGGCAGGCACATAGGCAGAGGGGGAGCAGAAGCTCCCATAAGGAGCTTAATATGGGACTCCATCCCAGGACTCTGGGATCAAGCCCTGAGCCAAAGGCAGATGCTCAACCACTCAGCCACCCAGGGGTCTCAACAATGCCTGGTTTTAGCCTGAGATTAAATATTAATTCTGGTAGTTGCTTTTCCTGTGAAAATGATTAGAGGAAATAGGATAGGGCTTCATTAACACAACTGAGTCTAAAACCTTCAAATACATATCAGCGTGAAGCTTGGAACCTTTTGGAGATCCAGCTTCCATCTCTGCTCCTGTTATTCATGGTACATCCTCTGATCCAGTGTTTTCTTCACTTTATTTTCTGATCCAGTGTTTTCTTCACTTTATTTTCTCTGACAGGGAAACTGTATTCACTTTTTATCTTCCTATTAAAATTATGATCTCCTGATGGTCCTCCATTTCATTTTCAAACATGATAATGGGTTTATTTCCATTTCTTAGAAAGACACTATGGCATGCTGGTTAAGAATATAAATTTAAACTCAAATTCGTACTCTACTGAATTTTACTCCTGAGTGACCTTAGGAAAGTTGCTTGACTTTCGTATACCTCAGTTATCTCATTTGTACATGATAAAAAAAAATATCAAAATAAGGATAATAGTGATATGGACCTCATAAGGATAATATGCATACTTATCTCAGTGATTTAATACTCATTTAATACTTAAAATTTTCCCTAGTACATAGTGGATATTGGATAAGTAGTAGCTATGGTTATTCTGTATTATTTAATTTATGTGATTTAAATGGGATTTCGAGAATAGAGATTGATTGCTATACCCTTAGCTTGAACTGTAAGACAGCAAGGTGAATATTAACTTAATTTTTTAAAATAAATATCAGAAAAAAGGATAATTTGAACCTGAAGTGAAAACATAAGTACTTATTGGTGCCTGTCTATGAGTCTTCATTTCTCAACAAACACAATTGAATATTGAGTTGGTTCCTAGAGTTACCCACCTCTTTGTGCCATGTCTGATGTAATGAAATTCGAAAAAGATAATTTAAAAGCTTTTCATTTTTTTTCAGGTCAAAAGTTTACTAATTTTCCAGTTTTAATAATAAATCTTAAAGTCAAGATTAAAGATAGTTCTGGTTAAAGAGCTCTAACTTTGCTTCTTTCCTATTTATTAAATTGTTTGAAATTTTGCACCTGATAACAAATTCTAAGCACTCTTTAATTGTCACTCCATTTGTAGTATACAGTAAAATTTTGTTATTGCAAGCCCTGTAGCCTTGCAGCATAACATTGTCATAAGTGTTTCTTTTCTGAAATATTCATAAAGGTATCAACTTTTATTTTTCCTATTGTACATGTTTAAATATAATTACACCCACTGAAGAGTAAATTGTAGCCCATGTTCTTATTGTTTTTTTTACAAATACATATTTAAATATTTTTTCTCATTCCACAGCACTCAAGATGTTGCCAACTCTAAAGGAATGTCAGTTTTCAAATAACATAAACTTGTAATTACATTATTTTAAATAAAAGGGGTGATGTTTCTAATCTGATTGCTGTTTTAATTCAACATAACTATAGTAACCATTGCCCTTCAAATAGCATCATTACTAACTAGGAAACATTTTGCCCTAACGACTAAGAAAACAACACAGAGAAAATGTCATAATCTTTCTCAGTAGAAACTGATATTTCAGACAAAAGTTGTTCTATATGCTGTTCATACCATTTAGTTTAAACCCAGGATTCTGACAATACAATGAAAATTACCATAATATCCAGAAAGCCAAAAGCATCTACATTTGAATAAAATCAAAGAGAAGAGAGAAATTAAAGAAATGAGCAAAACATAGTCATATCTTTAACCCAGGTTTTTAAAGAACAGTCTCATAGCACCAGTCCTGTCCTCTCTAAACAGCAGCAGCAGTGGCAGCAGTGGCAGCAGCAGCAGCAGCAGCAGCAGCAGCAGCAATGCAGCCATTCAACTAAGCATGAAATAAGCATGATTTCCAGGTCGCCTTCATCAATGGAATAACATTCAATGACAATTTAAATTTGCCAGGAAGTGAAACATTTCTCAAATAAGAAGCCTATACAACTGAAATTCTGCCAAGGAATTAAGAAGGGAGATTTGAAGCTAAAACCTACCTACTACCACCATCATCAAGTGTGTCAACATTTTTTTAAATGAGCAAGACTTAATGATAATGAAACTAATTTTAGCATACCATCTTGGGAGAGGGAGATTTTCTATAAACTTTAGCTATTAACAGCTAGGATATTCTGAAACTATTTACCATTAAGAGATAAGCACAATGAGAAAAGGTAGGTTTTAATATACAGCATAGAATGTGGAAATAAAACCACTGATATAACAGAATCCCAGTATAATAGCATTTGCAACAGTCAACTTTATAGTTAAGGTTACAACTCAATTTCATATCCCTGTTTCACTTGCTCATAAAAACTTGGTAGAAAGTTCCTCAGCATTAAAACTTTTCATACTTGGTCTCCAAGTAAATATGAATGATAAACCTGAACGTTTTTCAATTTTAATAAAGGATTTTTTTCTTTCCCTTTCTCCACAGTTTCCCAACAGAAAGACTCAGACAAATACAGTGGACAATGCGGAATTTAAAATACATGAATCTCTTAACTAAACTTTGAACATTTGTTATAGATCCCTTTATTTTATTTTTTTTTGATCCCTTTATTTTAAACAATACTTAAAGTTCAGGATTTTAAATTTTTTTTCTGACAAAAAAAGTGGTCCTCCAAAATTAACTGTCTGCATTCCAGAACCCACTGTGATTCACTGAAACTTACTTATGTCTTAACTAGAGAGGAGCTGAATGTGATTATGGGAAGTTTAACAGATCCATATCATAGTTCATATACTAGGAAAATAATATAAAATGAAATTCTTACTTACAGACCTGCCGTACAATTTGCCCCTTCTGCTCAGATGTCACCCAATGCCTCCTTGGCAGACAGTCATTGATGAGTTTTACCAATAAATCAGACCCGTAGTATGTGACAATACTACTTTCTTTCTATCCCCTTCCATCGGATAACTTCCTTCAAAATTTATCTGATATCCCAGGAAGTATCTGGCTCTGTTCCCATCAGTTATATAAGATTGTCTTCTAAAACTTATTGACACTCATTAAGATCTTCCCTTAACTTTAAAGGTTGCTTAACCTATCCAGTGCTGCTAACCATGAATCAGAGCTCACTCACCCAAGGGAGCTTTTGCTAATGGAGATAGTAACTTGGGAGGTAGGTGAAAAGGGCATCACTTACCTTTAGTGAGTAGGAGTCAAGGATGTTAATTATCTTGCGACATTCTGCAGTCGCACAAAATGAATTATACTTTTCAAAATCTCACCTCCTTGAGAAATAATGGTTTACGTATTCTCTCACATCAAGATTTGGTCATCTAGGATGTTATTCATGTTAGAGCTGCTCAGTCCTAGACCTTAGCAAACTAGAGCTGTAGAATATTGTATAATCTGCAGTTGAAAATGGCTATATTGCTCAGGATCTTGAATAAATTTCTAGAAAATGCTTCCAAATTAAGTATGGGAATCTAGAAATGGTTATCTGAGATTTAGACATTCTGTTTCTAAAGGACTTTGAGCATTCACCAGATAAGATGAGGTCAGAAATATAAGTACCCTCACTCTCGTTCATCAGCATGATCAGCAGAGTATAAGGGTGATGGGGAAGAGTTAGGAAAAAGGTGGAGGCACTACAGAAGCCTGTAAAAAAGAAAACAATATTCTCCACGCAAAAAATTAAAGGGATGGTAAAGAAAATATTCTTTGAGTATGGACTTTTCGTTGCCTGACACTCCCAGGTCCAAGTCACCTGTATGTTGTTTAATATAAATGATATCAAATGACTTCTTCTAGAAGATCAAACTTGTAATACATACAGTACATGTGAAAACATGAAAAGAAGGAACCAATTTGGAGCTCCTCATCCTGCGTAGAATAGCACTATTAGGAGGTAATAATAGGTAGGACTTATTAAATGCTTATTCTGTGTGATATTCTAATGCAGTCATTATTTTATTTAATCCTCACAATTCTAATAGGCTTTGTGAGCCATTTTAGATACAAAGATCATGAAAATGAAAGAGATAGAATAATTTGATAAAGGGCACAGGAGCTGATACATGGCAATATTGTTTGGACTCAGGTCATCTTTAATGGATATTAGAAGCTCTCAGCCCTATTCTTCTAACCCTCCTTCTTGGAGATCATGATAGATTGTTACTGAAAGATGCAGTATTACAGTAGTGAGGAGACAAAGCAGCCCCAAGTCATTGATAGAATAAACAGCACTTGAAAAGAACAGTACTGCCTACATTCATTTTATAACTATGACAAACAGCAAGCCAGCATGGAAGATGACATCTTGTCTCTAGTACAGCACAAAGAAGGGCTTAGATAAAGTTTCTGTGGTAGCCGTGGAAATGAGATGCTTAGCTCTCCTGTATGAGAGCATAATTGAAAGTCACAGCAGTTGCCTTTCTGAATCTTACATAGCTTTCATGGTCATGAACTGTTCCTAGCCAGTGAAGAAGGGCTGCAGGGATTCTAGTGCAGGTCCAGTTTTGTGAGAAATGGGACTGCTCTATTGGCAGACAACTTTGGCTTGAGGACTCCTGATTGGTCGGGCCCAAACTTATATAGAACTATGGTGCAGTTTGAGACTCTTCCTACCCCAGCCTTCTTTCTTGTCTCTCAATCAGTGGGGTGAGACCTGCATTGAGATTGTAGTTTGAAGGTTTTCCCCATTTTCTTCAGCATTATTCCATTTCCTCTTCAGAGATATTTCCCATAATAATATCTTATATGTCTAATCCTATCCTGGGATCTGCCTCCCAAAGGATATGAACTAACAGTCATAGATTATCCAAGACCTCTAGTAAAGTGGCTTCTCCAATCTCAGAGAAGAAACAGTGAAGATATGATTTCCCTTACTGGGATGATCAATCGCTGTGTCTCCCCCAAAACTTATGTCTCTTGGCAATCTGGGGTGCTAATAGGACAACTATGAAAAAGAAATAAAATAGAGATCAATAAGGCAAGGATTACAGGGTAAGTCAAAAGGCAAAGAATTAAAATCAGTGTTTTCATCTGCAAAGAGTATAATTGATGTCACAAAAGAGATTGATTAATGGAGGATCTATTGAAGTGTTCTCCCCATGAGATAGAAATGAAAACCATGAAAGAGCAAATCATATAATGAAAGAAAGAGAGCCAAGAGCCAACATATCAAGTGATAAGTGATCCTGAGGAAAAGATCAGAACTAATAAATAACAAAGATAGTATAGAGCAAAACATTCCTGAGCTGAGGAAAGAACTAGTTGTATAGGTGAAAGGGTTTTCCAAGTTAAATTGATAAAAGAGCATCCCAGCTGCTCCAATTTTTCAGTCTGGTCCTTATCTTTCAAGTAGCAAGATCTTTTCACATTTCTGGAGGCTTTTCTTCATTCAATCACCCTACTGTCCTTAAAGTAGGGGTTCAGACAAGTTTTGTCAAACTTTGAGTGAGTTATAAGAAAATCAGGCTCAGGACTCTTTGTAGATTCATTCTTTGTCCTTATTAGGGGAGGAAAACTGATGTTACTTACCAAACTGCTATCTCCTTCCCATCAGATATCTCGGATGTCTTCCTTTTCAACCAACTAAAGTAGCCTGTTTAACCAAGTTGACCAACTGACAACTGAAGAAAAGTGCTACAGGCAGACATTCAATACATAGACATTTGTTATTATCAAAGTTTTTCATAGGATTTATATTTACTCCCTAATGACTGCCTCCTACTCAAGACCCCCAGCTTTGCCCACAGTTAGGATTGAGATATGGTAGCTGCATCAGTTTAAAATTTCAATTGTGAAGTAGATGGAGAAGTAGAGGAAAAGGCACTATAGGGAGTAGAAATGGACTACTGTCCTGAGTGTTCTCTTTTGATTTTGTTGTCTGCTTATTTGTTTTGTTTTGATTTCCTTTCTGTTTATGCAACCTTAAATTATCTACACCAGTTCTCTTTCTAGCACAACTGCTAATTTAAAAAGCCCACTACCACAAAGATTCCACTTTAAATACCATACCTTACCTTTAAAGTGTACAATGGAGGCCTGATTCATTCAGCCATCCATTGTATGGGATTTAATGAGATTTGAAAGGAATTACTTTGTGAGTGTAACAGACAGGAGTCTTGGTTTCAAGCTAATAGACAGAAGCAGACTGATTAAGCAGAAAAGTAGTTAAGATGTTTGAGAAATTGACATAATATTGGAAGTGCTAGAGAATCAAGTTTATGACTAGGCTTCCAGTTTTTAGTTATTACTCCCCCAAAAGACTATCAGTAAAATCTGTTTTTTTTTTATTTTTTTTTATTTATGATAGTCACAGAGGGAGAGAGAGAGAGGCAGAGACACAGGCGGAGGGAGAAGCAGGCTCCATACACCGGGAGCCCGACATGGGATTCGATCCCGGGTCTCCAGGATCGCGCCCTGGGCCAAAGGCAGGCGCCAAACCACTGTGCCACCCAGGGATCCCCAGTAAAATCTGTTGATCATGAAAAGCTAAACCATTAAACCTAGAGCAGTAGGAAGAAGACAACCTTGAAAAATTCTTTTTTTAAACTTTTTAAGTTTAAATTCAATTTTCCAACATACTACATCATAGTACACCAACATACTACAACTAACTACATCATTAGTTTCAGGTGTAGTTTTCAATTATTCATCAATAGTGTATAATACCTAGTACTCATCACATCACCTGTAATGCCCATCACCCTGTTATCCCATCCTCCTACCTATCTCCTCTTCAGCAACTCTGTTTCCCAGAGCTAAGAGTCTCTCATGGTTTGTCTCCCTCTCTGATTTTTTGCATTTAGTCTCCTGTCCTTCCCTTATGGTCTTCTGCACTATTTCTTATATTTATTTCATATATGAGTGAAACCACATGATAATTGTCTTTTGCTGATTGACTTATTTCACTCAGCATAATACTTTCCGGGTCCATGCACAGCAATGTAAATGGTAGGTATTCATCCTTTCTGATGGCTGAGTAATATTCCATTGTGTATATATATATTCCATTGTGTGTGTGTGTGTATATGTATATATATATATATATATATATATATATATTTAAATATGTGTGTGTATACACACACACACATATATAAATTCTTAAAAGTTTCTCAGAAGGGGGAAGCTGGGGGTAGATATTCCTAGGGCTTTCAGTGTCTGGGCTGGTTGATTTTGATGTGGGTGTTTTAGTGAGTAGAATTACTTTGGATTAGGTATGGCTTATGACACAACAGCTTTGAATTGATAGGCAGAGTGAGGCAAAAAGAGTCTTAAAAAAATTCTTGAGGAGTAACCTATTAGTCTCGCTGAGTGTGCTATTTTAAGTTGCTTTCATCAGCTAGTATTTCTTGGAGCAAGTAGCTAGGTTATTTTTGCTAGTTCTCAGTACTGATTAACAAAGGGACAGAAAGGAATGGTTGATCCCATATTGCTTATCACAGGGGCAGGTAAGTGTATCTGGCCCCAAAACTAACCACGCACAGGAATTTATGTTGATTTCCATTCTCATAGTATCGAAGCCCCCCAAATTGTGTTTCTAAATTGTCCTGATAAAAATGCATGATTCTACTGTTTCACCATGCATGAGAATTAACCATTGAAATTGCTTATGTACTAAGAACTCTGGAATGTAGGAAATTATTGCTATTACCAAAACCAAATGTCTCTGCCTCTGGCCAAAAAGAAAAAAAAAACTATCTCCTTAGAGTTCCTCATTTCTAAATTATAGTGTTACATAGGTATATCTAACCAATAGAAGTGGAGATTGGCTCTCAGGTTTGTATCTGAGAGAGGCAATTCCAAGAGGTAAAGATTTTAGGTTTTTTGGATCTTACCATAAGGATTTGAACACAAAAGATTATATGTTTGCTGTCTATAGCAAAGATGTTCAAAATACATGAAAATATGACCAAAAATTATATTAAGATTCATCCCTTAATGAATGACTTAATATACACTGTTACTTATCCTTTAAAAAATCACTAATAGCATCAACTATAAAAGTACAAATTGATAATTTCTAGTATAATTCACCTATTTCATATAAAAAAGAAAATAAATACTTTTCTTCATGAACGTAGAAAAACTCCAATCTCATCAGCTTTTGTATCCAACTCTGAGTCTGAATCCTTGGATGATAGCCATTTTCCCTTCTTTCGTATCCTCTCATCCTAATGTTGTGTCTCACTTTGTAAATTTTAAAGCTAGTGACCCAAATGCATGCTATATGAAATAGTTTAGAAATGAAAGTAAAACAGGATTATTAGCTAAAATGTATAAACACGTACATGGAACAGAAAGGAAGAAAATATGGATATTTGTTTCTGCAAGACCATTGTTGTTAATATTATGGCTTGCCTCTTCACTACCTTTCCATATTCTCTCTGTCCTAAGCTTGCCAGGGTTCTTTACCTAAAGAGTTGTATTAGTGAGGATAAGGTTAGGCTTCTGTAACAAAAAGATCCAACAGTAAGTCAGTGACTTAAAGATATTAAAACTCTCTCTTGTGAGAAAGTACTTATGAGAGTATCCATTCAAGGTAGCATCTGGCAACATGTGACTTCCAAGATGCTCTAGTCACTGCTGTTTCTGGCTGGCAGGGAGGAAAATGGGGGATATTCATGGCACAGGATTTCCTTTAAAGCAAATAATATAAAAGTAAATATATCACTCTTCCTCTCATTACATTGGTAAAATGGTGGCTGGGAAATAATATCTCTTGCCATACCATCATGCATCCAGAATAAAGGAGAAAATGGTTTTAGGGAGACAATTAACTGCTTCCACCACATGAAGTAACTCAAAACTTTTCCTTCTTCCTATCCCTGAGCCTGAGAGACAGAGGCCAAGTAAGTGATTTTGTACCAAGATTCAAACTTTCCTCTAAGAGACTGTTCCATTTCCTAGATCAGTGTGTAGGGAGTTAGAATGCCTACATGTTTGGCTCTCACTATGCAATGTGTCTGCCAGGCTATATTTATCAACCATAAAGATGATATTTGCTGCTCCATCTGCAAATAGCATCTCTGTTCCTTTACTTATTCAGTGGGCTCTACTTTAAATTTTAACAATCTAGTCAAAGCCACTGTTACCTGTTGTCTGAACTATCAGAAAGGCCTCCTCTTGCCACCCTACCCCCAACCTCTACTTGACCCTTTGAATCCATTCTTCATACACAACCAGAGTGATCCCCTTAGACATCAGTCTGATTATATGTTGCTGTGTTCAGAATCTCCCAGAGACTTCAGAAACACAATCTAAGAGTGTGACATTCCCACCAAATCTTATCTTGATGTTATATCCTACTGTACACGTTCTTGTACATGCTGTCCTACTTGCAGTCTCTGGGATACACTAAAAATGATTTTCCTTATAGCCCTTTCCATTTGCTATTCCTTCTGCTTTGAGTTCCTAACTCACAGATAGCTTAGTGCTTATTTTCTCTGCTTTCTTCAAGTCTTTCCTTAAACATGACCTTAACAGTGGGTTTTCCTCTGGTTGAACTGTATAAGCGAACACCTTCCCAACTCATATGAACACTTTTTAACTTTTGAAATGGTCTTTTGAAAAAAAAAATGCCATCCATGCTAAATTTTAATGATTTATAAAGGTTCTCAGAAAAAAAATTAAGCAGAAGACAAGGAAGGTAATTTTCATGTAGGAAAATCTACAATGATTTGCCTTTTTTTCTATTTGATTTTTTGAAATAGCTGAGATTTTATTTTTCTACTATTCTTGATGAAAGTCATAGTAATTTTTTGGCTATTCTAAAAATAAAGTGATATATAGATATAGATCCTTCAGACTCATCTTGTTTCAGTAGCTACTTTCAGGTAAATAGGACTTGTGTTTATGTTTGCATTCACTATGCATATACCTCCTCCTAGGAGGACAATTTTAATTTTACAAAGAATATGTCTTAGCAGAGGGTTAGATGACATCTTTCTGCCAAAGTTAGTGGTATAATTAAAATGTGTATGAGGCAGATAGATGGCAATTGACTCCCTGTGGTTCCCTCTAATATAGATTTCCTAAATCACAGGCCTTGGTTATGACTACAGCAGTGTGTCGCCTTCTCCCTAACTACCTTCTTCACAATTGCATGCACCATGCAGGGGATGGATTTTGCTTTACTAGCTGCAGAAAAGCAAGATGTAGTTAAAGGCCTGAGTGCCATTTTGTATATTTTCTTTAATTCAGGATATACAATAAGATGAAAATTTCAAGTTTATAGAAGGAAACAATGGTTCTCCATTACCTATGAATAAGTTTTAGAAGGTAAAGTGACAGAGTTTTCCAAATAAGCCAAGTGTACTCATTTAGCAAAGGCAAGTTGCTTTGGATATCACAATTTAATGGAATGTTAACCCAACTTAGCTATGTCATGAAAGCTGTCTAATCTTAACAAAGGACTGAATTGGATGCTGGTAATTGAACAAGAGACCAATAAAGCCAAAATGATAAAGGCAGAACACCAAATTTTAGGTCTTTATGGAAGTGAAAATTTTGAGTAAGTGACCAAGTTTTCAGTATTTACTATAGTTGCACAAACATATGACATAAGCCTAAGAATATCCACTGTAAGCTATATATGAATAGACATATATACTTCAGAGCAGCATTATCCATCATAGCCAAAATATGGAAAACATCTTAAATATGGATCCAGAAATGAGATAGTAGTGCATTCATGCAATAAAATTATATATAGTGGTTAAGGGTCATGAATCAGAGCTACATACAACAATATGAATCTCACAAAAAAAATGATAAGACAAATAAATCAGATACAAAGGAATCCCTACTGTAAGGTTCCAGTTACAGAAAATTTCAAAATAGGCAAATCTGTATTTCTGGCAATTGGGATAGTGGTTATCTTTAGGGTGGATGTAATGTGGTATGATTGAGAAAGGTTATGGGTAAAGTTCTGGATTGATGCCTATGTCTATTTCTTAGGTGATGTTTACAAGGGTATTCACTTTAGGTGAATACCTAAAGGGTAGTCAATGAACCCTATATTTTTTGTTTTGTTTACCATTCTTTGTAAGTGTTACACTTCAATAAGAAAAAAATAAATGGGATTAATAATCTATTTGAAATGACAAGTTATTAAAGTTCTAACTAATAGAAATTTTATGGTAGCCCTGTTGAATCTCAATTGTTGCTAAACACAAGCTACTGATATATATTTCCTAAAACTACATTAATAGAAAATCACAGACAGGTGGAAACTTAGTTTTTGACTGCAGTCACTTTTGCCTGCTGGGAAATGGAAATTCCTACCTTAGAAAGGTTATCTCATAGCTGAAAAAAATGACTTGTTTTATATGCAGAAAGTGAGGTCAGCACTGGACATAGTGTGGAAGGAGACTGCAAGGGTAAACTGAATTGCTCTGCCTAGAAAAATACTAGGAAAGGGGATCCCTGGGTGGCGCAGTGGTTTGGCGCCTGCCTTTGGCCCAGGGCGCGATTCTGGAGACCCGGGATCGAATCCCACGTCAGGCTCCCAGTGCATGGAGCCTGCTTCTCCCTCTTCTTGTGTCTCTGCCTCTCTCTCTCCCTCTCTCTGTGTGACTATCATAAATAAATAAAAATAAAAAAATATATATTAAAAAAATAAATAAATAAAATACTAGGAAAGGAATTGGAGGAGCTTAAAAGTTAGTGGGTGGAAAATGGAAGTGGAGTGAGACATGCACCAGGGTGTCTTCAGCACAGTTCATGCACACAGCTCAAGCTCTGTTTCCATCTAGTTTTATATGAAACAAAGAAAAGGAAAGAGCAACAAGAAGCATGGGATGGTCAATACTAATACAATAGAAAAGCATAAATGGGAAATAATAAGAGTGCAGAAAGTAACTTAGAGCAACATAAGCCTTATTAAAACAACAGTGGCAACAAATAAAACCTTGCAATACTAAGAGAAAAGTGAGTGGCCTTTCTTATATGAGACAGGTTTTGGACCATTTGGGGTAAATTTTATAAGTCAGGACGATTCCAGCAAGGTGGAAGATTTAGAGACATCTGGGACACATAAATATTTGCATAGTATATCTAACATAACACTTTTAACATTTAATCCTCATCAAAGTCCTGTAAAGAAGTTATTAATCTTATTTTATACCTAGAAGTATTGAGACTCAGGTCAGTTAAATCACTCTTGTCACTTATGTTAAGCAAGTCACTCTTGTCCTTGCTGCTAGTATGTGATGGAACCAGACATCAAAATAAGTTTGTATTCTTTCCACTTCCTTCGTTACTCAAGAAGATCACTAATTTCCAAAACTAATTTCACTGTAAGCTAAATTTAGTTATTTTTAATCTATGAATACCATATTTTTTCATTGGATCTGGTTACGGAACACAATATGTTTTATTCTAGCTTTTTTGAGAATATCGTAAGTTTGAGGTTTGAAAAACCAGAAAATAATAAAAAAGAAAAGAAAAAAATCATTTATTCTCAAAAATCAGAGATATTTTATAAATGTGAATAGAATAGACTATTAATCTAGGTTTCCGCTTCTATAGTACAGTTCTAAGAGAGCAAGAAAGAAATCCTACTTTTTTCACAGAGTGCAATTTATTGCTAAAATTATATGTTACTGAGAACATCAATCCTTTATTTTAATGTAAAATTGTTTAAGCATACAGATCCCCTTGGAGGTGGTAACAAATAAGTGAGCAGGCATCTTAGTAATGAGGGACACAAGCATTCTTTGAATAAGGTCCAGGCTTTGGAGTGAAACAGATTTGGGTCAGAAGACTGTTCGAAGGCCAGCCCTGCCACACTCTCTATCTTAAATTGTAGTACTGCTATTTTCTTAGTTATAAAGGAAGAATAATACCTAATTAATAGAATTGTTGTGAAAATGCAAGCTTATACTGTACTGCAGCACCCTAACACAATACCTGGTATATGAGAAGTACTCAATAAATAATACCTATAATTGACCAAAATTGTGATGGTGCTAGGCTCTTTGGGTTAGTAAACTATAGCTTGTGGAAGAAATCTCGCCTAACACTTGCTTTTGTAGATAAAGTTATATTAGAACACAACCAAGTCCATTGTTTATGCATTGTCTATGGCTGTTTTCAAATTAAAACAGCAGAGTTGAGTAGCTGTGATAAAGACAATATGGCCCACAAAGCTGAAAATATTTACTATCTAGCTTCTTACATTAAAAATATTTATTTCTAGGGCATAAGGAAAGAAGGCTGGCAGTTGGACCTTGAGAATATCATCCTTTGATGTTAGAATTTTTCCTGTAGAAAGGATATTGCTACATAGAAGATCAGTTTTTATTGCCCTTTTTAATTTGAAAAAAAATTATTGAAGTTGAAATAATTATTCTCTTTGGCTAGAGTTCTTGCAAATTGTGGCACTAGCATAAGAAGTTCAGACATTCATTTGAATAATCAAGCAAAGTCATTATTATTACTGAAAAAAAAACCCAAACCTACTAAACATGTGAAATAATAATATAGGGCTTTCTATAAAAACCATGATTAGACCACCTGATCATTATTAGTAAAAGGTGGATTATTAAAACAGGTTGTTATCTTTTGTTCACATACAAACATTTAAAAATATGAGATTTTTAAGAACCAACTTTTATCATTACTATTTACCAATAATAGTATTAACAAAAGTTAAGTGCTTACTATTTGTTAGTCCAAAGTTATATAGTAATCTCTAATTCAATAGATTGTTATTCTGAGAGATAGAATACTAATATTTTCTTCATGTATTTTTATATTTTCTGAGTTTTTCTCATCGGTCTTTTATAATTAAAAATAACCCAAAGTACTCTGTACAACTGAAAAGGAAGACAAATCTAGCTCCCTAAACCTATTTGAATTGTACCTGCCTCAAATTCAAATAAGGGAGAAGGGAGGTTAAAAATGGAGTTACTATTGATGAAAAAGCAATAGATAGGAATAAAAATAAATAGCCTAAAGAAGCAGAAAATAGGCTAAATAATCATCATCACTAAGCTAAGTAGGCCCAATGCAATTAAGAAAAAGGATTAGAGGTCAGACATTATTTCAAGGGCAATAGCCAAGAAGAATAGGTAAGGAAATAAAAACAGAATTCATATGAATCACAGCGAGTTTGAAGAAGAGAGCCATGAAAATATATTTGGCTTCATCAATAGGTACAGTGAGAAGCTAAATGAAGGCAGAAGAAAAGATTTCAGAAATCATTTTAGTAAGAACATGATTGATACAACCAATTTGAAGTTGATAGGGAAATACATTATTTTCCATGTTTGTATTCCAAAGAGAACTGTCATGTGGCTAGAAGAATGGAATGTGAGATGTGTAAAATATAATTAATAATAACTCTTACATTCCACACACGTGAGAGAGGAATGAAAGGAAGGTGGATGAATTACATATTACATCATTACATACAAATTACAAATTACATCATCAAAAGCTTTATCATGCTGAAGAAATCTCATGTGGTTTCTTAGCAGTTGACGAGAAAGTTTCCATGAGATGAGCCAGCATCTAATAGAAAAAAAAAATTATCAAATTCAGACTGACAAACCAAGGAAAGTGGAGGCAAAACTGATGTAGGGGACTGTCATAGCTTTAGCACTGAGAATCCTACTAAAACCCTTCAGTCCTGGGCAAACTCTTGATAGTCAGGCCCTACCAGAGGAACTGAAGGTAATCACCGTATTTCACCTCAACAAAGAGATCCCCTCACCAAGTTATCTGCCCATTAACTGAGTGCTTAATCCACAAAACCCTTTACCTTAGTATCCAAACATACAGATTAAAAAACTCTTGTCTGTACAACTGCAAGTGGAATAAAAATCCTATGGGCCTCTCCCTCCAGAGTATTCTGGATGAGAAAGAAAGTGAGCTTGACTGGAAAGCCAATGATTAAGATGGAAAGGATCTTCAGCATGGGCCTTTTTAAGTACCATTGAAAACATTTCAGTTCTTTCTGCCAGCCAGGGAGAGAAACACACACACACACACACACACACACACACACACACCCAAACACACAGATGCATTTATTATGATTATTTGCCCTTGACAGAGAAAGGGATTAACAAAGAGATTAAATAACTTGTTCCCCTTTCACAAGTATCATAATCAGAATCAAAATCTGAATTTGGTCCACCTGGCTCCCAAAGTATGTGCCCTTATTTGCTCTGCAATGCTGTCAAAAGAAGCAACAAAAAAGATACTTTTGCATTGAAAACGGATTTTTGGACAATCAACAGCATTTAAAAGAAAGAAAGAAACTTAAGCTTTTCTAATTGCTCCACTACCCCTGCCAGCCCCGGGCCAGCACAGCACTTGCTCAGAGCTCCTAGCCCCTGCTAAATTAGTGCCACAGTTGTTTCTCTCCAGCCACCCTCATGATCATCTACTGGGACCTCATCAGCCAAGATGAGATGCTTTCCTAGATCTACAAGATCCGAGACATCATGGACAAGCTTTGCCTGGAGGTGGAGGAGATGGTGGTCAGTAGGACAGAGGGTAACACTGATAGCTCATTCATTGTTGGAGATGCCTCCACTGAAAGCCCTAAGGGCGAAGGTATGGAAAGCGCAGTAATCACTTGTGTTGATATTTGTTATGAACCATTATTTGCCAGAAACCAACTTCACGAAGAAGCCTGCAAGAAGTACATCAAAGATTACATGAAGTCAATCAAAGGCAAACATAAGCCAGAAAGCATAATGATGGGGGCTGCAGAGCAAATCATGCATATCCCTGCTAATTTCAAAAACTACCAGTTCATTATTGGTGAAAACATGAATCCAGATCGCATGGTTACTCTGCTGGACTACTGTGAGGAGAGTGTGACTCCATATATGATTTTCTTTAAGGATGATTTAAAAAATGGAAAAATGCTAATGAATTGGGCTATTACTTTGGATGTTTTACCTGTTGTCATAACTGGCTGCTGCTCTTAATCCACACAACACCAGGATTTAGACAAATGGGACTGATGGCTTCTTGTGCTCTTCATTTATTTTGCCCTTGATTTATTTGGAGCAGTGGCATTGTTTTTAAGGAAAAAAAAAAAAAAAAACATGTCATGGAGATTGTCTAAAAATAAAATGCATTTAAATTCAAAAAAAGAGAGAAAGAAATAAACTTAGGGAAAGACCTTCCCTCTGAGGAGCCTTAGGCTTCTTTATAAAATATAAGTGTTAATGGTACTTCGTAATCATTTTCTAAAGGCTAAAATGAGAAGAGTTTTAATACTTTTATTTTGTGAGAGGTGGAACTCATTACTTGTTGGGGAGTGTGAAAACTATTATAGTTAAAAAAAATAGAAGCATTCAGGAAAGTAATGAATTCTAATTCAATAGGATAAGCCAGGCATGTACTAATAGGCTTCATTCTATTTCCTTCACTCAGGAATGATTGAATATCTGACCAATGTCATGTAAAGTTTGTTTATGTTTTTTTTTTAATTAACTTTTATTGGTGTTCAATTTACCAACATACAGAATAACACCCAGTGCTCATCCCGTCAAGTGTCCACCTCAGTGCCCGTCACCCATTCCCCTCCAACACCCGCCCTCGTCCCCTTCCACCACCCCTAGTTCATTTCCCCGAGTTAGGAGTCTTTATGTTCTGTCTCCCTTCCTGATATTTCCCAACATTACTTTTCCCTTCCTTTATATTCCCTTTCACTATTATTCATATTCCCCAAATGAATGAGAATATACACTGTTTGTCCTTCTCCGATTGACTTATTTCACTCAGCATAATACCCTCCAGTTCCATCCACGTTGAAGCAAACGGTGGGTATTTGTCGTTTCTAATTGCTGAGTAATATTCCATTGTATACATAAACCACATCTTCTTTATCCATTCATCTTTCGATGGACACCGAGGCTCCTTCCACAGTTTGGCTATTGTGGCCATTGCTGATAGAAACATCGGGGTGCAGGTGTCCCTACGTTTCATTGCATCTGAATCTTTGGGGTAAATCCCCAACAGTACAATTGCTGGGTCGTAGGGCAGGTCTATTTTTAACTCTTTGAGGAACCTCCACACAGTTTTCCAGAGTGGCTGCACCAGTTCACAGTCCCACCAACAGTGTAAGAGGGTTCCCTTTTCTCCGCATCCTCTCCAATATTTGTTGTTTCCTGCCTTGTTAATTTTCCCCACTCTCACTGGTGTGAGGTGGTATCTCATTGTGGTTTTGATGTGTATTTCCCTGATGGCAAGTGATGCGGAGCATTTTCTCATGTGCTTGTTGGCCATGTCCATGTCTTCCTCTGTGAGATTTCTCTTCATGTCTTTTGCCCATTTCATGATTGGATTGTTTGTTTCTTTGGTGTTGAGTTTAATAAGTTCTTTATAGATTTTGGAAACTAGCCCTTTATCTGATATGTCATTTGCAAATATCTTCTCCCATTCTGTAGGTTGTCTTTTAGTTTTGTTGACTGTATCCTTTGCTGTGCAAAAGCTTCTTATCTTGATGAAGTCCCAATAGTTCATTTTTGCTTTTGTTTCTTTTGCCTTTGTGGATGTATCTTGCAAGAAGTTACTGTGGCCGAGTTCAAAAAGGGTGTTGCCTGTGTTCTCCTCTAGGATTTTGATGGGATCTTGTCTCACATTTAGATCTCTCATCCATTTTGAGTTTATCTTTGTGTATGGTGCAAGAGAGTGGTCCAGTTTCATTCTTCTGCATGTGGATGGCCAATTTTCCCAGCACCATTTATTGAAGAGACTGTCTTTCTTCCAATGGATAGTCTTTCCTCCTTTATCGAATATTAGATGACCGTACATTTCAGGGTCCACTTCTGGGTTCTCTATTCTGTTCCATTGATCTATGTGTCTGTTTTTGTGCCAGTACCACACTGTCTTGATGACCACAGCTTTGTAGTACAACCTGAAATCTGGCATTGTGATGCCCCCAGCTATGGTTTTCTTTTTTAAAATTCCCCTGGCTATTCGGGGTCTTTTCTGATTCCACACAAATCTTAAAATAATTTGTTCTAAGTCTCTGAAGAAAGTCCATGGTATTTTGATAGGGATTGCATTAAACGTATAAATTGCCCTGGGTAACATTGACATTTTTACAATATTAATTCTGCCAATCCATGAGCATGGAATATTTTTCCATCTCTTTGTGTCTTCCTCAATTTCTTTCAGAAGTGTTCTATAGTTTTTAGGGTATAGATCTTTTACCTCTTTGGTTAGGTTTATTCCTAGGTATCTTATGCTTTTGGGTGCAATTGTAAATGGGATTGACTCCTTAATTTCTCTTTCTTCAGCCTCATTGTTAGTGTATAGAAATGCCATTGATTTCTGGGCATTGATTTTGTATCCTGCCACGCTACCAAATTGCTGTATGAGTTCTAGCAATCTTGGGGTGGAGGCTTTTGGGTTTTCTATGTAGAGTATCATGTCATCTGCGAAGAGGGAGAGTTTGACTTCTTCTTTGCCAATTTGAATGCCTTTAATGTCTTTTTGTTGTCTGATTGCTGAGGCGAGGACTTCCAGAACTATGTTGAACAGCAGTGGTGAGAGTGGACATCCCTGTCTTGTTCCTGATCTTAGGGGAAAGGCTCCCAGTGCTTCCCCATTGAGAATGATATTTGCTGTGGGCTTTTCGTAAATGGCTTTTAAGATGTCGAGGAAAGTTCCCTCTATCCCAACACTCTGAAGGGTTTTGATCAGGAATGGATGCTGTATTTTGTCAAATGCTTTCTCTGCATCTAATGAGAGTATCATATGGTTCTTGGTTTTTCTCTTGCTGATATGATGAATCACATTGATGGTTTTACGAGTGTTGAACCAGCCTTGTGTCCCAGGGATAAATCCTACTTGGTCATGGTGAATAATTTTCTTAATGTGAAAAAAAAATTTTTTTCTTAATGTGTTGTTGGATCCTATTGGCTAGTATCTTGTTGAGAATTTTTGCATCCATGTTCATCAGGGATATTGGTCTGTAATTCTCCTTTTTGGTGGGGTCTTTGTCTGGTTTTGGAATTAAGGTGATGCTGGCCTCATAGAATGAATTTGGAAGTACTCCATCTCTTTCTATCTTTCCAAAAAGCTTTAGTAGAATAGGTATGATTTCTTCTTTAAACGTTTGAAGGAATTCCCCTGGGAAGCCATCTGGCCCTGGACTCTTGTGTCTTGGGAGGTTTTTGATGACTGCTTCAATTTCCTCCCTGGTTATTGGCCTGTTCAGGTTTTCTATTTCTTCCTGCTCCAGCTTTGGTAGTTTGTGGCTTTCCAGGAATGTGTCCATTTCTTCTAGATTTCCTAATTTATTGGCGTAGAGCTGTTCATAATATGTTTTTAAAATCGTTTGTATTTCCTTGGTGTTGGTAGTGATGTCCCCTTTCTCATTCATGATTTTATTAATTTGAGTCTTCTCTCTCTTCTTTTTAATAAGGTTGGCTAATGGTTTATCTATCTTATTAATTCTTTCAAAGAACCAACTCCTGGTTCTGTTGATCTGTTCCACAGTTTTTTTGGTCTCGATATCATTGAGTTCTGCTCGAATTTTAATTAACTGTCTTCTTCTGCTGGGGGTGGGGTCTATTTGTTGCTTTTTCTCTAGTTCCTTTATGTGTAAGGTGAGCTTTTGAATTTGAGTTCATTCCAGTTTTTGAATGGATGCTTGTATTGCAATGTATTTCCCCCTCAGGACTGCTTTTGCTGCATCCCAAAGATTTTGAACGGTTGTATCTTCATTCTCATTAGTTTCCATGAATCTTTTTAATTCTTCCTTAATTTCCTGGTTGACCTTTTCATCTTTTAGCAGGATGGTCCTTAACCTCCACATGTTTGTGGTCCTTCCAAACTTCTTTTTGTGATTAAGTTCTAATTTCAAGGCATTATGGTCTGAGAATATACAGGGGACTATCCTGATCTTTTGGTATCGGTTGAGACCCGATTTGTGACCCAGTATGTGGTCTATTCTGGAGAAAGTTCCATGTGCACTTGAGAAGAATGTGTATTCAGTTGAGTTTGGATGTAAAGTTCTGTAGATATCTGTGAAATCCATCTGGTCCAGTGTATCATTTAAAGCTCTCATTTCTTTGGAGATGTTGTGCTTAGAAGACCTATCCAGGGTAGAAAGAGCTAGATTGAAGTCACCAAGTATAAGTGTATTATTATCAAGGTATTTCTTGAGTTTGGTTATTAATTAGTTTAAATATTTGGCAGCTCCCACATTCGGGGCATATATATTGAGGATTGTTAAGTCCTCTTGTTGGATAGATCCTTTGAGTATGAGATAGTGTCCCTCTTCATCTCTCACTATAGTCTTTGGGGTAAATTTTAATTTATCTGATATAAGGATGGCAACCCCTGCTTTCTTTTGAGGACCATTTGAATGGTAAATGGTTCTCCAACCTTTTATTTTCAGGTTGTATGTGTCCTTCTGTCTAAAATGAGTCTCTTGTAGACAGCAAATAGATGGGTCCTGCTTTTTTATCCAGTCTGAAACCCTGCGCCTTTTGATGGGGTCATTAAGCCCGTTCACGTTCAGAGTTACTATTGATAGATATGAGTTTAGTGTCATCATATCTATTCAGTCCTTGTTTTTGTGGATTGTTCCACTGAACTTCTTCTTAAAGGGGAATTTTAAGAGTCCCCCTTAAAATTTCTTGCAGAGCTGGTTTGGAGGTTACATATTCTTTCAGTTCCTGCCTGTCTTGGAAGCTCTTTATCTCTCCTTCCATTTTGAATGAAAGCCTTGCTGGGTAAAGTATTCTTGGTTGCATGTTCTTTTCATTTAGGACCCTGAATATATCCTGCCAGCCCTTTCTGGCCTGCCAGGTCTCTGTGGAGAGGTCTGCTGTTACCCTAATATTTCTCCCCATAAAAGTCAGGGACTTTTTTTCTCTTGCTGCTTTAGGGATCTTCTCCTTATCTTTGGAATTTGCAAGCTTCACTATTAAATGTCGAGGTGTTGAACGGTTTTTGTTGATTTTAGGGGGGGATCTCTCTATTTCCTGGATCTGAATGCCTGTTTCCCTTCCCAGATTAGGAAAGTTTTCAGCTAGGATTTGTTCAAATACATATTCTGGCCCTCTGGCCCTTTCGGCGCCCTCAGGAACCCTAATTAAACGTAGGTTTTTCTTCCTCAGGCTGTCATTTATTTCCCTTAATCTATCCTCATGATCTTTTAATTGCTTGTCTCTTTTTTCCTCAGTTTCCCTCTTTGCCATCAACTTGTCTTCTATGTCACTCACTCGTTCTTCCACCTCGTTAACCCTCGTCGTTAGGACTTCTAGCTTGGATTGCATCTCATTTAATTGATTTTTAATTTCTGCCTGATTGGATCTAAATTCTGCAGTCATGAAGTCTCTTGAGTCCTTTATGGTTTTTTCTAGAGCCACCAGTAGCTGTAAAATAGTGCTTCTGAATTGGCTTTCTGACATTGAATTGTAATCCAGATTTTGTAACTGTGGGAGAGAGGGCTGTTTCTGATTCTTTTTTTTGAGGTGAGGTTTTCCTTCTAGTCATTTTGCTCAGTGCAGAGTGGCCAAAAACAAGTTGTATTGGGAAAAGGAGAAAAAGAGAGAGAAGGAAAGAAAAGAGAAAAAGAAAAAAGAGAAAGAAGAAAAAAAAAGGGGAAAAAGAGAAGAAAAAGAAAGAAAAAGAAAGAAAGGAGAAAAAAGAAAAAAAGGGGGGGTGGGGGAAGCAATCAGAAATCAAGAAGACAGAGAGAAAAAAAAAAGCACAAAACAAAACAAAAAAAAAAAAAACAAAAACAAAAACAAAAAAAACAAAACAAAACAAAAAAAAACCACGGGGGAGTATCTTCCGATTCTGTGTACTTTAAGTCCCTTGACTTCCCCTGGAACTGGTCCGTCCAGCTGGTCTTCTGGGGGAGGGGCCTGCTGTGCTGATTCTCAGGTGTTAGCACTTGGGGGAGCTGCTCTGCCCCTGCCTGGTGCAGGGCTCAGTAGGGGGTGTTTACCCCGTGAGGCCCCGGGAGGAAGCCCCAGTGGCGGGGGCAGCTCTGGGACCCTGGAGTCAGCCCCCGCAGTAGCTCCGGGGCTCTCCGTCTGCAGGGCCTGGAGGCTCCGGGGCGGGGCCGCTGATCTGCTCAGCTCCGGGCAGGAACGTCCTTGCGGTCCTGGGCCCTCCCGGCCTCTGCCTGTCCCGGGGGAGGCCGGGTCCTGGGCTGTGTCCCGGCGCCCTCTGCTCCGGGGCCTGCGCTGTTGGATTCGCGCTCCCGCCCCGCAGCCCCCTCCGCGGAGCCGCCGCTCGAGCCCCTCCGAGCTGCTCCGGGTCCCGCCGAGCGCTGCAGCCCTTAGGGAGCTCGGCGCACTCTCCGGGGCGCAGTTCCTCTGTTACTGTCCGAGGGAGCCCGAGGGCATCCCCGCCCTCCTGGGTCCTGCTCCAACTCCCTGCGAGCCCCTTTCCGCCCGGGAAGGTTGGTGCAGCTCCTCCTCCTCCGGGACGGGGCTCTCCTGTCCTGGGGACACTCGCCCCGGCCTCAGCCCGGCTCCTCGCGGGGCCCCTCCCCCTTGGAGGCCTTTTGTGTCTTTATTTCTTTTTCCCCGTCTTCCTCCCTTGATAGAAGCGCGAACTCTTCTCACTGTAGCGTTCCAGCTGGTCTCTCTTTAAATCTCAGGCCGAATTCGTAGATTTTCAGGATGATTGGATGGTTTTCTAGGTAATTTGTTGAGGACAGGTGACTTGGGGACCCTACTCTGCCGCCGTCTTGCCCCTCCCCCTTGTTTATGTTTTCAATGAAACACTTTTTAACCTACAATCTTCAGTGCTATATTTACCACAATAGGTAGATGAAAATAAGACATTTGGTTTTGTCTGGAAAAAAGCTTGTAACTTAGTTAGGAATAAAACATGCCTGAGAAAAACTGAAGAACAATGTTAAGTTAACAACGTATACAAATAAAACAATCAGAACATGTAATATAGTCAACATACTAATTGAAAAAAATCCCTTTAAAACAAACATAGCATTATTAGCAGTATCATGTGAAATACCACATAATCACCAAGTAATTCAAGGAGATGCCATAAAAATGAATGGAAAGGAAAACTGACCAGTTTACGTTTTGGTTCAAACATAACAAATCCTAGAATTCAAGAGATAAAGGAAAACTAGTGATTTAAGTCCTAAAGAGCAAACCAATTTTATTTGTCATGCTGAAACTTAATTGCTTAATTCACCATATCCCTGTGATACACTCATCTAACCTCCAGCTCTTTAGATAATCACACTGTATTTTTGCATCATTCACTTGAATATATGTCCATAAATGGTTAAACCATCTCCCTGAGAAAGCTTGACTTCCTAATGCTTATTAAAGCTCATTCTAACTTTTTCATTATCAGAACTTTGAGAGGTGTAATGAGGATTCTGAGTAAAATCAATTGTGTGCTGGATGTGCAATTATTGGGATCTTTAGCATATATGCAATAAGTAAATAAGAAGGGTCTTGCTGTGAAGGGATTCAAAATATAATAGATGATGGAACTGCAATTGAGGAAGCAGATTATTTCTTACCAGGTGTTGTGGGAATATGGAACCACACTGTAGTGTTTTTTTCTGTTTTTTTTCTTTTTGGTTTTTTACTTCATATTCTCCGAGACAATTGGAAAATTCCCCAGGAATAACATTAAGAAAAATAATTTATGCCACACAAATCATTAAACCATAAGCAACTTCATTAAGCAGCTTCCCATTGGTAGCCTGAACTAAAACAGCTGGCATGACGGTTGGATATTGAAGAAAAAATAAAATTTCTTTTGCAATCTAAATTCCTTCTCTCAGATCTATAATGAGTTCCTTTATTTAAAGTGACCGGAGGAAAATAAACCAGCCTATAATTAATGCTAACAATTGGAGTCTGAGAAAATTCCAATCAGATGTTTGCTTTAAAAGGGCCCTGGATGTTTTATGATAATAATTAATAATTATTAATAATAATATGGCTAATATTTACTGCATGCTTACTAAGTGCTAAACACAGTTCATTTTCTCAATGTTTTATTTCTATTAACTTATTAAGTGTTCATAAAAACTCTAAATAATATCAGGGCTGGGATGTCTGACTCCTGATTTCAGCTTGGGTCATGATCTCAGGATAGTGAGAGCAAAGCCTGCCTAAGGTTCCATGCTCAGCACAAAGTCTGCCTGATATTCTCTGCCTCTCCCTCTCCCTCTGCCCTTCCCCCAACTCTCTCCCTCCTTCTTGTGTGTGCTCTCTCACTCTCTCAAACAATAAAATAAATAATGGAAATGCAGAATGCTTTGTTTAAGAAAGATTAAAAATGTATTTTCTTTCTTTAGCAGTCTTTCTCTCGCCCTGTCATGGAGGATTTTTATTTGCTATTTAACATTGGACTTCCTTGTACCTGGGGAATCAAGCCTGAACATTATCCTCCTCTTAAGGATGTGGCAACTGAGTACAAAAAATACAGAACTTTCACTGGACATGATAGCTGGTTTAGAGAGGGGAACACGATGCATTCAGAGCTAGTGGAACATGATGAGACTTTGTTGGTAATTCTGGGAAGAAGATTTTCTTTTCTCATTGGACTTGAACATTGGAGGATATGAGGTCATACCCGTTGCCACTATCATCCTTCCATGTGAACCGAGTCTAAAAGCAATGAAGTAGGAGACAGAACCAAAAGAAGGCAACAGAAACTGTATATGTGAGATATTTTGAATTCCTGGTCACGATAGACCTTTCTTCAGATTTCCCAATTAAATTCCCATAATTCCCATAATTTAGGTAAGTGCTAGGTCTATCTGAGGCAGAAAATGGTCCTCTCCCTCATAAAAATTGTACAGATCCTAATCTCCAGAACCTAATCTCCATAACTACAGAACATGTAGTTATGTCATATGTAATTAAGATAAAGACCTTAAAATTAGGAGATTTTCCTAGATTACCTAAGTAGACTCAAAGTAAAAACAAGGGTCCATATAAGAGGGAGGAAGAAGCAGGAGACTCAGAGTCATAGGAGTTGTGATGACTGATACAGAGGTTGAAATGATGTGGGGCCATGAGCCAAAGAACTCAAGCAGCCTCTAGAAACTGGAAAAGGCATTTTCCCCTAGAGTCTCTAAAAGGAAACTTGCTGATCTATTTCAAACTTCTGACGCCTAGAACTCTGAAATAAATTTGTGCTGTTTTAAGCCACTAAGTTTGTGGTAATTTGTTATAACAACAATAGGAAACTAATATAACACCCCTTGCAGAATGAGTCTTGACATACATTTATACCAGGATACAAGGTAGAAAGTCATGATTTATTTAAATATGAAAGAAAAAAGTGGAGGATTTTCTGTCAGTAAACCAAACATATATTTTTTTCTATTTTCTGTGTCTTTCTGTCAAAATACACTTCTAGGAAGATGGTTATCATTAATTGCCATTTCATTATTAGTATTTGATTATAATTTTGCCCAATATTCAAGCTTTTTATCTGTTCTTAAGAATTTATTGTCAGTACCACTTTTTGAATAAACTGTGATATCTAGTGATACAGCCACTTAGAGAGACTCTAAAGTTTCAGGAACAGACTCATTAGAACAGCTATTCTCAACTTTTCTTTTGCTCCCTCCACGCTGAGGAATACTGCACACACCAGAAACAGTAAATTTCAAGCATGTGGGCCTGTTCCCTTCCTACTTCCATTGTGAATCTGATCATTAGTAATAACCGCTTATTGTAGTCTTTGCATCAAAATGAGAGCAGAGAGGTGTAAATTCCTATCTCTGTTAACTTGGCTGCAGAAGAAAAGTTTCAGGACATGTATGTACTTAGAATCCTAAGTGTTAACTAAGTTCCCTGCTGGTAATATCTGAAAGATTACTGCTAGGAATATATTTGCATGAAGGATGCAGAAGACTGCTAATAAAAGTCATCCTTAGGGAAGAACTGGATCCCTATATCTTGCTTGAGGAGAGAGGTAGTCCTAATGACAGCATAGGATGTTTCACTCAGTTTTGTTCTCTGGGTCCATCCCCATGGGCTAGGATCTGGTTCTGTAAAGAAGAAGCTACAACTCCAAAAAGAATGAAATGGCATGGATGTCTTCAGAGGAAATAAACATGAGAAAGTAGTATTATAAACTGGAGCATTGGCACTGTCACTGGAGAGTTCAGTCATCAGCAGAGAGCCTTATAATAGTCATCTTTGATACACTGATGGCTGAAGTGCTTCAGAGTGGAGTGGAAAACACACTGGGATGCCCAGTGCACATACCTCCAACAAGAGCAGAAGCTATGATAGGACAGTGAAACAAATAAGCCAAGTTCTATCCTTGAGAGAACATGGTGGAGAAGAAGAGGATGATTTTAAGGTTTCGGCAGTTTTTAATGGGAAATAGAGCCAAATGTGTGTGTGTACACAACACACACACACACACACACACACACACACACACACACACTATTCATGTAGCTTGAGTTTTCTTCTAAGGATGAAATTAAACATAGCTACTAATGTGTGTTTTTGTCCTTTCTTCTAATTTACTTTCTCATATGCCTATAAACAGCTCAAGCCCCACCTCAACCCTGAATCTCTCTATATGTACATAGGCATAACCTTTTATTTGAGTCATTGAATTTCAGCCATTCATTCTTTTTATTATTTCAAGGAAGATTTATTACAAATAGTGGTAGCAGCATAAGAATAAACTATGATTACCAAGGTAGAGAGTGGCTTCCACTCCAAGGGTAGGAATGGATAAAGCTTTCCCATAGTGAGGCAAAAGAATTTGTCCAAATTCAGAGACACTTTGTACATTTCAAGGCAGAGGGAGAAAGTGACAGTGAGTAGGTGTGTATTGCTGTGGCTGGTTGGTGATAATAAGAAATAAGGGCAGCAAAAAATTAGCTAATATTTTTCTACATGTAAAGCAAATTTGTTGTTGTTAGTAATAATGAGTTAACATTCTTGCTCAGTCAGTGATCCTATAGAAGCATAGCATGGAGCCTCTAAGGCTATGTCTACTAGGAGCAAAACAGTATCTTATCAGGAAAGGAAGAACAGAAATCCAATAGCCAACAATGTCTGAGGATCTGACAAGCTGTTAATTCTTCTCTCTGTTAGCAAAAATTCCCTTTCATATATCATGGGTATTTAAAAATAGTTTAAAAGGGAAAAAGATAGATTAAAAAGAAAAAAGAAGCAAGGAAGAAAGAAAACCAGGATGACCTTAAAGTTCCCCACAGCTTGACTAAATTTTAGGCAGTCTCTTTTGACTATAGGCCCTTGACCCCTTTTTCTTAGAGCACTTACTTGAGAAAGCTTGTAATTATAAATCCGTTCTCTTGCCTCTTTGAAATATAAATTGTCTGCAACCCAGGTAATGTTTTTCTCAAGGTCCTGGTAGCCATCCTTTTGAAATATAATCATCAAGAAGCATAAGGCCTATATCTCTTAGTTTCTGAAGGAGAGTGGGAGCTGAACTTTGATGAGGGACAATTAACAAACACAGGTAGCCTAATCACATTGGCCAACCTCCCCACTAATGTCCTCTAGTACTTTTCCATTAGTTCATCTCAGCATTTAAAAATCCTCCCACCTTTTTGTTTCAGCAGTTGAATTAAATCTTTCCTACTAAAATAGTACTGACCTCTATTACAGTCTTGAATAAAGTCTTCCTTGCTTTTTAACTGGTCTGGTGCATTTTTTTTTTCTTTTACACAGGAAATGAGAATTCTAATTCATAATTTGGAGGTCTGGGCTCACACTTTCTGTAACTTTGGCTCTGTTCTTAGCTCCATGTATTCAGTCTGTTCTTATCTAATTGAAATATTGCTTGAGTTTAGTTCCATGTATTTCTCTTAAATGCGAAGAGAGCTGCATTTTTAAAGTGATTACAAAATAGAATTAGACCCAGGAAACATCTCAACCAGTCAGAACCTTTGGCCTCTCTTTTGTTTACCTTTTCCCAAGCTTTCTTCCTGGCCATCAATCCCCTTACATTCATTTATTAGCAAGTGTTTATTGAGCAGTTGCTGTATGCCATGTGCTATAAGTAGCCTCATGTATTGTGTCCTAAATCCTGTGTACACTGTGGTACACACCTCTCAAAATTAGAATATTTTGTAATCCCTCAGAAACACATGTGTTTTTTTATAAAGATAATAAATGCTTTCTTAAAACTTGCTTTATCAAAGTATGACTGGCATGTAATAAGCTGTACATATTTAATGAATATAACTCAATGAGTTTGGGAATATGAATATACTTGTGAAACCATCACTACCATCAGGGCCATAAACATACCCATCATCTCCAAAAGTTTCCCCCCATCCTCATTATTATTATCATTTATTTTTGTATATGTGGCTACAGAAGTTAACATAAAATTTACCTTCTTAACCAATTTTAATTATACAACACAATATTGTTATGGTTGGAAGGAAAATGTTTCCTCTGCCATACATGATTCTTCTGACTGGTTGAAGAATTAAATTGGTGTGAGATAGATGAACAGGAGTTAATCACATTTAATTACATACTTATGAGAAATTCACACAAACATGAGAAATTCCAAAGACAGGCAATATGAGGTATATATGTCATTCTCAGTTAAGAGGAAGGGTGTGGTACTCCAGGGCCACAAAAAGAAGTTTGTATGGTACATTTGTTATGGTATATATCTGCTATGGCACTTGTATGGTACACAAATGTTTGCTGGGCCATTCAGAAACAGTGGTATAGAGAGAGGACTTTGATCAAACAGGCCTTGCTGGGTTCCTCCCTGTCTACCATACTAGTTCATATTATACTAATTTATGGTGATAGCTCATGTTGAAACCTAATGTTTTTAGGGAATTGGGGGTGGGAGAGGCAAAAATAAAAATAAAAAATTCTTGAGTCTGTTCCTTTAAAAGAATCAGCATAAAATAATCTACATGCTAAAGAAACACATTTTGGGGTGGCAAGTTTTGTTCCCTAACATTAACTGTAGGCACCATTATGTATAGTAGATCTCCAGAACATTATTTTACCTCACCTCCGTTGAACTTCTTTATCTTGTATAACTGAAATTTTATCCTCTTTGACTATCACGTCTCCATTTCCCCTCCCTCCAGCTACTGGAAACCACCATATACTATTTCCTTCTGAGTTTGACTATTTTAGATTCCATACATAAATGAGATCATACAGTATTTGTTTTTCTGTGGTCAGGCTTTTTCATTTAACACATTGTTGCCTAGGTCCATCCATGTTGTCACAAATAGCATTATTTTCTTCCTTTTAAAGGCTGAATAATATTCCATTATATGTATATACCATACCTTGGCCACTGTGGATAATGCTATAGTGAACGTGGGAGTGCAGGTATCTCTTTAAGATCCTGATTACAATTCCTAAATAACAAATTCATAATCTAAAGGAAGGACATACAACTGATTAATAAAATAAATCAAGGACAGGAAGCATTAAATATCTACCCAGAAAAATACTGTGTACACAGTTATGTGCTCAATCCTGCTCACCAATAAGAGATACTATTATACATTATTAAAGATGTCTACATTACTGATGTAGGATCTAGAAGCATTTTCCTGTAATTCCCCACTCTTTTGAATTTATTCCTCTTATTTTCTATGACAAGGAAATGAGAGCGGTTATCAGCTTGGCATTTTGTTGATTAAATCAAGTTTCCACAGCAATGTAAGTCAAAAATATTTTCCCCCAAAGAAAACCTTTAATAGCCTATCATTCATGTTTAAGGAGAGAAGTAAAGAAGAAAAAAAATAAAACTACATTTTGTAAGAGGAAGATAAAATTCGATTGTGTTCAAGTATTTCAAGCATAAAACCTTCAGAAATCCACTGTCATTTAATCATTCTGCTCTATAGAAGTAAACTGTTTCCTGTTTGAAAAGCAATTAACTCTTTCAGACCTCAAATGAGAGGACAGTGTTATTTATCATTCATCTTCTGGATTAGGCTTGAGGTGTTTAGGGCTCTAATACATCCAATTATCCTTTTAGGGTTGTTTTCTATTCTTAGGAGAGCATTTTGAAGTTTTATGACAATGCCTTATCCAAGGAAAAGAAGAAAATATAATGTAAATATTTGAGTATTTCACAAGCTAGTATCTCTTTGGTTTTAGCAAATGGCTTTGGCAAGTTTCCTTACATAATGACAGTACTCTAGCACAAATACAAAATCCACAGTACCAAGGGCAGTGGAGCAAGAACTTCCTAGTTGTATAATAAACCCCATCTATTACTGATACTCTTTTAGGAACTAAATAAAACAATCTTTTTAGCATTTATGCCTTGTTATTATAAGCTATTGCAGCATTGATATACAGATAGGTAAAAAAGCAGTTTGATATAATAATTACGATCATGGAATTTGGAGTAATAGGTATCTGAGAATACATCCTACTTATCATTTAATTCTTGTGTGACCTTGGGTAAGTAAGCCTCTGAGACTATTTTGTCATCCATAAAAGATAGCTGTTGAAACTCACTTCTGGGGGATCCCTGGTGGCTCAGCAGTTTGGCATCCGCCTTTGGCCCAGGGCATGATCCTGAAGTCCCAGGATCGCGTCCCACATGGGGCTCCCTGGCTCCCTGTATGGAGCCTGCTTCTCCCTCTGCCTGTGTCTCTGCCTCTCTCTCTCTCTTTCTCTCTCTCCGTGTCTCTCATGAATAAATAAATAAAATATCAAAAAAAGAAACCCACTTCTAAGTATTATTCAAGGACCTGGGTATACCTAGCACAGTGTCTGGCACATTGTTGTATTACATAGTTAAATAATTGACAACTCTGTTTATTATGTTGATCAGGTAAAGGTTGATGTGAAGTTGTCATACCATCATAAGAGAAACACAGGATTGGAAAATAAGACAGGTCGTAATCTTATTAGTAATAATACTGAACTTCACAGGAAAGCCATTTTGAGCTCTGCCTCTTTTAAATGAGGTAGAATGGGCTCTAGATTTCAGGTCCCTCCTGGATATCAGTTCTGTCATTGAGGAAATTAGGAAATCAACCAGCCTCATCTGATAATAATGAAAACATGTGATTTATCTTGAAAAAAATGTACTCACTCAAGGCAAGAAAAAGCTTCAGCACTTAGGATTATTAACAAAAGTAGCCAAACAAGCATATGAATTATAAGAGAAAATAATCAAATTAGTAATACTCAGCTTATGTGTTTTCTCTTCCTTGGCAACATGAGTTTGGAGAGATGGTGGAGGACAGATTGAAAATTGGTGTCTCAAAAGAATGGCATAGTTGGAGTTTGTGGGTAACAGATAAAAAAAGTCTTCTATAATCTCAAAAGAAAATTTTTATTGCCATGTCTCTATCCAAAGGATAGAATCCCTTTAAGACCAAAAAGTCTTGAACCATTCTTCTATCAAAGTATGTGTTAGTTTAACTATTCCCAGAAGAAACCATAGGAGATGGTTCAGGGTAGCAGTTAAGAAGAACACAGGCTCCGATACCAAACTTGCTTTGGTCTAGTCCTCACTGTGACACTTACTGGCTACATGACTTTGGACAAGTTTCCATTCTTCTCTGTTTCCCAATTTTTAAATATTAGGAATATAAATGGAGAAACACCAATCCCAAGTGATTGTTTTTGTATTGAATGAGTATGTGAAGGCTACTCTCCCAGTACCAGGAAGGAGAGAGGTATCTTATCACTAGAAATAAAGAACTGGAGCTAAGAAGAATATATAAACAAATCTTATTGCTTCTTCACTAATTTACTATACCAAGCCCAAACTTCTTTGTCTTGTCAATACTTTACAAACCTAATGGTTTTATTTTGTGTAAAGGTATAAAAGCTGCCTGCTTTAGTCACTTCGTTGAGTCCCATATTTTGGGGGTGGGCTCTCATACATACAAAATTAAATTTATCTTATGTCAGTTTAATTATTAGACTATGCTAAGAGAAGAAAGGAAAAGCTTTCCTCCTATACACATTAGATGTATATACAGATAGGTATTTGAATTGCATAGCCTGACCTCATAATAATTCCATAGCTATATCTCTCTTTAGAGTAAAACTGTATGGTTCACAACTCCTGCTTCTTAGGAGGCCATGCTTTGCATAGCATGACTCTGGATCCTTAGGCACAAATGATTACTCAGAGACTGGATCTAGTCTAAGGGCAGAGAATCCACAGTATAAGTTTAAAAAGATGATCTATGTCATGTAACAGAAATGATTTGGGCCAACAATCAGGCTCCTTTATACATCTGAACCAAGAATATTTGGGTCCATTAGCTTTAGGAGGTAAAGTAAAGGATACTGTGAAAAAAAGTTTTGTTCCATGGCAAGCTGTGTTAATTACACATTAATCACCTTAAGTGTTTATTTGCTGAAAGGACTCACAGGACTTAAAGAGTTTATATATAATAGCTTAATTACAGGCAAAACGTATAGGGCAGCAATAGCAAAAGAAGAGCATACATTGAGAGGGGCACAGAGAGCTCAGGCAGAGGCTTCTTTGCTTTCCTTCTTTTGGATTGGTTCACACAGAACCCACTCTTTCTCTAGGTCCCATATTATCACTAGTGTGCATACAAAGCACCTCAGCACCAAAAAGTCCAAAGTCAACTCATGGAAGAGATCTTTTAGAACGAGTTATCTGACCAGCCTTAACCACTGAAATGCCCCTAAGCTGAATCATAAATTCAATTATTGTTGGTAAACAATGCTGACATCCTTCTCATGGATGTATGATCACAGAACATCATATATGTTTAGTTAAAACAGTCCAGGTGTTATTCAGAAAACTATTCAGTAGTTTTAGAGATAAACATGTAATCAGTCAGACCAATTGAAATTAACCCTAGTTATGCACAGGTTTTAACTATAATTGAGTAGAAATTATGAGTAAACATAGGAAGCCATTCAGTTGAAAGGAAAGCATAGAGGAAATAGAAGCTAAAAGTGAAGAAGAGTGAGCAAAAAGTGGAGACTGAAGGAAACACATATTTTTAGTACATTCCCCATATTTAATGAATCTCCAGATTTCATTCTATTTTCTCTTTATTCAAGTAAGCTCAGTAAATACCTGTTTTCTATAAAGAAGACAAAAATAATACTCTAGGTAGATCTTTCTATACATGGCAACTATTGTGTCTCTGATCTGGATTTCTGAGACAAATGTTAAGGTTTAATGGGGGCCAAATAAGTCATACCCCATCAACTACAGGATCTTAACTAACTGAAATTTACTGTGAGAGACATCAAAATATTCCTTTACTACAAGGAAGCAGGGAAAATAGGATAGGGTAGAATGTAAATTCTCTCAACAATTCTCAAAGTAAAAATCCAGAAATATGAGTTAAGCCTGACAGTTTCCTATGTCAATCTCAGTAATCAGATAAACCAATCCTCCTTCCTTGGGAAACCATGAGTTAGAAATAGAGAAAAAGACTCAAAGTGTTGTTGTAACTAAAGTCCTCTAAAGAAGTGTAAGAACAGGGTTCCAAAATAAGGGAATATAATTGACATGTTAGAAAATACTAGTTATCTGTTAAAGTATCATGGACAGGAATTTAGCTTTAACTGAATTCTATTTATTCCTCTCTTCCTTGAGAACTGGCCCTGGGAGTTACCTCAAATTCATCCACATATATTAGAAGGACAGAGAGCACTCCAACCCACCCAGAGTAATTTACCTTACATAGCAAAACACTGAAAATGAAATTCTAGATAATGAGGGTGGCACCATATCCCCTATGGCAGCCTTTTGAGTTTAGAGGAGGCAAATATATGCTATTGGAAATCAGCCTGCCATTTTGCACTTTTGTAGTAAATAAAAAACTAGTTTCAAACTTAATTCATTGAATGTTCAAGAATTAATCAGCTTCCCTTCACATTGGTTTCCCATTTATCTCTGTGCTTCCAAAATTCTTTCTGACACCACAATTAGGGAAGCTGAAATACTGAAATAAAAGCATCTACTAAAGTCACTTCTCTTCAGTTAGGAACACAAATTATTAGGGGAAATTTAGAAGACTGCCTGCAGAGATGTGTCTTCCAGTTCCTTGTTACAGACTCTTTTAATAGAATATCCCTAGGGGTACTAATTGGCTCTCCTGGGGTGCCTAGCCCTACACCACACCAGATTTCTTCTGGTTGTTGTCCATGTTAAGAAGCGAAAAATAAAGTTTTGGTTTCAAAAGGGAATGTGAATGTTAAGGAATATTAACAGAAGAAAATGTATGTAATATCAAAACTGACTTAATCATTTAGGAACACTGATCTAATACTAAACTTCCAGCTTAACAAATAACTAGAATCAAAACAGAAAGTTAAAAAAATAATCAGTGCTAAAGTCTTCATTGTAAATAAATGGCATTCAAAAGATTCTGTTGCATTCTTACATTTGATAATGTTAGGAAATTAGTTTAAATATTTTTATTTAAATATAGTGATAATTTAAATTTAAAATAAAATATATAAATTTCCAAAATTTATGAAGGTAAATGAGATATAGTGTATGCAGCAAAGTAAAGAAGATAGCATTCAAAAGATTCTGTTGCATTCTTACATTTGATAATGTTAGGAAATTAGTTTAAATATTTTTATTTAAATATAGTGATAATTTAAATTTAAAATAAAATATATAAATTTCCAAAATTATGAAGGTAAATGAGATATAGTGTATGCAGCAAAGTAAAGAAGATAGACAAAACAACAAATTTGATCTTATTGACCCACCTCTGCATGGTGGTGGCTATATTTGGGTGATCTGCAGGGATGGAAGACCCTCATTTCCACATAAGTGCATTCTCCATTTCCATATAGAAGTGAGCCTGGCAAGGGGGCCCTTCTATGAAACTAACTCCAGCTTGCTGAGTTCATGAACAGTAGGGATACTTAGAAATCTTAAGTTCCCATGTACTACTGCTATAAACTTATAACTCACCTTCCTCGTCTATCGTCATCTTTTTTTTTCATTTTCTGTACTAGTTTTAAAATACTTAACTGTACTAGGCATTTTGCCATTTACTATAGTTCTTCTGGAAGCCTATAGTCAAGAATGGCCAGTGGTTTTATCCATTTTTTTCTTATATTTAAATAAACACAATATGCCAAGCAAATGCAATACATAAATAGGAACATATTTCTCAATCAGTCCTGAAATAGGTTAATTTAAAAACATGATATAAAAGTTATTTCATTATAGCAGAAATAGTGAGTTAACTTCCTGGAATGAACCAGACATATAAGCTTTATAACTCAGAACAAAGCCACTGTGGTGATCTCTCTTTTGAACATTCCTTTTTACTTCCTATCAACATTAACAGAAGAATAAATATACTCAAACTTCTTTTTCTTCATTGCCATTTAGGTGTATAAAATCCTAAGTTTTATGAATATCATGAAGCACATAAAAGTAAATACATTCAAATCAGTACCACATTTCAGCCCTCTAACCAAAAGAAAAAAAAAAAGTACACCCTAACTGAACAATCTTAACTGAAAAGACTTTTGAGATGTGGTGATGTTATTAACTGTACTACAACAAAATCCTGAGTTATTGGCTGCCCTCAAGTATAAAGTAAGGCATCCCATATTGTGATTTATAATTTTAAGTGCTCTGAACAATCATTCTGCCCAAGAAAATTGAAATCAAATCTATCACAGACAATTAAGTTAACCAATCAATGCTTCTAAGAAAAAGACAATTCCCCAAAGTAGGTCAAAACAGCTTAATGACACCACCCAAATGAAATACATTCATACCTTCTTCTCACTTTGTGGAGACACAAATTTGAATTATCATTGTCACAAAATGCTTTATCACCTAAATGCAAAGGATAAGCAATCTGTAAAAAAGCAATGCAAGAGAAAACTACTGTTGCATTTTAATAAAGAGCATTAAAAGTAAC
Organism: Vulpes vulpes; assembly: GCF_048418805.1. Lineage (NCBI taxonomy): Eukaryota > Metazoa > Chordata > Mammalia > Carnivora > Canidae > Vulpes > Vulpes vulpes. The sequence goes on from NC_132787.1 coordinate 66,879,788, forward strand.
ATCTGGGTTGTACATATCAGCCTTTTTTTGATTCAAAGGTAAATTACTTTTACAAAGGGACAATAACTCTAACTTCCACCACTAGTGAAGGAAGAAAATACAGAAAAATAACAGTTATTAGAAGCATTATTTATAAATGTGTAAGTAATGTTCAACTTGAGATTTTGTGGCATTTCTTAAGGAGTTAACAAGTTGCATGAAGTTAAGAGAAATAGTCAAACAGAAATACTCAGACACAGGCCCCTTTCTGCCACCAGCCATTTTCTTACTGAACTTGATGCTTACCATTGCTCCCAAAACTTGGCCCACCTTTCTTTCATTCACATTACTCCACCTATTCAAATTTTAGTCACCTTTCAAGAGAAAGATTAAGACTCATCTCTTTCCTGAGGTAGTTTCCTAAAACACCCTAAGAGATCTCTACCCTTTCCATCCCCTGGGCACCTCTCATTAGAGCATAGCAATCTGTGCAGATGGAGGTATCTGATTCCTGTATACATATAGACCTTCTATGGGCTTTGTAAGCTGCTTGCAGGCAAACATTCTTTGTATTTCTCTGAATACCCACTTTGCCTAATAGACTGTTTCTGATTATGTGACAGCCTTGAGTTATAGCTACATCTCTCTCCCTATGCATCTGTTCTCATTCAGTCTTTATTTCAATTATTATCAGCTGGCCACAATCTGTCAGTTTTCTAGGTTCCAGGAAGCATCAGGGAACAAGTGAACTATGGTCACAGTTCAACAAGGGAATGAGGGAATTCATAGTCTCATACAAAAGACTTTCCTCCATAATAGGAGGAATATGGTTGGAGTACACATTTCTGGCACATCTACTTTAGCATCGGGAAACAAGGTAAGCTTTCTGGTGAAAATTTTAGAATTTTCCCAGTAAAAATAAGAAGATAAGGAGGGAAGAGTGTTCAAGAGAGATGTCAATAGGTACAAAGTACTGAGAATCCAGCAACTCTATTCAGGGAACTGCAGGAAGTGGACTATTATTAGAGTATCAAGTGCAAGAAAGAAAGTGGCAAAGGACAAAGCTTGGACAGGTTCTTAGTCCAGATCATGAAAGATGTTATGTATTCTTAAGGATTTTGAACTTTATCCTAAGGGAAATGTAAAACCAACATTTAAGCCAAACTATGGAAAATGCATTAAAGGAGAGCAAGGAACAACTGGTATAAAGTAATAGAAAAAATTCAAGAAGAGTATACAGATTGGCAACAGAAGAGTATCTTCTGGATAGAACCATCAAGAATAATAACATTAATTAAAGACTAGAAGAGGGAAATGAGGATCCGTAAGATTTAGAAAAGAGCAGTGGGAAAGACAGGAGAAAAGTGAGAAAGTAGGTTGCAGAAACTAAGAGAACTATGTTTTATTAAAAAAGTGCAGAACAAATTAGAGCCCAGATCGTGGTTTCTCATACCATACTTCAATTAAAAAAATATCCATTTTCTTAGAGAGATGATTAACCATAAAATAGGGGCAGGAAATATACAAGGCAAACCTAGAGAAGTTATAGTGCTAGAAAGTAAGAAAAAGATTTTTTTTAAACGATATTGATGTGAGCATGTCAGAGGGATACATGAGCCAACTGAAAGATCTCCTAATGGCCATAGCTGGATATTTTTGAGCAAGATAATAAAGTTGTTTGGGATTATAATTTGGAGTATAAAACAAATACATGAGTCCATACTGATATAACTAAATTATTTAATAATTAAGTATAGGGCAGAAATTAGAGACATCTGTACACAATAAACAATTCATGTAGGAACTCCACCTTGAAGAAAGCAAAGTATAACTCCTGACTCGTTAAGTTTGGGTTACATGTAGTGACATCCTTCCAAAGAATATGATATGAGAAAGGACAAAATGAAGAGTTAAAATAAAGAGTTAACTTCTAAGGTAGAGAAATCTTAGAAACAGAATCCCAGCCAGGTGATCAAGGTCAACATGAACGGTGATAAGTTATATTGATACTATATACCTCGATGTGATGTGATGAAATGGCACTTTACTTCTGTGATCTTCCTTCCAGAGACCCATAACCCCACTCTAATCATGAGAAATCCCAATTGATACACATTCTACAAAATACCTGACCTGGAGTCCTGTCAAAGTCCTCAAAAATAAGAAAAGTCTGAGAAACTCTCATAACTGAAAAAAATCTAAAGAGACATGACTAAATAAAATGTGGTACCCTTGATAGGAATATAAAACAAAAAGAACATTAGGAAACAACTGAAAAAAATCCAAATAATGTATGGACTTCAACTAATAATAATTTATCAGTATTAGTCATTAATTATAGCAAACATGCCCTACTAGTGTTAATGTAAAATGCTACTAACAGGAGACACTGTGTATGAAATCTATGGGAACTCCATACTATCTTCACAAGAATCTAAAAATCTAAAAATGTTCTAAATAAAAATTTCTTTTAAAAAATAGGGCACATTCAACCATGTTAAATGCAGCTAAAATAAAAGGAAGATATAGACTGATGAACATCCTCTGGATTTTCAGGCCTTGCTGATCTTGCAAATAGTTGTTCTAAAGTAGTGGAGGGCAGAAAGCAACATTACAATACAAAATAAGGCAGATGACTAAAAGCACATAAAAAATCATTTCAAGATGCCTGACTGTAAAAGAATAAGAGAGAAGAGTAAAAACAGAAGAGAAGGAAGTGAAATCAAGAGAAAATAACTTTTAAAAACTGCAAAGAAAATAATTTTAAATGCTGAATTAAAATAAAAAGTGTATGTAAAAGTAGAGAAGGAGTAACTTCCCAAGATGCTTTTGCTATTGGGACTGTTGCAGTCCTAAATTGAGATTAGCATTTTCTCATTTTATATATTCCTTATGTAGGCTATAGGCTGTTCCCATATATTAGTTTGTAGGAAGTTTGAACTCAGGATCAGTACATGCCAGAAAATAAGTTAGGTTATGGTGAAGGCACAACAAGGACTCAGTCAACCCTGCAGGGAGCTTTGAAATTCAGATGAAACATCAAAGATGTCCCACATCACAGTATGGGAGGTGGGTCTTTATACTCCCTTATCTACCACTCACTGGATGCCAGCATCCCCAGGAAGGGGCATGACCATGGGTGATGCAATCAACTCTGGCCCAGGGCTAACCAGGGAGAACAGATGGCTGAGGGCAGTTTCCCAAAGTTGGGGCAAACAGCCCCTAGAGTCCTGAAGAGGGATCTCTGAAGCACATCACAGTATTCACTATAGTTGGCATTCTTGCTATTCTTGTTTGATATTTTCTGAATGAGTGTGATCTTTCCTATATATTGATGCTCATGATAGGAGACTTCACTTAGGGTTTTTATGTTGTTGTTGAAATTTTCGTCTTCGCTTCCCAATCTGCTTTTTGCTTTAAGCAATTTCTGAGAGGAAATGTAACTACTGCTTTGTAGGACTGAGCTATCATGGTGCAAATGTGTGCAATATTGAGGACCACCTGAAGACCTCATAGAAGGGAACTTGCACTACATTATCTTGAAAAGATTCCATCCCTAAAAAACTTTTACACACAAATCAGAAAATAATTGGAGGTATATTTTCAAATATCAGTGTGAGGAGGTAGATTGAGGAAGTTAGAGGGGGAACTAGTAATTGATCAGCCAAAGGACTTAATACTTAGGCCAGAGAATGGTAAGCAGGAATCCCCATTGTTTACCTTACCATAAAAAGTCATCTAGCTTTTTAGTAATCATGGAAACAGTAGAAGTTATTAGCACCACCTTCTACATAGTCCAAATTCCTGTAGAAAACATTTCTTCCACATAAACTATTAAATCCATGTCCATAAGTATACCACTGCCGAGTGAGCACACTTTAAACAAGTGCTTTGGGTCCACTCATGGGTGCCATGGGCTCCATTAGTTGCACTGAAATAGCAATTTTCTAAAAGATACCACAGAGGCTTTTAGAAGTCTATTGACCTTCAAAAAAAATGAGCCTTCCTCCTCCATTCATTTGCCGGTCAGATATAATGGAAGGCATTTTGGCTCATGTTTCAAGACTAACAGCAGATCTATATATAATTAAGAAATAGTTGTGATGAGTAAACAGATGTTTAAAAAGTAAACACAATTTAAAACAACAATAAAAGTGGAGGCTGAGCACTAGATAACACATTTTGGATTTTTGTTTTTAACCAAAATTAGTGCATCAGTCAATACCTCTGTTCAAGTGAGTAAAGGATTTAAATCTAAACAGGCAGTGGGTTCAGTAGCACGTGGATCAGAAAGGAATGAAGCTTAGCCTTCAGGGCTTCTTATTGCCACCTCACCGCACATTCTTCCCAGGGCCTATAATGACTTTCAACATTTTGTATCCGTTTTCATGAAGAGGACCCCCCAAAGTTTCATTAACCTCTCTTACACATCAGAATACCACTCCTGCTAGAGGCATAGATACATACAAAGACCTAATATTATATGAAAAAATAAGGGTATTTGTGACTCATGGTGATTTCTGTCCCCCAGAAGTTATACTTCTGATGTCCTAAAATAAAATTACACAAAATATATATCTATATTATGAAATACCTAACTGGAGGGTGAGAAAATTCATAGCAGGCAAGTTTGACATACAAGTTAAAAATGAATACCTGTAAAGATAAATTTTAAAAAAGAAAAAGTTTTTAAGCTATTATTTTTTAGTAATATTTAATTGAGCACATACTATGGTCCCGGCACAGTATTAGGCCTTCAGCAAATAAATTTCAAATGGCCAGCAGAGCTCAAAGGAAAATAGGCATTTTATGTTTGAAATAGGAATAGCTAATACACAAAACTACAGCTTTGATAGTTGAGCCTGTAGTCTTCATGAATTTGAAGGGAATAAAGATAAAAAGATTTCTGAAGAACTATCTATGTGTCTTCAGATTTCTTCATCATGTAATCATAGAAGTTTAGGGCTCCTTAAGAGTTCTTATATCTGGGCACCCAGGTGGCTCAGCAGTTTAGCGCAGCCTTCAGCACAGGGCCTGATCCTAGAGACCCAGGATTGAGTCCCACGTCAAGCTCCCTGCATGGAGCCTGCTTCTGTTTCTGCCTGTGTCTCTGCCTCTCTCTGTCTCTGTCTCTGTGTGTGTGTGTGTGTGTGTGTGTGTGTGTCTCATGAATAAATAAATAAAATCTTTAAAAAAAAATTTCTTATATCTTTGAGCTGTTTGGCCTTATATATTCATTGGTTGCACTCATTATTGGGGGTTAATTACTTTCGAGGAATTTTTCTGCATGGGGAAAGTGCCAAAGGTAATAGAAAGCGAGTAGAATAATAAGCAGAACATTCATTCATGCAACAAATGTATCTTGAACATATCATCCACCATATTCTAGTGCTTATCTTAGTCTGTTCAAACTGCTATAACAAAATACAGCATCTTAAAATAATGTGATCCTATTGCTCATAGTTCTGGAGTTTGGAAGTCCAAAATAAGTTCCACCATTGTCAGATTCTGGTGAAGGCCCTCCTCTGGATTGTAGACTGCCAATTTCATGCTGTGTCCTCACATGATGAAAGGCATCAAGGATCTTTCTAGAGCCTCTTTATAAGGCTCTAATCTCATTCATGAGGGTTCCATACTTATGATTTAAGCACTTCCCAATGGTCCCACCATCATCTGTGGTATTTGATATTTCAACATATGAATTCTGGGGAGGATACAAACATGCAGACCATAGCAGTACCAGACATTCACCAGTGAACAAGATATAGCCCCTGTCCCATGGTCCTGTCTGAGAGCCAGAGAATAAGAATCCTAATACGTTGGACTAGGTTTTATAAAAGATGTGCAGAGTGTTCTGAGAGCACTTGTGAGGAGTATAGAACCCAGAGTGAATAGAGAGTAAGTTCAGGGAAGAATTCTGAGAGTAAATAAAATCTAGATTGGCTCCCCAAAAGATGACAGACAGCTAAAGTGTTGCAGGAATTGAAAAATAATCAAATATTTAGATATACAATGGGGTGAGAGTGGGTTGAAGGGTGGAATAAAACTGCAAGTCAGATCACCAAAGCCTTGCTTTTTCATTTTAATGAGTTTGAAATTGACCTAGAATAGATACTTAGAAGGAAGATACCATGGTATTTGGAAGCATTTCTGACTTCACAACCTATCTCCAATAAAAATTAGATGATGCAGCTGTGGCATAGTATTTAACTTGTTAGAGATTCAGTTTTTATATCTGTAACAGATGGGTAATAATTTATTAAAAAAGGTCTTATGAAGCAAATAAGATAATAGATGGGAAAGCACTGCAGAAAAAAAATGTGTATACATGTTCTACAACTATAAGGTGCCACTATTGCATGAATGATTGTGAAGTGTGCCTAGGGAATGACACCAAAATTGAAGATAAAGTGCAGTGATATCCAAAGGCTACTCAACCAAGAGGATCTATGCTTTCTTCAGCACAGTTGATATATGGTCAAGAAGGAAGTCTAACAGTATAGCCAGTGCAGTCAGCACATTCCACTGCATCACAGCACATGGCATGGCTATGCAACTAGGGCTCTTTCCAATTCCATAAAGGCCCAGGGTATTCAGAAAGACTCTGATTGCTGAGTTCACACATTTTGTAGTGAATGTGAATTCATGTTAGGAACATTCTATGGGCAATCCTAGGAATGTTACTTTTCTGAATCAAAAGGATAACCCTGACAGCCACATTAGGAAATTATAATCATAAACATGGCAGCAGATTGAGGATGCCTCGTTCCATGTGTTAGGAAGTTTGCTGAATGCTATCTTTATCTACGTATCCTGTAAGATTGAAATGACTATTACCTCTATTTGAGGAACCTGAGATTTAGATAAGACAAGTAGCTTGCCCAATGTCATACCATCAATAAGTGTTAGATTTTGTATTTCAATCCATTATTCCTCTGACCCTGTATTGGGCATAACCTTATGTAGTAAAATAGAGACTTGTACTTCTCAGTCAAAATATTGTCACCAATGTAGCCAGTCCCAAATGATCAGCACAATGTCAATAAAGACCAGAGAAAAAGACAAAAACTCTTAGCATTACTAAAAGTTAAGATGCACAGATATCATAGTGCTAGAATATAGGAAGAATATTCATTCAATATAAATTTATTGATTTAGAAAAATTGACTAAGCTATGCCTGATGGCATACAAAGACAGACTCATGAAATTAAGTTTGAGTCAACACAAGTTCAGCCAGGCCTTATTGTCATGGACCTCTTTTGAGGTCTTAAAAATGTACCCTTATTAACCACAAAGTTGCATTTCACTTTTAAAGATAATAGGATTGATTCTGTAAATTCTGTAAACAAAATTGGATTTTGGATTTGGATTTGAGCCAGACATTAGACAAGGCCTTTTATTTTAGCCCTGTGGATAAGCTGAAGAAACGAGCTAGTGCCTTTAGCTTAAGATGGAAATTTTTAATGGGTTGATAGCCACGTATACATCTAGTCTGAATAGTGATTAGTCTCCATTAAAATCCTAGAAGAGAAAGTGTTTGCCAAATTAGAGAATGGCATCTAGTGAGGAGTAAGAGTTCACTCGTTTGATTACAGAATCGCTGTCCTTCAAGTACTAGATAATATGAAGTGTTAATAGGCATAATTAAGGTTTCTGTTCTGAGCTCTAAAAACTAAGCACAACAGTACTGGAGTGATAATCACAGTTCATTGTCCATATTTAGGGCTTCACTTCACAGAACACAGTTGACAGGAAGCCAGTAGACCTCCACAGGCCATGGAATGGAGATATCAAGGTAGGCATGACAATTCAGTTATCTCAATAGAATGATAGGGTCTGTGACCCGGAAGTAATGATCTCACTCTTATGTACAAGAGTGTGTCTCAATGTTTCACCTCTAGTGAAACCACTGGAAAAATTAATCATAAGAGAATAGGTTGATGAAGAACTGAAGACCAACTACATAATTAGAACATCAAGAAATTCTGAGGTAAGATCTTTAATCTAAAAATGTGAGCTTCTCCTCTTTCTTTCTACAATAAATATATCTTCTTTTAATGAGTAAAATGTTGCTTGGCAGTGTTGGAGTGGTAGAATTTGGGAGAACTTGCAAAGGCATTGTAATAATGTGTGAGCACTTCTATAAAATTCCTGAAATGCCCCTTCTGAACAAGGATTAGGACATCACCTTATTTGCTCTTATGAGGCTCACAGGCTCCAAGGGCTCCATCTTCTGAATTGTACAAATGTCTCTGCCTTTTCCACAGTATTCTGAAACCCTAAGGAATCATACATATAAGAGAAAAACTTCCTTTGTGGGTAATGAAAGGCATTCAATAAATATCCCATGAATAAGTGAATTAAAATCATTAATGCTATAAGGGGGGCAGAAATGTTCATAAGGCTATCTCAAAATTTAATGGGGGCATTAAGATTCTAACTACTTGTTGAGGATGTTAAAAATAAAATTGATAGAATAAGGGTTAAACTAGAATAACTTGCTATGCTGAGATTTGAGATTTTTAAAATTATAAATATTCATAATGACTATGGGAGAAGCTCTCAGGAACAATACCCCCCCCCCCACACACACACACATACATGAGCCAACTCAGCCAATTATAACTATAGGGAGGCTTCAGAACAGCCCTATGCCTGCCATAAAATCTTCCTACACAAAATCTGAGCCCAGGTCTTTAGACTACCCCTCATGATTTTCTCATCTTTCTCTAGTTCCAATTTTGAACTTAGTTGCATTACATATTAAGATACCTTTCAATGCAAGCTATTTCCCTCTGAAAATGAGTTAAAAGATTGAATGCCTCAGGGGATATATTAGAGTTCTCCGGAGAAACAAAACTAATAAGGAGTGTGTGTGTGTGTGTGTGTGTGTGTGTGTGTGTGTGTGTGTGTAGAGAGAGAGAGAGAGAGAGAGATTAATTGATTTATTATAAGGAATTGGCTCATGTGATTATGAAGGCTGACAAATGACAAATCCCAAGATCCGCTATCAGTTGGCAAGCTGGATACCCAAGAGAAATGTTGGTGTAGTTCTAGTCCCAATGAAGACCTGAAGACTAAGATTGCTAGTGACTTAAGTTCTAATCCTAAAGCCTGCAGGCTTGAGACCCAGAAAGAGCCAGTGTTTCAGTCAGAGTCCAAAGGCAGGAAAAAACTGTTGTCCCAGTTCAAAGGCTGGAGGAGTTCCCTCTTATTTGAGGAAGGGTCAGCTTTTTGTTCTATTTAGGCCTTCAACTGATTGGATGGAGGAGGCCCACCCAGATTAGATTGCTTTACTCAGTGAATTAATTTAAATATTAAAATCATCAGAAAAAAAAAAAACCCTCACATAAACACACAAAGTAATGTCTGACCAACCTCTGGGCATCCTGTGACCTAGGCAAGTTGACATGTGAAACTAACCACGAGAGGGGATGTAAAAAGAATTAGAGTAGCTGCCAGTATATGTGTGAGGTTTATATAAGAGTTAGCTGGAGCATTGAAGGGAAGCTCTCTTCCATGATGCTGTCTTTCTTCCTCGCATAGTCCCCTATTCTCCTATGAAAATTATACCTTCAGGAAAGAAAATACATTATTATTGACAATTCACTTTGATTTGCAGTCTTTGATTTTCCTCAATCTTAGGAAGACAAAGGACAATGCCCTACTTTCCTTGTGAAAAAGAAAGACATGCGGAGGGGAGCACATTGCCTATAAAAGCATTTCAAACATCAGCTGATTAGAGTAAAATGTGTTTTGTGAGGGAAAGGTTATTTTTCTTTATCCTCTCAGCAAGGTCTAATACCCTCAGTTCCCTATTGGAGCCTGTCTGGATAATTTAATGGTTTCAAATTGTATACTACATCAAAAACTCCCATTAATTTCTTATATTCTATGGCTACTACTATTTTATTATTTTTCTTTGTGTCATAAATCTCTCAACTTATACTTGGCAGTGGAATTGAAACCAAAACTGACATTTGATACCAACACATTGGCTAAACCGTTCCCCTGAGTTACCAGATCAGAAGAATAGTCAATCTCAAAAAAATTCAAAGCCACTTCTATAAAAGCTTCCCAACCTTAAGGTCTTTCTTTCAACCTAGTTCCAGAGGGACTTATGCTTGCAAGTTTTACCTTTCTGAAGAAAAATAACTGCAAAGTAAGCAGTATCTAAACAGGGTATACAGAACTAAATGAAAACAAACAGAAATTAGAAATAAGAAATGAGACTTTCAGGGAAAAGCTAAGCTCATATGTTATTCAAAGGTAAAAAGCAGTTGGTGTGCCTCAGAGAAACCTCTTTAGGAATATGAAAGAAATGCCTAGAGCAGTATGCCACATCAAGAGGAATAAAATACTTTAACCTCCCTGATTTTTATTAAAGTAAATATTATCTCTTTTGTTCAATTTTAAGAGGAAAATTTATTTAATTTTAAATAAGTTTTTTTAATTCAATTTAATGACACATAGCATTTAAATTTACATAATATAAAATGCTGTTGTGATAGGATATTTGGCTTATTATCAGTAATGTTCCCAAACATCATTTATTACTTAAAGGTGGATTTCCTAAGCAATTAGGTATGGGAGCATTCTAATTAAAAATTAAATCAGTGTTCAAATAAGCATAATCGAATAATCACTGTAATCCTCTGAAACACATTAACAGCTAGAAGAGTATCTGCTTTTATCACATTTTTAAAAATCTCATCATCTCTACAGTAAAACTACTCTGAAAACACACTCAGAAATCACCTTTATTAGGAGGCTATTTGGGTAATACTTTGAACTAAAGTGGTTGCATGTGTGCCTTTGTTTTCTTCTTATTAGAAGATAGATATTACAACAACAGTAAATCCAGCACAGGAATGAAGGGATTCCAAGGAGTACAAGTGGGATTGATGGGTAGGACTGATGAGAAGGGTTTCTCAAGTCCCTTGAAAGTTTGAAAACACACTGATGTTAAGACAACAAAAAGAGTCCTTACCCTACCTCATCAGAATTACCAAGGCAAATGTATTTTAGGTGAAACAGAATAAAATAATCATTGAGGGCATAGAAGATCCTAGAGCCAGACTACTTGGGTTCTAGGCCTGATTCCACCACTTATTATCTGTATGAGTATAGATAAATTACTTATTATTTTTGTAACTCTGTTATCTTATGAGTAAAATGAAAATAATAGTATCAACACTTCAAGGGTTGTTGTAGGGATTAAGTGGGCTACTTTAATAAAGCTCCAGAATGGTACCTGACACATATATTCAGTACTCAACAAATCTAAATTGTTGTTTGGATGGGAAGCTGGCATACAGCACAGAATTGAATGGGATCAGAGTGAAAATCCTGGGTCTGCTGCTAAATCCTGTGTAACTTTGGGCATATTGTTATACCTCTCTGAGGCCCTATCTGTTCATCTTTAAATGAGGGTAACTTCAATATCTATGTCACAGGTTGCTATGAGATGATGAAGATGAGATAATGAGATGATGAAGGTTGAGTTCATAATTAAGGAGTTGTTAAGTATCGACTCCCCCAGGAAGGGGTAGGTACACCCCAACTGTGACACAAGGCTTTGGTACTCTCTGGTTTGTATTTATCAAAGACCTGTAAGCACATACTGCCCTTTTGCCACTATGTTTATTGGAAATATTCAAGGAAATTTTATTCGCCACTTTTTTCTTTTGCATGAAGTTAAAGGCAGTACTCCTATAGTCCTCCTAATAATAGACACTGTTTGTCAAATACTGCACCTTTAAGTCAATTATATTAGGCACCAAAGTAAAAGGACTACATGTTTTCATCTTGTTTTCTTGGCTGTGTAAATTTATAGTTTATTAAATGTAGTCAAATGCAAGTGAAATTAATTGCCTGTGCCTCATGGAAAGGAATGGAAAAGCTTTTCTATCTCTGCTTGCCCCCTCACACTATATTCCTTAAAGTGGTGACATCACTTGGAACCAGACATAGCTTTTACCAGCTATGGAATATGACAACAACTGAAATAGCATTTTATTATAGTTCTAAATACCAGTGTGTGTGTCAAACCAGACTGACCCAGAAAATGCTAGGAAGAGGAGTTCTGACCTGGGTGCACAGTAAGGGTTTTGATTTGTCTGATCTGACTGTTAAGACTGCAATTCTGACTCATCTCTGCCATTTGGACACTTTTTGCAGAGGAAACATGGCCAGGCCCTTTCTCACAGACCAAACGTTGGTCAAGAGAAAGGATTTAAACTGGTATCAACTTGGGCAAGATCGCAAACAGAATCAAAGCAAACCCCTTGCAGGATTCGGAAGGGACCCCTAATCTCTGCAGTCTCCCTCAGGGCCCCCTCAATCCTTGTGTCCCTCTGATGTTTTTAGGTGCATGAAGAAGGTAAAGGTAGGGGATAGTTTTGTCCAGAGGCTTTAGGTATTAGGTAGACACGACCAAGAGCAAGGTTGCAGATAAATGGTTGATGAGTCAGAGATTTGGCAGATTCTCCTTTGATTTGGCACTGAATCTTCCTATAACTACATGGGTTTGGGAAAGAGTCTTGACCACAGATGGGAAAACAGCCCAGGGCTGCCTTGACTTAGCTGTTTTCTGAGCAGAGAATCTGGTCACACCATGTCTGAATTTCTGACTTACAGAATTGTGATCTAACAATACTTCTGTGTTGTTTTAGGCTACTGAAGCTGTGGTATTTATACAACAATACAGAACTGATACACTCCCATAGGACCTTATATTTACCTTTCAGAAACTTATCTAAGTTCCATGGGAAGCAGGCGCTATATATATATCCTTTATTCCCTCTTTTATCTCCAGCACCCAGCCTATTTAGAGGTATGCTGACTTCATTTACATTAAATTGTTTTTCCATTTACAACCCTTTTTCTTTATCTAATGTGTTTCATTGAATTTTTTCATTAGCTTAAATAAGATTGAGACTGCTTACCTACAGAGTCAAGGGACATGGCCATCATCTATGAAGTGTACACTGCATACTCCTTGTTTTCTCTCTAGCCTCAGAGCTCTGCACTCAAGTTTTGAGTAGCATACTGCATGTGTGTGTACAAAATTAATTTACATGGGTGCTCCAGGCCACTTGGAGCAAAATGATTTATGATATTTTTCTTGGAGTAGCCTTTTTTTCCTCCCTTCTCCTCCCCTCCTCTTCTAACATTCTTTTTTCATCTGCCCTGTGATTTTCAATTCAACCCTGCCAAGGTGTATCTTGATGAATACCCTCACCCATCACATTGCCCAAGCCTTCCCCATGCTGTCTTTGCTCATGGGAGTCTCCTTTGACAGTAGTGATCTTTGACATCTTCACTGCATGAAAAATTTCCTCTCATCCATCATGACCCATATTAAATGCCAAATCCACTTTAAAACTCTCCCAGGTAGTCCTCTTTCATTATTGTATGTACAGTACTTTTGTTTCATTGATACTCACTCCATGAGAGCTGTGTCTGTTTACACACATATGAAATCCTCTCTGGACCATGAGTCCTTCAGGGTTGGGAAGAAGCCCCCATAAGTAGTAGAGTGTCAGTTACAATTAAGTGTTTATGTATTCACCTATCATTTTATCTTTGCTTATAGTTGAAATGATTTAAGGATAGACCTTCAAAGAGCATTGATGTGTTAAATAAGAAACCTTGAAAGCAGTAAGCCTTATTCCCTGATGTAAGGGGAAATCTGCTTAGTGACATCAAGACTTCCTAACCCACTTTCAAAGGAGGCAAATGAATGGATATTATAGAGTCTTGTCTAACTTCATTCCTGAGACCTTGGTCCCCTCAGAACTTCCAACAAAAAGTTATCAGCTCCAGAAATATCTTTAAAATCAAGAAATACTTTCACGAGAGTATAGCAACATTGAAATATTTTTATGTTGGGGATAAGGTAGTGAAATACAGAGAGAATACAGAGAGAAGCTAAATAAACATGACCTGATACATGTTTAACTAAAGTTAATATATTTGGGCATATGATATAAAACAAATATATAATTTATGGTTCTCTAAATAGATAAAAACAATTTTATTGAATAACAAAAATTATCTAACTTTTAATAACAACTTACTATGTGTCAGATGCTTTATAGGCTATATTTAACTTAATCTTCATGGCACCTCTGAGGTAGATAAACATTATTTCCATTTTATAGGTTGAGCCAATGAGGCTTGGAAGGTTATAACTAGTCAAATGTTACATGGTTAGTGACTATCAGAGCCAGCATCTACATCCAGGCTTGACTCTGTTATGTACTCATAGGAGGTCAAAAAGATATGATGATACTGATGCAGTGGAACTGCTCCATGTGCCTGGAGCAGCAGAGCTTGAACTGGAGTCCCACATGATGGGATCAGATACTTGCTAAACTATCCCCCTTACCACTAGAGAGAACAGAACTGGTCTATCTGGGCTAGATAGATAGAAAATGAATATTTTATCTTCCTTATTTAGCAGTCTCTGTTGTCTCTACCCTCTCAATGCTGGCAGCATCTCTCAACCAGTTTGACAACCAAAATGTCTCCAGATATTGCAAGAGAACCCTGTAGAGGTGAGATAGGGTGGCAAAATCACCCTAGGTTGAGAACCACCTATCCCCGTAGAACAAATTCTTCAATAGGAATCAGAAGATCTTGGTTCAAGTCCTCCTGCAAATCATCTAATCTTGCATTTTAAAAATATTTTAAAATTTAAAATTTTTACAATGTGAATATTAAATGTTTAATATGTAAATATTAAATAACATATTACTACACAAGCAGTGGGCCAAATAAGGAATCAAATAAGAAATCAAATGGCAAATCTAAATATAACTCAAAACAAAAGAGAAAGAAAACAATATTCCAAAACCTGTGAGATGCAGCAAAACCAGACATTAGAGTGAAAATTTATACTATTAACTATAGAGCGAAATTTATAGTATAAAAAGAAGAAACTGCTGCAATTCAGTAGATGAAGGAAATAACAAAGAAAAATCAGAAATAACTAACTAAGTAACTAAATAAATAAATAAATAAAATAGAGACCAGAATAACAATAATATAACACTGAAAGTAAAGACCAGTTTAAAAAAAAATTCACAATGCATTAACTAAGAAAGAAAAAGAGAGAAATAGACTTAGAAACTAAAATGAGAAAAGCAAGAGGAAACAAGACAACAAAACCATAGAAATATATAGTATGAAAAAAGAGGAAATACATAGTATGATAATAGATTGCTATAAACAATTATATTCTAACAAATCAGATAACTTAGAAAAAAAACAGGTAATTCCTAAAAATGAACAATGAATCATGAATCTTGAATCCAAGAGATAAGAAATCTCCTTAGACAAATAACAAGAATAGAAGTTGAATTAGGAATAAAAAATCTCCCACCATAAAATAGCCCAAGACCACACAGTTTTCTCTGAGTTCTACCATACATTTAAAAAAATGACAACCTATTATCAAATTTTTACAAATAATAGAATAGAAGGAACACATTTAAAATAATTCCATGAGGCCAGGATACCAAAGCAGGATAAAACCAATGCAAGAACAAAAAAGTCTATTTTGCCTATATAAGTAGTGCTGCTCCAGCTTTCTTTTGACATCTATTTGCATGATAAATGTCTCTCTACCCTCTCACTTTCAATCTGCAGGTGTCTTTAGGTCTAAACTAAGTCTCTTATAGGCAGTATATAGATAGTTTTTGTTTTTTTATCCATTCTGACACCCTGTGTCTTTTGATTGGAACATTTAGTCTATTTACATTCAAGGTAATTATTGATAGATATTATTTACTGCCATTTTGTTACTGTTTTATCATTGTTTCTGGAGATTTTCTCTGATTTTTCTTGTCTTTGTCACTTTTGGTCTGTTCTCTGTTCACAGAGTACTCTTTAATACTTCTTGCAAGACTGATTTAGTAGTCACAAACTCCTTTTGTTTTTGTTTGCCTGAGAAACTATTTGTCTCTCCTTCTATCCTGAATGAAAACCTTGCTGGATAGAGTTTTCTTGGCTGCAGAAATATATCATGGCATTCCCTTCTGGCTTGCCAAGGTTCTGTTGAGAAATATCCAGCTAGTCTTATGGGGTTTCCTTTTTAAGTTAAGGACTTCTTTTGTCTTGCTGTTTTTAAGATTTTTCTTTTATCACTATATTTTACAAATTTAATTCCAATATGTCTTGATGTTGGCCTGCTTTTGTTTATTTTGATGAGAGTTCTCTGTGCCTTCTGGATCTGGATGTCTGTTTCCTTCCCCATATTAGGGAATTTTTCTGCTACTATTTCTTGAAATAAACTCTGCCCCCTTTTATTTATATTTTTCTTCTGGAACCTCTATAATATGAATGTTTTTATATTTGATGGAGTCACTGAGTTTCCTAAGTCTAGTCTCATTATTACATAATTATTCTTCATCTCTTCTTTTCAGCTTTATTATTTTCCATTATTTTGTCTTCTAAGTCACTAATTTGTTTCTCTGCGTCTTTCAGCCTGCTTTTCATTGCATCAAGCCTGTTTCCAGTCTCATTTATTGTATTCCTCATCTCTGATTGACTATTCTCTAACCCATTTATGTTTGTTGTAAGGGTCTCACTGATGTCTTCTATTCTTTTCTCAAGTCCAGTGAATACCCTGATGATTGTTGCTTTAAATTCTCCTTCAGGCATGTTACTTATATCTGTTTTTCTTCCATCTCTGGCCATACCCTTATCTTGTTCTTTCAATTGGGATCAATTCCTCCATCTTGGAATTTTGTCTAAGTCTCTGCCTTCTTTTCAGTGTTAGAAAAGCCAGCTGTGTCTCCTGCTCCTGAAAGTAATGGCCTTATGAAGAAGATGTCACATAATGCCCAGGGCTTGGCATTTCAGGGAGTATCTCTGATGTGCACTGTGTGCACTCTGCTGTTGGGTTTCAGCTTGTCTATTCCTCAGATCAGTCTTCTGCAGAGACTCCCCTTGCCTGCTACAGGCAATATTTGGCCCTTGGCCTGAATGTGATGAGTTTTAACTAGGTGAGCTCTGGTCTGCCTGTGAATTGAGACCTGACACAAACTCCATCCTCCAGACTGAGGTCTTGCAGAACTTTCTGGTCAGAAAACATAGTGTGGACATGTGTTTGTGCTGCTCTTCTGGAACTGAGACAAGCTTGACAGGGACGGGCAGTCCCACCAGAGCACTGGGGAAGGGCTCTGGTGTAAGCAACTTAGGTAGCTAGTGTCCACACTGAGCTACTTCCTTCAGGTGGCTCTGTGTTTATGCTGAGGGTTATAGGAGTGAAATGGCACCAGGCAGCTCTTTTGTTTCCAGAGAGATGCTGCCTCTCAGGGAAGTGTTCCTAGAATAGGGAATAATCTCCCCCACTGTGTGCCCAGGCATGTTTCAGATCTCTGTTCCCACACTGTTTTCCCCTGGGTTCTTGGGTTTTTTGCTTGCCTTCTCTCCAGGAGCAGGACAGTACCCTCCAGGTTTTATCCCAGCTACGCCTTCTCACCTTTAAAACTCTGGGCTTTAAGCCCTGCTGGTTTCAAGAAGTCACAAAATTCAGCCCCTCTCATTTTCTAAGCTACTGGCTTTGTGGAAAGTTGTCCTTGTGCATTCCCCTGTGTGTTCCTCTCTCTCAGCACCTTTCTCCGCAACCAGGGCTCCCTCTTCTCTGTAGCACCTGTGATCTGTTTCTCCCTTAAATCACATATCCACCCTTCCTACTTTCCTTAATGTGGCCTCTTCTCTCTCTTCAGTTGTGGAGTTTATTCTATCAGTTATCAGTCTGATTTCTGGGGCTACTCAGGATGATTTGATAGTTATTTAGTTATGTTCACAGGACAAGATGAGACGAGAGTCCTCCTACTCTGCTGCCATCTCTGATGCCTCATTCACCTAATTTTTCTAAACCTTGGTCTCCTCACCTGAAAAAATATATATTGTAAATGTTCTGTCTATATCCTAAGACCATTGTAAGAGCAAAAATACAAAATTAAAATCAGATAATGTCCATTAAGTCAGTAGCATCATCAAAAGTGGTAGTTTAGGTCTCTGAATTATGCAGTTTAGTTGGAATTGAAAATGGGAAAGGCACTGGACTGGATATTGAAAAAGCTGAGTTATATTCCTGTCTGTACCTCTACGTGTATCACTTCACCATTCTGAGACTGTATTGATAATTTGTAATACTTTATTATCATTATTGCTTCTTTAATATTTATTTGCCTTGAAACATTTTTCTCACACAAGAGTGCCTCATTTCTTTTGGAGAATGAACTTTCCCTTAATAGGTGTGGTCCCTGTGGGATGGTAAATCCAGGTCCTCCTACCACAGAACAACAGGCAGATACCTCCTCTTATTACCTCTACACAGCCATGAGACCAGTATGTGACCCAAGCTCAGCCTATGTGCTGCTCTTGCCCAAAGTTTTGATTTCTGATCAAGGAAGACATGAATGGAGGTGTTGCTTGAACCCCATTGCACCCTTCCTAAGAGAGCACCCCATAGTTTTTACCTTCTAGCTTTCCAGAATTGCCTTCTTCCCTTGTGGATCCTCCAGTTTTCCTCTCAATTCTGTGAACTCCTCAGATCTTTCTGTTTCAAACCCAGCTCATTATTCTTCATTATATGTACTCTTCTTCTTCTGTAGTAATTGCAGTCCAAGTTTTAGTTTGGTACATTGCCATCCAAAATAAAACTCATATTTCTCAAGTCCTTTAGGCAGCTAGATTGGATTGTATGATTAAGTTCTGGCCAATGCGATGTCAGCTAAAGTTATATATATATATATATATATATATATATATATATATATATATATATATATATTCTAAAAAGTGTCCTCAAGAAGAAAGGCCATTCATTCTTTTTCCTCCCTTTTTCCCACTGATTAGAAAGTAGGCATAATGCCTGGAGCTCCAATCAGCATCTTATACCATAAGGTAATTTCTGGGATGAAAGTTCTGCATGATGAAAGGATCTTGGTTCCCTGATCAGAGCACTCTCTGAGACTTGGCTTGATTATTTTGAAAATTCTTGAACTTAAGAGGAAGAATAAACTTCTGTCTTTATTATTAGGGTTGGTATTTTTGTTCTTTGCACTGATCCTAACATATTCACCACTTCGTTTCAGTTAGCCATGGTTACTGTCTATTGCTTATGCCTCTTTCAGGTGAATGTGATTGAAAATTCAATTCAAACTGGCTTAACCAATAGTAGAAAAATATTGGCTTATAGAACTTCAAAGGCCTGAAGTAGCCAAGGATCCAGGCAAAATCCAATCAATCATTTCAAACAATGTAACAAGAGACCAAATTTTCTCTCCCATCTAACTTTCCACATTTCAACTTCATTTTCAGTTTCCGTATGTTGATTGTCTTGTATCTGCAATAACTTCCTATGAAATGGTGAGAATGGCTGAAGCAGTTTAAGACCTTACATTTCATGCCACACCTCCTCACTGAGGAAGGAGAAAGGGTTTCCTGCAGTAGTCTCAAAAAAAAAAAAAAAAAAAAAAGACGATGCTTCCCTCCCTCTCTCCATTCTTCTCTCCCTCTCTTCTTTCCTTCCTTCCTTCCTTCCTTCCTTGCTTCCTTCCTTCTTTTTTCTCATCTTCCACCCCACTCAATAACTGACAACAAATCTCAGGAAATGTACCTTTATATTTCATTGGTTCTAATAGGCTTACAAGCCTGTCCCTGAGCCAATTACTGTAGACAAGGAATTAGAAATATTTATTGATTTCTGTTAATCATGCTGCACTCCTGAGACTAGAAAGTGGGTCATTCCCACACAAACCATGTATCTTGGAGTAGGTGAGGTGGTTCCCAAAGCAAAAGGTGGATTTATTTGTCTACAGGAGAGGAATACGAATATTTATCCTGCCTACCTAAAAAGATTTTTATGATGATTAAATCCAATAACTCAGGTGAGGTTGTTTTGAAGATTATGAATTACTACATAAATATGAGATTCTATTATTGGTATTAGAGTGGATTGCTCTTTCTCTTTTTTTCCCACTGAACTTTTTTGAATTTGTGGTACTCTGTTACAAGCAATAGATTTCCTCAATTTTTCAAGGCAAACATTTATGATATTATACTTTAATCCTCTCAATTACAACTGAAAATAATCTCTTCCATTTCCTCTGATTATAGTTTCATAACTACAATGGCATGGCCTTTTTCTTGCACTGCAGTTTTTAGATGAACTTTACTAATTCAAATTTCTTGGGATAAGAATATAACTAGAGGGATGCCTGGGTGGTTCAGTAGATTAAGTATTTGCCTTTGGCTCAGGTCATGATCCCAGAGTCCTGGGGTAGAGCCCCACATTAGGCTCCCTGCCCAGCGGGAGTCTTCTTCTCCCTTTATCCCTTACCCTGCTCATACTCTCTTTCTCTCTCTCTCACTCTTTTTGTCTCTCAAATAAATAAATAAAATCTTAAAAACAAAGAATATAACTAGAAACTAAGAGTAAACAGGTGTCACTGCCCTCTACTCAAGTTCCATTTTACAGCCCAAATATTCATTTAAAATAAAGATATAAATGTATTATACATGGAATTAAAATTCTTCAAAGGCTCCCCAACATTTTGGGGTAAATTCAAGCATAGTTCAGGTGGCCGCGTGTCATGGGGTTCTGACTACCACTTCACATCCATTTCCCATCTCTCTCTCCTTGCTCTTTTCTGAGGTCTTAATGAGCTTCTCTAGGCTCTTCCCTGTGCCACAGTCTCTCTGTGAGCCAGAGCATTGCCTTAATATTCCTTTTGCCTATAAAACCCATGCCAGTCCTACAGCACCTGCCAGCACCAGCCATAGTTCCACCAATTTATTAATCCTCATACTTATTATCACAGCTTAAATATAATTTTCTTGGATCAGCTTTCTGTCTGGAGCTGTGAGACCTAAATGAGTCTCCCATTATCTGGCTCACTAGCATATTATGCTTCTGTTTTCATGAATGCTGATAGTCAATTATTTAATTCTTGGGATTCCTAATATTTCCCTAAAACTTTGAGTCATAAGCATGTATTTTTCCACTGTATCCCCCAAAAATAACACAGTGTCCAAAACATAATGGTACGAAATAAACATGTATTAAAACAGTTAACTGATGAATCAATGAAGGCTTACAGAGTTTATTCCTAGAAATGAAAATTAAATTAAATTACATAATAAAATTATATTAAAATTACATAATAAAATGTAATATCACAAATAACCACCTACTAACAGAAAAGTGAACAGGAACTTTGATAAAGGTTTCAGAGTATGAAGAATATTTGAACATTAAGTTATAGTTCTGACATCTTCAGTTTGATAGGCTGTGTTCACAACTGTGATCTTCACCTTTTAGAATCTGAACATGTTACAATTTGTTTGATTTCATGATGTCTCACCTTTTAAAATGATTTCCTTCTAATACAAGGGATTAAGGATTATTTCTTCTTTTGATAACATTTATCAGCATTCCCTGAGATAACTGATAAGTCCCTGGGCTCAAAAAGCTCAGCACTGATATTCACTCAGTGAAAACTTAAGATATCTATAATCCAAGAAACTCCCCAAATCCAGCCTGGGAGGTGTGGATCCATGTCTTGGTTCTTTGATCTTAGACCTCATGGGGGAGGACAGCAAAGAGATAAAAATGGGAGTGCAGGAACAAGCAGCCCAGAGCAGATCATAAAAGAAGTCCAGGGCATTAACAGACCTTGAAGTTGTCATTAATTTCAGTTCAAAATAAGACAGTTTGTCAAATTTCTGCCTCTAAAAAAGGATAGAAGGGGTTTCTAACCCTATGACAGGAATTCAACCATGATGGATGGATGTTTTTGAAAAACCATAAAGAGACAATCTGAAGAGTAAGGTTGACTCAGGTTAATCTTTCAGGAGTCTCTTGTGACCCTCTAAATCTATTTTAGAAGAGAAGCATTTTAAGTTGATTTAGTGAGATGGCTAAAACTTAATTAGTTATCAAATAATTACCTAATGGACGCTTTTTGAGATATAAGGTTGAACCATAGCTCTAGCTGCAATGCAATTAATTTTAAATTTTATAAGTCATAAAAGGTAATCATAGTCCTACGAATCGACTAGTTAGGAAGATGATATTTAGATGCTGTGCTGACACCAAGACACCTTAAGCAGGTTAATTAGGTGGCAATTAGTAAGAAGAGCGTTAATTTGCATACTAGTCTTATATTATGCAAATGAAATTACATTTTAATTAATGGTTAAGAAACCAAACAATTCAAAATGTATGGGCAATAATAGCTATTGGCATGTTCACAGAAGCCAAAGAAATACTCTCCTAAATGGAAAATTTTGATCTTGCTCTCAATTCAGTAAGGTTATGACCATTTTCTCCTTTCTGTGCATGAATTTAGAAGTGCAGCCCTATATTTTAGAGTTGACGCTTGCCATACCAAAGGTAATTTATAATAGTATATGCTAGGATTATGTATGAAAGAAGAAACTCATGGTTCATTTACTTTCTTCTCTCCTTTAGCACAGGGAGAAACTAGTACTGAAAAAGTACAAGCAATTTGGCTAAGTGTAAATGCTTAATTAGAGAAAAATCTGGATGAGGATTTCAAAGTGCTGATATGAGGATACTTCCCACTATATATAGCCAACAGTAAAATATTATTTACCATCTTCAACAGAAGAGTATAAGTTTTAAGAGTCGTTGTAGAGTTACTCCTATTTAGGTCTCACACTTATTAGCTGTGTGACCTAAGGCAAGTTAACTTATCTAAGCTTAAATTGCCTAACCTGTCAAATGAGGATGAGTACTTACTTCATCATTCATTTGGAAGTATTTATTAAAATAAGCTATAGAGTGTTTGGCTCAGTGACTAGCACATTGTGAGCACCCTCAAATCATTAGCTATTGCTATTAGCACTGGTGTCATAAAAAAAATAAGTTGGTATAATATGAGGAGCTCAGAAAAGTAATCCTTTTCCCTCCCAAGAAGTCACATTGCTTAAAATTCTCTTATCAAAGATCATTTATTTTTTACTTTTGGTTATATGCAATGGAAGCAATGGCAGTTTACTTTATTTTCAGCTAACACCTTAGTGGGAATCAACGTTCTAGAGATAACTGAAGACAGGGGGTTCAGTGACTTCAGACTGCTGGGATAAAATGCATGAGTGAGTCAGAGGCAAAGAAAAATGGAATACAGGAATGTTGGAAAGAGAAATAGGACACAAGGTAAATGTTACTGTCTTTATCATTTTGCCAAGAATGTCTCACTGGGAAAAATCTAGGTCAAAAGCTTGCCTCTAGGGGTAGAGCCATTGACATAGGAATTATTGGGTTTGATGGTTTTATTTTCAAGCTGTGTAAATATACACAAAGATAAATAGTGATTTTTGATTATTTTGACCAATATAAATTACTTGGCTAAAACCATACACAGTTGAGGCAAGGGAATTGGGTTGGTCATGCTTCTGTTTTTGCCTGAATTATCAGTATAAATTCAGTTTCCACTGCTGGCAAGGAACTGATGTATTATAAAGAACTTTGCCCATGAGTGAAAGTGACAGAGGAGAAATGAGCAGCTGAGGCTTTGCAGTGTTTTCTCTGCACATGTAAGAAACCAACCATTTAAAAATCTTGTAAAAACCATGACTTACATGATTGTAACAATGGATTAGGTTCAAGAAGGGATAAGGGGAAGTTGGCACAGGAACTCTGTAAAGAGAGTTGCACAATTTGAACAATGCATGTATAACTGCACTTTCACTTGACTTTTATACTGCTCAAGGCCAAATCAAACTGGAGTTTTAAATGTGGCTGCTTCCCTCACTTTATTCCACCTTTTCGGCTTTCTTCAAGTCCGACCACTCTGCAGATTCTTCAAGTGTACCTCATGCCAAATTCCTTTTTAGAACACTGTATCACTCAGAAAACTTCCCTGACTGAAACAACTAACAAGGTACTATGGTAGTCCCTGTTTTCCTGATACTTATGCCCTGTGTAATCCTCTCACCTATAGTATGGACAGGGTCTGTGGTTTGCTTCCTACCTGTAGAATACGGCAAGTCACTGCTGTGATTATGTTACACAAATCATAACATTCGTTGTATTAAGAGTCTCTTTGCTGGCTTAAATGAGGTAAGTGGCTATATAGGGGAGATGAGGCAAAGAACTGAGGAGAGTCTCCAGGCAAAAACCAGCTAGGAAGTAAGGTCAGCTTCCAAGGGACAACCAGTAAGAAACTGAATCCCTCAGTTCTGTATCACTTAAAAACCTGAGTCCTGCTAATGGCTGCAGCACCTTTAAAGTGGATCTTTCCCCAGATAAGCCTTCAGATGAGAACTGGCCCTAGCTGACACCTTGATTGCAGCATTGTAGGGCATCCAGCTAAGCTAACTTTCTCATGGCCTACAAAACTGTGAGATAATAAGTGTGTGCTATTTTAATCCACTGTCTGTGATAATATTGTTATGCAGCCATAGATAACTAACACAGCGATACTGGGTAAATTATTATAAAAATTATCATTTTTAATACATTCCTGAGCTGCCAAAAAAGTAAGAAACTCATAGACCTGAAAAACAAAGTAAAACTAAGAAATTAGGGGATAGAGACGTCTGGGTGGCTCAGTGGTTGAGCGTCTGCCTTTGGTTCAGGGCATGATCTCATGGTCCCGGGCATGAGTCCCACATCAGGCTCCCAGCACGGGGCCTGCTTCTCCCTCTGCTTATGTCTCTGCCTCTCTCTCTGTGTCTCTCATGAATAAGTAAATAAAATCTTTAAAAAATTAGGAGATAAACTAGCCTTAAATCCAGATTTTACTATGAGGAATTATTTTGTGTCCTAGAAATGTTGAGTTTTGCTTTGACTATTTCATTGGGCACTGAGAGAACATAAAACAAAATAAAAAATGTAGGGCTTTGCCACATAGGGAAATATAATAAGGTACCCTTGAAGAAAGCTAGCTACATCTGCTAGGTAAGGAAGAATAAAAAAATATGAAAAAAAAAAAAAGAAGAAGAAGAAGAGTACCATAAAGAACATTACTTCTCTCAGACTTGGCACTTAGTGGAATAAAAACAAATAATCTCTTCTAAGAATTCATAAGTGCAAGTCGTTACCATGTAGGTTTTTGATCTTACCTTATATAGTCTGAAAAGTCTCAAATAGAAAAGTTAGTTTAAGCAAAATAGATTGTACTATAGGAGATGGTTAGAAGTAAATGATAATCCTGAATTTAAATAGATAAAATTTCAAAGGAAATGAGCCATCATAATTTAAAAATTGCAAAAACATACAAGGAAATAAAATATAGTGAGAGAGAACTAGAGAAACAACAGTGATACAAATAGAAACACAAAAAATTTCAGATACAAATAATTTTAGTTATAGATGTTAAATAATGATGTTTAATATATTTTAAGACAATATAAAATTTGAAAATATGAGCAGAGAACAAAAAATAAATAAATAACTTTGAAAGATAACAAAACTGACTTTCTAGAAATGAATCACATTAAGCACATTAGGTGAAGAGAAATTCATGAACTAGAAAATAGTTCTGAAGAGATATATTCACAATGCAATCCAGTGAAGAGAAAAAAAGATTGAAGATTTACTGACACAGAGAAAAGAATTGAGTAGATCTAACATATGACTGTATTATATGTATGTCTGTATAAAATATGGCACAAAATATATAAAATATTATATTGTATATATATATTTATATATAAAATAGTAGCATGCAATTAAAACAGTACTTTAGGAATATATATGCCCTTAAACCTAAATTATAAACAAGAAATGTTTCACAATTTATAATCAGAGGAGCTAGTATATGAAGTAATCAAAGTTACTTTAAAATAAATTTGAAGTAGCAGGAAAGAAAGATCATAGTCAAAAATTAATGGAATAAAAAATAAACAGAGAGGATCAATAAATCCCAAACAGGAGTATCTTTAAAAGATTATGAGCTTGATGTTAGCAAAATTCAGTAATCCAGATGTTGGCAAAAATGTGAAGAAATGATCCCTTTCACTACTTTTTTATAGTCCCCATATGAGTGAAACCATATAATGATTGTCCTTCTCTGATTGACTTACTTCACTCTGCATAATACCCTCCAGTTCCATCCACCTCAAAGCAAATGGTGAGTATTCCTTTTTTATAATGGCTGAGCAATATTCCATTATATGTATCTATATAATGGAATATATAAATCATATATATGATATGTATATATGATATATATATATGATGGGCAGGGGGATGGGGTGAATGGGTGACGGGCACTGAGGGGAGTACTTGACAGGATGAGCACTGGGTTATACTATATGTTGGCAAATCGAACTCCAATAAAAAATACCCAAAAATATGTGAAGAAGTGAGAACCCACATTACTAATAAATTTACAAATTACTATAACTGTTTTAGGTAGCATTTGATTATTCCACATTGAAATTGAGTATATTCATGCTATAAAAGTCAATTATTCCATTTGGATATATATTCCTTAGGAAGAAATATGACATTGGGGTTCCTGGGTGGTACAGTTGGTTGAGCATCCTACTCTTCAGCTCAGGTTGTGATTTCAGGGTCATGAGACCAAGCCCAACATTGGGCACCCCACTCAGTGAAGAGTCTGCTTGAGATTCTTTCTTCTCCTCTGCACCTCCCACTCATGTTATTTCTCTCTCCCTTTAAAATAAATAAATCTTTTTAAAAAAGAAGTATTACATCTCATAACTTTATGCCTGAGGAAAAAATCTTGTAGATATTATCAGGTGGCATGTACAAGAATGTCCATAGCAGCAGTGTCAATAAAAACAAAAAAATTAAAATAATTAGAATTACCACCAATAATAGAATGAATAATTAGTTTGAGGATTTATTGAGTGGAAAAATGAATGGACTGCTAGTACATGCATTAACCTGGCTTAACCTTAAAAAGATGTTCATGCCTAAATTTTAACATTGTGGAGAAAAAAAAGCATATCTCAGAATAATATAGTAAGAGA
This sequence comes from Vulpes vulpes, assembly GCF_048418805.1. Lineage (NCBI taxonomy): Eukaryota > Metazoa > Chordata > Mammalia > Carnivora > Canidae > Vulpes > Vulpes vulpes. Next base: position 66,906,759 of record NC_132787.1, read on the forward strand.
TTTTAAAACAAAAATAGAGCAAAACTAAATAATATATTGCTTAGGAATACCTAAGCACATGTTAAAACCTATAAAAAGAGTGGGAAAATGGTTAACAGAAAACTAAGTATTGTTTATCCAGCAAAGCTGTCATTCAGAATAGAAGGAAACATAAAGAACCTCCAAGATAGGCAAAAACTGAAAGAACATGTGACCACCAAACTTACTCTGCAAGAAATATTAAGGAGGACCCTGGAAAAGAAAGAAGAGCCCAAAGAAACAATCCACAAAAACAAGGAGTGAATAGGTAACACAATGATACTAAATTCCTATCTTTCAATATTTACTCTGAATGTGAATGGGCTAAATGATCCCATAAAAGACACAGGGTATCAGACTGGATAAAAAAGAAAGACCTATCTATATGCTGTCTACAAGAGACTCGTTTTGGATTTAAGGACATCTCCATTCTGAAAATGAATGGGTGGAGAACCATTTACCATTCAAATGGTCCTCAAAAGAAAGCTGGGGTAGCAATCCTCATATCAGATAAATTAAAGTTTATCCCAAAGACTGTAGTAAGAGATGAAGAGGGACACTATATCATACTTAAAGGGTCTATCCAACAAGGACACCTAACAATCATGAATATTTATGCCCCTAATGTGGGAGCTGCCAAGTATATCAGTCAATTAATAGCCAAATTAAAGACATACTTAGATAATACACTAATAGTAGGAGACTTCAACACAGCACTTTCAGCAAATGATAGATATTCTAAGCAGAACATCACCAAAGAAACAAGGGCCTTAAATGATACACTGGACCAAATAGATTTCACAGACATATACAGAATTTTCCATCCAAATAAAACTGAATACACATTATTTTCAAGTGCACATGGAACTCTCTCCAGAATAAACCACATACTGGGTCACAAATCAGGACTCAACAGATACCAAAAGATTGGGATTGTCCCCTGCATATATTCAGACTACACTGCTTTGAAACTAGAACTCAATCACAAGAAGAAATTTGGTAGAAACTCAAATACATGGAGGTTTAAGAGCATCCTACTAAAAGATGAATGGGTCAACCAGGAAATTAGACAAGAACTAAAAAGATTCATGGAAAAAATGAAAATGAAGATACAACTGTTCAAAATTTTTGGGATACAGCAAAAGTGGTCCTAACAGGGAAATACATTGCAATACAAGCCTCCCTAAAAAAATCAGAAAAAACTCAAATACACAAGCTTACCTCACACCTAAAGGAACTGGAGAAAGAAGAGCAAGTAAAACCTACACCAAGCAGAAGAAGAGAGACAATAAATATTCAGGCAAAACCCAAAGAAATAGAGGCCAGAAGAACAGTAGAACAGATCAACAAAACAAGGAGCTGGTTCTTTAAGAGAATTAATAAAATACATAAACCTATAGCCAGCCTAATTAAAAAGAAAAGGGAAAAGACCCAAATTAATAAAATCAGGAATGAAAGAGAAGAGACCACAAACAATACAAAGAAAATACAAACGATTTTAAAAACGTATTATGAGCAGCTATATGCCAACGAATTAATCAATCTAGGAAAAATGGGTGCATTTGTGGAAAACCACAAATTACCAAAACTGGAACAGGAAGAAATAGAAAACCTGAACAGGCCAATAACCAGGGAGGAAATTGAAGCAGTCATCAAAAACCTCCCAAGACACAAAAGTCTAGGGCCAGATGGCTTCCCAGGGGAATTCTATCAAATGTTTAAAGAATAAATAATACCTATTCTACTAAAGCTGTTCCACAGGATAGAAAGGGACAGAATACTTCCAAATTCATTTTATGTTGCCAGCATTACCTTGATTCCAAAACCAGACAAAGATCTCACCAAAAAGGAGTATTATAGACCAATATCCCTGATGAACATGAATGCAAAAATTCTCAACAAGATATTAGCCAATAGGATCCAACAATACATTAAGAAGATTATTCATCATGACCAAATGGGATTTATCTGGGATGCAAGGTTGGTTCAACACTCGTAAAACAATCAACATGATAGAGCACACAAGAGAAAAAAGAAGAACCATATGATCCTCTCAATAGATGCAGAGAAAGCATTTAACCAAATACAACATCCATTCCTGATTAAAACTCTTCAAAGTGTAGGGATAGAGGGAACATTCCTCAATATCATAAAAGCCACTTATGAAAAGACCACAGTGAATACCATTCTCACTGGGGAAAAACTGAGAGCCTTTCTCCTAAGATCAGGAACATGATAGGGATGTCCACTCTCACCACCACTATTCAACATAGTACTAGAAGTCCTAGCCTCAGCAATCAGACAACAAAAAGAAATAAAAGGCATTCAAATTGGCAAAGAATTTCACAGATGACATGACACTGTATATAGACAACCCAAAAGACTCCACCCCAAGATTGGTAGATCTCATACAGCAATTCAGCAATATGGCAGTATACAAAAACAATCCCCAGAAATCAGTGGCATTTATATACACTAAAACTGAAGAAAGAGAAATTAAGGAATCAATTCCATTTACAATTGCACCCAAAAGCATAAGATACCTAGGAATAAACCTAACCAAAGAGGTAAAGTATTTGTACCCTAAAAACTACAGAACACTCCTGAAAGAAATTGAGGAAGACACAGAGGGAAAAACATTCCATGCTCGGATTGCAAGAATAAATATTTTGAAGTACCATGGGCTTTCTTCACAGAGTTGGAACAAATAATCTTAAGATTTGTGTGGAATCAGAAAAGACTCTGAATAGCCAGGGGGATACTGAAAAAGAAAACCAGAGCTGGAGGCATCACAATGCTGGATCTCAAGTTGTACTAAAAAGGTGTAATCATCAAGACAGTGTGGTACTGGCACAAAAACAGACACACAGACCAATGGAACAGAATACATAATCTAGAAATGGGCCTTCAACTCTATGGTCAACTAATATTCGACAAAGCAGGAAAAACTATCCACTGGAAAAATCACAGTCTCTTCAATAAATTGTGCCGGGAAAATTGGACATCCACATGCAGAAGAATGAAACTAGACCATTCTCTTACACCATACACAAAGATGATAAACTCAAAATGGATGAAAGATCTAAATGTGAGGCAAGAATCCATCAAAATCCTGGAGAAGAACACAGGCAACACTGTTTTTCAACTTGGCCACAACAACTTCTTGCAAGATACATCTATGAAGGCAAAGGAAACAAGGCAAAAATGAACTGTTGGGATTTAATCAAGATAAAAAGCTACACAGCAAAAGAAACAGTCAACAAAACTAAAAGACAACCTACAGAATGGGAGAAGATATTTGCAAATGACCTATCAGATAAAGGGCTAGTATCCAAGATACCTAAAGAATTTATTAAACTCAACAGGAAAGAAACAAACACCCTATCATGAAATGGGCAAAAGACGTGAACAGAAATTTCACCAAGAAGACATACACATGGCCAAAAAGCACATGATAAAATGCTCTGCATCACTTGCCTTCAGGGTAATACAAATAAAACCACAATGAGATACCACCTCACACCAGTGAGAATGGCGAAAATTAACAAGACAAAAAACAACAAATATTGGAGAGGAATTGGAGAAAGGGGAACCCTCTTGCACTGTTGGTGGAAATGCAAACTGGTGCAGCCACTCTGGAAAACAGCATGGAGGTTCCTCAAGAAGTTAAAAATAGAGCTACTCTATGATCCAGCAATTGCACTACTGGGTATTTACTCCAAAGATACAGATGTACTGAAATACTGGGACACCTGCAACCAATGTTCATACTAGCAATGTCCACAATAGCCAAACTGTGGAAGGAGCCACAAGGAGCCACAATGTCCTTGGACAGATGAATGGATAAAGAAGAAGTGGTATACACACACACACACACACACACACACAATGGAATATTACTCAGCCATCAGAAAGGACGAATACCCACCATTTGCTTCTATGTGGTTGGAACTGGAGGATATTAGGCTGAGCGAAGTAAGTCAATCAGAGAAAGACAATCATCATATGGTTTCACTCATACGGGGAATAGTATGATTATAAGGGAAAGGAGGGGAACTGAGTGGGAAAAATTTAGATGGAGACAAACCATGAGAAACTCCTACCTCTGGGAAACAAACGAAAGGTTGCAGAAGGGGAGGTGATTAGGGGTGGTTTGGGTAGCTGCATGATGGGCACTGAGGGGGGCACTTCATGGGATGAGCACTGTGTGTTATACTATATGTTGGCAAATCAAACTTCAATAAAAACAAGTGATAAAAAACAATTGCTGAAAGGAAGAAAAAAAGGAAAACTCAGGATTGTGGTCAGCTCTGGGAGTTGGAGTAGGAAAGATACACAGGAAGCTATAAGGTACAAATAATGTTCTTTTAATCTTGGTAGTCAGAATCAGATGGTCAGTGTGTAATTAACTTTAAAATAATAAAGACATATTTTAAACCTCTATTATAAGTGCAACAGATTTAAATGTTTTTGAATGTTGTATTGAAGTTGTATTCACTACCATTTGGAACAGGTTTCACTCTTCCCTCCCTGATCCTCCCTCTTGATTTTTGTTTATTTCTAAGTGCTCAGCCCAGTATGTAATTGGAGAGAAGCTTTGATACAATTCTAGATACTTTGATGAACTACCTATCTCTGGGCATTGCCACCATTTCCCAGGCACTGCTGACGTGCTGAGAGCTGGATAAGCACCAAAGCTGCCTCGTATGTAGACTTTGCAGTTTTCCTCTCTCCATAACAATTAGGTTCTCTGAAAAAAATTCAAAGAATGTCTTTTTCCCCTACTTACCTATACTTAGCCCCTCTGGATATCCAACAGCTTTGCTTTGCCCAATGAGTTTTAGTAAAAATAAAACCTGTATATTGTGCTAACATCTCTTCCCCAGAATTAAATGCAGAATCCATGGTGTGCACCAGGGGAAATATTTGAATCTAAAGAACTGAATTTACTCTGATTTTGCTTTACATCACAACTTTTTAAAAATAAATTGTGGACCATGCCACTCTGCTTTATTGGACCATACCATTCTGCTTCACTCCCTTTTTCCTTGGGGTACTTTTTCTTCTAGGGGATTTTAGTCTCTGACAAGCACTCTTCTTCTATCAAAAATGCCCAGAGCTTTCTAAATGTTGAAGAACAAATCTTTTTTAAAAATAGAAACCTGAAATATATGCAAAATACTTTGATCCATTATTTTCAGTAATAGCACATCAAAAATGTTCAAACTTCAGAGAATAGGGAATTAGTGAAATTAATTATGGAATATCCACATAATAGAATTTTTCCATATTAATATTGGCTAGGAGAACTTAAATAAATTAAAAGATGTCAATCATACAGGTTTAAGTGTAAATACAGGTTACATAGTATGAAGTCCTATTAGCAAGGTTGTTTGGGTGTATGTGTGTACCAGCATGCGTGTGAATGCTTGCAAACGTGTACACAAAGTTGTTAGCTGTGGTTATTTCTGGGCAGTGAAATTATGGGTAATAATTCCTTTCTATTAAAGAATGATATATAATTTATTTGATTTTTAGTTTTCCTTAAACAGTAACATTCCTTAAAGATATTAAAAGTTGAATTGTAATTTTTATAATCTGATGTATTTGACTTTAATAAACACATAAAAATTAATGCTTAAGTGTAGTTCCTATATCTGACCATTTTTATTAAATAGATGAGAAATGTTTTAAAATTAATAACAAAAATTCCAAACGGCAGTCATTCATTCAAAGATTTAGAAAACATTTGGGATCCCTGGGTGGCGCAGTGGTTTGGCGCTTGCCTTTGGCCCGGGGCGCGATCCTGGAGACCCAGGATCAAATCCCACGTCGGGCTCCCGGTGCATGGAGCCTGCTTCTCCCTCTGCCTGTGTCTCTGCCTCTCTCTCTCTCTGTGACTATCATAAATAAATAAAAATTAAAAAAAAAAAAGATTTAGAAAACATTTAATTTTAGTGTTGCTCAACATAAAAAAAGATACTTTCCGCTATTTAATTAAAAGACAACATTCTAATGCAAACACCGAGATTAGAATGACAACATCTTTTTTACGTTTGATTACATAAAAAAGACAGTAAGTCCTAGCACAAAAGTATTTTACTGATTCTGTTAATATTGATAACTAGGTGTTTTTGTCATTATTAAATGTACAAAAATACCCCAGAGAATTGGAATTAAGCAAATATCCTGATATCAGCCTTGCCTGACCATGACAATGTGTATTATTAATAATGCTTCTTATGTTTTTTTTTCCTTAGCAAGATCTTAATCAAGTCAAATATAGAAAACAAAAGATTCTAAAGCAAATATAGAAAACAAAAGATTCTAAAGATTCTATACAATTGTAACCCCACACCCAATTACACTTTTCTCAGATTGAGTGGATCTGGGGAGAAATTGAAAAACTTGCAGCTATGCATAGACACATTTTGCTATTGTGCAAGAATAGAAGGCGCCAAATTAAAATTGAAAGGGGGAGAAACTCATTTTAGAGCTTTGCCCATTGATGTGAGTTCAAGTAAATATCTACATTTTGTACTAGTATATTAGATGTTTGAGCCAAGCAGGTGACATATGTCCCGTGATCCAGGGCAAGCCCTGCCAGAATTTCCTATTAAACTGTCAGTCACCAAACACTAGATGTCAAAAAGGACAAAGCTGCACATTTTGTTTCCTAATTTGTTATTCTCCAGAATCACAGTACAAAATTCTCCCAAACATGAGTGTTTAGTAATCATAATAAAAAATGACCTAATTTGTCAATATGTAAATAAACATATCAGAGAAACACATACAATTGGGGAAATAAAACTTTTGTTCACCACTTATAAATATGTAAACATTAAAGTATGAATTAACAAAAATAAGTAATACTGTTCTCTATGTCTCTTGATAGTTCAAGACACAAACAAATTATTTTAGATAATAAGAAATACACTCCTTTTAGTTACCTGTTTTTAGGAAATTTTTTTTTTAAAAAAAGAACAAGTTGTAAGATGTTTAATTTGGATAGTCAATAGTTGTACAAGAAGTCATTCCATATTTACGAAGTCACTCAAAAAAGTCTTATTATTAGGCACTCTGCTATATACTAAATACACAATGGTAAGAAAAACAGAGAGAGTGTGCTTGTCTCTAGTGTAGTGGAGAAGGCAAACTATTTTCAGATAAACAAATCTGTAGTAAGTGTATATAGCAGGGTGGGATTTTTTCTTTCTCACTTGACTCCTTCCTTTCTTTTACATTTCCATCTTCACTACTCTGCCACTCAGTCATTTTTTTTTATTTGTGAGAAAATACATAAGTAATATAAAAAAGGAGCATAGAGATGGTTATAGCATAAATAGTGGCCAACCTTATTGGAATTATAAATGATTCCTTCTGAAAAAAATTTGGAAGAACCAGAACTACCTCCTAAACAAAACCAAGGAGCTGCTACTGTCCTATGTCCCTGAGGACAGAAGCACAGAGCAGGGTGGGTATAAAAGATGGTGTTTTGATGGGATGAAAGCAAAGGAAGGGAGACCCTTAGAATGGAATTCCAAGATACCCAGCTAGGATGTAGGCAATACAGTGAATAACCTCTTTGTATATCACATCTGGTTTCCATGCAATAAAAAATACAATATTTTTCTTAGTTTTATATCAAGCATTGAAGGCATACCTTAAAGGCAAAAAATGCCTAGTCAGAAGTAAATAGCTAAGACTGAAATTAGTGGGTTAAAGCTAGAGAAGTGGGAGTGACCTCTGAGGAAGGAGTGTTTCAGCTAGAGACCCAAAAGGTGAGAAGATTTCATTAGACAAATAACACTGAGTGTACTTTTACAAAAGTTAAGAGTGAGATAGAGAAGGACAAGTTTAGGAACTAAAAATGCTGGGAGTTAGGAAGACAGGAACAAGTCAGGAATCAGACAGGGACAAGGAGCCCAGACAGGGACGAGAGTCAGACAGGGACAAGACTGTGCAGTGCCTCGAGGACTATATTCAGGACTTTATTCTTTACCTTGAGAACAATGGGAATCCTTTGAAAATTGCAAGAAAGGATGCGACAAGATCACTGAAACAATATATCAATACAATCATTTCTTTCACCACAGATGAAGAGCACTACAGAAGGAGCTATGAGTAGAGGCAGGTAGGCGAAGTGGGAGACTATAGCATTGTCCAAGAGAGGTAATGGCCACTTGTTAGCAGTAAAGATAAAGAAAAGTAGACTCAGGGACACCTGGGTGGCTCAGTGGTTGAGCATCTGCCTTTGGCTCAGGGCATGATCCCGGGGTCCTGGGATCCAGTTCCACAACAGGCTTCCCACATGCAGCCTGCTTCTCCCTCTGCCTACGTCTCTGCCTCTCTCTCTCTCTCTGTCTCTCTTGAATAAATAAATAAAATCTTTAAAAAAAAAAAAAAGAAAAGTAGACTCAAGAAGGTGTTTTAGAGGTTAATTTGACCTGAATGAATTGAGGATATGGAGTGTCGGAGCAAGGGAGGGCATAAACATGATTCATCACTCCTGCCATGTGAATTTGGATAAATGTTGGTGCCATTGGGTGATATGGAGAAAATAAGGCCAGAGTAGGTGTGACAGGGAGATCTTTAGGACAAACTTGAATACACTAAGTTGAGATGCCTTTGACATAAGATATCCAAATAGAAATGTTGACTCTGGAGCAGAATATTCAGGTCAGGATTTGTGGGTATGAAGTCAAGAGTAGAAGCAATCACATGGGGAAAATGTTGAGATCTGGGACATGGCTGCTGTCCAGGCAGCACCTGTATAGGCTGATGCTCAGACACTAAGTAAGAAGCCAATGGAAGAATAATCCAAGAGTTTCAATACAGGTTCTGCTCACTCTCCTTTTCTCTGCTGCCTCCTTACAACCTCCATAAGATCCTGCCTAGACATTAAGGATTACTTGAATAGGGTTGTTTGAAACTCCTAAAGCTTAACTTAAAATAATAATTCATCCATGAATTCACTTAAAGTAAGAGGCAGAGCACATTTGCTAAATAAAAAAATAGGACCAAATACATGTAAAAAATTCAGTTAAAAACTGTGGGTAGATAAAAAGATGTGATAACAAATATCCAGTAAGTTCTTCCTTTGTAAGACCTACTATTCTGAGTATTTTATATATAATAACTCATTTAATCCTCAAAACAACCCCATGAGTTAAGTAAAATTGTTCTCTTCATTTCACAGTTGAGAAAATGGAGGAATAGGGTGACTCTGTAACTTGCCCAGCTGTTGAGTAATAGATCTGGTATGTGAAATCAGGCAGATTGGCTTTGGAACCCATACATTCAGTCACTACACTATTATGTAAAATAAGGATTGATATGTCTTATGATCTAGCTGAGAATATAATATATAAAACATCCCAGAAAGGGTACAATGAATTGTAAAGTATTTAGTTACTTAGATCTAGGAAGCTCATGAGATTCATCAGATATATGAAGTTTAAATTCTGAAATGACTAAGGGTGATATATCAGGAGAGGCTAAGATAAGCTGCAATAGCTATCAACTCCAAAATATCAGCCACTTGATGAAGCAAATGTTTATTTGTTATTAACACTATATTTCCAACATGAGCATGCAGGGGACATCTGCTCATTGTTGTCACTCAGGAACCTGGCAGGCAGAGGCTACATCTTGACATGGGCTTCTACAGTCTCTCAGAAGGGGAATATTAAGTAGGAAATCATGCTTAAGCTTTTAAAATATCCACAGAAAACAGAAAAACATCACTATAAACTCTGATCACATTTCATTGGCCAAAGCCAGTTATATGGCCACACCTAACTTTAAGTGGATAGAGAGGTAAGATAAATGACATATTTTCAATGTCCATATAGACTACCTCATTGGACTCACTATACATGCTCATGATAGTGTCTCCCATTGAGAGACAACCAACCTACAGCTAAAAGAGAAGATGGTGATTTCCTTCTATAGTATTTCCTTCTCTTGTTTCCTTCTATTGGATGCACTTCCAGCACAACACTTAGAGGATCTCAGAAAACCGTCACCTGTTGGATGCCACTGGAAGTCAAGGACATTGATTATAAAAGAAAAAAAGTGCTCCAAGACTCCAAGATGTAATACTGGATATCAATTCAAAGACAAAAGGAAAAAGATAAAAGCAAAAATGAATATATTAAAATGTAGAAAACAATAATCAATGTATCTAAAATATGTTTCCCATTCCCAGTAACAAGATGCATTTTACTATTGCTATCGTCCTTAGGAAGTAATGGCATAGATTTAAAAGGAGGAGAAACCCAGTCTGACTGATTCCAAACTTAATGAGGGAAAAGTTAAATTCTGCTGCCATACCACTTTTCTGCACTTTTAAAATCACATATATTTGAAGGAAAGAGTCCTTCCAAATTCTTATTACCCTAGGATACTTGAACACATAACAATCAGAGTTTTACTGAACATTATGGACTATGGATCCTTTTACCATCCAGTTCCAAGAGGTCAGCAAATGACTATGAGATAACATAATTGCTACGTTGCAACTAAGAGAGAAAGGTTGAGTAAGACTGAGCAAATGAAGGTTCTAATTAAACATGTTTAAATAAAGCAGTGTTGACTTCTTACCCCAATGTAAAGGGCCATACTAACATTTTACATGAAACTTTGTATTGCAATCTGACTTAATAGTTGGTCACAATAATAATAATATAAATACTTACAATTGTAAAGAGAAAAAAAAGTAAAAGTAAAAATAAACATAAAAATGTTCTGGTTTCTGGTTCCAGCTTGGAAATTGCCATTCCATCCAACAACGACAAATAAATAAATAAAATAAACAACAAATAAAAAGCAGAACAAAACAAAGCGCACGCACACACACACACACACACACACACACAACCCTGAAAAAAATCAATAGCTCTTTTTATTTTTAGATCTATAAAAGAAGTGAGGTCACAGGGCAAAACACCCTAGGGCAAATTGGAGAGTTAGATAGGCAATTACAGAGAATCCAACATCCCTGAGGAGAAATCTCCACTCATTTTTGTATGTTTTACCTCTAGGAAATCAAACAGGTTCTCAAAGTAAATATTGGAGAAAAATCTTAGTGTGTTTCTGGAAGCAGGTGAAGGAAAGGAACCATTTTGAAATATGTCAGAGCACTCTCTTCTTAACAAGGAGAAACTGATTCATTCATTCTTTTAGGAGAAACTAATTAACCGGAACCTAGCCTCCTGGTGTTTTATCAGCTCCTAATGACCTAAGGGAAGGGCAACACCTAGGTAGGTCTCCCACTCTAGCTAACCTGTCCCATCTAAGGGGAGGAGAAAAAAAAAAAAAAACCTGAGAAGTTCACAGTCCAGAGGCACACTAAAAGACTGAAATCTAATCATAGGACTATAGAGTATTTCCTTTCTCCTCACAACTAACTACCACATTATTAAAGACCTACATAGAGCAGAGGGAAAAAAAATGACAAATCCAACACCTATTCATGGTAAAAACTCTCAATGAAATGGTAACAGATAATTTCCTTAACTTAATAAAGAATACCTACAAAAACCTACAGGAACATTATATATAATGATGAAAAACTAGAAGGTTTCCAAATAAGATCAGGAATGAGGCAAGAATGTTTCTTCTCACTACTTATTTCAGTAGTGGACTAGAATTTCTAGCTGTTGCAATAAGACCAGAAAAGGAAATAAAATGTATATAAATTGGGAAGAAAGAAATAAAACTCTCTGTTTACAAATGACATGATGGTCTAAGGAAAAAAAAAAAAAAAGCCCAGGGCACCTGGGTAGCTCAGTCAGTTAAGCCTCTGCCTTTGTTTTAGGTCATAATCCCAGGGTCCTAGGATCAAGCCCAGCATGGGACTCCTTCCTCAGTAAGGAAACTGCTTCTCCCTCTCCTTCTGCCTGCAACTGCCCCTTGCTATGCTCTCTCTCTCTGTCAAATAAATACATAAAATCTTAAAAAAAAAAATCCGAAAGATTGCTGAAAATCTCCTGCAACAGTTACACTAAGGTTGCATGATATAAAGTTAATATAAAAGTTAATCACTTCCCAGGCAACCCGATGGCTCAGCGGTTTAGCGCCGCCTTTGATCCAGGGCATGATCCTGGAGTCCCAGAATTGAGTCCCACGTCGGGCTCCCTGCATGGAGCCTGCTTCTCCCTCTGCCTGTGTCTCTGCCTCTCTCTCTCTCTCTCTCTCTCTCTCCGAACAAATAAATAAAATTTAAAAAAAAGTTAATCACTTTCCAAATAGCGACAAAAAAGTGGAATTTGAAATTAAACACACAATACCATTTACATTAGCACCCCTCAATATAAAAGTTTTAGGTAAAAATTTAAGAAAATATGTAAAAGGTCTATGTGAGAAAAACTACAAGGAAGAAAACCAGAGAGTACAACACAAAACCATAAAAATCTTGGAAGATAACAGGAGAAAACCAAATGGCCTTGGCTATGGTAATGACTTTATAGATAAATGCCAAAGGTATAACAGCATATAAATAACTTTTAAATCTGTTATAGAATTCTTAAGAAGCATTAAAAAGAAATTATTTTAAGTCTATGTTAATATATGTGCGATACAAAAAGATCATTTATGCTATCAAATAAACAAAGAAAGGACACAGCAGGTTATAAATTATTACGGTTTTTATATGGGAATGAAGCTAAGTTGTTATCAATTTAAAACAGATTGTTATAACTTTAAGATATCTAAAGTAACTGCAGTGTTATCACAAAGAAATTTTCTATACAATATATACAAAGGGAAATAAGAAAGAATAAAACATATGACTGCAAAAGTCAATAAAATATAAAAGAAGGGAACAAGAATAGAGGGAGGACAAAAAAGCTTTAAGACATACAGAAAGCAATTAACAAAATGTCAATAGGAAGTCCTTCTCTATCACAAATTAGTTTAAATATAAACAGATTAAATGCACTAATTAAAAGACATAGGTATGAATTAAAAAAAAAAAACAAGATCCAACTATGTGCTGTCTACAAGAGATTCATTTTAGATCTAAAGACATACATAGGCTAAATAGAAAAGGCAGAAAAGGTAATTTAATGAAAATTGGAACCTAGAGAGAGCAGGAGTGTATCAGACAAAGTAGACAGTAAGACAAAAACTGCCACAAGACTCAAGATTATATAAAGATAATAAATTAATTTACCATGAAGATATAACAATTATAAATATGTATACACCAAACATTAGAGTTCTCAAATATACAAAGCAAACATTGACAAAACCCAAGGGAGAAATAGAGAGCAGTACAATAATGAAGATTCTAATACTCTACTTTCACTTACAGATAGAAAAACCAGATAGAGAATTTGCATAAAGGGTACCTGGGTGGCTCAGCGGGTTGAGAATCGACCTTCAGCTCAGGTCATGATCCCAGGGTCCTGGGATGGAGCCCCACATCAGGCTCGCTGCTCAATGGGGAGCCTGCTTCTCCTTATGCCTCTGCCTGCTTGTGCTCTCTCTCTTTCTCTGTGTGTGTCAAGTGAATAAATATAATCTTAAAAAAAAAAAAAGAAAACTTGCATAATGTTGTAGACTAATTGGACCTGAGAAATATACAAAACATTTTACCCGACAATAGCAGAATACAAATACTTTTCAAATGCACATGGAACATTCTCTAAAACAGACCATGTCAGGCTACAGAACAATTCTCAACAAATTTAAGAAAACCAAAATCATACAAACTATGTTCTCTGACCATAACAGGATGAAGTTAGGAAACAATAACAGAAGGAACAGAGGAATTCTCTTAAACGACCACTGGATAAAAGAAAAAAAAAAATCACAAGGGAATTTTAAAACTGTCTGAAGAAAATGGAAACAAAAGCACAATATACCAAAACTTATGGGATGCAGTGAAATACTAAGAGAGAAGTTTATAGCAGTAAATGCATTATTAAAGAAGAAAGATCTCCAATCAACAACTTAACCTTACACATCAAAAACGTAGAAAATAAAGTACTAAACCCAAAGTTAGCAGAAGTTAACAATACATAGAGTACAGATAAACAGAGAATAGAAAAATAGGAAAATAAATTAAATTGAGAACTATTTTTTAATTTTTATTTTTAAATAAAGATCAACAAAATTGAAAAAAATCTTCCCTAGACTAACAAAAAATAGAGAAGAGGTAAATAACTAAAAATGGAAATAAAAGAGAATATAACAACATGTCACAGAAATGAAAAGAATTATGAGACTCTTATGAACAAATATATATCAATAAATTAGATAACTTGAAAGATACAAATAAATTATTAGAAATACAAGCCTACCGGGATCCCTGGGTGGCGCAGCGGTTTGGCGCCCGCCTTTGGCCCAGGGCGCGATCCGGGAGACCCTGGATCGAATCCCACATCAGGCTCCCGGTGCATGGAGCCTGCTTCTGCCTCTGCCTGTGTCTCTGCCTCTCTCTCTCTCTCTCTCTGTAACTATCATAAAATAAAAAAATTAAAAAAAAAAAAAAAAAAAAAAAGAAATACAAGCCTACCAAAACTGATCACGAAGAAATAAAAATCTGAACAGACCTAAAACTATGGATAGTAAAGAAGAAAAACAAAACAAAATAAAATAAAAACAAAACAGCTCCTAAGAAAGAAAAGCCCAGGACTAAATGGGTTCACTGGAAAACTTTACCAAACATTTAGAGAATAATTAATAGTGATCTCCCTTAAACTCTTCCAAAGAATTAAAGAGGAAGTAACACAGCCAAACTCATTTTATGAGGCTAGAATTACCCTGATATCAAAACCAGATGAAGATACAAAACAAACAAACAAAAATCACAGACCAATATTCCTGATGAGTATTCATGTAAAAATCCCAATTGAAGGGATGCCTGGGTGGCTCAGCAGTTAAGCATTTGCCTTTGGCCCAGGGCATTATTCTAGGATCTGGCATCGAGTCTCACATCAGGCTCCTTGCAAGGAGCCTGCTTCTCCCTCTGCCTATGTCTCTGCCTCTCTCTCTCTCTCTCTCTCTCTCTCTGTCCCTCATGAATAGATAAATAAAATATTTAAAAAGAAAAAAAAGACTTAATTGAAATACTAGAAAACTAAATTCAATAATGCATTTAAAGGATCATTCTTTATGAACAAGTGTGATTTCTGCAAGGAACACAGGGATAGTTCAACTTATGAAAATGTAATATACTATTATAACAGAGTGAAGGAAAAAAGTTACATGATCATCCAATTGTTGGAGAAAAAGCATTTGACAAAATTCAACTACCTTGCATGATAAAAACTTTCAATGAATTGGGTGTAGGGAAATATATCTCAATGTAATAAAGGCAATATATGACAACCCCATGGCTAACATCATACTGAATGGTGAAAACCTCAAGCTTTTCCTCTAAATCAGGAACAAGACAAGGATACTCACTCTTGCCACTTTAGTTCATCATACTACTGCAAGTCCTAATCTGTACAACTAGACAAGGAAAAAGATGTAAAAGATACCCAAATTAAAAAAGAAGTAAAGTGATCTGTAGCCACAGATGACATGACTTATAGGTAGACATGATGATAAAGACAGGCATGATTTATACATCCCCATTATACATAGAAAGCCCTAAAGATTCCATAGATTTAAAAAAATCTGTTACAACCAATAAACAATTTCAACAAAGTTGCAGAAGGAAAATGCATGCAAAATAGTCAGGTTTCTTTATATACATTAATAATGATTAAATTGAAAAGGAAATTAAGAAAACAATCCCATTTACTACAGGATCGAAAAGGATAAGATGCAAAAAAAAGATGCAAAAAAAAAAAAAAAAAAGAAAAGGATAAGATGCTTAGGAATAAATATCATCAGGGGGAAAAAAGACTTGTAACTGAAAACTATAAAAGAAACCAAAGAAGTTACAAATAAATGGAAAGACATCTCATGCCTGTGGATAAGAAGATATAATATTGTTAAAATGCCTGTACTACCCAATGTGATCTACAGGTTCACTGTCATCCCTATCAAAATCTCAATGGCATTTTTTGCAAAAACAGAAAAAAAAAAAAAACTCCTGTCCTAAAATTAATATGGAACCTCACAGGATCTCAAATTGGCAAATCAATCTGTTAAAAAAATAAAATTGGAGCAACCTACTTCCTGATTTCAAAGCATACTGCAAAGCAACAGTAATTAAAATGGTGTGGTACTGGCATTAAGATACACACACATACACACACACACACCCCAATGAAACAGAGCTCAATAATAAAGCCTCATGTGTATGGTAAACTGATCTGGTATCAGGACTAAATAATGGAGAAAGGAACTGGTGTTGGGAAAACTAAATATCCACATGCAAAAAAAAAAAAAAAAGGAATTGGACCCTTGTATTACACTATATACAAAAATTAATTCAAAATTGATTAAAGGCCTAAAAGTTAGATCTAATACTATTAAACTCCTAGATGAAGTCATAGAGGAAACGCTTCAATCTACTGGGTTTGGCAATGATTTCTAGGATACGATGCCAAAAGCAGAGGCAACAAAATGAAAAAAAAAAAAGACTATATCAAACTTTTTAAACTTCTGTATATCAAAGGAAATAATTGACAGAATGAAAGGCAACATAAGAATGGAAGAAAATAATTATAAATCTCATATATGATAAGGGCCTATTATGCAGAATATATAAGAAGCTTCTACAACTCAATCACAACAGCCCAATTGAAAATGGGCAAAGGACTTGACTAGACATTTTTCCAAAGAAAGTATGTAAATAGCTAATAAACATAGGAAAAATGTTCAATATCACTAATGATTCAGGGAATGTAATTAAAAACCATTATGAGACGTTGCCTCTCATTTGGGCCACTACCAAAAAATTGAAAATAACAAGTCTTGACAAGAATACAGAGGAATTAGAACTTATGTGCACTGTTAGTGGGAATGTGGAATGGTGTAGTATTATGGGAAACATTATGGTAGTTCCTTAAGAAATTAAAAATTGAATTAGCATATGATCCTGCAATTTACTTCCAAGTACTTATCCAAAATAATTCAAAGCAGAGTCTTGAAGAGATATTTACATCCTCATGTTCATTGCATTATTTACAACTGTCAAGAGCTGGAAACAACCTAAATGTCCATTGACATATTAATAGATATAGAAAATGTGATATATATATTACGCTCTTTTAAAAATGAAGAAAATTCTGATACATATGGTTGAACCTTGAGGACACTATGCTATATGAAATAAGCCAGTAATAAAAGGACAAATACTGTAAGATTCCATTCATATGAAGTATTTAAAGTAGTCAAAATCATAGAAACAGAAAGTAGAAGGATGGTTCCTAAAGATTAGGGGGAGGGGAACTTAGTATTCCTTTCATGTAGACTCTAAGTATTGCAAGATGAAAAAATTCTAGAAATCTGGTGTACAATAATGTGAATATATTTAACACTGCTGAACTGAACACTTGAAAATTATTAAGATGGTAAATCTAATTGTATACATTTTTTACCAATAAAAAATGATGACAGAAAAGAGATGAAAATATAATAAAGACATACCACATGCAGTTCAACAAAAATAAATTTGTAAAAGATAATGAAAAGGTTATTTTCCATATATATACATGTGTAAAATTAATACATCTATGCATGCTTATATATACACATATATACATATATAAAATATTACAAATAGCCTCCAAAGACATAGATATCCTGAATGATCCAGTTACCTGGAAAGACAGTGAAAAAGTTATCATTTTAATGATATATAAAAGAAAATCCACTCCTAGAAAGGGCTGAAGGAATAGACAATTTAATGAGCAATTGCTCTTAAATAGTCATGGACCAAAGAATTCTCATAATACATAAATTTATCCAGAGCACAAAACGAAATAAAGCTTTTCAATTTATTTACTCAAGCTAGCTTAATAAACCTTTGCAAAGCACAATAAAAGAAAACAGTATACAAATCTCACATCCCAATGTAGGATTTCTGTTTAATACACCAGTAAATCAAATCTAGAATACTAATAGAAAAATATACATTATGAAGTAGGATTGATTTTTAAAAAAGGATATTTTAGCACAAGGAAATAGGTTGATATAATTCACATAGTGTGATTCAGATCTTGAGATCTAGACTTAGACAGATGGTACTTGCAACTCCAGCTCCACCAATTATTGACTTTTTGACCCTAAGCAAATTGCCTAATCATTCTGTGCCTGTTGTGAGGATTAAATGAGATAATGTATGTAAAGTACCTAGCACAATGCCTGGAAAGTCATAAATAATTAACTGTTCCTGTTGGATAGGCACAAATAATAAAAAAGCATTTGATAGCATTTAACAATCATTCCTGATTTTTTCAGCAAACAGAAATAAATGAATAGTATCAGAACATGACAAAGACTGCGCTTATCTCATACCATAAGGATTATGCTTAGCAATAAAACACTAACAAACTCCTAATACAAAAAAAGGTGACATTTATTACCCAGAATTAACCGAACTACAGGGTTAAAGCCCTAGACCTCCAGATTGCTAGGTCTGCCCATTACTTCTAATACCAACAGTAAGGAGTTTGGTTCAAACTCCTGTTTTTGGAGCTCCATGTAGAAGTATAATTGAGTTCCAACCTCTTGCTATTCATGTTCATGTTACTATCATGAAATCAGTTTGAAACTTTGCATTTTTAATGTTTAAAACAGTGAGAATTAACATTAAAGGAACATAAATTCTCCTTCAATTGAAATGCCACTAAGTATAGGGTGGTGCAGGAAGAAGATTTAACAAAATTATCTTAAATAATATTTGGAAAATGTAAATAATATGCAAAGAAATGTTGAAAGGGAAAAGAAGAAGAGAGTTTACCATCCCCTCCCAAAATAAAATCTGACGTAAGAATGGAAAGATCAATGAAAGGGGCACCCGGGTGGCTCAGTTTGTTAGGCGTCTGCCTTTAGCTCAGATCATGATCCCAGGACGTTGGGATAAGCCCCGAGTCAGGCTTCCCACTTAGGGTGGAGTCTGCTTGTTTCTCTTCCTCTATCTTTCTCTATCAACCAAATAAATAAATAAATAAAATCTTTAAAAAAAGAGAGAAAGGTCAATGAAATAGAACAGAAAGCCCAGAAACAGTCCTTAGAAAGGTGATAATATAACATAGGACAACGAAAATATAAACATGTAAAGAATGGATTATCTAATAGCTGTCACTGAAATGAACACTTAATAGTTATAAAACTACTGTTGCTTTACTTCATACTACTAGTCAAAATATATTCCAGAATGAATTATATAACTAAATTAAAAAGTAAAACAAACTGGTAGAAAATTCAGATGAATGCCATGCATTATAGTGAAGAATAAAATTCTTATTGTAAACGCAAACCATGCAAATAGTAATGGAAAATGTTAATAGGTTTGAAAACATTAAGAAATATTTTCTCCACTTGGAAGAATACATAAATAAGATTAAAAGACAAGTTGGAGGGATCCCTGGGTGGCGCAGCGGTTTGGCGCCTGCCTTTGGCCCAGGGCGCGATCCTGGAGACCCGGGATCGAATCCCACGTCGGGCTCCCGGTGCGTGGAGCCTGCTTCTCCCTCCGCCTGTGTCTCTGCCTCTCTCTCTCTGTGACTATCATAAATAAATAAAAATTAAAAAAATAATAAAGTGGATTTTCCTTTAAAAAAAAAAAGACAAGCTGGAAAAAGTGACAATATATGAAAGAAAAAACAATTCCTATAATAAAAGGATTCCTATAATTCCACTTATACATCAATAACAGTCAAAAACTCAATGTAAAAATGTGGGCAATGTATATTTTCAACAGTCCATGGAAGAACCCAAAATAACAAACATATAAAGAGTATTATCTTTGTAATACAAAATCAAAATTATAAATCAAAAAGTATATTATCACCTCAAAATTTATAAGCTTGAAAAATCTCAGGGTGGTGGAGGTAGTAGTGGTAAAAGGCATTCTTAAGTTTCTGGCAGAGATAGTATTTTTAAATTGGGGATAATAACTTGGCAGTATGTATATGAAGAATCTTAACAATGTTGCATCATCTTAGCAGCTGAAAATGATGTTTTTATAATCCATGTAGGGAATTGAACACTCATAATACAGTTTAAAAAGAGAATAAAAAAATATATGTGCTATTTAACAAACCAATTCAATAAGAAGATATACCAAATTGTAGACGGTAGCTCTCTCCACAGTATGGAAGTACAGTTGATTTTTATGAAATAATAATACATGTTTTTCACATAAAATGATTCAACACTTGTTAACCTTTTTCTTTTTTTACTTGTGAGTCTTTCATTTGTTATTTAGTCTCATTACAAGACAGGCTTTCTACTGAGGTGGTGATGGGGGCTCTGTTCCGTAAGAGACTGGAATAAAGTAGCCACTCTTCAGAATGCTAGCACCCATTCTGGAATGACAAGAACTCTAAAGAACTCTAAGGCTAAAATAATTTCTTTCTCTCTTTAAGTCTGTCACTGTAAAGTTTAATCCTTTTGCTGATAGTCAGGCAATTTCAGCACTAACTTCTTAAGCTGGACAAGGGCAGGGGATAGCATGCTTCTTCTGGACATATGTTCCTCATTATGTCAGTCCCTTTATAGCTTCCACCTCAGTGTGACCTTGAAAGGAAACACCCTGCAGAGCTAGAAGGTGGGTAGTGTTTGCTAGAGAACTATGTTACATAGTCAGCTTGTTAGAAGTTACTTTATTTCTCAGAGGTGGTACAGCAACTCTGTGCCTATAAAATTAGTAGAGATGCTTCTCTGTACATAAAACTTCAAAAGAAGTCCCAGAGCTGCAGAAAAGTGCAACAACTTAATGTAGTTCTCAAAAGTATATAGGTTACACACCCAGTAAATAACTTCAAAATGGATAAATGGAGACTGAATAAAAGACTGCAGTCTCTTTTACCTGTGTCTACTTCAGAGCTTTTTTACCTTCCTTTCCTTTACCAACACTTGGTGAGAGTTTTTGGTTTTGTTTTTAAATATATGATTTCCCAGATTCACTCCCAGAGATACAACTGCATCTGGTCTGGATAGGGGCCTGAGAGCGCCTCCACAGACAGTTGTGTAGGCTACTCACTGAACAAGGGTGCTAAGGTACGGAGGCAAGTGGAGTCTGAAGTTCAGCCTGGCCTTATGGAGTAGGCTAAATTTGATGAGGAAGGGATCCTTTTTTTTTTTCCTAATTCACACAGAGGTGTGCCAGATGAGCAAGCCATAGGGCCCAGGGATGCGTCTTCTCAGAGGTAATACCTTTTTCTATTCATACAAAGGGGCTGTATAGACTCCTATAGCCCTGGTTCCAGGCATCAGGATTTTGTTTAAAGTTCCTCAGGTAAAACCAATAAACAATTATGGTTAAAAACCATGGGGCACCATCAGCTGTTGCCAGCACTGAGTTCAAATTCTTCTATGTATAATCTGGTTCCTCTGACCAGATTACAGCTATTGCCCCTCTGACCTCTGAATTTCCTGTCCACCTGTACTCTTCCTCTACTCTCACATAATCCCAACCCTCTGACCACATTCTTTCTGTGAACTGTAGTTCTGTAGTTTCTGTATAGTAATCAAGTTCAGTGTTTTAAGTGATATGTTACATAGTGCAGCTTGCAGAAAATTGGGTCACCAAGATACAGAAAGCTGAGATCAGGAAGACTGTGGCTTCCCTCTGGCCCCATACTTGTCACAACATGAATGCTAGTTAGCCTAGGGAAGGTAATGGAGTAAAGAATCTGTTGCCATATGGCTTTCAAAAAATATTTCATTGGGGATCCCTGGGTGGCTCAGTGGTTTGGTGCCTGCCTTTGGCACAGGGTGTGATCCTGGGGTCCTGGGATCGAGTCCCACATCGGGCTTCCTGTGTGGAGCCTGCTTCTCCCTCTGCCTGTGTCTCTGCCTCTCTCTCTCTCTCTCTCTCTCTCTGTGTCTCTCATGAATAAATAAATAAGTAAAATCTTTAAAAAATATTTCATTGTCCATAAAAATTAGATGTTGGTCAGTAAAGTCCAACCAAATATAACATATTTTTAATAATCCTTCTATGTGTTAGGAAATCTGAGTAATAAAAATAGGAGCAAAATGCAGCCCTCACCACCAAGATCCATATAATGTATGAGTGCTAAAGAAGAACTGAAAACATGAGAGATGCCCCTTAGATCTCCCTTCAGTTTCTTATGCCCATTTCTGGGAAAATTCATGAGAAAAAGAAAGATAATAACAAAACCTGGGAGAAATGTGCACCAAATTTAAGATGTATGCAAAGAAGAAATCCTCACAGAAAATAATCCAGGATGAGGAAAGATAGTACAGTAAATTGTCACTCGAATACTGTCTCAACAAGTGAAGTACTGCAAGAAAGAACAGAAGAAGGAAGAACTGTGGCGGTTTTACATACTGGACACTGTAGATTTCCAAAACTCACTTTAATAAGAGTGAAAAGAAGATAGAAAAATAAAGAAATAGTCCCTCCATCAGATATGAGTTGCCAAATGTGTCTCTTCCCAACAGTGAGTCTGAGCCAAAGGCTATGCGTGTCTACCTCAGGATCTACATGCATCCCTATGTATGTTTGAAGATGTCTTGTGTTTACTTGGATAACTCTGCAATGTGGCTTTCTACTCAAAGAAAAGGTGATCTAGACAGACTTATTTATGTAAATATATGCTCCTTTCTGGGATTTCGTTTTAAACCGTGTTAAAACAAAAACAAAAACAAAACAAAACTTCCCTAGTCAAAAGTAAACAAAAGTAAGAACTGATTAGATTGCTTCTGAATTCAAGATGAGCATATGGAAGTCTAAAAATCAATCAAAACACAACAAAAGCCTACATGTAAATATTTAAAAAACAAAACAAAAACCATGTGAATCAGAGAAATGAAACATTATCCTGTAGTCAAAAGGGAAAATAATACCTCTGAATAAGTATGACCTAGGAAACAGAAGAAAAACACTACAATGAGATAAACACACACTCATCATAATGGCTAAAATTAAAAGTATTGATAGGAATGTGGCACCACCAGAACTCATATATTATTAAGGGGGGTGTAAAATGATACAGACACTTTGGCACAGACCTGGTAGTTTCTTCTAATTTGAAATGTGTAATTGCCATATGACTCAGCACTTTCACTCCTACATCTTTAATTCAAAGGAATAAGAACATATTTCTGGAAAAAAAGGCTTGAACGAGAATGTTTATGACAATTTCTTAATAATAGCTAAAAACAACCTAAATATCAGTAGGTTAGTAGATTTTTAGAAATCATGGTAGAGATATAGAGGGAAACTAGTCAGCAATAAAAAAGGAACAAACTAGAGGATGAAGCTCATAAACAATATGCTGAGTGAAAGAAGCCTTGCAAAAACAGTATATGCTGTATGGTTCAATTTGTACTCATTTCTTGAGCAGGAAACATTAGCCTGTGATAAAAATCAGAATAAAAATTGTGTCTAGGATAAGGCAGATATTGACTAGGAAAAATTATGAGGGATCTTTTCAGATAGATAATAGGGATTTAGGTTACTTGGTGTATGTATTAGTCAAAATTCAATGAATGACTTAAGATTTTGCGCATTTTATTGTATGTAAGCTTAGCCTTTAAAAAAAAAAAACCCAGAAAACAAATATTGAATTCTACTTAATTTTCTAGTTTGGTTCTATGTATGATGAAGTATTTAAGGATAAAGTATTATATTAGCTATCTATTGCTCTGTAAAAAAAAAATCACCCCAAAATGTGGTACCTTAGAATGACAAATGTTTATTATATTATATAGTTATAATAGGTGAAGAATTTGAGAGCAACTTTGTTGGGTGGTATTGGCTCAGGTTCTCTCAGGAAGTTTCAAATCAAGATAACAGGAGAAGCTATAATACCTGAAGGCTTGACTGACATTGGAGAATCCTCTTCCAAGCCTCTCATATGGTTGTTGGCAAGAGTCCTCCATTCCTCATCATGTGAGTCGTTCCATAGTGCTGCTCGTGATATGATAGCTGGCTTTCCCTTGAGTGAACAAGCCAAGGAACGTTGTAAAGCAAAAAGCTTGGTGCTTGTCATTATCTAGCCTTAAAAGCCACACACCATCACTTCTGCTATATTCTTTTCCACAGACCAACCTTCATACAATGTAGAAGAGGACTTACTTTAAATGTAACCAAAAAAGATTGATAGATGGATAGACAAATAAATATATTGATAGACATGAGATAAAGAATAGATTGCAAAATATTAACAATCTAGTATCTATGTGGTAGGTATATGCATGTTCACTACAACACTTCCAACTTTCATATGTTTGAAAATTTGTATAATAAAGCAAAATTACTTAATTCTAGAGATATGAAGAGACTGGCCTTCTCTAAATAGAAAGGTAACTTATAAGAAGAACTCAGTTTAATTTGCAGGCAAATATATTGAAGATTGATGATTGAAATAAGTTATAGATACTGTTCCAGGGGCTGGAATGGAAAAAATATTTGTGATGCATGACCAAGCCTGAGAAGCTTCAGAACAGATGCCCCCAACCAACCCCCAAATATTGTGAGGGACAGCGAGATAGTTCCCATGTGTATAAGTGACACAGATTGTGGCAGAATGGGAGCTGCTTTAGGGTTAGGATTCAAAGAAGGTCTGTAATGGCCTGTGTCACTGAAAACTGACATCTGAAGACCAGATAGGAACAGGGACATTTCTTGGATGCTGATACAGATTAATAATAAACATCTAAATTTGATACAAATCCTCACTCACTCCCGGATCCAAGCACAATCCCAAGGAGGAAAGAGTTGGCACTGATGCTGCAGAAGGAGGTGAAGAAGTCTGGCTAGAAACATAGAAACTCATAATCAGTGATTAATGATTTTCTCTGGGCATTGCTGTCTTAAATGTTTGTATGAGTCAGACTTCCAAAGGAGACAGAATTATTTTTTCATAACTGGTATTGATAACTTAATTAATTTTAAAGACATGACCGAAAAAATCATACAGATAGGGAAATATCTTTACTTGGAAATTACCGTCAGTGTTATCACAACCATGGTTTTTAAAAAAGGTAATATGCCTTTTTTTCAAAGGATACATTTCAAAGGATTTTCTTAGGAACAAAACTGTTCATATATAAAACACAACAAACAGTGAAGTGCAACTCCAAGGTCTATATTTGACTCTGAGTGCCTATTATAAAAAAAGAAAGTAACATGAATCATTCCATATGATTAAACCACATATTAATAGAGACAAACAGAAGCTCAAAAGCACGTGCACCCACACACAGGCTCAGAGATTAAAATGGGAAGAAAAAAAAAAAAACAAGCCCAGAATTCCTGAGAAATGGGGAGCGACAGACACAAGCTAAAGATAGTGCTTGGGCTTTTGTTCTGTGCTCTGCCCCCATGGCCTCTCCAGAAAGTCTAGACAAGAGATCTTGGCAACAGACAGCAGGAAGAACTATATGCAGATGGAGCAATTCAGAGCAATATATACAGGACAATGTGGAAACTTGAACTGATCTACTCCCTCGCCCCCGTAATTGTTAGCAACTTGGATGAAACATCATGAATCTGAGGTGATCTTGGTTGGGGTCAGTGATGGCTCATGCCACCTCTAAGAGGCCAAACCTAGACCAGAGGTCTGTCTCTCATTCTTCACAGAGGATTCAAGAGAATTGGTAACCTTGATCCAATGCACTTTTAGGAAAACAACCCATTAAGTCTGTGTTAAGGCCATGGTTTACTTTTTAAATTTTGTTCAAACATGTTTTACTTCTCTTTCCACTTTCACTTTTATTCTTGGTCAAGGGACCTGCATCATCTTTTTGAACAAGTAATGGGACCTCAGGGGTTATCCTTTTCCTATCTTACCCTTGATAAAATGCATAGCAAGATGGGGATGAGGTCAGCCTGGTATTGACCAGAGAGCAGGGTGCCCATGCAGCTGAGAGACTATTCAGTTCCCACCTGCATTTATTGTTCTGCTCACAATTTGAAGCTCTATGAAGACAACATTTCCAGGTGCAGCAGAGTTTCCTGGAGCCCAGTGAGCCCCAGAATAACTGAAAAAAATAAATTCTTACCAATGAAATTATCCTGTGGAAACAGAAAGAAGTGCACTATTTTAGGAATCTTTTTTTTTTTTTTTAATTAAAAAGCAGATTCTTCTTGTAAGAGATAATTTGCATATTCACATTCTCTGGCTTTCAGATGGTAGGACTTCTTAAAGCAGGGCCTGCCTGTATTTAATGATACTGGTTGCCATAGACAGATCCTGCCTCTTCACACCAAGACAAGAACAAGATCTCCTGAGGAGCATTCTAGCTAAGAACTCAGTATCTAAGGACACATTAAGGCAGCTGTCTGTTCAGAAGACAAGCAATAAAATATTCTATAAAGATACCCAGTTAAATTTCCAATTAAAATGATTTAGTGCCTTCATTTTTTAAGTTTTCCCAAGGTTTGCTGATGACTAAAATTATGTAATGAAGCTTTCAAGGTTTTAAATCTGCTAATTAATCTCTGCACCTTTACAATAACCCAGAGCAATAAAAGGCACAATGAAAAGAAGCAGATTAATGTACAAGTGGATTAACCCTTAGGAGGCCGGTCTCTTGCAGCCTTGCCAGCTGATGGTTTTAAGTGCGTCAGAATATCATTTGGTCAGGTGAGGAGGGAGCAGCATCATGAGTAGTCAGTCTCTCCTGTCACAGCTAGATCAGAACTGATTCTGCTTTTACTGCAGTCCCTACTGTGGGGCCTGCTAAGTGCCAAGCTTCTGTAATTCAAAGTACTAGGCAAGTAGGGTTGAGAAGGAAAGCAAGAGCACCGTGGAGTCCTGAAGGGTAGAACTTTCAGAAACAGGAATTCAGTGAGTGATGTCAATGAGTCTGAAAAAGCACAAGGGGTGAAACTCTGTAAGGGGTACCCAGGAAACTTCAGTCTATGTGTTGAACTCGTGCAGATATAAAGTAGAAAGCTCCTGTTAACTGGCCAAACAGGTTTGAAGAGTGGAGAGAAATACTTTAAGGCAAAAGAATATTGTATATTTGAGGCAAGAAATTGAATTGTTCCCAAAGGGAATGTTTATTATCTCAGATTGTTGTTAACAAGGGGCTCAGATGTTTCCGCTCAACTGTTACTGTTATTTACAATGGGTATTTGCAATAGGTCGATACCTGTGCCCATTATCTACCTACTGTCTCTCAGCTTCAAGACCAAATTCTGTGTTGCTGTGGGATTCTGGGGGTGGAGTCTGCAATATGTATTTCTCAGATTCCCTTGGTAGAAACTACTGATTTCCATTTACGTTCTGCTAATGGAAGGTACTCAGGTAGACTAAAATGGGGAAGTGGTGGAGGAGAAGCTCCTTTGTATTTTCCAATTCCTGCCGGCATCATTTAAGCACAGATGCAAGCTACTTGCAGATTATTTCTGCTAAGAGAGCTGGAATTAAGACTTGGTTCTGTTTGACTACAAGTATCATATGCTTTCGCTAATTTTACACTGCCTCGCTTGTAGGGAACTGTGAGATAGTAACAACAGAAAATCCCAAGAAGAATGAGGACAATGGTTAGCAGTGCTCCGTGCCACAGAGAGGTGGGAGCTGAGAAGAGGCTAAGGGACTTGGCAATCAAAGAGGCAACAATGGTCCTATGATAACAGTTTAGGTAAGGTGATAGAGACTGATACGCAGAATTATATGACCACCCCCTTGATCTTTGCCCCCTCGTATTATACCCATGGTTGCTGATTAGAACTTGTAATTTACTTCTGGCCAATAGAATGTGGCAAAGGTGAAGGTATTTTGCAAATATAATTAAGGCTGTAATCGCTTACATTTGAGTTATTCAAGGAGATTAACCAGGGTGGGCCTGAACTAGTTAAGTGAGGCTTTTAAAAGGGAATGGAAAAAAAAAATAAAAAATAAAAGGGAATGAAGATCCTTGGTACTCTCCTCCTGACTTGGAAGAAGAAAGCAAGCTGGTACATTGTAAGCTGCCTGTGGAGAGGCATGGCCTCTAGATGCTGAGGGTCTCAGTCCTACAACCCAGGGAAACGAGTTCTGCCAACAACCATGTGAGTTTGAAATAGCTAAAAACCTCAGATTGAGATGACAGCTCTGGATGACACCTTGATTTTGGCCTGATGAAACCCTGCGCAGAGGACCCAGGCAACTCGTGCCTGAACTGACCCATGGAAACTGAGAGATAATAAATTTATGAAGTCCCTAAGTTTGTGTAAATTTGTTATGCCATGATAGAAAACTAATACAGTGAAAGAAGCCAGACTTCAAGCAAATACTCTCTCCCCCACACACTCTTCCTCTAGCCACTGGATGAATGGAGTCCTGGTATCAAACAGATCCATCTTTTGGAATCATACTGCCATTACCCACCTGCCTAAAACAGCCTACTGCTAACATCCAGCCAGCACACAGGGTCCCATTAGATAGCACTGTCATTCCGGACCATACCTGGTTCACACGTCCTTTTGGAAATTTATATTAAATTTCTGGCTCTGCCCTCTTATGCTCCAGCCCCATATTCTTATCATTACAACATCTTAAGAAAAAAAAATTAGACAATGTCATCTGAATATTTTTATTGCTGTTATTTTGTTATTTTACTATAGATAGAAACCAGACTAAAGGAATTCTTTAATCCAATTATAGCATAAAGGCTCTTTCTAAACAATAACAAAATAAAACCTGTGAACAGAGTCAGTGATAACAATACAGAAACAAAAGGTCACCATTATAATTTTGAAGTCTCAACAATTAAAATGGAAATTAATGGTGCTCATGAAGCTTTCCTAGATGACTGGTTAGGTTGTTTTCTCTACCAGAGAGTACTTCCTCATGCTAGGCATGACGGCAAAAGCATCCATGACAAATTCACACAGGGATACGCAGCTACCTTTGTAATAAACAAGCTGGAGCAGCAACTGGTAGCATCATCGTGTACAGCTGAGCTGAAACTTCTTAAGAAAGCAATCTGAATAACCTTGTCACATCCATTTTCCACACTTTTCCTTTGGCAAGCACTCTATGTCCCTGTGAAGCCTCATTTCCCCATCTATTGCCAAAGGCTACCATTTCATATCACACATCAAAGCGTGAGAAATGTCAAGGTAATGAAAACTGACACCGTGGTAAAGAGGAGGTGAGCCATAGCCATTGTGGGGAAAGTGAGGTCAAGGTCCTTCTCAGCAGAGTAGTGTATCAGCCTGGCTTTCCTGCAGCTGTGCTTGCCCAAGAGCTGGGCTCTACAACAAGAGTATGCCTCTTGAATAGCAGCCACAGAACAGAACTTGGGTTTCAAAATGAATTCAATGGCAAGATAGGCAAAACAGCTTCTATATTCAAAACCAAAAATCACTCTTGACCTTGAAAGGTTTATTATGTATTTGAAATATCCCTGGCTTAACTTAATAAACTGAATGTTGAACTTTTATCCATGCATCTGGCCAAAGACATTTAAATCTTCTCAGTGAAAATTATATGTTAAATTATGAATTTGGCTTTCTAGCTACCTCTTGCAGAAACAGAGCCATACGAATAAAGACTTTGGGAGTCTGAAGGCTTTGGTTCTTATACAGATCAAACACTGGGCCTTTGGCCAAGTCACAGAATTTCTTTCTTCAGTTTTCAATTTCAAAGAGTGAACCCTATTTCAGACTTTGGACTTATGTATAGTCTACTGCCAGCGACTCTCTTGTGCATAGA
The DNA here is from genome assembly GCF_048418805.1 of Vulpes vulpes. Classification (NCBI taxonomy): domain Eukaryota; kingdom Metazoa; phylum Chordata; class Mammalia; order Carnivora; family Canidae; genus Vulpes; species Vulpes vulpes. Next base: position 66,936,536 of record NC_132787.1, read on the forward strand.
CAAATGTTGGCCCCAAATCCAAAAGACACCAGGATTAGTGATGTAGTTGAGGTAGTCAGAGATAGTCATTTGGAATGACTGATTTCAACAGTGAATTTACATACTGTTACAAAGGCTTCCAGTGCTGCACAGGTGAGATATTTGTGTTTGCTCAGAGGCAAAATAACTCTAAAAGAAGGATCATTTTAAGACTAAGAATATTAGTATTCTTATGTAGGGTGAGAAATACCTCTTGATTGAACATCCAGAAGTTGTAGCTGGATAAAAACATAATTTGTATGTAATAACAGAAGTGAATATAGAAACCTAACCTGCCAAGGAATCTGTGTTTTTTAAAGATTTATTTATTCTAGAGAAAGAGAGAGAGAGTGTGAGTGGGGGCAGAGGACGAGAGAGAGAGAGAGAGAGAATCACAAGCAGACTCCCCACTGAGTGTGGAGCCTGATGGAGGCCTTGATCTCCTGAGATCATGACCTGAGTGAAACCAAGAATTGAACACTTAACTGAGTGAGCCACCCAAGCACCCTAGGAATATGTGCTTTTTAAAGACAGTCTCATGCCATCCTTTTCTTTAGGCTTTTCTTGCAATATTGTTATTTAGTACTTGGTCAGGATTATAAATAGTACCAAACTTCCTGTCCTAATCTGTTTCTTGTTCAGTTCTGGGTTAAGTTGAAATTCATATCCCTACATCCTCGATACTGACATCTGTAGCAATTCAGCATTCCTCACTACCCTACCCAGCAATACCAGGCAGACAAATTTGTCATATTCCTTCCAATTCTGAATTAGCCCCTCTCACCAAACACCATGCTCTTTTTTCTTAAAGACTTTATTTTGCCTTTTCCAGAACGTCTAGTTGGACTCATACAATATGTAGTCATTTCAGACTGGCTTCTTTCATTTAGTAATATGCATTCACTCAGGCATTCCTCCTTATTTTTTCATGGCTTGATAGATCATTTCTTTTTAGTGTTGAATAATATTCTGTTGTTTGGATGTACCATAGTTTATCCTACCAAGGATATCTTGGTTGTTTCCAAGTTTCAGCAATTATGAATTAAACTGCTATAGGGATGCCTGGGTGGTTCAGCGGTTAAGCAGCTGCCTTCAGCCCAGGGCGTGATCCTGGGATCCTGAGATCCAGTCCCACATCAGGCTCCCTGCGTGGAGTCTCCTTCTCCTTCTGCCTATGTCTCTACCTCTCTCCCTCTCTCTCTTTCTCTCTCTCTCTCCATGTCTCTCATGAATAAATAAATAAAATCTTTTTAAAAAATAAATAAACTGCTATAAACATCTGTGTGCAAGTTTCATATGGATGTAATTTTACTTGTCCTTTGAGTAAACATAACAGGGAGTGCATTTGCTGGATCCTAGGGTAAGAGTATATCTGGTTTTGTAAGAAACAAACTGTCTCCCAAAAAGGCTGTACCATTCTGCATCCTCATCAACAATGACTGAGTGTTCTTGTTGCTCCACATCCCCATCAGCATCTGGTATAGTGATGTTATGGATTTTGATCACTCTAATAGATGTGTAGTTGGTATATCATTGTTGATTTCATTTGCATTCCCCTAATGTCATATGATGTTAATCATCTCTCCGTATGAAATTCTGAACTCATAAAACTAGAAAATATTGAAACTAAAAGAGTAGCAGTAATATTCCCTTGAGGGATGTGTCCTCTTTTTGTAAACTCCATATAGCTACTTAAATATTTAATTCATTAGTCTATCAAAATATTTAGTGACCACCTATTTTCAAAATAGAACAAAATATTCTTTACACATGAAGAAGTAAATGTTTCTTAAAAGCAATAAATGATTATATGTCTGACAAGGGGCACCAATCATAAGTAATACATTTATTCAGAGGATTAAGCGCTCTGAATAGCAGTTCAGAGAAATGTTTTGTGGGAGGATGCAAATATAAAAACAGTACTGGGGAAAGCATTCCATGAAAGGCAGAGTGATATTTGCAAAGACAAATGATGAATCAGTTTGGCTCTGGATCCTCTACTAATCCTACTTTTCTCCATACTCAGTGCTTAACAACTTCCCAGAACCAACTTTTGCTTCTCTTCATAGGTATAAAACAAAAATCTCGGGGTTCCCTGGGTGGCTCAGCAGTTTAGCGCCTGCCTTTGGCCCGGGGCTCGATCCCGGACTGCCGGGATCGAGTCCCACGTAGGGCACCCTGCATGGAGCCTCCTTCTCCCTCCTCCTGTGTCCTTGCCTCTCTCTTTCTCTCTATAATAAATAAATAAATAAATAAATAAATAAATAAATAAATACTCAACCACTACTTACTAGCTGCATGAACTTGAGCAAGTCATTTAACCTTTCTGAGCTTCAGGTTATAAATTTATAAATTGAGGGTGAGTAACATCAGTTAGCAGTTTGTTCCAGATATTAAAAGATTATGTGTATACAGAAGAAACGGCACAATGTCTAGAACACAGAAGTCAGTCAAAAAGGATTTTCCTTGCCCGTTCAGAGCTTTTCTTTACCTAATATCAAGGCATTGTAAATGTAAGGGAAGAAAGAGTAACTGAGTGCAAGTAAGCTCTAAATTCTAGGCTTGACTTATCATATAACCAGCTGTGTGGTCTGGGGTGAATAATTTTGGTTTGCCTCAGTTGGTTTCCCTGTGAAATGAGAAGGATGGCCATGAACTCTAAGGTTGCTTTCAGCTCAATGATTCAAGACTTTGTATTGCTGAGCATTACCCAGGGAATGTTTTATCATAAAAAGCAATGAAGAAAGATAAGCAGCACTGCCAGAGGCCTTGTGTTCCCCTATCACCTTTTCATTACCCGAAGACTGTTTGGAAGATACTGTTTTTCTGGAGAGTACACATTTCAGATTGGCACATCTCTGACTCAGATGTCAGACCAATGGTTTCCAGCAGCGCTTTCCAAAATTGGCTCTGTGCAAAGGCAAGGACACCATTCCTTGCCAGAGGACAGGGAAGCTGGCAGGATGATCCCACCCCAAAAGATAAGGACTCTGGAAGTAGACACTTCACCAGCCCTGTGCAGCTGTACAGAGAAAGGAACATGGTTGATGGATTTCCTCCTTTCACAGAGCAAGGAAACATTTGCTTTTTACTTTGTTTTCAGCCTAAATAGGGGCTTTTTCTAAACAGGGAGTGCCTTGCTCAAAGATAGGGACACACTGCCACCTGCTGGCTCTCTGTTTTGTTACACCAAGGAATGCTTGCTTAGGCCAAAGCAACACGGACTTTCCCAGACAGCATATTTAGGTATATCAGAAAATATCAATAAGTTTCTCATCTGTTAATGAGCATATGAACAAAATTTGATGTCCTCATGAAGTAAAAAGTTCAAAATAATTCCTCTGTGGATATTCAAGTTCACAGACCTAAAAGAGATCTTCACTAAAATTAGCAGCCAAGGATATTTGAGGATCCTTCAATAATTTCAAGAGCTCATTTATGTTTAATAGGCAGTTTTTAGTATAGATGAGTATTTTGAACACATTATGTCATGTGCTTTATTTCACTTGGTACTTATTCATTTATTATTTGCATATACGGCAAGAGACAATTAAACTACATTCTTGTTAAACACTTCTGGCATTTGGTACTATCAGTAATTCAGATTTGCCCTCATTAATTTACACTATTAGGCTCTGTGATTAATCTTCTACTATTGGAATGGTAAGAAGGTTAAAAGATATAGAGGTTAATACAGATATAAATGGAATAAGCTCTGTAATTTTATCAGGAAAGTGGTTTGAGGCTAAGAGTTCAGGAACATTTTATTTGAAATGGCTTTTGTGTTTCTCCATCACTGACAATGTTCTTTGGTTTTGGAACCTTTAATTGCTTTTACTGCCCCCCCCCCCCAATTGTTCAGTGTGTGTGCTGTCAGTGTCTACACTAACGTATGATATTTATTAGTGAAATGGTTGTCTTCCCTTTCCACCTTGAAATTTGGCCCAGGGTAGAAATAATATTTAGATTATTATGCAAGGCAAATCATGTAGTTTCACATTGCCTTGACTCCTTCCATTTTGAGGCTGGATTTTGGCTTTACATCTTCATAACCAAAAGGTCCATTAAAATGTATTTGGCTCTGTTTTTGCTCCATCTCTAAAGTAACAAGAAAAAAAAATTCTTGGCATTTCTACCAAACAAGGCTTTTAAAAATATTGATGTCCAGTCTCAGGTTACCCCATTTCATAAACCTAATGGGGCAAGAAACAAACTTATCCACATACAACTTACTCTTCCCTTGGTATACCCTTCCCCTCTCTTTCAAGATACAGTATTCTCCAAAGTTATTGAAATATTTTTTAAAGGCAAAAAAGCAGATTGATAGATGCTCCTGATATGAATGAAGAAAGGCCAGTCCTAAGATCCCATTTCCCACATGGCAAAGCCTCCCCTGAGTGCCCCAACAAGATGAGACCACTCTTAGTGGGTGGTCAAACCACCGGCTGGACTCATTTTGTGTACACTGCCTTTTATCCTTATGTATATCAGCCTCTTATGTACCAGACTCAGCTATATACTCTCTGGTGTGAAGAGGCAGTGCAGTAGAAGGGACATAACTCAGACTTTGGAGAACCACAAACAGGATTTGCACCCCCTTCTGCCATCTTATTCTGCATTCCTGAGGAAGTCACTTCGCCCTCTTATAAAGTGGCACTAACAGTCCCCACCTTGCACGTTACTAAAGGCACAAAGATAACATAATTGTACATCCTATCTATGGAACACTTGTGTGTCAAGCACTGTGCCAAACACTTCACATTAAATAGCTTAACTGATGCTCGCAACAACCTCTTTATTATCACCATCCCCATATCACAGTTAAGGAATTGAAACAAAGGGCAGGCTAAGTCATTTCTCCAAGGTTAAAAAGCTGAGAAATCAGTAGGGCCTCACACCAAAGCAGATCTGACTCCAGAGGTATAGCTCATTTCATGACATGGACTCCTTGTCTGGGTAGTGCCTGGAAAATAGTAAATGAGAAATAAATCATAAGCATTATGTTAGCTAAGCACATAGACTCATATATCTGACTTTCGCATCACTCTTGACATTGTACTCTGTACAGAGCAGGCTTTAGGGATTATGTGTGACTTGCTTGCTTTAATTGACATTCTCATAATACAAACACACGTACATATGCACTTAACCCAAGAGTTTCCTGGGGTTGCTATCACAAAATGCCACAAACTGGGTGGCTTAAAGCCACAGAAATCTATGGTCTCACTGTTCTAAAGGCTCAGAGTTTAAAATCAAGGTGTTTATAGAGCCATACTCTTTCTGCAACTTAGTGTTTTGTAGGCAACCTTTGGCATTCTTCGTCCTTTAGATGTATCACTCCAATCCTCCAACTTCACATAGCATTCTCCCTGTGTCTGTTTTCACATGGCTATTTTCTTATAGGATACCATTCATATTATTAGACCTCCACACTATTCTAATATGACCTCATCCTAACTAGTTATATCTGCAATGACCCTCTTTTCAAATAAATTCATGGTCTAGGTTAGGTGGGGTTAGAACTCTAACTTATTTTTTGGGGAGTACAGTTCAACTCATAACAAGAGCCATCTCTCTTTATCCATAGCTGGATGATATCAAAAGAACTAATGAGCCCTGGAGAATCCAGAATCAGATAGGTCAGCATTCAAATTAGGCAGGTTACCTAAGTGATGGATGCCTAATTTTCGGTCACTGCCTAAGTGACGGAAAGTGAAGATATTTACCGCACCAACCAGAGAGTTGCTGTGATCTTTAAATGAAATAAGACCATAGAACCCTGGGCACTGTGCCTGGCATATGCTAATCCTTCAATCTGACTAGTATTGGATGCATTCTGTCTGGGGTCTCTACTGGGTAGGTCTACCACTGAGATGGCTCTCCTGCCCTGTGTAGACAGATACTCAGAGTCTTTAGTTAGGCATTTGCATGCCCAGCCTTTGCTCCAGCCTCCTTTGCTCTCTTTTGAAAACAGCAAATGACATCCCATAACTCCCAGAGTCAGAATAATCACTCTGATCTAAAAGTTAGAAATTTCCCTAGCTTGGCATTATCCTTAGAGATCTAGCAGCCCAAACTAAGCTGACTTTGCCTCTCATCCTTGTCATTTTGGCTTCTGAGCGCCCAACTATGTGACACAGGAACTGGCTGAAGCAACATTGCAAAGCAAGGGGAAAAACAGTGGCCTCAGATATGCCTGGTACAGAAAGCAGCAGAGGAAAATTAACTCACCTCTTTAATCACAATTTTGCATCCCAGAATCTTCAGCTGACAGAAATGATAATCATTTGGTTCATTGATTCTGGGATTAATCACTGAGGTTAATCCTGGCATGTATTGATTCCATTTCTGCTGGCTGTAACTAAAGTGTTCAAATTACTTATTCCAACTCTGACAGCAATGGGTTCCCAAAACAAAGGAAGTCAAAGATGAGCTATTACACCTGACAGCTCTGCACAGCACCTAATGACAGCGTTGACTACCCATCTCTCGGCAAGAGGAGCCCCTAATAGGGTAGCATCAAGCACCTGTTCTTGCTATTATACACTGGTGTTTTATAAAGTTGATCCATCAGTGTCTAGAAGAATTGACGGTAGTTTTATCTCAAAGAATCTGAACTCAAAATTTGGGGGCAAAGACAAGCAAATCATGTAGGCAACATAGTAAAACATGGCCCATTTCACCGACTTGATTTCTATCAGAAAATATCAGCATCTGTTACCCTGAGGTCTTCTAGAATTTCACAGTGCTGACCATCAGCGAATAGAAACTTCATTGCAAAAGTAAAATTTGCAAAATGATGACACAGTGTATTCATCCCTTCCTTAGCCTGTCGGTGTGAACTGCTGGTCTGTTAGACGCAATGGACTGTCTTTTACTAAACAGTCTTGTATGGCCTCTTAAAAAGGACAAAAAGTAATTTCCAGCTTGGTGATACAGCTGACTAGTGGTTCCAAGTAACTATCTCACTACAGCACAACTAAAGCCTAGAAAAGATAAAGTATTTATAACATGGCTGGTTTCACAAAAGGTAGGGAAAGTATCAAAACATAATAATTGTAAATAGAGGCCTGAGTGATAAGAACAGTGGGGTAGGAGTGGGCAAGTCTTTGTTATGAGGGGCTGTCCTGTGTGGCATAGGATGTTTAGCAGCATCTCTGCCCTCTGTCTATCAAATGCAAGTGGCACACACTCTACCCCATTTTAGGATGAAAAATGTTTCCAGACATTGCCAAATATCCTATGAGGGACAAAGTCACTTCCAGTTGAGAACTACTAATTTAACTTTATACTTTTTAAAGCTAAACTTACTAGGTAAAATTGAGAGGATAACTACTAAAATAGACATACACTATATAAATTTCAAACAAATTGAGAGAAAACAAGAAAGAAATATTTTAAAAACCCCAAATAAGGCAAAACACATATAAAACTGGGACAAGTACACATCATAAAAAACAATGACAGTAAACAAATCCAAATACATCAATCATAATACAGAGTTCCACTTCACAAAGGTAGTATGAGGAGCTCTTGTCTCTGGCAAAACAATAACTGGTAAAATTTATTTTAAAAAAAACATTTAAAATCTCTGGAAAGTGCCTTAAGAGCATATAAAAAATAAGAAATATTTGTTAAATAAAATTTACTCTATCATGGTGCAAATAGTATGAGTCTATGGCACTTGAGCCATAATGTTTCCTCCCCTCACCTTCCCAAGTCAGCATGATAAATCATAAGGAATCAGAGCTTGTTAAATAACACCTTGGAGATGCCATCAGCCAACTCCAAAATGTTAGAAATTACAGGACAAATGGTTTATTTCTTTAACATGTAAATGGCAAGTGAAAAAGAAGGAGGCAAGAGCCTGCTTTCCTGGCTTGATCCATGTCGTTTCAGGGAATTTTATTCCATTCTCAACTGCTGTGAGAGAGTCCTCAACTTTGGCTGTGCCTATCCCCCCTGATCCTTTCCTCTGATCCCTGTGCATGCTTTACAGGTGATCATGTGATCTAAGGATTCTGTTTGTTTTTAAGATTTTATTTATTTATATGTGAGAGAGAGAGAGAGAGAGAGAGAGAGACATGAATGAGGAGAGAGACAGAAAGAGAAGGAAAGAGAGAATGTCAAGCAGACACTCCCCTGAACATGGAGCCTGACATGGGGTTCAGTCTCACAACCCTGAGATCATGACCCGAACCAGACACAACTGATCCAAGGATTCGAAACAAATAGAACCAAAATAAATTTTGGGACTTCTGTTGGGAAACACAAATCAATAGTATATTCTTTTTACTTGGATGTTTCAGTATGCACGTGTACGATAGGGAATTCCTGCAAAATTTTGAACAATAACAGAAACAAATCTGAGGAATTAGCTAATAAGCATAGAGAAGTGGTGGACTTGAAACCACAAATACATTTTCCTGTAAACTCATAAGTCCTTTCACTTATGTTAGCTAATACATTCCCTTTATTTCACAAGGCAGTTTGATTTGAGAGGTCCTCTATCTTGCAGAAATTCTGCTTCTGAACATCGATGGTCTCTGGAAATAGGAACTATGCACCAAACCACTAGCTGACACCACCTCTCAAAGGAATAAGTCATTTATCAGACACTAGTTTTCCTCATTGATTAACTTCACTGGTTCATTTTAAAGAGGAAGAAAATAACAGGTATTCGAAGACATGAGAAACAGTGAAATAATCAGACATTAGATTCATTGTTGTGGCTCTTTCTAATTAACACATGCATTTGATAATTTTTAAGATTTTGATCCTCCTTATGATTGTATCCTCTTTTCTGGCAGTTTTTCATTCCCATTTTTAGATCAATTCAGCTGTTCAGGTCAGTAAATGGGTATTCCTTTCCTGCTTTCGTGAAGTTGGCAACATTCAAAGTACTGCTAGTTCAAAGACAAACATGACTGGGCTCTCCCCTAAGGGAATTTGTGCCCTAAAAGAAGACACAGACACTATATCAACATTTTTTTAAAAATGCTTAAAGTATATTCTAACTTTCATGAAAGAGTTACATTCAGAGAAGAGGAGGCGGTGGGGATCCTGATAAGTGTACATCACACAAGCCTAGTAGTTTATGCCATGATTTTCCAACAAATTGGCCATCAGCTGATCCCAACAAAAAGCACTAGGATAAAAATATGATACATATTTCATGTCATTTTTTTCATTTGAATAAGAATAGCCTGCATTACTCATATTAGATACTATGTAATTAGACAAAAGTGTCCTAGAGTGCAGGAAAAAGGAGAGGCTACAGCATAAACAATTGCCTCAACATACAGCCTTTCAGACCATTTGGACCATTTTTTTTTCTCTTTGCCTTAACCCTTCCTGTACTTTCAATTTTTGAGTCTGTTTTGGCTTCTGTCCCCCTGAGGTAAAAAAAAAAACATGTTGTTCTTAGACTTTCATTCAACCTAGTAAAATACTAAACTTCACCTTACCTTCTGAAAAAGAAAGGCCCAATTTTGATCTGTCTCTGAATTTCTCTATGTTTGTCTGTTTTTGAAATTTCTCAGTCATAACATAATTTTGCAGCGGTTGATCAATTAATTAGTAAGATTTTCTAATAATTCAATTTTAGTATGTACTTTATAATCAATTCTAAGTGTCATCTCTTTAATGTATTAAATGATTATTTTTCAAACACTTGAAAGCTACAGTATGCCATTAGTTTTACTTCACAATGCTGTACAAACACACACACACACACACACACACGAAACAAAAGTATCACAGAACATTGGTTCTAATTACTCTGATACTTGCTGTCTTATTCGATGTTTTAATATTCTGGTTACAAACCACCTAATTGATTTCTCCACCAATAATGTTTTGACAACAGAGCTCTAAAGGATCTACTAAGCTATATAACTGCAGAAATATCTTCCAAAATTTTAGTTTCTAATTTCAACTTGGTTATTACTCTTCTCTAGTTCTATTATCAATAAGGGGATATATGGGGAATTTCTCAAATGACATCTGAAAGTCTATCAAATAAAAAGATGGTATTGTAATACTGAGTTTTTGCTACAGTGAAATATTTGGATATACTCTAGGTATGTAGCAACATTTAGTTAATTCTATTCATTTTCTCCAAATGTTTCTGCTAATTTCCAGTTACACATTACTCCCAGTTGCTCATAATATTAATTCACTGTCTCTTGCTATTTAATCATTTTAACATTGCTAGTTTTTTGCTTGCTTTTCCTCAGTACCCACATATTACTAGTGACATGAACATGGAATCCAGAGGGTGATTTCCATTTTCATAATCATTGCCTACAGTTGCAAAACATTGCTGTCATAAATTTAATTTACAAATACTTCAGAAATTCTCCAATTCACACTGGCTGCCCTTTTCTTTTTAATTTCATATAACTAGATGTATATATAGTCCATAAATCTGACAAACTATACAAAATGAAATATTCATTAGAAACCCAAGTAGTGTGCCAAACTTTGGTTTTTAGCCATATGGTCCAAGATTAGCATTCTTATCTTCATGTAAATTCTAATATTCTATCAGAAGTAATATACCAATCAATTTGTATAAAAAAAATTAAAAATAAATAGAAAGCTGTCAACCTCATTGTTGGCTCCTAGGCTTGCAGAGTAAGCAATAATCAAGCAGACCTACAGCTGACTGGCTAAGCACTGGTTCAGAGGACTCTTCTAACCACTAAAAGTCTACCAGACTCCAAGACTCTGGTCCCCAGAAAAGGCCAGGAAGCACAGAGTGTCTGAGGGCAGTTCAGATGGATATCCAGCTATATCTAACAATTCTTCAGTCATCCCTGGAGGGCTTGCTCTTCTGTTCTCAATAGCATCTTCTCATCTTTTTTTTTTTTTTTTTTACCTTTTCCTTCTAGCCCTAACTTACTTCTTTAAATAACTCTCAGCAAATGATCTAGTCTTAGTTTTTAGCAACAGTGTTTCTAATGGCAACCAACATATATTGAAGGTGTAGTAATATGGCTAGGGTCAATTTTAATTAGTTTGTATGTATTAATTCACTTAACAATCCTAACGACCCTAGGAGGTAGGGACTTTAGTACACTTTTAAAGATGAGGAAACTGAGGCACCTTAAGTTTAACTATTCAAGATCATCCAGCTACTACATGGGAGAACAGAGACGTAAATCAGAATGTCACTACAAAGGTAGCATAACATTAAAGTAAGTGCTCTCAGTCAATAATCTCTCTCAATCCTTCTCCTTAGGTTTGCATATACCTAAACTGTAACAGCAGTTATACCCCACCTATAACCCATTAACTGGTTCTAGAATTGCCCCCTTCCTTCAGTCACTTGTTCCCTTTTTCTAACCTTTCTTACCTTTCTTAATTTTCTTTCTTTTTTCTTTTTTAAGATTCTATTTATTTATTTGACAGAGAGAGAGAGAGAGAGAGAGAGAGAACACAATCGGAGGAGAGGTAGGCAGAGGGAGAAAGAAAAAGAAGCAAGCTCCTGCTGAGCAGGGATCCTGGTGCTGAATAATATGTATATGGGTATGTATATATGGTGTATGTGTGTGTGTGTGTGTGTGTGTGTGTGTGTGTGTGTGTGTATTTATTCCTGCCCTCTTTTTCCACCCTCCAGGTTCTAGCTCTAATGAAATACATTCCCTTCTTTAACCAACTATATTTTTTTTACTCTTCTATGCCAATCCCTTCCTTGAAAAATGCTCAGCTTCAACATTTTAATCTCATTCTCTTGTATTTACCTTTTAACATCCAATTAAAAGTATCTGCATCTCTGGGGTCAAGTCATACCTCCAAGACAAATTAAACTGTCCCTTCCCAGACATCTGACTTTATTTGTATATATCTGGACTGGTTCAGGTATCACACCATACTGTAGTTAGTTTATACATCCATCTCTCTAATTTTCTGACCTCAGTCCCTAATTTGTGAAAAACAGAGTCTCAATGTTTTTTAAAAGTTAAAGGATAAATATATGAGATGCTCTCAGTTGAAAGAATTAAAATGACAAGGGCTAGGATGGTAAGCTGAACTAAAAGCTCCCGAGAAAGATTACCATTTATTTGAAATTTACAGAAACAGTGAAGGAAAAAGAGGAGGAGTAGAGAAAGAATGTGTGTGATTGACACCTCAGGTGACTCAGCGCATCACTTCCTCAGTTTGCAAAGTGAATCTCTCAGCCTCCAGATTCTGCAGAGAGGGACTAGCAAAGGTCTAAAAGGCAATGGACTAAAATTCAAAGGAATCAGGGGTCTAGTCCACAGGGTATCAGAGTTATTTTATTTCTTTGAGAAAGTGATCTAATCCATAATTCTCAATTTTCTCTTTTGTGACATTAAGCTTTAGAGCCTATCCCATGGTCCTGAAGGGTCCAGGGGAAACTAGGAGGGAAATAGGAAAATACTACAAGCTGCGGCGAAGAGTCATTTTTACATGCTCCTCAAATGGCTATAGTGAGGAACAGTCGAGAGAGCTCTTCACCATTGAGATGCAAATTGAACAAAAAAAGGTAAAAAACTACTTGGATTAGCACCAGAAAATGAAGAAGTGGACCAGTCTCTGTCCTCCTCCAGACCGGAGTTCTCTTTACAAACTATGACTTGAGAAACTTTCTTATCAGACTGTACTAGAGAGAGGATGTATGTTACCTGTAGCATGAGCCCGGAACTGAAAACTGTCCCTCATACTACATGTTATTGGGCCAAAAGTTATTTGAATGAAAGTCAGTAAGTTAACGCTCACAATTTAAACAGCTCTGTGATCAGAAAGTAAAGTCCCCAATGACTTGTTTTACTGATGCTACAATTTGAGGTGTCTGTTGGGGGTTGGGAATGGGGTAGGTTTTGCAATTCCTAAGCATTTGGCTGTTTTCCAGAATGAATGAAGTCTACTTACTTTTGTTTATTAAATTTCTAATTCATATTCAACTAATATTCTGTTCTGTGCAGTGTGTAATAGTTAAAGCTGAGAAGGGCATATCAGACAGAGCATGCCCCTGCCCCTGCCGTACGGGGGACCTGCCGCACTGTGCCTGGCCAGCTGTTCCTCACCTTTGGATTAGCCCAGCCCCCGGCCTGTCAGGCTTGGAGGAGGGCAGCTTGCCCCCCCCCTAAGGCATCTGCTTCAGAACCGCTACCCCTTGTATGTTTTCTTCGTTTTCTCCCTTCTCCTTCCTAAGCCTCCATCTCTTTCACTTTATATCACTTTTCCTATTTCACTGTCCATCCTTCCGTCTTTCTCTTTTCACAAAAATGTCTCATTGTGCGAATATTGGATATGTTCCTGCACTCTTCCAAATGGCCCTCAGAGGGCACCCTATAAGCCGCCATCCAGTCTCTGGCTCTGTGCGCCCTCAAAGGACTCTACTTTCTAAGGCTCTAAACACTCTACCAATTCTCAGTTCCCTAAATTTCCACCTCTCCCAGCCCTGAGGGGCGACGCTGGGGCTTTTCTAATCCCCATTCGGTTTTCCTCCCACTCCTCCCCAAGAGCCTTTGTCTTTGGCTTCCTAGAACACTTACCTTGAGGGGTCCAAGCTCCTGCACACTTTCCCCTACTCCAATTTTCAGCCTTCCATCCTAGAGTCCCCGTCCCTGCTACTTCATGCCGTAACTCGCCAAGAAAATGTCCTTGACAGCTGTCAAACACCTGCCTCATGGGCTCTTCTTTGCGGCGCTAATCCCCCATCCCGCAACGCTCCCCTTTTGGTGCCTTGATCCTAAATGCCTTCCCTTCCACTAACACGGGAGAGGGCCTAGGACCCACCTGGGACTCACCTGGAACAGCATTCCCTCCCCGCCGGATGTCACTCGAGACACCAAGGACCAAGCCCAGGGCCATCCCCCGCCCGGCAGCTGCCCTGCACCAGGCCCCGCGGGGCTCCCGGGCTGGCGCAGCCAAAGACCCTCAGGGCAGCGCGAGCGCAGCAGCGGGTTCGAGCACCCGGGCTCTTCTCTGCCCCTGGCACCCCGGAAAACCCCCATCTCGTGGGCCCTAGTCAGCACCCACGGTCGGCCCGACACCCCTTCTGATTGCCCCTAGACTTGTAAGCGGGACAAGGCCTCCCCGTGGACTACCGCGTCCTCATCCCTGTGCGGGTCCCCGGCCCCAGGAGGGCAGCAGCAGAAGCCTGGGCTGGAGACCCTGTCCTGGGCCAAGGTCGCCTCGGGCTAGACCCCAGGGAGCAGCAGCCCGCCCTCTGCGCCTGGCTGGGCTCTTGGAAGGTGGCGCTGTGCTCAGACTTCGGCCCCCTTCCGTGTGCCCCCAATTCTGCCCTTGTCCTTATTCCAAGAACCCTGCTTCCCCCTCTCCTGTTTGTTTTTCTTTCTTTCTAAGATTTTATTTATTTATTCATGATGGACACACAGAGAGAGAGAGAGAGAGAGAGAGAGAGGCAGAGAGAGAGACACGGACAGAGGGAGAAGCAGGCTCCATGCAGGGAGCCCGATGTGGGACTCGATCCCCGGTCTCCAGGATCACGCTCTGGGCTGAAGGCGGCGCTAAACCACTGGGCCACCCGGGCTGCTCCTCTCCTGTTTTTCTACTCAATCCGACCAAGGACTTTTTTTTTTTTTTTAATGATGATAGTCACAGAGAGAGAGGGGGGCAGAGAGAGAGAGGGGCAGAGACACAGGCAGAGGGAGAAGCAGGCTCCATGCACCAGAGCCGATGTGGGATTCGATCCCGGGTCTCCAGGATCGCGCCCTGGGCCAAAGGCAGGCGCCAAACCGCTGCGCCACCCAGGGATCCCCCCGGCCAAGGACTTTCTAACCTGCTCTTCCCTGAAGGCACAGCCCCCGAGGTCGGCGTCCGAGGCTCCTCAGTCTCTCTTTGGAGAGATGGGATTGTGGTTTGTATCCCTCGTCATCGCTTCACCCCTGACGGATCTTCTCGTGCCCAGTTTTAACAGCCTCTCTGGGAAGACTGCCTCCCTCCCCAGCGCTTGTCTAGCGCTCTCTTCTGCACCCAGAGAGCCTCTGGCCCCTAACACCAGCCTCCTGCAGCGCCTTGGTCGGCCCTGCTGGTGCCCTGGCCGCTCACCTACAGGCTCTAGCCATCATTGCTATTCCCCAAATCTCGCTCGCTGACCCCATCCTGGAGACAGCACTTAAAAATACTTTACAACACCTCTGACCCCTAAGATACCGATCGGCCTAAATGCTCTGTACTTGTACCCACATCCCAACCCAGGAGTTCGGTTTTCTCACCTGGACTTAAATGGTATGATGATACCTAATCTTCTTCATAAGGTGATTAGGAAGATTAAATTGAAGTAATTTGCATAAAGTTTACCACAGCACCTGACACTTGACCAGTATTTAGCCTGTATCAGTCATTATTATTATGTCTTACTGCTCCAAATCCCCAGTAACATACTTCTTTGATCTTCTCTCTCCAACACGAGGGGGCGTCCGGGAGCCCCCTTCCAGTTCTATGCAAAAACACCAGCACTTTTGATGAGTTTCTCTCGCTTAGTTGACAAAATCCTAAGAACACACTTGCAAGAACTTAATCCTCAGAGCCCACTCCAGGGGAAAATCTGATGAACATTTTAATGCAAAATAGGAGTATACCCCTCTGATTCTCATTCTGAATCTGATTATGATTCTAAGAGGGTCCTGTCCCTTTAACTCTCTTTGGAACTATTTTACAACTGTGTGAAGTTTTAGGTAACTGATAATAATGTGAATAATTATTGTCTATAGATATGCCCCCAAATCCTTCAGGGACAAACCTCTCTCCTCAGTCACTTGTGAATACACTGGTTTTGCAACTATTTGCAAACTCATTTCAGTATTCTTAATCTATAAACAGCTTTCCTTTTTTATTTCTTTAAAAAGTGTCACATTTCCCTGGTTCTCTCACTTAATAATATGTTAAATAAAACATAGAAATTAAAGGCTCAAAAGGACAAATCAGTAAAACCGTCTACTTCATTCCTGGCCAGGTCCTTCCTTTGGGTAACAATGGTGTTATTACTTTCAGCTCTGTGTTCCAGGCATTGCTGGCATTCTGTCCAAAGTGGAGTGAACAAATGTCACTATAATTAAATTGTTTGCCCTGCTGTTCCTTTCATAGGTAATTTTTGAAGCAGAAGATAAGGCATGTAAGCTTAGACTGGCATCATCATAAAATCAACTCCCAAGAATCCCTTGGGAGCCGTGTGCAAGGCCCCCTTCTTTTTTCCTCAGTGCATCTTCTAACCAAGTTAAAGTTTTTCCCTCTACCTCTAGCTTCTTCCTCTGAATATGTTAGCTCTACCAGGCCTCCCTTAGGAAGAAATCACTCTTATCTTCCAGCTTTGAGGTGCTTGAGAATAATACCTGCCAAACAGGGCCACATTGTGATAAGAAAAATGAAGCTGGATATGCTCTAGGAAAGGGGTCAGTCGAGTGATAAATCACACACCCACACGCATGTGCACTGGCCCAAGCCCAGATGCCTTTGGAAGGAAGACAGCTTCCTCTCTTGGAGAATTATGAGACTTAGCATCCAAATACATATGGGAGATAAAATGTATTTAGCACTGGGCTGACTTGAAATTTACCCTCATCTCTATTTACTTTTGATTTGGCCCCTTCATATCTCTGACCATCAGTCTCCTCATCTTAAAATGGAGGAGTTGAGCTAGACCAGGAATCAGATCCCTTTTTGTGAAAAGGACCAAATAGTAATATTTTAGACTTTGTGAGCCATGCAGTCCCTGTTGCAACTGCTGGACTCTGCCTTGGTAGCCCAAACAGCAGCCACAGACAATTCATAGTGAAATGAAGGAGGTTGTGTTTGCAGGCCGTAGTTTTCAGGGCCCTGGACTAAACAGTCTCCTGGCTCAGATCAGCCTTTATATCCCAGGGTTTAGATTACAGGCTCAGCATACCTTGAAGGTCTCTGGGTCTGAGAGCTCATGTCTGCTTCTCTACTTCTTGGTCTGACAACCTGTCTACACCCAGAATCCTGCCTAGACTGATAGTTGGCCACTCTCCTGCTAGGTCTCCTGCCCAACCAGAGGTAGGGACATTACTCACCTGATGCCACCACATGCATACCTTTAAGCATCACGAAATAGAACTGACAACAACATAATCTGCTTACCCTAAAATCAACTCTACCCTGAACCTAATTTGATTTTGCTCCTATCCTCATGCAGGGTTGCTGGGACCATTTGCTTTTGTGTCTTGGTCTCTTCCTGTGGAAAAAAAGGTCTTTCCTATACTCCACAGCCTTAGCTCCAATCGCCAAACCAGACCATTCTTTAGCACTGTGGTTATTCTATCTCCCACCAGTGACCTGCCCCAGATAAGACTTGGTTCTAGATCTTGGATCCTTATTCTCCTTCCCCTGTCCTGCGTGGATCAACAGACCTTGCTCAATCGAGTCTTAAAATGTATCAATTATCAAGATAGAGATTCAGATTTTAGTTTTACACCTAGAAAGAAAAAGGAGGTCTTTAGAACATTCAGAAGCCCACTTACAGAATTAATGCATGAGACCAGAACTGGACCAGGAGTCAAGCTGGCAATCCCGTGATAAGCAGTTCCATGTTAACCCTTATACGGAGAACATCAGTGAAACAGAGTGGCACAGAAATCTAAGTGTTAAAATCAAAATGGAAATTCCTAGGCCTTCAGACTCCTTGCCATGGGCTTATGGTGCCCTCTTGTGTTTAATTTTGAGAAGTGTAGGCTTCTGTTTGAACTGGGCTATTTTTTTCAGAAATCTTTTATGTTCCCGTTTTAAAAAAATAATTTAAACTGTTTGATTCATTCTCCAGTGAAATTGTAAAGAAATAAAAATTTGTAAGAGTACATCTTAATCCCATCCCGGTCTCAAATCTACATGTTACCTCATTTTATTTTCAAAATGTTCATCTGAAGAAAGGGGCCAAACAGGTATTGACCCTATTAGAACTAGTGGAGGCAAAAAGCCATCTCTGAGGTCACAAAGCTGAACTGTGACAGAGCAGCCAGCAATAATCACCCAGGTCTCCTAGCTGTACCAGGCCTCATATTTTCACATGTTATTTCTCAGGACTTTTCAAGTTGAGCATAAACATCCCAGTTCCCCTCTCTCCTAGAATCGGAATATCTCCAACACTGGCAAGAAACAGTGGTTTCACAGACTGTAGGGTGTAAAGTAGGAAGCTGGTGTCAGAAATAAGGCTGAGCCAGAACTGGTGCCAGGCAGGTAGACTTCTGCATCCTTGCCCACCCACCTTCCACACCTGTACTGAGTATCTGGGTATCAGTGTTTTCTGGGGAGGGGCAAAGTGGGACTGGCATTTGTGCTTTGTGCAGCTGAGGAACCAGGAGTCTGGAGCAGGGAGTCCACTGATGAAAGCAGAGTAACTTGGAACCCATGGAACCTCATCTCTAGCCCCCCTTCCTGTGCTCCCCCTGTTCCAGCCACTCTCTGCTTCTCCACCACAGCCACATGTATCTGTCCATACTTCTGCATCTTTTCTTACACTGTTTATAATGCCTAGAAGTTTTTCCTGCTCAAGACTTCAAAATCATCCTTATTCTTCAAGGCCAAGTTCAAATGTCATCTCTTCACTCTGGCTTTCTCTGATTTTCTCTTCTTCTGTTACCCCTTTCCCATCATACACATACCTCTCCTCCATGGTACCATAACTACAAGTTTCTTTTCTTCCACTAGTTCCAAAAGGGTCGATACCTGGTTATACTACAAACCTGTTTATAAGACATACATTGTTCTGTACTTATTTGTCCCTTCCATACTTCATGAGCATCTTGAAGGCAGATGCCATTCACTCATTTTCTTTGGTATCAGTAGAAATCCACAGGGACCCATGGTAAAGATATGCAAGAGCTCTGGACCAGACAGACCTAGACCCAGATCTTGACTCAATCACCTGGCATAATTTTTTAAACTTTCTATAGTCAATTCTCATGTTTGTAAAATGTGGTAAAAGCATCTTCAGAGAGGTTGTTAGGAAAATTTAGTGAAATAGTACATACAAAGTCCTTATATACAGAAAGCAGTAGCTTTAACATCATCCCATTCATTATCTTTCTTTATTTAGTATATTTCCTATAACAAGAAGATAAGAAATCTAAGAGGAGAGCAAGTGTCTTGCCCAAGTTACATAGAACTGAACCCAGAGCATCTGATGCCAATAGCAAATAAAATTGGTACCCACATACTCTTTATATGGTTAAACCCTGTCTTGGTTCATTTGGGCTGCTACAAAATACCACAGACTGGGTAGCTTATGAACAAAAGAAATTTATTTCTTACAGTTCTGGAGGCTGAAAGGGTGCCAGCATGGCCAGGTTCTAATGAAGGCCCGCTTCCCGGCTCACAGCTGGCAACTCCTTGCTATGTGCTCACATATAGGAAGAGGCTAGTGATCTATCTAGACCCTCTTTTATTAGGCACTAATCCCATTCATGAGGGTGAACCCATCCTATAGGCTCTACCGTCACATCCGGCATTAGTAGTTCAACATATGAATTTTAAAGAGACCCAAATAATCAGACCATAGCACTTTATACTCCACCTTTGCCTATTGTCACTTTCTTCGTTCAAATGAATTTGACTTCTCCAGAAGCAGAGACCAAAATATTCCCCTTTCCCTATCCTCTCCATGGTATGGCCCAACACAGGAAGAGGCCCACATTAGGAACTGTAACATTCTTGTAAACTATGAGGGATCCCTAGTTTCCTCAGTTTTCCTCAGCTTTGGTATCTGTGTCATCATCCCGTCCTGTTTTAAGCCTAAATTCCACATGCTTTCCAAATCCCTCCTCCTTTTCCTAATTCCCATTGTCACTGAGTTCATGCCTTATTCTTTCTTCCCTGCACCTGTCTGGTCCTCTGATGATGACAATGTGGCAGTACACATATATAGATGTGGAGCCTAAGGACAGGGCAGGACCAGGGAGGTACTGTCATAAATGGCCAGCTATTGGAAACCACTTTCTAAGGTGAAGTCTGAGGAATAACAACATGGCTGAAAAAGAAAAACAAAGTAGATTGAGTTAGTGACTAAACTGACACAGAATGCGGAAGGAAGTGAGGGGCAGGCAGTTGTTACAAGGGAGTCTAGGGAGACAGAGGCACTTTTGTTTTTTGGCTGCAGTCCATATGGTAAATGAGTGGGCTGACCTGAAAGTAGCACAGAATGTTTTCACACGTCTTGTGTCCTCCAGCTCTTGAAATGACCAAGTCTGTGACCTAATTAAAAAGTGAGGTTCTGCTGAGATCTAGCTGACCCTCCCCTTCAGCTTTTTAAGCATTTTGTATTTTCCAATTATTTTTAATGGATATTTATTGCTCATGTAATTGAGGCAAAAGCAACCAGAGCCACTGCGAAGACCAAAATTATATTCAAAGAATGTTCCTGGAAGCATTCCTGATTATCTCAGAATGTATACCCAGAATTACTTGTAGAGGCTGCACTCTGAGCAGTTCACAAGTAATAGGCATCCACAACTTAAATGGCAGTCCTCTCGTGTGGCAGCCCCTGATATTCGCTTGCAGAGGGCACAGGAGGTCACCAGACAGCAAAAGACTAGAGCTAGAGGCCAGTCATCACTCCCACATCTTGTCAGACTTGAGAAGTCATGACTAGAACAACAGAAATATTGATTACCTGGCCCTGTGCTTGAAGTCTGACCTTTGAAGGTTGCCAAAGAAATGAAGACATTTTTAGCAATAGTGAAAACAATAAGCATGCATTGAAGGTTTATTATGGACCAAGTGCTCTACTAAAATACTGTCCTACTGAAGATAATGTTGAGTTTGTGGTTTAGGTGTAATTTCCCTTAGCTAGTAAAAGATAACGCCAATATGCAGACATCAGTCTGACAGATTGCAAAGCAAATGATTTTAAACAATATGCTATATTATGTCATATAATAGCATTTGTATAAGAAAGAGCTAAACTAGCATGAAACCCAAATACGCACACGCGCACACACACACACACACACACAGATTCACCTACTCACTAGATCACTAGGGGAATACGTGATAGATAGATGGCATAATCTATGCTTTAGGTCTCACCAAATCCTTACCAACTACCAAATAACCATTTCAGTTGGGCTTCAGTTTTAGAATTTGACACTAAGACATCACTCACAAAGGTGGTGCCCTACTAGAAGAGTCTGATATTTGACATCTGATGAAATCTTAACAGTAGGATTGCAGAGCTGCTGTTGGCTGTGAGGTAAGATGAGGGCTGCACCCCTTTCCGAACATCTGTGCTCTGAAGGACAGGAACAGGCAAAACTTTAGGATCCCAAAATAGGTCACCAAATTGCAGATCCTTCCTCTTGGTTACTATGACCTATCCACACTGAACTTTGAACTCCTTTATCATCAGAGTTTTCCAATATAGAAGAGACCTATTTCTAGAGTCAAGTTCCAGGAAAAGTTATCAGTAGAAACCTCCCTATTTCCATTTTGAAATGCCTGCATTCACTAGACTAAGATAATGTTTTCCCTCATTCTTAAACTAAAAAAAAAATGCGATTGTCCATATAATTACAGGTAGTATTTATCTCTTCAGAAGCAATAACCAAGTCATGAATCAGATGAGCTTTGCCCTGTACTTTACCATTCTTGCTTTGTTTTCATTAAGGGAAATACACTATGAAAATGTATAATTTTTTCACATTGTTTCCCAATCATCCTTAATTGATTTCCAGCATGTTAAAAAACAAAAACAAAAAACCTTTTTAGCCAGGAAAAGTAAACCTCAAACCTCATGAGTGTCCTCTTAATAACCATTTAATCTTAAATTGTGTTCACAAGTGCTGATTATAAACATCTTTAATTATGCATGTCACCCACCGTGGTTGAGTGCAATTCAATTTCTTAGACTTTGACATAATATTCTACTACATCACCAGCCAAGGAGCTGTCAGGAGTTGAGCCTTTTTGCTTTCTACTCAGGGAAGCAAAACTGGTCATGAGTTGAAGGCTAGTAAATCTGTATCCACCAGAGAGGAATGTGTCTTGGGATGTAACAGCCCTTGTCAGGACATGAGATAGAGCTACTTATAGCAACCTGTGTTAATTAATATATTAATGGAATTAATTAATGTAATTATCATGTGCAGGGAACTAGTCGAGTTCTGGAGACTCAGAGATAAGTTAGGATATAGTTCCTACCTTCAGGGACAATTTACACTATGGAGAGAGATACTTTCCAACTTACTAAGGCAAAGTCTGCGAAGAGCTGTGATATTTGCTCAGGCAAGCAGTGGTGGAGAACAGAAAATCTTTCAGGCAGAAAAGGAAGGAAGTGTGCCTGGGTGGCTCAGCCAGTTAAGCATCTGCCTTCAGGTTAGGTCATGATCCCATGGTGCTGGGATCAAGTCCTGCATCAGACTCCCTGCTCAGTCGGGAGTCTGCTTGTCCTTCTACCTCCCCCTGCTGCTTGTTCTTTCTCTCTCTCTTTCTCTCTGTCAAATAAATAAATGTTCTTTTTAAGATTTTATTTATTGATTCATTAGAGACATAGAGAGGCAGAGACATAGGCAGAGGGAGAAGCAGGCTTCCTGCAGGGAGCCTGATGTGGGTCTCCATCCCAGGACCCCAGGATCACGACTTGAGCCAATGAAAGCTCAACCACTGAGCCACCCAGGTGTCCCAAATAAAATCTTTTTAAAAAAGAAAGAAAAAAGAAAAATGATGGAGAAAGATGGAGAGAGGGATTCTAGGCAAAGGGAATAGCATGGCCAGAATCTCAGCAATGTGAACATGTTGGGGCATTTGGGAGGAACCTGTAGCCCTATAGAGAGGTAGAGAGGGCTCAACTAGCAGAGTCACCACAAGGTAAGGTGAGTTCAGAATAGAGAGGAGCAGCAGTGTTTTCAAAGGTGTCAGGACTACATGACTCAGATAGGCAGTCACTGAAGGGCCCTTAAGATGAGAAATGATCTTACCTACAATTTTATGAGGTCATGCTCCCATTTACAAATGCTCCAGATTGGCCTGTGGCTCAGTTTTATAGGTAATACTTGTCAATGAAGCCTTGGGCTCTCATTCTCCCCTTTTTGTGCTCTTCTCTTCAGACCTGGCACCTCTTGCTCCCTCGCAGGAATCCAACTGGAGACCCTTTAAGAGTAGGTAGGCTCTCAGGGGACCTTTGCTCATCACTTCCAAAACAGTAACAGAAAACAGCTCACAGGCTCCTCATTTTCTTTTCTGAATGCTTTTGTTTCCTCATTCTGGAAGAAAGCAACCCAAGAAGTAAACAGTGTGGGCAGCAGCTGCTGGTATGTGTGAAATCAGAAAGCTTCCGTCCACCCTCAACTCCAGGGAAGATTCAGAGGTGAAGCCGCTCTAGTACTGATGTCCTAGAGCTGGAACTGACAGGACCGCCACAGTGTGGGAAGGGGGCAGATACAATGGAGCACAAATGGAAGCCCAAGATGGGATATACAAGAGATCTCAAAGGAAAAGCCATGGAAAGGAAGGGTAGAGCACAATAATAACTAAACACCTGATTTGCAGTGTCCTTTAACATTCTGTGAACTACAGCTCAAATGTAGAAAATCAGGTAGCTTTCTTTGTAAATTTTCTCATCTTGCTTTTGACCTTTCATTTCCAACAATAGCAGGCAGGGGACGGGGGAAGGAGAAAGTTGAAACTCCCCAAAATATTGTATTTATTTCTAGTTTAAAATTTATCTTCTAGATAAATAGGTAATCAAGTTGTAATGATGTAAAATTCATTTGATTTTAGAGAACATTCTATTTCCATTATTGAAGGTGAAATTTTGTAAGGCTTATTAATCTTTAATAATAGAAATATTTTAAGTTTTGTTAAGCATAGATAAATGGTTAATAAGTAAAACATGTATGTACTAAATATACTTAGGAAGAGATGGAAGAAGCAAAAACTACCTAATCATCGTGAGGCATCCGGGTGCTGAATGATTGTTGTACACAAAACATGCATGAGACTTGAGCACTAAATGTATGTGAGGGCTTAATATACGTGAAGCCTTAATTCAGCAGCACACTGGAGCCTGGTATTCTGGCTCTGTGTCTCTTCTGACTGAGAAACACAAATAAAACAGGTTAGCCAACTGTTCGCTTAGCTGTTGATCAGATAGATACACTTTCCCTAAGTCTTTTTGATAGGGGAGTGTGTGTTACTGGTCAAAGCAACTTCCATCTGTGGGCCTCTTACTTGAACTCCAACTCTGGTCCTCATAACCACACCATCAGTGAGGGAGGCTGAGACAGAGAGACTGGATACATAGACATTGTAAATCCCAAGATTCAGGTGGTATGGTCCTTCCACTTTGCCTGCAGCCTCTCCAAAGTGTGTTAACTTACCCCCATATTTTTTCCTTGTTTCTTTCTCATTGTGTTTCAATTGATCTAATGAAGATTGTGATTTGAGCATTTAAATTTGGTCTATTCCATGATCTCAGGATAGCCTGATAGTGTATGTGAGGCTACTACAATATCAAGCTAATTTCCTACTCAGTACAAGTCAAAGTTTAAACCAATCATGTTTTTTTCTACTGTCTCTAGAAGTCACTTGATTTTCTTTTCAAGCTTGTATTTAAATTCTAGTTTGTTAACATGCAGTGCAATATTGGTTTCAGGAGTAGAATTCAGTGATTCATCACGCACATACAACACCCAGTACTCATCATAACAAGTGCCCTCCTTAATATCCATCACCCATATAGCCCATCCCCTATCCCAGTTCCCTCCATCAACCCTGAGTTTGCTTTCTATCCTTAAGAGTCTCTAAGGCTTTGTTTCCCTCTCTCTCCCCCCGCCCATATGTTCTATTTCTTAAATTTCACATATGAGTGAAGTCATATGGTATTTTTCTTTCTCTATATGACTTATTTTACTTAGTATTATATACTCTAGCTCCATCCACATCATTGAAAATGGCAAGATTCCATTCTTTTTTGGTGGCTGATTAATATTCCAGTGGTGTGTGTGTTTGGGGGGGGTGTATGCATAAACCATTTCTTTATTCATTTATCAGTTGATGGACATTTAGCTTCTCTCCATAGTTTGGCTATTGTTAATAGTGCTGCTATAAAAATTGGGGTGCATGTGCCTCTTCAAATTATTATTTTTGCATCTTTTGGATAAATACCTAGTGGTGCAAATGCTAGATCAAAGGGTAGTTGTATTGTTAACTTTTTGAGAAATATTCATACTGTTTTCCAGAGAGCCTACACCAGTCTGCATTACCACCAACAGTGTAAAATGCTCTGCATCCTCACCAACCCCCGCTATTTCTTGTATTATTAATTTTAGCCTTTCTGACAGGTCTGAGATGGTATCTTATCATGGTTTTGATTTGTATTTTCCTGATAATGGGTAATGTTGAGCATCTTTTCATGTGTCTGTTAGCCATCTGGATGTCTTATTTGAAAAATTGTCTGTTCATGTCTTCTGCCCATTTCTTAACTGGATTATTTCTTTTTTGGGTGTTGAGTTTGATAAGTTCTTTGTAGATTTTGGATCCTAGCCCTTTATTGAATATGTCATTTGCAAATATCTTCTCCCCTTCCATAGGCTGCCTTTTAGTTTTGTTGTTTCCATTACCATGCAGAAGCTTTTTATCTTGATAAAGACCCAGTAGTTCATTTTTGGGGTTTTGTTTCCCTTGCCTCCATAGAGGTGTCTAGAAAGAAGTTGCTATGGCTGAGGTCAAAGAGGTTGATGCTGTGTTCTCCTCTAGGATTTTGATGGTTTCCTGTCTCATATTGAGGTCCTTCATCCATTTTGAATTTATTTTTGTGTATAATGTAAGAAAGTAGTCCAATTTCATTCTTCTGCATGTTGCTGTCCAGTATGCCCAATACCATTTGTTGAAGAGACTGTCTTTTTTCCATTGGATATTCTTTCCTGCTTTGTCAAAAATTAGTTGACCATATAGTTGTGAGTTCATTTCTGGGTTTTCTATTCTGTTCCATTAATCTGTCTGTTTTTGCACTGGTATGATACTAGCTCGAAGACTACAGCTTTGTAATATAGCTTGAAATCAACAATCATGATGCCTCCAGTTTTGTTTTTCTTTTTCATGATTGCTTTGGCTATTTGGGTCCTTTTGTAATCCCATACAAATTTTAGGTTTGTTTCAGCTATGTAACAATGTTATTTGTAACAACTGGTATTTTGATAGGGATTGCATTAAATGTGTGAATTGGTTTGGGTAGTATAGGCATTTTAACAATGTTTATTCTTCCAATGCATGAGTATAGGATGTTTTTCCATTTCTTTGTGTCTTCTTCATTATTTTTTCATAAATATTGTACAGTTTTCAGAGTAGATCTTTAACCTCTTTGGTTACATTTATTCCTAGGTATCTTATTATGGGTTTTGGTGAAATTGCGAATAGGTTCTATTCTTTTATTTCTTTTACTGCTGCTTCATTATTGGTGTATAGAAATGCAGTGGATTTCTGTACATTGATTTTATATCCTGTGACTGCTGAATCCATGTATTAGTTCTAGCAATGTTTTGGTGGAGTCTTTTGGGTTTTCTACATAGAGTATCATGTCATGTATAAATAGAAGTTTATTTCTTCCTTGCTGATTTGGATGCCTTTTATTTATTTATTTTGTCTGATTGCTGAGGCTAAGACTTCTAGTACTATGTTAAATAGTAATGGTGAGAGTGGACATCCTTATCTTGTTCCTGACAGTAGAGGACAGGTTCTCAGTTTTTCCCCATCAAGGATAATATTAGCTGTAGGTCTTTTGTATATGGCTTTTATGATATTGAGGTATGTTCCATCCATCCCTACTTTGCTGTAGGTTTTTATCAAGAATGGATGCTGTGTTTTGTAATGTGATTTTTCTGCATCTCTTGAGAGGATCATATGGTTCTTTTTTTTTTAAGATTTATTTATTTATTTATTTATTTATTTATTTATTTATTTATTTGAGAGAGAGAGAGAGAGAGAGAGAGGCAGAGACACAGGAGGAAGGGGAAGCAGGCTCCATGCCTGGAGCCCGACATAGGACTCAATCCCGGGACTCCAGGATCCCG
The DNA here is from genome assembly GCF_048418805.1 of Vulpes vulpes. Lineage (NCBI taxonomy): Eukaryota > Metazoa > Chordata > Mammalia > Carnivora > Canidae > Vulpes > Vulpes vulpes. The sequence goes on from NC_132787.1 coordinate 66,963,568, forward strand.
CCCCGGGGCCAAAGGCAGGTGCCAAACCGCTGAGCCACCCAGGGATTCCCTCATATGGTTCTTTTTATTAATGTGGTGTATCACACTGATTGATTTATGAATGTTGAACCAAACCTGCAGCCCAGGAATTAATCCCCCTTGACCATGATCAGTAATTATTTTAATGTACTGTTGAATTTGATTTGCTAGTTTCTTGTGGAGAACTTTTACAACTTTTACATCTGTGTTTATCAGGGATATTGGCCTATAATTCTCCTTTTTCATGGGGTCTTTTTCTAGTTTTGGGATAAAAGTAATGCTGGATCTGTAGAATGAGTTTGGGAGTTTTCCCTCTATTTCTATTTCTTGGAATTTATTTGAGAAGAATAAGTTTTCTTTAAATATCTTGTAGAATTCCGCTGGGAGGCCATCTGGCCCTGGACTTTTGTTTGTTAGGAGATTTTTGATTATGAATTCAATCTCTTTGCTGGTTATGGGTCTGTTCAAATTTTCTGTTTTTTCCTGTTTCAGTTTTGATAGTTGTATGTTTCTAGGAATTTATCCATTTCCTCCAGATTGTCTAATTTGTTCCCATATGATTATTCATAATATTTTCTTAAAATTCTTTGTATTTTTGTTGTGCTGCTTGTGACCTCTCCTTTTTTATCCATGGTTTTTATTTGGAGCCTTTGTCTTATAGGTAAGTCTGGCTAGGGGGTTATCAATTCTATTAATTCTTTCAGTAAACCAGCTCCCAGTTTGATCTATTCTATTGTTTTTTGTTTATTTCTATATTATTTATTTCTGCTTCAATCTTTATTATACCCCTTCTTCTGCTGGCTTTAGGCTTCATTTGCTATTGCTTTTTAGCTCCTTAAAGTATAAGGTTAGGTATGTATTTGAGACTTTTCTTGCTTTTTGAGGTAGGCCTGTATTACAATATACTTCCCTCTTAGGACTGTCTTTGCTGCATCCCAAATGCTTTAGACAAATGTGTTTTCATTTTCATTTGCTCCCATGTAATTTTTATTTCTTCTTTAATTTCCTCATTAACTATTCATTCATTAGTAGGATGTTCTTTAACCTTGATATATTTATGGTCTTTCCAGACTTTTTCTTGTGGTTGGCTTCAAGTTTCATAACACTGTCGTCTGAAAATATACATGATATGATCTCAGTCTTTTTGTACTTCTTGAGGGCTGATTTGTCACCCAGTTTGTGATTTTTTCTGGAAAATATTCTGTGTGCAGTCAAAAAGAATGTGTATGCTGCTGCTTTAGGAGGAAATGATCTGAATATATTTATTAAGTCCATCTGGTCCAGTGTGTCACTCAAAGCCATTGTTTCTTTGTTGATCTTTGGTTTAGATGATATGTCCATTGCTAGAAGCAAGGTGTTAAAGTCCCCTACTATTACTGTATTGTTATCATTGAGTTTCCATATGTTTGTTATTTATTTAATATTTATGTAATTGATTCATATATATTAATTGATTTATATATTTGAATTATTATATATTTGAGATTTTTATATTCATGTTTCTCAATTTGGAGGCATAAATATTTAAATTGTTAGATCTTCTTGTTGGATAGACACTTTTATTATGATAGAGTGCCCATCTCCATTTCTTAATACAAACTTGTTTTAAAATCTAGTTTGTGTGACAGAAGTATGGCTACTCTGGCTTTCTTTTGATGTCCATTAGCTGATAGAAGTTCTCCACCTCCTCACTTTCCATCTTCAGGTGTCTTTAGGTCTAGAATGAGACTCTTGTCGGCAACATATAGATGGATCTTGTCTTTCTTATCCATTCTGATACCCTATGTATTTTGATTAGAGTATTTAGTCCATTTACATTAGACAACTATTGATAGATACAAATTTAATGCCATTTTGTTACCAATAAAGCTGGTGTATCTGGTGATATTCTCTGTTCCTTTCTAGTCTTTGTTGCTTTGGGTCTTTTATTTTCCCCTACTTAAAGAGTCCCCCTTAATATTTCTTGGAGGGCTGGTTTAGTGGCCATGAACTCCTTTAGTTTTTGTGTGTCCTAGAAACTCTTTATCTCTCCTTCTATTCTAAATGACAGCCTTTCTGGAAAATGTATTTTGGGCTGCATATTTTTCCCTTTCAGCTTGTTGAATATATCCTACCACTCTCTTTGGCCTGCCAAGTTTCTGTGGATAGATCTGTTGCAAACCTGATCTGTCTTCCCTTGTAGGTTAAGGACTTTTTTTTCCTTTCCTGAATTCACAATTTTTCCCCTGTGTATTTTTTGAATTTGACTATAATACACTTTGATGGCCAGGTTTTGTTGAATTTAATGGGAGTTCTCTCTGCTTCTTGGATTTTGATGTCTGTGTCCTTCCCTAGATTAGGGAAGTTTTCAGCAATAATATGCTCAAAAAAACCTTATGCTGCTTTTTCTCTGTCTTCATCTTCTGGGACTCCTATGAAATGAATGCTATTCCATTTAATAAGCCACTGAGTCCCCTAAGTCTACCTTCATGATCCTGTACTTTTACTTTCCTCTTTTTTTTTTTAGCTTCATTCTTTTCCAATATTTTATCTTCTGTATAATTCATTTGTTCCTTGGCATCATACATCATAATTGTCATGACATCCATTCAGGATATCATTTTTCATTTTGGCCTGACCAGATATCAGCTCTTTTCTTTCTATGGTAAGGGATTCTCTAGTGCCTTCTATGTTTGTTTGTTTTTTTTCATCCCCAGTGAGTATCCTTATAATTTTTGTTTTAAATTCTAGTTCAAACATCTTACTTATATGTCTGTATTGATTAAATTCCTGGCCATCATGTCTTTTTGTTCTTTCTTTTAGGGTGAATGGAAGACATCTTGTTATTTTGGAAGAAAAAAGAAAAAAGGTAAAGTAAAATAAAAATGTATAAATAAATAAATTTATAAATAAATAAATCAAGAAGGAAGCTAGCTCTTAGGTGTGTTTTGGTCTGCTTCTTATGAGAAGTTTGATAGAAAAAAAGATTAAAAATTTAAAAATAATGCTAATAATAAATTTTCAAATAAAATTTTAAAAATTGATCTATCTGTATCCAACCCCCACCCCCCAAAAAAAACCCAACAAATGAAAGAAAGCTAGATCCTGTTTCCTCTAGAGCTGAAGCTTTGCAGCACTCTATGATGAGTAGACTTAATGCATGAGAGGGGTTTCTGCTGTCCTTCTTGGGGTGGGGCATTCTCCTCAGGTGGACTTGTCCTCATGGATATGGGCCTGCAGGGTGCAGTGGGGTGGGGCTTGGAGTAGCAACTTTGTTCTCTACTTGGTGGTGCTCTTTTGCTCATGGGTATTGATCACTGCTAGTGGACAAGGGGTGAAAATGGCTGCACCCCATACCTTTGTCTCCAGAGCTGGAAGTTTGCACCTGCCACAGTTCAGGATACACTCATAGACACATAGTTACCCCTCCTGTGTCCCTAGTTTCTATCAGATCCCTTCCTTTACCTTATCTGTGTCCCAGCTGTCTGCCTGCCAAATGATACAACACTCCAATGTTTTATCTCAAGACTGGTTATGTTTCAAAGCCCCACACTTCAGAGGTCCCTGTGTTGTGGACCTGCACTGATCCTCTGGTGGAGTGTCTTCCTGTGTTTGGCCACTACTGGCTTGTTCCAGAAAACAATTGCATGACCATACAGTGGTTCAGAATGTATGGCAAATCACAAAGCAGAGCAGACACCAGGGTTTGCTGTCTTCAGCCAGTGTCTTAGTTCCTATGTTGGTGAATGGAGCAGTTAAATGGCACTTGCAGAGTCTTTTGCCTGTGGGATGGCTGTATGCACTCTACACAACATACTCCAAGCAGGGGAACCATCTCTCCCCTAGTGATCCAGGGGATCCTCAGACCCTACCTGCTGCATGTTTCTGGGACTCCACCTTGCTTCCCCACCTGAGAACCACTCAACTTGCCAGGCTTGACCCTGGTGATGTCACAGACCTCCAAAACTTCAGACTGTGCTCTACTGTTAATTAAAAAAAAAAAAAAACTGGCAGTATTGAAACCCTCTCCTTGTTTCCAGTCAATGGGCTTGGGGGATAGTTTTCTTGTGCAGGCTCACGTGCATGTTTTCACTTTTTTTTTTTCACTTTCTCACTCTTGTTCTCTCTTGCTACTGCCCCTGCTGTCAGAGCTCCTTTCTCCTCCACTGTGCCCTCAGCTCTTTTCTTCCACAAATCAACTCTCTGTAGTTCCTACCTTCCATGAGTCACTTTTTTTTTTTTTTCTGTTTGTGGACATGCAGCTTTGTTCTCTAAGACTTTCGATTGATTTCTTGGGTGTTCTGAATGATCGACATTTATCTAGCTGTATTTGAGGGAGGAGGCTAGCTTAGGGTTGTCCTACTCCTCTGTCATCTTAAACCCCTCTCTCCTAGAAATCACTTTCTATCCTTTTTCTCATGATACTCTGTAGGTATAGGCAAAGACCGAGCAGCTCCATAGCTGCAGAGGGAGGGCTGCCTTGTCCTCATGCTGCCTTTGGATCTGTCCTGCCCACCTTGTCTGGACATTGAGCGTCCTCTCCCAGTGACTAAAGAGGTGTGGCTGCCTTGCTTGCTTTCTCTAGAGTTAAACTGATTCTGGCTGATAGCAATTGTGTTTTGGGTTTGCCATTTGCCTTTACCGGTCAGGTTGTCATGACCTGGAATATCTTCCTCCCGATCCCAGGCTCCTTCCAGTCCACTCAGGCCTCTTACACATCCTGTTCCTTTCACTAGCACACAGAGGAGCACAGAATGGGATCATCCTCTACCAACACAGGTTGAGAGTATCAGGAGAATCGTGTGAGGACCTCTTAGCAGGCGTGGGACTGCTCTTGTACCATACAGAGGATGACAGAAGAGAACACCACATTGAATAATTTCATAACTTCTCATTTTCCTGGGGTTTCCATCTGGGATTTTTATCATCTTATCCCTAAAAATAGCAATGGGAAGGCCCAGGGGAATGGGGTGCTGCAGTTCCTCTCAGGGCTCAGGCATTATAGTAACTTAGTCTCTGCTTGAAGATTAGTCTCCTTTCCTATTTTGGAAAATCTGCTCTGATATAATATCCTGTATCTCCCTATGCTATTTCTTAAAGTAAAATTCATCTTCAAGTTTGCTGTTAAAATTTTGAATTTAGAAAATTCTTTCCAATTAATCTTGGACTGCAAGACTATTGAATTGCCATAGATCTTAACCTTAATAATGGGACAATCATTTCCTTAATTCTAGGCTGTCTCTGTCTGCCTCAACGGTCAAGGGATGCGAAAACACCTGATTAGATACCTACACAGAGCTAAGGATGATCAGGAATGCAAACATTATTTTAAAATTCTGCTAGTATCACCCTGTTTCAAAGGTGTATGCCTTGTATTGGTATATAAACAACACCATTTGGTTCAATTCATTTAACAAATATTTCTTTTTTTTTAAAGATTTTTATTTATTTATTTATTCATAGAGACAGAGAGAGAGAGGCAGAGACACAGGCAGAGGGAGAAGCAGGCATCATACAGAGAGCCTGACATGGGACTCGATCCAGGGTCTCCAAGATCATGCCCTGGGCTGCAGGCGGCGCTAAACCACTGCACCACTGAGGCTGCCCTAACAAATATTTCTTACAAGACTATTATGTTCCAGGAAATGGGCCATATATACAATGGCAAATGGCCAGGGTTACTATCCTAAAGGAGCTTACATTCTGGTAGAAGGTATTGATAGATAAATAAATAAATAAATAAATAAATAAATAAATAAATAAATATGGTGAGAGATAAGCCAATTTGTTTGACACATAGCATCAGGAGTTCATTCCTGATAATGTGGCAAGGAATTAACTGAGGAAAGATCCCCGCCAGAAATGAGAGGGACCACTCTCAATCTCCTCTGATAATCCCCATTGGGCCAGAGACACCCAGGCAGCTGGAGTTTTCCAACATTTTCCTAAAGAACTCACAACTCAGTTCAAACTGCCTGGTGCCCAAGCCAAAGGCTTTACCCCACACTCCTGCCTAGCCAGGAAAAGGGAAAATAGAGGAGGGGAGCTCCCACAGGGGCTGAAACAACAAAGGGCTCATGAATCTGCTGGCTTCCATATCTTTGAATGCCAGCTGGCATCAAGTGATATTGCCTACACCACATGAGCCTTTTACACAATAGCTTTGAAATAAAGAAATAGGGTAATATGATAGAGAATAACTGGAGGCAGAGCCTACATGCCAAGAAAAGAAAAGTCCATGTGGGTTAACTGATAAGCCACATTTAAATGCAGAACTAAAAGATTAGAAGGAGTAAATCATGCAAATAGTAAGAGAGTATGTCAGCCCAAAGAAATAGGTAAGGCAAAGCCCAGAGTGGGAACAAACTTGGCTTCTCATAACCTAGAGCTGATAGATGATTAGGAGCAAAGTGATAAGAGGTGAAGTTAGAGCCTCAAGTTAGGAACAGACTAAATCAGGCAGGTTATTTTTTAGTTTGTCCCCCCAACCCCTCAAGTACAACCAGAAGCCATAGAAATGAGGTATACAGATGGGCTAATCTGATAAAGTTATTTTAGAAAGCCCCTCAGCACCTGTATAAAGAACAGTGGAAATACGAGTAGAAAATGGAAGATCCGATTGGCAGTTTCAGTGCAGGTTTGAGGTGATGTTGATCTGGACTGGGATGGTAGCACTAGGGATGGAGAATAATAGCTGATTCTAGATCCATCTGGGAGTTGACAGTGTTGGAAATAAGGGACATCAAGGAGCCCTTTTGGATTTTGGCTTGGACAACTAGGTAGATGGTGTTATTGCTTAAGGAGCTGAGAAATACTGGGGGAGAGAAAAAATTGAAAGCACTTGAGTGGTGTAGGATCAAGATGTTTTGGAATGCCATCTTTGAGATGACCTTTGGATATCTGTGTTCTGGGGAGACATTGGTTGAGGGAGCTCTTCTCAGCTGTGACTCTTGCAGCTCCTGCCATAAGCCATAGCCTACCCTATTTGGGCATTGATGGTCCCTTCGTACCCCACTGCTCTCTATTACTTGAGAGCATGTCAGCTGGCAGTTTGCACAGGTGGCATATCTTTCCATGACCTCTCCTGAGCTTGGACACCACTTCCAGATTATCTCCAAAATTTTTCCTTCGTCTGCATAAGAGTGATCCATCATCTGGCTGCCAACCTGGCAGGCAGGAAGACCCTGTGTCTTCAGGCCTGCACCTGAAAGCAAAGGCAAATGGCAGCAATACAAATCGAAAGCCGTTCTTCACCACCTGGAAGCTGGTTTCCTGCTGTCCAGGAGAGAAAGGGCCAGGGGTTGCTCACCAGCTGCCCTGTGTTGCCTGGATGATCTGCCAGCAGAGGACTGGGCTTACATTTTAAATTGCGGGGTTTTTTTCCTTGTCTCCTTCCAGGACCTGGGAGAAGGAGCAGTTATGTGATAGAAAGTGATAAGGAAAAATTGCTACACACCTCTTATTTATTAGTTTCCTCCTGCCAGGAATTCTGTCAGAAGACTCTTCCCCTCCCTTTATATGACCCCCTTATACACTTATGATCTCAATGACCCAATAGGGCCATTGAGCTGTCTCAGGAAATGTATTACTAATTACTCTTTGATTATTTCCTTGAGGAACACTTTCCTTTTTGAAAAAAAAAAAAATATTTGCTGAGTGTCAGCAGCTTCAAGGCACAAAAGTCCATGCTGATGACATGGCACTACACCTGACAGGTCAGGCCCTACTATCTTGGAATTCACTGTCTAGTAGGAGTCATGCAATAGAGAAATGAGCAAACAAACAGGCAAATAAAGGTAACTCAGACAGGGATGACTGTTACTAAGAAAATAAGGCAGCAAAAAGCAATGGAGATGTGTGTCAGGCTTTTCTCTGAACTGAGGAGTTAGTGAGCACAACTCTGGACAAAGTGTGTTCCAAGTCATGGATCAGCAAGGACAAAATCCATCAGATGAAGTTAGATTCAGAACAATGGAGCCAGTGTGGCTGCACCCTGCTGATGGTAGAGATTGCAGTTTGAGGTCTGGTCAGAGCCTGGAGTAGGCATCACATCTTGACTCCCCACAAGGTGCTCAGGGCACCTTAATTAGCAGGAGATTAGGTCAATAGCATAAAAGACGTGGTTGGAATAAAATCGAACCAGATTTAAATGGAATTGGTGAGGACCTAGTTAGGTCCAATAGCAAGTTATAAAGTCGCTCCTCCTTGCTTCATGTTACACTTCAGCTTCACCAGTCCGCTTGTGGCCACCTGCATACACGTGCAGTGCTCTTAGTGCCCCTTGTTTGGGAAGTCTTCCTTCTCCACCTCTCTGACTAACTCCTCCTCACTCTTGAACACCATCTCTAAAAGCATTTCTCCTTGAGTTGTAACAACCAAAAATGTCTCCAGACATTACCAAAAGTCTTGGTGGGTCATGAAGGGATTTCCCCCAGCTGAGAATACCCCTACCCCCCAATATATGCCTTTCTCTCTTATTAGGGAGAGAAGAAGGGCAAGAAGAAGCAAAATGTTGGGAAATATAGCAGCCTACATCAAACTTTGTTCCATTGTCACAAAGCAGTCCTGGCTTAAACCCACCCTAAATTAGTGCAGCCTGCAATATTTCAAGTGCACAAAAGGCACAACTAATGAAAAATCAAGGAGAGGGAACAGGAGACACATTGGGAAAATAAGGTTCTATTTTTTGTTCCCATTATTCTAACAACACTGTTAAACTTCAAGTTGGTGAGGTCAGGGCTAAAAATATGTTATTACTTTTTAATTACTATTAATTACTATCTACTATTATTTGCACATTGGTTCAATGACCTCAAAAATAATTGGACTTTGCTGCCTGGACTTAAAATTTTTGGTTTATAACTCTTAACAACCCATGTTCTGGACAGATACTTTTCACCCTCATTCAGAGAACTGGAACATTACCCCAGAAGCAGCTGTAACTGTGTATCTAGAGAACACAGAGACTGAGAGGCTGGAATCAAACTCAAGTATGCATAACAGCTCCAGGGTTCTTCCCATAATGGTTGAGTTGGATAAGGCAAAGGATTTAATTCAAGCCTGGCAGGTATTCATAGGAGTGGGGCTGTGTTTAGGCAAAACTGTTCACTTCCTCCTTCAGATTCCCTAGAAAATGCATTTGTGTATGGCAAAGGTACCTGGTCTTTGGGGTCTTCAGGGAAATGCCTCCTTTAGGCCTCTGAACAAAATATGACAGGCTTGCTAACATTGGAATGTTGACAGGCTTTTCTCTGGGACCCCAGTCTTTCTTTTTGTGTTCATTCCACATATAGGCTTTCCTCTTCTCCAAGATTTTAAAATTATTTGCCTTTTCCCTCACCATTCTGGCCCTCAAAACCCAACTGCAGGAAGAGCTTCCAGATGCTCATTCTATAAGGAATTTAGGTCTGCTAATGGCTTAATATACTGTCCCTTTCAAATGAACCTACAAATTATTCTCCCATAATAGAATTTATCAACTGGGGTAGGAGGGCAAATTCTATTTCCTTTTCTTTCTTTTCTGTTTGTTTGTTTGTTTTTAATCTATATGATATTGGCAATGTTTCATCTCTTTGTAAGGTCCTGCTATGTTTAAAAAAAAGGACAATTCATAATTATATGGAGCCCTGCTGGTCCCCACTGTAACCACTAATCAATTGTGCTTAATGACTAACTGAAATGTGGCTAGTCTGAATGAAGATGTTCTGTAAGTAAAAATAAAAACTCGGATTTGGGGGCACTTGGGTACTCAGTGGTTGAGCATCTGCCTTTGGCTCAGATCATGATCCCAAGGTCCTGGGATCGAGTCCCACAGCAGGCTCCCTATGGGAGCCTATGTCTCCTGCTTTTCTCCCTATATCTCTCATGAATAGATAAAATCTTAAAGAAAAAAAAACCCCTGAGATTTGAAGAATTAGTGTGAAAAACTGCAAAATAACTCATTAACAATTTTTATATTGATTACATGTTGAAACAATATTTTCATCAGCACATTAATATTATATATTAATAATAATGTATTAAATTAAATAAAATATATAATAAAATTAATTTTACCTGTTTCCTTTTATTTTTTATGTAGTTACTAGAAAATTTGAAGTTACATATGTGGTTTGCTTCTTATTTCTATGATACAGAGATTTGTATCCCACTAAAGTACTCTTTAGTCATTTAATTTAATCCATTAGGGGATTAATAATTATTCCATTTTACAAAAAACAAAAATTAAACTGAGGTTAGTGATTTTTTCTTGATCCCAGCTAGCAGTAGAAATAGATACTGAGTCGGCTAACTACAAAAATTACCCTCTATGTTAAAATCCAAGGATAGCATCATCCTTTTTTGATAAAAGACTAGACTTAGGGGTTCAGACAAACAAACTTCAATACAAAGCTCTCTTTTCTAAAAGTTTATATTTCCCTTTAAGCAGTTTTTCATTTTTTAAGTTGAAACAGCAAAGGCAGATAGAAGGGTCAGGAAATCTCATTGCTCTGAGTGTTCAGACTTCTTCATGCCTGGTAAATGGTACTGTAGGACAATAAAACAAAAACTGTTGGTAAAGAAGACTCTATTGTAATGAACAAAAAAAAAAAAAAAAAGGAAAAACTTTAAGTCCCCTTTTCAGGAAAAAAAATTAACTGAACTGACCACCTGGTTATTTTGCCTCAAACACTTCTTTCCCAAGCTTTGCAGAGAGATTAATTACACCTTGCATTTTGCTATTACAGACTCTGAATGGAGACATGCTCTACTTTTCTTCCCCAGGACACCTGCTGCATCCTTCCTACATCAACAGAGATGAAAATAAGATAAGGTTATTGCCATCCCATCTCTAAAATTGTCTGCATGCCATCCTATGTTCTAAAAAAATTTTTTTGTATTTTTATTTATGATAGTCACACACAGAGAGAGAGAGAGAGAGAGAGGCAGAGACACAGGCAGAGGGAGAAGCAGGCTCCATGCACCAGGAGCCCGACGTGGGATTTGATCCCGGGTCTCCAGGATCGCGCCCTGGGCCAAAGGCAGGCGCTAAACCGCTGCGCCACCCAGGGATCCCCATCCTATGTTCTTATTAGAATCCATCATCCCCTGTCCCCTTGTAATGAGTGAGTCCAGAGTGTGGGGCAGCAAAAAGACTGCACTTGGCTCAGTAGAGTAAATTCCCTGATATCAAAGATACTTAGACTTTAGATAGAATTGCTTTCGATCAAATTTTGTGTATCTTCCAAGAGTCACTAATTTTATGGCAAAGAAATTCTGCAGAGGACAGAAACCCTTTAGAAACTCTTTCCAGTTAGTGGCCCAATCCATTCCCCATTCCCTCTGCCTTTAGCCACTGCTATTGAGATGACCACCTTTACTTCTATTGAGGTGTCTCTTCCCGGTTCAGAATAATTGTGTCTCAAAAGCTGAAGATAAATGCAGCCACTCAGTCTGATAAACAAATAGTCCTGATAATGGAGCTCAATGGAGATAGCTATGCCAGAAAATATTTAGGTGTTGCATGTAATTTCAAGGTCAGTAAGTATGCCAAGTAAATGCAGTCTAGCGCTGAACACACAGTGCGAACAAGGTGAGGGACTAGATTGTTTTCCCACTTCTCTTGCTAAAAGAGTTTAACAGTATACTTCCATATTTTATTTCTGTATTTTTGCTGTGGGTTAGCACCCCTTTTCTCCTTATATTTCTTTCTTTTCTTTAATAATTGAATATTTTTGTTGTAGCATGGCAGGAACATAAATCACAAGCCTTTGTATTTATTTACAATATTTTATTTGGCACAGACATTTGGGTCTGGAAAATTTCCAGGGATCAAGGAATTAGCTGGATGTCTAGTTCCCCCTGTCTTTAAAATCCTCTGTACCCAGCCCCACACTAGGTTCTGTAGCATGTTAACAAGACAGAGACACAATCCCTGCCGTTGAAGAGTCTTGACATAGTTGAGGAGACATGAACAGGTGAATTTATGAACAGTCACAGCATAAATGTGGTAAAAGAGAGTTATATGCAATGCTTTACTTGTACTATAGTCTTCTATGCATTCTCATCGATATTCAGGCTCTGACATTTCACTGTTCCCATTTAATTCTCTCATCAGGCACCCACACCAAGGGATTTGAGGGTCATCTCAAATAAATGAGTCCACTGTGAAACTCTAAATCTGACCTTGTTCTTAATCCTCAGACTTTAATTTTCTCTTGGAATTCCTACAAAATACTTAAAAGTAACATTCAAAATCAAAATCATCTACATTTTCCATAAACAAAATTGTCATCCAGGTGCATATATTACTGTTACCTAGACTCTAACTTAACTGGGTTTATATTTCACTAGATATGTGCACTTGGACAAGCCATGTATATTCACTGAGGCTCAGTTTTGTCACATGTAAATTCGTTTAGTAACATCTGTCTGATTTGTCTCTCCTTTGATCCATATACCAAGGAACCAATGGAAGGATAATAAAATGATGAAATCAGGGGCAAATATCAAGCATCACCAATACTATCACGATAATAGTTTGGGTACACATTCTCTTTTGTTCATATAGCATTTGCACCCTCTAACTGGTCTCTCCATTTCTATCAGCTCTATCACATTTTAACTACTATTCATATTCAGATTATTCCTATGTTGAGGTAAGCACATAAAATTTACCCTGGATTCTTGGTTTCAGCTTTATCTTCCAAGTATCAGACTGAGTCTAACCTGTGTCTAGTTTTTGGGTTCAGATATGTTTCAGCACATATCTGAAACTACTTCAGCCACTCATAATCTTATTTATTTGTAGGACGCTGAGGAGTATTTTAGAAGAGAATTTACCAAAAAAAGAGGATTGGGGCAGACAAGTTTGACTATAACAAAGCCTGAGTTGAGAGACAAGAGGAGATATTCTGAACACAGCATCATGATTATCACACAAAACCTGCCCCAGCTCCATTGCTCAGATCCATGTCTGCTTTTCAGAAGAGAGAGAGAGAGAGAGAGAGAGAGAGAGAGAGAGAGAGAGATGGCTGTCTAGCCATAAACAAAAACAGCTGAGTCAATAAACATCATTGGAACAGTGGTGCTCAGGCAGGAGGGATCCCCAAATAGTAAGGACCTTGGCACTATGTTGGAAATCCTCCCACAGTATATACCATGAAGTGGGGAGGTCCATCTTCCCCTCCACATCACACACACACTTTTTCATCATCTATGATTGGATGTTATAGGGCTTTCATGTGATCATCAGTGAGACCACCCATTTGAAAACTATACATCAGTGGTAGTGCCTAGTGAGAGATTCAGTGAACACCCTACTGGAAATTGGAGTTGCAATATCAGAAGAACTGCCCACAAGTGCTTGCGAGATAACTCCATGAACCTGAAGAAACTCTTGATGTGACACTGTGCAGTAGCAAAAGTTGACAGAAAAAGTCAGTGAAATTCAAATTTTTATTCTTAAAAGGACTCCACAATTAGAGAAATTCGGGTTATAGTTATGTGTCCCTCAAAATGCCCAGAAATTCCCACATACAAATAAATATAGTTTGAATATGATCACCTCCCCATACATTAGCCAAATAAATCTTGAATGAGCTCCAAATCCCTGGTGTCACATCAACGTTTCATTTGGCCCATTTTGAAGGTACATGGAAAAATTTCCCCTTCATAAATACCTAAAAACTAAATACACACACACACACACACACACACACTACATACATATACACACAAAGAAAAAAGAAAATTTTCCCAGGTAGCTTGCTATGGTATATAAAAATAAGCATACTTGAGACCTTTCTTGTGTAAAGGATGATGTGTTCGTAAAGATCTCTTTATTTTTGTAGTCTTATAACATTTCATTAAGCAGTTAATTTGAAAGATTACTTAATTTTTATCTCAGAGAAACAAAGAAGAGGTCTATAATTCTGGTCTTGGAGGCAGATTTCAGAGGGAGAATGTTGGACTAGGGCCCTCTAGAAGGTGGAAAATAACAGTTGGCTATGGGCCTCAATGAGGCAGCACAAGCACCTTATCGTATGGGCAAAAGGGTGTAGGATGGAAGAGTAGACATAGTAAGTGGTCATGATTCAGAAGCTGTTAGGTAGTAGCAAATATTTGCTCATCTTAAAAAGAAGCCTGAGTGTTAGATATCATCATCATTTTATGGAGGAAACAAATTTAAAAACTGAGGCTGAGATGAGATAAGCAGCATTCAGACACATAGTCAGTAGGAGAATAAACTGGAATGTGAATTTGGAGATGATTGGATCCAGCAATGGCTGTGCCAGCCTCATTACCCTTGTGCTATACTGGGAAAGTCACTGTTTCTCTTTGATCTCAGAAGTTTCTGAGATATTGTCTCCATTTTGTCACTGATAAAAAAGATGCAGAAAATTTAAGTTATTTAACTTACTTCATGTAGCCAGAAACTGTCAAAGCTTGTATTGATATAAATCCTGACCTAAAAATCTCAGTTCTTTCTCTTCTTCAAAACTTGGCTATAGATAGAACCTGGTGGGGATCATCAGGCTGTTCTCTCAGAAAATAGCACCACATCCATGGCAATCATTTGCTGCTGGGAAAAATTTAGTGAATATGCTGTTAAATAAGAGTTCCATGGCTGCTTTGCTTGCTGCATTATGATTTTATGAGGTCAAGGAACAAAGCTTAACATTTTAAAGAATTTATAAAGTGTATAACCAGAGGGACAAATCTACTTAGCTTGTCACCAACCTTTCCCCTGTGAGAGGATTAAAATCCATTTTAGGGTATCTTGAGACATTGCTTATGGTGGGAAGAGAGGTGGATTAATGGTTATAATCACTGGTTCCAACATCTCTGCTTTCATCTTGAGCTTAAGCCAAGAACACCAAGGTAAGAATGTTCTGTTAAATAATTCAAGCACTTGGAGCTTTTCCCACTGCCTTCTCCATTTGAAAACAATGTCCCTAACCACCTGTTAGTCCCCATTAGTAGTGCTGAACTGTGAGTCACATCCTCAGCAGGAGAAAAAGTTTTATTGAGTCAGGTGCACCCCCTGCAAGTTGAGGTCTTGCATTTATGTACTGCTGGTGGGCTACAGAGTCAAATTCTTGACTTTCCTCGAACCAGATGTACTAAGCTCTAGGACGTTAAAGAATAAACATCCAAGGATTCAATTCCTACTGGTCTTTCCTCTTAATAAAATAGAGCCAGTAGAGCCCTCCACCTCTTTGCTTAATAGAAAAATATAAATCTTCACCACAATGAGCACCACTAAAATTTTATATAGGAAAAATACCTTGAGGGTATTAGAAGCCAATTACAGTTCTGCTGCTGACTTTGAGTGAGTCATGAGTTGTTTGGACATCAGTTTGTGGGATTTCAGTCCAGACGACCTCATAAGAATCCAAGTTAAAACTAGAGATGTAAAGCACTTTGAAAAGAATAATGTTAATATATCCGTCTGTTTGTCCATGGTTACATGGTAGTTTTATCAAAGTATTTTTACATCATCAGTCTCACTAGATTATCATATTATACCTCTGATTAGAAAGGGTCATGTGAGTACTGTTTCTCAAGAATGGACAATTTACACCAGAGAGGTTAGGTCTAGATTCACTGATTGTCCAAGCAAGCCAAATGGTGTATTGGATTTATAACACCAGTCTTCTACTGCAGAATTCTTCTATCCATACTGAAATACCAATGGAGTATAAATCAGGAAACCTGGATTCTGGACTCAGTTCCAACAATTACAGTCATATGGCCTTGGGAAAAAGCCCTTAACTTATGAATCTCATTTGGCTCAGATTCAAGCCAGGACCAGTGCTAAGGACTGAGGTAGGACAGTAAACAAGAAGTTGTAGTCTTTTCCTTTACTGAGCCCATAGCCCAGAGAGGAAAATAGGTAAATAATTATTATAAAGTACAGATAGTCAATATGTTATGGGAACATATAGCAGAAGAACCTAACCTAGACAGGGTTTCAGGAAATATCTTCCTGAAGAAGTGTGATGTTTAAGCTGGACCTAAATGATAACTAGTAATAAGCTGGGGAAAGTATGAAGGAAGGAGCAAATGAGTGTTTCATAAGCGTAGAAGAACCTGTGTCAAGTGCCTGAAACTGGAGAAACATGGCTTGTTAAAAGTATCATTTTCTAAAAAAAAAAAAAAAAAAAAAAAGGGTATCTTTTCTCTCCATGAGTTTCACCCATATCAGACACAGAGCCAGTCCTAACAAAGATAGCCACTGTTTTCATAGATCTTCCCATTATCTTAGAGAATTTGAATTCACTCTTCCAGATTCCAGCTTAGAAGCTGCTGAACTTAGAGAAAATCCTCCGATTGCCCTTGAGACAAATTATTATCACTCATATCTTTAGCCTATTCAGTTTTCTTGGGTTTCAGCCTTCATTTCATGATTTGCCCTGACTTCAGCAGGGGTGAATAATTCAGTTTTGAAAAATCTATTCTTTATGACTGACAACACCTTTCCCTAAGACCCTAATATTTCCTTGTATTGCCTCAGATCTTTCAAATTCAATACAAATTCCGGAGGCTTAAAACCACTTCCACTCTCAGGGCTTGACATTTATCCTCAATCCATCACTTTGAATGAAGAAAGCTGCATCTAATGGACTTGTTTGTACCCATCCCTTGGATTTACTGTCCTAGGATTAGAAGGCTGTCCTCTTAAAGAGTTTTCTCTGTGCTCTGTAGGCATTTGATTATCATACCTTCTCAATCCAGAAGGATTTCCCAGAATGTACTGCAATCAAGCTCTTGTATTACCTAAAGCTGGAACAATTGTTGAAAAAAGTACCACCTGAAAAAAGCCTTGAAACACATGTCATGTGTTTCACAAAGCAAAACAACCATTCTCAACATATGGTTGCATACATGTGCTCCTAAATTCACACATGTGAGCACTTATACTTACTCAATAAATCCCAGTGACATTATTAAAGCTCAGAGTGCAACTACAGACAGGAATGACTTAGAGCAATTCCTAGTTGCAATAAAAAATTAATTAAACTAGTATTCCATGCAGTAAATATCTTTGTATAGAATGACATTTAAACTCTACATGAGTCTTCGGAAAGGTAACTATAACCAATCACCTTCCAAAAATTCTATTAGCAGAAAGCAAATAAGATGTTCTAAAATTAATGAATCCATCAACTGAGGTGAAACCTTTCAAAAACCTATCATGTCAGAGAGCAATTAATGAGATCTTTTTCAGAATTTAACTCATTGCTGATGAACGCCTGAAGAATTTTAATTAAAATAAAGTAGGGTCTAGTGTCAAGAAGAGTGAACTCAGGAGTAGGAATTGTTGTCATCCTGAGTTAGTCACTAATGTGCTGTGTCACATAGATTAAGTCATGCTCCCTCCCTGTTCCTGAATTTCTTCATTGTAATGTGGAGTTAATTAATACCTGCCCCACCTAACATATAGGGTAGTTTTGAGGATAAAAGGAAAAAATGGATGATATTGGCAATTTAGATAATTGTCTACATAAATGGAAGTTGGAATTCTCAGCAATTGGATGATTTACAGAATGAGCAGGAAAAATATCAGTCCTTTTCTAGAAATAAGGACTGGCAGCTTTGTATTTAGAGTGAGTGAAGACAATCTTGATAATTCCACTGAACACATTATTTTTCTTAGTGTCCATTAGGTTAATGTAGCTTAGCAAGTAATCACACATGGCTGGTGGTCACAGAATTTCCCTGGTGTATTCAATCTCCTCCATGTCTGATTTTCTGGTCTTCTAAATGTCAGGTCCATCCCAATGGTAAATTGAACATCTTAGAAAAAATATTTCCTATCTCATGGTACAGAAGTTAATGGCTTTGCAGCAAAGGCCAATGCTCTATTTCTTTTCTATAGAAAACAATGGCTTTTCCTTCTGGAAAAAGGGGGTAACAGTGATTAAAACCACAGCTTCGGTGTTTGGGTTTTAATCCCTATTCTGTTACTTTCATGAAACCATAACCAAATTATTCAGCTTCTCTAAGTTTTGTTTTCTTATGTAAAAAATAAGGGAAAGCATAGCTGTTTCACAATGATGATCTGGATATTATATATGATAATTTATGTAGAGCTCTTAGCACCATGCCAGGCACAAAATTAATGCTGAATAAATGGTAGTTATAATTAGATGAGTTCCTGCACAAATTAGTCTGGCAGTTCTTTGATAACACTGAATTTATGAGTAAAGTGCTTTCCTAAATTAGTAACATCTGAATGCTTTTTAAAAATAAATGTTTTTTCATTGCATTTAAGGGTATATAGAGAATGCAGAAGGCAAGGCAAGCATTGCTCGCTTGATGTCCTCAAGGGAACGCTGTTAACAGTTAAAAAATAGGTCAGAATGTTTGCAACTAATAAATAAGCTATGGAAATGATCAGAAGAGTCACTTCTCTGAAACCTCCATCTGTAGACCGTAGTTACATGTTTAACCCATTCTACTGAAAATTACTGATCATCTATTATGGCACTACCAGACACTGAAGATAATATTATTAGCTGCCACTGATTATGTGTACTAGACACCATGCTTAAGGATATCCATGTATTATTTTAATTCCCACCCACACCCCATGAGATGGGCCTGTCTTATCTGGGAGCCCAAACCCTTAATCACTATGTCTCCTCTGATTTTCCCTTCTACTAGCCCACTATCTGGCCTGAATATACATGGGAATGAGTATCTGGAGGCCCAGGGAAACATTATGAGTAAGAAAGAGAGCATCTAAACCTTAAAGCATCCATACTCACTCAGATAATGTCCGCCCCTTGAGGGAATCCTATTACCCTCATTATTCACATACCCAGGTTTCCTACCCCAGCTGAGTCATTTAATTCCAAGTACTGCCTAAGGGCACTTCCCACCATGTCCTGAGAGCATTACCCACGTGCATTTGTCTTAGGAGTGTTTCTTTCTCTGACATTCTAACTTGTCTTAGATCAATCACAGTTTTGAGACATGCCATTCCTTTTCTGCTTATAACTTAGTTTGGGGTGTCTGGTTAGTCTACCTTCCTTGCCTAGAACTCCAGCTCTAATCCTCCAGTTGGTGTCTCCATATTTCTTCTGCCCTAACTCTTGGTACTCCCTTTGATTACAATGGAATCTTATTCATGTTTTCATTCTCCCCTAAGCAACTGAGATTGACCTATGAAACATAAAAAAGAGGGAGGAACTGTGAAAAAAAAAAGGAAAGCATTAGATGTCATGCACTGTGCTTTGAGTAGCAGTTTCCATGAAATTCATTTCCTCCTTAGTGTTCTCATTTCAGACCCTGAAATATTAGGCACAAGGAGCAAAAGTTTTCTTTACTCCAAGTTCTTAACTCAGCTAACCCATAAGATCAGATATATTAAGGAATTTCAGATGATCTGTTTTCCTTCTGTTTTTAATCTTTCTTGTTTCTTTTATTTTAGCAAACTGGCCTCAAAAATATACCTCAGAACACTCTCCTCCATCAAACATATTTCTTCATTGATCTGTGGTCCCTATTCTGCTCTTTGCTGTAGCCCAGATCCCAGTGTCTAATGTACAGAACTGTTCTCGTTACTGGACTCAAATTATGCCCAGAACAAGGAGGAATTAGAATAAGCACCATCAAGTTTTACTAATTTTTGAAAGATTTTGTGGAACAACGTGTCCTTCTAAGTGATCAGATTCTCCCATAGTAATTTTTCCAATGTATGCCAGCAGCAGTGTTAAGTACTTTAAGCAAAGTGTTCTTTCTTCTAAAAAATTTTGAGCTCACAGAACTTAACATATTATTATAATTTGAATAAAATTATTTAATTTAAAATACTATGTGATAATCCTTTAAATATATTCTATTAATGCAAATATGCAAGGACAGTTCAGTGGGCGTATGTTTTCATTTTGGAAATAAGTTGTTTCTAAGAACCAAAATGAAACAATAGAATGAAAATTTTCTATAATGGCTCCATTTCTAGACTGTTTTCATGCCTGTATATTTTTCACAAACCTTTCACACAAATGATCCCTCTGATGGAATAAGATAGGAATATGGCCTTCCCATATGGCCTTCACAAGGATTATCTGAGATTTTAAGATGGCAGCAATAACTCTATTTTCCAGAGGATCTCTTGATCCACTCTCATAATATTCCAGCCAACAATAGGAGAATTGCAGAATGTCCCTCAGGGACCTCTCTGTCTAACATCTTCATTGGAAAATTGAGAAACACAGATCTAAGAAGAAGAAGATAAAGATATTTACTCAAAATAGCATGGTTTCTTGTTTTGTTTTTAAAGATTGTATTTATTTATTCATGAGAGACACAAAGAGAGGCAGAGACAAAGACAGAGGGAGAAGCAGGATCCTCACAGGGAACCCAATTCAGGACTCGATCCCAGGACCCCGGGATCATGCCTTAATCTGAAGGCATACGCTCAATCACTGAGCCACCCAGGCATCCCTCAAAATATGTGAATGGAAGAAATAAAATAGAGTCTTCTAAACCTGTAAGGCATTATGAAATTAAATGCAGTTCTTATAAGTATCACAATCATTATGAATTAATATATTGACTTATTCATTAAACATTACTGAATGTTTGATGTTCTAGGTTCTGAGGAATACAAATTCATCCTTGACCAATTGATTATGGTAGAAATAGCATAATGCCATTGCTCAACCTAGTCTGAGAGGCTTAGCAGCTTCTGCTTTGCCCTCTGGGAGTGCTAACCAACAATAGAAGAAGTCCTACTATCTTGACACCTCCATGCTGTAAGAAGTCCAAGCCACATAGAAAGATCTCGTGTTGACACTCTAGTTAATAGCCCCAACTCAGATCTCAGCTGTCAACATCTGACTACACCTATGTGTGTGATCACATTTGAAATCCAGTCCATATGATCCTTCATATGACCTTAGCTCCAGTCATTATGTACATGTGAAAGTCCAAGGGAGAGCTGCATAAGTAAATCCAGTCACAGAATCAGGAAAAAAGAAGTTGTACTTTAAGCCACTAACTTTGGGATGGTGATATGAAGCAGGAGATAATCACCAGAGCAGATGAAGAAGAAATAACGTAAATATTTTAAACAAGAAAATGATGATAAATTCAGTTTATAGCTGAACATGTTGACTAGGTAGAGCCCTAGGGATCAGAATCTTTTGACAGTAGGAGACAAAACACTCTATCACCTGGTCTCAACACATTCAAGTTTAGTTGGAGTTTGAGGGCTGCTGGATGGAATTGAGTGAAATTCCTCCTTTTCATGTACAAATTGCAGGTGTTACACAGGTTGAGAAGATTCTCCTAGGGGAAAAAGTCCCCTTACACATGACTTTCAGCCTATAATTGATAAAGTATCAGATTTCAATTCTGGTAATAGGCTATTAAGGTAGAACTGCTGATCCCTGCTTCCAAGCATTCAGAGTCTTGTGTAATTCCATACCTTTTTAGAAAGAGGTGACCCTTAGATCCAATATAATATTGCATAAATGACCATGTGCAGTGTCTGAAGCTGTTTTAATGAAATTGAAGCTTTTGGTTTGCTCTTCCTTGGGTCACTCATGCTGGAGGAAGCCAATTACCATGTTGTAAGGATACTCTAAAAGCCCTATGGAAAGACCCATGTGGTGAGGAACTGAACCCTCCTGCCAGTGGCCAACACAAATGTAGCATGATAGTGAGCCATATTGGAAGTGGATATTTCAACCTTGGTGAAGCCTTCAGATGAAGGTAGCCTGGCCAATATCTTAATGAACATTTATCTGAAGTTCAGCAGTTGTTTTAGGTTCATTTCTGTGAGCTAACTCCAATAATTTATTTTTAAAAAGATTTTATTTATTTATTCATGAGAGACACACAGAGAGAGGCAGAGACATAGGCAGAGGGAGAAGCAGGCTCCATGCAAGGAGCCTGATGTGGGACTCGATCCCGGGAATCCAGGATCATGCCCTCAGCCAAAGGCAGACGCTCAACCGCTGAGCCACTGAGGCATCCCTAACTCCAATAATTTAAAGACCATTTGGAAAAAAAAAAAGACCATTTGGAATTATTTCTATTCTTCCTACATTACATAATTCAATGGAAATTAATTTTTCTTCAATTTCTTGTATCCTATAGAAATGGTATATAGAAGAAATTTTCATAGACAGAAGACAATGTGTATAACACTTATGTGATTAAAAGAATATTTTAAAAGCTCAAGTACATTTAAAATACATATACATATGTATAACTACTAATTTAAAAATATACAACTACTAATATATTTGAATCATCCTTTGTCCATATTCCAATAATTTTCTTCTCCCTTCATTCAGATGGAACAATTTGGAATTCTGAAACTTATCATTCCTCTCCTTTAAGATATTTTTATTATACATATATACGTATATCTAAATGATATATTGTTCACTTATTTTGTTTTTGATCTTTTAAACAATGAAATTGCACATTATATAATCTTCTTTATTTTGATCTTTTCTCTAAACATTATCTTTGAGATTAACCATACTGATACTTTTAACTGTGATTCCTTCATTTCCACTGCTGTAAGGTATTATTATCCTTATTCAAACTACAAAATATTTATCCACTTCTCTGTTAATGGACATTTGACTTGTTTTTAGTTCTTTGCCATCTTAAATAAGGATGCTATGAACATTCCTGTATGTGCCACTTTGCATACATATGCAAGCTGTATATTCCTAGGAGTGGGATAACTGATTGTATCAGAGAATAAGATAATGACAGTTTTTCCAAGAGATTGTATCAATTTACACTAATACCAGCAAAAATACAGAGAACTCATTGCTTCAAATTCTCACCAGAATTTGGGAAAATCAAACTTTCTTTTTCATCAATTTGGAAGGTGATTATATATATTTTCTCCACTTTAATTTTTATTCAAATTCAAATTTCACTTATAGGGTATTATTAACTCCAAGGAAAAAATTTAATGATTCATCAGTTGCATATAATATTCTGTGCTCTTACATCAGGTGCCCTCCTTAATGCTCATCATGCAATTACACCATTTCCCCTCAAGCAACCCCCAGTTTGTTCCCTATAGTTAAGAGTCTCTTACGGCTTGCTTCCCTCCCCATTTTTTATCTAATTTATTTCCCTCCCTTCCCCTATGTTCATCTGTTTTTTTTTTCTTAAATTCCACACATAAGTGAAATCATATGATGTTTGTCTTTCTCTGACTGGTTTATTTTGCTTAGCATAATACCCTCTAGTTTCATCTACATCAGAGCAAATGGCAAGATTTCATTCTTTTTTGATGGCTGAGTAATATTCCATGGGTGCATGTGTATGTGTATGTGTGTGTGTGTGTGTGTGTGTGTGTACATATATACACATACCACATCATCTTTATCCACTCATCTGTTGATGGACATGGACATCTGGGATCTTTCCATATTTTGGTTACTGTTGATAATGCTGCTATAAACATTGGGTCAGGGCACTTGGGTGGCTCAGTCCGTTAAGTATCTGCCTTCGGCTCAGGTCATGATCCCAGGGTCCTGGGATTGAACCCTGCATCAGACTTCCTGCTCTAAAGGGAGCCTGCTTCTCCCTCTCTCTCTGCTTACTGTTCCTCTTGCTTGTATTCTCTCTCTGTGTATGTCAAATAAATAAGTAAAATATTAAAAAAAAAAAAAGAGGGACGCCTGGATGGCTCAGCAGTTGAGTGTCTGCCTTCAGCTCAGGTCCTGATGCCAGGATTCGGGATCAATCTCACATCGGGCTCCTTGTGGGGAGTCTACTTCTCCCTCTGCCTATGTCTCTGTGTGTCTCTCATGAATGAATAAATAAAATCTTAAGAAAAGAATTGGAATGCACATGCCCCTTCAAATTACTATTTTTCTACCTTTTGGATACTTATGTTATTAATTGATTAATAGATTTGGGTGCCCAAGTTGGAGGCATAAATATTTGCAATTGTTTGATCTTCTTGTTGGATAGACCCCTTTATTATGATATAGTATCCTTCTTCATCTCTTATATAGGTTTTTGTTTACTCCAGCTTCCTTTTGACATCCAATAGCATGTTGGATGATTCTCCAACCCCTCACTTTCAATCTGCAGATATCTTTTGATCTAAAATCAGTCTCCTGTAGGCAGAATATAAATAGGTATATAAATAGGTGGGTTTTTTTATCCATTCTGCTATCCTTTGTTTTGATTAGAGAGCATTTAATTCATTTACATTCAGAGTTATTATTAATAGATTTAGCATTATTGTCTTACCTGTAAATTTTGGGTTTCTGGAGATGTTCTCTGTTCTGTTCTAGTTTTTGTTGCTTTTCTTCTTTCTTTCTCACTCAAAGAGTTCTTGCATGACTGGCTTAGTAGCCAGGAACTCCTTTAGTTTTTGTTTGTTTGGGATACTCTTTATCTCTCCTTCTGTGCTGAATTATAGCCATGCTGGATAGAGTATTCTTGGCTGCATATTTTGGCCATTCTGCATGTTGAATAATATATTCAACCCTCTCCTCTTGCCTGCAAGTCTGTGAACAGATCTGTTGCAAACCAGATTTGCCTTCCCTTTTAGGTAAAGGACTTTTTTTTCCTTGCTGCTTTCAGGATTCTTTCCTTGTCTGTGTATTTTGTGAATTTGACCTTAATGCCTTAGCAGTGGCCAGTTTTTTAAATTGATGCAAGTTCTCTGTGTCTCTTGGATTTCAATGTCTGTTTCTTTCCCCAGATTAAGGAAGTTTTCAGCTATAATTTGCTCAAAAAAGCCTTGCTCCCTTTTCCTTCTCTTCTGGGACAATAGGAATGGTATTATGCTTTTCTGGGATGATACAAATGTTATTATATTTCTATGTTATGAATGTTACTATGTTTTACAGAGTCATTGATTTCTCTAAGTCTACTTTTGTGATCAAATATTTTTCTTGTCCTCTTTGCGGCTTCAATGTTTTCCATAATTTTATCTTCTGTATCACTCATTAATTTCTCTGATTTGTCTGTCCTGATTGTCACTGCATTCAGTCAGTTTCACATCTTAGTTACAGTATTTTTTGTTTCAGCCTTACTAGTTTTGGGGTCTTTTATCTTTGTGGTAAGGGACTCCCTGGTGTCTTCTCTGCTTTTTTCAACTAATATCCTTATGATTATTGTTTAAATTCCAGTTCATGCATATCACTGATGTCTGCCTTGATTAGATCCCTGGCCATGATCTCCTCTAGTTCTTTTTCTAGGGAGTGAGTTCCTCTGTCTTGGCATTTTGTCTAGGTTTTGTCTTCTCTGTGTTAGAAAGCCTGTTGTGTTTCCTTCTTCTGAGAGTAACAGTTACATTAACGGCTATATTATATATCAGTCCAGGGCCTGATGCTTCAGGAAATGTTTCTGATATGTGTTGGGTGCATTCTGCTGTTGTGTTTTGGTTGCTCTTTCCCTCAGGTCAGTACTCTGCCAAGTTCTCCTTGCTGCAGTGTTTGGATCTTGTCCACTGTGTGGCAAATTTTAATTATGCAGTTTTGGTGTGTGTTTTTGTCAGCTTGTTAGAAGAGGCTAGATTCTATTTCCCATAGAGCTGAAGCTTTGCAGCACTCTATGGTCAGTAGACTTGGTGCATGGAAGGGATTTGTGCTGGTCTTCTGGGGGAGAGGCCTGCTGCTGCTCTCTCAGGCACACTTGCTCTAACTCAGAAGCACCTGCAGAGTACAGGGGAGTGGAGCTTGTTGTAAGTGACTCAAATCTCTACCATGGGTCTTGTGCTGCTCACTGAAGTCTGTCAGTACTGACAGGTCAGGTAAAAACGGTGTTAGCCAGCTCTCTCCTCCCGATAGAGAGGGGAGTTCACACCCACTGCTGTTAAGGAAGCCCTCACAGAAGAGAGAATAATCTCCCCTTATTTTTTCCAGGCTTCCTTCTGATCCCTGACTTCACTCTGTCTGTGGCTGAGCCATCTGCCCACCCAGTAGCACACTGGCTGGGTTTCAAATTTCAAATTTTAGGAATGTGGCAGGGCATGGCCCTCACTGGTCCTCTGGAGGAGAGTCTCCACACTCTGTGTCTGGGGCCGGATTGTCCAAGGAGGGCAGCTGGAGAAACACACAGGGGCTTGGATGTCTCTGCTCATATGCTAACGAATGGGCAGCTTAGTGATGCCCATCAACTCTCTTGTCCCTGGACAGGCGATGCCATCTCTCAAATGCACTCCATGAAGGGGAATGGTCTCTTCCAGTGCAACCCAGGGGATCCTCAAACTATGCTGTCCACTCCTAGGCCTTTGCCTTCCTTCTCAACAGGAGCACCTCTACACCCAGCAGGCTCACTCAACAATGGTGCAGACTTCTAAAACTTCAGACTTTGCTTGTAAAAACTTGCAATTATCAGCTGCTCTCATTTTCCCTGTGTTTTTGGAGAAGTGTCTTTCTTGTGCAATGCCTTGCGCCCTGCTCTCTCTTTCTCTCCTCTCTCCCTGCTCAGGGCTCCCTCACCTCTACAACACCAGTGACTCTTTTCTCCCCAGAAACCTGGCTCCAAACCTCCTACCTTCCATAATGTGGCCTCTTTCCTCCCTCTAGTTGTGCAGTGTGTTCTGTCAGTCATCAGATTGATTTCCTGGGTGTTCAGAATGATTTCATATTTATCTAGCTATATTCCAGGAACAAGGCAACATAGGGTCCCCTACTACTCCACCATCTTAACCCTGTTCCTTTGGTTTGCCTTTTGACTTACACTATCACTACACTATCACTTCCTTCACACTTTGCCACAGTATTCAGCAGCAATTCTGAATCATTGTTCCTGCTATTCATTTTAATTGTTTTTCTTCAAATAATACTTTGCATTCACCAGTACTTTAAATTTCTGTGCCCACCAATTTTTATTTATTATCTTTTTTAATTTACTCATACAAAACAAAGTTTAAAGAAATTCATATATGTGGTTACAGGGATAAGTTCTTAAGAGATGGTTCAAAAATGCACTTTTGGGGACAGCTGGGTGGCTCAGGGGTTTGGCGCGGGGCTTCGGCCCACGGTATGATCCTGGAGACCCGGGATCGAGTCCCATGTCAGGCTCCCTGCATGGAGCCTGCTTCTCTCTCTCTGCCTCTCTCATGAATAAATAAATAAAATCTTTTTAAAAATGCACATTTGATATTTTCCTTACCTATCCAAATCCACTATATATTTTTTTGATTATGTACATAGATTTCTGGCTTAGACCTGCTTTCTTTGCCTTAAGTTTTTAAGAATAAAATATCTAGCAAAAGGTGGGGAAAGAACAAATTTCATCTATTCCTGGGAAAAGGGCTGACCTGCTAACGGGAAAGAGGCAAAATCTGTGGCAATTCCCAGCCTTTGCTGGGAAGAGGCTCCTCCTTACGGTAGCAATCTCCTTGAACCAATGCCAAGCCCTTCCCATGACCGCTGACCCCTCCACATTCCTGTTATTTATTTCAGTGCCTGCCCTTCAGTTTTTCTTATAAAAGCCCAGCCTGACTGACAGACCATTGCAGATCTCTGCAAGACAGGTGAGTGGAAGCTGAGAGAAGATGGGACCCATGGCAGGAGTTATACTGTAGATATTTGGGGGAAGTTACAAGGATCCCTGCCACAGACAGAGACACAGCACAGGCTGGCTTGGCAGGTCTCATGGGGTAGGAGGGTGTACTGATCTGATTCTTTCCAGACCTATACAAGGGGATAGATGTCACTGAGATCAATTTGTTCCTAGGGGACTAAACAAAGACAAGGAAGAGGAGTTGCCCTCCTTAATTGCCCTCTTCTAATTACTCTTTCCTTAGTGATCTCTGATTGCTTCCTAGGATCATAGACATGATGCTGCCTCCCATGGCCCTCCCCAGCATGTCCTGGATGCTGCTCTCCTGCCTGATGGTCCTGTCTCAGGTCCGAGGTGAGCTTGCCCTGTCTCTAGCACTGGGTCCTTGTGAATGCTCAGGGCCAAGAGGAAGAAAAAAGGCTCCTGTGGTAATGGTGACATATCTCCCCACACAATGAAGCTGCCTATAACTTGCCCATCATCACTCCTTCCTTCAGAGTAACCAGGGGTGACAGGCGTCGCAGGGGCCCACTAGCACCACAAGGAGGTCATTTACATTTTGTCACTGCAGTCTAATTTATGTTGGAAGGTGAAAGAGGAAAACCATGAAGGGTCAGTAATGAGATATAGGGAAGGAAAATGAGGATCCAGTGCAAGAATGGTCAGCCTAGTATGTGGAAGGGTTGGGCTTTGAAGGTGAAGGAGGAAAAGAGGAGAGAAGTTTCCTCACTTAGTGCAGTTGGTTCAAGACCCAGAAATCCTGAAAGTGTAGGTCAGCAATGGTGAGAGACAGTCAGGGCTTTGACATCACCTCCCCACGCACCGGCCTCATAGATATTCCCCTAGATCACCTCCCTACCCTGATGCCCACTCTCCTCTTCACTTCTTCCTTCTCTTTGACTCTCTTCCACCATAGGTGAAGACTCCCAGAAGGACGTGCCTGCCCCACGGATCACCTGTCCCAAAGGCTCCAAGGCCTATGCCTCCCACTGCTATGCCTTGTTTATGACCCCCAAATCCTGGATGGATGCTGATGTGAGTACTTGGATTTTCAGTTAGGGGTTTTAAGGGGAAAGTACATTAGAGACCTGAGGGGGTGGGTTCCATTCTCCAGAGTTTCTCCAGAAGGGGCGAGATTGAGCACCCTCATCTCTTGCATATATACCCCTTCTCTCCTACCTCTGCCCTGCCCTCCCCCGAGTTATGTCTCAGGCTCCCCCTGAGTCTCTCCTTTCCCCACCCAGATGGCCTGCCAGAAGAGGCCCTCGGGACACCTTGTGTCTGTGCTCAGTGGGAGTGAGGCATCCTTTGTGGCCTCTCTGGTCAAGAACAGTGTGAACACCTACTCATATGTCTGGATGGGGCTCCATGACCCCACAGAGGTATGCACTCATTTCTCTTCATAACCTCTCAAGCTGCTATTGCCCCCCAGCCCCGCTCCCTGTCCCCAGTGCCTGCCCAGCAAATGCCCTAGAGAGCCCTGGAGCTCAGAGATCTAGGAGGACATTAGGGAGAAGGGAAAGGTCTTGCAGCCAGCTGAACAGCTGAGTTCTGTGGAAGTCCCTTGTCTCCAGCTGAAGTGAATCTGCCTCCGGTCATGCTTTTGCACAATTCCCATGTGAGGCCTTGGAATTCAGTTCTCTGAGCTTCACAGAGTCGGCACTTACTGTGCTGAGGGAATCCTAAATGAACATAGGATCCATTTTTGCTCTGTAGATCAGACATTGTCTTTGAGGTTCAGAGGGTAATCACAAATGTACCACTGATTGCTGTTCAGTCGGTAACGTGTTACTCTGAATGGTTCTGTTGGTCTTTGCGATTACTGGTTTTGGGATCTGCCAATTAAAGCAAGGAATTAGGGAGAGTTTCCTTCCCAGAGGAGAGCTCTGGCTCCAGGGCAGCATCCGGATGAGCAGAGAAAATTTGGTGATGTTCGGGAGGAGTTCATGCAAGGAGAACTCTAATGGCCTTTCAACCTCACCACCCTCCATCCTCTACAGGGCTATGAGCCCAATGCCGATGGTTGGGAGTGGAGTAGTGCTGATATTCTGAATTACTTTGCCTGGGAGAGAGACCCCTCCACCATCGCAAACCCTGGCTATTGTGGGAGCCTGTCAAGAAGCACAGGTAAGTAACAGAGAAGCTACTTTCTGCCCAGACTTTTTCATCCTCTATTTCCCCATTTCTCAGCATGACCCTCAGAGAATCCCCCTGACCTAGAAAATGTAGTGTTGATTTGTCTCCCCCCATCCCCTCTCATCTCTCCTTTTTTTGAATCTCATTTCTCTGGAGTAGGACACTGGTGAGGGTGAGAAGGAGGCTTTGAATCCTAGGCCAGAAACTGGGATGCCTCTCTCTTGGGTTCATGAGCTCTACCAGCCACATTTACCTGA
Source organism: Vulpes vulpes (assembly GCF_048418805.1). Taxonomy (NCBI): domain Eukaryota; kingdom Metazoa; phylum Chordata; class Mammalia; order Carnivora; family Canidae; genus Vulpes; species Vulpes vulpes. Next base: position 66,993,459 of record NC_132787.1, read on the forward strand.
GCTTCTCTGTCTCTCTAGGATATCTGAAATGGAAAGATTATAACTGTGCTACGAAGCTACCCTATATCTGCAAGTTCAAGGACTAGGTCTGGGGAGACCTCAGGAACCTGAGTTTTACATACAGCTCATCATGGGCATGGGACCAAGCACGAAGACCCAGCCTGGAAGGGAATAATCTCACACCTGACCACTTCATTATGACCTTTCTTCCTCCCTGCTCATTTCACTTCTCGATTTTTTTTTGTGTGTGTGTATTAAATGGCCTTAGATCTTAGCATGTAACAATAAATAAAATAAATGGTTTACTCCATTTGGTATACTTTTGTCCTCTATCTCATCACAAGACTCTGAAGAAGAACCAGGTGTGGGAGGAATTCTGAGTCTTGCCGCTGTCCTATGTTATCCATTCTGCCTGCAAATTGCTTAAGTGTATATCCCTACTAGTGTGTTTGTGATCAGTATGTAGTCCCTGTTCATTTACATTTGTGTTGTATACAGAAAAAGACATTGATTGCTCTTCCACACACTCTTTTTTGCACATTCCTCTTGTTTGTGGAGGAAACAGCCTTGGTGCCTGCTGTTTTTTGAACAGCATTTCTGAATCATTTGCTATGAATTATCAATTTTTTTCTTTAATTTATAATATTACATGGACTGTGACTTTTATAAGATATAGTAGAAAGTGAATTACCTGGGTTCTGATTACAGGGCTAGAACATTGGAAGTTGTCACTCTCCTCCTTAAAAGAGAATTTCCTTAAAATAGGAATTACAAGTTCTATTCTTAAACCAACCACCAGAACAGTGTTTGAAATTGCCACATTTCCTTTGACCATTTGAGATTCATATCCTGGAGATGGACTTAATTGCTTTCAATACAAAATCAGGGTTTTTCTTTTCTTTTTAGCAGAATTTAAAAATAATAGCATTTGTCAAGGCAGTCAATATTGTCTACTACACATAGAGCTATGCTTAAATTCCTGAGATACTGATCATAGAGGATATTTTGCTAAATTAATGATCTTTATTCATAATCAGTTTGTATCCTGAACCATTATGAATTTACTTCCTCTGGTGAACCCTTATAAACTCTTCTATCTAAAAGTCTAGAACAGAGGTAGGCAGACAGTTTTTATCTCTTCTCCCTCTATATCTATTCTGTCCTACTGAACCCTCCATAATTTAATGCCAGTCCTGACAGAGTTGATAAAAATGTTCCTATCTCCTAGCAATAATAATAATAAGCAGTAATAAATATTATTTTTCTCTCACTGAAAACTAATTCCCCTTAATTTTTTAATTTAAAATCAATTAATTAACATATAGTGGGTTATCAGTTTCAGAGGTAGGTATAGTGATTCATCAGTTGCATATAAAACCCAGTGCTCATTACATCAAGTGCCCTCCTTATGCCCATCATGCAATTACCCCATTCCCCTCCCACCTCCCCTCCAGCAATCCTCAATTTACTTCCTATAGTTAGAGTCTCTTATGTTTTGTCTCCCTCTCTGATTTCATCTTATTTTATTTTTCCCTCCCTTCCCCTATATTCATCTATTTTTGTTTCTTAAATTCCATATGAGTAAAATAATGGTATGTGTCTTTATCCCGTTGACTTATTGTGCTTGGCATAATATCCTCTCCATCCATTTCATTGCAACTGGCAAGATTTCATTCTTTTTGATGGTTGAGTAGTATTCCATTGTGTGTGTGTGAGATATATATATATATCTCACATCTCCTTTATCCATTCCTCCCTCTGTTGGTGGACATCTGGACTCTTTCCATATTTTGGCTATTGTTGATAATACTTTTATAAACTTTGGGGTGCATGAATCCATTCAAATTACCATTTTTGTATATTTTGGATAAATATCTAGTACTGCTATTGCTGGGTTGTAGGGTAGTTCTATTTTTAACTTTCTGAGAAACCTCCATACTCTTTTCCAGAGTAGCTGCACCAATTTGCATTCCCACCAATAGTATAAGATGCTTCACCTTTCTCCATATCCTTGCCAACGTCTGTTATTTCCTGACTTCTTAATTTTAACCATTCTGACTGCTGTGAGGTGGTATCTCTTTGCGGTTTTGATCTGTATTTTGCCTATTGTCAAGTGATGTTGAGGATTTTTTCATGTGTCTTTTAGCCATCTGTATGTCTTCTTTGGAGAAATATCTGTTGATATCTTCTCCCCTTTTCTTGACAGGGTATTTTGGTTTTTGGGTGTTGAATTTCATAAGTTCTTTATCAATTTTGGATACTAGCCCTTTATGTGATATGTCATTTGTGAATATTTTTTCCCATTCAGTAAGTTGTATTTTAGTTTTATTGATTGTTTCCTTTGCTGTGCCAAAGCTTTTTATCCTGATGAAGTTCCAATAGTTAGGTTTTGGTTTGTTTTTTGTTTTGTTTTGTTTTGTTTTGTTTTGCTTTTGTTTCCCTTGCCTTCATAGACATGTCTTGTAAGAAGTTGATATGGCCAAGGTCAAAGAGGTAGCAACCTGTGCAAGCTTGTGTTCTCCCCTAGGATTTTGATGGATTCCTGTCTCACATTTGGGTCTTTCATGCATTTCGGACTTATTGTTGTATATGATATAAGGAAGTGCTCTCGTTTCAGTCTTCTCCGTGTGGCTATCTAATTTTCCCAACATCATTTATTGAAGAGACTTTTTTCCATTGGCTATTTTTTCCTGCTTTGTCAAAGAATAGTTGACCATAGAGTTTAGGGTCTATTTCTGGGTTTTCTATTCTGTTCCATTGATCTATGTGTCACTTTTTGTGCAAGTACCATGCTGCCTTGATGATTATAGCTTTGTAATAAAACTTGAAGTCTGGAGTTGTGATGTCACCAGCTTTGGTTTTCTTTTTCAACATTACTTTGGCTATTTAGGGTCTTTTGTTGTTCCATACAAATTTTAGGGTTGTTTGTTTCAGCTCTGTGAAAAATGCTAAAGGTATTTTGATAGGGATTACATTTAATGTGTAAGTTGCTTTGGGTAGCATAGACATTTTAACAATTTTTGTTTTTCCAATCCATAAGCATGGAATGTTTTTCCATCTCTTTATCCTCTTCAATTCCTTTCATAAGTGTTTTATAGTTTTCACTTATAGAAATGCAATGGACTTCTGTGCATTGATTTTTTTTTTTTTTATCCTGTGACTGATGAATTCCCGTATCAGTTTTAGCAATTTTTTGGTGGGATCTTTCAGGTTTTTTGTATAGAGTATCATCTCCTCTGTGAAGAGTAAAAGTTTAACTTCTTTGCTGATTTGGATGCATTTTATTTCTTTTTGTTGTCTGATTGCTGAATCTAGGACTTCCATACTATGTTGAACAACAGTGGTGAGACAGTGGATAGCCTTGTCATGTTGCTGACCTTAGGGAAATAGCTCACAGTTTTTCCCTATTGAGAATGATATTTGCTGTGGGTTTTCATATATAGTTTTTATGATATTAAGGTGTGTTCCTTCTATCCCTACACTGTGGTGAGTTTTTACCAAGAGAGGATACTGAATTTTGTCAAATGCTTTTTCTGCATTTATTGATAGGATCATATGGTTCTTGTCTTTTCTTTTATTAATGTAGTGTATCACATTGATTGTGGATGTTGAACCCCCCTTTGCAGCCAAGGAATAAATCCCACTTGGTCGTTGTGAATAATCTTTTTAATGTACTGTTGGAACCTGTTGGCTAGTATCTTGGTGAGAATTTTTGCGTCCATGTTCATTAGGGATATTGGTCTATAATTCTCGTTTTTGATGGGATCTTTATCTGGTTTGGGATCAAGGTAATTCTGGCTCATAGAATGAGTTTGGAAGTTTTCCTTCCATTTCTATTTTTTGGAACAGCTTCAGAAGAATAGATATTAAATCTTATTTAAATGTTTGATAGAATTCTGCTGGGAGGCTATCTGGCCCTGTAGTCCCACTCAATCTTAAAGGAAGAAGGTGGAGGTGTTCCAATGTGTGTATAAGTCCCTGATGCCTCACATTTATGTGAAAAACATTGTGCTATATCCCATATCTGAATTTCCCATAACGTCTTCTAGAGTCCAGCTGGGTTTCTGACAGCTTGTAAGTGCCTTGTCTGAGATAGACACAGGCTTCTTTTAGGCTGGCTCAATTTGGACTATTTGGATATAAGCTGTTGACTTGCATTCTAATTTACTCAAGCAAAAAGGGGTGATTTTGGAAGGATGTGGATTTATTTCCATGCACCCAGATGAGGGCTAGCTGAAGGTCTAGGAACAGGAAGAACAAAATCAGGAAGTAAGGTTAATTTCTTCTTCCTCTTTTCTTTTTATTTCTCTGGGTTTGGTAGTCAATCAATTTCCCTGACCTTGGAATAACTCAAGGGAACACAACAACTCAGGAGAATTCTAACAAACTTTTTACTCCAAGGATTCAAAACCTTAACTACATTGTAACTAAACAAATTTGTTTTCAGGAGAATATCTGATTATTCTAGCTAAGACTGTGTGTTCACCTCCATCCAGTCAACTGAGCCAAAGAATTTGAGTCACATGGTATTACTATGGGAGCCACCCTCACCTCTTAAGTAGGACATGTGGATGAGACCCAGTTCTTAGATAAGGGGAGCAGGAAGGCACCGCCACAGAAATTTGCCATAGCAAATAAGACTTAATTATCTCATTTTTTTCTTTTGATCTTGGCTTGCTTTCTGACCTAATCTCCTTCCTTGGGTACTAACATGTCATCCCAGATACCATACCTACTTCTGCTCTTGGTCTATCCTCCAGACTTTTAAGAGTTGTCAGCTGGCTATAGAACTAAATATTCTCATTGTCTTTACCCAATTCTTGTCTGTTTTGAGAACTGTGTTTTTAATTTACCACGATATGGATTTCTGTCACTCACTGTAAGACAATGAACTGGACAAAATATTCTCCCCAGTTGGATCAGCACATCACCACAGGCTCCTGGGCCTCTGGTGGTGTTTCTGCCATTGACTTTACTCTCCATCTAGAGTGAAGACAAAACAATTTGATAGCAATACCTACTACAAAGAACATCTGTATAAGAGTTAGGTGAACTGAAATACCCTATTTCTTAAAATCTCTGAATGTAACTTGTTGATTCATCCTTTTAGTTTTAACAGAATTCTTCCCTTTCCATCTCCAAACCTCCTATCACCAAATCACATTTGTCTGTTCTTCCTAAGTAGTTTTTCAAGTGCACCTTTGAGGGAACAATAGCACATCAACTATGCAGATCTCTGGAATTTATATGTATATTTAATATTTGGATTTCTTTATAGATTTCTTCCTCATGTCTAAAACAGAATTCTCCAAAATATCATTCCTTGGAATAATCATTTCATGAGCTACTCATAGATTTTTTAAAAAATTTTGTTGTATGTATATATTTTGGAAATACTCCTTAGGAAACCCAAAGTTATAAAAGTTAAGTAGTGTTCTTTACTAAAGGACTTTTCCAAGTCTTTGTGTTCAAATGTATGAAATAAAAGAAAGTAATAGGACTTGCAGCTCATTAGGCATTTGGTCACAGGTTTCTGTGCGCCTGTTTGTGTATTTCTATTTGGGAGAAATACCTATTGATGGATCATAAGTTTAATTCAGTTTTAATAGTAGCCTAAAGCACTGTTGTTTCAAAGCATGGGTCACATCTTCCTGTGATTTGAACTCATTAAGTCAATTTAGCAGAGAATAACTAATATACTTTCTTAAATGAGAGAATACGGAAAAGTCCATAGTATATTGTATGAAGACAACTAATACTTTTTTGTGAAATTTTTATTTTAGTTATGTGTGTGTGTGTGTACATATGTGTGTGTATATATACGTGTGTGAAAGTGTTGGGACATAAAATATACTTCCTATTATAAATAATAGTCAAAATTTTGAATACTACTAATCTGAAGCATAGGCTTTTAGGTATTAGGAGGATTAAAGGAACCACCACAAGGGGGAGAGGTGGCCTAGCAGAGTGAAGTACTGGGAGATAAGAAACGTGATCTGGCAGCTTCTAAAAACAGGGAAGATTAGAAAAAGGACCTTAGAGAAAGGGAAAAAAAAAAAAAGTTTATATCTACATCCTCTAGGATGAAATGTCTGCTATACATCCCAGAGAACAGAAGGAGCAAATCTTGCAAATGAAAATGCAAAGTATGTAAATAAAAGAGAGATTAGAATTGTGTAGTTCAGCTATGTCCCTAACTAACTAGAGACTCAGGACTGTGTGTCCAGAAAATTGGACAGAAATAAATGAGAAAGACCTCGGATCCAAGAGCTCCTTATGTCAACAGAAACTGAGCTGTGAATGCCTAGAGAGTCACCTGTGGTTTTTTTTGTCTTTTCTCGGCTGCTCAGAATGTGAATGCTTCCTGTGTGTTGAAGGATGCCCCCTTGGTATGGTTTCTGGTGAAAGGCAGGGTCACAGCTCCTGTTACAGAAGCAAAGGTGGCAGATATCTGAAGGTGGTAGATAGTTCTCCAAAGGCTAGGGAGTATGGTCAAACCATGACAATGGGAGACCTCAGCTAGGTGGTGGTACGAAAACAATTAGAGATCATTCCCAATGGCTATGGAGCTTGGGGGTTCTGCAGCGTGGCAGTGAGGGATCAATGGTTGTGGTTTACATGAAGTTTCATAATGAAATTGCTCTAACTACATGGTCTTGCTTATAGTTTTAGTTGCCATACTTCTTTGGTTCTTTCTTGTTGCCAAGATCCAGGGCTCCAGCCTCCCAGTGAATCTTTGATCTAATGAAAAATCTTTATATTTTGTTTGTTTTGATCTTACAGCTTCACTGAGGTATATTTGTGGTGTAGTAAACTGTACATATTTAAAGTATAATTGGTGTTTTGACATACATATAGACCCATTAAATCATCAAAATAATGTAATAACAAACATACCTATCACCACTAAAGATGTCCTCCCCCAATCTCATATCTTACTCTCTACTTCTCCAGTCTCTCCAATGCAAGGCACCCACTGATCTGTTTTCTAACACTACGGATAAGTTTAATTTGCATTTCTAGAATTTTATATATGGAAAGATACGTTATATTCTTTTCTCTCAGGTTTCTTATATTCAGTATAATCATTTTGAGATTCATTCATATTATTGCATGTATCCATACTTCATTTAATTTCATTAAGTGATATTCTATTGTGTAGATATGACACAAATTGTCTCTTCTCCTGTTGTTGAACTTTTGAGTGGTTTTCAGTTTTTCCCATTGTAAATAAAACTGCTGTGAATGTTAGTGTACAAATTTATGTAGAGACAAACCCTTTTCACTTATCTTGAGTAAATATCTAGACATGGGATAGCTACATTGCACACAAGGTATGTATTTAATTTTTCAAAAACTGCCACACATTTTCTAAAGTGATTGTATCATTTACATCAACACCAGTAGTACATAAGATTCCTGGTTGTTTTGCATTCTCTATATGATCAGTCTTTCTGGTTTTAGTTATTTAGATAGGTGCATAGTGACATCTTATTGTGATTTTAATCTATCTTTTTCTAGTAGTGAAGTTGATAAATTTTTTATGTGCTACTTTATCAATCTTATAGTGCAGCTAAGATTGGGGTGATGGTTACAAAAAGAAACACATGCGATAAAATTGTATACAACTACATACACGCACACACACTTAAGTGTATATATAAATGGTGAAATTTGAGTAAGTTCTCTGGATTGTACTGTCAGTTTCCTGGTAACAATATTACTGTTATGCAAGATTTAATATTGAGGGAGGCAGGTGCAAACATTCTTTGCACATTCTTATGAATCTGTAATTATTTCAAACTAAAAAAATTTTTTTGATTAACCCTTTCTTAAATATTTTATCTCCCCAAGCTCCTTTATACTTAATTCCTCACCCTCTCATCTAATTTTTGTGGTGTTGCTTATACTCCCCACGTGCTACTTCATATCTACATTTTACTCCTTATGTATTGCAAATTCATTACTCCTGAACTGTGCTGTGTTCTGGACTCTCATGATACCACTAAGGTAATCAATGAACCACCATTTGTCTAATTATGTTTCTACCTCTCAAACTAGACTTACTCTGTGGTACTGCTAATCACTTTTTCATTCCAGAAGATCTCTAACTTCCTTGACTTTCTTACCACCACACTTTTCTGGATCTCTTCAAATCAGTAAGTCTTCAATTCCTACCTAAACACTTATCTTTTACCTAATCCTTAAATTAGATGCCAAAATATAGATACAAAATATTAAGTGCAGCATAAGTTTATTTGCCTTTCATATCAGATTTTGCACCCAAGGCTTTTCACCTTGTTGCTGAGGCATCTCTAATTGAATTGTACTTGTCTGCTTTGGCTCTTTGTATTTCAGCCAGTGGGAGGGAAAAGAGTGGCATCCTGAGCCAATCACTTTATCTGTAAGGTAGAAATGACCCAGTAGTTGCACACATCACCTCCTCTCCTATTTGAGGGACTAAACTCAGTCAACCAGCCATGTAGCTACAAGAGATGCTAGAAACTGTGGTGTCTGGTATGATGAGCATGAGAAAGCTAGAATCTCATTTCTTTGGAACAGTGGAAGAATGGATTAGGAGAGACCTCTAGCAATTTTTTATTGGCAGTATTCCTCAGGGTTTGTCCATAGTTAGCTTATTCTTTTATTTTTACATTTTCAAAAGATAATTTCATCTGTTTTCCTGATTTTCACTCACTTTATTTTAGTCCCAATCTCCTTCTCATCACTTTACCTCCCTTTTGAAATCAACTATCTCCTTGCCTGCCTGACTTCTGTAGGTGCCTTAATCCATTTTTCTATCCCATCTAGAATGGTGATTTTCAAAGGTAGCCAATTTGCAATTCTGGAGACATTTGACAGTCTCGAGAGAGATTTTTCATTGCTACAATTTAAGGGCAGGGGTCATCCTACTGACATCTAGTTGGTCAAATTCCAGGATGTTGCTAAACATACTGCCATTGCAAAGTATAGCCCTCTACAATAAAGATTTATGTGCCCCAAAATGTCAACAGTGCTATTGTTGAGAAGCCTTAACCTAGAATATTGCTAAATTACCTAGTAGAAGTCAATAAGTTTTGAAAGAAGGAATGAATTAATAATTCAGTAGAACGTGTAGAAAAAATTCATTGATCTTCATGATATAAATAGTAAACATGAGGATGTCACATGTTCTCACTCATACCCAACTCCTCAATAATGCTTACAATTTATTGAGCTTTGTATATTTCATCCCATTTAAAATGAACAACAAGCCTGTGGGATCTTATAATGTTGCACAGATGAGCAAAACAAGACTTAAAGAGCTTAACTAATTTGCCTAATATCAAAAAGCTGATCTTATATTCAGGATTTCCATGGCTATTAAAACACCCCTTGACCTCCAGGATTCATCTTCCTTCCACTACACACTTAGTCCTTTAACCTTGAATGGTTGAACAGTTAGGAGATGCATTGGACCTTTTATTCTTTTCTACTCGTGGCCACTGCAGGCAAGGACAAGCTCCTGCCTCAGAATTTATATTCCTTCCCTTGATATATCTGTAATAACATTTTAACCGAAAATTTTCATAAGAGGGAAAACTAAGAATACCCTTACTTATAGCTCTGACCGTAATAATGTTTTGAGCTAGCCAGAAAATTCCTGAAGACCCAGGTCACCGTGCCGCAGCTCAGTCTAGTTAGAAAACCCCAACTACTTGCTCTGCTTGCTTCTAGGATTCTCCATTCATCAAGCCAGTGAAAGGGAAGCATCATTAAAGTACTTTTTTGGTACATAAAGACTTGTCATCTATCTTATTCAAATTCATACTCTGCTCCTCAGAAACTATTAAAAAAGTTTTTCCACTTGAAGAAAGATGGGAAGATATTTTCTATGAGATATTTTTAAAGAACAATATGGCATAAATACACAAAAACAATATGGCATAAATAGACATAATAGTCTGACCTGGGATATGCACATCCTGAGCAAAGGAAAGAAATAGAACTGCTTTTTTTTCTTAAGATTTTATTTATTTATTCATGAGACACACACACACACACAGAGAGAGAGAGAGAGAGAGAGAGAGAGAGAGAGGGGCAGAGACACAGGCAGAGGGAGAAGCAGGCTCCATGCAGGGAGCCGGATGAGGGACTGGATCCCAGGTGTCTAGGATCACACCCTGTGCTGAAAGCAGGCACTAAACCACTGAGCCACCCAGGGATCCCCTAGAACTACCTTTCTAAAATTCTCTTCTTCTGCCTTCCAAATGCCATCACTTAATCACTGAAGAGGCTGAATGGAAGAAAAGGAAAGATTCTATAGGAAGACATGCTGAAGTATTAGAAAAGAACACATAGACAGTACATGACAAAGGGATTTTTGTTCATTAGCAATTTTAACTATGTCAAGTGACAATTACCAGAGAAAGGCAGTAGAGATTATAGGGGAGAAATGCCATTACATTAAAATCGACAAATATTAAATCATTTTGTATACTTTTTTTTCTTTTAAAATGAGTGAATTTTATTTTTAATTTTTAGGCATACAACATGACACACACACACATATATATGTATATACAAACACATACATATGTATATCACAAAATGATCAAGTTAATACTGTTTTTACTCTTATCTTGTCAGCATGTTGTCTTTAACATTCTTAACTGGGTGGCTCAGCGGTTGAGCATCTGCTTTTGGCTCAGGCATGATCCTGCAGGCCCGGGGTCGAGTACCACACAGGGCCCTGGTAATCAGAGTGGTTAACTGAACGTGTAAGACAGAAAGAATGCAAGTAAGACAGAAGTCACAGTTATTTGTTACTTGATTGGACCTTTATCCCACCATTTTTGTCATATTCTGCTGGTAAAAAGCAGGGGCCATCCCACATGAGAAGATGAGGTTACACAAAAGGTGTCAATACCAGGAAGCAGGGATCATTGGAGGACATCTCAGTGGACACTACTCATATTAACTAAAGCTTTGAAAATATGTTTTCTGATTCTTTTTCTTTCTTTCTTTCTTTCTTTCTTTCTTTCTTTCTTTCTTTCTTATGACAGACACAGAGAGAGAGAGAGGCAGAGACACAGGAGGAGGGAGAAGCAGGCTCCATGCCGGGAGCCCGTCGCGGGACGCAGGACCACGTCCTGGGCCAAAGGCAGGTGCCAAACCACAGAGCCACTCAAGGATCCCCTGTATTCTGATTCTATTAATCAAGTAAAAAATAGAAATCAGAAGTCAGTAATTTCAACTGATATCTTCATCTTATCATTACCAAAAAACACCTAACATTAGCCATATTTATCTGTAACTGCTCCCTTACATGCTACTTCCCTTCAGGGCAGAACTCTAAGGGACAGTTAAAGTAAAAGTATAGAAACAGTCACAGGTGCCTTCCAACATTAGCATTCTAAGGTATTTTTCTTGTTTTTTTTTTTTTTGAGATTTTATTTATTTATTCATGACAGACACAGACAGAGACAGAGACTCTGATGAAGAAAGCTGCCATATTTTGAACTGCCTACATGGAGAGAAACTTGGAACCTTCATGGTGATAAACTAAGGGAAGCATACAGCTTGCAACTAGCAAGGAACTATGCCCACAGTCCAGAAGCCCATGAGGAAATGAATCCTTCCAATAATCATGTGAGTTTGAAATCTAATCTTTTTCCTGTCAAGTCATCCATGGAGTCTGCAACCCTGAATGACATCTTGATGTTGGCTTGCGAAAAACTCAAACACTTATTATTAATAATTTCTATAGGTCAGAAATCTGGGCCTGATTTACAGAAAGGATGAAATAAAAAATATTTGCTTTTAGGTCACTGTATTTGGGGTAATTATGTAACAATAGCTAATACAGTTTCCTAGTATGATAAAAGGGCAAACGCGCCTATAGTTTTAAGGCATGTGGTTATTTTTCTAGAAGAAGTACCAAATTGAGTATATTATTTTTTTAAAAGATTTTATTTATTTATTCATGAAAGACATAGAGACAGAAAGAGAGACAGGCAGAGACACAGGCAAAGGGAGAAGCAGGCTCCATGCACCGGGAGCCCGATGTGGGACTCGATCCCGGGACTCCAGGATCGCGCTCTGGGCCAAAGGCAGGCGCCAAACCGCTGCGCCACCCAGGGATCCCTAAAACATTTTTTTAGTGGAAGTGTATATCTGTTTTGGGTGGTTGGTTTGATTATCCTATGCCCATTTATTAGTCTTTCCATATGTAAAGGTGTGGGGGTGGGAGGGATTTTGTTCAACAAGTTTGTCCAAGAATGTCATGAGCTGATCTTCATTTTAAGTTAGAAGTGAAAAGACTAGCTTGATCTTAGCTAAGCACAGTCCAAATCTAGGAATGGATGTCTCATATCTGGGTAAGTTAATGAATAACGCTGGGATATGTCACAATTTTGTACATTATTCTACTGTAAATCTCCTTAAGGTAGGGATAGAACAGCTATTGTCAACTGTCTCAGGTTAAGGCTGGACCTAATAAAGGAAATAAGTAGTCAGGAACAGACCTTAGCCTTAAGGGAGATTTTCTTCTCCTTCCAAGGTGTCTTACCTTAAATTTAAGCAAGAAGGGTATGCTTCAGGCCTTGCTGTTCTAAATATGGTCTTCAGCATGATCTTGGAGCTCAGGAGAAATGTAGAACTTTAGGCCCAGCCTCCAACCAGTTGAATTATAATGTGCATTTAAACATGGTTCCCAGGTGACTTAAATGCACATTAAAATTTTGGAAGCAGGGAATCCCTGGGTGGCTCAGTGGTTTAGCACCTGCCTTCAGCCCAGGGCGTGATCCTGGGGTCCCAGAATCCAGTCCTGCATCAGGCTCCTTGCATGGAGCCTGCTTCTCCCTCTGCCTGTGTCTCTGCTTCTCTCTCTCTCTCTCTCTCTCTCTCTCTCTCACTCTCTCTCTTTCATGAATAAATGGATAAAATCTTTAAAAAAAATTGGAAGCATTGTTCTAAAGTACATTTGGGTGAAATAAACTGGTTTGTAGCTCAGAGCATCAGGTTCCAGACCAGGCAAGGGAGCATCCTCTGGGGATGATGATCTGGGCTTGTGGGATACAACCTTCAGTTGTCAACTTTACTCATCTGCTAACACAGTCTTTTAAACATAGCCTGGTCCCAGCTACTACTGAGGGCACTGAAAACAAGTTCTCTACCTATGATTGCCATAAAGCCACATAGTAGTTTTTAGTAACAACCTGAGAGAATGGGGTCCAGAAATTTGCTGGAGGTGGCCCAAGGTAGAATAAACAGAAAATGTAAGTGATACAGATGAAAATGGTTGGCTGAGGAGGCAAGCAATGCCAGTAGAGTTCTGTGAAACACGCAGGTGTCCCCTGAGAATTCCGAGTGACACAGAGAAGGAACATTAGAAAAACTTGGGTTCCACAGAGTCAAGCAGGATGAGAGCTTCAGTATCAGTGAAGTAGGCAGTGTTACCTCATTTGGTAGTCACATTTTGGTGAGATCCTGACAGTCTGGGAACACAGACAAGGAACCCCTATTTCAGAAACTTTTCAATTCAGCCTCAGGTTCCAGTATTGCTAGTTGCACCCTTGATGTGTTGTTCTCTGTGTGGATTTAGCCTCCAGATTTTTCTAAGTCTTTGCTACCCACTCCCTTGTGAGCATCTGGCTTCCACTGCCTTTCTAATTGGAATGTAACAGGACATGTCCCTGATTCTGGATATGCATTTGATTCTTTTGGTTCCAGAGCCTTCTCTGGCTCATTTCCCTACTCCATTTTCATAACAGAGCTCACAGTAGATCTGCACTCTACCCTTACTTTGTGTCTCCTCACAATGCCTGTTTGTAGGATAGTGAGAGGCAGGGTGGTAGAGGGAGGATGGTTAGGGCATGTACAGGAAGGTCTGGGTATGACATATGGTGCTGAGTTTCTGATCATAAGCAAAACTCACTCAGAAGACATAAGATTTCACTAAAGAACATAATAGCTTACCATTAAAACAACAAGAAGTGACAAAGCATATGCTTGTGACTTACAAAAACTGCTAATTAAACAAAATATGCACATGCTGGCAGCTTACTAAATGTGGTATGTCACCACTTAGATTCCTGGCACCCTCAACACCCCTCTACCCCCATCTGCCAACATAATCTGAGTTCTGCAGACCATATATTCCATCTGTTTTTCCATTTCTGCAGTGCCAGATCCCGCTTGACAAAAACTCAGGAATGCTCACCAAGAAAGACAAGTGGGAGATCTCTTCAGGAGATCCTAGCCACTTGCTGGATCTTGGTATGAAGTGAGAACAGCTGGTATCCAAATCTTGCGAGCTTCAAGCTGACAGCTCTCAACACCATTGGGCTCCAAATAAGCTTCCTCTGACAGGAAAGAAGCAATAATTGGAAATGTTCCAAATATGATGCAGGCTATTTATTCACTCCCAGAATTAAAAGCATTCACATCCAACTGCTAAGTTTCTAAGATGTATGTAAACCTACAGATTCTCTCAGGTAGAAAACTGGTTCCCTACTGAACAAAAGCCATTGGGTTCTTTGCTTCTTCATATTTCTCTAAAGTTTCTAGTGTCTTCATGACATTCTTCTCTTTCCTTTACCTCACTCTGCTCCCCGCCCCAATCAAAACCTTCAGTTTAAACTTCCTCTTGTGATAAAAATCAAAAGATACCATTTCTGGCAAAAGAATACAGGCATAGGGAATAAGCCTTATGGAAGGAAGGAGATGGTGAGTGGGTCAGGGTTAGGGAAAGCATCCTAAAGAAAATTTGGGTAAATCCAGAGGATTCAAAGCACTGAGATCCAAAGGTAGCACTGTAACCTGTATTTTAGGAAAATAGCAGTATCCAAAGATAAACTTTTAATCTGAGTGACCCTCTAGCATATCCTTTCCTTCAGACCTTTCAGAAACTATTTTTTATTGACTCTTAAGGGAAAAGAATATAGGATCTTAAACTCTCTTCCAGAAGATCCCATAATCCCACATTAACATTGGTCCTCCTCTAAATTCTGCTTTTTAGGACCAGAGTATGTTAAATCATAGGAAGGACAAAGCCTTATAATATTGTAATATTAGTATATTGTCTCTTCCCTCACCCTCCACATCTTCCTTCCTCCCCCTGTGTCACTACAGTTAATTAATATTCCTAAAGGAAGCCACTCAAGCAATTATTATCTCTCTCTCTCTCTCTCTCTCTCTCTCTCTCTCTCACACACACACACACACACACAAATATTTTGAAGCCTTCTATTCTATAGACAGAGAACAACTGGCATAATTTTTAAAGTTCTGCCCCAGTAGTCATCCTTATACAAATGATGTGCTTAACCTCAGAACTGATTGTCTCACAGATTGTTTTAGGCTTTGGACACACAAGACTTACCTTTTATGAAAAAGGATTCATTTGGATATTCAGAATGGACATTGCTCTTATCCAAATAATAACCAACATTTATTAATGGTGTCCAAGAACAAGGTATTTTATATAGTTTCTACATATATTAACTTATTTAATCATCAAACCAACCCTATGAAGCAAGTACTGTTACTTTACCAATATTGTATATAATATGCAGGAAGGGAATCCACTAGAGCATCTGGAGTGATCACAGCCTTGCCAGCATCTTGATTTTTCCTGGTGATATTAGTATCAGATTTCTGGCCTCCAGAACTGTAAGAAAATAAATTTCTGTTGTTTTAGGCCACCAATTTCTGGAAATTTTCACAGCTGACATAAGACACTAATACAATATATAACAAGTGAAGAGGCAGAAGAAATTTTCCTCAGTCCAAAGTTCTAGCTGGACTAAGAATTAAACGGACAAAACACTGAATAACAAAAGAAAAAAGTTTTTATTATGTGTGAACAGAGGCCCAATAATGAAAATGAGACCTAAAGAAATGAAAAAGACAGGCAGTTTTTATACTCTAAATTTAGACAACGAGACAATAAATCCGGAGGAATTGACAGGACAAAGAAAGCTTAAATTTAGGACCTTCAGTAAGTAAGAATTCTAAACAGAATTTGGGCTGGGACAGTAAATTAGTAAAAAGTAACAAGGATTGTTTATGCAGGCTTCTTGGTTTTGAATTTCCCATCTCTGGTGATGAGAATGTCTCTTTACCTCTTTCGGCAGAGAGGGTACCTTTCACAGGAAAGATTTATTTCCTGCTTTCAGGGGACAGAAGAGGTTCTGAATATCCTTCTTTCATGAGTTTTCTCTTAAGTAACTTTTATTTAAAATATTAAATATGCCAAAATGGCACATTTGAGGGAGGCCTGCCCTTGGCACCTACACTGGCTGAATAGAATCATAGAAGACCCTCAGTGTATGCCAGTTCTCTCCAAGATGTTGGACAGAATATAGAAGATTAAGAAAACCTGAGGATTTCAGTTATAAAATTCACCATCTCCTTAGTTAGCTACATCAGGCTTTTCTCTGCTTGAACTGCAGATATTTTGTATCCAAAATGCTTGAGGCATGGGCACATGGAATTTCTGTACCAATGAACTTATCCATTCTTCTGCAAAGATCATTTCACAGATATCATTCTGAAAGGTAACACATCTTTAGAAAGTGGCTATGAGAAAAAAGATGGCTTTCAAGCTGATGAGTGAATTTTCAAAGGGATCTTTAGAAAACCTTTACCGCTAACAGCATTTTCCAGTATGAGCCATGCCCAGCTGGCTGGCATAGTTTGAAAAAAAAGTGGCTGAATCTTCATAAGGTGAGTCTATTGGAGATTAGTTTCTCATGATTTAGTGCATTGCTAATGACACAGTGCATAGCTCCCTAGACCCAGATGATGCTAATATTTCAAAGATTCAAAGATGTCTTCCTCCTTAATTCATCCTACTTATTCCAATAGCAAATTGGTAGATTTCCTTCTACTCCCCGTAACTGTGGGGTCCTTTGTTAGTGTTAAGCATGGGTAGAAGTGGGAAAGGAGTTGGGTGAATCCAAATGTCTAAGTATAATTTCATGTGGCTTTAGGTGGTTTCTGCATTCCTTTTCTAGGTCAGAAACCTCTCAAGACCTATTTCAGGAGGCAAGAGTTAGGAGTTCCATACATTTAAAGATGGCCACTAAGTATTTGAGCATAAGTAGCTAGCATGATACAGATGTTCTCAAAGTATCAAGCAGGTGAGGACTCTAGGGAGCTGATGCCTAAGGAAATGCAGTATAGCTGGATATGAGGCTGGGCTTCTAGGTTCATCAGAGCTGTGGGTGTGAATCACTGCCTCTGAGATGGTGCAGTGAAATGGAATACTTACAGGAATCACCAAGGAATATACATTTGAAATCTAGGCAACCTAAGCCAATACAGAATGAAAGTTTAGGGGGAAAAACTACTAATTATCCATAGAAGAAATGATGAGTATATTGATATAAATGGATAAATAAAATATAATGGAATATTAAGTAAAAGTCAAATAAGCTAAATCTTGACTTAACATTAAATGAAAAAAAGTTGCAAGAAGTTACAAATACTTGATAAAATTTATGTATGCTTTTGAAGGACATAGATTTATAGTATATATTATTTATTGATTAGTTCACATGTAGTTTTAAAAAATTAAAAAGTAGAAGAGTATCCAGAAAAATTTATTATGGTATTTACCCGGAGAATTCAAAATGAGGGTTTTTTTCTTCTTATAAAAATTAAAGATTTTAAACAAAGGAGATATTTTTGTTCATAAGTGCTTGTTTAATTAATCTCCATTTACTAAAAATAGTTATACTTTTAAAAGAGTGTATAAAAAAGAAAAAAATAACTTTTTTTTTCCTATTATGAATGGAGTTAGTGTAATTTCTTCAGATTTTTGGAAGAATGCAGGTAAGAAGAGTCCAGTATGCTTGGTCCCATGATAGGTTTCCTTTGCTAAAAATGAATGATCACTTAATTTAAAAAAATAAAACATAGTACTTTGTGGCATATTTCTTTTCAATGTGAGAGTTTTGATTACTTCAAGAAAACTTCAAACAAGCAGTGAATTTCCAAGTATAAAAGACCTAATTCTTTAAAATGCATGATAAAATATATCATAGCTGGCATGACATAAAGAGGGAACAGCTGCAAGATTAAAAAAAAGATTTAAAACAAATAACAATTCACAAAGATCTCTATGAAAATCTTTATTGCCCTCAATAGCTGTTTACTTATTGAGATAGTTATCCTTATTGCTTACATATATGGCTGGCCAAATTCCTCATGCAAAGCAATAAAAATTGAGGACTTTTCGTATGTCTTGAGAAATGCCTTTTTCAGGAAACCTTATTTCCCAGACCTTTAGTATTATCAAAAGCCTCAAAGTTCTGCCCTCTGACCTCACTTCACCAAGTTTACAGGAATTCATTGTAGGCCTTCCGCATCAGATATCCTTTGGCAGGGGATCCCTGGATGGCTCAGCCGTTTGGTGCCTGCCTTCAGCCCAGGGTGTGGTCCTGGAGTGCCGGGATAGAGTCCCACATCAGGGTCCCTGCATGGAGCCTGCTTCTTTCTCTGCCTATGTCTCTGCCTCTCTCTCTCTCTCTGTGTGTGTGTGTGTGTGTGTGTGTGTGTGTGTGTGTGTGTGTGTCTCATGAATAAATAAAATCTTTTTTTTAAAAAAAGATATCATTTGGCAATCTCTGATAGCTGGAGAGCTATCTAGTATTAATGTGTCTCCAAGTAGAGTGATATCTTAATAAGCCTCCAATAAGGCTTGGAAAGTGTCAAGGCTGTGACTAATATGTGGTGCTGCTGGCCTCTTCCAGTAGCTATATACTACTTTCTACCCTTGTCCCAGGTATTTTTAGAGGTATCATTTCCCTCTTGCTTTAATTGTTGACAGTCATATGAATAAGAGTCTGTCTAGCAAATATGAGACTGGGGGGGAAAGGGGCTAAGGAAGTGAGGTCTTTCTGTGGGCTGCTGTGTTCTGTAGGTATAAGGAAACCTACTTATAATTTAGTCTTTTCTACCTTAAAGGAAAACTCTAATTGATATAGCACATAATTTGTGGGACTTTTTGAGGGAGGCATTTTTATTTTTCTTCTGCCTAGAACTCTAACTTTTAAAAAATCGTTTATTTAACATATACTTGTATTGCATGTTCTATGTGCCAGGTACAATCCTAAGTTCTTTACAAATAGCAACCTATTTAATTCCCATAACAATCTGCTAATATAGGTGCTATTATTGAATGTACTTAAAAGATGAAGGAACTAAAGATCAGAGGAGAGAAGTCATTTAAGATCAAATAGCTACTAAGTATTGGAGCTGGATTTATTTGAACCCAGAAAGTTTTACTTCCAGGTCACTTTTTTTTTATACTAACAAAGCTTGCTGATTTCCCTCACTTCAGTATCTTTATAATCAACATATCCAGCTCTTTGAGGCTTGATTGATTTCAGTAAATAACCACCCTTCATTGATCATGGCCATAGCCATAGAGACCCCACAAGAAGACCTCAGAAAGTGAATAAATGTAAAAAACAAATGCCTAATACTTTTTTTAAGTTGAAGTGTAACTGATACACTGTGTTACATCAGCTTCAGGTGTACAATTTAGTAATTCCACAGTCCGTATGTTATACTATGCTCACCACAAATATAGCTACATCTGTCACTATATAATGCTATTACAGTGTCACTGAATATATTCCTTATGCTATATCTTTCATCCCCATGACTTATTCATTCCATAACTGGAAGCCTGTATACCCCACTCCCCTTCATCCATTTTTTTCTGTCCCCCTACCGCCCTCCCCTCTGGCAACCATTGGTTTGTTCTCTGTATTTATGGGTTTGTTTCTGATTTTTGTTTGCTTATTCATTTGCTTTTTTAGATTCCACATATAAGTGAAATTGGATGGTTCTGTCTTTCTTTTTCTGACATATTTCACTTAGCATATTATCCTCTAGCTTCATCTATGTTGTCACAAATGGGAAGATCTCATAAAGGTGGCTTAGAAGGGATGTAAAATATTACATTGCATACATATATATATTACATCTTCTTTATCCACCCATCTAAGGATGGAAAGTATCCAGTACTTTAACCCACAATGTGTCTTTCAGATACAAAAGCATCACCAACCTATGTGTATGTGTGTGTATTTGTGTCTGTGTGTGTATGTTTGGGAGAGGCATATTGTTCTTCCCCATCTCAACATAAGTATAAGCAAGTTCCACTCCTGGTCACAAATACATGGGATCAGATACATTGAAATCAGGATGGAGGCTTAGAAAGACAGAGAACAAGTCAGAACCCCTACCTCTCCTTTTCTCATGTGTCAGCTTGGGTCCAAGGAAATAAAGGACACAAAAGCATTAGGGAAAGAACTAGCTGTTACAGAAAAACATCCCTGATCTTTCCCTTCTCTAAAGCTCAGATCCTTGAATAGTCAGAAGTGCATACTCTATCAAGCTAAAGGTATCTTATTTATTAAGTTTGTGTATGGGGTCTCCAGAAAATTTATAAATTCCTCAAATCCAGAAGCAGCAGCTATTTTCCTCTAGATTCCTCTTCTATATAACTTCGAATTTGAATTATGAAGGGATGGCAAGGGTAGAAGCTCAGAGCCCTACACAGGGATGATATAAGGAAATTGTTGCACCAGGAAGAGCCTCTTTCTGGTACACCCTGGGAATTGTCACAGATGAGGTGCAGTTGCCCTTCCCACAGGTAAGTTGGCAAACTATGCAAGTCAAAGGTGGCTTTGCCCTTCTCCAGAAGCCACCAGATGCTCAGTTCTCATGACCCCGAGCAATCCAGGAAGGAGCAGAGACCTTCAAGGAATAGTGATGGCTAGGGTTGGCAGGTGGCATGAGGAAGCAGGCAGATATTTTGTGAGCCTGTAATAGGACAATCTGTGAGACACATGGACACAGGAGGCAGAGAGAAAAGATGAGCAGTGTCTCTGTTTGGAACAATGGAGAAAGCAGTTTGAAATTCATGTAACTGACTTGTTCAGCATCATACTGTGGAAGAAAAAGCGGTTAAAATTCAACTCTTCTTTCTTCCAGTCTGTTTTTTTTCCCCCTCATCTTTTTTAAGATCCTGCTGTTCTTTCTTTTGTCAAAGTCCCTGCACACTCCCCGCAGAGTCCTGCTGGATCCTTGTTTCCTTGGCCTTCCCTTGCCATCTGTTTCCTGATCTGTCCTCTGCCTGCATCACTCTAGCATATCTGTATTTACCAAATGGCTCCCTTACTTTTACCATCTCACAGGTAGCCTGGAAGCCCATGCTGCTCATCCTCTCCTGAGCACACTTTCAGATCAATCAAGATCACACACTGTCTTGTGCAATAAGACCTCCCAGAACATTCTGAATATCTCCCTGATGGGATCCTGCTGGACTGACCTCAGTTTCTGACATCTAGTGGAATTTTCTATTGGTTCTTTCGACATGGGTGTTTTCCTTATGTTCCCAGTTAGAGAATGCAACGGGGTTAGAAAGAGAATTTTCTTTCATAATATTTTTCCTTAAGCAAGGCCTGATTTAGGCTTAGGGGATACCAAAAAATAAGTTAAGATCTCTTCATTATGATCTAGGAGGCACAAGGTCCTTGATTCTCAGAGAAGGTGATTATGACTTAAAAAATGGATTCCAGCCTACCCCTACATATTTCATCCCATGGAAACTCTGTGCGTTAATTCACTTTCCTTAGCCCCATTTCCTTACTGGCTGCCAGCTGAGGACCTACTCTAAGTCTAAGCTCCATTTCTTAGCACAAGGCCACCTCCATCTTCTAAGCCAGCAATGACACAATGAATCTTTTTGATGCTTTGAATTTCTTGACTTACCCTTATGCTGCCAATCAGAGAAATCTGCTTTTAAATGGCACCTGTAATTAGATAGGACCCACCTCAATAATCTCCCAGAATTCTCCTTTTTTAATTGATTTACAGTCAACTGATTAGTGACCCTAATTGCCACTTCAAGACTTTTTGCCACGTAAGGTAATATGACTCAGGAGTTGATACCGTATTTACTGGCTCTGCTCACACTGAAGGGGGGATATTATAATAAGATCAAGGGTCGATGAGGGGTCATTAGAATTCTGCCAGAGTTTTCTGCCATTCTTGCTTTCTTGAGATGGACCTCACTCTAACTTGTAATGGGAATAATTCCCCTATTTCTCTTATGAAAGCACCTGAAGGACATGAGACCTGAGAAATTTCCTCTCTGACTTTGCATATACTTAACCCCCTGTGTCCTTTCTTCCAGCCAGCTCCTACTTGTGCAGAACATCAACTCATAATTGCTTCTCTCCATTCCTTTAGAGAAAATTTAAATTACTCAAGCTATGGCTGCTAATCCTCAAGAACAATTCCTTTATTCTTTTTTTAAACAATATTCTATTCATTCATTCATGACAGACATACAGAGAGAGGCAGAGATTTAGGCAGAGGGAGAGGCAGGCTCTCTACAGGGAGCCAGATGCAGGACTCAATCCCAGGACCCCAGGATCATGCCCTAGGTAAAGGCAGCCACTCAACCGCTGAGCCACCCAGGTGTTCCCCTTTTCAATTCACCTTCCCATAGTAAAGTTCCATGAAACATTCTACCCCCTTGGGATACCCTGAAGGGAGCCTGCTTCTCCCTCTCCCTCTGCCTGTGTCTGCCTCTCTGTGTCTCTCATGAATAAATAAATACAATCTTACAAAAAACTCCACCCTCTTGCCCCAAGTGAGAATGTTCCTTAGAGTCTTATCAGGCCAGGCATTCTTTAATAAAAGTGTTTAGTTTGATTTTCTTCCCATATTTGGTTCATTGTCTTGGAGAGCCATTTCCAGAAACCCCTTCAGGTATCCCTACCCTTGAGTCTCACAGAAAGGACAGCTGAGGAAGGCCCGTTCTGAGCAGCACTGTACTCTTTACATTGAATGAAACATGATCTTTATCTTTATTCTATTTCTTCTTTGCCCTTAGTATAAACCTCTTTTTTTTTTTAAAGATTGTATTTATTTAGTTATGAGAGACACAGAAAGAGAGGCAGAGACATAGCAGAGGGAGAAGCAGGCTCCCTGCTGGAAGCTGGATGTGGGACTCCATCCCAGGACCCCAGAATCATGACCTGAGCCACCCAGGTGCCGCCACTTAGTATAAACCTCTTGATTTGATTTGTTTCACTACTCAGTGTTATCAGGACAAAGTGGGTTACAGGGCTGAGATGTTTTTTCTTTGTTTCTTGTACATTTTTATCATTTGAATATAAATAGCTATAGTCATATAATGAACATCAGAGTCATAGTCTGCCTTTTAATATGATAAGGATTATGGTGCCAAAAGCACTAAACATTTGAAATTCTGGTAGGATTTTATGAAAGACAAATTAGAATGTCAGTGGCCGTTCAGGGGAATTTGTGGTATGAATACGACAAATCTATTTGTGTGGTACTTTATAATCAAAAGGTTCAAACATTCCAAAAATTTTATCATTAGTATCTTGAAAACTGTTGTACAAATAGCTTTAGAAACAGAAAAACTCTAAAAGGAGGAAAATTATAAAATTCCTTCCATTAAGTATTCCTGAGAATAGGCTAATAAAAACACAATCTAACTCCCAAACTCCAATGGTGCTCTAGCTGACTTTCTTCCTACTTGTTTTCTTACAAAATTCCCCAGTCTATGACCCATTTGAAGTCCATCATATTTGATATTAGCAGATATTTCAGAAGATTATTTGACTAAGATTCAGTCTTCCTCTGCAGAGTGGTTATTGAAAAGCTCAGCTGTCCCTAAGGGAAGAATGACAGGACAATCCTTAGTACTATGCAGGACTAGACACTGACAGGATGAGGTTGGTAGTACTTTACATCTATGAAGGGAGGCAAAGAGAAAAATTCATGGTAGGGTGCGGAGGGAAGGTGGGAGGGCAGGACAGCCAGAGGAGAAGGCCAGGATAGAAAGGCTGATGGGTGTAATTAAAAAAAAAACAAAAACAAAGACAAAAAACAAGGGACCTGCATTTTTCTGAAATCAAAATGCAAGGAAACAGTGATCGAAATTAAGTGAAACTCAGGGGGGTCCTTGGGTGGCTCCGCGGTTTGGCGCCTGCCTTTGGCCCAGGGCGCGATCCTGGGGTCCTGCGTCAGGCTCCTGGCATGGGGCCTACTTCTCCCTCTGCCTGTGTCTCTGCCTCTCTCTCTCTCTATGTCTATCATGAATCAATCAATCAATCTTTAAAAAAAAAGAAATTAAGTGAAACTCAAGACCCTTCAGTTAATTTTCTTCCAATATATATAAAAGTTACTTAATTTCATGTCAAGAACTATGAAGTCTCTGAAATATCGCCCTGCTTGCAAGGTAAGTTGGCCAATATAAATTTCACTGATAATGGCAGAAGGCAAAAGACTTGATGACTTGAGCAGCATGAGCCCTACATACTCACTGTACTTTACCTTACCTCCAAGTCCCAAGTCCCATGGGTGGGGGGACATAGATGGGCTGATGCAGATGCCTTCATATGCATTGGGTTATATTATAAGGGAGAATTTTTTTGAAAGGTTTTATTCATTTATTAATGAGAGACACAGAGAAAGAGGCAGAGACATAGACAGAGGAAGAAGCAGGCTCCTCACAGGAAGCCTGATGTGGGATTCAATCCCTGGACCCAGGATCACTTCCTGAGCCAAAGGTAGATGCTCAAGCTCTGAGCAACTCAGGTGCCCCTAGTTTCAGGTATACAGTATAGTGATTATATATTTATATATATTCCATATATCACCTGGTGCTCATCATGATAAATGTACTACTCTTCATCCCCCTCACCTATTTCACCCATTCCCCCACCTGCCTTCCCTCTGGTAACTACCAGCTCATAATTTGAATCTGTTTTTTTGTCTAGTTTTTCTTTGTTCATTAGTTTTGTTTCTTAAATTCCACATGAGCGAAATCATATGGTATTTGCCTCTCTGATTGACTTCCCTTAGCATTTTACTCTAGATCTATCCATATTGTTGCATTAAATGGCAAGATGCCATTCTCTTTTTATGGGTGAGTTATGTTATAGATATCTATATCTATATCTATATCTATATCTATATCTATCTATATATCTCCCACCTCTTTATATATTCATCTATCAGTGAACACTGGGTTGCATCCATGTTTTGGCTACTGTAAATAATGCTGCATTAAAATTAGTGGTGCATATATCTTTCTGAATTAGTGTTTTTGTATTCCTTAGGTAAATACCCAGTAGTGTAATTAGTGGATCATGTGTTAATTCCATTTTTAATTTTTTGAGGAACCTCCATACTGTCTTCCATAGTATCTGCACCAGTTTGCATTTCCACAAATAGTGTGCAGGTGTTCATTTTTCTTGACATCATCATCAACACTCGTGGTTTCTTGTGTTTTTGACTTAGGCATTCTGACAGATGTGTGGTATCCATTTTCTATTTTCAAAGGTATTTATTTATTTATTTATTCATTCATTCATTCATTCATTCATTCATTCATTTGGAGAGAGAGGGAGTATTATAGAGAGGGGAACAACAGAGGGAGAGGGAGAGAGGAAATCTTAAGCAGACTCCATACCCAGTACAGACTCTAATGCAGTGCCCAATGCACGGCTTGATCTTATGACCCCGAGATCATGACCTGAGCTGAAATCAAGAGTCAGCTGCTTAACCAACTGAGTCACGCAGGCACTCCTTTTCTTTTTTTAAAGATTTTTCACTACACAGACATCCTTGACAAAACCGTTCAGAACTAAGTATGGGTGAAAAAAAAGACACAAGTCACAGATGTTGCTGGTGCAGAGAGGTATTGTATGTCATCTCATATAAATAACAAAAAAAGTTTTAAACAAATACATTTATTGTCCACCAATCAGGAAGTCAAGTTTCAAAGACTTTTCTATTTAACATAATAGTTTGCTACTCATATATGGGTGTTTGTTCTTTAGAGAATTGGTTTGGAGGTTAGGGTAGACATTTACTGTATTATTATTATTTTTTAAATTTAAAATACTAAAATGTAATCTCGAAGGTAGAATTTTTACACTGAAGTCAGGTTTGCAGAAAATACCTACAGTTGGACTCAATTGGAAGAATTGTCATCTTTTAAAAAAATCATCCTCATTTGGTACTATCAGATTCTACATAGACAAATAGTGGTCACTTTTATGGGTGTGGGGGAAAAGACAATGAGGATATGAAATAGGCTGGTAGTGGGAGGAATAGTGTGTCTATTCTTCCTTGCTTCTCTGTCTCTCATGAATCTCTCCCCAGGTATCTCCATTATTCCCAGGCCTGACCTCTTGCATCTGCTTCTGGACCACTTTATTTCTTCCATTTTGTAGTCTTTCCTGGAAGACTTTTTCCTCTTCCCTCTGCCTCTCAGTCACCTGAGAATTATGCATCTGTGAGTCCTCAGAGAACAATAACATTCCACCTTTGCCTAAAGGAAAATCCATCCTGAATGTGGAGAGGATACCTTGGGCCCTTCCAGCCTCTCCATTGGAAGAGCCTCTCCCCATGCTGGGAATCTCTCTGAGCCCTTATCACTTATGTCTCTTTGTAGTGTCTTGGGTTTGCTCTGCTCATTTGCTAGGCTTTGATTTTGGTTCTGCTTCTCTCTCAGATCCTGTTATGACAAATCTTTCCCCTCTACTCCAGTAAAACCATTCAAACTGGACAGTGAAGGGGAGACTGTAAAAGGAGAATGTACAAAGGGGGAATATGAAAGGGTTCTTTATTACCTCCACCTCCTCCTACTACTACATGTACATTTTTATAATTTAACAAACATGAAACACTTCAGCGTAGTTTATAGTGGTTAATATCAATTGAATAGTACAACATTTTCTAAAACTTACTTGGTTTGTTGAATGTTATATTATTTTTAATTTTATGTTAGAGAAGATAGAGTAAATACTTCATGACTATTTGCAATGACATTATATATATAAATAATAAAATTATATAAAATTATATAGTTATATATAATATATAATTAATATATAATATAAAGTATAATAATCTGTAATATAATTAATACATAATCTATAATTATATAAAATTATATAAAATCATACATAATTTTATATATATATAATTTTAAGAGTCAGAAAGTACTTGTTTCTGGGAAAATAGTTGGCAGCAAAGAACTGGTTATGAATTTCCTGCAAGGTTAAGGAATCACTAAGTAGCCACTTGGTTTATAGAGCCAGAATATGGATACCAAGTGGCTTTGTTGGAGTTCCAGATAAATATTATAATATTTAACACATTATAGGAGAGTAGCGATGTCCAGTCTAAACCCAGTTTGAGAGAAAAGTTTTCAAAATATTTAATAATTCCCAATATCACAGATTTTTCCAAGTGTCCTCTTAATTATCTATTTTTACATTGCTCTGAGGAGAGGGCAGTATTTTGATCATATCTTTACCAAATGACTAATTACTTCTCTAAAATATATAGTATCACCAGCCTAGATTTGAAAAATCATGTTATCTAAACTTTAAGTGCCAGTGGGTCAAAGGGAGGCTAAAATTAGCCATGACATATTTACATAATTATTTGGGCAAAGGGAAAATACAAAGATATATTCACAATGTAAGCTGACAAGAGAATTAAAGTACAACCAAAGATATGATAAAAATTGGAAGAGTGATATTTTGTGACAAGATAGAAATGCCCAGAGAAATAACTGTTGTCCCTGAATGAACTGAACTCAGAACCTACCTTACTTTTAGGTATTTCAGTTAGGTGATGCAATACATATACTTATTTTTTTGAGCCATATTATGCTGGTATCTTTCTTACCTGCAACTACAAATGTCCTGTCTTATACCATGGGATCCTCCAACTGAAAGAACAAAATGTGGTCCTTACAACTCCTTTCTAAAGGAGGAACTCAAATTAAAATAGGAATTGGCACAAGCACTGTCACTGTGAATTTTTCTGATTTTTATTACTTCAATCAGGGCAAAAACTCAAGACCCATGGTGTTACACATCATAAATTCATTTAAACCGATGGAAAAGTGTTTCCACCAAAAATGCTTTAATCAAGGCAGTCTATCTTAGAAAGAGCAAAAGAAATTTAACAAATATTCATTTTTAAAAAGTGACAAAGTGCATTCATCTCAACTATTTATTCAAAAAGTGATAACCTCACCTAGCAATGTTGTAGTATTCTTTGCTTATATGGAAAATTTTGTCAGTGGTCTCATATGAGATTCTTTTCATAGAAAAGAATTCTTTTCCAGATTAGGAAACTAGCCAAATACACTTTTTTCTATAATAGAAACATGTAATTAGGGAGAGGTGGTGATAAGATGGAAGGCAGATTAGTGGTCTTGGTATATAGATAGTTCCATGAAAAGTCTGGGTCTTGCCTGCAGTCAGTTAAAGGGAATTTATTCAAAAGAGCATCATTCTTTTTTCACTCAAAAAATAGTAACAAAAATCCTATCAGATGTTAAAGCCATCCCAAATCCAGTCCTGACTGAGATAAGAATGTTTTAGGGCAAAAGAAAGAGGACCTAGTTGAGTCTGTTCTCACAAGTGCCCGCTAGGGACAGGGGAATGCATAGTTCGGTGGAGCAATGCCCTCTGACCATGGCAAGGAAAGTAACAGAATTTAAAAGATATTAGGAGATTGTACAGTAATTTGACATATCACTTATATGCCTGTCAAAGATAATAAAAAATAGGTCCATATATTGATTATTTGTTTTATCCATCTAATTATTTTGATTTATTTATTCATAGTCTGTTTTACAAATATTGATGAAACCTATTAATTGTCCTTCAGTCTGATACTTTAGGAAGTACTGTTCTAAACATCGTTTGAAACTTTAAACTGGTAGTGTTATACCATCAGACCTAGGGGAATATGCAGCAGAATGTGTGGGGGAGCAATGTGCACACCACAAACCTACACGAGCAGTATTGAAACACCTCCCATTACAAACAGGCTAGTAATGCATATTTAGGAACTTTTCCAGAAACCAGGATGAAATTGGGCAAAAGAAAGACCCCCAAGGACTTCCTACTCAACCACTTCTTCCTACTAAAGGTTTCTCTATGAGACAGAAATGCACAAGAGAGACAATTGAGACAAAACATTTATTTTTAATTTTGTCACTGGAACTCAAGTTATGGAAGACACAGCAGTATTTTAGATAAGGCTGAGAAGTAGGGAAGGTCATAATGATGTGGCCAGTTTGGAGGTATGGGAGGATATTTATTTGAAGACTCTAGGGTGAGTATTCATGCTTGGTCCCATGTCCATGATGAGCTGCATGTAAAACTCAGGTTCCTGAGGTCTCCCCAGACCTAGTCCTTGAACTTGCAGATATAGGGTAGCTTCGTAGCACAGTTATAATCTTTCCATTTCAGATATCCTAGAGAGACAGAGGAGCTCAGGTAAATGTGGCTGGTAGAGCTCATGAACCCAAGAGAGAGGCATCCCAGTTTCTGGCCTAGGATTCAAAGCCTCCTTCTCACCCTCACCAGTGTCCTACTCCAGAGAAACGAGACTCAAAAAAAGGAGAGATGAGAGGGGATGGTGGAGACAAATCAACACTACATTTTCTAGGTCAGGGGGATTCTCTGAGGGTCATGCTGAGAAATGGGGAAATTGAGGATGAAAAAGTCTGGGCAGAAAGTAGCTTCTCTGTTACTTACCTGTGCTTCTTGACAGGCTCCCACAATAGCCAGGATTTGCGATGGTGGAGGGGTCTTTCTCCCAGGCAAAGTAATTCAGAATATCAGCACTACTCCACTCCCAACCATCTGCATTGGGCTCATAGCCCTGTAGAGGATGGAGGGTGGTGAGGTTGAAAGGCCATTAGAGTTCTCCTTGCATGAACCCCTCCCCAACATCACCAAATTTTCTCTGCTCATCCAGATGCTGCCCTGGAGCCAGAGCTCTCCTCTGGGAAGGAAACTCTTCCTAATTCCTTGCTTTGATTGGCAGATCCCAAAACCAGTAATCGCAAAGACCAACAGAACCATTCAGAGTAACACGTTACCGACTGAACAGCAATCAGTGGTACATTTGTGATTACCCTCTGAACCTCAAAGACAATGTCTGATCTACAGAGCAAAAATGGATCCTATGTTCATTTAGGATTCCCTCAGCACAGTAAGTGCCGACTCTGTGAAGCTTAGAGAACTGAATTACAAGGCCTCACATGGGAATTGTGCAAAAGCATGACCGGAGGCAGATTCACTTCAGCTGGAGACAAGGGACTTCCACAGAACTCAGCTGTTCAGCTGGCTGCAAGACCTTTCCCTTCTCCCTAATGTCCTCCTAGATCTCTGAGCTCCAGGGCTCTCTAGGGCATTTACTGGGCAGGCACTGGGGACAGGGAGTGGGGCTGGGGGGCAATAGCAGCTTGAGAGGTTATGAAGAGAAATGAGTGCATACCTCTGTGGGGTCATGGAGCCCCATCCAGACATATGAGTAGGTGTTCACACTGTTCTTGACCAGGGAGGCCACAAAGGATGCCTCACTCCCACTGAGCACAGACACAAGGTGTCCCGAGGGCCTCTTCTGGCAGGCCATCTGGGTGGGGAAAGGAGAGACTCAGGGGGAGCCTGAGACATAACTCGGGGGAGGGCAGGGCAGAGGTAGGAGAGAAGGGGTATATATGCAAGAGATGAGGGTGCTCAATCTCGCCCCTTCTGGAGAAACTCTGGAGAATGGAACCCACCCCCTCAGGTCTCTAATGTACTTTCCCCTTAAAACCCCTAACTGAAAATCCAAGTACTCACATCAGCATCCATCCAGGATTTGGGGGTCATAAACAAGGCATAGCAGTGGGAGGCATAGGCCTTGGAGCCTTTGGGACAGGTGATCCGTGGGGCAGGCACGTCCTTCTGGGAGTCTTCACCTATGGTGGAAGGGAGTCAAAGAGAAGGAAGAAGTGAAGAGGAGAGTGGGCATCAGGGTAGGGAGGTGATCTAGGGGAATATCTATGAGGCTGGTGCGTGGGGAGGTGATGTCAAAGCCCTGACTGTCTCTCACCATTGCTTACCTACACTTTCAGGATTTCTGGGTCTTGAACCAACTGCACTAAGTGAGGAAACTTCTCTCCTCTTTTCCTCCTTCACCTTCAAAGCCCAACCCTTCCACACACTAGGCTGACCATTCTTGCACTGGATCCTCATTTTCCTTCCCTATATCTCATTACTGACCCTTCATGCTTTTCCTCTTTCACCTTCCAACATAAATTAGACTGCAGTGACAAAATGTAAATGACCTCCTTGTGGTGCTAATGGGCCCCTGAGATGCCTGTCACCCCTGGTTACTCTGAAGGAAGGAGTGATGATGGGCAAGTTATAGGCAGCTTCATTGTGTGGGTAGATATGTCACCATTACCACAGGAGCCTTTTTTCTTCCTCTTGGCCCTGAGCATTCACAAGGACCCAGTGCTAGAGACAGGGCAAGCTCACCTCGGACCTGAGACAGGACCATCAGGCAGGAGAGCAGCATCCAGGACATGCTGGGGAGGGCCATGGGAGGCAGCATCATGTCTGTGATCCTAGGAAGCAATCAGAGATCACTAAGGAAAGAGTAATTAGAGAGAGGGCAATTAGGGAGGGCAACTCCTCTTCCTTGTCTTTGTTTAGTCCCCTAGGAACAAATTGATCTCAGTGACATCTATCCCCTTGTATATCTCTGGAAAGAATCAGATCAGTTCACCCTCCTACCCCATGAGACCTGCCAGCCAGCCTGTGCTGAACTAACAGATGCTGTGTCTCTGTCTCTGGCAGGGATCCTCCTGTACCTTCCCCCCAAATATGTACAGTATAACTCCTGCCACTCTCAGCTTCCACTCACCTGTCTTGCAGGGATTTGCAATGGTCTGTCAGTCAGGTTGGGCTTTTATAAGAAAAATTGAAGGGCAGGCACTGAAATAAATAACAGGAAAGTGGAGGGGTCAGCAGTCATGGAAAGGGCTTGGCATTGGTTCAAGGAAGTTGCTACCATAAGAAGGAGTCTCTTCCCAGCAAAGGCTGGGAATTGCCACAGATTTTGCCTCTTTCCCGTTAGCAGGTCAGCCCTTTCCCCAGGAACAGGTGAAATTTGTTCTTTCGCTGGCTCTTCTTCTGTATTAGGGGCTGTTAGCAGGAATTGTAGTATTAAAAAAGGGGAACATCTAATGGAGTAATTCTTTTAGTTGATATTCAAGAACTCCCTTTTTTAAGCATACATATATATTTCTTTCTATTTTGTGTAGTTAAATTAAATGATCTTGGATGATAAGTGGAGGTGAGTATGGCAATTACAAGTATCACAGTTATCATCAGTGAGAGTATAGAAGGATCTGAAGTCAAAAATGGGGATGATTATTTCATGGCTGCATCTTAAACATGGTGGCTAATTTTAAGGAAAATCCAGAATCATTTGATGATTCAATAGGTGAGCCAGGATATTAAGGAAAATCAGATGCTAAACTTGCCTTACAGTCTCCTGAGAGGTGGAGCTTACCTGTGGTAAAATAAGAGACAATATAAATTCAAGCATAAGAAGATTAGAGTCAAATGATGCAGAAGCAAAGGAAGTAAAAAGAGGGTTAGAGTCAGAGCAGTGATTGGATGAATTGTAGACATTGTTCTATCTTGCATGTAAGTTGGAGATGTGACATCAAGATGTTCACTACCCTGGGCTGCTAAGAACCTCCTCTGCAAGACTATCATTTGGCTCTAAATGAAAAGATGTTTATATCTGATACATTCTTACTGGAAGAGGAGCCAGTTTCATGTAAAGGTACTGAGAAAAGTTCCTCAGTCAGGTTTACTTCTGAGTTAGCAATTTTGGCAACAGAAAGAAACATGTGGCTCATACTATGTGTTTCAGGTGTGGTTTAGCCAGTCCTGGACAACGTTAAGCTGGGATTTTCTACAGATCTTGTCTCTCACACTATTGTGTGTACATGTTTACAGTAAGGATTTGTGATGAAGTCACGCAGTTATGCTCATAACTGATTTATGTCCTCAGATTCCAAAGTCAGTAGAACCTACAAATAATCTAATAAGAAATATAGCCAACATATTCTTTTGTTAAAAAGGAAAAAGGAAGTATTATATCACAAAATATATACAAAATATGTAAATACAAAGCCATAAATATAGTGAGTGCTCAGTGGAAATTAAAGTTTAAAAGTATAAGAATAATACACCATACAAATATGATAATTAAAATGATTGAGAAAAATCTTGCTACATTAAAAAAAATTACTTGAGAAGTGAATAATAGCAATTAGAAATCTAGAATGGAGTATGTTCTCAAATTCTTGAAAAGCTCAGTGTAATTGACCGAAGTATCTATTTCAGGTTAAAAGAACCTAAAGAGATATAGTAATTTAATCACATAAGCAAATTTTAAATGGATCTTGATTAATAAAGTAAGTCATTTCAGGGACAACTGTGATATATGAATATGGGCTGATATTTGATAATCCCAGATACTTAAATTTTCTCTCTTGTGATGATGGTATTATAGTTAGTGAATTTCCTTCTACTTCTGATATTTACAGTGAAGTATTTAGAGGTGAAATATCATGCTATCTATGACTTATTTTCAAATTATGTAAGAAAATGTCTGTGTTTGGCATGAGGAGAGGCCAAGGAAAGGGAAATAAAGCAAATACATTACAATCTGGTAACAATTACTGAATCTAAGTGTAAGATACAAGAGCATTATACAATTCTTTCAATTTCAGATAACTGAATTGAATTCAATTTTCAAATATTCTTTCAAATTTCAAAATATGTTTCAAATTTTCCAGATAGAAAGTTATACTTTAACTTACATGTTCACTATCAATTATAATACATAGGTATTTTTCCCATAATTACCATAAACTAGAAAGAAATAGCTTAATATAGAGCAATATTCATGTTGAATCATATACAGCATATGCATTAAAAATAACTTTTACAAATTCAAATGAAATACTAAAATATTATAAACAAATAATATTTAACATTTAGCTATGTAAACAGTTTACAAATAAAAACAAGAAAAAAACAATGAGGAAATTGATCTTCTGTGTCCATCCAGAAAAAAATTACATCTTCAGAGTTAAAAAGAGTAATCATCAGACTCCACCTGTCAAAGCAGAGCTTAACTAGTTTTGAAGATGGAAAACCTCTAAGTCCTGCATTTATCTTAAGAAGTAGAATTATAGGCATTCTCCAAAATTTCTCTTTTTCTTTTTAAAACTGTACTTATTTTTCTTTGCTCCAGAATCTTCCCCATTGCTAGGTTAAACTCAAACCCTCCTATGAAAAGTTATTAAAACTCGGTTTTGTTTCTACTTTAATTGAAACAAAGTTATAATATATCTTAAGATTATAGCATCTCTAACTGCAATGTAAGACTTGTTTCACATGACAGCTCACCAAACTCAGTAAAATTTGTTATTGTTTTATTTGTAGTTATTCTCCTTAGCAATCCTCATTAACCAGGCAATGAAAAGTTTGATTAAATTCTATCTTTAAAAAGTTAATTTTAGGTTAGTTACACTGTACTTCTTGGTGGTGAGTAAGGAATCCTTACTCTTGGTTTGAGCTTTACAAAGTTTTGTTTGCCAAAAGATATAATGTCCAACTTGTACTTTTTATACATATTAACTTCCAAGTCAAACAATATTTGCAGATAAACCTTAGTATGATCATTCCTAGAATTAATTCAAGGGGGGAAATGATCACATTGCGGGAATCTAGGATATATCTTACAAGAATGGTGAAATATGAAAAGTTCCTGGAAGATGGTTCAGCAGTACTCATATAAAAAAATAGCCTTGAACATATTTTATTGGAGATTTATCACTAAAGCACAGCCCGTTGGGATATATTAACCAAATACTCAGGATGCTACTTTGGTCCTTTCACCTTATCCTAAACCTGTCAGAAGAAATGGGAAAGGAATAAAATGAGGTCCCATATACTTTGTGAACCAAGGCTGACTGGCCAAACCTCAAAGTCCCTGAGGCCAATAAGGGAAGTTATCAGAGCACTGTAGAGTTGATACCATTGGGTTAATCATATGTAAGTAATGAACAGTAACTATTTTATCACTTGTGCAGTTATTGAGGGCAATTAGGTTTTTATCAGGAAACTGTCAATTTTTATTTGGTTTCAATGCCTCACATTGGTCTTGGAACAGTTCCCTGTTGTATATCATGTTAGTTCTAGTATACTTATTGTGTATTTTATAAAGGCTATTGTTTGTTATTTATTTTCTTTTAGGATGAACTAGTCATAATACAAAGCATTCTTCATTTGGGGGAAAAAAATTAAGATTGTGTTTCCAACTGATTACCATCAATTACAATCACTTTGTTAATGGCAACTCTTCAGACCTGAAATGCATTTCCAGAGCACATAGTTCTTTTGACAGCAAATAAAAATCAGAAATGCTTTCATAGCTATGTTGCTTTTATTTTTATTATGAATTACTTTATGATAGAGAACACACTTAGTAAGCATCTATGTATTTACCATCTAGAATGAACAACAATGATATCTTGCCATCTTCATATCTTTTTTTTTTTTTTTTTTTTTTAAGAAATAAAGCTGGGATCCCTGGGTGGCTCAGTGGTTGAGAGTCTGCCTTTGACTCAGGTGATCCCAGGGTCCTGGGATTAAGTCCCACATCAGGCTTCCTGCGGGGAGCCTCCTTCTCCCTCTGCCTCTCTCTGTGTCTCTCATGAATAAATAAATAAAATTTTAAAATGAAAGAAAGAAAGAAGAAAGAAAGAAAGAAAGAGAGAGAGAGAGAGAAAGAAAGAGAGAAAGAAGAAAGAAAAAAAAAGAAAGAAAGAAAGAAAGAAAGAAAGAAAGAAAGAAAGAAAGAAGCAAAGAAGTAATAAAGAAATATCATAGCAGTTACTTCTTACTTCTTATGTAATTCTCACTTCTTACTTCTCCATTAGGAATTTTCTAATCCTTCCAACTTACTTTTTGAGCATTTATTGCATATAGATATATCAACCCTATATAGTATTATTTCATCTTGCTAGATTAACATACCTGAGTCATATTTTATATAACATTTTAGATTTTTTTTGTTGTTGATTTGGCCTTAGGTTTTAAAGTTTACTCTGAGATAAATACTTCTAATTCTTTGAATTAACTGCAGTGTAGAATTTACTAATCTAAGTATCTAAGTATCTTAAAACTATGCAGTGGAAATTTACCACATTAAATTGATTTTAAGATGTGAAATTTGTCATAATTTAAAATCTCTAAAATCTAGGGGTGCCTGGGTGGCTCAGCTGCTTAGGCATCTGCCTTCAGCTCAGGTCACCATCTCAGGGTCCTAGGATGGAGCCCTGAGTTGGGTTTCCTGCTCAGTAGGGAACCTGCTACGCTGCTTCTCTCTCTCTTCCTCTGCCCCCAACAGCACTCATGCTCTCTTTCTTTTAAAACAAATAAATAATATCTTTTAAATAAATAAATAAATAAAATCTCTACAATGTAAATACAGCCCTAATAATGACAAACATGGTCTTCATATTTGCTGTGTAGGACAAGAGTCAGGAAACTTTTGTAAAGGGCCAGATGGTAAATAGTTCGGGCTCTGTGAGGCATACTGTCTCTCAGCTCTTCCACTGTAGTATGAAAGCAATCAAAAACAATATGCAAATGATGGACACATTTATGTTGTAGTTGAGCATTAATTATGAACACTGAAATTTGAATTTCATATCATTTTACGTGTCACAGAATATACACAGAATATACTTTCTTACTGAAATATAAGTAAATGCAATGTTATTAACCTCAGGTATACAGCATATTTATTCAACAGTTCTACACATTACTTATTGTTCACCACAAGTGTAGTTACCACTTGTCACCATATAGAATTATTACAATATCAAAATATTCTTCTTTTGATCATTTTCTAACCATTTAAAAATGTAAAAACCAATTCTTAGCTTACAGGCCATATAAAACAAGCAGCAAACCAGATTTGGACCACTGAGTGTAGATTGCAGGTCTTCTATCCATTCCAATGTCCAAGTATAGATGATAGGTTCATATTAAGATCCTATATGGTGAGATCCAAGTCTTGATCTAAAGTCTAAGTTTGAAATTATGGAAAGTTCAGGTAAAAGGTCCAATGTCCAATTCCAGTGTCCACATTTAGTATAGATTTATGGCCCATGTCTGTAGTCCAGATCCAATGTATATATCCTAAGTCAGTCCCATATTCATGACTGGTGTCTTGGGCCAAGGTCCAAGGCTATGTGCACATTCAATGTCAATCTAAAATTCCAGGCATTCCAGGTTCCAAGATTTTCCTTCCTCTCCTCCCTCAGAGTTTTTTGTTTGTTTGTTTTTGTTTTTGTTTTTTTTAACTGCAGCACTTTATTTTCCTCACACAAGGATGCGTTGCTGGGGCCTAATTTTCGCACATGACAGTAGAAAGCCAGAATTTGTTGTCATCTCTTAAAGAATTGAGAATTGTGTACAAAAACCTTACATAAATTAAAAGGATGAATAAATTTACAGTTGTAAAGGCAAACCATTTTCCAACTCAAGGCAAGAGAACAGTTAACTTGAATACAAGGTCAAGATCAGCACCAAGTTCTACAATCAGTGCTGATATCAGATACAAGCTTCAAGGACAAATTTCTTTTCAAAGGCTTATTCCAGTTTCATGAGGCAAGCATGAGGTGTATACATTTGCCAGGGCAAATTTATACTTCGAAATTCACTCATGCAGCAAATGCCTCTGTGAAATTTCTGTTCATGTCTTTTGCTCATTTCATGATTGGATTGTTTGTTTCTTTGCTGTTGAGTTTAATAAGTTCCTTATATATCTTGGATACTAACCCTTTATCAGGTCATTTGCAAATACCTTCTCCCATTCTGTAGATTGTCCTTTAATTTTGTTGACTGTTTCTTTTGCTGTGCAGAAGCTCTTTATCTTCGCTAAGCCCCAATAATTCATTTTTGCTTTTGTTTCCCTTGCCTTCATAGATGTATCTTGCAAGAAGTTGTTGTGGCCAAGTTCAAAAACGGTGTTGCCTATGTTCTCCTCTAGGATTTTGATGGAATCTTGTCTCACATTTAGATCTCTCATCCATTTTGACAGTATCTTTGTGTATGGTACAAGAGAATGGTCTAGTTTCATTCCTCTGCATGTGGATGTCCAATTTTCCCATCACATCACCATTTATTGAAGAGACTCTTTTTTCCAGTGGATAGTCTTTCCTGCTTTGTCGAATATAGTTGACCACAGAGTTGAGGGCCCATTTCTGGATTCTCTATTCTGTTCCACTGATTTATGTGTCTGTTTTAGTGCCAGTACCACACTGTCTTGATGACCACAGCTTTCTAGTACAATGTGAAATCTGGCATTGTGATGCTCCCAGCTCTGGTTTTCTTTTTTAATATTCCTCTGGCTATTCGGGGCCTTTTCTGATTCCACACAAATCTTGAGATGATTTGTTCCAACTCTCTGAAGAAAGTCCATGGTATTTTGATAGGGATTGCATTAAATGTGTAAATTGCCCTGGGTAACATTGACATTTTCACAGTATTAATTTTGCCAATTGATGAGCACGGAATGTTTTTCCCTCTCTTTGTGTCTTCCTCAATTTCTTTCAGAAGTGTTCTGTAGTTTTTAGGGTAGAGATCCTTTACCTCTTTGATTAGGTTTATTCCTATGTATCTTATGCTTTTGGGTGCAATTGTAAATGGGATTGACTCCTTAATTTCTCTTTCTTCTGTCTCATTGTTAGTGTATAGAAATGCCACTGTTTTCTGGGCATTGATTTTGTATCCTGCCACACTACTGAATTGCTGTATGAGTTCTAGCAATCTTGCAGTGGAGTCTTTTGGGTTTTCTATGTACAGTATTATGTCATCTGCAAAAAGGGAGAGTTTGACTTCTTCTTTGCCAATTTGAATGCCTTTTATTTCTTTTTGTTGCCTGATTGCTGAGGCTAGGACTTCTAGTACTATGTTGAATAGCAGTGGTGAGAGTGGACATCCCTGTCTTGTTCCTGATCTTAGGGGAAAGGCTCCCAGTGTTTCCCCATTGAGAATGATATTTGCTGTGGGCTTTTTCATAGATGGCTTTTAAGATGCTGAGGAATGTTCCCTCTATCCCTACACTCTGAAGAGTTTTATCAGGAATGGATGCTGTATTTTGTGAAATGCTTTTTCTGCATGATTGAGAAGATCATAGGGTTCTTGTTTTTTCTCTTGTTGATATGATCTATCACATTGATTGCTTTACGAGTGTTGAAGAAGGCTTGCATCCTGGGGATAAATCCCACTTGGTCCTGGTGAATAATTTCTTAATGTACTGTTGGATCCTATTGGCTAGTATCTTGTTGAGAATTTTTGCATCCATGTTCATCAGGAATATTGGTCTATAATTCTCCTTTTTGGTGGAGTCTTCATCTGGTTTTGGAATTAAGATGATGCTGGCCTCATATACTCCATCTCTCTCTATCTTTCAGAACAGCTTTAGTAGAATAGGTATTGTTTCTTTTTTAAACGTTTAAAAGAATTCCCCTGGGAAGTCATCTGGCCCTGGACTTTTGTGTCTTGGGAGGTTTTTGATGACTGCTTCAATTTCCTCCCTGGTTATTGGCCTGTTCAGGTTTTCTGTTTCTTCCTGTTCCAATTTTGGTAGTTTATGGTTTTCTAGAAATGCATCCATTTTTTCTAGATTGCCTAATTTATTGGTGTATAGCTGCTTATAATATGTTAAAATTATTTGTATTTCTTTGGTATCCGTGGTGATCTCTCTTTTTTCATGTGTGATTTTATTAATTGGAGTCTTTTCTCTTTTGTTTTCAATAAAGCTGGCTAATGGTTTATCTATCTTATTAATTCTTTCAAAGAACCAACTCCTGGTTTTGTTGATCTGTTCCACAGTTCTTCTGGTCTCTATTTTCTTGAGTTCTGCTCGAATCTTTATTAACTCTCTTCTTCTGCTGGGTGTAGGTTTTATTTTCTGTTCTTTCTCCAGTTCCTTTAGGCACAAGGTTAGCTTTTTATATTTGAGTTTTTAATAGATGTCTCTTCTGACATCTATTAATTCTCCCCCAGTATTTTCCTCCATTCTTTTCCTTCTCCTATCTTGTGATACTTACTGATTCTCCAATATTTTCATAATCTTTATAAGAATAAGAAAGCTCAAATACACATTCCTCTCAATTTCACTTTCCTCTCATGGGTATTTTTGTCTCTCTATGCTGGCTGCTTAGGATAAGATTAAAAATGGTACCTGGAACAAAAGATCTTATCTGACCAAGGTCCCTGCATTCTGACAGACTCATACATTAAGTGAAGAGAATAGTGTCAGTTACATACCTATAATGTAAACAAATACCATCTTATGTTCAGGACTTTAATACTTAATGAAGCCTCATATGTTGGTCCTATATATAATTAGTGAACATGTTTCCCTTGCTATTCTCATCTGTCCCATTATAGGGTTTATGAATATGCAAATCACAAAATCTTAGTATATTAATGCATGTAGTATATAAAGGCCTTTACTGCAATGTAGCCAGCTTTGGTAAGGTGTTTTTGATAAAGTGTTATGCTCAGAATGAGAACTTGGATTCGTCATTCATATATAAGCAATCTCCAGAAGGTAGTTCTTGGTATGATAAAAATAAATAAACTAAAGAAGGATAAATCAATA
The DNA here is from genome assembly GCF_048418805.1 of Vulpes vulpes. Taxonomy (NCBI): domain Eukaryota; kingdom Metazoa; phylum Chordata; class Mammalia; order Carnivora; family Canidae; genus Vulpes; species Vulpes vulpes. Next base: position 67,034,079 of record NC_132787.1, read on the forward strand.
GCATTTTACATAAAAGTAAAACACTTCTGTAATGCAAACTATCTAATAAAGTAAGCAGTCAAAAGACAAATCTGAGAACAACCATTTTTAACTTATGCCAAAAATATACTCAATATATAATCATTTTCTATAAATACATTTTAAAATATCAATAATTTAATAGAAAATAGTAGGGATATAAACCAATATTTCAGTTTTCTTCATACTACAGTATGATCAATCTGTTAAAAAGTATGCTCACATAATAAAGTAATTGCATATTAAAACTGCACTGAATCATACAGGAACTTCATATATTCTGCTTAGTTTTCCTGTGAGATTAAAACTTCTCAAAAAGTAAAGCCCATTAATTAAAGTAAAAGTGTACTGAATCTATCTTTGTGGCAAATCTATAAATTTGATTATAAACTCTATGAGCAGGACTGTGAAGAAGCAGAATCTTCATACATGATGTGAAGGAAGATAAATTAATGTGATGCCTACTTTTCCATAGGGCAATTTGGCCATATATATCAAAATTAAAAATGTATATATCCTTTGATCTTAAAGTTTTACTTATTGATATTTATTATACTAAATATGTACAATGCAAAATTAGCTATGTTCAAGTTTGTTTGCTATAAGACAAGTAGTTAACGGGAGAAGAATAGAAATAACCTAAATATATCTCAGGAGATCAGAACAAACAACGGTGCCTCCATTCAGTGAAAGACCAGTTCACAGTCCCTGAATCAGATATGTTACAGAATTCAGAATTTTTGGATGAAAAAGTAATATGATAATTGCATGTTACATGACACTTCCAGGAAAGACTAGAACAGCACCTCTTTATTGACCACATTAACATTCTGCAGCAATGTGTTTGAAAAATCACATTTGATGGTATATAAAGACCATAAGTTTTGAAATATCTTCTCTTTAGGTCAGTTTGGACAAAGTGAGATTGCATCACTGGATTGGGCAGATTAATTGTCTGTCACAGAGGTCCATGCCCTAATCCCAGGAATCTATGAGTTCCAGAATTACATGACATTATATTAGGTTACATGCATTTGGTTCCATGACAAAAGGAACTTTACAAATGTAATTAATATTAAGGATGGTGAGATGTAGAGATTAGCATGTACATTCTGGGTGAAGCCCATATAATTACGTGAGACATTAAAAATAGTTGACCAAACACTCTGGCTGGAAGAAGAGGAAGCCAAACAGAAGAGGAGGAGAGATGTGATAGAAAGGAAAGTCACAGAGAAGGACTGTATGCATCACTGCTGGTTTAAGGTGAAGAGGGCAAAAGGAATACAGATATCAACCTAGAGCCAACAAAGAAATGGAAACTTCAGGCTGACAGATGTAAGGAACTGAATTCTGCTAACAATCTGAGTGAATATGAAAGCAGACTGTCCCCTAGGGCCTCCACAAAGGAAGACACTTAGATTTTATCCTTGTGAGACCTGGAGCAGAGAACCAGAGCCCATGCTGTAATTTTGACTTCCAAAGTACAGACTTTCAGATAATAAATTTTTGCTATTTATTTGGAGAGTCTAAGTTTGTGGTAATCTACACAAGCAATAATACAAAACTAAAATAACCATCAAGTGAATGATAAAAATACTTGTTTTTTTTTTTAAGATTTTATTTACTTATGAGAAAGAAAGAGAGGACAGGAGGAAGGGCAGAGGGAGAGAAACAGCATGGCTGAACATGGAGCCCGATGTAGGGCTCTATCCCAGGATCCCAAGATCATGACCCAAGCCAAAACCAAGAGTCGAGAACTTAACTGAACCACCCAAGCAACCCCAAAATACTTTTAAAAAAAGATTTAATTATTTATTCATGAGACACAGAGAGAGGCAGAGACATAGGCAGAGGGAGAAGCAGGCTTCCTGAGGGGACCCTGATGAAGGACTCCATCCCAGACCCCGGGATCATGATCTGAACCAAAGGCAAGCACTCAACCATTGAGCCACCCAGGTACCCCCCGAAATATTTGTTTTTTAATGCCTTTTTTCCTCTTCCTTTTTCTTTAATCAAAGTATAATATATATCAGGAAAAGTCCACAAATGGTAAATGCATAGTTTAATGAGTTTTCAATAACTGAATCCATCAGTGTATCCAGAGCCCAGATTAGAAAATAGTAATTACCAGCATCCCTGGAGATCCACCTCTGCTTTATTCCACATAGCCCTGGCTTCAAATAAATAAATGAGTTTGGCACCCTTCTGTTCTTGACATAAAATTGAATCATAAAATATGTACTGTCTAGTGTCTGACTTCTTTTAGTCAACTTTCTGTTTGTGAGATACATTCAATTTATTTTGTGTAATTATAGACGTTTATTCTAATTTCTGTGTGGTCATTCATTACATGGTTATATTGCAATTTATTTATCTTTTCTTCTGTTGATGGACATTTGGGTAATTTTCACTGTTTGGCTTTAAGAAAAGTGCTGCTAAATGCATAGCCAATGAGTAAGCAATTTCACTTCTAAATATATATGTAACAGATATATGGCCAATAGAAAGTCATGTTTATGAATATGCACATTCCTAAGCATCATAATCGTCAAAACTGGGAACAATTCAAATATCTATAAACATAAAATGGATAAATAGTGTTTTATTCATTCACTGACATATTCATCAGCAATGAACAGAAATAAACAATTGCTACCTGCAACAATATAGGTAAGAGCTCATAAACATAATGTCCAGCAAAAGAAGTCAGACACAAGGAAGTACATATTGTATGATTCTGTTTATACCAAGGTCAAAAACAGGCAGAGCAGAACTGATATATAGTGTTAGAGATCAGGATAGATAATTTTGAGGGGAGGGAGAAGCAACTGGCAGGGGCATAAGGATGATTTCCAGAGTCCTGTAAATGTACTATTTCTTGACCTGGTGATGGTAACCTTTGTGTGTTCATTTTATGAAACTGCACTGGAGATGTATATTTGTGTATATGTAGGCTAATGCATATACTTTACTATATATGTGTTACTTTTAAATAAGAAGTAAAAGATATGAGGGAGTAAAATTTAAAAAAAAAGAATAGTGCTGCTATAAACATTACATGTCTTGTAGTATATCCATGTACATACTATTCTTAGATATATTTCTAGGAGTGAAATACTGAGCAATTTAAAGTTTTATTTTGTTGTTCTGAGATGAGGAATTAAGGACCCATACTATGCAGCCATAAAACGGAATGTAGAAGATCTTCATGTACTGTTCTCAGAAAGATTTCTAAGGTATTACTATAAGTGAAAAAGGGTACAGACCAGAGTGTATTGTGTTTTGCGTAAAAAGGAGATAAAATATATTAATACTTGCTTTTATATGCATGAAAAAACTCTTAGAAGATAAAGAGGACAGTAATATAGATAGCTCCTTTCAAAAACAAGAGGTGAGGCAGCTCTGGTGGTGCAGCAGTTTAGCACTGCCTGCAGCCCAGGGTGTGATCCTGGAGACTCGGGATTGAGTCCCACGTCGGGCTCCCTGCATGGAGCCTGCTTCACCCTCTGCCTGTGTCTCTGCCTCGGTGTGTGTGTGTCTCATGAATAACTAAACAAAATCTTAAAAACAAAAAACAAAAACAAGGGGTGGTGGTATGAATTCAAAAAGGTGGGGCCAGAAGTAGGAGAAAAACTTCTCATTCACACATGTACACACACATGTATGTATGTATGTATACACACATATAAAAAGGGTTTTTTTTAACGATGGCAAAGTACTCCTCAAAAATGAAAATAAAATTACTGTCTCACCTTTGTAGATGTGATATTCCCTTTTTTAGACATGGTTGCATTTGGCCATAGGGTTTCTCAGGATATTACCCACTTTCTAGCCAGTTTCGTAGACAGTAGTTATCAGCTCCAAGTTTTAGCAGTGCAGTCCTTTCCCTGGGGCAACTGCTGCCTTCCCTGGTGCTATTCCAATACTCTCTCTAGAATGAAGGTGGCTATAGGCATTGATTGCCCTGTTTTATAACAAAAACAAACAAGCAAACCAAAACATTTTAAATTATTAAATTAAATAATTATATTTTAAAATAAAATATCTTCATTTTGTTTAAGACTCTGAACGGGAGATCCTGCACCCAATTTTCCCTGATTTAAAACCATAGTGTGTGTTCCCAAGTGAAATTTTGTAAAAGAGAGGTTAGCAAGCTATCCTTTCACCCTAACAAAGACCTGCTACATATTATCCAAATAGGAAAATATAAACCTGAGAAACCAGAAATGTTTTTCAGATGGCCAAAATTATGAGCACCTTTGTTTCTTCTATCTATAATATATATTCCCTTAGCAGCCTGGCCTCCTTAAATGAGCAACCTCTTGGCAAGCCTTGGTTAGCTGAGCCTCTTGGGCCTCCTTACCTCCTCAATACCATTGGCTTGGCCCTGTGGAAAACACAGAAAGGTAGAGAGACACCTACTCTGCCCACACATAAAGCCAAAAGATAATGATTATAATAATGCCTCACCAATGTCTAGCCCCAAGTCAAAACTCAGTAAAGATTTATGCCCCTCCTTCTCTAAATAGTCATAAATATGGCTTCTTCTACATAAGAGGCCATTGTAATTGATGGCTACATTTCAAAGACAAAATAGTCAATATACTGGGCAAGTCTCCCTTCCCATTTCTTGTAAGCCATACATGCAATTTATAACCCTCCTAACTGATTGTCACTCCCGGAATGTATTGATTTTTTTAAACCACATAGTCGACATCTGTGATTGCTGGCTCCAAATAGAACTGATATTTAAACAGCAAAATCATTCTAGTCTTTACATTTATAAGGGATTAACAGTTCCCATCATTTTACCCCATTTTCTGCAAGCTTCCAGTCCTGGGAGAATCTGTGATTTAAGGTTTTTGTGTTGAAAGAACAAAGCAGCATTTTTTTTAGTGCAGGAGCCCTGTTGAGAATTGTGGTTGGCAAAATTTTAAAGATGGTCCCCCCACCCACAATACCTAGCTTAGTGTTTGAATAAGCTAGGCATTATGTAAAGGATCATTGCACATACCATTACAGTTACTAAGAAGCTAACTTTGAAATAGGAGGATAATCTTGGATTATCTGGTTGGTTATAATCTAATCACATACACTTTTAAAAGGAGAGAAGAAGGCAGAAAGAAAATCAGAGAGATGAGGCAGGGAGGGAGGACAGAGAGATCTTAAGTGTGAGAAGAACTTGACTGATCACTGCTGTCTTTGACAATGGAAGAAGGACTTGAGCTAAGGAATACAGTTACTCTCTAGAATCTGAAAGCAGCCCCTAGCTGACAGCCTGCATGACAACAGGGACCTGAGTTCCACACTACAAGGAACTGACCTTTTGACAACACACTGAATGAGCTGAGAAGCACATTCATCCCAGAGCCTCTTGAAAAGGAACACAGCCTTACTGCCATGTTGGTTTCAGTCTTGTGAAACCTGTAAGAGAAAAACAGTTGAGCAGGCTACACCTGGACTTCTCACTGGCAGAACTAAGAGCTGATAAAAGGTATTAAGTTGCCAAATTTGTGGTTGTTTTTGTGGAAACTATAAAAAACTCCAAACATTAGCTTTTACATAAGAAGTAAAATTTTCCTATAATACATGACATGGTATAGGCCTCACACAAAACTTACTATCCACCTGCCAGCATAGTCATCAACATTCTGACTTGCCTGTGCCTCATCGTGTCATCTTTCCACTGTGCTCTTTTTGTGAGGAAAAATTGTGACTCTATGACTCATGAGTAAATGTGTTTCAAAGGTTTTTGGCAAGAACTGAGACTTAGTCATTGTTTTAATTTTCATAGTACCTGGGGTAGAACCTGGCACTATAATAAGTCTTCCATAATCACTTGTTGCTTTGAGATTCATGATTTATTTTTTCCCCATTAAAAACCATCAGAACACAGTTTTTTTTTTTTCTGAGTTGTACTTTTCCACCTCTATACCAACTGAGTAACCCTAACCCCAACTGAATTGTAGTGCCTAGAAATGGGACTAGGCAATCTTGACACTACCACAACACCCAACACCCTATACTTGTGAAACTGATTACAGTGTTCAGCTTCAGTCTGTGACTGGCTAGAGGTCAGAAGAAACGCAAAATGAGGGGTCAGCTGCAGTAATATCTAGGAGTAAGTCTGAGAAGAGGGGTCAAGTGTTGGTCAAGAAATGCTTGTGGATCAGCTTGTGACCAACTCTGATAGCAGTTTCTGCTTATGTTAAGAGTAGAGTCTAATTTTCCTTTGAAAATTCACCCTACTCTTCAAATTATTTTAAGACTTCTTCAGCATATTTACTTTGTGTAAAAATGATGAAATCTTCCTAACCAGCTGTCTACCTTCAGGAAAACTATTTAAACACCCTTAGACCCTAGAATTGGGAGGGAGACTTTGTGAGAATTGTGGCAGCCACCATTGATAATACTGTTATTGCCCTGGGAAATTGCCTTGATACAATGGTAGCCTCTAAGTCAGAGGTCACAACAGAAAGGCTAACTAACAAAATTAAAATGCTCAAACTATGCAGTTTATTGAATCACACAAAACATTAGCTGAAAATACAAGGGGAGTAGGTACAGTAAATTAATACTTAGGAAAAGTGCAAGCAATAGAAAAACCACACTACCTCGGGGTTAGTAGTTGTAGTTGGGGCTACACAATTATAATTAATAGTTACTTATTGCTATGTAACAAGTTGCCCCAAAGCTAGCAGCTTAAAGGAACAAATACTTATTATATTATAGTTTTGTGAGTCAGGGATGCAGGAGAATCTTGGAATAGAAAAAAAATCATTAGGAAAAAACTGAAGAAATTTAAATAGAATATGAACTTTAGTTAATTAAAGAAAAAGTAAACTGCCTTATTGATTTAAATGGATCTTTGAATTTGTGGGTGCTAAAAATATTAAGGCTTTCCTATTATTTTAATCTAAAAATGATATCTTGGCTGGTTATGAAATTCTGTTAGAATAGACTTTTCCTTTAGCTTTTTATGCAAGTGGTCTCTTTTCTTCTGAAATCTAGTGTTTTTTGTAGAAGAGTGAGACTAATATAATCCCCCCCTTTGTAGAACATAAAGTCTTTCTAGCTGGGTTCAGATATTTATTTGTTTGTTTGTTTATACTAAATTATTTACTTTTTAAGTCCTCCATTACATTTTGACCATTTCTCAAGCTTATCCTGAGGTTATTGATATGCTTCTTTTCCATCTCAGGTCTATTCTTTAACGCTTCTTTAGTTTCAGATCTATGATAAATTTTGTTTTTTGCTTTTCTTCTAAATCTTAATAAAAAGATGATATATATGGAATACAGGCCATAGAGACCAGAAGACTTATAATTTATCCAATTGAAGAAGAAAAACAGAACAAAAAGAACAGAAAAGTTAGTCAAGGGAAAAATAAAACTTAATAAAGGGCTCTCTGAGTTGAGAAACTTCTGAGTTCCAGAAAAAGAAGAGAAAACACTTACTGTCAAGATGGCTTGGAGCTAGATGAAGGAACTTCAAGAAGAAAGATATCACCATCATAATTTTTTCTCCATGTCATTCTATCTTCCAGCTTCAGTGCTCTCTTCATTGATAGCTTCTTGTTCTTTTGAGAATACTAAGACACTTTTTCAAATGTCTTCTTCTGTTTTTTTTTTTAACTGTACCATTTATTCTATATTTTAACTTCATTTCTAATGCCTGTGTCCTTTTGTTTGACACAGCATGTTTACAGAGATCCAAGGCCAAATTGTCTTTTTACATATCTTTGAATAGAAGTTCTATCTGTGTCATTATTTTGCCTTAGAAAAAAATACTGGAGGATTCCACTCAACTCCTTCCTTTGCTTCTCTGGATACTTTTCATTTTTCGCTTAGTGCCTGAATTGGAAGGCTATGTATTGGTGGTTTGTAATCTCTGTTAGATCTTGTGTGTTTTGAGCGTGGGTGGTGGCAGCGGTATCTGGAGTGACAAAAGGAGCAGTTGGCAGCTGGTAATTTTAATTCGGGTAAGCTCTCTCTTAGCACTTGCCAAAGTTTGCAATACCATCTGCCCAAGGGCCGTATGTGCTCCCTTGATTAGAAGTGTGAGCCACCTCAGAGATATCCTTTCCCTTGCTTTGAGGAGAGCAAATCCCATGTTGGCAAATGAGTGACTGAAATCCCTTTGGCCCCCAAACTTTTTGTTGCATGTTTATTAACTTATCTCAGTTGACTTTTATCTGAAACTGCAAACCTGAATCTCAGCTCATTGTTGTCCAATATTCTCTGCCCTGCTTCATCTTGTATCATTTAGGACTCTGCATGAGTGAAGAAACCCAATGGCTTTAGCAGTAGGGTTTTTGTTTGATTGTATCAGTAAAAATATAGAAGCTGAGCTAATTTTATCCACCACCAGGGACCAAGTGTATCTCCAAATCTGTTCTGTCTGTTCTATTTATAGTTGAATATTTTTAAAGCTGAGTAATGGACACATGTGGTTTATTATTTTTTCTGCCTTTGTATGTACTTGAAAATTTCAATATAAAGAGTTAAATGAAATTACCAAAATGGGAAACTCCCTGTCTCTCCTTCTGTTTTCATCGTTTCAAAAAAGGGTTGTTTTCAAGGCCTCTTCTTGCCTTTCATCCATATTCAGACCTCTGTACTGTGCTCAACATGTAAAGTATTCTCTCTAGCTATCTTTCTTTTATTTGATCCAGATTTCATGTTTCTCGTAAGTCTGTCATGTGGACTTGTGGCAGGTTGATTGAAGATGTATCTTACTGCACTATTTTAGATTTGTATTCATTCAAGCAAGTTCTTTGGAAAAGGGAGTTAAAAATAACTTTTTCTAAGATAATAAATGATGATAAAAGAACTTTTAAGATAATAAAAGAACTTTTTCTTGACAAGAGAGTCTATTGAGAAGGATATTTATTATTTCTTTGAGCAGAGATGTCAATATTGCTTTTAAAAACACAAAATACAAAACACAAAATTGTAGTGCTGTAAATAATACAAAAAAAAAAAATCATGACCAGGTATAATACGTTGTTGCCAGAAAGGAGGGCTCAAAGAAATATTTACCAACTTTTTAGATTTACTGTTTTAGCATAGCCCTAACTCCTCCTCTGTTGAAGTTACAACAATTTTGTTTTGAGGCCACTGTACCTAGTCCTGGGAACAATGTCATCTCAGTCCAAGGAACTAGTAAGCCTTCTTCTAGTCTATAAAATAAGTTTTAAAATATTATTTCCTCGGTGTCACGGTGCCATCTATAAAAAGCGATTGACAATATGGTGTATTGTTGAATTAATAATGATTTTTGTATAAAAGGGTACATAATGATTTAAAGACTCTTTCTGACTTCAGAAATGTGAATATGACAAATGCATCTGCTAGAATTGCAGAAATCTGTAAGTCTTCTGTTTCCTTAGGCACAAACAACCTGAGGTTTCTTAGAACCCCAGGTATCAGTAGTCAAACCAAGTTACTTAGCTTCTGCAGCCCTGCTGGAGGGCAGTATGGCAAGGGGAGGAGCAGGTTATCTCAGTCTGACATTTCCTCTGTGAGTTGAGGCTTTGCAGGAATTCCTTGTGGCCCAACATCTGGTTTACCAACTTTCTACATATGCTGACTATCTTGCCCATCTTAACACTTTTTCCTTTCAAATCTGCTTTTTGGCAAACTCTTGAATTTTAAATCTCCTTCACTTTTACCTTGGAATGAATTCACTAGTTCCAACTCAGTTCTGAAACTTTTACCATCATTTTCTCGTCTCTGAAATTATAAAGCTGCCCAATCCTTTCACTCAGATTCAAGGAGAGTGAGTGATGACACTTAGAACTGTCTTGTGTTTCTGCCATACTCTTGTTTGGCCATGTGAGCTGCCTCACAAATAGTCTACACTATTGTAGGTATTTTCATATCCTACTGTTTTCTTGTCCCTTGTTTAGCATAACATGCTACTGTGGTTTTTATCAACTGCAAGGAGTCAGTGGTGACTGTCGTGTTAAAACTAAGAATTACCAGCCTAAATACAGTGGTCCTTGAGAGAACATTTAATTAAGGGCCACTTCATGGCTAACGTAGTAGGATCTGCTTTTGAAAGGGAAGAAGTGAAACTGATACAAAGGAAAAAATTTGTGAGAGAGTCCCTGGAGAACATAATAAGCATCTGTTTTGCCTGGAACATGTGGAGCCTTCTCCCCAAATGAACACACAGCCTGCAGATGTCACTGCCATATCTTCATTATGGGCAGTTTTTTTCAGTGTAAAAGAAATTCAGCATAACAGCTGTCATATCATGTCTTTTAACATCTCATCCTTTTATGATGAAGGAAGTCGGAACCAACAAAATGAGAAAGAAGTGACTGCTGATGTTCTGATTTAAATCAGTGAAGGTCTTCTTTCCACTTCTGCAAATCTTGAGTGTTCTATAACAGCAGCTCTGAACTGATTGTACTGTGTTCTTCAGAGAAAAATAAAGAATTTCATGAGATAAAGCTAGGACAATTCAAACATTCCCCATGATTATGTTTTTCATGTATTTAGAGGTATTTGAATATCTTCTATTTATAAATAATGATAAGGATAGATGGTAAGTTGTTTTATTTTTTTTAGGATTTATTTATTTATTTGAAAGAGAGAAAGTGGTGGGGGGAAGGGGACAGGGAGAGAATTTAAGCAGACTCCCCACTGAGGATGGAACCAAAGCAGGACTCCATCCTACTATCCATGAGATCATGACCTGAGCTGAAACAAAGAGTCAGAAGCTTAACTGACTGAGCCACCCAGTGCTCCTGTTTTACTTTGTTTTTAATAAAATGCAGGGCAGCCCCGGTGGCGCAGCAGTTTGGCGCCTCCTGCAGCCTGGGGTGTGATCCTGGAGACCCAGGATCCAGTCCCACATCGGGCTTCCTGCATGGAGCCTGCTTCTCCCTCTGCCTGTGTCTCTGCCTTTCTCTCTCTCTCTCTCTCTCTCTGCTCTCTCTCTCAATAAATAAATCTTAAAAAAAATAAAATAAAATAATAAAATGCAGAATTAGTAACCCTACTATACCTTCCCATATCTATTCATGAAATTTAAAACCTTGATAAGTAAGTACTTCTATAATACCGAGTACTCCAAATAGTAGATAATATCTATGATGGCACAATATCTGACATAGAAGAGGACTTAATAAAATGTTTGTTACCTTATATCTCTTTATACTTTTAAAACCGAAAGTTGACCCTTAACCAGTACAGGTTTGTATAGATCCAATTATACACAAATGTTTTGTAGTGCAGTATTCTAAATGTATTTTCTCTTATGGTTTTATTAATATTTCCTTTTCTCTAGTTTACGTTATTATAAAAATACAGTATATAATATGTATAACATAAAGATTGTGTTAATAGGGATGCCTGAGTGGCTCACTGGTTGAGCATCTGCCTTTGGCTCCAGGGCATGTTCCCAGGGTCCTGGGATTCAGTCCCATATCAGGCTCCCCACAAAGAGCCTGCTTCTCCCTCTGCCTATGTCTCTGCCTCTCTCTCTGTCTCTCATGAATAAATAAATAAAATCTTCTAAAAAATGTGTTAATAGACTATTCATGTTATTGGTAAGGCTTCCAGTAAACATTAAGCTATTAGTAGTTTTTAGGGAGTCGAAAGTTAATATGCAAATTTCCTACTGTGCAAGGAGTCAGTGCACCTAATACTCATTGTTCAAGGGTCAGCTGAGTACCTGTATTCCTAAGCACCATTAGGTACTAATTGGTACAATTTTATATTACATATAAACATTATCATATTTTCTTCTGCAACTTAGGTTTTTTTTCCTTTCAGTATTATTCTTGTGATATTTATCCATCTGTATGATAGTCCCTCAGTTACACATCAAGTTATTCATTCCTCTTTAGGTAGAAATTTCAGTGTTTTTTTTTTTTCCAGTCTGCTATTAGACAGTGCTTTTTACAGTTGTCCTTTACCTTCCATTTTAGGGCTCTCATTTCCAATAGGGCATTGCTAGTCACTCTTGAGGAGACTAATTGGTTAAATGTAGCCTTAGGAGACAAAGAGATTTCACTCAAAAAATCAATGTGATCATACACTAAGCATGAGATATGGCCTATTGGCAGGAGTTTTCTACTCTTCCACTAAAAGGTATGTCACACGTTGATGGAAATTGTATTATATTCCTCAATTTTCTTATCTGCCAAGAGGAATAATAATGGTATTCACTTTACACGGTGGTTGTGAGGTTTAAATGAGTAAATACACATAAATGGTTGCAATAACATCTAGTCCATAGCACATGCTATCTGAATGTTAACAGCTGTCATTATTAGGGTAATACCATGAGTAATACCTTGCTATTTTCATATGTGTTAAATTGACTTTATAAGTATTGCTTTTCTACATCAAGTATACTGTTCCTCGGCCTGAGCTTGGATGTTATATAATCAAAGACAAGCCTACCTTCATAACAGGACTTGATATCTTTGATTGTTTGTTCAGTTGGTATTTCTAAGTACAGGTGCAAGAAGAAGGAAAGGACCTTTGAGCTGCTGTGGGGAAAACTTATTGGTGAAGAGCAATCTAGGTTTGTAGGAGAGCTGGAATGTGGGAATGCAGCAGAGTTAAGGGACTGCACGAAGGTGACTCCAGTTCAAGCCTCTTCATATCATAAGAAGGCAGGGGACTGGAAGAATCTTGGTAATGTCATATCACGTCATCTCTCTTCAGGCTCCCTTAGATGAATACAGCTTTTGGTGGTCCCTGCGGACCCAGATCCAATAGGCTTATCCCGGGCTTTCCATCTTTTCCCTGACTGACATATCCAATCCTCTACATGGGATAGGGGACTGTCAGTAGGCTTCAGGATACTTTACTCTAAATTGTGGTTCCTAGAGCAAATCTGTAGTCTAGTGATATGACATTAGTGTCTTCTCTGCAGTTCAGTGCTAACCTCTAGACAAGTGTCCAACTTTTCAGGTCAGTAGGACTTAATATCCAGCACCACTAGAGCTGCTTGTCCTGTATAGGCAAGTTTTATCTCCTTCAGCCATCGCTAAGTCCCCATGCCTCTACTGCCTCTACTTACCACCTTCAGAGAAATTCAAGGTGTCTGAAAAAAAATGTCCAATTTACTTATAAGATCAAAACCATTTTAGAGACACTCAAGGATCACATTTTGCAGTAGAATCTGAATGTTATTTTTCCTGTTGTTTCGTGATTTCTTAGAAGATATAGTTGCCATTCTACAAACCAACTGCCAACAACATTTTATGAACTTTCTGTTCTTTAGGATTCTTTCAACAGCCCTGCTTAGAGAGTAAGGCTAACTTGGCCCTTTGGAATTCTCACATGGGGAAGGAACAAGAGTTAGCAGGCGTGAGAATTCAGACAGCTCTATTCAAAGCACTCACAATGTGCTTCTGAGAAGTCTTTAATGCCCAGTGACCCCCTCTTTGAGTGACTACTGCTTTCTTACCAGTGATATGTCTAGATTCATTTGCTATTCCTATCTATCACCAGGGCTATGCAACTGGTAATCCTCCCTTACATTATGATAACACTGAATCCCTATTTAATTGCCACTTCTCCTAATCCTACCTCAGAAATAACACCCAATACAGAAATGGGACCCTTCTCAGAATCCTTCACCAGGATCCTGAATCTTACAAAAGATGCATTTCTCCTCCCATTTGGACAGCTGCAAATAATAGTTCCTTTGGGAACCCCTCCCTCACTGACTTAGGTTATTATATCTGATTTTGCCCAGGTAAAACCTTGTCTTTGGTGGTCTTTGGTGGATTGGGCTTTAGCAGAAACAAAGCTTTTATTATCTATATCCCTCACCCTGCACCACAGGTAGTACCAACTCCTCTCAGTTTTGTCCTGCTAACCCGAAGAGCTTTCATTTTACCCATCCTTATGTGCTGCTTGCTTCAGAACCAGGAAACAAACACTGTTACATCCACAGAGTCAGAAGAATGAAAATCTGACTTTATAATGCCAGCAGGACTCTGCAGCACTTTTCCAGCTCAGGGATTTCAATGTTTATAACTGCCAAGTGTTTTAGAGTAGTGGGTAATATCATCTGAGGAAGAAGCAAGTTTTGTCATCTCTGAATCCATGGCAGAGAGCAAGGCCCCGCATATGGAGGTGATAGATAATAAATTTGAAATAGGGATGCCAGGGTGGGGTGGAAGTGAGTGAGTGGACTCTGTTTTATTTATCTAGAGGTCAGAATGTAGCCCTTTCAGGCCCTTTAAGTGATGTATAAGAATCTTTAGTGCTTACTTAGATAGTTCCAACTATTTTCATACAGTCACTCCAAATTGAGCAGCTTTGAATTAGACTGAAGCCAACCTCTTGTTATTCAGTGCCTTTTCAGGAGTGACTGAATTTCTGCCTCAACCCTGTGAATTTCATTCTGGTAGAGTTATGTACCGTAGAACATGTTTTTTTTCTTTCAAAAAAACAATTGCACCATCTACAGCATACCCTTTGGATTATCAAATTCTAGCCCTACTCATTGTCCTTGTCTTTGAGCTATTTTGAACTCTTTTTATAGATTGTAGGTAATGTATATGTTCCAGTCTAGTAGTGATTTGATTTCTTCTCTATCCTACACCCACCCTGCCTGTGGGAAAAATAGTCCCATTTGCAATTCATTTTGGTCCATTTGCAATTCATTTTGACATTTCTTTTACCTATATAAATAAATCTGTGTTGTTTGACTTTTCTTTTGAACTACTTATAATTTCTGCCTGGTTCCCTCATATGAGTAAAATAAAATTTCTAACATGTGTTCAATCATTATGAGAATCTGATTTTACTTTTATCTGAAAACTATTTTTGAATAGTATCTATTTCACAGGATTTCCTGTGAATGCTTCATGCTTAATTATCACTTTGCTTTGGTCCATGAGTAAAGAATTGAATAACATTAGAGACTTTTGAGGTTTCTCTGAAATTTTTCAAAGTGTTCACTTTGGTTAATAACTTATTTCACAAAGGAAATTCATTACACTTTAGGAAAGTGGAAATTATGCCATCTCAGCAAAAACCGTAGTGCATTTTACTTGTAGAGATGGCTCGGGGTCAGGGGTTTGTATGATCAGCTATTTTTGTTGTTATTTTTTTGTTATTAAAAGATTCTTGTTTAGGGGTGCATACTCTTTATCTCTTCTCAGCATCTCTATGATTCTAATTTATATTTTTATTTTTTACTTTTTTAAAGATTTTATTCATTTATGAAAGAGAGAGAGAGTAGTGCGCATGTGCGTGTGTGAGAGGTGGGGGAGGGGTAGATGGAGAGGAAGAAGTAGACTCCCCACTAAGCTAGGAGCCAGACTTGGGGATTTAATCCCAGGACCCTGAGATCATGACCTGAGCTGAAGTCAGATGTTCAAAGAACTGAGCCACACAGGTGCCACAAGTTCTAATTTATATTTTTAGAACAAGAGAGTGAGATGGTTCAATTTACTTTGGTGCTGTGATCATCCTTCTTCTCCAGATTCTTTCCCACATCATTGCAAGGTTTGCTTCCTTCTCTGGATCTGTTTCTTCATCCATTTGTGAATACCAATCCCCAAGAAAAACTTTTGTGGTCATTTTTCCATACCTTGAAGCATGCTAAATGCTAGAAATTGCACTTTGCTTTCTGTGTTTTTTCACCCAGAGATATGCATTGTGTGGAAATAAACAGAGACCACCACATTAGAACAAATAGACTATTAATTCATGCTATATAGTGTAACTCATGATATATAGCTATATAGCATATAGCTAACTTCTTGCTATATATGCTATATATATAGCTGCTATCATTTGCATTTAGCTGAGACTCAAAGGCAGCTAGGCAAATAGGAAAGCTTTACAGTAAAAAGCAGAGAGACTCAGGTATGTCCTGATTAGAAGTTGCTTACATGGCAAAGCTGGAAGGGGATAAACAAGAAATGGTTCATCTTATGTGATTGGTTTGGAGAACATATTTGGCTTTCTCTGGTTGGTCCTCAACTGGAAGCCAAGGCGAAAATTAGGAAAGGTGGCAGCCATTGATCAAGTCCTAACTGTTCTGGGCTGATTGCTGCAAAGGCAGTGCTTTGGCTTTCTGGGCTGGTTGCTATAGAAGTTATGGGTAAAGTTCTGTTGTGATGTATGGTCTGGCCCTGGTCCATTTGAATATTCAATCTTCACTGTCTAACTTCCTTTTGTAGTGTAAAATGATAACCTAAAGAAATCCAAAGAAGGGGTGCATGAGCCACTTAACTCTTGATTTTGGCTCTGATCGTGATCTCAGAGTCCTGAGATCATGTTCCCATGTCAGTCTCTTCACTGAATGTGGACCCTGCTTGAGATTCCCTCTCTCTCCCTCTGGCCTTCCCCCCACACTCTAAGTAAATAAATAGAAATCCAAACAAAAAAGGCTTTTCGTTACCAAGGATTTTGGGTCTCATCCTCTATTATTTGATGCTGAAGATTAATTTTTGTTGAGAGTCCTTTGTAAACAGATACTGCATTGTGGATTTTATTCACAGCATTTCAAGTGGTCCTTGCATAACCTTTGCCAGGTAGGTCTTTATCTTCTTTTTACAGACATGGAAAGTGAAGTTCAAATATGTTAACAATCCTGGTGAAGGCTGCACAACTAGAAGATGAGGGGGGGGTGAGCCAAAAATCTTAATCCAAATCCTAGAACCATTATCTAGGAAAAGGAATGGAATAATATACACAAAACTTTTAACTTTAACTTCCCCCTAGGAATTCAATTCATAACCTATTTTTATAAGTTTAAGTCACACACACATTAAAAATTAGTTTATCTCAGATAACAAACTCATATTAGTTATTTGAAGGGTGCTCCCCCCCCAGGAGGTTTATATAATGGAATATTATTTGCAGATTAAAAAATCAACAGGAGCAAAGAAATTGCATATTCTGAAGAGATATTCCTATCAAGCACCATAGTTTAATGAATAGTTATAATAACTATTCCATAATAGAACTTTGTTGCTTTTGAATAATTGATGCTACTTGTTCATCTATCCATTCATCCATCCATCAAATATTTAGTTCCTATTATGTTTTAGATATGGTGTTGATAATTGAGATTAAAAGCAAATAAGCAAAGTATGGCATGTAAGAGGTTTAGATTTTTCAGGCTATTAAAATAGAATTTTCAAGAAAGAAGTATAATCATGAGCCATACAGATATGAAAAGATTACAGTGTTAAAGATTTTATTTAATTTCTTAATGAGGAAACTGGTAATATGGTACAACCAGTTCAAAGGTGAAGCTAGAGAGCCGACAAATTTATGTCTCAGAAATACTGAAATGAATATGCAAATGGGAAACAGAACTGGTTTTCCTTGAGAGGAAATCTGTCAATGTACAGAATTCATTTACTCTATAGACAAGAATTATTTTGATTTATCAGTTATCTACAATTTACAGAATTGTAAAATAGATCCTAGAGAATCAGAATCAGATAAACACTAAAAGGATGCTCCAGGTAGTGCATAGTTTTCAAGATAAACAACAAACAAACAAATAAATAATGCATGGTTTTCTACTAAAGCATAATTTTGTCTGCAGAGCAAAGAGAAACATATAGCTTATATGGAAGATATTGCTATCTGGCCCTTCAGTGTTCTTCTCCTCTACCAACCCTCCCTGCTAAAAAAACCTGGACCTAGGCAAATGAAGATTTCCCTACTTCTGCTCCCATGAGCTAATGATACTTCATCATTTATCATTCATCTTGACCATTCATTACTTTAGGGATGCCTTTAGTTTTATACAACATGTAAGGAAAGCTTTCTGTGTGAGATTTCTAGGACTGTGTTTGCTTTCTTGATAAAAATATATGCAGCTAGCATAGCCCTTCCTCTTTCCCTTTCCTCTTTTTTTGTAGCTGGAATATAAATGTAATTACTAGAATTCAGCAGCCATCTTGTGCCATAAAGTACTAACCTTAAAAAAAAAACAATAATAATAGGTGTATTAGAGTCCTTGAAATGCTTTAACTAAATATCATTGACTGAGTGGCTTGATCAACAGATATTTATTTCTCACAGTGTGTAGGTTTGGAAATCCAAGATCAAGGTGCCAGCTGATATAGTTCCTGGTGAGAGTTCTCTTTCTGGCTTGCAGACAGCTACTTTCTCACTGTATTCTCATTTAGTGGAGAAAGAGAGCAAGCTCTCCTCTTATAAGGACACTAATCTCATCGTGAAAGCCCTATCCTTTTAACCTTACCCAAGCCTAATTACCTTCCAAAGTCCCCATCCCCAAATACTATCACACAGTAGGTTGGAGATTCAATATGTTAATTTCTGGGGAAAACAATTCAGTTCAAAATAATACCTAATGCTTACATAGCACTTACTATGTGCCAGGTATTCTAAATACATTTCACGTATCGGCCCCTTTAATTTTTGTGGTTACCTTGAGAACAGGTATTATTTCATTATTTTATTTTAAAAAAGACAGATGAGGGGCACCTGAGTGGCTCAGTGATTGAATGTTTGTCTTTGGCCCAGGTCTTGATCCCAGGGTATTGGGATTGAGTCCAACATCGGGCTTCCTGCAGAACATACTTCTCTGCCTGGTTCTTTGCCTCTCTCTATGTGTCTCTCATGAATAAATAAATAAAATCTTTAAAAAAAAAAAAAGAAGACTGTTGACAGGGCTTGTCCAAGAACACATGGCTAGGAAATAGTGGAGTCAAGATGTGAACCAAAGCTGTCTGGTGGCAGAGGCTGTGGTCCTAACCATTATGTGATCCTGCTTTCTTACAAAAATCAGAGACACTGGCCCCAACTTCTTTGAGCTACTGAACCAGTGCTACCAGTCATCTACTTCCAGACTTGTGATTGTGTAAGACAAAGAAACCTCTATCAATTTAGGATGTAAATATTTAAATTCGTAACTAATACAACATTTCATCATTTAATATAATTTTGTGGTAATTTTTTGGGATTTGTTTAGGTTTTTGTAGATACCATTTATCAGATTGAGGAAGTCTCCTTTATCTAACTTGCTAAAAAATTATATCATAAAAATTATCTATAGAAAAAAAATTGAATTTAGGATGATTAACTTCCTTCAGAGAGGATTTTGCTTTCTTTTTCCAGATTTCTGGAGCCACCAACAATATGACCACTTTAATCCAACCTCAAATATTGATCTTTTCTGGGCCTCCAAGAAAATAGGGCTGGCTAATTTCGGTTTACTCTGAGATCTGGGGTATAACCTTTAGGGTTCAAACTAAAGCATGAGGTTGGTTTTACTCCAACTTTTGGCACCCCGGTCCTGGGAGGTTATCACATGTGCTGCCCTCATCTCTTTTCTGGAATTATCTGGTGCCCCCAGGGCCAAGAAGTCTCAATACCACACTCACCTCTCTGCATTTCAACATCTCCTGGGTCTTGGCTCAGTTATTCTTCACAATTCTTTACTCTTCATTTCCCTCAGGTAGATTTTATTTAAAAGTTCCCACACTTTCTAATTGACCTAAAAGGAAAGGTTGTCTGAAGAACCATTATTGGAAACATAAATTCTCTCTTAATCTAATTTTTAGCTGTCTTGATGTCAGCAGATCTTCCTTACTTCTGAGGTCATCAATTTCTTTTATATTATAGTAACAAAGCTGAAATTTACATTCCCTGTACTAGGCAAAATTGCTATCAGTATTTCTATAAGTTTTGGAGGTGGGTGGGCTTGTGATTTTCTGTTTTTCTAGCAAATGTTCTCACATTGCTTCTGGCATGGAATGTAACATCTCCTTATTTCATACCCCAGCATTCTATGATTACAAAGTTTTCGGTGCTATCATTTACTACCAAAACTTTGATATAATGAAAAAGGTTCACTGAAGCATGGCAAACACAGACCAACATGGTTTATCAGCAGCCTTGAGCATCTTTAAAAATTTTTTGATTCCCTTTCCCATATGGAATTTCTCCTTTGTCTTTCTCCTCAGCCATCTTTTCCTCCACTCTCCACTTCCCACCTGTCTCCAGCCTTGTAGTTTGCCACATTAGTTAGCTCTTGTACTTCTTCCAACAGTTCTGTGGTTGTTTGCTTGTTTTCTCCTTTTCTAAACCTACCAGTCCCCAGACTCCAAATTCAGTTAATTGCTAATGGGGAATAATTTCAGTCTCTCTTCAATCACTATTTTAAACTAAGTTCAGGCTCAACCTTACATTAAAAGCTAATTTTTAAAAAAAAGCTAATTTCAGAAAATGACAGTCATGACTCTCCTACAGATACAAAAAAAAAACATATTTTAAAGATTTTAGTTAATTCATGTAATTTACAGAAACTAGTTTGGCAGAAATGTCAAAAGCACAAATGCATAAAGGAATTGAATTGCAAATAGAGGCAAAATGGATTTTACCTGCAATTTAAAAAGAGATACAAAATAGTTCAAAGATAATGAAAAGACTTGGAACCAGACTGCCCAGAAGGATGTATTATGGACAGTGTGCTTCAACTACATATCATTTTTTTCTATATTGAGCATGTCTAAAAATGCATTAAGGGACATGCACTGCTGAACAAATTGTCACCAAGGCTTGGAATCCTCCCTTTGAGAATCAAAGCTCTCACCAGTACTCTTAAAATTACACTAATGAGTGCTCTTTAATTATACTTTCTTCTTTACTATGATCAAACTGGGAAGTAGTATCTGAGCATCAAAGAAAGCAATATGCTTTTGGCTACTTATCTCCAGTAAAGCTTTGCAGAGGTTATTTCTTCTTTTATGTCTCATTGGAATTGTATAAAATATGGCAGTTATCTCTTCTCATTGTCACCTGAGTGAGTTGTCTGTTGATATCCTGGCTATGGTATCTTTCACCATCTTAGATGTCTTTCATCTCAACTTATTAAGTGTTGACACAGATAATATTAATAGCCAGGGGTCAAGACTTAATTTCTGTCCTATTAAGAGGATGTTTCAGCATCTAGAGCAATAATAATTGGATTACATAATGTCAGAACCAGACAGAACAGTATAAATTATTTGATTCAATATTGTATTTTACAGAAGAAGAAGGGGGCTCCAAAAGAGAAATGACTTTCCAATCAAGGTTACATTAAGGGCCAGTGACACAATGGGAGCTGGGACCCAGGAATACTATGTTGATATTCAGTTTGTTCTTTGGCAGCTGCATCTGAACCAGCCACTTTCATTTCTTTGGTATCCTCCCAAAGTCCTCTGCTTCCTCCACCACAGACATTTTCCCTACTCTTAATGTTCCTGATGCTTAATTCTCATGGATTTGTATGCTAATTTCTAGTGAAATAAGAAATTGATAATGGATGATGCTCTAATTCCAGAGACTATTTTGACTTGGATATGAGACTCTTGAAAAGCCCATCAGAATTAAAAATAATAATAATGAATGTCTTATGGTGAAATGACAGTCTCTGTGGAGAATTTAAAACATGTCTGCAGTTCTTTGATATTCCAGTCACCAAAAGGTGGAGTTTAATTTCCCTTTCTTGAATATACTTTCAATAACTCAAATTTTCTGAATATTAGAATGTACTCAAGCAACTCTGTTGACTTCCGCTGGGTCCTCAAAAGTCATAAAATTTCTACCTGGTTCTTTCTTGGGACACATGCTTGATCAGGTCAGAGCTTCCATGGAAGAAGTCAGCTATCCTGATTGCCATACTGGAAAGACCATGTGGAGAGACTACACAGAGAGCTTTTTCTAAGGCACCCTAGCTCTTCTTGCCTGCAGACATTTGAATCTTCCAGAGGACATGAGAAAAAAAATCTTCAAAATGACACAGATTCCAAGCAAGAACTGCCTGACTAAGCCTGGTTAATACACAGTACTGTGAAAGGTAGCAATAATAAATGGCCATTGTAGTTTCAGTTTGTGATTGTTTGTTACACATCGTTTAGATCACCAGAGCAGCCCATTTGAGAAGCAGTTGAATATTTGGGTTCTGAAAACTTCAGTCTAGTCATAAATAAGACTGTTAAGGTACAGAGGAGTCTCTAGTTAACCACCATGCTGTTCCCATTTCTTCAGCTTGACTGTTATATATATATAAGTTCATTACAGTAATTCCCTTTTTAACAGAAAGATTGAAGTGATGATAAAACCCAGTCACTCACTAAACCTAGGTCCCTATTTCCCATGGCAGCCTTTTTTTTGACAATGACGCCGTTTTCTCCATTGCTTGGTGGAATACCAGACAGGAGAAGCATAATGAAATACAGCATATTTGCCCATGAAACCTCTGCCCAACACAATCCCATGAACCTTGTAAAGCCAAAGATGATCTAGTTTTTGAAATAAAAACACATTGATCATTTTGCAGATGGAAACTGATTCAAGGAGATGAAATTGTTTTTCTGAGGTCTCCTGATATTTCTGCTGCATATGGTTTTGAATGCCTGGACTTTTCTTGTTTTTCTCCCATTGGACGTCAAAGATTCAGTTCCTTCCTTTTAAGGCTTCCAAGAAGCTAAAACCAACAGAAAGCTTCATATGTCCTTTTAAAAATGGATTTTAGATTGTAAAAACAGCAATGACAAAGAAGAGTTCCCTCTATCGATGTTTCTTTGTTCATTCGTTGACCAGATATTTATCTATTTTATAAATATTTCCAAGAAAACACTTCAGTATTGGATCTCTTCCCTACAGAAAGTACTTAGACTTGTGTTAGTACCTGAAGAGCACCCAGTGCTGAGTGAGAATTCAGCAATTAAGGGAAAATTTTCCTTCTAGTAATGTTTTAATAAGAAAAAAAAAAAAACCTGACAAGTACCTTAAAGTATAAGTAGGACTCTGATTTGGAGCAACATGACCAATACATTTCATTGGAATTACGTCTCTATAACCAGATGAAGATAAAGAGTGCCAGTCCTCAGCAAAATTGTGAGTCATCTTTGTCAATCTCGATACCCTCTTTATGCACCCTTTTGTTCTTTCAGCTCTCTTCTCTTAAACTTCAAGCCTCCAAAGCTTTCCTATTCTTCTTGCCTATCTTCTCTGCCATGCTCAATGTCTCCTGAAAATCCATTTCTTCCTCTTGTTTATGTAGGGATTTTGTTATATGAATGATAATGATATATCCTCAGCTGCAGGAAGACCTTACACTAGCTAACACCACTGATAACTTCAACGTTTGTTGGTAGAAACCCTCCTTTCCTCATAACTCTAAGCAAGGAAGATATAATACAGTTACTTTTAGTACTCCTTTCATAAAGCTAGCTGGTAGATGAGGCCTCCATGCTGAAAAGAACAGTCAAGAAAAATATGGAGAGACCAAGATAGAGCCCTGATCATACAACTCCTGAAGGCCACCTTAATTTCAGTTATATGATCAGTTTTCACATAAGCTATTATGAGTTGTGTTTTCTCTTCCTAGCAACTGAACCTATCCTTAAAATCAATGATAGTATCACATATCTTCTCTTAGAAGGTCCAGTGGAGCTTCCATTTTTTATAATATGGCACAGTGCATTGTTTGGACCAACCCTTTGAGGGAAGTCAACTAAAAATGTTAAATAATCTATTAGAGACATCTTCTTAAAAACATCAAATGGACGATAAAGTAGTAAGAAATTGTTAGGACAAAATCTCAGTGAAATCTGAAATCTGTGCATTTTAAGCTGCTTTTGTCCTAAGGACAATGCAAAAAAGGCAAAACTGAGCATGCATTTTAAAATACTTCTTTGGCAAGGACTACAGAATTCATGAAGGCTGAATATATATTTCAAGGTCCAGGTCTCACTTGAGGTGAATGTCTAAAAGGAGACTCTACTTCTTTAAACATGGAACCCCCTCAGCCTACCCCTTAAAATAAGGGAGAACCAGAAGTAAACTCCCATCCCCTTTCTGTCTTGAGGAAATTGTAAGAAAATTTGCCTTGGCATTAGACAGAATGGGAATATGAGAGTCACTGAAAAGTTGGGACCACAGCAGGGCCTCCTTCGTACCTGCAGCCCGAATTACCATCATTTGGATTATCCTTTCGCAAAACAAAAAGACATTTTTGCAGATTTCTAGAATAGAATGGAACAATAAGACAGACAGCATGAACATTTGTGAAGACGGTGGTTTCTGACCTGAACATAAAGAACAGGTTGTGGCAATTGAGGGCTTTTTATAGAGAAGTAGTTCCATACAGGTTGATCTGCTATGGCCAATCAGCAGATGTTTCTAGTCTGTGATTAAAATCTTCTTTGTCAAATTTGCTGGCCATTGCCTATTTCTTATGACTCAATGAGGATGAATGAGAAAATAAACAGAGGTTGGGGAAGGCATATTAAGAACATGATGTCTCCAGTAGGGTACAACTACAGTGTTTTGAGAGTTTTTCTTTTGGAGTTTTAGATAGGAAAAAGATTTGAGTAGTGATAGTGTTTAAATTTACATCAACCTTGTGCCCCCAGAAACAGTGATAGTTAAGCAATTCTCCTACCCTTCTCTGTTCTGGGAAATGTTTAATAAAAAAAAAAATAGCTTGCCTTCACATATTTTAAGATAAGACCAGTCTCCATTCTCCCTCCCGACTCCCATAGACTTGCAGATTACATGGATGACTCTTGTCTACCTGCCTCTGGAAATCTTCAGGGCCCTTCCTTGTATTTAAAATGTACACCACTTAAATGTCCATTAATGATTAACATTTCTCCTATTGCAATAGCCTGAACAAAATCATCTTTTTAATTATCTGGCTAATTTTGTCTTTCACAAGTGGTACATAGACTGGTTCTACAATTGATGTGAATACATAATATTTGGAGTTAGAAACATTTCAAGCTTTTCCAAGAGTAGGCTCAAGGCTAGGAACAAAGTATATCTCACCTAAATGAGAAAGGATATGTTTGTTAGAAGTATAATGATCTAATCAGGAGGGCAAATCTTTCACTGAAACCTATATTTCTGTTAGTATGGAGGGTCTTAAGAAAAACAGGAGGAAAAAGAATATAAGAGATAAATTAGAAAGTGCATGCACTTGGAATGAGGCCATCATTTGAGGGCCAGTCTCTGTGGCTAACTAGCTGTGTGATTTGGGGTGAGCTTGGCATAATTGCCATTCCCAGTGGGAATGGCACTTTTTCTTTTACTCTTCCAACTAAATCTTGGATGTCACCCAAGCCACACATCTTATTTTAGGTTTTTTTCTTTGTTAGTGGGTGTATCTAGTTCTAGTCCAGGACCCTCTCCATTTCTCCCTCTCGGTGATCACTGTGTCATGATTTGCCATTGAAACCTGTGCTATGACAAGAAATTATTTCAAGTTTAATTTGTGAATGCAGATAAGTGGAAACAGGTATTTATCAGAAATGACCTTATATTAACTTCGTTTTTTTCTTTGACAGAGACTAGATGGGTAGGTCAGAGATACGTGTTAGAAAAGGCTCCCCCCTCGTCAATGCATTTGGCAATGATACTCATTGTGGATGAGAGGAAGATGTAAGGATGAATCCTAATAAACTCAAGTAGATGTACCCTAATAATAAATATCCTGAAAGAACACCAATGTAGAAAAAAAAATGTTTCACTGGAAAATCATGTATTGTCCACATATAGCACATCTGTATTCTCTACAAATGGCAGCCCTTCTGAGTTATCAGATTCTAATCTTTTATTGTCTTTCAGCTATTTTATGACTCTTTAATTTGTTAGACATGCAAATTGTTTTGTCCAGGGGAGTTTTGAGTGACTTCCTTCTGGTGAAAACATCAGAAGTTTTGCTTCCATGTACAATTCAGTTCCTTTACTCAATATATATTTGTCCTCCTATTTTTTTTTCTTTGAGTTATTTATAACATCTGCCCAATTCATTAAAGGAGTAAAATATAATCTTTTAATACATGTTCATTTTTTATCACTTTGAGAGCTATGATTTTTCCTTTTTCTGAAAATTACCTTTTCATATTAATGAGATCGGAGAGCATTGGTACTATATTATACAATACCGGGACCAGGCAAACTTTCTTGTGTCTGTAGTCAACTAGGTATGCCAGAAAACAACCTACTCCTGGAAGATATTTAAAATTGTTTAATTAGTCAGGTGAACAGGTTTGCTTTTCAAGGCTCCCTTGAAGACCTTTAACCAACTCTCCCACCAGTCGAAAGCTATTAACATCACAAACTACCCAACTACATCTGTTCCCAGCCATGGTAGACTTCAAATAATCTAGCTCAGGCATTAAAAATCCCATAATCACCCTTCCCTACGTTCCTCTTGACCAACCACTGGTTCTGTTACAAAGATGCTTATTCTTGGTGTGGTAAATTTAAAATCTCTCTTTTGCCTAATTAACAGATATTCTTGACAGTCTGTGTGGTTGTGTATGGTAAAGTGATTGACAATGGGAATTATAATTATCAGTTGCTTCTACCAGATGACATATATTAGGTGCTTAATTTGGGATTATGAAATCAAATTACTTTTTTTAAAAGCAAAAGTCAGATCAAGTCTGCACTCTATGCTAGAGATTCAGATCAGGATCTGTCAACATGTAGTGAAGGGTTACATATATACATATATTAGGTACCAAAAAAAGTATTTGCAAATGATAAAAGATCATTTTTTCCTAAAAATCTAAGAATTTGAGAAAAAAGTTTAAATAAAAGAAAACATCAGATGTAGTTACAGGTCTGTATGAATTAAAAGAAAGGTAGGTATTGCGCCTGCAAATATTTATTACATGTAAACGTGCAGAGGAAATACAGTATAGTTCATTTATTTTTTTTCTAAATAAAATGATCTGATCTTTCTCTTGATTGCCCCCCAATTATCTTCCCTTCAATATTAATCCCAGTATTTCTATGCCCCCCTTCTCCCCTCTAAAGGTCTCAGCTACAGAGGAGGGAAGCTGAGGCATCTGTGGCTTTACCTCCTCAATCTCTTTATTTTCTTTCCACAGTTACTAGAGCTCAGAAGTTTTTACTTCTCTTATCTACCCAGTACTTCCCTAATGTAAAATCTAAAAACAAATTCAAAACAAGGAATGTTCCCGAACTTTTCAAGAGTACACATGTAAAATATGAGAAAATAAATTTCCAGGTCCTCCATTTCTTTTAGGTACTCTTTTCAAATTTGGCCTGAGGAAGCTCCATGATATTTTTTCCATCTCCTCTCTCACAGTCTCCCCTCTCATTTTAGCAAAGCAAACTATTCATTTCCCTACCAGTAATCTCTCCATCGCCTCTGGGTGTGAAACGCTGCAGCACACTGAACGAAGAGAGGATTACAACTGATTGAAGCAAGACAAACTCTGACACCTACAGCTACACAGAGATTAAACATAGCCTATCTCCTAACCAGATAATAGAAAGTCTTCCACCAGCTCGAAATATTTGATAAAAGGAGGAGAAAAGAGGATTATTTGTTGATTAATGAACATCTGCATAATAACAACTAAAGAATCTAAATTCCTTCTGTAATTCAGGCACTTTTATTATAATTACACAAGAATTCTCCATGTAGCCCTCATTTTAGAAATTAGAAAAATGAAGCCGAAAGGTGAAGGCATAGGGCCAGAGAGATTGGTAGGGCTCCGAGCCCAGACAGGCCAGCCAGTCTGACCAGAGCAAGCTGCCTCCAGGGTCCAGGGCTTTCCAAATCCTTCCTGAAGGTAGGAAGTGGAGGGACAGAAGCAAATGAACCCCGGATAGTCTGAGCTTCCTTTCATAAGACAGATACTGGACTCTTCATGAATTTCAATCAGTTTCTTTAAGAGCCAGTGAGAAAAGACTGTATATAGGTAGGGAATAGCAGTAGAGACACAGAAGAGACCCTCTTTCAGAAAATTTCTAAACATGTAAAATGTTTTACTGATTTGCTTCCTAATGAAGAAATGAATGCAACACTGGGCTCAGGTGTTTAACAGGTGCAGCACTAGAAGAAGAATCTGGAGACCACTCAATTGCCTTAGTAGGCATCAGTGATACAGTACAAATTATAAATTTACAAACTGCCTTGGTGACAAAAAGTATGCAGATGATCTATGCATATGATTATTTCTAGACATATACAATATTTTATAGGAGTAAAAAAACTTTAAGGTTTTTTTAAAGAGTGAAGTACCAGAATCTTCCAAAACTCATTTTATTATTTTTATAGTTTCTTCTGTTATTAATATTTTTTTCTTGATCTTGGAAAAAGGTGGAAAATAAGGTAAAGTTCAAAAAAGAAAATAAGATCCTTGAAATTTCATTACCCACAGTTAATCACTGGTAATATTATACTCTCTCTTTCTTTCTATGGAAGTGTGTATATGTATATATAGTATAAAATTGCCAAATTTAGAATTATATCATGTATTTGTATTTGTGGATACATGTATTTATAAATATGTATGTATACATATACATACATATTTATATACTCTTCCTCTTTTTTGTCCTTAAAATTATATCATAAACATTCCCCCATATTCTAAGAAGATGCTATTTTTAATGGCTATGTAATATTCTAGAAGGCATTTACATCACAATTCAGATGACCAAAATTCTATTGCTGTATATTTAAAATTCTTCCATTTGTTACTGTTATAAGTAATGGGAAGAATCAGCACTCTTTAAAGCCTCCATTTTTTTAACTGAAAAAAAAAAAAACACTGAAAAATCCATAGAAAATTTTGTAATTATGGAAATGTTTTATTCTGCATTGTCCAATAACCACTATCCAAATTTGGCTGTTGGGTTTACACTATGTGGTTAGTGCAACTGAGGAACTGAATTTTTCATTCATTTAATTTATATACATTTAAATTTAAGTACTCAACATACATTAGTCAAAGGCAAACAAATTTAGTGTACTACCCTAGGTATTTGCTTGTATGCAGGAATACCCCCATCTTGTGGCCTTCTAGAATATTGCCTTTAAAATTGTTTGAAACCAAGGTGTATTTGCAACTATAAGCACAATTTGTAGTTGTAACTTCATGATGTTCCTAGATCACAAGAATATACCTAATAGTTTATATAAAATAACTGCAAATGTAAAGATTGACATTGCTAAAACACAGTAAGTTCTCAGGGTGAATAAAGTCACATCAGAAGAGTTACTGCTTTGACAAACCCTAAGAATAGGCATATTTTCTTTGCCATTGGGATAGTCACTCTTTTGTTTGATCTTTTATTTTTTTTGTTTGATCTTTTAATGAACAGATAAAATCTCTAAGAGTTACTGACATGTAAAATTAGGCCTTTTATTTGTTTTGCTATTTGAAAGTCCTCTTTGTTTTAAAATATTATTTAAAAATTTTATTCTCCTAGCAGTATTTCCTGTTTTCACATGTCTACCAATATTCCTGTTCTACAGATCCACTCAGTATTTTTGTTATAGAATCCATATTGCAAATCCTAATCTATTTGTCCTACATCTCAGGCTGATTCAACTTTCAATCCTTCCTCTAAATGTAGCACACAGTTTTCAAAATTGGCCTGATATATGTGTACATGTATGAATATATATGTATATATAAACATATACATGTGCATTTGTGTCTTTTGAATATATGAATTATTGGTGATTTAAAGAGGAACAAAATTAAGATCCACCTTAACCCCAACTAAATTTCTCACTGATTGGACAATGGTAGAAAACAGGTGAAGACAAAAACATTGGCTTTATTACTGATGGAAGTAGTTTTTGTTTTTATATATTCAAGTATCATTAACATACCATGTTATATTAATTTAAGGTGTACAATAATGTGATTCAACAATTCCATATATCATTGGGTGCTCATTACAGGTGTACTTCTTAATCTGCACCACCTGTTTCACACATTCCCTCACCCACCTCTCCTCTAGTAACCATCAGTTTATTCTCTTAGTTAAGAGTATGTTTCTTAGTTGGTTGCTCTCTTTCTCTTTTTCTTCCCTTTGCTCATTTGTTTTATTTCTTAAACTCCACATATGAGTGAGATTATATGATATTTGTCTTTCTCTGATTGACTTACTTTGCTTAGCATTATACTGTCTAGCTCCATCCACCTCATTGCAAATGACAAGATTTCATTCTTTTTTATGGCTGAATAATATTCTAATAATATTCTTGTTTATCCATATCCAATCAATGAACATTGGTTCCATATATTGGCTATTGTAAATAATGCTGCTGTAAACATAAATATGCATGTATCTCTTTGAATCAGTGTTTTTGTATTCTTTAGGTAAATATCCAGTAGTGTGATTGCTGTATTGTAGAATAGTTCTGTTTTTAACCTTCTGAGGAAACTCCATACTGTTTTCTACAGTGGCTGTACAAGTTCACTGATAGAAGTTTTTGGGTTTTTTTTTTTAATACGTCTTTTGGTATGGCAGTGATGAAATTTCTAATATCGAACCTCAGAATTAGACTGTTCTATCTACTCACAAGGAGCTCTGGAAAACCATGGGCCTCTCCCTAATGGCAGGTCCCTGTAAAAATTATAGGAGATAGAGTCAGACTGGAGGGGCACATATTATGAGCAGCTGGCCCCAGAGAGAAGAGAGAGATGGAGAATGGAGGGGGAGGTGGGAAGAAGAGAGTCTGCTGTAAGCAGGGTAGGTACCTCATATTCTATAAGTTATAATTCTACTTTGGGAAAAATAATTAAAGGCTGGGCAGACTGTTTAGGGGAATTCTCTCCTCATAGCAACTGGAAGACTGAGAAAAAGTATTCACACTAATGGAAATACATAAATGATATTCTAACATGTTGTTGGTGAAATCTTAGCTGTTTGGTAATTCAGCTTCCCCTGAGAGCTGTTGCAGAAAAGAATAGACATGTATCCATCTTTGCACAGCTCTGCACATCATTGTTCATCTTTTCCAAACTGAAGGGATCATAAATTAGGTGAATGTAATAAAAACTCTAAAAGGAAAACTAATACTGATTGTCAGACTCATTCCTCTCAAAATGCTGCTTCCGTTTGGCTGGGAAACTTAAAAACTCAGTTTGCCTGGGAGAATTCTAGCTCAAATACAAAAGAATTAGCTCAAAAGTCATTATATTATAAAACTGTTTAAAAACTATCAAGTTATAAAGGGAAAAAATCAGTAACTGCATAACAGCACTATACCAATAATAATAAGTACAACATAAAATAAAAATATTTTATTCACAACAGCAGTGAAAGTATAAAATTCTAATTGTAGGAATTTATCCTAGGGATATAGGTGCCATTGTAATAACAGTTTATTATAGGAATATTCACCACAGAAGTGTTTATAATCATTCTCATAAAATTATGGTGATAGATGTTTTTAAATGTGCTAACTTGGCAAAACTTTAAAAGTCTCTGACAACTCTATATTGTCTTCAGCACTAAAGACTCACCAGTCCATGAAACAATAAATCTGAGAACAATTTTATTAGATCTACTAATATGTCATTCTAGGAATTGGTATTAAAGATAATAGTTGTATCTATGTAGATTGTAGCAATTCATCCAGAGAGTATTCTCTAGTGAGAAGAGATGCCAGGAAATTCACCTTGATTTAAGTTATTGAAGGTGACCTCCCCATTTGCCACCATCAAACATCCCTGAAAATATCTGTGATCACTGAGGATAATCACTCTTAGAAATGTAGGAGGTATAGGCTATTGTTCAAAAAAGGATTTAATCAGGGCTTTTCTGTGTCAAGAAATTAAATGGGAAAGCTGCCCAACTCCTGACATGGGTCTCTGAGGAGTGAAGGAAATGATGCACGATTCCAGGAGAGAGTTCTGAACAGGCTGTGTATCACCTGAAAATACCAAGTGCAGAGATCCATAATATGAGTGTCAAAGCACGGTTCTTCTTTGAGCAAGCCTAGCACCAGGATCGGGATCAGGAGTGCAAGTACAAATGCTGCCAGTAAGGCATTATAAGGATTTGTATCAGGCTGGTGTAAAACTGAAAGGCGATAATGTTTGCCATAAAATGTGTGCTACCAAATAAACCAATTCTGGCAGTTGAATTTGGCTCACAGGCAACCGGTTTGTGACCCTTGACTCAGATAGAGAGCTAATCCTCCTTCAAAGAATTGGAACTGACTGTGTAGTAATCTGGTTCAGACAGGCATTCTCTGTGCTGGGCATTCTGGTTCTTTTGTATAGAAAGGACCAGTGTCAACAGTGACACCATGTGGCAGTGAAGACCAGTGGCAATGTGACTCCATCCACCTCTCAGTAATACTGAATTTTCTAATAATAGAACAGGTGGGAGGAGGGGCTTAAAATTCAATCAGGAAAATACTAGATAGAGTAATTCATGTACAGTGTAGTTTTATAATATTCATATCATTTTCAGAGGTTCCTCTCACCTTTCCTTCCTTTCTCTCTCCTTCCCTCCCTCTCTTCTTCCCTCCATCCCTCTTCCCCTTCCTTCCTCCTCCTCCTCCTCCTCTATCTCTCTCTCTATTCTTTTCTTCTCATTAGTTTGTGAACTATCTCCCGGTACATGAGATTGGAAGTTTAGCAGGGTGGATATTATGTCTTCCTAACTACATTAGGTAGTTATTAATAGAGGGATTTTCACTTCCCTCATGGGTCTAAACTACTTTCTGTGGGTACATGCTATTGGTATATCTGTCCATCAGAATGCACTCTTAAGGTAGAAATCTTTCTGCTAACTACCCCCATAGCCACCGATGGTTTCTCTCCTTTCTATGCCCATACCCTACTGTCCAACATCCAGAAATATGAATGCAAGATTGTTGACTGGTACATGAGCTAAGCTGACAGTTGGTGGCACTGCTTCTCAACCAAAATTCCTAATGCATAAGAATAAGAAGTTTGGTCTCTTATTCACCGCAAGACGTGATCTAAACTCTAAGAACATGAGAATTGCTAGGGGAACAGATTTCTGAACCCAGCTTCTTAGAACAAATAGGTCTTGAAATCTGCAGGTTTGGTGTTTCAAGTAATTCCAATTCAGGTAGTACACAAATCACATTTTCTGAAGTAAAGACCTGGGATGACAGGACTTCAAACTCAAGAATAGGATAAGATAAAAGTTTCCTTCAGGTATATATTTCTGATATGAGAAGTTTGGCCAAAGTCTTCAGTGATATTGTGCTTCTATCATATATAGATATGGATATAGATCTAGATAGATACAGATATAGATCTGCATTGATCTGTATCTGTATAGATACAAATATAGATCCCTTCATGAGCAAGGTCATAATGAATGTTAATTCCACCAAGCCAGTGAGTGAGTGGCTGAGATTGTTATATATGTGTTTATTGACTTTGTTTCTAATATTTAACATTCATGTATGAGCATTTTAAATCACACTGAAAACTAAAAAAAATAAATAAATCACATTGAAAACCAAAACAGTTTAACCATGAACACCCAAATACGTACCACCTAGATTCTGCAATAAATATTTTACTACCCTTGTTTCATCAATTATCTATGTATCTATGCATTCCTCTGTTATCCATCAATCTATTTTATTTTTTGACATCTTATTTTAATATAGGTTGGAGATATCAGTACAAATACTTCAGTATGCATCTTACTAACCAGAGTTCAAGATGTATTTATGCTTTTTAAAGTAAAATTTCTATACAAATGAAATGTTTACATCTTTTGGGTATCATTCAATGAGTTTAGACGATCATATTTACCTATGCAACCCAATTCCTTGTCAACATGCAGAACATACCATCATCCCAGAAGTTCCCTCAGATGCTTTCCTATAGAAGTAGATCCTCAACTCCATCTCCCAGAGGCAGCCAATATTTTAATTATTTTCCACTATAATTCGGATTTGCTTGTTCTAAGATTAAACATAAATGGAATCATATATTAAGGTGTGTGTATGTATCTATGTGTGCATAAAGCTTCTTTTATTTAGCATGCGTGGGGTTTTTTGAGAGTTAGCCACATTGTGAATAACAATAGTTTTTTTTTCTTTTGTATTACTGGACAGTATTACAATCCACAAATATACTAGTTTGTGTGTCTACTATATTTGATGGAAAACCAGGCTGTTTTCAACTTGGGGCTATTTTGAATAATCCTGCTACAAACATTCAGGTGTAAATATTTTGTGGAAATATATTTTTATTTCTCTTGGATTAGTACCTAGTAGTAGAATTGCTAAGTCACAAGGGAGGACTATGTTGAGTTTTATTAAAAATTACCAAATTTTAAATAAAGTAGTTCTGTCATTTTAACCATTTTGATTTCCCACCAACA
This sequence comes from Vulpes vulpes, assembly GCF_048418805.1. Taxonomy (NCBI): domain Eukaryota; kingdom Metazoa; phylum Chordata; class Mammalia; order Carnivora; family Canidae; genus Vulpes; species Vulpes vulpes. Next base: position 67,068,224 of record NC_132787.1, read on the forward strand.
AAATATGGGAGTTCTAGTTGCTCCATATACTCATTGGCATTGTCAATCTTTTAATTTTAGTCATTTTGATATCTATCTAACAGTATTTTAGACTTTAACTGACCTAAATGTCAGCCTTTCTTTTTTTAATGAATCATGTAGCTTGTTTTTTATACTTAGAGCCATCCGAAAATAACTTCTAAAAATTTGTTTGTATGTCTGCTCTTATGTGTAGAATTACTAGGAGATGTGTGAAAGGTGAAAGAGAAAAATAGTCTCTGTCCTTAAAGACCTTACATTCTTAACCTCTACAACATGAGACAATAAAATACAAAGTCTCTGTGACTAAATTGAACTCAAGGTGCAAGATTAGAATAAAGATGGTCATTGCAAGAGTCAATTGCCAGAGAAGTCTTTAAGCTGAAGATTCAAAAATGAGTGCTATTTAAGTTATAAAATGAGAAACAATGGTAGCATACCACTGGGAAAAATAGCCAGAATGACTCCCTAAGCTCAGAAGAAGCAAGACCATACCACTGGGAAAAATAGCCAGAATGACTCCCTAAGCTCAGAATAAGCAAGCATTATGGGAAAAGAAATGGAGATGTCCCTGCAACTCCATGTGCAGACTTTTGCAGCATTCAATTAGGTTTTCATGAATATAACACCACCATTAGATCCAATGCCAAGATTTAGTTGTCTGGTCATTTTTCTTGCTGATAGTTTTCAGTTAGATAATTTTTTGTTTTACATACAAAATTCAAACCCATATTTCAGTGTACTAGTGAGGTATAGAGGACCTGCCCTATGTGACAAATCAAATGAATGCCAAAGTCTTACATATGTTTTCTGTTATTTTGGACTTGGAAGCACCATGGATAGCTCCTCACACATAAGGAGGTGCATTCTGAAATGAGTGCAATTTCATCTTTACTCTTTTTAAAATGGGCCTGAAACTTTTCTTCTTCATCTTTCATGAAATTTTCCTTGGGAATGTATATGACGTGAGAAAATAAACTTCACTGTCAATCAGATATAGCTGAGATTATGGACTGTCTCTTGAGGAAATTAATTAGACTCCATATATCTCAACTTCCTCATCTCTAAAATCAAGATGATGGTAGAACCCACCTCATTGAGTTGTTGAGAGGATCACACAAGATAATGCATGTTAAGTGCTTAACACAGTTCCTGACTCAATAAATGTCAGTTATTTTTATTACTCTCTTTGATCCTATTTCCAATTTTGCCTGATTCCTTACTCTGTTTATTTCTAGATCTCAAGTATTAAATTTGACAGCATACACAGTGAGTGTAACAGGCATTGTATTTAGATGCCTGAATTTGCTGACAGATTTTTTTTTTTTTATATATCTTCCAATGTAGCTCAATGAATATATGTTTCTCTGGATTTCTCTTTAAAAGAATAGTCCATTCTTGGTTTTGAATATTTTAATATGAAATAAATAAACAAATATAACTTGCTTTGTTATAAGTCTGAAATATAATCAAAAGTCATGCCTGAAAAGAACATTGAATATGAAATATTGGGTAGGAGATTCTCGTATCATATGATTATGGTGGCAGAGCTCATGAGAATTTTTTTTTTTTTTAGATTAAGTAACTTCATCTCTAGCAACAGGATCTAATGCAACATGAATTTGTATTTCAAGATATTGCCATGGGCTTTATTTTATTAATTGCAAAAACAACCAGTTGCTCAGGTAGAGTGATCTGAGGTACTCTGGGAAAACTCTTGGCTAAAAAATGTCAAGCCTCCACCCCATGGCTGGCACACTGCCTGAAGTTGCTAAGGAACTCTCTGTTAAAATGAATATGTACCTGGGAAATTTAACACATTCAGCAGTCTCTTGAGCCCTTTAGACCTTAAAGTAAACTTATTAATCAGATGGATTTCCCACTGACCTTAAGTGCAAGCTTTTGGTAGAGGTTGAAAGGAAGCTCCTTTGGATTTGTGGCAGTTCCCAGACAGTTTGGGAACTCTTGTTCCCAAACAAGAGTTTTCATTTAGGAAGAGCAAACATCATGGCATAATGTATATAATGGGGCTGGGAGTTGAAGTGGGGCAGGCCTGGGAGGCAGAGGACATGGATTTAAATTTTATTCTATAATTTGGTGCATGTGCAGACTTGGTCAACCTTCAAATTCTTGAAACATGTATTTCCTTACCTACACATTATAATAACTGTTGTTAATATAATGCAAATTGGTTGGTTGATCAAAGGACAGAATTCTGTGACAATCTACCAGAAACCTTGTCACATGTGGACCTCAGTATATTAACTTTGGGTATCATGTTTCAGCCAATTATCAAGCTACCCTATTTGTTTAATATCCATAACTCATGTCTCCATCTTAACTGCAAGGATAAATCAAGATATTTTATCATATCTCCAGATAATATGAAAATTTCATTGATTGACCCATTTTAAAGCAATGTGGTATCAGCCCTACCTCTGGGGGAGGGACTGTGCTAGAGATTGAGTTCAACCACGGAGGCAATGAATCATCAGTATCGCTTATGTGATAAAGTCTCAATTAAAACTCTTAACACTAGAGCTTTGGTGGACTTCCCTGGTTGGCAGTACTCTGTACATGTTATCATGGTAATGACAGGACAGTTATACATCCTAAGGATACTTCTACCCAATAGAAGCTTCACTTTTGGAAACTTCTTAGACCATATCCTAGGTGCTCTTCATTTGCCTGGTTCTAATTTGTATCTTTTCCCAATAATAAAACTGTAATCATAAGTATAAAGCTATCCTATGTTATTTGAGTCATTCTAGTGAGTTATCAAATTTGAAGATGATTTGAGGAATCCTTCTAACTTTCAGATTAAGTAAAGGCAGTCTTGTGGGGCTTTTTTGACTTTGAAGTTTGCCTAGCTGGATATTCTCTGAAAATAGTCAACATACTGCCATTTTTTTTTCTCAATTCTTCAGCGCTTATTCCTGCAAACAGGCTTTTCTCCTCTATAATCATAATAATAAATTAAAAATCACCAAACATACAATCCACATTCAAATTTCCCCAGTTGTACCACAAAGGCATTTTAAGAGTTATTCTAATTGGTTTTCAAGATGTTAATATTCATGATAAAACTGATACTAGGAAATAATATGATGCCCCCCCCTTTTTTTTAGTCTCTACCTTAACTTAAGAGAAAACTCCCAGAGAAGGGATATATAAAGAACAGAGAAGAGCCTAGTTATGAAGAGAAAAACAGATTAAGACTAAATTCAGTCAGGGAAGTTGACCATAGATATGCTGTGAGTGAAAGAACATTAACTGTTCATTAAGGCAGAGAAAATTGTAATTAAGGGAAAGCATTGAAAGATGGTTTAAGCTTATTTTTTAATTAAAGTATAATTAACATACAATGTTGTATTGGTTTCAGGTGTACAACATATTGATCCAACAATTCTATGTATTAGTGCTCACCACAGTAAGTGTAGTCATCATCTGTCACCATATAAGGTTATTACAATATTATTAACTATACTCCCTATGCTGTACTTTTAATATCCATGACTTATTTATTTTGTAACTGAAAGTTTGTACCCCTTATTCCCCTTTATTATTTCACCCATCCTTCCATCCATCTCCCTCCCCTCTGGCAATCACCAATCTGTGCTCTGTATTTAAGAGTCTGTTTTTGTTTGTTTCTTTGTTTTGATTTTTAGATTTTATATATTAGTGAAATCTTATACCATTTGTCTTTCTCTGGCTATTTCATTTAGCATAATACTCTCCAGGTCCATCCATGTTGTCACAAGAGGCAAGATTTAATTTTTTTTTTTAATGACTTAGCATTCCAGTTTGGTGTATGTGTGTCTGTGTCTGATAGATACTTGGTTTGCTTCTGTATCTTGGCTATTGAAAATAGTGTTGCGATAAACATAGAGGTTACATATATCTTTTTGAGTGAGTGTGTATTTACTTTGGGTAAATACCCAGTAGTGGAATTACTGAATCATATGGTATTTCTGTTTTTAATTTTTTGAGGAATCTTTGTACTGTTTTCTACAGTGGCTGTTCCAATTTACATTCCCCCTAACAATGAACTAGGGTTCCTTTTTTTCCCCACATCCTCACGTTGTAAATAACACATTGTGTTATTTCATTATCTATTTCATCCTAGCCCTTTTGACAGCTGTGAGGTAATATCTCATGGTGGTTTTGATTTGGATTTCCCTGATGATTAGCAAGGTTGAGCAGCTTTTCACAGTCTGTTGGCCATCTGTGTGTCTTCTCTGGAAAAATGTCAATTCAGATCCTCTGCCCATTTTTAACCATATTATTTGGGGGTTTTTTGGTGTTGAGTTGTCTTTTTTTAATATATTTTGGATATTAACCCCTTAATGGATATATCATTTGCAAATATCTTCTCCCATTCACCAGATTGCCTTTCATTTTGTTGATGGTTCCCTTTGCTGTGCAAAAGCTTTTAATTTTGATGTAGTCTTAATAGTTTATTTTTGCTTTTATTTCCCTTGCCAGAAGAAATATATCTCAAAAAATGTTGCTAAGACTGATGTCAAAAGGATTACCGCCAGTTTTCTTCTAGGAGTTTTATGGTTTCAGGTTTCACATTTAGGTCTTTAATCCATTTTGTGTTTATTTGTGTATATGTTGTGAAAAACTGGTCTTACTTCATTCTTTTGCATGTAGCTGTTCGGCTTTCCCAGCACCATTTATTGAAGATACTGCCTTTTTCTCATTGTATATTCTTGTTTTCTTTGTTGTAGATTAATTGACCATACAAAGAAAGGTTTATTTCTGGACTCTATTCTTTTCCATTGATCTGTGTGTTTGTTTGTGGACTAGAACCATATTGTTTTGATTATTTCAGCTTTGTAGTATATCTTGAAGTATGGGACTATGATATCTCCAGCTTTGTTCTTATTTCTCAATATTGCTTTGGCTATTCGAGGTCTTTTGTGGTTCCATACAATTTTAGAAGTATTCATTCTAGTTCTATGAAAAATGCTGTTGGTATATTGATAGATATTCATTGAATCTGTAGATAGCTTTGACTTAAGCCTTTATTTTTTTTATTTTTTTTTTATTTATTTATGATAGTCACAGAGAGAGAGAGAGAGAGGCAGAGACACAGGCAGAGGGAGAAGCAGGCTCCATGCACCGGGAGCCCGACGTGGGACTCGATCCCGGGTCTCCAGGATCGCGCCCTGGGCCAAAGGCAGGCGCCAAACCGCTGCGCCACCCAGGGATCCCTGACTTAAGCTTTTAAATGAAAACCATCTCCACCTATAATAAAATATTTCTTTTTTTCTAAACAGCATGTTTTACTGTAAAGGGCATAATTTGGGGTGGTGAAAGTCAGAGGAAAACTAAGGATGTGTTATCCCAATATTACAAAAAGATGCCAGCATTCTCTAAAGTGAGGAATTGCAGGATTTGAGTTTCTTCACTCTATCTTATCTCAAAGTCCTGCTCTTCACATACCTGTTTTAAGCAACAAAGTTTGTTGAGCTCATTCCATGTGCTAGGCACTCATTTGGTAGACATCAAGGGAATGCTGGTAAAGGCACAGGTAAGGGTCTTCCTGAAAATCACATTCAAGAAAGAAAAGAAAAAATACTGAATGGGTAATTATAACCATAATTAGTTGTTTGAATGAGAAATGCAGAGTACTATAGATGCTTTTAACTGAGATCTTAATAAGGCAAAGAGAGTGCCTTCCCAAGGAAGCAACCTTTAAGGTGAAACCCTGAAATTAAGATAAGCAGGGAAAGCGATATAATAGGAAAAAGGAACAGGGAACAGCATATGAGAACACAGTGAGGCAGGAAAGAACCTTCCATATGGGAGGACAAATTTTTGAAATGATAAGTTTATTCTTTACCCTTTATGTTCCTGTGTTCCCCCTTTGCCAATTTGCCACTACTTCTTATTATCTCCTTCTCCTTTATTTTTTTCTTTCCATGCTAGCTCTTTTTTTTCTTTTTTTAATTATTTTTTTATTGGAGTTCAATTTGCCAACATATAACATACACTCAGTGCCCATCCCGTCAGGTGCCCCCCTCAATGCCCGTCACCCAGTCACCCCAACCCCCCGCCCACCTCCCTTCCCACCACCCTTTGTTCATTTCCCAGAGTTAGGAGTCTCTCATGTTCTGTCTCCCTCACTGATATTTTCCACTCATTTTCTCTCCTTTCCCCTTTATTCGCTTTCACTATTTTTTACATTCCCCAAATGAATGAGACCATATAATGTTTGTCCTTCTCCAATTGACTTACTTCACTCCACACTAGCTCTTTTGGTTGTGGTCTTAGGCAATGGATAAGATTGGATGGCAGGCTCTAATAGTACTAGGAAAGGTTTAGGTTTTATACTGCCACCCCTTGGGAATATCTGAATTGCAGACCTTATGCCCGCTCTTAGTTCAGCTACTTCTATCTATGCCCTTCTTCATTTGGGGAAATTACTCATCAGCTCTGTGCCTCATTTTCTGTGTGGAGTTTGGAGACTGTTTTGCTTGCATATTGTATGTAGGTGGATTGTTTCAGTGCAAGTTATACGCTTTCCCATTTAATCTCTTCCTGAGAACTTCTACGGGGAACTCCATCTTCAGTTTAATACCATCTCTCCTGTGCTTTATCAGTCTCATCTCTGTTATGTCCAGGAGAAGTTTTCATTATGTGTGTACCGTAAACTATTTTGGTGCAACATTTGATCCAACACTGTAAGATCTTCCTTGGATGCTAATCACATATAGACTGACACAGATAACTGACTTGGCTTTTATTTTGTTTTCACTATGATTTTTGGCTCTTGTTTCATTTGGCTAGTTTGATTCTGGCACAGGCCCCAGTTGGTGTAAATTCATTTGAGGATGTTTGTACAGCTACCCAAATAGGCTCTAAGGAGCAAAGGAAGAAGTCCTAGCATAGGAAATATGTAGAAAGACAATCAGGTGCATTTACAAGGCTCTTGCAAGGTGGAGCAACATGTCGATTCTAACAACAGACTACAGGTATTTAAAATAAAAGTTCCCAATAGCAAGGATTTTGTTGACTTTGTTCACTGCTGTCTCTTGCAATTATAGCAGTGTCTATCATGTTGTAGTCATGTAATAAATATTGAATAAATGGATACATAACTAGCAATAAAAGAATTTAGAGACAATAATCTACAAAGAAATCAGTGTATAGGGAAGCCAGGATGGCTCAGTGGTTGAGCGACTTCGGCTCAGGGAGTGATCCAGTCCAAGGATCAAGTCCCACATTGGAGTCCCTGTGAGGAGTCTGCTTCTCTGTCAGTCTATGTCTCTGCCTCTGTGTGTGTGTGTGTGTCTCTCATGAATAAAAAAAAAAAAAAAGAAATCAGTATACAGACTATTTAGTATTTCTTCTGCTAAAGAGATGTATTACACACAAGCATATATTATCATCTATTTATGAGTTTGTAAGTTCTGTGCCTTCCCAAGGATGGGACTGGGTGCATGCCATTCTAGAAAGGTCTGTTCTGGGGATCATTTAAAGATCAGCTTTACCTTTGGGTGGTCCATTTTGTGTCAATTCAAATTATTTCCAATACTGGAAATGGAATTTTGTTTGACTTACTCTTTTAGTTCCTTTGATTTTTGTCATTGAAACTATCAGGGAAATGACCAGTGATGGGACCAAATTACTAAATGGCTTTTTCATGTGGGGTAGATACTGTTGGGTTGGTTGGTCCCATCCCCAAATGTCTCTACTAAGGTGCTGGGTTTCTCCAAATATAAGCTGTGGTCTTGATACCATTTGTTCCACAGTTAGGGTGGCAAAGAAATTACCACAGAACTTAGGAACTTAGTCAAGGCAAACTTTAAGGCATTTCAGAGTTCAGAGAGGCCACCAACCTTAGTCTATTTCTTTTTTAAAAAGATTTACATATTTTTATTATATATATATATATATATATATATATATAGAGAGAGAGAGAGAGAGAGAGAGAGAGAGAGAGAGAGAGAGGCAGAGACACAGGAGGAGGGAGAAGCAGGTTCCATGCTGTGAGCCAGACGCGGAACTCGATCCCGGGAATCCAGGATCGCGCCTTGGGCCAAGGCAGGCGCTAAACCGCTGAGCTACCCAGGGATCCCCAGTCTATTTCTTGATGCCTGGTGCCCATCCTATAGTCCAAAATGTCTCCTAGAACCCACTATTATGCTGAACATTTTGATTACAGCTTTATTGAGCTAATATGATTTTTTCCACTGATTTCTTTGAAATTATGGAAAGAATATGGGATTGGGAGATATAAATCCAAGATCCTAATCCTAGAGTTATACCTCCTTGGGTTAAGTCTTTTACCATTGCAGGGCCTCATTTTCCCTCCTTGTTTGAGGATATGGACAAGGTGGTCTCTGAAGTCTCTTTTGGCCCTTACATCCTATAGTTCTATTCTGATTCCTAGGAAGATCCAGACCAGGATATACTGCTCCTTTTTTATTGCTAGGAAAAATGCTTTTTAAAATCCCATTGGTGTTCTTTAATTTGTTTTATGTCCTGAGTCCCTTTCATTTTCTATAATTTACTGCTAAGTCTCCATGTGAGGCATTGTCTGTATATGATATATTTGGCTTTTTTCTACTATCTGCCAAACTGTCATACAAATTCTCACGAATTAGCTGTCAGTGCCTTCCTTCCCACTTTAACATTTCAAGTATCAGCAACGGGACCTAGAGACTTTTTTACTCAACGACTGGGGTGAAAAACAGCAAAAGAGATGAGACAGAGGGAAGATGCAATAAACATCAAAGTTATGATTTTAGGTGGTAATTATGTTACAAAGAGGTTTACATATAAACACTCTGTTGATTTGATCTCATAAAGCTGAGGAGCCATACTAAGTGTGATTCCAAAGTAATCATACTCTTACTTCCATAGAGAGGGAAGAAATAACAATTGACCTCAAAATCTAAGAGAGAAGGAGGTTTTTATGATTTCTTTGATATCATAATTCCTAATTTCTAATTACTCAAGCTCCAGCTGAGACAGATGCTGAGGATGTGTAATAGCTAGACATCTGGAAGAAAAGAAGGAAAATTGAGGGTTGAGGGTTTGGAACTACATCATCCTGGGGACCAGTTATCCTTGGACATTTCTGCAGAAACACGTGTCAGGTGCAGTATAGATGTAACACTTCTGCATTTTTTTACTGAGATTCAGGGTATGCTAAGAGTGGGGCTATTCCATGTTCTAACGATGCTCAGTACATTACACTGGCCCAGAAAGCTTTCAGAAAACACTTATTGAACTGGGTGGATTTGTGGACCAAGTGTCATAGACCCCAGTTATGATCACCCTTAGATTTCAACTAGAATTTCACACAACTGACTTAAGATTCCTGGTTTCTTCCTCAGCCTGAACTGAGGCTGTTACTACAGGATTATTTTCTCCACTTTTTAACTTTTAATTTGAAATAATTTTAGACTGAAAGAAAAGATGCTAGCCTCACAGGAGTTTGGAAGTATCAGATAAATTAAACATAAGAACACATTTTGAGTTTAGAAAGTACCTTAGTTCAGTTGCTGTTGGCTTTTGTCCAACTATGACCCTGGGAATACCTTCATCAAGGTGGTAATTTTTGAGCGTTGTAATTACTTATTTATATATATTTCCTCCTTAGTAGAAAATCAGGGCTGTGTCTTCTTTTTAGAGATTTTTATTTATTTGTCCATATATAATGTAAATAATAATAATAATAATAATAATAATGATAAATAATAACCCAGACAGAGGCAGAGACATAGGCAGAGGGAGAAGCAGGCCCCCTTCTGGGAGCCTGATGTGGACTCAATCTTGGGACCCAGACATCATGCCCTGAGCTGAAAGCAAATTCTCAACCACTGAGCCACCCAGGTGACCCCAGGGCTGTGTCTTATCTATCTATCTATCTATCTATCTATCTATTTATTTATTTTTATTTTTATTTTTATTTTTATTTTTATTTTTATTTTTATTTTTATTTTTATTTTTATCTCTCTCTTGCTTTCTGTACGTATTAGATCTTTGAAAAGATGAATAGGAAGTGCTGTAGGGAGCAGTCTAGAAATACAACCCAAGAATAACCAATAACATTCAAAACCAATCAAAAAGAAAAGCACCATTGAATGTTGTATTTTGTGGCAAAGGTTCTTTGTCTTTGTAGTCTTGAAATGGAGAGACTACTCTGGATTATGTAGGTGGGCTGAAATGTAATCACAAGTGCCCTCATGAGAAAAAGTGAGAGACTTGAACCCAGAAGGCAATACAAAAGAATCAGATAATTTGAAAATGCTGTGGGCTGGCTTGATGATAAAAGAGGGGGTGATGAGCCCAGGAATGCAATGAATGCAGCTCTAGAGGTTGGAAAAAGGCAAGGAAAGAAATTTTCCCCGACATTCTCCTGACAGCACCTTGACTTTAAATCAGTGACACTTGTTTCAGACTTCTGGCCTCCAGAACTCTAAGAGAGTAAGTTTTTGTTTTTTAAGCCATGAATTTGTGTTAATTTGTTACAGCAACAATGAGAAAATAATGCAGGGCAACCTCCAGGTGTGGGTCAGAAGCCTGTGTTTATTACTAATTGGTGTGACCTTGGGATGTTAATCTCTCTGAGGCTTGCATCTCTCACTGTAAATTCTAATTATGAATTTACTTAATAGGTTTTTTTAAGTTTTTGAGACAAATGGTATCTTCAGTGCTGTCCATTAGTAATATAATGCAAGACATATGTGAGATTCATATATGAAATTTTCAGAGAAATTTTAAATTTTCTAATTATATTTTAAAAAGTAAAAAGAAACATGAAAATATTGTTTATATGTTATATAATCAAATAAGTTCAAAATATTATCATTTGGGATATATCCAAAATATTAACTTACTTAATATTAATTCCCTAATTACTTAACATTAAGTAATTAATATAAACATTATTGAGAAATGTTGCATTCTTTTCCTCATATATTTTAAGAATCCGGTGTGTTTTATGCTTATAGCACATTTTAATTTGTATCAGCCATCTTTAATGTGTTCAGTAGTCACATATAACTATGTCTAGAAGATACTGGGTAATGATTCTGACTTAGGATCAGTGCTTTGTAAGTAAACAGTTACTGTTATCTATGAATTTAGGATAATCCCATGGACTTCACAGGCTTGTTATGAGCACTAAATGAGATAATGCACAGAAAGGACCTGACAAAATAACTTTTTTAAAAAAAATCTATTTAAAAAAAAATCTATTTATTCATGAGAGACGCAGAGAGCGAGAGAGAGGCAGAGATATAGGCAGAGAGAGAGAAGCAGGCTCCATGCAGAGAGCCTGATATGTATGACTTGATGCAGGGTCTCCAGAATCATGCTCTGGGCTGAAGGCAGGTGCTAAACTGCTGAGCCACCCAGAGATCCCCCAAAATAACTTTTAGTACATGTTCAGTAAAGAGTAGTTATCATCATTATAGAAAGTGTGAATTTCTGACCCTGTGTCTTAAACACAGAGGGCTCAAAACATCAAGTCCACCTTGTATCAGACCTGGAGCCCCATGTCTGTTGCTAGCAGTGATGTTATCCTCTCTCATCAATTACTGGATGTCTCCCGTATCATCTGCATCTCCTGATTGGCCTTTCCAGTCTCCAACTTCCAGACTTCACTAGCCTGAACCATTGCAGTCCCATCTGATTCCAGGTATGATTCAGCCCTGAGCTTCTTTTAATCTCCCATGACTCCTGATAGTAATAGCTAATGATGAATTGATTCAAGAAGCAGGGTTCCAATGACTGTTTGTAGGAATAGAGCAGGATTGTGTTTATGTGAAGGAAACACTTAATCCCAAGGTTTTCCCTTTCTTCCCCTCTTAAATTGTTTCCAATGATTTTGATGTAGGAATGAGTTAGGGATAGATGGGACTAGGCAGAGAAAGATAAGGGAAAGGCCCAGAGTCAGGCTCCTATAAATCCCAAGGACACCAAATGGTCCAGAGTCAAGCTCCTACCCATCCCAAGGAAACAGAGATAGAAAGTAAACAATGAAAACAGAGAAGAAAGTAAATCAGGCTCCCTAGCTCCGAAGTTTTAGGGAATATCTTCCTTTGATGGTTACCAGACAATCCCAGAGATTCACCAGACCCCCAAACAGCCATACGTCAATCACTTGAGACAGTACAAAGAAATTTCAAGGCCTTGGATTCCCTAATTAGGTTCCCAAAAAAGGGCCAGTCAAAAAGCACTCAATGGCAACCCTGTTGGGATCCCTCCCACTCCAGAGAGCTTTCTCTGTATCTTTGCTTAAAAAACTTCTATTGCTTTACTCACTCTCCTGTGTCCATGAGATTCATTCTTTGACTCTGTGAGATAAGAACCATGCTCTCCTGTGGCAATTTCAATGCCTTGCTGTCTACAGTTTCTTAACCAGTTCTCCAACAGAGAGTCCCCTTGACATGCCTTGGGCTGGAACTTCTGTAGACAACACAGGGAACTAATTAAGCCTCTGCTCTAATGTGGCTGTTAATTTCCTATGCTTTGGAGTCAGACCTAATTTGAAGTCCCATCTCTTCTATTAACTAGCTATGAGTCATTGGAAAATTACCTAATCTTCACAAGATTTAGTTTGTTTGTTTGTTTGTAAAATGGCAATGATAATATTACTTGGAGAACTAAATAGAAATTATAAATGCCTGCCACACATTTAGTTTATGCCTAATAAACCTTAGATATAATTGCAAGATTTTTTTTTAATTAAAAGATCTGACTTTGAAATTTCTGTCCCTGGGGCTAGTCTTAGTTCTTGGGCAATAAATGTAAAGTGAGTTTTCATTGGAGTCAAGGAAGCTCTCCTCTAACATCAGAATATATTATATCACTTGAACATTAATCAGATTATCTAATTTCATGACTCAGTATTGTAATTCATATCTGCAGAAGGATTACCAGCTTTCCCTGGGTATACCTGTAAAGTTCCAAAATAGAATACAAACTGCTGGAGCCTTCTTCCTCAGCCTCAGCCTTCACCAGGCTATAACCCTTTCCCAAAACCTTCTTCTGGCCACACTAATGCTTTGCTTTTGCACAGCAACCAATTAAAGCTTGAGTGAGTTGGAACACTAGCTTGTAGAAGACCTTAGAGTTGTGTAGTAGTCTCTGTACATTCCTATTGTATAGGACTTTATCCTTGTTTTATTATACCATACAGAGCACTAAATCTTCCTCTTCCATAGGTTCTGACTGCTTTTCCACTTAGATCGTTAGTGCCTTTCTCTAAGACTAGGGGCTCACATTCCCCTTCTTCTGCCTGTTAGTTTGTGTCCCTGATAACCTACTGATTTTTGCCATCACTTCTCTTACAGGGCTAGTGCTTTGTCCCCATCCCTCATCTTCTGACTGGAAATTAACATTTATGTATTATGGGAACTGCCACTGGCTGGTGCTTAAGTATTTCATATCAGCTACATTTGCTACTGCTGTGCTCTATTTTACCAGGCTAATGATTAAATTCCTCCTGAGCAGGCTACATCCCACTGAGAGCATGGGTATCAGCCCTTGTGGCTAGAAAAACTGCCTACTACTTCTGGAAACTTCCCATCATTGTCTCTTGCACCCTATATATTGGTACTTTATAATGACGATTAAGTATGTCTCAGCCCTGAGGCCATCTAAGTCACTTTAGTGGGGAATGATTTGCTGTTTATAGTCTGTTTAGGTACTCCTATTTCCTGGCAGAGGAAGCCCTCAAAAAGCAAGCCCCTTGCTAGGATCTGTCTTGATATTGATCGCTAGTACATTCTCCATTGTGAAGACCTATTGGTTTGGGTCCCTGCTATCTCTGATACTCTGCTATCCTGATCCACATACCTGGGAAACCACCTGGTCCCCTGTAAACTCACAAACATCTGCCCCTAGTCTGTTATTACTGAGATTTATTCACAGAGGGATATTTCATCAGAGGTGTTAGGATCAGAAATAATTATTTTAAGCTTCATTTATGTAAAGAGACTTGGACTCAGGAGATCTGAGTCCTAGCTACAAGTACTCTTGAGTTTTGTGTGCATCTTCTCTGGATATGCATTAGGCTGGTCCTGTCTAAGCCCTGTTGAGGGATTTCTTGGATATCTGGTTGATATCTGGTTTATAAATTCTACTCTATCTCCAGGCCTGCAGGCTCACATTTTAACAACCTTTAGGCAGAATTCACCTCACTGTCATGTATTTGGCAAGCACAGTGTTTTGTTTAAAATTAGACTCAGATACCTAACATCTGTTTTACAACACACACAAAATAAAAACAACACAATTCTGCAACACCAGCTGGGTGTCATACAATTTAACTCAGTTCTGACACTGTCTACTTGGAGACAGTATCTGATTCCACAGATTCAGGTTTCATGACTGCGCCTACCTCTTTGAGAAGCTGATCACAAATCCAGGCTGCTATCTGTGTCTTAGTACAAGCAACTACAAATTGAAGGTGTCCATAACTCCCTCCACAGGTTCAATTAATTAGAGTGGGTCACAGAATTCAGTAAGATACTTACTTACTAGATTACCAGTTTATTTTTTTAAAGATTGATTAATTGATTGATTGGAGAGAAAGAGCACGCATGTGTGCATGCCCCTTCTTTGAACGGGTGGGGGTGGTAATGGCAGAAGGAGAGGGAGAGAATTCTTCAAGCAGACTCCCAGCTGAGCACAGAGTCCTTATAGGGCTTGATCTCAAGATCCTGAGATTGTGACCAGAGCAGAGAAATCAGGGGTTGGGCACTTCACTGACTGAGCCATCCACGTGCTCCAGATTACTGGTTTATTACAAAAGGATATAACTCAGAAACAGACAGATGGAAGAGATGCGTAGGGGCAGGTATGCGGGAAAGGGTGAGGAGCTCCCAAGTCCTCTCCAGGAGCACTACTGTCTCAGCACTGCCACATGTTTTTCACCTCAGAAGCTCTCTGAACCTGTCCTTTTCAATTTTTATGGAGGCATCCTTAAATGGGTACAATTGAAATCATTGGCCATTGGTAATTGAAACCTCCAGCCTCTCTTTCCTCCCTGGGGTCAGAGAGTGGGAATGGAAGTTCCAAACCTCCAATCCTCTTTAGGTTCCCCAACGACCAACCTCTATATTGGGCATCTCTTCAGAAGTCACCTCATTAACATAAATTCAGATGTAATTGAAAGGGGCTTATTATGAATAACAAAAGGCTCCTTACACCTTTATGTTCTTATCACTTAGAAACTCCCAAGGTTTTAGGAGCTTTGAACCTGAAATGACAAACATCAAATATATATTTCTTACTAAAAGTCATAGTACCACAGGATGCCTTAGCAAAGCCTACCTTTCCACATCCCCCACAATCCCTATCATTCTACTTTGTCTTCCGCCTAACCCAATACACACTGTACATGGCCCTGGAGGCATTTGAATTTTTGGCTTCAAGTCCATCCTGTAGAGATATTGACCTTCAGGGTTTATGAAAATAAAAGCAACCATCTCAGGTTCATTTTCCTAATGAAAGTGGGTTTATTAGGGATGAAAATTATTTACTTTGACATCAAAGTAGTATGTCTATGCAGCAATGGTTATACTTAGACAATTCCTACAACGTCTACTTACTGCCATCTGGTTTATTTCAACAAATCAACAGCTTAGCTCAGTTATGCTCTTCTTCAAAGACACCCAGGTCCCAGACACCAATTTCTGGGACGTGGTCAGCAAGAGAATTATTTTGATTTTGCATAATTGCATTGTACCTGCAGCTCTGAGGCAGGTTGCGTCTAGCTCCAGCTTATGCTCAATTAGGGATCTATGATTCAAAAGCCTGCTTTTCTGCTGCAGGCCCTCCCTACTTGCCCAAAGGCAAACAAGTACATCATAGATCAGGGAAAGTTTGGGGTGAGGGGCAGTGTTCAGAGGATTATTATAGTAGGCAACTTCTAAGCCCCAGATTCCCCACTTCCTGACATTGACAGCCACGTGTTATCCTTTGCCTTCAAGTATAGGCTGGGTTTAGTAACTCATTTCTAACAAATTGTGTACAGCAAAAGTGATAGACCATCACCTAGTAGAGTAGATTATAAAAAAAAAATTAGGGTCCTCTATTGCTCTCAAAGTTCTCACTCCGGAGGAAGCCAGCTACTATATTACAATCAACCTTACTCAGTAGCCCATGTGGTAAAGAACTGATGAAAATCTGAGATTCCAACAGTCCTGCCAACAGCCACATAAGTCATTTTGAAAGTAGTTCACCTCCCACCTAGATCTTGAGATAACCACAGCCTTGTCCAACACTGATTGCAGCAAAGAGAAAGTAAGGCAGGTGGAGCAACATTAGGAAAAATGCATATTATAATGGCATTCCTTTGTGCCATTGTAATGGAAGCATATTCTCACTTGGTTATTTTGGGGGCACAGATTCTAAGACTGTGATTTGGGGGGCAATTTACTTAATGCATCCATCCCAATTTCTCAATCTTCAAACTCAGGTGATTGGTCAGATGGTTTATAAGGTTCTTCATCTGGCTGATTTATTCTTTACTTCAGCATATCCAGAGAAAGAAGTCAGAGAGAGTGTGCTCCTGGGTTTGGCCTGGTCAGAGGTCGAGAATCAATCTGTGTGCAGTGTGGGAATATTTACTGAAGCTAATGAGAAATGAGCTCTGAATACATTAAGGAAAACACAGGATTTTTATGTATTTATGCAAATTATGCTAATTAGCATCGGCAAACAAGAAATAGATGTCCAGAGAAAGGCTGATGTTTGTTTTTTCTCCTTAGTGCATGTTAATGATCAAAATAAGATTTGCAAATCGGCCTGTATCTATCTTCCAAGGTTAATATTGTAATTTGGTGATCTTTCAAACAGCTTGACTTGTATTACAGTGCTGGGACACTGCCAAGAAACCCAATTCAGCTCACCAATGTCTAGTAATTTTATACCTGATGGTGGACATTGGTTCCTCAGGAGGCTCATTCTGATAGAGAGGAAGAGAGGGACAGAAGAGAAAAAGCCACTATCTTTCCTTTATGCTGCAGATTTTAACTTTGTTTACATTCAGATATACAAACTCTCTTAAGGCAAAGTTGATATCTGCATTTATTAGCAACTTTCACATACAGATATTTTATCTCTGATCATTTTGCTACTTGTTTTTCCTGGAAGAAGAGAAGGGTGTGTGTGTTTATCACATAGTTCATGACAGGAATGACAGAGTTTGTTAGCTGCCATCAATGCTCGACTGGGCTGTCCTGTGGAAGAATGAGCAGATTAGTAGTTTGTGGCTCCTTTAGTGGACTCACTGGGACAAATATATGAAAGTTTCAGATAAGAGCTCTCAGCTTAACTGGAAGAGGAAGTTTCTATGTTAAAATTGATTCAGAGTTGGCCTGGATTGGAACAGTCTACTCCAGACTTCAGTAAACAAGATCAAGCAGTTGCTGAATGACTATTTCTTTTAATTACCAAAGAAAAACATCTTAAGGTGATTTGATGACCACTAAGTCACCTTCCAAACTAGACACTGTGTGAGCCCATTACTCTCTGTAGGGCAGAAAGTGAGCTGCACTTAGACTAATTCTATTACATGAATGTTAATGTCCTAGAGGAAAGAGGAATGTCTGCAGCAAAAACACTAGTGAGCATATCCATGCACTAGCATGGAAAGTTTGTATAGCTCTAATGACAAAGCCATTTATCTGGATTAAGATATCCTACCTTTATTAAGGTGACTAGTGCCCATAAACAGGGAAAAATTAATTGAAGTTTCACAATTACTAGAAAGAGTTACCAGCCTAGAAGGAAAAGCATGTAGAGTAGGGACAAGGAAGATACATTAGACCAGTGACTCTAAAACATCAGTTCATGGTTTGGCTGAAGCAGAATAACCGTGGCATATCCTAAGGCTTTCTTAGGACCTAAGAAACATTTACATGATAAATAAACTTCCCAAGTGATTTCATGTATAACCAGTTTTAGGAACATCTGTATTAGGTGGCACCAAGTTTTCCTAAAACTTTAAAATCCCTAATAATTTTAAGTAGAACATTTGTATTTCATACAGGTTGCATTTCACTACAGGATCCAGTTTAATATGCAGTTTTATGTAGTCAGTGCATTAGACTCACCTAAGAATCATCATTCCTAATAAAGATGACTTTTACTCAGGGCTTTGCTGATTCTTTTCTAAACACAGATGTTTGCCATACTTTAGAACTGAGTGTGTACTGGGATTCCAACTCAGAGCTCCTGATTCTAAATTTACTAAGTAGAAGGTCATTATATATGATACATTATTGGTATATCTGTGATGATGAAAATAAGGCATTGGCTCTCACTTTGCCTCTCAAATAACAAGCAAAAGAGAGAAACAAGGAAATGTCATCATTGCAGAATTAAGACTCAGGCATGTAAATAAATATTGAATTATGGTACAAAGACAAGATGAGATTACAATTGAAGTGGTGGTCAGGAGAGAAACAAGATATATAGATATTGAAAATAGCAGGAGTTTAGTAAAAGAAGAGAAACAAGATACGTAGATATTGAAAAGAGCAGTTTAGTAAAAGAAGAGTTTAAGTAAACTTAAACCCCAGTTTTCTCATTTGTAAACTTCCCTGGAAGAGGGAAGTTCCAGAAGAGGTTGGAACAGCTTGGCACAATGTGGAATCTATAAAATAGGCTTAACTATTGTGAACATCTTATATGTGAGTGTATTTAAATTCTCTTCTGCTGCTTAAAATCAGATATACATATATATCATGGGACTTTGACACTTGGTAATGTTCACATAATTGAATGAGGATTGTTACTTAGCTTCATTCCATACTCTATTGAGTTTGGGTACTAACGCTGCTCAAAATCAAGAGCAGATTAATTTTCCAGACAACCCTATTGTATTGGCTGGGAAGGAAGTCTCTGGAGACAAACTGCTGAGCCCAAATTCTGTTACCTTAAATTCTCTCTACCTGAGTGCTATAAATTGTAAAAATGGAGATAATACATAACAGTTATCCTACAGAGTTCTTCTGAAGATTAAATAACTAAATACATGGCAAGCGCCTAAACCAGCAACTTCCACACTAGCATTTGGTACTATAAGCTGGTATTGTGAAGAGAGGACAAATGAGGCCAGTGATAAAAGTGAGGTGCTGTGACACTATATCTGGAAGTTCCAAGATGCTGAGTGGAGGAGATGCATACCACCAATAGTGTGAGGCTCTTCCCAATCACCTCACTTTCCTAGTGTAATAACAAATATGGACATTTCTCTGTCTTCACTGGCAAGCTAGTAACAAATTTTTAGTAAATGTATATATAACTCAGTCACTTCTTCAAGTCAAGAGTTGTATCATCAGTGCCTAACTCATAGCAGACTGTCACAAAAGATTGTGGAATGAATGAAAATACAGTGAAATTCTATTATTAAACCAGATTATTATACTAGCATCAGAGAATAAAAATTATGAATTACTATTTAATTCCCTATGAGTGCTATGTTTTGATGTACTTGTTATGACATGTTTGATCTGAAAGTAATATATTTTTTTTATCTGAAAGTAATATTGAAATGAGTTGTTACAGACTTGTTCCAATACTTGCTCAAGAAAATGTCTCTGTCAGAGTTCCCATAAGGAGTAGCTGAGCTGACTCTGCTATATCATATTCTAGAAGAAGCACGTACCCAGAGTCAGCAACCTGGATTCTGGAAATACTCTCTTCAACCTTGAACAAGAAGTCAACCTCCCTAAACCCCAGCTTTCTCATTTGTAAAATTGGGATGATAATAATAATGCTTAATTAGAATGAAAACCATTTGAAGATTAAATGAGGTATAATACTTAGCGCATAGTTCTTGGCACAGTGTGTCCTTTGAAACTACTAATCGATATAGTATTATTCTGCATAATTATCACTATCATTTTTAGTATATCATTCAATGAATATAACACAAACTATAAAAAATAAAAAATAAGCACTTGTAAAATAGGGGACATTTTAAATATTGTCCAGATAATTGATGACGTAAGAAATAATTGTTCATTTATTTGGGTATAGTGATGATACTGTATTTATATCTCTCTGGAAAAATCCCTATTTGCTAAAGGTATAAACTGACATTTATTGATGGAATAATTAGGATCCACTTCAAAATAATCTGAGTTGGTAGGGAGAGGGACCAAAGATGAACGGTAATGGCCATAAATTAAGGATTGATTGTTTTAGCAACTAATATATGGGTATTCGCTTTACTCCTTTCATATATACATATATATATATATATATATTTGAAAACTCTCATAATAAAAGTTGAGAAATAATCAGCGTGACACACACATATATGATTATAAAAATAGCATGCTGAAGTTTCTGGTTGCTAATCAATTAAATTCATCTATATTTTACTTTGTCCTATCTATTCTGTACCAAACACTGTATTCAATACTAGAAGATATAGATCTCCAACAGTAAATACTCCAAGGATAGCCCACATTTTGTTTACTTGCTTGTTTGCTTGTTGGTTTGTTTTGAGAAAGTAGGGAAACACAAATAATGTTTGAATACACTTCCCATCATGATTGTCATTAGTGCTTTTGTAGTGCTTTTTGCAATGCAAATGACAAGCAATGTCAGAGCAAAGAAGAGGTAGCCAAAGAATCCTTTATGGGGAAGGTGAAATTTAAATACAATATTGAAAAATAGGATTTCAAAAGGACTTGAAATCCACACCACACCAAAAATACATCAAAGGGAGACTGTATCAAAAGGTAAAAATAGAATTAAGATTAAAAGGACAAATGAGAAGAAAAGTAATATGAAGTGATTCAATTATTCTGAAATGTCATAGGGAGGATCCTGTATGATGCCTGTATCAGTTTCCAAGGGCT
This sequence comes from Vulpes vulpes, assembly GCF_048418805.1. Lineage (NCBI taxonomy): Eukaryota > Metazoa > Chordata > Mammalia > Carnivora > Canidae > Vulpes > Vulpes vulpes. The sequence goes on from NC_132787.1 coordinate 67,089,091, forward strand.
GCTGTAACGAAATGTATTTTCTTACAGGTCTGGAGACTAGATGTCCAAAATCAAGGGGTTGGTAGAGGTATGTTCCCACTTAAACTTGTAGTGACACCTTTTTTTTTTTTTTTTTTTTTTTTGCCTCTTCATAGCTTTTGGTGGTTTCTTAGCAATCTGCCATTCCTTAACTTGCAGCTATATGACCCCAAACTCTGCCTTCATCATTACACGGCTTTCACTGTGTGTCTCTGTCTTCACCATGGCTATCTTCCTATAAGGACACCAGTTGTAGTGGGTTAGGGGCCCACCCTGCTGCAGTATAACCTCACTGTAACTTAACAAATTACATCTACAATGACATATTTCCAAATAAGATCACAATCTAAGGGACTGAGGAACTAGAGTTAGGGCTTCAGTGTATTTCTTTTTTTGGAAGGGGAGGGGAATTCAACCCATAACAATGCCAAAACAGAAATCTTTTCAAGAGGAAGAAGTTATATTATAGAACTGTTCTCTTGAAGCAATTGGATTATTTGGGTTCTATTCTTGGTTTGTTAATTTCTTATCCATGTGACTGGGCAATTCCCCTCAAAAGTTCTCTGAACCTATGGAACAGAACTACTCATATACAAATGACAGTTCTTGAAAGACAAAAAGAAATGATGATAGGAAATCACTTTAAAAATCTCAGAGTCCTGGACCTGAACTATGTAAAGTGTTGTTATCACTGATCCTTCTATCCAAATGTCATTCACTGGCTCTATACAGACAAGACTAGAAATCCCAATGATTGGGATCATTTTCCAGGTGTGAAATCTTTGTTTCTAGAACATCCTTGATAAAGTCTTAAATGCTGTCTCAAAGAGAAAGAATAGTGGAGGGTGTTTAGCAGTGGTAATGCAGAGGCTTGAAGAGGAACGAAAGAGTAAAGCACGGCATACTTCTGCTTTTCCAAGTCCTCTCGTCTCTATAGGAGGGACTTGTACACCTCCGCCCATAAAGGGAAGGCTCAGACAGTTCTTTTCATGCCCAGTCAGCTTTCTCCACACAAAAAGACTAATTAATCTGATTGGTTGGAATTTCAGGTGGTCAGTGAGTTTCAGTTTTCCCAGGTAGTTACAAATAAACTTAGGCTGTATTTTGATGTTTTGTTTTATCCTGCCAGTTAGAGGTGTATAAAGTCAAGCCTATGACTCTAACAGCTTACTGGGCAACTCAGGGTTCCCCAGACCACCCAGCTATCTAAATAGATAAGTTTTAAGTTTAAGAGGTGGGGAAGAATGATCAGATCCCTACTTCTAAAAAGTCAGCTATACCAGGGAGCCCTGTGTTTTTTTAGTTATTGGCACTTGCCTGGCCAGTATATAAAACTACTATGTTGACCCCATTGGAATATGCTTTTTGTGCTTATTCTCTATCATTTATATTCTCGTGGAGAGCAGAGGTCAATATTAGCCTGCTTCACTTCCTTACCTCCTCAATGTCCAAATAATAGGCTGATCTGAGCTGTAGACAGAAAGCTTAAGATGACAGTACTTACGTCAACTAGGGACAAATCTCACCTCAACAATGAGTCAATAGAAAGAATAAGTTCAGCAAAAAAAAAAAAAAAAGAAAGAATAAGTTCCAAGGTGGCCAGGAAAAGGGTCTGAGGTGAGTCAGCTCTGGTGTGACAGGATCATGTTTACCTTAAAGAAGCAAAAATCTTACTAGCCTGTACCTTTCAAGGCACACACAGCTGAAGATCCTTTTATTTACCAGAATGCTGTAGCAGCCTGGAGGAGATGGGTTGTGGGACAAGGATGAGTTGGGGGCCAGGGTATGAAGCAGAGAATGCAGAGCATGGGGACAAGCTATGAGGAGGTCGTTTGGCTGCAGCATCTCCCACCCCACTCATTGTCAGGGTGACATAGTAAGGACAGCTGTAATCAGGACTATGATGATGGACTGGAAAGTTACATGGAGGAATGCATGATAGCATTAAAATGCTCTGGGAACAGATGGGGCACTTTAAACAAGAGATGGTCTGGGCCCCAATCCATCCAGATAGGCTCAAGAAAGAGCTGTGATTAAAAAACCTTTGTTTGGTCAGGTTTGAGGCAAGAAATGATCAAATTAGGATTAAATCTATTTTGCATCATGTAAAAAAATAAAATAAAATAAATAAATCTATTTTGCAAAATGAGAAAGTAAAGATAGACGGGAAGAGATGACACCTAGAAATTTATTTACCAGTATTCCTGGTGATTTTTCCCACATAGTCATTTTTTGTTATTAATTTAAAATTCCCCAAAGTAGACCAGAAAACTAGACTAGCCATTCACCAGAGCCTCTCCTCTCCTTGAAGCTGGCCTGTTAGCCATAGTTGTTGCAGGGAAGGTCTTCTGAGTGCAACTGATGCTAAATCTGGCAGCTAAGGAAAGCATCACCCACCGTCATTCATTCCTCTTAGCTAAAGGAAATGTTCTCCCACAGTCTCCCTCCCACTCAGAGGCCTCCTCTTTGCTTTTTCCCTCTGCAGTATGAAACACAGCTGTCAGTTGTCTGAGCAGGGCCACACACATGAGCCATTTGTAAAAGGAGTGGGTGCTGACTTCAGGCAAAGGAAATTCTTCTGTCTCTACTGGATATCAGTCTAAAATTACCTCAGAACTATCTGAGGAAACCTAGGATTTCTCTCTGCCTTCAGTGACTAATTTTTTTTTTTCTTTTCTTAGTCACTTGGGCCTAATCAGCTGAGAGAATTTGCTAAATAGAAATAGGGCTATAACTATGCTGAGATGTTTTAAAGCTATCTAAGATAATCCTCGAATCACAGGATGATTAAGGAACTTTTTAACATTGTATTCATTGCCTCTACAAATCCAGAAAGGCGGTCTTCGGGGTTTCACATTCCAGTGTCTAATCTGAAGAAATTTCTAATGCCCTGAGTGGTTAAAGTCAAAGGTGATGAGTTCAGGGTCATCTAGATCACACTGATAAACAATAGTGGCTGGAAAGTAACCTGAAACCCAGTCATAGCTTGAAGCTGAACTCCAGTCCCAATCCTGATGATGGTTACAATCAAGCCTTAGTGCCTACTCAAGCCTGGACCATCAGCCAAGTCCCAGAGAGAGAGGACATTCAGAATATGCTACAGGTTACTTTACATATGTCTAAATTATTCTTTCCCAAATTTTCCCTTGTAACATCTATGAAAACATGGCAGAAGCAGAGTGGTAACAATGATAATGCCAATCTGTGGGGAAAAAAAAGTTGCTCTGGTCACAGGTTGACAGTAGAATTGTGAAAAATGAACAGTGAGTTAAATATCTATACTTGTCAACATAGACAGTAAGGAACCTCAATCCAACCTGCTTCATATTCTGACATCAGAGAGTCAGGAGATGCTACCCATCAGGAAGTTCTCTGCCACTTTTTACCTTATACTTAAGGGCATTCTATTCCTTATCTATACTCCTAATTCCAGTTCTTATTCTTCATCTACTTGGGAAACAAGCTCTCAGAAACACTATAGGGACAAAGGCAACAGAATGACATGCATTGCACAATAAGATGTGAGGTTACTGATAGGTAAAGTGGAAACCCTGAGGCATGCATCACATAGAAGGCAACTTTTATAAAAGCTTGTGTAGTAACCATGGAGCATGTTCACATTTTAAGATGCAAAACTAGTGTATTATTCTGCTCAATTGCCATAATGAGATACCACAGGCTGGATAGCCTAAACAACACGTGTATTTTACTACATTTCTGGTGGCTGGAATTCCAAGATCACAGTATCAGCAGAGGCCTCTGGTAGGTCTGCTCTCCTCAGTTTGCAGATGATATTTTCTCATTCTACCTTCACATGGCTTCTTTTCTTTTTTCTTTTCTTTCTTTTTATTTTTTTTCTTTTTTTTTTTTTTAACGTGGCTTCTTTTCTATGTACATACTTGGAGAAAGAAAGTTTGGGTGTCTTTCCTTCTTTCTTTTTCTTTCTTTTTTTCTTTTTTTCTTTCTTTCTTTTTTTCTTCTTTTCTTTCTTTCTCTTTAAACTCAATTAACCAACAAATAGTAGTTTCAGGTGTAGTGTTCAAAAACTTATCGGTTGCATATAACACCCAGTGCTTATCATATAATGTACCCCCTTTAATGCCCCTCACCAAATTACCCCATCCCCCCACCCACTTCCCCTCCTGCAAATCTGTTTGTTTCCTATAGTTAAAGAGTTTCTCATGGTTCTTCTCACTCTCCGATCACTTCCCATTCAGTTTTCCCTCCCTGACCCTCTGTGTTGTTTCTTATATTCCACATATGAGTGAAACCATCTGATAATTGTCTTTCTCTGATTGACTTATTTCACTCAGCATAATACCTTCCAGTTCCATCCACATCAGTGTAAATGGCAAGCATTCATCCTTTCTGACGGTTGAGTAATATTCCATTGTGTGTGTGTGTGTGTGTGTGTGTAATATATATAATATATTACTTATCCATTCATCTGTCAATGAACATCTCAGCTCTTTCCACAGTTTGGCTATTATGGACATTGATGCAATGAACATTGGGGTGGAGGTGCCCCTTCAGATCACTACATTTGTATCTTTGGAGTAAATACCTAGTAGTTCAATTGCTGAGTCATAGGGTAGCTCTATTTTCAACTTCTTGAGGAAACTCCATATCATTTTCTAGAGTGGCTGTACAAGCTTGCATTCCCACCAACAGTGTAAGAGGGGTCCCCCTTTCTCCATATCCTTGCCAACATTTGTTTTTAACTTTTCGGATAAGAACACCAATCTTATTGGATCAAGACCCCACCCTTTTGATGTCATTTAACCTTAATTATCTCTTTAAAAGCCCCATTTCCAAATATAGTCACATCATATATTAAGGATTCAATTTATTAATTTGGGAGATGTGCATGCACAATGCAGTCCCTAACACTCTGCCTTCTGGCCCTGCAAAATTCATGTTCCTCTAACAAACAAAATGCATTCACTCTTTCCCAATAGCTCCAAAAGTCTTAACTCATTCCAGCATCAATTACAAGTTCATAACTCATCTAAATCAGATATAGGTGAGATTCGAGGTATGATTTATCCTGAGGCAAACTCCTCTCCAGCTGTGAACCTGTAAAACTGAACAACTTATAATATGCTTCAAAAATACAATGGTAGAGGAGGGGCAAGACGGCGGAAGAGTAGGGTCCCCAAATCACCTGTCCCCACCAAATTACCTAGATAACCTTCAAATCATCCTGAAAATCTACGAATTCGGCCTGAGATTTAAAGAGAGACCACCTGGAATGCTACAGTGAGAAGAGTTCGCGCTTCTATCAAGGGAGGAAGACGGGGAAAAAGAAATAAAGAAACAAAAGGCCTCCAAGGGGGAGGGGCCCCGCGAGGAGCCAGGCTGAGGCCGGGGCGAGGGTCCCCAGGACAGGAGAGCCCCGTCCCGGAGGAGCAGGAGCTGCACCAACCTTCCTGGGTGGAAAGGGGCCTGCAGGGAGTTAGAGCAGGACCCAGGAGGGCGGGGATGCCCTCGGGCTCCCTGGGACACTAACAGACACCTGCACCCCAGGGAGAGTGCGCCGAGCTCCCTAAGGGCTGCAGCGCGCACGGGGGTACCGGGAGCAGCCGGAGGGGCTGGGGCGGCGGCTCCACAGAGGGGCTGCGGGCGGGAGCGAATCCAACAGCGCAGGCCCCGGAGCACAGGGCGCCGGGACACAGCCCAGGATCCGGCCTCCCCCGGGACAGGCAGAGGCCGGGAGGGCCCAGGACAGCAAGGACGCTCCTGCCCCGAGCTGAGCAGATCAGCGGCCCCGCCCCAGAGCCTCCAGGCCCTGCAGATGGAGAGCCCCGGAGTTACTGCGGGGGCTGACTCCAGGGCTCCAAAGTTGGCCCCGCCACTGGGGTTGCTCCTCCTGGGGCCTCACGGAGTAAACAACCCCCACTGAGCCCTGCACCAGGCAGGGGGCAGAGCAGCTCCCCCAAGTGCTAACACCTGAAAATCAGCACAGCAGGCCCCTCTCCCAGAAGACCAGCGAGACGGACCAGTTCCAGGGGAAGTCAAGGGACTTAAAGTATACAGAATCAGAAGATACTCCCCCGTGGTTTTTTTTTTTCTCTTTATGATTTCTGATTGCTTCCCCCACCCCCCCCCCTTTTTTTTACCTTTCTCTTTTTCTTTCTCTTTTTCTTCTCTTTTTTCCTTCTTTTCTTCCTTTTTTCTTTTTCTCTTTTCTTTCCTTCTCTCTCTCTCTTTTTCTCCTTTTCCCAATACAACTTGTTTTTGGCCACTCTGCACTGAGCAAGATGACTAAAAGGAAAACCTCACCTCAAAAGGAAGAATCAGAAACAGTCCTCTCTCCCACAGAGTTACAAAATCTGATTACAATTCAATGTCAGAAAGCCAATTCAGAAGCACTATTATACAGCTACTGGTGGCTCTAGAAAAAAGCATAAAGGAATCAAGAGACTTCATGACTGCAGAATTTAGAACTAATCAGGCAGAAATTAAAAATCAATTGAATGAGATGCAATCCAAACTAGAAGTCCTAAGGACAAGGGTTAACGAGGTGGAAGAACGAGTGAGTGACATAGAAGACAAGTTGATGGCAAAGAGGGAAACTGAGGAAAAAAGAGACAGACAATTAAGAGACCATGAAGACAGATTAAGGGAAATAAACGACAGCCTGAGGAAGAAAACCCTCCGTTTAATTGGGGTTCCCGAGGGCGCCGAAAGGGACAGAGGGCCAGAATATGTATTTGAACAAATCCTAGCTGAAAACTTTCCTAATCTGGGAAGGGAAACAGGCATTCAGACCCAGGAAATAGAGAGATCCCCCCCTAAAATCAATAAAAACCATTCAACACCTCGACATTTAATAGTGAAGCTTGCAAATTCCAAAGATAAAGACAAGGTCCTTAAAACAGCAAGAGACAAGAAATCCCTGACTTTTATGGGGAGGAATATTAGGGTAACAGCAGACCTCTCCACAGAGACCTCGCAGGCCAGAAAGGGCTGGCAGGATATATTCAGGGTCCTAAATGAGAAGAACATACAACCAAGAATACTTTATCCAGCAAGGCTCTCATTCAAAATGGAAGGAGAGATAAAGAGCTTCCAAGACAGGCAGGAACTGAAAGAAAATGTGACCTCCAAACCAGCTCTGCAAGAAATTTTAAGGGGAACTGTTAAAATTCCCCTTTAAGAAGAAGTTCAGTGGAACAATCCACAAAAACAAGGACTGAATAGATATCATGATGACACTAAACTCATATCTGTCAATAGTAACTCTGAACGTGAACAGGCTTAATGACCCCATCAAAAGGCGCAGGGTTTCAGACTGGATAAAAAAGCAGGACCCATCTATTTGCTGTCTACAAGAGACTCATTTTAGACAGAAGGACACCTACAACCTGAAAATAAAAGGTTGGAGAACCATTTACCATTCAAATGGTCCTCAAAAGAAAGCAGGGGTAGCCATCCTTATATCAGATAAATTAAAATTTACCCCGAAGACTATAGTGAGAGATGAAGAGGGACACTATCTCATACTTAAAGGATCTGTCCAACAAGAGAACTTAACAATCCTCAGTATATATGCCCCGAATGTGGCAGCTGACAAATATTTAAACCAATTAATAACCAAACTGAAGAAATACTTAGATAATAATACACTTATACTTGGTGACTTCAATCTAGCTCTTTCTACCCTCGATAGGTCTTCTAAGCACAACATCTCCAAAGAAACGAGGGCTTAAAATGATACACTGGACCAGATGGATTTCACAGATATCTACAGAACTTTACATCCAAACTCAACTAAATACACATTCTTCTCAAGTGCATATGGAACTTTATCCAGAATAGACCACATACTGGGTCACAAATCGGGTCTGAACCGATACCAAAAGATCGGGATAGTCCCCTGTATATTCTCAGACCATAATGCCTTGAAATTAGAACTAAATCACAACGAGAAGTTTGGAAGGACCTCAAACACGTGGAGGTTAAGGACCATCCTGCTAAAAGATGAAATGGTCAACCAGGAAATTAAGGAAGAATTAGAAAGATTCATGGAAACTAATGAGAATGAAGATACAACCATTCAAAATCTTTGGGATGCAGCAAAAGCAGTCCTGAGGGGGAAATACATCGCAATACAAGCATCCATTCAAAAACTAGAAAGAACTCAAATACAAAAGGTCACCTTACACATAAAGGAGCTAGAGAAAAAACAGCAAAAGGACCCCACGCCCAGCAGAAGAAGAGAGTTAATTAAAATTCGAGCAGAACTCAATGAAATCGAGACCAAAAGAACTGTGGAACAGATCAACAGAACCAGGAGTTGGTTCTTTGAAAGAATTAATAAGATAGATAAACCACTAGCCAACCTTATTAAAAAGAAGTGAGAGAAGACTCAAATTAATAAAATCATGAATGAGAAAGGAGAGATCACTACCAACACCAAGAAAATACAAACGATTTTAAAAACATATTATGAACAGCTGTACGCCAATGAATTAGGAAATCTAGAAGAAATGGACGCATTCCTGGAAAGCCACCAACTACCAAACCTGGAGCAGGAAGAAATAGAAAACCTGAACAGGCCAATAACCAGGGAGGAAATTGAAGCAGTCATCAAAAACCTCCCAAGACATAAGAGTCCAGGGCCAGATGGCTTCCCAGGGGAATTCTATCAAACGTTTAAAGAAGAAATATACCCATTCTTCTAAAGCTGTTTGGAAAGATAGAAAGAGATGGAGTACTTCCAAATTCGTTCTATGAGGCCAGCATCACCTTAATTCTCAAACCAGACAAAGACCCCACCAAAAAGGAGAATTATAGACCAATATCCCTGGTGAACATGGATGCAAAAATTCTCAACAAGATACTAGCCAATAGGATCCAACAACCCATTAAGAAAATTATTCACCATGACCAAGTAGGATTTATCCCCGGGACACAAGGCTGGTTCAACACTCGTAAAACAATCAATGTGATTCATCGTATCAGCAAGAGAAAAACCAAGAACCATATGATCCTCTCATTAGATGCAGAGAAAGCATTTGACAAAATACAGCACCCATTCCTGATCAAAACACTTCAGAGTGTTGGGATAGAGGGCACTTTCCTCGACATCTTAAAAGCCATCTACGAAAAGCCCACAGCAAATATCATTCTCAATGGGAAAGCACTGGGAGCCTTTCCCCTAAGATCAGGAACAAGACAGGGATGTCCACTCTCACCACTGCTATTCAACATAGTACTGGAAGTCCTCGCCTCAGCAATCAGACATCAAAAAGACATTAAAGGCATTCAATTTGGCAAAGAAGAAGTCAAACTCTCCCTCTTCGCAGATGACATGATACTCTACATAGAAAACCCAAAAGCCTCCACCCCAAGATTGCTAGAACTCATACAGCAATTTGGTAGCGTGGCAGGATACTAAATCAATGCCCAGAAATCAGTGGCATTTCTATACACTAACAATGAGACTGAAGAAAGAGAAATGAAGGAGTCAATCCCATTTACTATTGCACCCAAAAGCATAAGATACCTAGGAATAAACCTAACCAAAGAGGTAAAGGATCTATACCCTAAAAACTAAAGAACACTTCTGAGAGAAATTGAGGAAGACACAAAGAGATGGAAAAATATTCCATGCTCATGGATTGGCAGAATTAATATTGTGAAAATGTCAATGTTACCCAGGGCAATTGACACGTTTAATGCAATCCCTGTCAAAATACCATGGACTTTCTTCAGAGATTTAGAACAAATTATTTTAAGATTTATGTGGAATCAGAAAAGACCCCGAATAGCCACGGGAATTTTAAAAAAGAAAACCATAGCTGGGGGCATCACAATGCCAGATTTCAAGTTGTACTACAAAGTTGTGGTCATCAAGACAGTGTGGTACTGGCACAAAAACAGACACATAGATTAATGGAACAGAATAGAGAACCCAGAAGTGGACCCTGAACTTTATGGTCAACTAATATTCGATAAAGGAGGAAAGACTATCCACTGGAAGAAAGACAGTCTCTTCAATAAATGGTGCTGGGAAAATTGGACATCCACATGCAGAAGAATGAAACTAGACCACTCCCTTTCACCATACACAAAGATAAACTCAAAATGGATGAGAGATCTAAATGTGAGACAAGATTCCATCAAAATCCTAGAGGAGAACATAGGCAACACCCTTTTTGAACTCGGCCACAGTAACTTCTTGCAAGATACATCCTCAAAGGCAAAAGAAACAAAATCAAAAATGAACTATTGGGACTTCATCAAGATAAGAAGCTTTTGCACAGCAAAGGATACAGTCAACAAAACTAAAAGACAACCTACAGAATGGGAGGAGAAGATATTGGCAAATGACCTATCAGATAAAGGGCTAGTTTCCAAGATCTATAAAGAACTTCTTAAACTCAACACCAAAGAAACAAACAATCCAATCATGAAATGGGCAAAAGACATGAAGAGAAATCTCACAGAGGAAGACATAGACATGGCCAACATGCACATGAGAAAATGCTCCGCATCACTTGCCATCAGGGAAATACAAATCAAAACCACAATGAGATACCACCTCACACCAGTGAGAATGGGGAAAATTAACAAGGCAGGAAACCACAAATGTTGGAGAGGATGCGGAGAAAAGGGAACCCTCTTGCACTGTTGGTGGGAATGTCAACTGGTGCAGCCACTCTGGAAAACTGTGTGGAGGTTCCTCTAGAGTTAAAAATAGACCTTACCTATGACCCAGCAATTGCACTCTTGGGGATTTACCCCAAAGATTCAGATGCAATGAAACGCCGGGACACCTGCACCCCGATGTTTCTAGCAGCAATGTCCACAATAGCCAAACTGTGGAAGGAGCCTCGGTGTCCATCGAAAGATGAATGGATAAAGAAGATGTGGTTTATGTATACAATGGAATATTACTCAGCAATTAGAAACGACAAATACCCACCATTTGCTTCAACGTGGATGGAACTGGAGGGTATTATGCTGAGTGAAGTAAGTCAATCGGAGAAGGACAAACATTGTATGTTCTCATTCATTTGGGGAATATAAATAATAGTGAAAGGGAAAAAAGGGAAGGGAGAAGAAATGTGTGGGAAATATCAGGAAGGGAGACAGAACATAAAGACTCCTAACTCTGGGAAATGAACTAGGGGTGGTGGAAGGGGAGGAGGGTGGGGGGTGGGGGTGAATGGGTGACGGGCACTGAGGGGAGCACTTGACGGGATGAGCACTGGGTGTCATTCTGTATGTTGGTAAATTGAATACCAATAAAAATTAATTTATTAAAAAAAATACAATGGTGGGAGAAGCATAGAATAGACATTCCAATTCCTAAAGGGAGAAATCAGAAAGAGGTGATGGATCCTAAGCAAGTCTAAAATCTAGCAAGGCAAATTCCATTCCATGTTATGGCTTAAGCATGACCCTATTTGGCTCAATGCTCTGCCCTTGGGGCTCACTGAGCTGGCAGCACCAACCTCATGACCCCCAGAGGGAAGCCTAGCCTCCTAGCCTGTGTGATGATGCCCTGCCCCAAAGTTGTGAAGGAAAGGCTTTTCCCTGGGGCACTCAGTGGCATCATCCTGGCTAGTTGATAGTAAAGCAAGGAAGTGGCCCCATCTCTGAATCCAAGGAGTAAACAGTCTTACTCTCAGGGCCTGTAGTCAGAGGGGCAGTCCTGATGACCTAAGACACCTTCTGGGTAACTTTTCTCTTTTCTGGAAGGATAACAAATATTTAAAACTAGATATTTCTAATGTCCCAAAGTGTAGAATCTGAGAAGTCTATAGTCTCCTTCATTCCATCCCATTTTCTCTATTTCTGTTAGTCCCAATTGGTGGAGTTTTTGCTGGTATAATTTTATCTGCCTTACTGGCTTCAGCTGAGTTGATAAAGTAACTTCAAGGATAATCTTTTTTAAAGATTTTATTTATTTATTCATGATAGACACACACAGAGAGAGAGAGAGAGAGGCAGAGACACAGACAGAGGGAGAAGCAGGCTCCATGCCGGGAGCTCGATGCGGGACTCGATCCCTGGACTCCAGGACCACACCCTGGGCCACAGGCAAGCGCTAAACCGCTGAGCCACCCAGGGATCCCCTCCGAGGATAATCTAAGGGTGATCTTTATGGAGCAATTTTTGGCCACATGTGGTGTTCTTGAAAGGTTACATTCTCTCTTTCTCTTTTTTTTTTCTCTCTCTTTTTGCAATATGGATAGGCTAAGAATTTTCCAAATCTTCAAGTTCTCTTTTTGCTTACCAATTCTTTCAATTTATCTCTTTTCCTCACATTTTTTTTCATAAGCCATTAGGAGAAACCAGGCCAGACTTTCAACACTACTTAGAAATCTGCTCTGCTAATAGCTAAGGTCATCACTCACAATTTCTACTTTCAATCAAACACTAGAACATAATTCAGAAACTTCTTTGCTACTTTATAATGAAGATACTTTTCCTCTAGTTTCCAGTAATATATTCTTCCTTTCCACCTGAAATCTCATCAGAAGAACCTTTAATCATACTTATACCAAGGAACCTGGGAGGCTCAGGTTGTGATCCCGTGATGGTGGGATCAGGTCCGCACCGGGTTCCCCATAGAGAGTCTGCTCCTCCCTCTGCCTGTGTCTCTGTCTCTTTCTGTGTGTGTCTCTCATGAATAGATGAATACAATCTTTTTAAAAAAAAATCGTGCCAACATTCTATTCATGATGTTGTATGTATTCTCTAAAATGATAAAGGTTGTCTCTATAGCTCTCTCTTCTCTTTCTGGGCTCTCACCAAATTCAACTTCCATAGTTCTACTGATAGTCTCCTCAAGGCAAGTTAGGCTATTTCTAGCATGCATCCCAAAATTCTTCTAGCCTCTATCCATGACCTAGTTCCAAAGTCACTTCCATTTTATAGTACCAAAGTGTGCATTAGTCTGCTCAGACTGCCCAAAGAAGAAACCACAGACTGGGTGATTTAATTAACAGCCATTTATTTTCTACATTTCTGAAGGCCAAAATCATTGTGCCAGCAGGGTTGATGTCTGGTGAGAACTTTCTCTTTAACTTACAGATGAAGTCTTCTCATTCTCTTCACATGGCCTTTTCTCTGGTATCTCTTTGTTTTCTTATATGGACATCAGTTTTATTGCAATTAAACTTTACCCTTATGACCTCATTTAATGTTTATTATCTCCTGAAAGGCCTATTTCTAAATATAGTCACATTAGGTGGCACATTTAAATCTATGGATTTTGTAGGGGACACAATTCAGTCCATTATCAGTTAGTGAAAGATAAAATCAGAGATTGGAGAAGCTTTGGAACTGATCAACTGGCTAATTTTTATATACTACCTCTGGTAAAAGACAATTGTTCAAAATTAGTCAGCTATACATGAACCTACTTACAATAAGAGAGGAGGAAGCCACAGGAGTAAACTATATTCCTGCCTTTGGCTAATGCTTTCTGGACTCAGGAGCATGATTAGGACTTGATATAAATAACTGTCACTCCAGTTCAGTATTAGCCAAAGGGATTTTAAAATCATTCAGGTGGTCAAAGAGAAAATAACACTTCCATTCAGCATCACTAACACTGACTAGGAGGAGGTATCTTTGTTTGAAGGTGAAAAAAAACAACAACAAAGAAAAACTAACATGTCTATGGAAAGATGGCTCTGTATGAAAGAATGACCTAAGCATGCAGAGGAAAAGCATAGACATGAAAATGGTTTTAGAATACAGTTGTTTTGTTTTCTCAGTGAAATTCTGGAAAACATGGACTAGAGTATGAAAGAGGAAATCACTAAGCAACAGGTTGAAAATTTAACTGTAAATTAAATAGCATCAATAATTTGGAACTAAAACCCCAAGGTAGAAAAGTAGAAGAATGAGATAACTCTAAATTCTCAAAAGATTTCTCTCTAAATAAGCAGTAATAAAAAGTTCTTATATTATTTTGAATATGAAAATTATAGAAAAAAACTAGGCTTTGGAATTTATGAAACTCAGAGACAAGCTTTAAATCAGTGGTTCTCAGGGTGGGCCCCACACCATCAACAGCAACATCACCTGGGATTCAATATTAAAAATACAGCTCCTGGGGATCCCTGGGTGTCTCAGCAGTTTAGTTCCTACCTTCCGCCAAGGGCGTGATCCTGGAGTCCTGGGATGGAGTCCCGCATCGGGCTCCCTTCCTGGAGCCTATTTCTCCGTCTGCCTCTTTCTCTCTCTGTGTCTCTCATGAATAAATAAATAAAAACTTTAAAAAATAAAATAATAAAATAAAATAATAAAATAAAATAAAATAAAATAAAATACAGCTCCTTAGGTCCCACTGCAGACCTACTAAATAGGAAACCGGAGTAGGGCTTGGCAATCTGTGTTTTCCCTGTCCCTCCAGATGATTTAATGCATCCTGAGATTTGAGAACCAGTTATAGTAGAGTGAGAAGCACCTTCCAAGTCAGCAGGCAATTTAAAAAAGGATAAACCACAGCAAAGAAGGTATCCATTACTCCATTCGTTTATTCAATAAAATTTATGGGCTAGCTTTCATATAAATACTACTGTTCCAGGTTATGGGAATATAATGTGAACACTTTAGTCATTGAGCAGTCTGTAAGATATGTGAGAAAAGTTAACAATGAAAGAGTAAGGGCATATTAAAAACAACACATGAAAAAGGTTAACATATAAGTAAGCAACTTATTATAGTAAATATAAGGATTCTATACTTTAAAAAAATTGAAACACTAAGAATCTCAGATTGGATAAAAAATATTCAACATATACCACTTAAGAAAGGTGTATCTGAAGCTAGGGAGGCTCAAAATTAATAATAATAATAATAATAATAATAATAATAATAATAATAAAATATATAGTTGCTAATAACTACTATTTTTAGTTAGTAGCTACTACTGTTATTTTTACTATTGTTAAAGATTTTCCAGGAAAATGCAAAGAAAAATAACTAAATGGAACAATACTTATTTCAGAGAAAATATAACTCAGGACCAAAATGACATATCTGGAATAGAGAAGGCAGACATAGGTACCACTTGGAATAGGCAGTATTGGCTTTATGAACTTATGGGGTATGACATGATAGGGAGAGGGCCAGTTGTGTCTAAGGGGGTAAGGATAGAGTATAACTCTGAGCCTTTCATATAACTGATAGGACAGATGATTATGTAAATGGTACATGTAAAGTATTTTTAAAATATGCATTTACTTTAATGGGAATTGTAATTGGTTCAGCAAGCCTATGAATTTATGGTATTATTGTTTAGAATGAGGCTAAATGAAAAGTTAATTTTAAAAAATTATTGAGCAGATAATGATACATGTCCTATATCTCTTTCTGAATACAAGAGATAATCAGATACTAAAGTGATCACTAAAAAAAATAAAACTGAAGTGTAGGTAATATTGTGATGACTAAAATGAAATCACCAGGTTGAACAGAATTCATTCATTATTCAACACGCAGTTCTTTAAAGCTATAGAACACATCTACCAGGATAATTTCCTCGGGGGTCAGAATGGTGATTTTTGTCAGAAGCCATTAGGACCAAAGGACCCTGGACCTCTTACTTCATATTCTACTGCAGTCTATCTTTGTTTTGAAGTTAGCAATATGTTGTATTCTATGATCACTTGTATAGTAACACAGTTGTAAAAAGAAGATAGTTATCAGGAATCTGCTTGAAAGCTATTATATCACCTCAAATTTAATGCTGTTAAGCTATGGAGAGGAATTCCTAATAACACCTTTACATCAGATACCGCTTCACATTATGAAAGATCCTCTTTTGCATACAGTGTAGCAGCTTTGTCTCTGGTCCTCTGGCCTATCTGCTCTGCTACTACACAGCCCTCACACTACATTCATTAGATTTTAAAGGATACAATAATAGGATAAAGAAGACTTGGCCTCTCATCTGTACTAAAATGCTTCAAGCATAACATTATTGAACTTTAGAGAATTGTTCTAAGAAAGAATCACAATCCCAATTTTACCCACAACTACTTAAATCTTCTCTGCTCCAAATTGCCAGTTGGAGACAAATTCACCAGTCACCACAGATATTAGCAACAGATAACACACAACATATGGAAGAAAGCCAGAATATTTCATAAATCTGAATCAGGCAGCTCCATTAATTAGTGAAGCATAATTTATTTTCACCCCAGAGCTAAGCTGGAATGAAATACTCAAGGAGGGAACTAGAAAGCAATTCCATCTGGTGCCAAGGCAACCTGTCTGGACTGTTTGAAGGAGTGGAAATTCTCTTCTTAGTACTCTCCAGAAATCATTAGGTCAGAGACTGTCACACCTAGGAAGGGCCTTAGATTCATCCTGAAAATGAGAACATTGTGATATATCCCTTGTTAAGGTTAAGACAAGTCTAGATCCCAGAAAACTTTCTCTTGTCTACCTTCTACTAAATGCTGCTAAATGCTTCTCCATTTGGAGAAGAATGACATGAACACAAAAAGTCAAAGAGCTTTAAAGCAGACAGATTTTTTTTTTCTGAAGCTGAGGGTTTAGATGAACATATGTGATTAAAGAATTTTAAATGTTCATATTAATTGCGAATACATAGAGGTGGTGAGAGAATATGATTTCAGAAATCATAGTGAATTCAATTTTTGATTTTTGTATAATTACTGGAATTGTAAGTCAGGGAGATATTTAAGGTAGTCAATTTAGACTTTAGCACTCCCTTAGACAATCCTTACAGGGAAAAAAAAAAGAAAAGAAGAAGAAGAAGGAGAAGAAGAAGAAGAAGAAGAAGAAGAAGAAGAAGAAGAAGAAGAAGAAAGAAAAAGAAGAAGAAGAAAAGAAGAAGAAAGAAGAAGAAGAAGAAAGAAGAAGAAGAAGAAGAAGAAGAAGAAGAAGAAGAAGAAGAAGAAGAAGAAGAATGAATGTGAAATGGAGGTGTAGTTAATGAGAACAATTATTTTTGTTTGTTGGTTTGGTATTTTAAAAAATCATTTGAAAATCACTTAGGGCTACCAAATGTGAAGGTTACCAACTATCCAACTATCCCTGTAGTAGTTGCTCCCTAACTTTATCAGCTCACCCTACTCATTTGTTGCATGTCAGCCTGACTTCCAACTGCCAGCACCTTCATTTATTTGCTTCTCTGGAATATCTCTCAAGCAATGACTTTCTGGATTCGGGTAATAAATGTTTGAACTTCTTCAATGGAGATAACTCAGAAATGCATGTCTACTTTGGGACCTTTGGGCTCAAGCTTCAATTACCAATGTAGTGGTGATGTTTTTGATAACAAATTCTTCTTGATTTCTTTTCCTTTCCCATCACATTTTCTTACTCTCCTACTGGTATTTCATGAGATCACATCATAAGTAAAATACCTCATTCAAGTATTTTCTTAGAATTCACTTCTGGGAATATCCAAACTAAGGAAATTGGTGCTCATGGTGGTTCTAGGAAAAGAGTCTCAGAATAGCATTTTGAAAATAGATCATTTTCAGGACAGTTGGTAGCAGTGACACCATTTCTGGTGGCAAGTAAAGGTTGTGGTAGCCACTGGCATCTAAGAATCTTACCTATGATGAACTAGGTGAAGAGGATATACTGGTCTACCTAATAACTCCAGTATTTGGGAAATATGAAGACAGGGTTCTTGGTTGATGTTAGGTGTCATTAGAGCTTCAGGGAAGAAAACCTAGTCTTAGATGAGACAAATAAGGGTATTGCATAAAAGCAGCAGGGTTTCATGACATCATTTAAAGAGATTCTCAAATCTCCTATAAACCAAGAATAGGGGATCCCTGGGTGGCGCAGCAGTTTGGCGCCTGCCTTTAGCCCGGGACGCGATCCTGGAGACCCGGGATCGAATCCCACATCAGGTTTCCGGTGCATGGAGCTTGCTTCTCCCTCTGCCTATGTCTCTACCTCTCTCTCTCTCTGTGACTATCATAAATAAATAAAAATTAAAAAAAAAACAAGAATAGACTGTAAAGAATATCAACCCTAATACTTGAATTCAAGAGTGACTGGGGGGAATTTACAAAGGAAAATTCATGGTTCCAGCAAGTCTCCTATGCTAAAGTAAAGGCCCTGATGGAAAGGGGTGAAACCTGGGATCTGGAATGAGAATATCTGAATAGACATACTTGAAAACCTTGAACCTCCAGATCCTTTGATCCTTTTGCAGCAGAAGAGTTCCACTCCCCATGATGGAGCATAGCAGGCTTCCTTGCCTGGAGACTGAAAATATTTCATTTTATTATGTGCCTCAAAAGGTAATGCTTGCCTTCCTAAAGACAGACCTTCTCATTTATAGACCAATAACTAGAGTTAAGTTTTAGCTTGACATGCCTGGAAAATACTCTATCGTTCACCAAAGAACTATAACAGAACTTAAAGAAAATACCTGGGGATGAATATTGAGGGTGCTAGGCTGGTGGTGGGGGCAAGATACAAAGCCAAAAAAACAGTTTACTGATATGGGGGCATCCTCCTGTGATTTGTGTTTTAATGTCCTGGAGAGCCTCTGGAGATAATCCTAACATGTTTCTGGAATGGCTTCTTGAAGCTTGGAGGAAAAATGATGGCCTACAATGTATGAGATGGAGATATCAGAATTTCCTTTATGGAGTATACAAAATATAGATGAAGGAGTCAAAAGGCTCAGAGAGATGAGAAAACTAGAATGCATATATTATGTAAGACCAGAGAACCTCAGGAAGCTTGGTGGAGACTCTTCACAAAAGCACTAAGGAATGTACTAGTGGAGGGATGCCAGCAATATTGAAAATTTCAGAGATGGCTATCCTCTGTGATCCCAGGTGGATGGTAGGAAATTCTGCTATGAACTGGTCTTCCTATCTTCAGTTTATATGATAGGACTATGGGTTGGGATATGCCAGGTGGCTACTTTTAATCATCAGAGACAAAGGAACCACAATTGCCATAACAGGCAACAAGGTAGAATGGTAGATAGGAGTCTAATCTACAGGGATCTGTGATAGTGGTGAATAGGACTTGGTGTTCCTAACAATGAGACAGGTAGGTAGTTAGCAAGTCTTGATTGAGCCCTTTAATCAAAACATGATCAATACATGGTGAGTAGGAGGTGAATGTTGCTCCCTTACTGGAAAAATCACAATTTCCCACCTACTTTCCAGACATCAGCCACTTCTGACTTAGAGCTCAATTGAAGAGATTTCTGGTTCTCCTTGAGAAACAACCCTACAATGGCACCAAATACAATACAATACAATACAATACAATACAATACAATACAATACAATAGCAATTCTCCCAATACTTTCCCAAAGGGACTCCCAACTATTTAGCAATGTAACTGTATACTAGGAAAAATGATATATCCAGATTTTTCAAGGGATGTTGTATATAGGATCTAGCTGACATTTAGGGGATGTATATGGAAAAAAAGGGAATAAATAGAGTCTTAATCAAAAGATTGTCTTAAAATAAGACAATTACATAAATATCCGGTGACCCAAAGTGTCACCATGTCTCCCACCACCCAATGAAGTGAGAGTGAATTGAAAGGAGACAAAAAGGGAGCAGGAAAGAGCATGCCTGGAATACATGGAGTTGTATTTCCTTATTTAGTGATACCTGCAAGTGGGCAGTTATAATAATCATAGCCTAACAGAGGCATCAAAACTTTCAGGGATAAAAGTCTGAGTTATCATGGACAAGCAACAAAAACTAGCTGAAGTACTGGTTGAATAAGGGGAATAAAGGAATTCTAGAATGGGTTGTAAAAGAGCAATAGGATAAATGTCAGTTATGACCTTGAAACCAACCATAGGAGCATCAGCAGGAAATAGCTTGTCCCAAAAATCTATATCTACATCTTCATCAATATTTATATCTATCTATCTATCTATCTATCTATCTAGAGACATAATATGTATATATAAATATCATATATGTTCTTATAAATCATGTATATAAATCATATAATAACCAGAAAACTACCTTGAAGAGTCAGGGACAAGACAGAGTAAAGTTATGGAGTAGCATATGAACAATGGAAGAAATCTGTGCCTCAACATTCCTGGCAGTCTCTTCACTGGATCATCTGTACTTATCCCTAATCATGGCCTAATTTGGCATGTTCACATCATTTTTTCCTATTGAAAAGAGACTATTTTCACATCATAGAAATAGGACTGACTTAGCAATTTTCAGCAAAGAGGGAAAGATATGGGAGAAAGAGAGGGAAAGAGAGAGAAACTGAACTTCTTATTTCTGATATCCCTCTAGATACACAGCTAAAACTCCCAAGGAAGGCCTTAATTGGCCAACTCCTTGGAACAATGACTTTTACCAGACATAGAATGCAGATACCCATGTCAGAAATGTGTATCTAACATAACAGGACAAGTTTGAACCCCATCACGTGTGGAATGTTCCTCACTTACTTACAAGAAAGGAAGGATATCAAGGCACCTTAGAAAGACCAGATGTTGACTATGGCATCACCCATGCAGGATGTTACAAACACCTGCTGTACTGCTCAGGACAAAAAGACAACGCTCCTAAGGTTCCTTTAGCCCTTATGTGGCACAAAAGTATCCACAGCTTCCTGGATACTTCCAGGGGGAGCAGCTGAGAACCTTAGCACCTGGGAAATATGCAGTAATACCACAGTAAAGGCTATCTATAGCCTAAACCAGGAGCTGAGTGGAGGTTATGGCTGAGAGGTGGCATTTGTGGAAGGAAACCTAGGTCAACAAGAAAGGATGCTAAGCCTCACCAAATTGAAAAAGAGGCAATGTTGTGTTCATCTGCTGCAACTTCACTTTTAGCCATCAGTAATGCTCCCCATGACCGGGTGGAAAGGAACAAACTTGGGGGTTGTTACTTCCTAGTAAAATTCTAATGTGTGTAATTTCCTCCCTTATGATCAACCATCTCATCCTTCTATGACTCATTTTTGCTTTGCTCTTTACCCAAAAACTTTCCAAGAGTGGTTCTAAGACCACCTGTAACAGTGTCACATAGGGTAACTGGTAAAAAGCAGGGCCCCAAGCTCCTTCCACATACCTACAGAATGAGTTTCTGAAAGTATAGCCTTGGAGTCTGTACTTTTGAAAACAAGATGCTCAGCATCTGTGAGTAGTAAATATGTTCTAGTAAGGAATAAATTGCCCTTTCAGTTATTTTTGATGATTAGACTTTTTAAAATTATAAATGCATTAATGGAGCCAAGAGAGGGGTGGTCTGAATATGGGTTATGGGAGCATATCTAGATCCTAAGGCTGCTAGTCTAAAGATATGGCTTATTTTTGCTATGCTCACAGGGTCCAAAACACAGCAAAAGAGTTATTGTGACATAATAGGTAAGGAAAAAAGAAAATTCCTGGATAGACTGATATGGAGAGAGCCATTTGCTGGCCATAGCACAGGGAGGGAAGAGGGGAAATCAAAGTGGGGAGGAAATAACAATTTATTTCTTATGTAGTGGCTAATATGATTAGCTTTTCGGTATGTGTGTTTGTGGAGAGGGGAGCAGCTGGAGACAGCTTTTGATCTCTGGCAGTCTGACTAGAGAATCATCACAACAATGGGTGGAGGCAGCTTTCAGATCTCTGGGCAGGCCAACTGGCTCTTTGAAGTGCTTCCCTCTCTACCTTTTGTGCTAACAGACAATGAAGAAAAAGGCCATGTCCCCAGGGCAAATTGGGCAGGCCTTGAAGTTTCCCCAGTTTCAGGAAGTTAACACAGATGACTATGGGCAGAGTTGAACAGTAATCCAGGCTGCATTTCAATGTCTTTCCACCATTCCTTGGCTCCATCTCCATCACAGCCAAATAGCAGGAATGCTTTTCTGCTCCTCCTAATTACAGAAAGCTTCTCCATGGAGTCCTCATCATCTCAAATTATATTCCCTGCTATAACTTTTCTTCTCTTCCATTAAAACTGGCATGAACCCATCCTGTCAAGGCCCTAATATAAAGTAAATTCATACTAAGCTCCAACAACTAATTGAAATACCTAACATGCACTAGGTCATATTTTAAGGACTTTAGTAACTTTTCTGATACTACAATAATCTTGTTATAGGATTGACATTCTTACTTTCTCAAATCACTTAATAGAGGCAATTTACTACTGCTAAATTGCCTACTCTGCTAAAGATGAGATTTATTTGGCAGCTAAAAGAGAATTATGTGGTAATTCTCTGAAAATGCCAGCCTTGCTTTTCCCAAGATCAACACATTGAAGAGATAAATTTTAAACAATTTAAATGAATGAAAAAATATACCATGTTCATGGATTAGGGAAATATTGTTAAATACCTATTTTTCTAAATTCATCTACTGATTCAATGAAATCCCAATCGAAATCTTAGCAAGATTTCTTGAAGGTATTGTAATCTTATTCTAAAATTTATATAGAAATTCTCATGATGTGCAATAACCAAAACAATCTTGAAAAAGAAAAAGTAAGTTGAAGATCTATCATTACCTAATTTCAAGATGTATTGTAAAAGCTGCATTAATAAAGACAGTGTGGTTTGGGCATAAAGATAAGCAATTGATCAGTAGAAACAGGATAGTCAGGAAATATGTATACATATATTGTCAACTGATTTTCAACCAAACTACCAAGGCAATTCAATAGGAAAGTAGACTTAACAAATAGTGCTGAAACAACTGGATATTAGTGAGAGAAAAACAAACAAACAAATATTCAATTCCTCCAATACTTCATACAGAAAAATAAATCAATATAGATCATAGCACTAAATATAAAAGACAGAAAGTCAAAGATTTCCAAAAACTTCATGGAAGGATATTTTCATGCCTTTAGAGTAGGCAAAGATTTCTTACATGACACGTTAAAGATCTAACCATACTCTTCATACATCAGACTTTATCAAAATTAAAATTTACTTTTCATTAAAAGATACTATTAAGAAAATAAATAGACTGGGAAACATATTTGCAATACAATATCTGACAAAGAACCTGTATCCAGAATATATAAAGAATATCTTCAATTCAAGAACCCAATAGAAAATAAACAAAAGAAAATAATGAATCTTAAACCTCATTCCTTATATAAAAATTAAGTCAAAATGGATCACAGATGTAATGTGAAATGTAAAACTATAAAACTTAGAAAATAACAGAAGAAAATCCTTGAGATTTAGAGCTAGGCAAGTAGTTCTTGATATCAAAAGCACAATCTTAAAAGATAATATTTGTAAATTAGACCTCCTAAAAAATTTATAGAATACCTGCTTTATCCAGTTGGCTTAGTTACTATTATGACTCAATAAGTTTATTGGATGGTAATATGTTGAATTGCCTAATTTTTGCCCATTTTCCCATTAACGTGGATTTTTTTCTTAATAGCATCTAACAACGTTTTACATATTAAGGATACTGATATTAGTCTATCAAATATATTGCAATATTTTGCAATTAAACTTTAAATTATCTTTTAATATCTGGTTGATTTTTTTGTAACATGGAATTTTGTGTAATTTAGTCAAATGTATTAACTCTTTTTTGAAAGCTTTCTAAATGCATATATAAAGATATATGATTTTTTGTGTGTATTAACTTCCCATAGTTCAATTTTTACAAATAAGTATTTTATTTCTCTTGACTTGATTATAAGTTAGGAATCACCCCTCCACCCCCCCCCACCCCCCAAATTAGGTCATTATCGGGAAACAATTTGTCGAGCACTCCTTTGTTTAGGCACTGATTAGAAATATCACAAAATTCTCATGCAGACTTGTTGAGAATTTAGCTAAGATACTCCATAGTATTGCTGCCTCAGTATCCATTTTGTTTGACCCAGCAGCCTACAGAACTCTAAACTGATCCTAGCTCTTTATGCAAATGTATGACCTAAACAACAACCCGTAGAGTCACAAGGAAATGTAAGCTCCTCTTATGATTTCCCCAACAGCATTTGTGATGAATAGTCTTTTCAGCCTCCCAAGGCCTTCCCCTTGTGTATCCCTTAGGAAAGACCTCTGTGGAACTTATTAAAACCCTGCTTTTTTTTTCTTTCTTTTTTTTTTTTTTTTTGGTTTGAATTGACCAATTTGGCCTTATCCCAGGAAGCTCCAGAGCACTGCACCCATAGATCCTAATAAAGATAGATGACTTAAAAAAAAAAAAAAAGATAGATGACTTTAGTCCTATCTTTTTCTGCCTGCACGCTGCTTTGACCTCCTCATGTGGCCCCTGTGTCTGTACCATATACTTGTTCCAGGATCTAAGAATAATAAACTTCTCTATTTCAATTTCTCTTGTGCTTTTTTTTTTTTTTTTTTGAACTGTAGCTTGCCAGCTGGTATCCAGTGCTCCACTTAACAAATGTTAATTTAACAAAGTCATAACACCACTTGACTCTGTTTCTGAACTATATCTGTTTCATTGAATCATCTATTTCTGAACTCACACTGGGGTTATATTTCTCTATTTACTTGATCTTTTTATGTCACTTAGTAAAGTCTCCTGGCTTAACAGCCACCTCCTATGGTAACAGGTTCTCAGTAGTCTAACTCCAAGTTTCTTCCAGTGTTTCCAGAAGCCCCAAGTAGGTGTCACACATGTAAGCCGATTACCATGTGGCATTGTGGTGTCTGCCCTCTTTTCCCTGCTCTTTTTCCATCTTCCATGTGTTAAGATCCTTACGCCACAAAATCTCTTGAAGGAGCTTCAAAGCTACTGCTTTTTACTATGAATTATTGCTGCTTATTAGGAATCATTGAGGGGAGAATTTCTGAATGCTCCCATATTTGGGATGTCAGGATGGTGTTGGGTTGTATAACATAAGTTGATAGGACCTTAACACTATCCCTCTGACTTTGCCATTTTGGTGGGCTTTCAAACTGCTAGTGTCTGCATTTCTAGAGCTGTCTGTAATTGGCTAGAAGCCCTAGACAAATCAATATCCTCAGGAACAGCTCTCTATCAATGACTGATGGGAATTGATGTATAAATATACCAGCTTCCTTGCTTCTTGGGTGGGATAAGGTTTTCCAGAGTTTCCTTTGTAGGAGTCAGCCACCTGTGACAGAGACTTATAGCCATGTTAACAATTCATCCTTCATTGGATATTTTGCTTTCCTGTATCATTTTCCCTCAACTGCTTGCACTTCCTAAAATCACCTAAATAAATTCCTTTTCTTAGATTCTGTTTCTGGAGGTACCTGAACTAATGTAGGCTCCCTTAGAATTTGAGGAGAGCAGGATCTCCTCTAAGGAAGATAATTTTTTGTAGGGAAAATTTTCTAAAGTTATTATTTTGTCTGACATAATTATTCTAATGTTATGTTATTATTTAAAACGTGGCTATATGTGTTATAATATTTGGACTGACTCAAGGTGTTACTTATTGCTCAGTATGTGCTCATTCATCAATCTCAGAGCATATAAAAATTAAATTTTATTTACTCAACATAGATTCATGCTATGTATCGGACATTGTTTTAGGAGATCCAACCATGAACAAATTAGATAAAAACCTTTGTCTTCAGAGAATTTATATTTGGAGTATGGGGGCAGACAACAAAAAAGTTAAGGAAAATGCACATGTTAGATAATGAACAGTGCCAAAGAGAAAAAGGCAGAGAAGTGGGAGGGGAAATGAGAGGGGGATCTGGGTCACAGTATGCAAAGGATAAAGCAGGAGCTCAGGTAGGATAAAGACCTAAAGGTGAGCAAGTGACCTACTCAAGATATCTGGGAAGAGTTTTCTAGAAAGAGAATAAAATGTGCAAATATGCTAATGTGAGAATGTGAGCTTACAAATACAAAGAGATATGAGTTAAAGAAATAAATACAGAGCAGATCAAGGAACATAATTTAAGCCAGTTAAAGGACTTCTATTCCAATTGTTTATTCTGTTAATTATTTTGTTCAAGAAAGTCCTCTGTATCCTCACTTATGTATTTACTTGTTTGTTTATTTCCTCTCCTTAGCATGCTTGAGCTATCCAAGGTTGAAAGAGTTGTGCTAAAATATTCTTCTAATGTTATGATTTTGGCAAATTTTCTTTATTTTTCTGATTTTTGCTTTCATTTCAATGCCATTTTATTGGGTACATAAAAATAAAGGTTTTTTTCAATATAATTTGAAAATTTTATATACTATTGCAACTATCTCCAAAACAGGTTATAGAGAAACATAATCACCACACAAAATCTCTTTTTTACAGTTTCCAATAAATTCTACTCACTTACCCAAAGACTAACTAACACCCCACTATAGGCTGGTTATTACAAATAACCAGTAGGATCATATAGTATCTACTTTTGTTTGAGCTCCTTTGATCCACATATTGTGGGGTTTTGTTGCTGTTTTTGTATGTCTGTGTTTGTGTGTGAAATCTGCACTTTATTTTTTAGGTTTTTATTTTAATTCCAGTTAGTTAACACACAGTGTTATATAGTTTCAGGTGTACAATATAATGATTCAATAGTTCCATACCTCACCGAGTCAAGATTTCATTCTCTTTTATTGCTGAGTAATATTCCATTCTGTGTGTGTGGTGTGTGTGTGTATAGTCATGCTATGTCTTTTATGCAATGTAATATTTTTCTGTGAATTCTATTTTGCCTGATATCAATATTGCTACTCATGCTTTCCTTTTGTGTGTATTTGATTTACCTGAATATCTACACTCATTCTTAATCTTTGGTTTATTTTAGTTGTAACATGTATTATTGTATATTGATAACTTTTACTATTTTTTTCTTTAATCGTCTTTTAGTGGTATTCTGAAGATATCTTTGTCCTATTTTCCCCTTAGTTTGGAAATATGTATCTTCTCTTGCACTAATGATCACCTTGATTAAACTAAAAAATATCATAGCCCACCTGTATTTCCCCATCAAGAAAAGGGAATATCATGTATGTAGGATGACAAATTTTGCCAGTGTTTACTTTTTCACTATAGTCATCGTAAGCCACATTCATATACTTACCCCCTGAACCTACACATTCAAACAAATGCACATGTGCAAACACACACACACACACACACACACACTTTATATTTGCTATTTTGTACAACTAGAATTGCACCCATTCACCCTGTTTTTTGCATTGATGAGAGTGGGTCTTTGGATCTCAGACCAAAATATCACGAAGGAGCTGTCTCCTCAAAGGGTAAAGTGTAGGGCCATTTTGTCTCCTAAATATTCAGTTCTTTGGATGACACTTTAAACTGAATACACTCTTGCAACAAGGTTGTAACAGCAGCAGTTCAGAGAGATGTGAGACAGTTTAAAGGAAATTGTATGCAGTGGAATATTCCTTTTATTATTCAAAGCTGTTTATCATTCTTATCTTGTTGAGTATGTGGGCGGCTCTGGCTTGCCTTTTTAAATCTAGACTGTTGATTGGATCTCTGTCACATTGTGTTTCCTTATTAAAAGTCTGCCCACCTAATACTACCTATGGTGAGCCACACCAAGGGACAGATCCCTTCATGGCAATCATGTGAGGGACAGGCAAGACAACATTGCAGCCTGAAGTATCTGGGTGTCTAGAAATCCCTCACTAGCAGCTTTCTTAGGGAGATAGGGGGTTCCTAACTTTTCCTTCACTAAGCTCTGTGCCTAATTGTACTACTTAATCCTTTAAAAAGCCCTATGATAGGATTCATGTTATCATCCCCATTTTACACATAATATATTGAGCCTCAAAGATACCCAATTCAAGTAAGCTAGAGGCAGATAGTGGATTCAAAACTCTGCATGTGTGGCCTCCAAAACTTGTACTTTTCTCTAATTATACTTTTAAGAACAAGGAGGGGAAACAGTGGATTGGGACCATCACCATTAAGTAACCACAGAATGGTGTTTATGAGCTTCCATAGATTCAGCTTATTTTATTTACCCACAGCTGTCCTTCAACCATTTGAGAAAACAAATGCCCTGGATTTGGAATCAGTAGAACCAACTTCTGTCACTTATAAGTTCTGTAATTTTGAGCAAGTTACCAAGACTTCAATTTTCTTTGTCTGTGAAATGAAAAGTTCAGTCCAATTCAGGGATTTTCAGACTGCACTCTGAAGCCCTGTAGAGGTGGGAGGTGTGAATGAGGGATGGCTAAGGTGGCTGCTCTGGGATCTTGCTGCTTTTTGATTTGATTTGTTAAAACCTCTGTATATAAAACTTCATTTGAAAATATAGGCCTCCCTTCTACAGAATACTTGGGAGTGAGTAGGTGGGTGAAGGACTCTGTAAGAGGCAATCAGAGTGTTCAGGCTTTTGTAGAACCAAGGCCTCACTGGCTCTAGCTCCTACTCTCCTGCCTAGCCTTGGCTGCAAGGCAACTGACTTGGATGAGAAAGGGAGCCAAATAGAGGCAAAGTGTAAGAACTGGTGTAATTAGAAATGAAAATGGATCCTAAGAAGCAGCCCCAGGGGCAGTGCTGGCAATCACCAATCAAGTCCAAACTGAGTAAGGAAAATGCAATTTAGTTCTTTGTGTTAATGGGGATGAGATTAGGGAGGAAGCAATGGGCAAGGGCACAACCTAGAAGTAGAGAGAATAATATGGACAGCAAAAGCATATTTTCAGGCAAAGCCATAAAGAGAGAGCCTATGTATGCCTCACAATCCAAAAATAATGTGCCCAAACCCAAGATGGGGGGTGAGGGGTGGGGTGGAAGGTAGTTGTCATAACTTTTGAAAATGCATTTTATTAGCAATGCATATTAAAAAGTCTAAGTCCTGGTTATACTTCTTTAGTGAAAGCATTAAATCATAATTTTCTGCTTAGAAAATAAAAACAAAGAGTCCCAGTTCCCTCTAGTAAGAGATTCTCTCTATCTCCAGTATAGTTATCTGCATTAAATTTATATTTCCTTATCCTATGCCAATGAGGAAGAATGTCAGGGACTGGCTAAATTGTCCAGGCCGAAGCCATTAGACAGTGTGTCAGAATATAACAGGAACAAAGCCATGTCTTCTGTTGTGGCATAAGGACAGACCATCTAGGATGGGATGGAAAATGTACCCAGAAGAGAACAGAGAAATGCAGGCACCTAGAAGATCCAGACAATAAATAATATAAAAACTACCTGACTGATTGAGATAGAGCCCTCAGAAGACAGGAGAAAGTCTTACACCATAGACCCTTTAAGGACACATATTTTTCTTGCTTCTTGAACCATGGCCCACATTTCCATTTTGCACTGGGCCCCATGAGTCATATAGCCAGCTTTGCCTGCAAATATGTAGGGTTTATGGGAAAAATAAAATATGATTCTTCCTTTTGGGGAAATCCTGTTTCCTTTCATTTCTTAAGCACTCTCCTGTGAGCCCACTTTCCCAGAATGCTTTCTTGAATGACAATGGAGTTTTATGCTCATTTGTTAGGACATTGAACTGTCAAGGTCAATTCTCCCTTTTTGCTCTTCTCCATTTCTAAAATACTAAGAAAGCGGTATTAATATTTTGCACTCTTATTTGCATGCCTTTGTTTTCCACACTAAAATAGCCATTTGAAATTGTGGTCTGTAGGATGTAGAAGGTACTCTTTTCCAAAACTTTTCTTTCTTCCTGCCATTATTTTGCTAAGGAATAAAAATTTACACTATTACTTGTTTTAAGTAGGGTAAAAGAATGGCATGTCTTTTCCTTCTCATATATCCATAATTATCTGCCTCTTCTGGTAAGACATATGTACCCATCTTAACAAGTAGCTTCTTGAATCCTACCTGCAGTTCTATTTTCATCCTTGTGTGTGAGAACCATAAAGTGTATGTTGGAAAGCTCTTTAAGAGAGTCTGTTAACTGGAATATGTGAGAACATTGCAGTGCCTACACCACTGCACAGCCTTGACTGCCCTCTGCCAAAACAATTGGCCATTTCTACAAGCAAAAAACAAAAACAAAAACAAAAACAAAAAAAGAAATATACAAGGTAGTCAAGTCAGTTGTTTTAGAGTATGATGAAAAAAATCACTGGCCCAGTGGGTCCTGGCCTTACCACTATAGCCATGACAAGATAATTAACTTCCCTGGGTTTAAAACCTGAGAAAATAAAGATTATAATCTCACTAAGTGGCTTGAATGTTATAGTGGGTCTTTATTTTTTCATTTGCCCAGTATCCATCCTCTGTACTTCAATTTTCCTTTAAAGAAATATAGCTCCCATAGGCACGTAAGGTGGCCTAGCGGGTTGAGTGGCTGATTCTTAGTTTGGGCTCAGGTTGTGATTTCATAGGTTGTGGGATTGAACCCCACTGAGCCCTAGGCTCCATGCTCAGCAGGGAGTGTGCTTGTCTCCAGTTCCCTATGCCCCTCCCTCTACTCCTGTGCCCTGAAATAAGTAAATGAATCTTAAAAAAAATATATATATATAGCTCCCAGAATTCCTTAGGCCGCACTTACTCAATTTTGTGCTCTACCACATGCCCCATTTGGTAGCTTTTTTCTGAAGGCACTGCCCTTGGTTTATTTGGTCTACTAGTACATATTGCCTTGCATGCCCAAAAAGACAAAAGTGCCTCGGGATTTACAATCCTCTCTCTCCAGAAAAGGCCTGTAACCAATGAGAGTGGGTACAGGACTATGGAATCCTGTTGAGATGTCTCTAGGCTCCATTTACATCTTGCATCTCCCTTACAGAATCAGGCTGAAGCTACCCCAGACATAAATTTCCTGGGATCCCACTCCTGGTTGATTTGTTCTCTTCCCTTCCCACATCCATGTAAGTTTTTCCCAGAAGCACTTAAAGCATCATTTATAAATAAATCCTCATCAGGGGATGCTTCTGGAGAATTGAAACTAAGAGAAGCACCATGTCCCCATGATTGTAAGAAGCTTTGGTGGAACTGTTGGTCAGGTGCAGTATTCCACAGATCAAGAGTGGCTTGTGACCCAGAGCACAATCAGACCCTCTCACCTGGGAATTTGCATTTTCACTGGATGACTCAGTTGAAGAAGCTGGTTCCCATGGTCATAATCTAAAGATACTAATCAATCATTCCCACTTTCCAGTCCCCCGACAACAGTGATTCTTGTCTTCCACAGCCTTCATCTTTCCAACTTTCTTCATTTCTGTGAGCTAAACTTATACTTAGAATAAACTATGTTTTTCTATTGCATTACTGAGAATTGCTTGTGAACAAATAGCCCTGACACAGAAATCAAATAAAATAACAAAGAACTGCTTTGCCAACTGTGAGTATTCCTCTGAAGTCATCTGTTATTATTGCAAAAACAGTCCCACTTAGTGCTATCTTTCTATTCACTGTATTGGTTATTTGACATTACAAAAAAAATTGTATTTGCCTTTTCTTTGCTTTTACTTGTGCATTGCAGTTTCAGTAGTTGACAGCGCAACTTTCTGAAACTACTAAAGACAGCAGTGCATACTTGGTCAGAATTTTTATTTATTGGTGTCAATATTAACATCTTCCATGAATAGAATAAGGTGATTCCAGACATCTGTGCTTTATATTTGCAAATTTATCAATTTTTGGCATAATTTTCAGGAGCATGTTGGTTGTTGCAGAAGAGATGGCAGATATAATTCCTTAGCTGTATGTCCAGGAAATCACCATTAGCTGGTTTCTAAATGTTTTCATTAATATTTCTGATACTTCCAGCCCAATTTCTGGATTTGCAAACAACTCTAATTTATAGTAGGTATCTGTAAATAAAATATTCATAATAATAATAGCTTTTGTCTTTTATAGGTGCTTTGTAATTTATTGATAATTTTAGGACATCTCGAGACATTTTTATGAGCTTAGCTGCAGTTGCGAAAATTAGAGCTTTTCAGATGAGAAAAATAGAGTTCAGAAAACTTGTCATTTTTAAATGCTTTACAATTGTTACATGACACTATGTTTTCATCTTTTCAGTCTTCTGAATTTACCATCTGTTTATTTCTGCATAATAAACAACCCCAAAACTTAATGCTTAAAACTAAACTCTAATAATATCACTCATGGTTCTGTGGGTTCGCTATACTTGTTTGGTATTTCTTACTTGGATTTTCTCATGTGAGTATAGTTAGATGGTGGTTTTAGGGTTCTGTCTTAGCTCAGACTGTTGTTTAAAAATACAGTAAACTGGGTGGTTTAAACAACAGATATTTATTACATTTCTGGAGGCTGAAACATCCAAGATTAGATAACAGATTTGGATCTTGTGAGGGCCCTCTTCTTGCTCATAAATGACCACCTTCTGGTTGGATGCTCATACGGTCTCTCCTTGCTGCAGAGAAATCTTTTCCTCTTCTTATGAGATGCTAATCCCATCTGGAGGACCTCATCCTTAATCTAATAAATTTATCCAATCTAAGCTTAATTATCTTCAAGAAATCCCATTTCCAAATAACATCACATTATAATTTAGGGCCTCAACATATGGGTTTTGGGAGGTCACGTTCAGTCTATAGCATGCTCCAAATACTAAGATCGCAAAGAAGAAAAAGCAAAAGCTTCTGACTTCTTAGACTCGAACCTGGGTATAGGCCTAGTGATACATCCACTGTATTCTGTTTGTCAGAACAGTTGCACAGTCTGCCCATATCAGAAATGTGAAGACATAGATCTCATCTCTTAATGGGAGCAGTGTCAAACACTTTGTGGCCTTTTTTACTTGGCCACGTCATCTTAAACTCTATCCCTGGGATTTAAAGTCAGTCAGTACTTTCACAAGGATATGAAAAAGCTAAACATGAATTGAAAAATTTCCCAAACTTGAAACAGAAAAAAAATAAGATAATCCATTTATTTGGAAATCATTTTTTTCCCTCATGTGGACGTTGTGTCTTTTGTCCTGACATTTCAAAATACCAGTTGATGGCTTTACTTTCTGTTTTATAAAAGGATTCCAGGGTGTGGTTTAAAAAACTACATAGCTTAAGCCTGATGTGTCAAGACTCATTTTTTGTGTGTGTCAGAAATACAGGCCAAATCAGATTTTCCTAGGATGACATCTAGTATATGAAAATTAGAGGGAATCTATTTTTTTTCCAAGTTGGGTTCTGCCTCTCAGTGTTTTGTTATTATTATCTGCACAATACAAGAAATGGATGATAGATTCCACTACCTCCATATCACAGAGCTTGGAACAGATGATTCCTGAAAAAGCCAGGAAAAGCAAGGATGTTATTTTCTTTCCTGTTGTTTGGGATTGTTCTGTTTTGTTTTGTTTCTGTGAGCATTTAGCATAATTTCCATAAGGTAAATATAGATTTAATGATGAGAATGACAAAAGAGGAAGTGTTTGTTATTAAGAGTGGAAATTACATTCTTTGTCTAGTTTCCTATATATAAATGTGACAGTTGGTGGGTTAATGAGGTGGGTTGGTTAGAATTCAGCTCTACTGCAACCAAAGTTATCTGTAACTCATTAGTATTTGTATTTGCCAAGGCAATCACCATACAATTAATACAATTAAGTGCAATGCACCAGTTAAGAGTGGGGGCTCTAGGGGTGTCTGGGTGGCTCAGTTGGTTAAGCATCTGCCTTTGGCTCAAGTCATGATCTCAGGGTCCTGGGATCAAGCCTTGCATTGAGCTCCCTGCTCAGCAAGGGGTCCTTCTGACCTCCGTCATCCCCTAATTGCATTCTCTCTCTTTCCCAAATTAATAAAATATTTTTTAAAAGATCCAGCTTTCTATGACCATATAGAATAAAATTGATCAAGAGTTCCATACTCCCTAAGTGGGATTACTTTTGAGACCAGACAAGGTTTAGTGTCTACCATAGATTCAAAATCTGAAAAAGGGATCCCTGGGTGGCGCAGCGGTTTGGCGCCTGCCTTTGGCCCAGGGTGCGATCATGGAGACCCGGGATCGAGTCCCACGTCGGGCTCCCGGTGCGTGGAACCTGCTTCTCCCTCTGCCTGTGTCTCTGCCTCTCTCTCTCTCTCTCTGTGTGTGACTATCATAAATAAAGAAAAATTTTTAAAAATATATTTTAAAAAATCTGAAAAAGAGTTACTGATCCCTCCTTATCAACTAGCCACTTTTGTTTGGCTTTAATTCCCTCCTGATTTTTCTTCTGTTGAAAAATGTCAACATGAATAGCACATTTAATCAGCTTATCTCCCTTTCAATTTTAATTCCAAGTCAGGGGCATGATAGATGAAGTGAACCCCATATCCAATGAGCTAGTGGTGATTTTGATTTGTCTACTGGCTGCCCAAGGGAAGGCAACAAATGTTGGAGAAGACTAAAGTTATTTTAATCAAGCACAACTTTTATGTTATTTTAGGTAAACAACAGTAAACATTAAAAGGTTTGAGGTAAGTAAAGACTGGCTACTTCCTTACTCCTTACTAACTAGCATGCTCCACAACTTTGCCATCTGACTATAAAAAATGATGTCTCACACCACAATCCATCAGGATATAGACATGCACATAGACAGGCACACAACAGATAATATAAACTGTCCCCTGAGCTTGGTAATATACCAATGCTGTTGCATTTATATGCTCCCATGTAACATTAAAGATTTAATTGTGTTAGACACAGCAAGTTTCCAAAGATGGGATTTGGTGCCTTAGAGTCAACATCAAAAATCAGAAAGACTCTTAAACAAATGGTTTGGTGCATCTGGGTGGCTCAGCTAGTTGGGTGTCTGACTCCTGATTGATTTTAGTTCAGGTTGTTGTCTTGGGGTTGTGAGATTGAGCCTCACATCAGGCTCTACTGTCAGTGAGAAATCAGACAGGGATTCTCTCTCTCTTTCTCTCTCTGTCTCTGTCTCTCTCTTTCTGTGTCTCTCTCTCTTTCAAATGGATAGACAGATCTTTAAGAAAAATAAAACAAAAAACACAAATGGCTGACCAGGGTGGGGACTAGAATGAGACAAGCAAGGCAAGTTTAGGATATCACTTACTCTCAACCACTCACCATGTACTTGCATGACCCTCAAAATGAGCATCTCCTTAATTTTTTGCAGCCTAGCTTGCCTTACTCTAATCCAGTCTGGACATGGAGTCATTTAAAAACCAAGCCAAAAAGAGCCATCTTTATCAGACTGGTCAACAACTACCATTTTTCACTATTAAAATCCCTTACATTTGGTGTGTTGATTAGTAGAACATTGGTTACTGATTAAGTACAGACATCAGAAGCAATAAAACAACTGCCCCTGGAGTGTGGTCTTTTTTTTTTTTTTAATATGATTCCAGTTAACTACACTTAAGCTATGAATTCTTGTGTAGCAACTGGCCAGAAAGTTAAATCTTAAACTAACTAGTATATGTATTGTGTTACATTGTCTATGCTGAAATATTTTAAAATAAAGGTGTTATAATTAGCGTGATTATCCCAGGAGGTTGTCAGTTGTATATTGGTCTCAAAGAGATCTCTGGGGTGGGGGTGGGGGAGTAGAGATGATGTATACAGTTTACTCTCCATCCTCTTACTTATAAAGTACTCTCTAAGCCTTCTGCCTCACACCTGGGTCTATATTGCTGA
The DNA here is from genome assembly GCF_048418805.1 of Vulpes vulpes. Lineage (NCBI taxonomy): Eukaryota > Metazoa > Chordata > Mammalia > Carnivora > Canidae > Vulpes > Vulpes vulpes. Next base: position 67,124,539 of record NC_132787.1, read on the forward strand.
GGTGTAACTGATAATGTATTATTTATTTAGTATTTGAACTCCAAAATTTCCGGGCATATACCTTCCCCTATTTTTCCCTCCCTTTCTTCTATTTCTTCTCTGAAACCATAGGGGTTTAAGAAAACATTTCCCACTACAAAATGCGGACAATTTGCCCAAGATTTTATAAACTTCCATTCACTCAGGTGTGTGTCTATCAGACCCCTCTCTTGCCCTTAATTCTAACCTTTCTCCCAAGGAAGTGAATATACACAAAGACCCACTAATTTGTCAAGTAGTCTGGCTATATCATTTGCAAACACTTTCCTCCGAAGGCAGTAAATTGGATGCTGGGAGGATCTGGCCTGTGTGTCATCTGTATTTATTTTTATTTCCCTACATATTTATTCAAAGAGAAAACTATTTACCTTTGCATTGCCATGGTTCCTATTGCCATGGCAGCTAAGATCTTGTATTGCAAAGATGAGACAGAGAGACGGAGACAGAGAGATAAAGAAAAGAGAGTGAGATTGTTTATTAGCAACAAGATTGCAGAGAAATGTTCACAGGCCTCTGGAGCAATACTTCAGATAACCAGGGGTTTTGGCAGGTGGAGCTTACCTGCTGAGGGTGCTTGATTGACTGGGTCTCTAGCTCATCTTGATGAAAAACAAGGAGATAAGATAAAATGTTGGAAAAGTAATTAGTGTTCAATAGGGTCAGCTTTCATCTTTCTTGGCTGGTGCCCTTTAAAAAAATGATGGTTCTTTATGTGCTTAATTAAAATTTGGAATGGCTATTCACCTCCATAAATCATTTCTGCTGCCCAGGGAAGCAGTGGGGACAGTGGCAGTGAGGGGTAACTAGGGCTACACTGAATTCCCTGGGGCTGAAAACTGAATGCTATTTATTGGAGCACTGGAAGGACATTTTCTATGCTGAGAGCCTTATTTCACTCTGTAGTCGTTGAGAGCTGAGAGATTTCCAGCTGATGCTTTAACTGGCTGATTTTCTTTCAGAGGCGAGCTGAGAGAGAAGTGCATACAGAACAGCAGAGATTGAATGGCTTGAATCATCACCTAGGTGATCAGTTATAATGCCAGATTGTCTCTAAGGGACTTAGAGATGAAGCTTTCTTTTAAATTTTCCAATTAAGTTTCCCAGTGTGTCCTTAAAAGCAGAGGTATGGTTAAGTCCAGTACCCCATTTCCCAGGGTAAGTTACTGAGGCCCAGATGGAATGGGATGTTTCAGAATTACACAGCAAATGAATGATGGAAATGAAAAGACAAAATAATGTCCTGAATTTTGGACTGAATTGAGGATCAGAGTCAACAAACCAAGCTTTTATTCCCTTAGCAACTCTGGCTCCAGTACAAGAATTTAACAAAAACATATCGGCTCCCATAATCCTTCACTTTGTTCTGTTGGAGCATCTCTGAATGGGGACATCGCCCTCGGTCTGGTCAGTACCACACTGGGTTGAACACTGGCTTCTCTTCGGAATTCTCTAGTATAATAACCTTTATTTTCTCTCACAGAGGTGGGTGGAATATTAAGGTGCACATTAGTGCCTCTTCCTGCAACCACCCAAATGTCACCACTCACCTGCCTGAGTTCTTTGTCATCTTTCCTTTTCTCTCCACTTCAGTTTTTCTTTGATTTATCCCCCGAAGCTTTCTCCTAGGCTATTTGGCAGCATTCCCTTTCTCATCAAAAGCTGGTGGGTCTTTCTTGAGTGAGCTCTCAGAGCTGACCTCCTTTTTGAGACATCTATTTACATGCATGAGGCCACTGATGACATCAGTAGTGTTGCAGTATTGAGTCACATTTTGGGTTTTACCTAGAAGAGGTTCAGAATATAAATGTTTTCATGAGAAGTATGGGCCAATTTCTGATTCAGGAGGAGAAATATTGCAGAAGAAAAAATTTAGGAACATAAATTGGCTCCTTGGTTTCCTCAGGCATTTTCACTCACTTATTTAATATGAAATGCATTAAGCAACATATGAAAAACAGTTTCGGTGCTAAGCAAAAATCACTACAGTCCCTCTCTTCCAGGAGCTTATAATCTGGCTAAAATGGAAAGCAGTATCAGGCAAATATAATATGAATCAAATAAATAATATAGACAAGGTTCCACACAGAAGCTCAAAAGCACACAGAATGGAGAGTTGGAAAAGACTTTGCCATCAGCTGCAGGTAAATTAAAATAGAACTGATTCACAACCATTTATATACATTTAAAATACATGGACAAAATAACACTACTTTTCAAGGACATATGGGTTTATTCACCGACAACAAACACATTAGTGTGGGAGCCTTTGTGTAGGGAGAAAAGGGAATGGGGATGAGGTGTAAGTAGAAAACAAAATAAGAGGAAGACTGCTCAAATCAGTGATTATAATGTACTATGAAATGCAAATAACTCAATTTCCTGCTTCATTTCCAGTTTCAATAGGAATAAGAAAAGGAAGACAGAAAAAAAAAATAAAACCAGCAAATATCCCAAACAAAAGCAAAGTGTACTCTGTATAAATCTGATCTGTAGGACTGAATAGAGGCTTATGATAGCCTTCAAATGCCAGTAGTCTTAGGCTGTTCTGGAACAATAATGTCCATATAAAGGAACTCATCCTTTCACTGGATGGAGTTGATTGTATGTGGAGTATCTATTTGGTCCTGGTAATGAATTTAAAGGGGACATTGACAATATTGACTATGATCTGAAGGTGACTAATATCCTCAAAGGAGATGTGGGAGAGACCATTAAAGGAACAAGAAATGTTTGTCCTAACACAAGGAAAGGAGGCTGCCTCCTCAAGTTTTCTGCCATGTTTGTCCTCAGAGACCCCAGTGGTGTCATGTTTACCAAGGTAATCATAACTTTCCTAAAGAAGTAGTCTGGAGGGTGAAGCACAGATCTGCCTTCATTAGGCAAGGAAATGTTGGAAAGCATCTCCCTCCTGGCTTACTGATGTCTTACATACCAGAAGGAGATAGGTATTGAAAGCAAATCCCTCTGGTTGAGAAAATACAGGAGTAATTCATAGAGAGGAAAAACTAGACTATTTTCAGAGTGCTTCCTGAAGGTAACTTTTGATTTAAAGAAAGAAAACCTTCTACAGAAACAACCTCAGACCCAATGGTATGTGTTTGCCTATGTATGTGTGTGTGCGTGTACATATTTATTATAAGGAATTGGCACTCAATTATGAGGACTGATTAGTCCCAACATCTGCTTTTGGAAAGTGAGACACCCAGGAAAGCTGATGATACAACTCCAGTTCAAAGCCTGAGAGCCAAGAGAGCTAATCTAGTAAAATGCTAGTGAGCTTGACACTATACCTTGTTGAGAAGAAACCCTGTCCTATTCTGTGAAGCCACTTATTCAACTTGCAAGCTTTTTAAAAAATTAAACACCTTGAGTTGGAAGAATCAGTTTGCTGCATTAGATTTCATGTGTTAATAAATTTCAAATTAAATGCCAGCTCTAGGCCAGAAGCAAAAGGCTGCGAATGAAAGAGGCAGTGCCAATTCTTCCTTCCAATCAATTTGGGAAAGGTGCTTTTCTCCACTTGGCTGGATTCCTTGGTTTTTTGATTCCAGCCTACACACACACACACACACACACACACACACACACATTTATTTTTTTCTAACTGTGCCTATATTTCTGCCCCTGCACGTGTTTTGCCCAAAGTGACTTCTTAAAAAGCATTTTAATGGCAAATGCTGGTGTGTGTAGCTGGTTAATGGCAGAGGAATAGAATGAAACTACAAATTATAGACTTTGACAATGTTAAAGGGAACTTACCTTCTATCTCCACCTCTCCATATATCCAAATTCTACCAATTCCTTATGACATCCTCTTAGGATCTCTTTTGTCCTCCAGTAGATTCCTAAGGTAGTAAGTAGATTAACGGACTATTTAACCATATACTCTGCCAAATGCCTCCAGGATGTGAATCTCATTTCCCCCAACAGAACTGTAAGTCTCCAAAGGCAGAAATTTTGACTTCTATTTTTTCTGCCTTTCCTTGTACTACACTTAAAAACAGTACACAGTAGAACTGTAAACACTTAGTAATAGAATTCTGGGAATAGTGGGAGGTAAAGGGGAAGATTTTGACCTAAATTCTAGCTTCAGACTACATAAAATCTAACAATGGGTTAAAGATAAAAAACATACACAACTTTAAGGAACATTCCCTCAGGCAGATACATGCAATCACATTGTCTATATCTAGTTATAGAATGGAGAATGCTGAATTGTCTGACTTCTTGAAAGATGGTGATTTTCTCTAATCTCTTTTCATTTATATAGCACTAGTACCTTTTCAGACTTTCAAAGCACTTCATCAACATTATGGGTCAGGAAACAATGAAAAGCTTTAAAACTCATGAAAGAACTTTTCTGCTGGGATAGAAGTTAATATGAACTGTGACTTTTGCTCATTAAGCATGCTTACTTTTTTTCTAATTTGCTACTCTCATTTGTCCATTCATGTATTCAATGCATTATTTTGCACCTGACTGCATACAATATGCCAGGCCCTGTGCTAGGCACTGAGAATACTCCAGTAAGACAGACAGACAAAGACCCTATGTTCATGGAGCTTACTGCATCTGAAAGTTGAATGATAAATAGGAAATATGTATATTAAAAAGTGAGCATTCCTCTCCATCCCTTACTCCCACCAAGGAAAGTAATGCTCTCTTTGTTGTACTTTTGTTCTGAGGCTCTTTCCAAAACCATGGAACCAAACAGTTCTGTACTTCCAGAAGCTTGCAAAGACATTTATTTCTTGGTACTAACAATGTCTCTCTATTATTTTACATCTAAACAAGAATTCTGAAAGAAATTCCTAAAAAGCCAGTCCTTTGACCCTATCAAGACCTACAGTTTCCAGATTATTTAAATTCTTTACCTGGATTTACTTTCTCCTATCCTCAGCTAGACCTCATGGTTTATTTTATTATTTTCTCTCCTTTTCACTTAAAACTCTTTGTCACCTATCCTGCAACCAAACCTTGGGTTAATATAATCAGTTTCTCTACACCTGTTCCCAAACTACTGAGGAAAATCATATAATCATACAGATTAGAGACACTACACATTCATCCTCTCCCAAAAATCTATCCATCTTTCATCTATTTATCTATCATCTATCTATCGTCATCATCTATCCTTCATCTACTCATTGCGTTATATCCCTTTCTCTGATTTCTACTCTTCCCTTTTTCTTTTTTTTCCCTTGAAGTCACATTTTGAGACAGATTGTCCACATTTACTGGAAACAAATAAGTAACTGGAAATAGTTACTCATCTATCTTCCATTTGAGCTCCAAATCTCTATAATCTATTTTCAGCTTCTATCACCTCATGCAACTGCTTCTCCAAAGGTCACTCATGACCACATTATTCCAAAACCAATCTGTCATCATCATTCTTGATACTGCTAAAACATCCAAATACTTCCCCCCCAAAAAATCTGGCTTATTTGTGATCACTCATCTATTCCTCCCTCCAACTTTCACTGCTCCATCTCAGTTTCTCCTTAGGGGTCTTCTTCCTGTTTTTCCTTTTATTATCTTTTGAACATGAGTGTTCCCCCAGTTTCCTCTTCAATCCATTGTTCTCTCTCTCTTTCTCAGATATATATATATATATATTTCATATATATTACATATATATATATGTAATATCCAAAGGTCCAATTACTCCTTAGATTCTGATGTTCCCAAAGCTTATCTTCAGGTGAAAACTCTTTCTAGAGCTTCAGTACCATCTGCCTGCTGGGCATCCCTACTGAGATATGCTGTAGGCATCTCAAGCTCTGAACATCCAAAAATGAATCTACTCTTTCTTCCTACAGATATGCTCTCCACAAATCTTCCGGGTGCACAGTTGGTAGTTAAAAACAGGGTTTTTTTTAAAGACTGTTTATTTATTCATGAGAGACACACACACAGAGAGAGAGGCAGAGACATAGGCATAGAGAGAAGCAGGCTCCATGCAGGGAGCCCAACGTGGGACTCGATCCTGGGTCTCCAGGATCATGCCCTGAGCTGAAGGCAGACACTCAACCACTGAGCCACCCAGGCATCCTTATAAACAAGTTTTGAATGAGTAGAGAGGACATTGAACTTGGAATCACCGAGTAACTTATCCAATGTAATAGCTCCTGATTCTATATAGATCTTTCAACAGAGATCTTAATTTTAAGAACTTAGAAAAATCCACAGTCCTTCACTATCTGCTTCTTTAAAAGCTTCTCCAACAGTTTTGTTGAGAATACTGTTGCTGAGATAAGCTTTATTATATGGAGTCCCTCGGCTGGATTCCAAGAGTATGGTGGTTTCTCTGAGTAGACACAGTAAGTCAGGAGTACAGCAGGCAATACCGCTGCTTTGAATTCCTGTGTCAGGCAGTGTGTGATAGCTTATCCTCACAGCCCACTAGCACTCAGAGCCTTGCTCTTGCAACTCACAGGTGAGATTTATTTGGATGTCTTTAGCAAGTGATGGAAGGATCCAATCCTTGGATGTACCCTATTAATTTGTTTAGCCTGTCAGCATTATTCTGATTGTTTAGTGCCATCATCGCAGGCTACAAGATGGAAAATAGGTGAAGCAGCTAATAAGTTAAGAAAACTCTGATTAAGTTTCGAGAGGACTCAATGAGCATTGTACAGGTTAATTGAATTTTTATAGATTAATTCCCCTTTCTGGATTCTAAAAGGTTGCTCTGTTTCAGAGCCCACTGCCAGACCAGTGATGGGAGAAATTAGAAATCCCAAACTAAATAAATGCCCCTGCTTTTCATCTTGGAGATCATAATGCACAAAGCAGCAAATATGAGATAAATAAGGAAGAAGTAATAACTGAATTCTAAAGTTACATAGCAATAGTAATATAAGGAACACTTATGATGTAATAATGAATAATCAAGCAAACTGAGGAATTGTTGGCTTTAAAGCTTGAAGAAGATTTTCCTAGAGCTGAAACAAAACTCCTGATGATTTATGTTTCCTCATCCAAAAATAATGCATTCTAGGGAAACCCTAGGGACCTAAGTCATATTGGAGTTGAGCTGAGGCTACCCTACACTAACAGTTTTCCATAAATTAAGAAGCAGATATGGGGAAAATACGTATTTTTTCCAATTGACTTTTTTTTTAGAGAAGGTTTAAGCTTATGGAAAACTTAATCACAAATTAAGGAGAGTTATTATAGGCTTTCTCATCCCCTACCCCTCCAGACACACACACACACACACACACACACACACACACACCACATAGCTTCTACTACTATCAGTACCTTATATTAGTGATATATTTATTACAACTGATGAGCCAGTATTAATACAGTATTATGAACTAAAGATCACAGTTTATATTAAGAATCACTCTATACAACAATGTTGTATAGTCTAGAGGTTTTGACAAATGGGAAACAGCATGTATCTACTACTGAAGTATCATACAGAATAGTTACACCATGCTAGTATTCCTCTGTGTTCCACTTGTTCACTCCTTCCTCACTCTTCCTAACCTCTGGAAACCACTGATCTTTTTACTGTATTCATAGTTTTTCCTTGTCCAGAATGCCACAGAGTTGCAGTTTTACAGTATGTAGCCTTTGAAGATTGGCTTCTTTCACTTAAAGTTTCTCCAAGGATTTTCAGAGCTTGATAGCACATTTCTTTTTATTGCTGAATAATATTCCGTTGCATGGATGTAAAAACATGTGAATCCTTATAGCTTTTTAAAAACTCCAGTGTAATTGACATACAATGTTATATTAGTTTCAGGTGTACAATATGGTGATTCAGCAATCCTATACATTATTCAGTGCCTGTCACAATAGGTGTTCTTTAATCTTCACCTCTTTCACCCATTTCCCCACCCACTTCCCCTCTGGCAATCATCAGTGTGTTCTCTCTATTTAAGAGTCTGGGGTTTTTTATGTTTGTCTCCTTTTTTTCCTTTGTTTTGTTTCTTAAATTCAATGTATGAGTGAAATCAGATGGTATTTGTCTCTCTCTGACTGACTAAAAAATATATATTTTTAATAATAGATCATAGACCTCTCCAGCAGCTAGGAAATCTTATCCCTTTTTCCTTTCTCCAATGAGAAAGGATGGTATAGAATTCATTTACTGTGACAAGGCTGGTTTGTGAATGGCAATCACATCAACGTATGATAGGAAGAATTTTTTTTGTATTGTCTACTTCAGATGACATACCATCAAAAACTCCTTTCAACCAATCACACCAAACCTGAATATTTTCCCTCTTAAATTTATTAAATTTCATTAGATCCATAACTTCTTTTAAATTCTACCTGCAATGAGGTTAGGCCCTCATCATTTCACAACAAACTATTATCATAATCTCCTTCCTATATTCTCTGCCTTCAGCCATGACTTCCACCAGTCTATGTTCTTTGTTGTTTCCAGAGAGATTTTTCTGACATAGAAATCTTACCATGTCACTCTTCTGCTAAAATGATTTGATGACTCCTCAGTCTGGCATGAAGTGTAGATCCCTCATCATCTGATTCTTCTTGCCTCTCAGATTTATCTTTGGCTCCTCCCTACCTCACACTTTACTCTTTGGCAACACTACTTCTTGTGCAATATTTTTCCTGACTTCTGCAACTATTTTACTCTTCCTTCTTCCTAAAATGTCGTTGTGTGTCCCCTAATCGGCTTCCCTTGACTTTAATCTTAGCTGAAATATTACATATTATAATATACCTTCCCTGAAATTACTTTTATCTTTTCCTCTTCTGTCTCAACTGTGTTGAATCCCCTGTTCTGAATTGTAGTAAATGTTGTACATGTCTCTAATTCTATACCTGCCTTGTTGTGGCTTATAGGATTATCTATTTCCATATCTGTCTTCTACACTAGATTTCTTAAAATGCCTTCTTCATAAAGCCAGAGACTTATTTATCATAAAGTCTACCACTCCTGGCAGATATTGGTACATAGTACAGATTCTAGATGCTATTTAGATTAATGAAAGAGTACATGTTCAAGACTGAGTTGACTCCTGATGGGTCACTGAGTAGAGCTCTCCAGCTTGAAGTCTTTATCCCTCTCAGTGAGAACACCAATATGGAAGATGATTATAGTTGGCCCAAGCCACAGCCTAAGGTAGGAGAGCCTTGAATGGACTACAGGAGCCATGTAGAGGACCAAATGTTTTTGTTTTCCCTGCTAATGTCTTTGAATACCATTGCGATATCTAGAGATTATTTATCTCTCTGCTCATATCTTGGCATAAGGAACATTTTCCCATGGTTCATTCTCATCTCCCCAATTCTCCCTTTGGAATAGTCAATGTAATGTCTGTGAAGCTGTTCCAACAGGGGACAACTCGAGTCTTCCTTCAGTTGGCTCCCTTGGGAGTTAGAGAAGTGAGATCTGGACTTTTTCATTAAATAAGAAGCTTTTTCATGAACAGAGAATTTGTTTGAAAAGACCTAATGAGATCAAATCCTAACTCACATTGGAGAGAGTTATCATGACAATACCTACCTTTCACATTTTTCTTTCCTCTGTGCTCTCCATCTCTGGCTCAGATTGCTCCTATTCATTTTTTCATGGGCAGTGCTGGCCGACATTCTGAGAGAGGCTTTCTCTGAGAGAGGCTGTTTACTCTTCTCAGTGTTTAAGGTCAAACCAGACTGTCTCTGTTCACTCACAAAACAAAATATCAGACTCCTCTTTCCCCTGTCACTTGACTGAAGAGTATCTGCAAGGAATGTGGAAAAGGCAAAGGACAGCTTTGTCTATCTCATTCCTTTAGTTCCTACTTCGGGAAGTTTGGGCCAACTTTCTCTTGTTAGGAAATATTAACTGCGTTCTCAGTGAAGACGGAGGTATGTTGATGGGAAGGCTGTCTAAAAAGTCTTCTAACAACTGTGACTGTGTAATTCCTTAGGCAGGAGACTTTTTTTTATTTTGTTTTGTTCTTTTGAGATAGCACCCTTTCAAGTCCTATGCAAATTAGATTCACATTTTTTATTGCTAAGAAGGGAATTAATATTAATTGTCTATTCAGCACCAAGCATAAAGCTAAGTGATTTGCCTAAATAGCTATCATTTCAATTTTCAAAACAACCATAATAATAATTTTGCCAGCATTTATTGAGCTCAATTATGTGTCAGGCCCTCTGTTAACAGGTTTACTTGAGCTACTTAATTTCACCCTCACAACCACATATAATACAGGTACTTTTAAATTATCCTTGTTTTGCAGATAGGAATAAAACATAAAGAAAAGTTAATCAACTTGTCCAGAAAACATAATTAGTAAAGCAGTTCTGAGAATTCACTCTAAGAACAAATGAATCTGTTCCTAACCTCTTAGAAACTATGCCATACTGCCTTTTGGCCATGTAAGATAATAATTATTATTGTTGTTATTCTCATTTTATAGCCCATGAAGCAGTGACAATAGAGGGCAAGTTAGTTTGGAAAAATCAACCTTGTCTCATCCTCAACTCAAGCTCTTTGACCCACCATGATGTAATAGAGTTTAGAAGTCCTAATTCAGGATTGGGTCTTGCGGTATAAGACTTTGCAGACAAGATGTAGGGTAGGAAACCACCATAGTATTGTCACATGGATGCCTTAGGACAATCCCTAAGCTTCCCCACTCCTCAGGCCACTTCATTCATTCACAATAGATGTTAGTCCAGAGAAGGGACACAGAAATTGACACAGCAATCCCAGAACAGTATCTGGATCCACTAAATTTGACTGAACCACAAAAAAATAAAGTGAATTTCGATGTAATTTTTACTTGATATTTTCACTTATTTTAAGGAAGTAAATTTCCAAGGCTTTGCCAAGGTGAGATAGACTACTCCTTTCAGGAGAAGTCATCTGTAATACAAATAGACTATTCAGGTGGCTGAATATGCCTTGATTGAGGACTCATAAACCAAAGGATTAAGCACATCCTATAGAGAAAGGGAGAAGATCTTCCCTCCCAATGGTTCTTTTTCAACAGGTATCACTCTTGTAAGAGCTCAAAAAAAATATCTGTTTTAAGAAGTCAAATATCTGTTGTTGTTATAAATATCAAAGATTGAATAAAACCAAATTAGAGGGGATCCCTGGGTGGCGCAGCGGTTTAGCACCTGCCTTTGGCCCAGGGCGCAATCCTGGAGACCCGGGATCTAGTACCACATCGGGCTCCCGGTGCATGGAGCCTGCTTCTCCCTCTGCCTGTGTCTCTCCCTCTCTCTCTCTCTCTGTGACTATCATACATAAATAAAAAAATTTTAAAAATTAAAAAAAAAAAACAAATTAGGAACAAACTTTGAGTTAACCAGAGTCAGAAGTTGTCAGAGATTTAGGCCACAGGGAAGATTATGTAAACAAGACAGATACAGATTCTTTTAAAGTGGCACCAGAGCTCATAAATGGTCCAGGCAATGAGGAGTTCAGGAATAAGTTCCTTACTGATGGGTTTTGTTGAATAATATCCAGTGGTATATCCATATATATGAAATATGGAGTAAAACACTCAATGAAATCTTCAGCTTTACAGAGAAGTCCAAAACGTCTTGAGTATGACAAACCTTTTGGACAAGGAAAGACTGTAGCTGGGTTTTATACTAACTCTGGGAAAACAGAGCACACTGGTAACCAAGGAGTCTCCATGTGGGCAAGCACAAAACAGTACACTTCAGATTGTTAGAGAATTAAGGAAAGAAAATATGAAGTCATTTTTTAAAGATTTTATTTATTTATTCATGAGAGACACAGAGAGAGGCAGAGACATAGGCAGTGGGAGAAGTAGGCTCCATGCAGGGAGCCCGATGTGGGACTCGATCCCAGGACCCCAGGATCAGGCCCTGGGCTAAAGACAGACACTCAACTGCTGAGCCACCCAGGAGTCCCTGAAGTCATTTTTATGTCACAATAAAAATATATCTAAACATGTATTTATGTATATATGTAAATTCAGGAGCATTGCTGTGTATTTGACTATAACAGTTTCTGTAACTCTACCTTAATTGGCCTGTGCATATTCTCTGTCCTGTGTTTTATTATATTCTTTCTTCTTTTTGTTTCATCAGTCTTATTACTGTAGGTACATACTCTTAAATATTTAATTTATATTATTAGTATTGTTCTGTTACAATTCTAGTATTTCAACATGACAGTTTTTCTGAGACCTATCCATGTTACTACCCATATATCCGTCTATCTATATAAACCAGTCAATAGCTAGATAAAAATGTAGAACATTCTTTTAGTTTATGCATAACTCTTCACACTTTCCAGATAACATATTTTTGATGGATGTGTAGGCTATTTCAAGGTTTTGGCTATTATAAACAATACTTTGATGAAATTCTTGCCCACTCATTTACATTTCTGTGTATCTGTGTAAGAAACTATCTAGGTTCCATATTCAAATATTGTATAGGTACATATTTAATTTTATTAAATATTTTCAAATCATTTCAGAATAGCTCTACTTGTTTACAATTCCTGTTTTCACATTCTTACCAGGACATGATTTTATCAGACTTTAATTTTTGCCAGTCAGATGGGTATAAGGTATTGTATCATTGTTGGTTTAATTTGCATTTCACTGATAACTAATGAAATTGGTCATCTCTTTACATGCACATTAGCGACTCTTGGTTTTGGTTTTTTGGATTGCCTATTTATGTTTTGCCTAGTTTTCTGCTAAGATTATTATCTTTCTTTTGCTTATGTACTTATCCTTTATTTGTTATATATTAATTAATATTAATCCTTTATTAATGATATATATGAATACTTATTCTCTTACAGTATAGCTGTTTGCAATCTTATTTTATTTTTTTTCCAAGCCAAACTGTATCCAGCTTTATTAAAGATTCTTTTCACGAACAATCATGGTATTTCAGGCAAGACATGGGCAGACAATCATTAACAGGATACAACAATTTTCAAACTCCCTTCTTCAATATACTACCAAAATCAGAAAGCCACTATAAAACCCAGTGAAGTCTTCATGTGATGCTCTGAACAGAGGAAGTTTAGAATGAAGGTTGACAGTTCATATTTAGCATGCTCTTTAACAACTTTTTACAACCTGACCCTGACTTACAGGAAATGAAATGAAAATGACAGAATTATCAATCTGAAAACCCACAAGCTAACAAAAAGGAACTCTTTTGAGGGACACCATTTCAGTGGTGACAGTGTAAAGTCTAGATTGTCTGACATACTGGGAACCATTTCTTGGGGTCAGGTTCCAGCAGGTCTCTGGGTTTAAGCATGTCAAATCTATGTTGAAGGCAGAGAGGGAAAAGGGGACAAAAAAAAAAAAAAAAAAGAATCTTAGTCTTTCCACACCACCAGGGTGTTTGTGCTGAGGTGGCTCACGTGTGTCAACATCAAAGAATCCATCCTCCTGGGAGCCAAGAGGAAGTCTTTCAAAACTAGAAGGGAAAGGTTTTTCCCCTTGTATCAATCTAGCTTCAGAGATATTCTATTAGTGACATATGCCCTTCCCCCAGAACAACAATGAAGAGTTCTGTGTACTAACATAACTTTTAAAAAAGTAGAACAAAATTCTGCATTTTTATAAAACTTGATAAAAATAGAATTTCAAACCGTACAGTCACCAGAAGTACACAGTTATCAAAAGTGCACACACACTTGGCATCTCCAGCATCTTAAGCTTTCTGTGCCTGGTCTGTTGGCATCTCCATTTTCTAAGGGTTTTTCCATCCTTGCCAGTATCAGCTCCGTTTTTCCCTTTGAGTACCTTCTCTTCCTTCTTTGCAGAAACCTTTTTAGCCTTGGGCGCTGGCTTTGAAGTAGCAGTTTTAACAGATCTTCTCTGTGGCTCATCCTTCACCTTGGCTTTGTTTCCTTTAGCATCGCCTTCAGCCTTTCTCTTGGGAATGGTGGTAACAGAGGCAGGACGTAAGCGCTGAACGTGGGGATGCAGTGGAGCACAGGCTTTGGTCCGTCCGGGGGTCGGTCGTTCTCCCCTTTTCTTCCTGCAATCTAATTTTGACATAGTCAAATACATTAAATGTTGTGGTTTTTGTGGTTTTTGCTTTTGGTGTCTTATTTAAGAAAATTATTTTTCTAGTTCTATATGTTTTCAAATGGTTTTCTAGTTTTTCTCTTAATGTTTCCATCTTTAATCTGTGATGGAAATTATTATGATAATTATTATAATAATAGGAAAATATAATAATTATTAAGAAAATTATTTTTGTTTACTGTTTGGAATATAATCCGAGTTTTACTTTTCTTCATATTAAAAACAACATCTCCACACCATTTGTCAAGCAATGTCCTCCCTACTGCTTCAGATTGTCCCCAATTATCAATTGGGATCTTTGTATATATAGATGTATTTCTGAACTTTCCAGACTGCTCTCTTGGTCTGTTTGTTTGTTTGTTTGTTTGTTTGTTTTCTGATTCATTTTTACCTTATTTTAATTGCCTGGACTTTGTGTACTGTGTTGTAGTATATCATGGCATTTATTCTTTTTGATAAGTTTTTTTTTAACTTTTACTTTTCCCATGTGCATTTTATAATCAGATTGTCTAATTTCACCTCCTTATCTCCTCAGATTTCATCTAGAATTGCATTATACTTTTGGATTAACTTAGGGAAAATTGACGTCTTTACAATTTGAAATCCTCATTTCTACAGATTTGGTATATTTCTCTATTATTTCAGCTTTTTAAATATTTTTAATAACATTTTATACTTTATTCACAAAATGTGCACATTTTTGTTGGTTGATTCCTATATGTTCTAAAGTGATTGTTGTACATGCTATCTTCTTTCTCAGTTATATTTTCAAATCAGTAACTTCCAGTATAAAAAATATTATTGATTTGTATGTGTTGGTCTTTTATCTAATGTATCTAATAGTCTGTTGGCTTTGGGGGGGTTTCTATGTCAAGGTTCATAATAGATATAGGTAAATCACAACAATTTTGTCTGTTTTGAATACTACTTGTTACTTTTTGAGGATCCTACTGAATTCGTCAGAACACCCACCATTATGCTAACAAACAATGGTGATAAAATGAGTGTCTTTTTCTAGCCTTAAGGAAATGTCTCTAAGATACCTTAATGTTTGCTATAGGCTTTGTAAATACCCTTTATGGGTTAGAAAGTTCACTTTTAAGTTTTTTCAAGAGCTTTTATTTTTAAATCACAAATAAGCACTGAATATTATAGCATATGATTTTTCTACATGTATTTAAACTACCCTTGCATTTCTGCCATAAATTCTAGTCATAATGTAACAAGATTATTCATAGGCTACTAAGGAAATATTTTCCTTGCCCATGCAGTTAGTGGGTCTTGCTTTCCATGTAGGAAATAAGGGATGAGAAGAATACTTTTTAAAAAAAAAACATGGATAGGGATCCCTGGGTGGCGCAGCGGTTTGGCGCCTGCCTTTGGCCCAGGGCGCGATCCTGGAGACCCGGGATCAAATCCCACATCGGGCTCCCGGTGCATGGAGCCTGCTTCTCCCTCTGCCTGTGTCTCTGCCTCTCTCTCTCTCTCTCTGTGACTATCATAAATAAATAAAAAAAATTTAAAAAAACAAACAAACAAACATGGATAATGTAATGAATTTTATAAGAGAAATACTTTTCTTTTGCTCTGACGAGATAAATCAATACAGAAAGTGAGAAATTAAGATAGTCAAAGCCAGCATAGCTTGGTTTCAAAGAGAGCTTGAAGGAGATTAGAGAAAAGGGAAGAGAGACTGGGTGCAGCTATATTGTGATGTGTGAGACTTTGAGGAAGTTTTTTTGGAAGTGTTTTTTAAAGATTTATTTGAGAGAGAGAGAGAGAGAGAGAAACAGACTCCCTAATTTAGCATGGAGCCTAACATTGGACTTGATCTCACAACCTTGAGATCATGACCTGAGTTGAAATCAAAAGTCTGATACTCAACTGAGCCACCCAGGCACCCCAAGAAAGCATTTTAAGGAAGATTAGCTGAATATTACAAATGTCTTTTCTGAATAACTGTAAAATCTTAATCATCATTTCCTCCTGGTTCTTAGAGTTGTGTGTTTCTTTACAGTGACCATCTGTGCTACGACTGGGCCACAAGGTGGCTCAGGTTTAGGTGGTTTCTACCTCCGCTTAGAAATTCTCCATCTTCATACTTGTGAAATTTGGAGAATAAAGCAGGCAGAAAAATTATTACTTGCATCTGTGGGTTAACTGAAAAAGCACTGCAGCAGGGAGCTCTTGTCATCAACTACTTATGTATGACTTAGTTCAAATTATTTAATTAAGATGGTAAAATGAAGTGATTAGTTTAAATAATTTCTAAAGACTGGTTTGGTGCTGATGTTCTATAATCATCTCTCAGTCATAGTCAGAAGGTGAAATAGTGACACAAGATGCAGTCTCATTGTACTCTAGAGTAATTAAGACATCAGCAACTGCCTTCCACATTCCTAAAGTCCAATTTAGTCCATTTTTTTTTCTCCCATCTTTAGGACTGAAGTACCCTCATGATGTTCTACAGCTGCTGCAGCAGACCCTCACATTTGCCCTCATCAACTCCTGCTATAGGCACCACATCTTCCTCTGGCAAACTTATTCTACTAGTTGCCTTGTTTGTGGACATAATCTTCAGACCCTTGGCATGGGGAATGAATCCGGTAAGTCTTTTCCCATGGAGATATTTACACCTGTAATATATGCATGCATTATCTCCCAAGGGCAGTGTTATTTTAACCAGACATAAGGTTTTAGTTAAAATGAAAAACTTCAGTTAATGGAAAAAGATATATACTTGGCCATCTGCCCTTTTGGAGAATTTTTAAAGGATATCACACAGTCAATTCCCTTTTGCTTATTTATGAAATAAATTGTGTAAACTTTCATTCATACATGAAATCTAACCTTCTGACTTTTTTTTTTTTTTAACCTTCTGACCTTTGGTAGAATATATGCTTTGCTTTCTCCCAACAGTGAAGCAGGTGTAGATAGAGTCAGCTACACTTGGTTATTCTTATTCATTCATTCATTTAACAAAGACATAATGAGTAGTACTTTGTGGAACAAAAATTATGCTAAGTATCAATTTGGAGTTATACTGTTCTTAAATTAAAAATCAAATCACAGTTAAAATTAGGAAATTATTTCTTAAGCAAGTTTGTGAGGTCCATATTTGAAGATATGTCCAGAATAGAGGCTGAAGTCCAGAGACTGTATATAAAGCCTTCGACAAAATAGATGTTCCACACCCAGCTTAAATCTCATTCTTAACCTTCATTCAGTGAAGAATATTTGGCTGGGTGTTTGTCACAATTCTAATATCTTTGCAAAGATGAAGTGCTGTATGAATCATGCAGCATCTTATCAAAAACGCAAAGAAACAAGGATATGTTTTATCCTGATGGATTTTCCTCGTGTAAATCCAATAATTCTCATTTCTTCCTTGTCCTTTCCAAGAAATGAGCTTTTTCTTCTTTTCTTTTCAAAACTTAGCTGGCTGCTTACCACCCCATCCATGTACAGCTAGTATTAAACCTTATCTCTCTATAATTAATGTTTGTGCACAGAGCAGTTAATTAGTTTACAGCATTAGCCACATTTTACCTCACTCATAGGACTAAAATGTTGATATCTACAGAAAAAAAATACTTTAATGACTTTGATTAATTTTTATATACCATCCTCAAGCACTTCAACAGATATAATACTTTATACCCTTAATTCCCTTCTATGTTATGTAGCTGGGTTAAAACTGGACAGGCTTCACATGTACATGTAATTGCTTCTCAGCTGATTGGTGTTACATTTTGAACTGCCCCCTCCAGCCTGTGGTTTCACAATTTTGATAGTACACAAGTAAAGAAACTCTCCAGGGTAGAGTGTGTGATACAGAATTGTATCAAAGATTTGAAAGTAACAAGGCTCAAAGAAGTGAAATTCTGGTGAATGACTCCAGGTCAAGGATAATCGATCCTTCCTCTCAGGACAATGGACCAAAATCCTTCTTTGGTCTATATCTTCTACTACCCTACTCTAAGTCCCCAAACAGGAATTTTTTCCTATGGGCCCCATTTTTATTCAGCATGATCAGTTCATCTTGCATGTTGCTCCACTGGAGGATGCCTATACCACATTCTACAAATGGAATCCAATTACTTTCTCTAAGAAAGGGTCTGCTATGTATGTATCACTCATATGCTTCAGTTACTTGCTAGTACCCAAGCACATGGACACTGGTTGGCATGCTATGAAATAATTGCTCATGGACAAATCCCTGTTTTTGCACTAATTCTTGAATAGGTGAAGGTCACATTAACCTCAAAAGTATGTTTTTATAAATGGAAATGAATTAAGGCCTGTTCTTTTGGCTTCATTATGAATTCCAAAATCAGAAAAATAGTAAGGATCACTTTAGGAACTTATTGTTCTGATGTGATAGGTACACCCTATCCCTCAAGTGTTCTCTTTACCTCTTGTTTTCTCTTTACCTCTCCTCTTTCTTCTCTGAACTTCAGCATTGATAAGATACTGCCATTTTCTTCAACATGGTTAGAACTAGAGGGTATTTTGCTATGTGAATTAAGGCAGACAAAGGAAAACAAATTTCATATGATTTCACTTATATGTCGAATCTAAAAACAACAACAACAAAATAAATGAATAGACAAACAAACAAAGCAGATATAAATACAGAGAACAAACTGATGGTTACCAAAGGAAAGAGGGTTGGTGGATGGGCAAAATGCATGAAGGGGAATGGGAGATACAGGCTTCTGGCTATGGAATGAATAAGTCATGGGGATAAAAGGAACAGCATAGGATAAAAGGAACACTATTAAAATAATAGAGTAATAGTGTTGTGTGACAGTAGCTACATTAGTGGTGAGCATAGCATAATGTATACAATTGTGAAATCACTATGTTGTACACCTGAAACTAATGTAACATTGTTTGGCCTACTATTCTTACAATCTGCCTTTTATTTCTTGAGTCACTTGACTTTAAAAAAAAAAATTAATAGCTTTGTTAAGGTGTAACTCACACATCATGTAGTTCATCCATTTAAAGTCTATGATTTAGTGGTTTTATTACTGTTACAGAATGTGCGACCTTCACTATATCAACATTAGAATATTGTATAATTCCAACATGGAATCCTTTACCAAGGAGCAGTTACTCTCTGTTTCTCCTCAATCCAACCAGACATAAGCAAACATTAGTCTACTTTGTGTCTCTATGAACTTGCCTATTTCAGAGATTTCATATAAGTGGAATCTTACAACCTTACAATACGTGGTCTTTTGTCACTTATTTCACTCAGCATTGTGTTTTCAAGATTCATACATGTTATAGCCTATACCATTCATTCACTTTTATGATCTAATAATACTCCATTGCGTAGATAAACCACATTTTGCTTCTCATTTGATGGACTTTTGAGTTCTTTCTGCTTTTGGGTTTTATGAATAATACTGCTCTAAATATGTGTGTACAAGTTTTTGTATGGATATATATGTTTTTAATTTATCTTGGGCATATACCTAGGAGTGGAAATTATGGATCATATGGTAATCCTCTGTTTAACCCTTTGAAGAACTGCCAAACTATTTTCCAAAGTGGCTTTGCCATTTCACTTTCATACCAGCAATTAATGAAGATCCCAATTTTTCTGCATCCTCACCAACACATTATTATTTGTCTTCTTGGTTATGCTATAGCTTTTCATTTTCTTGGTATTATTTCAAATACAAATAATTTTAATTTGATGAAATCCAGTTTATCTCTTTTTTCCTTTTGTCACATATGCATTTGATATTGTATCTAAGAAAGTTTTGCCTAACTCAAAGTCACAAAGTTTTACCCTTAAGTTATCTTACAAGAGATTTATATGATTAGCTTTTACATGTAGGTCTATCCACAATCCATTTTGAACTAATTTTGTGTTCAGTGTAAGGAAGGGATCCACATTTATTCCTCTGTATGTGCATATCCAGTGTCTCAGCACCATTTTGTTGAAAAGACAATTTTCTCCCAGTGAATTGTCTTGGCACCCTGGCCAAAAATAAGTTGACCGCAAATGTAATGGTTCACTTCTGGGGTCCCATTTCTATTCCAATGATTTATATGTCTATCTTTCTGCCACTACCACATGGTCTTTGTAGTAAATTTTGAAACTGGGAAGTTTCTATTTTTTAAGACTGCTTTAGCTGTTCTGACACCTTTGCATTTCTATATGAATTTTAGAATTTGCCTATCAATTTCTACTAGAATGAAATCAGGGATTATGTTAAATCTGTAAATCAGTTTGAGTAGAATTGTCATCTTAATAATAGTAGGTCTTCCATTACATAAACACAGGCAATCTTTTCATTTAAGTCTTCTTTAATTTCTTTCAAAAATGTTTTATAGTTTTCAGAATACACACTTTGTATTTCTTTTGTTAAAGTTATTCCTAAACATTATTTACAACACTATTGTAAGTGGAATTGTTTTATTAATTTTACTGTGGACCTTTCATTACTAGTGCATAGAAGTACAACCAATGTTTGTCTATTAATCTTGTATCCTGCACACTTACTGAATTTATTAATTCTGATAGTTTTCTTGTGCATTTCTTAGGATTGTCTATATAGAAGATCATGTCATCTGCAAATAGAGGTAGTTTTACTTCATTTTTTTTAAGAATCTGGAAAAACAAATCTGGATGTCTTTTATTTCCTCCTACTCCACCTCCCACCCCTCCCCATCTACGCAGGCTACAACTTCCAATTCAATGTTGAACAGAAGTAACAAGAGCAGATATCTCTGTCTTGTTTCTGATCTTAGAGGGAAAGAATCCAGTCTTTTATGCTTAAGCATGATGTTAAATGTGGGGTTTTCATAGATGCCTTTTATCAAGTTAAGGAAGTTCTCTTCTATTTCTAGTTTGTGGAGTGTTTTGTTTTTTTTATCATGAAAGGATGTTGGGTTTATCAAATGCTTTTTCTGAAAACACTGACTTGGTAATATGATTATCTCCTTTTGTTCTATTAATATATATGGAGCATTACATTAAGTGGTTTTCACAGGTTGAAATGATCTTGCATGCCTGGATAAATCTCACTTTGTCATGGTGTATAATTCTTTTTACATAGTATTGGATTCTTTTTGCTAGTATTTTGTTGAGGATTTTTACATTTATATTCATAAGATATATTGATTTGTAGTTTTATTTTCTTGTGATGTCTTCATCTGATTTTGGTACCAGGGTAAAACTGGTCTTTTGGATTGAACTAGGTTATTTGATTTTTTACATAGACCTTTCTCCTCCAAGAGTATAAATACTTATGGGGATAGTAAAACCCAAAGACTTACAAACCAGTAATTCAATAAAGGTGTAATGAACTGAATTGATTTGGCTACACACAGGGCCCCTTCCATTATATGTTTCTACCAAAATCCGAGGAAATGGCTTATTTCCCAACTCTTATTTTCCCAAACTCTACTTGGCTTCTCATTTCAAAATTTATGAAACTTTAAATATATGTATTTTCATAAGTTTTGTTGGAAATAGAGCTTGCTTATCATTTGTTTTGCCTTAATTCAAATCCTAGGCTTCCTGGAAATTTAGCAAGATTTATAAAATACCTTAAAATTTTCCATTTATTTTGAGCTGTTCTGTGATTTTCTCTTAATGTATTAATACTACAGGTATTCAAAAATAAATGAAAAACCATTGAAATAAACAAATGTTGATCAATACAAATTTGTTAAATCTTTTAATTAAATTTTCACATAATAAATGGAGATCATGCAACATGATAAAGGATATTATATTAAAACATTGTATTTATTCATTCAAAAATATTTATTGAATACCTATTATGCTCAGACAAAAAATGATTGTTAGGTTGAGGCCATTGGTCCATCACTTAGAAGTGATGATTTCAATATTTTCTTTATCAGTGTTCTTCCTGGAGCTATCAGTCAAATGCAATCCAGTCAATAAAGTGGAAACAGTATAATTTTAGGTAGGGTAAAAAAAGAAAAATACATGTTTTAAGATTTCGTCTTCAAGGTGAACTTTGTCTTACATCAAGGTGGTTACTACCTCACTTTTTCAAAGTTTTTCAGGTCCAAGTTCAATTTGAATTATGGAACATTGATTGATTCTGTTAATTTTCAGACATTAGGCTCTGTTCACTCATATAAAAAGATCCATGTATCATTTTCATGGGCACAACAATGCTCTCTATTGCAGCCTATAGGAGAGTATGCAATCCTAAGGAATCCTCAAGAAAAGGGTTTATCAAATTATGGTCAAAAGGCCAAATCTGTTCTGTTGCCTATTTTTGTAAATACAAATTTATTGGCACAATGTCACACTTATTCATTTTATTGTCTATAGCTGTTTTTCTGCTATGACAACAGGGTGGAATAGTCATAAAAGTACTGTATGGCCAGCAAAGCCTAAAACATTTACCATCTGGCTCTTTACAGAACAAGTTTTCAGTCCTTTCTCAAGGAACTCTACTATTTCTTCGTAACCATCTGAATGAATGAAGATACTGGTCTATCCATTTGTATGTCAAGCTTGGTCTAGCAAGAGTCACTAAAGACATACATTTGATACAAGAACAATCCTAACGTAAACTGAACTAATGAAGTAAAGATTTAATAGCCACTGAAAAATTAGTTAGGAAAAATTTTTCTAGAGAAGATGATTTCTGAGGCCAGTACTGAAGTTAAGGAAAGCACACTGTTTAATAAAGAAAAGGAGTCCTCAAAATAGAGAAAAAGACCCAAATAAAAGTATTGGCACGGAGTTTAACCAATATACCTCTCATTTCTTCTCTGGATCAAGAGAAAATTAATGTGGATCTTATTTATTGTCCATTGTGTATTGGCAGAGGAGTCTGTTCTATATAGACTTTCAGAGATCCAGGCTCCTTCCATTTGCAACTCGATCTCCCCCAGACCCTCACCATCCTACTCATTCAGCTGGCATAAGGGAAAAGAATATAAATATAAATACATACCTAAGAATAGTTCACAGAGTAGTTCACATTACTCACACCCTGTTGGCCACAACTCATCCCTGAGGCCACACCTGACTGCCAGGGAGGTAGAAAGTGAAGTCTAGAACTCTGCTTTATCATCACATCTCTTTCCTGCTCTTTTCAGTCCCATTCTGAAGATCTCAGGAATCAGGGTAAAGGCCATGTTTTCCCCCTTTTAAAATTTTCTCTGATTATGCTTATCCCCTTCCCGTCCTCTTATTTACTGTAAACCTAATGTGAGTACCTTCTAAAAAACAACTGAAATTGCCTGTAGTAGTATGAAAGTGAAATAAATTATCAATAAATGAGAATTTTTTTCATATTTCAGACTAACACTTTGATATTTCTCTTAAAATAATAAGTATACTTCATCTGCTGAAATTTTCTCAGGAATTTCTGGGAAGAATAGAACATAAGAATACTAAAGTTATTCCACCTACAAAAGTAATAAGGAATTGAGAGTTGTTCACTGTAACTCATGAGACAGAGGAGAAGAGAATCCTGGAAAAAAAAAAAAACAAGAAGCAGGGAGACATGAAATGAAGGCAAAGAAGAGAGGCCAAGTAGGCTAGCTAGGCCAGAGGGGCATGAAGAGCCTCGGCTGGCTATAATTCCATTTATTTCAAGGAATTGTTATTTGACATTGATCTTGATGTGGCTTTCTTTCCTACACTGGCATTACTTTCCACTATTCTTATATTTTTCTGTAAATACTTACCACATAAACATTCTTGTGATTGGTATTTCCAGGAAATTAAAGAAGAAAAAGTTGCCTAGTATGGTACAAAGCATGTCAACCTCAGGAATTAGGGCCACAGTCAGATGAAAACACAGGAAGGCAGGCAGCTTCAGCAAGGCCTGACACAGGAATAAATAAACCCTTGACCAGCCCTATCAGGAATCTTGGGGGAAGAGACATCAGACTTTCCTTAGTTACTTACATATCTTTAGCTTTCAAATTAGTTTACCTGAATCTTGAAGAAAAATGCAATCTCAGAAACTGGAGGGCTTGGGACAAATGAGTTCCTACTGTGGTGTGTGTGTTCGCTTTTCAAGTGATTTATCCTACGTGCCAAATGATCTCCAGGCTCATGGAACGCATTTGTAGAGACAGGAAGTTTATTGCACCTCTAACCAAATCTTAGGCATGGAACACAGTACAGCTTCTTCCAAGTACTTGATGATGTTGCTATAAAAAATTGTAGTCTTCAATGATGTAAGCCCCAGAGTTGAAAGGAATCAATACCTGGCAGATAGAAAGTAAGGCTCTGCCTCTTTGACTCTGATGATCTCTTGCACCCAAAGTAGGAAGTAGTCTTGTAGATGCTGGGATCCCCTGGAAAGACCTGTAGACCACGCCATGTGATGGGGGTTTGCAAAGAGGGCCTATGAGCACTGATCAGAATCTAGTGCAAAAGGGAAGTCAGACACACTTGAATTTTTCAGATTAAGCGAGCACCATTCTAAAAAGGCAAGGCAAGGCAGAAAGAAAAGAAGGAAGGAAGGAAGGAAGGAAGGAAGGAAGGAAGGAAGGAAGGAAAAAAAGAAAAGAAAAGAAAAAAAGAAAAGAAAAGAAAAAAAAAGAAAGAAAGAAAACAACATGGAGGTGCTTACTCACAGTCCAAATATCAAATTTTGTTCTCTGAGTAAAATAGAGAGAGTGAAGTACCAAAAGTCTAGGCAAGGGGCACCTGGGTGGCTCAGTTAGCTAAGTGTCAGCCTTTGGCCCAGGTCATGATCCTGGGGTCCTGGGATTGAGCCCTGTGTAGGGCTCCCTGCTCACCAAGGGGTCTGCTTCTCCCTCTCCTTCTGTCCCTCCCCCATGCTCATACAAACTCTCTCTCTCAACTAAATAAAATATTTTTTTTAAAGTCTAGGCAAGTAATAACAGTTAAAAAGTCACAATTCTATTAAACTAAAGACTAATTCTGTGTTGAATTTGAGTCTAACTTTTCTTCACTGATTCTAAAAGCACTCTAGACTCTCAGAGTGCCTGAAGATCATCATTATAAATAATACTATAACATTTTTGGCTATTATTATTAAGCAGTCATAACTACCTTTGCTCAGTACTTATTATTTGCCATGCTAAAGCCTTTAGATATTTTGTCTTATTTAATAACCACAGCAAATTTTTTAGTTATTACTACCTCCATTTTTCAGAAGAAATAATTAAGGCTTAAAGAGGTCAGCTTTCTAGGAAAGCAACTTTCTAGGAAAAACTAGGATTTGTATTAATGTCTGTTGACTCCAAAACCACTGCTCTTACCTAGTCTACCACCTTTCATATATGGCATTGGCCCCAGTAACAAGAATCTTAGAGTTTATCCATTGAGACAAAAATGAATATGAGACTCATTCAGGGCTGAGTTATGGAGAATTGTTGGTATCACAGAAGTGGAGGAAAAAAATAGCAATGTATTTACCAAAGAAGGTTAGAAATATTTTCTGAAGAAGGAATGATATAAGCTAGTCTGTGAGAGTTGACTAGGGTTTCTTTTGCTGAGTGTCTGATGAGTGTCATTGATAGGGAACTTGTCTACACAATGCTCCCTAATGATTTATTTTATAAATAATTCTTACGAAAATACTGTGAAGTAAGAAGAGCAAATTTTATGATCTTAGTGTTACAGATAAAAGGGTCAGGAAGGGACAACTGCCAGGTACTCTTGTGAGATAATATTGTCAGAGAGCAGAGACAACATGTAGGTTTTTAGAGTCAACCTTGTCTAGTTTCCCAACCACTCTGCTGACACTCACACCACACACACACACAGGCACACACAGGCACACACATCTGTCATTTGGAAAAAGCCGCTGGCAGAATTTTTCCTGAATATATCATATCGGTTACTTGTGGGAGAGTGGATTGGTTTTTGTATTTTCAGTTTTTCAAAACTCTAGCATTAGAAAATGCCTTTAGCCCAGATTTTTTTTTTTCCAGATTTTAAATTTACTGGTTGATCTGACTAGTAAAGAAAGTAGGTGTGGAGACTCAGATATCTTTATAGGAACAGGATATATCCTTGTCCACATCTATGAAGAACAGTATTTTTCAAAACACTTTAATTTCCCCTAATTCATTAAATTCTCATGATTCCCTTGAGAGGTTCAGGAGGCAGACATGTTTACTGCTATTTGACAGATTGAAATACTGTATCTAAAATAGGCTCAGGATTTACTCAAAGTAAAATTAAAAGCAAATGGTACGGGTGAACTTAATTTTGGTTTCTGTCTCCTGGCCAAGTGTTCTTTCTACTTCACCAGTCTCTACCCATCTGCTTCCCTGTGGCTTTCCTTCACTAGTGAGCCATTACTCTTGTGTTCAGGGAGAGAAGTTTTCAAGTTTTTGTGGCTGGTTACTTCCCTGCAAATACATTCTCTTAGCCTTAACATCTTTCTTCACAGACTTTGGGATAATTTACCATGATAGAAAAAAGATAAGAAATGTAAATAATAGACAGGATTTAGTTGTGCCCCTCCCCCAAATTTCAGATCCCCAATGTACTTAAGCTGTTCCATATTTCTCTCTACCCAATCCTGGCTACAGGACAGCATCCAACATCAGCCACCCCTTAGTGAGATAGCAAGTTAGTGCTCTTTGCAAAATTATTTGTGTTCTAGAGCCAACTACTCATTTAGAAAGAAAAGATTTTATCTAAACATCAAGGAAATATCAGCCATCAGTCATATTGTTTTGTCCTCTGTTAATTGTGAGGAGTTTGCATGGATATTTTTCCCTAAAATTATATCATAGATGAGTAAAATCATGTGTAAAGAGTCTAAGGGACTTGCCTAAGGTTAATTAATAAGGGGAGCTTAGAGGATGAAATAAATAAAAGTGTATACCTAGGTACAGCAAATACTGCTGGTTCTCTGCCAACATCCATTTCCATTTTCCTCCCTAAAAATAAAAAAATAGACAGACCCACAATTTACTTTTCAGGCATGTAGCCTTTTTTATGTCGCCATCAGTTTCAAGGGAGGATGCCTTATACCAAATCCTGTTTAATTTACTCTAATTATGGTCTCCTTTTATTGATTGAATTAGAATTGGCCATCTAATGCAGTTCTATCCAGTGATATTTTGGGGGGAAGTCTCCTGGGGAAAGCAAGGTGGGAATTTCTTAGGATTTTTCCTCATTTCCTTGAAGATGAAAATTGGCACTGAGAATTGGTGGTACTGTTATAACAAATACCTAAAAATGTGGAAGCAGATTTGGAACTGCATGATAGGTAGAGGCTGGAAGACTTTTGAGATACATACCAGAAAAAAACCTAAATTGCTGGAAATGTGCTGCTTAAGGCAATTCTGGTAAGGGCCTAGGGAGAAAAGAGGACAATGTAGAAAAAGCCTTCGTCTTCTTAGAGAATACCTAAGCAATTTTGAATAGAATTGCTGGTAAAAATACAGGTGGTAAAGGTCATTCAGATGAAGTGTCATATAAAAATAAGGAACACATTATTGAACAACGAGGGAAAGGCCATCTTTGTTATAAAGTGGCAAAAAAATTGGGCTGAATTGTGTTGTCATTCTAGTGTTTTATGGAAAGCAAAACTTATAAGTGATGAGACTGGATACTTGGCTAAGTAATTTCTAAGCCAAGTGTTAAAGGTGTGGTTTGGCTTCTCCTGACTGCTTATAGTAAAATGTTTAATATAGTAAAATTTGAGAAGAGAGAAATGACTTAATGGATTAGATTAATGATGGATTATTAATCAAAAAGAAAGCAGAACTTAAAGATTTGGAAAATTTTTCATCTTATCCATAATGTGAAAAAAGAGAAAGTGTGGTAAGAAGAAAACACTAAGGATGTGGCCAAAGGACTATTTGGTAAGGAAATTAGTCATCTCAACAAAAACCACTATTACTCAAGACATTGAAAAGGAGTGACATCAGCATATGGTAAAATGCGATGTTCCTCATTTTTGTCCTCCCCTCAACAACCATAGTTTGACATCTGTATATAGACAAAAGTGACTTTGTAGGAACTGTGGGATCCAGCATTATATACCAAGCCACTCAGGATGAGTCTCAAACCCATGCATTGGGTAATAGACATACAGACCTCAGTCTGGGCGATGGCATGTGCAGTGGCCTATGAATGGGCCGCAGTCTCTCCCAGTCAAGGTCAGGGGAGCCTCTGAAAAACAATGTTTTAGACAATTACCCATGGACAAGACAGCTTTATGGAAGCCCATGTTTCCACAGGAGATTTTCAGTATACTACTAGAGCATAACAATATGAGTTTGGCATACTGGAGAGGGTAAGAGGAGTAGTTTTACTACCCATATCAGCCCTCTTCCAAGATGGCATAGTTTAGGAACAAGAGAAATCTTTTTGGCTATGATTTCTCTTATGGAAGAAAGTAAGGAACGTAACTGATTTCTGTATATTGATTTTATATCCTGCATCTTCATTGAATTTGTCAATAAACTGTTCCAACAGTTTTAGGTTGATTACGTAGGATTCTCTCTATATAAAATCACATTTTCTGCAAATCACAACAATTTTACTTCTTCCTTTCTAAGATACCTTTTATTTCTTTGTCTTGTTTAATTACTCTTGCTATGGCTTCCCCTACTATGTTAAATAAAAATGGTGAGAGTGGGCACCCTTGTCTTGTTCCTGATCTTAAAAGAAAAGCTTTCAATTTTTCACCATGAGTATGATGTTAGCTATGGGTTTGTCATATATGACCTTTATTGTGTTGAGGTTTATTCCTTCTATACCTAATTTTGTTGAGGGTTTTAAGCATGAAAGGTTGTTATATTTTATCAAATGTTTTTTCTTTCTCTCTTTTTGCCATTTTTTGCTTAAAGTCTATTTTATCTGTCAGTCCTATACAAAATCACCCATAGATTCAATGAAACCCAAAATTCCAATGGCATTTTTCACAGAAATAGAAAAAGACCATAAATCTACATGGTATCAGAAGTCCCAACTAGCCAAAGTAATCCTGAAAAAGGAAAACAAAGCTGGAGACATCACACTTCCTCATTTCAAACTATACTCCCAAACTATAGTAGTCAAGAGAGTATGGTACTGGCATAAATATAGACATACCTGTTAGAATGGTGACCATGAAGAAGACAAGAGAAAACAAGTGTGGGTGAAAATGTATAAAAAAGGGAAATTTTGGGATGCCTGGGTGGCCTAGTGGTGACTGCCTACCTTTGGCTCAGGTCATGATCCCTGGGTCCTAGGATTGAGTCCTGCATTGGACTCCCCACAGAGAGCCTGCTTCTCCCTCTGCCTGTGTCTCTGCCTCTCTCTGTGTGTCTCTCATGAATAAATAAATAAAATCTTAAAAAAAGGAAAAGAAAAGAAAACGGAACTTTTGTGAACTCTTCATCTGAATGTAAATTGGAGCAGCCATTGTGGAAAACAATATGGAAGTTCCTCAAAAATTTTGAAATAAAACTACAATATGATCCAGCAATTCCACTTCCAGGTATTTATCTGAAAGAAATTAAAACACTAACTTGAAATGATATATGCACCCCATGTTCACTGTAGGATTAGTTATAAGAGGTAAGACAATGGAAACAATCTAGATGCCAATGGATGAATGATGGTTAAAGAAAATTTAGTGTATACACACACACACAAATATTATTTATCCATAAAAAAGAAATCTTACCATTTGTAACAACATGAATGGATCTTGAAGGCAATATGCTGTGTGATAAATCAGCCAGAAAAAGACAAGCCATATAATTTCACTTACATGTGGAATCTAAAACAAACAAACAAACGAAAACACACACAAAAAAAACAAAAAAACCTCACAGATACAAAGAACATATTGGTGGTTACTGGAGGATGGAAAGGGGGCAGAGGTATAAAATTGGTTAAGGGAGTCAAAACATACAAACTTCTAGATACAAAATAAGTTGGCCATGGGAATGTAATGTAGAGCTGTATAACATCTATTATAGTTAACAATATTGTATTCCATATTTAAAGTTGCTGAGAGAGTAAATCTTGAAAGTTCTCATCATAAAATATTTTTTCTAACTTTGGTAATAGATGCTAACCAGATATATTGTGATGATCATTTTGCCATATATAATAAATATTGAATCATTTGAAGGTTGTACTCTTCAACCTAATATAATGTAATATGTCGATTATATCTCAATATTTTTTTAAAAAGGGAAGAGTTTTCAGAATCATAGAGGACTCCAATCCTTGATCAGTATGTGTGTACCTGAAGCTGATCCTGTTTTGAATTTCTTGTTATGTGAGTCAGAGTCAGAAGATTTCCTTATAGTTTAAGCCAGTTGAATCCATGCTGTCAAATTCTAACAATGGGCCATCATAAATGGTACCCTGCTATTCTATAGGATTTAAAGATTCTTTCAATGATGACACACAACATAATAACACTTGAATAGGTGGAAGGCAGAGCTTTTTGTTCTTATAGTTGTGAATGAGAGAAAGCTGCCAGGCAGGGCCACATAGGGGGTCGCACTCTAGAAAGAAGGGTACCAGCCAACTGGAGTTGTAGGGTACGGCTTACATATGACAGTTGAAGTGAGATTAACTAGGTTTGTGGCTGTCTGTGGACTGACTAATTCAAACAAATTATCTGACTCCAGGCATAGGGACAGTTGCTAGCTGTTTGATACCTGGCCGCAGAATGGCTATTAGGTATATAGAGGCCCTGAAGTGTGAAAACCTGATATGGGAAGGGATTTGGGTATGGACTTAATCACCAGGCCATGAAGAAGAACTGACCAACCTCCAGAAGTGCCTCAAAACTAGATCAAAACAACAAAAATAAAAAATAAACTATATTACAGTTGGTTAACCAAAAGGAGCAACAGCTGCCACCTTTCGCCATTTGCCCTTGGACAAGCTTCCCAAGGCAACCCTGGACATTTCCTTTCTCTACCTTCAGGAGCCATGACCACCCCAGGAGATCCCCTGGTGGTCAAGGGCCTGGAGCACAAGCACATATGCCCAGGCACACAACACACACAAATATGGCAAAAATTTCAGGGAAAAATCTCAAATCTCAATCTCTGATATCCAGAAGTCACCCTTCCTATCCACCAGAGGGCATGGCAGGAGTCAGTACAAGAAGAAGCCATATTTAACACTGCCAAGAATGAAGATACAACCCTAGATCGAGATGCCTATAGCCAAAGAAATAGGTCCAGCTCAGCAGGGACTGATGTTGCTGGTAAAATGAAGCTACATAAATCCACCACCCTTCAATAAATCTAAAATCCCTGGCTTTCTGAAGCTGCTTTTCAAAGCTATCTTCCGAAACACAAAGGATGGTCTCATTTTTATTGGAAGACTAAGATAAGAGATAAATCCAAAACCTCCTAAGATCTCCCTGAGGTGCAGAAGCTCAGAGAGACATTACATTAAAAAAGAAGGGCACTGAACTGTAAGAAACAGGAATACATGTATTAATGGGGGAAAAAATCAAGAATGATTCCCCCCAAAGCTTCCTAAAGCTTAGATTTTATAGGCTACGGGATTACCTTTTCAAACAGTTTTAAAGATGTTTTCTCATGTAATAATCACTCAAATTCAAGCTCCCAGAAAACAAAGAGAGAAGCTACAAACTCTATCTACCGAAATACTGAGAATCCATGTAAAAATAAGAGCGTCATTATTCTCATTGTCTTTTTCAAATAGCTTTTCAGAGTTTGTATGTGCTGCTTGGATGAGTCCTATACACTAAAAAATACAGCAACTAAACTCCATCTTCGAATACCTAATATGTAAGATAGACATTGTCCCACATAAAATGGATCACTGCTGTCTGCCTGGATTACTGGGATGAGGAAGATTCTAAAGCTGCATTTAGGATGAGTGGGAAAGATTGCGTGATAGACTAGAGCTTTCTGCTATGGGTTCTGAGTAGGAGAGAGTACACATTCTGCATATTTGCCTCCTGGGAAAAATTATTTTATGTCTCTCCTGAAACAAGTTATTTAAAGTCTCTTCCATTTCTTTATTTGATTGTATATCACAACTTTTTATCTGTGAAGGAAGACATCAAATGCAAATAATCCTGGAAAAAGAAATTCAATGATTTAGTCACCTCATTTAATTACCTAAGGGTACATTTGCAATTAGTTATCTTGAAGATTTTATCAGGATGCTGCAGTACTTACAATTAGACATGCTGTGGGTACTTTATTAAGATTGGTTTATAGTCATTCTGGTGCTAACAATTGCAAATACATCTCTAATCACAGAGTGTCTCATGTTGGGTATTTCTGGGACATAAAATTAACTTGGAAATCTATATCCAGTCTTCTTTAGGAGCTAAGTATTTACCCTGTCTAGGGATAGGTATGTTGTAGCCTGACCAAATGTTTCCACTATGCTGAGTTAGGCAATGACTCTCCATGGCACTTGCCCTGTGCCTCTGCCTTCATTATAAGCACACCTGAAGGGTCTTTTCCTTCCATGGATATAAATAACCCTTATAGAGGGAAATTCGGCAATACATATCCTAACAGTCTTCATTTGTTTAGACCTGATAATTCTAGGAATTTATCCTGGGAAAATAATTGCAGATGTGCACATAGATATATGTACAAGTTTATTCATTACAGTGTGTTTAAATTTCCTAAAAACTTAAATTTCAGGATGCCCAGGTGGCTCAGCAGTTAAGCATCTGTCTTTGGCTTGGAGACTGATCCTGGAATCCTGGGATCGAGTCCCACATCGGGCTTCCTGCATGGAGCCTGGTTCTCCCTCTGCCTGTCTCTGCCCCCCTCTCTCTGTGACTCTCATGAATAAATGAATAAAATCTTAAAAACAAAAAACTTAAATTTCTTGCAAATGAAGACAGGATAAATTATGATAACCCATAATGGCATAGCAGTCATTCAAATTTTTAATGAAACTTTTTAAATGAAATATCAATGGAGAAAAAATTGGTATATGTAGTCATAATTGTTAAAAAGAAAAAAATCTTTAAATGTAAAAATTAAAAACATTCATAAATATGATTTATGTAGGGAGAAATATTAAACTTCTTTTTTTGCTTCAAGTGTACAAAGTTTCCAGTCTATAGAGAAACTGTGGGCTGGACTGTGCTCTACAAGAACTAAGTTCTGTCCTCAGGAATAAAAGTGTACAATTCAAAGTAGATTGTTTCATGTGCCCTGTATTCTTACAACTTCTAGAAATAGCCTATCAATTTCCCTGTCTCAAATACAACTTCCCCACTATGAGCAGTCTTGATAGGGCTATTAATCAAGATATCCTTTTCTTCCTGGTCCAGGTGACAGGAACATTACCCAGTCTAGGCTAGTTGGATACTCTCTTGAGGATTTGGACTATGGAAATAAGAATTAAAAGTATTAATACTGATGTAACCCCCATAGCAGTGGCCTGACGATATAGACCATTATTTTTTGCTACCAAAAACGGGGTTGTTAGTCTATTTTTCTGAAGCTAATTCTTCAGCTCTTCTTTTAATTCTTGACCTATCATTTGATATTCTGGTGAGTATTTTTGTTAAATTTAATCAAAGTTGGCTTCTGAGTCTTTTAACCCAAGAGTCATAAACTAACCAAATTCATGTAGGAAAAAAAAAAAAAACAGGTGCTGTTTATGTGATTAGAATATTAGATCCAAGACCAGTGAGGTTCCTGGGTAATCCATGATCTGTGACATTCCTTGCTTGTGGGTCTATGAACCCTTTCTTCACTTCTCATTGCAAGTTGCAAGTCCTAGGATACCACTTGTAAAACTCAGCTGCCTCACTGTTTTTTAGTGGGTACATTGCCCATTGAATTGCCAGAAGAAGCCAATCTGCGCAGCTCTTTGAGTAGCAGCCTTCCAGATGTCCCTAAACTAATTACTTATGATGTTCCTGGGACTTATTTTTCATTTCAATGCAAGAATCATTTGATGCTCATGTAAGATAAATGGATTTTTTTTCCTAGTGACAATTATTGCTCCAATGGTTGGCATTTTCCATTCACATGCCTTAAATTCAGTGATATTACAATCTCTAAATTACTGTGAAAATCTCAGCTTGACTTTTATGATTTTCCCCCCTTTGGAAAAGTTTGGCACAATACATCTTAAATTATACAAGAGCAGATTGAAATGATAATGAAACACTATAGGATCCTACCAATTGTGGTTATTATGAGTTAACTCTAAATATTCCCAGAATGCTTCTACCAGGAAAGATTTTCCTCTTACTCTTCCCATCAATTCCTATTTAAAACCTGGCTCAAAATTCAGCCTTTCTAGATTAAGCTTGGCTGGGCATAATCTAAAAAGAAGGAAAGAAAGAAGAAAAGAAAGAAAAGAAAGAAGAAAGAAAGAAAGAAAGAAAGAAAGAAAGAAAGAAAAGAAGAAAGGAAGGAAGGAAGGAAGAAAGAAAGAAAGAAAGAAAGAAAGAAAGAAAGAAAGAAAGAAAAATGAAAGAAAGAAAGAAAGAAAGAAAGAAAGAAAGAAAGAAAGAAAGAAAGAAAAGACAAGAATTCATTTTCTATCTGATAGATAGAACCAGGCTAGATATTGCTCAGTTTCTTACAAACTGTGTGATTTTCATGAAGTTGTGTGACCTGAGAATCAGTTTCTTGACAATATATGTATAGATAAGCAGGTATCTTGTGTATATTTTTTTTGGTGAGGTTTAAATAAGCTAGTGTAATGTGTGTAAAATACCTGAAATATATGGGAAGGTGTGCAAGTATCCTGTCCATAATGACAACTACCTGTCTAAAGGGGCCATCATTACTTGCCAAAGTCCATTTAAGCCAGGATCCAGACATGGAAAAGTGGTCACTTTAACTACTTGTGTGTATAGAGCAGGGAAACAAGGTAAAGAGGAAAGCATGTCTGACTGAGGATATAATCAAGATACTTTTGAAAGGGATAAAATATCATAAGGCAACAGCATATGAAATCCCTTGGTAGAACCAATGAACAAAAATGAAAAACTGCTCACTTTGGGCTCCTATAAAAATAGGTACTTTATCAGTGAGTGCTTCATTTTTTTAGGCAGTTTTTTAGACTTATTGTTTTACTCGCATTATCTCATTTATTCTTTTTTTATAAATTGCTTTCTTTTTTTTTCCTTTTTATTTGAGTATAGTTGTCACAAAGTTACATTAGTTTCAGGTATACAACATAAACAGAGACTTGGTAAATTTATGCATCATGCTACGCCACAAGTGTAGCTATCATCTGTCCCCATACATTGCTGTTACAATACCATTGATTATATTCCTTATTCTGTGCCTTTTATTCTCATGACCTAGAGGGCATCATGTTAAGTGAAATACCTCATTTATTCTTAGTAGTCATCCTATATAGTAGGTATTCATCCATTTTTCAAATGAAGGATCAATGGCTAAGAATGTGGAATTGGCTCTGTTGTTATGAGAACAGTTACCTGATTTTAGCACCTGGCTCTGGACTGCACAAAGAGCAAAATCACTGGGTAGAATCCATCACAGAACTCTCTTAAATCTAATCTTACAGAGAAAGAGAAGTAATCCACTAGATCCAGGGAGATTCAGGGAGCTACAAGATGTGAAGCCAACAATGCAGGGGATCTTGAGTCATGCAGTTCTCTCACCAATTTTCTCAGCATTTCAAATATCATGACCTGAGCTGAAACCTCTATGTGTCTATGATTCTACCTAAAGGTAACTAAGGCATAAAGTTAATTACCAGGATCAGAGAGGCTTCCAAAATACTTTCATATAAATATTGAGATAAATAATTGAAGTAAAAATACTTTAGCATGATTACTCTGATAATTCTTTCCATTTGCCTCTGTCCTCTCCAGAACACACAGGTCTTTAGTAGGTCTGTTTTAAGGAAATCTCTGTATTTCTTGATGTCTCAACCCACTTCAGTCTCTTCTAATTTTGGTCATGGTTAAATATAAGGTACTCACTGCCGATACCCCTACCACTACTCATGATATATGGCTTATTAGCTCTTTTAATAGGCCAACAAAAAATGTAATTGCAGAGGGCAGCCCCGGTGGTGCAGCGGTTTGGCGCCACCTGCCTGGGGTGTGATCCTGGAGACCCGGGATCGAGTCCCACATCGGGCTCCCTGCATGGGGCCTGCTTCTCCCTCTGTCTGTGTCTCTGCCCCCTCTCTCTGTGTCTATGAATAAAAAAATAAAGTCTTTAAAAAAATGTAATTGCAGAGTCAAATTACTTGTCAAAGATCTACTGAATGTCAATACAACATTAAGATAAAAGTTATGGTGTTTAAAATGGAAATACTCTAAACTGACTCACTTTGTCCACAATTTTTCTTGTGTCATGCATATTGATGGTGTAGCCTTCTTTGCACATTCTGATCGTATAGTAGGTGGAATCCAGGCAAGGGTGAAGTGTAAGTAATGCATAAGACATTGCATCATCAATTGGGAATCAGATTGGAAAGAACATTTCAAAAGAATTTTTCAATTATGAGTGTAGTCATTATTCTCTTAACAAATATTTATTAGACAACTCTTATATTAACAGTATTGAGCAGTATTTCATGAAATTCTATAGTTCATGGGATTCAAATACCTGTGGTATTTGTTAAATGCACTTTCCTTGGTTTCAACCCAGGATTTTATTCATAATCTCTGGAATTAGGGCCGATAAATTGTCCCAGGTGATTCTGATTTACTCTAAACTTTGAAAACCATTGTGCAATGTGCTGCTGGAGATAAGAAACAAACTATTCTGAAAAAGAATATAATCTGGTTAAAGATACAAGTTACATATAAGTTGGGGAATAATTAAAGTTTGATAGACTTGAGTGTATTAGTCAATAATAGCTCTTGGAAGTCAGAGGAAGAAGATTAGAAAAACTGAATGAATCAGGAAAGCACCAAATCTGGATAAAATATAACAAAAAAAAAGACATGTTTGAAGGCATCAGAGTGCTGATGAAAGAGACAAGAATTGAGAAATCAAGATATTAGAAAGAAGGGAAGGCCATTGCAGTATGCCCAACAGTCTGCATGTTGCTTTAACTATCAGAATATTTATGGGTTTTTTTTCTTTAAGATTTTATTTATTTATTCATGAGAGACACAGAGAGGCAGAAACATAGGCAGAGGGAGAAGCAGGCTCCCTGTGGGGAGCCTTTGATGGGACTCCATCCCAGGACCACAGGATCATGGCCTGAGCTGAAGGCAGAGCCGTCAGGTGCCACACAATATTTGTTTAATATTTTTCAATTGAGGTAAAATTCATGTAACATTAAATTAATTAACCATTTTAGAGTATAAATTCAGGAGAATTTAGTACATTCACAATATTATACAATATTCACCTCTATCAAATTCCAAAACATTTTTATCTCTGCCACAACACAGACCTGTACAACTAAATAGGCATTCCTTATCCCCAGTGCCTAACCCTTGGCAACCACTAATTGAATTTCTGTCTATATGGATTTATCATTTATATCATGGATATTTCCAATTAATAGAATCATGTAATATGCGCCCACTTATATCTGGTTTCTTCTTCTTAGCATAAAAGTTGTCCATGTTTTAGCATTTATTAGTACTTAATTCCTTTTTATGACTGAATAATATTTCACTGCATGGATATAGTACATTTTATTTATCCATTTATTAGTTGATGAGCATTTGGGCTGTTTCAACATTTTGGCTATTGTCAATAATGCTGCTATGAACATTCCTGTGTTAGTATTTGTTGGAATAGCTGTTTTCAATTCTTTGAGGTGTATATGTGGAAAAGGAAGATGGTAATTCTGTATTTTACTTTTTGTTTAACTACCAAACTGTTTTCCTGAATGACTGTACCATTCTACATTTCCACTAGCAATGCGCAAGAGTTCCAATTTCTCCACATCCTTACCAACACTTGTAATTTTTCTTTTTTCAAAATCAATAGCCATCATAGTTAGATATGAAGTGGCATTTCATGTGGTTACAATTTGCATTTCCCTAATGATTAATGATGTTGAGTATCTTTTCATGTGCTTACAGGCCATTTATATATCTACTTTGGAGAAATGTTTGTTCAAGTCCTCTGCCCACTTTTAAAATTGGGTTGCTTATCTTTTTGTTGTTGTTTTTAAGTAGGAATAATTCTTTATATATTCTGACTATTAGACCCTTTTCAAATATATGAATAGTGAAATTTTCTCCTGTTCCATAGTTGCATTTTCACTTTCTTGGTAATATACTTTGATTCATAAAAGTATTTAATTTTTATGATGTTCATTTTTTGGTTGACTGGTTTTTGGTGTCTTTACTCATTCTTAACATGGCAAGTGACTAGTATACAAAGAAGTAGTAGCTGAAAAGTAAAGCTGAGTTTTTTGCATTCTTGCTGTTTTAGAAACTAAAGAACTAGAAGCAGAACCTCCAAAAAGTATGTTCTTAATTTTGGCCAAACAAGAGTTATATCAAATCAGAAAAAGAATACAAACCAGCCTGTAGTCACCTCAGTCCCTGTTTGACTAAGATGAAGAGCCTTTACTCAAGTTGCCTGACAAAGGAAAAGGTGAATCCCTTTTATAAGAAGATTGCACCATCCAGAGCACTACTTCCTACAGAGGGTACTAGCAAACAATCAAAAATTACCAAACACACCAAGAAATGAGACCAAAAGTTAAAAACCAACAATAGAATGGATACATGGGAGTCCTCAATAAAAGATATCAGAGATTCGAACACAATTGTGATTAAATATTCAAGAAATTAGATAACAAAGTAGAATCTATTTTTATTTTTTTTATATTTTTTTGTTTTTTTTTTTAGAATCTATTTTTAAAAAATCAAATAGAAATTCTATGAATAAAGAATGCAATAACTGAAACTAAGAACTCGGTAGATCCAAAAAAGGCAGTTGAGCACAGCTGAAAATATAATTAGTGAATTGGAAGATAGGTTATAGAAAATTCTGAGACTGAATTAAAGAGAAAGACTATGTAAAAACCAGAAAAAGAGTATAAAGACACATGGAACTAAGTGAAAGAATCTAACATGAATATGATTAGAGCCCAGGAAGAGAAAGAGAGACAATACACAAGAGCAATGTTTGAGGAGATAATGACAAAGAGTTTCTCCCAAATTGTGAAACATCAAGCCAAGGATTCAGACATTCTTACAAACCCTTACCTGGATAAAAATACAGAAGATTATACCTGTCCACATCATACTAAGTTTGCTAAATACCAAAGACAAAATTACAATCTTGAAAGCAACCAAGAATCAAAAAGATAAGTGCACTTCAGTGTGCTTTGCAGCATTATTCACAATCACCAAGATAAGAAAACCCAGGGCACCTGGGTGACTTAGTGGTTGAGCATCTGCCTTTGGCTCAGGTCATGATCCTGGGGTCCTCAGATCAAGTCCTGCATCAGGCTCCCTGCATGGAACCTGCTTCTCCCTCTGCCTATATCTCTGCCTGTCTCTGTGTCTCTGATGAATAAATAAATAAAATCTTAAAGAAAAAAAGAGAAAATCTCCCTTAAAAAAAAAAGATATGAAAACCCCTAAGTTTTCATCAGTGGAGGAATGGGGGAAAGAAGATACAATAGAATATTTTTCAGCCATGAGAAAGAAGGTAGTCCTGTCATTTGTGGCAACACTGATGGACCTCAGTGAAATAAGCCAGACAGAATAAGACAAATACTGCATGGTATCACTTATATGTGGAATAAAAACACTTTTTAAAAAGTGAAATGCATAGAAATAGAGAATAGAAAAGTGATTATGAGGGGTTGGGGAGTTGGTCTTATTAAATCCCAAATAGGGATAGGTTGGTAAAAGGATATGAGCTTTCAGCTATAAGATGAATAGTCTAAGGATCTAGTATATGACATGATGAACATAGTTGATAACACTGCACTGTATAATTGAAATTTGCTAGCAGAGTAGAACTTAAATATTCTCAGGAAAAAAAGGTAAATATATAAATTTATGAGGTAATGGATGTGATAATTAACTAGATAGGGGAAATACTTTTACAGCATATACATATTTAAAATAAAAATAATAAGGTATTCCTTAAATGTCTTATAAATTTATTTGTCAATATACTTTGAATAGCTGGGGGGAAAGAGCAGCCAGAGGAAAAATATACAATATCTTCAAATGAAAATGAGCAATAAGACTGACTTCTAACTTCATAATAATGGAAGCCAGAAAAAATAATATAATATAAATATATTATATTACATAATATAATTATATATACTATATAATATATAGTGATATAAAATTGGAATTCTACGATCCAGCAAAAATGTCCTTTAAAAGGGAAAAAGGAAATTTGAAACCTCTTGGAATTGCCTACATGGATATGATTTCTTCTTTGCTGTAATCCTGAATTCTAGCTTTCTTTTGATGCCAAAAGATCCTCTTTTTATTTATCCTTTCATTGGGTCTCATCATCTTGAAGTCCTACTACTCAGAAAGAGAGACATGGAACTAAATTTGATGAGGACAAAACATACTTTTCTTCTTATTAAAGAAAAAATCTTTGAGATTATTGATTCTATATTAAATACTCCAATCTTGAGTATGACATTATTTCAAATAGCTGTTTCTTTGTGTCTGGAAAGAAACAAGCACCTTGTTGAAAATTCTCTCTTAAAAAATAATAACAGGTAAAAAGAGGACATGCCACATGAGGTTGATAGAGCAGCTAAAGAGAAAACTTTGAAAACCAAGGACCAAAGCATTCATTTCATGAAATCAAAGCAGCATCTAATTTAAGGCTAAATATCCTAGGTTCATAACTATAAATAACTTCATTTTACAGATGAGTAAATAGAAGCTTAGAGAGCTTAAACAATTTGTTCAAGGTCAATCAGCTATTTATTGACAGAGTCAGGAACTGAACCCATGTTTTGCATATACCTTCTGTTCCATTACTCAGAGACTCCTGGTTATTGTGATCTCTATTTCTGAAAGCCCAACAACCAAAACCATCTTTCCCACAGAGCTTCCAGTGTGACATAAATTCAGGTGAGTCCATTTTATAAATAACACAATATCTACTTAAGACAATAGTTATACCTATGAGATATAGTATGCTAAATTTTTACATTTCAATAACACTGTTATTTTCCTGAACTGGTTAACTTTCATTTTTTCAATATGGCCTGAAGACATAAGACAGACAATTTCTGATGTAGAGGAAATGGGGTAACAAAGAGAAGCCTCACATGGATTGAGGCAGGGGCTTGCACAAGAAGGCCAAGTATGAAGTTGCTGAGAAAGGATGTTATGATCTCTCTGGGGAAACCAAATGGTCTGGAATTTTATTCTAAAGAATTTTCATGGACTTTATAATTGTTTTGAAGTCTTCTCTCCAGCTAGCTTCATATATCACATGACCCAATTCTGTTAGAACTTACCACAGGGCCTTAGCATGACACTTCTGCTAAAAGAAACCTTATTTCAAAATGCTGTCTGAGATTATCTGTGCTGCCTGCCTTCCTGGCAGCCACATATTATCATGCAATAAATATATCTCTGGATTTTCTAGGCAAGGCAGTGACATCGATAGCTAAGCAGCTCAATGGTTAGCAAAAAGGTTAATGCTAACGTGGAGAAGAATCTCTTCATGGGAAATTACCTAGGAGCATCATAGTATTCATCTGTATAGGATTAGAAGCAGATACTTAGAATTATGAGAGGTTTCACCTTCACCTCGCCTCTATTCCCTCACTTTCAGAAGATGGCTCAAGCATAGATAAATATTAAACTATAGGTTTGTATAAGAGAGAGGACCTAAATCTAGAACTCTTGAATCTTAGACCAAGTTTCTTTTTGTAGTTATAGTTTAGTGGTTCCCAGGAGTCACACAAAGACTCCTGAGTATCCTCTAAACTGTTTTGGGGAGTCTGTGAGGTCAAAATATTTTCCTAATAATATTAACAAATTATTTTCCTTTTACATTCCCCTTTCCCAAGCAAATAATGAACCTTTCCAGTGTCTCCATAACATATAATGGTATCTCTATAATGGATAATAAATATGTTCTTGAGTACTCTTGTGATTTAAAATTTCTTCAGTTTAATTTCTAATATATCCAATATTTGCAGATTCAATTTACATAAACAAAAGCCTTTGGGATCCTCAAAAATTTTTAAGAGTGTTAAGGATCCTGAAATCAATAGTTTTGAGAACCACCATTGTAGTTGAATAAATATTACTAAGCTGCTCTTAGGACTAAGGGCACAGTGCCAAGAGCTTTCTTTGCCCTCAGAACAAAAGGTTCCATCCTGCTAGCATTAGTGTGAAGTATTCATAGGAGGAAAAGGCCGTATGTGTTTCTAGTCAGTAACAAAGTAATAGAAGAGATAGATCAAGAAGTGGGTTTTCAAGGATGGTAATTTCAACAGATAGTAATGTGGTAGCACAGTGTTTCTGGTTGAGAGAAAAACACAGTCAGATGCTCAGAGCCACCAGATAATGGAGCACATTCTGATAACAGTCAACCATTAGGTGAGAGTGACATGTGCATGAAGAGAAGTAGTAGTAGGGAAAACCAAGAATGTTGGATGAGTTTAAAGTATGAGGAAGTCTAAGTACCAGACAGGGAAAGAGGACTTAATTTTAAAGATCATGATAGTTTGTTTTATAGATAAGGGGAAAAAAAAGAGAAAAGAAACTCCCTGCTATGAGAATAAATTACTAGTAAATAGAAATTACTAACAAGGTAGCAAATTAGTAAGGCCTTCTTCAATTATAGTACTAATTAACGGTATGGGTATATATTTTTAAATGAATATATAAAAATTCAAAGGGGGGAAGATAAACAAATACATCTACAATTTAGAGTAAAGATCTAATCCTGATTAGATTAGCTATCTGACCCTAGCAGTATCTTTCCTTCACTGGATATCAGTAAGCCCACAAGTCATTTAATCATAAGGTCCACCTACTTCCCAAAGTTGTTTTGAAAACAAAGAGAGTAAATGTCAATCTTTAAAGGATGCCATATAAGGGTATAAGTGTTTAGATACCAAAATCTGTGTTATCAATCTCATTGAAAGGCATTGAATATAACTCAAGATAATGGGCAGCCAGTGGGTATATGCAGACATGAAGAAAAAACCACAAGGCCCTTTTTGCTTTTCCAGGGAGGAGGGAAGAAACAACATAGAATATCATGCCTTCCTTGGGATGATCTTGGTAAAAATTAATAATAATAACAACAATAATAAACTC
Source organism: Vulpes vulpes (assembly GCF_048418805.1). Taxonomy (NCBI): domain Eukaryota; kingdom Metazoa; phylum Chordata; class Mammalia; order Carnivora; family Canidae; genus Vulpes; species Vulpes vulpes. Next base: position 67,167,770 of record NC_132787.1, read on the forward strand.
TTGTTCCTATACTGAGAGCTATAGCAGAATGAGTACCTTAACATTTTAAGAAATACTTCCCTCTAATTTTTGTTTGCTTAACTGTTTTTAATCGATGATACATACATATGTTAAAGATTTACACAAGCAAAAAAAAAAAAAAAGAATATATAGTTAACAGTATGCTTAATTTAAAGACAAATCTGATTGGATTGAGGAGTTACATTTTATCAGAATGAAGTCCAGCTGGAGGTCTCCTGTTGGGCGGAATAAAAGGTAATAATATCAGAGGGAGGAATGGGGAATGCAGATGGAAACATGGATTATGATTCTTTGATCCTTTTCATCATCTTTCCAGGTCTTTGTAGGATGACTACTTCCTGCTTCTGTCTATTAGGGATCATGTTACATGGAATTAGGAAAGAAGTTAGTTGGTCATACTCAAAGAATTTCCTGGCTCACTGAAGAATCTTTAAGAGTAAAAAAAAAAAGGCCTATAGAATGGCAGCATGGTTAGCAAATGTCCCATTTTGAGCTTGCTCAAGCCTCTCATACTAAGGAGTGACTATACCAGGCCATCTGTAGTCCAGCCAGATCCAGCATTCTTTCCCTTACTAGAACCCTTGGTCTAGTCGCAGCAAACACTTCCATTTATCCAACATCTCTTCCCAAATGCACCCACAAGTATTAGACACAATAGTCACAGTTTTTTTTTAATTTTTATTTATTTATTATAGTCACATACAGAGAGAGAGAGGCAGAGACATAGGCAGAAGGAGAAGCAGGCTCCATGCACCGGGAGCCCGACATGGGATTCGATCCCGGGTCTCCAGGATCGCGCCCTGGGCCAAAGGCAGGCGCCAAACCGCTGCGCCACCCAGGGATCCCAATAGTCACAGTTTTTAACATCCAGGTATCATCAAACCATTTTTGATAAATATTCTGTGGTCAAATATTAGTAAAAGTGGATCAAGGGGTTGCAACCAACAACAGGTGAATTCACCTTTGGCATTCTAGACTTATTTAGAAACTCAGCAGGATTTTCATGCCTCTGAAGAGCAATAGCAATCACTAGTGTTTACCACATATTCCCAATTATTTTTCCAAGTGCATAGTAAGTTTACATTTCTTGGGTCCTTAGGCATGGACATGAAATATGAGCAGAAGAACCATGTCATTTCTGGGCAGAAGCTGTAATCATGAGTGCATGATCTGGCACAGCTCTTTTTCCCTCTGCTATGGAGACCACATCATTCCAGACAGTGCAGCTCTATCAGCCTAGATCCTCAACTAAGGGTGACACAAAGCATAACCCCTTGCTGGTCAGAGTGGATATTAGGTTAGCAGGTGAAACAAACTTATTCGTTTCAAGTTACTGATATTTAAGGATTGGTTCTTACCGTAGCATATCCTAGCCTATCCTGTCAGATTGATTGGGGCAGAGGTGAGACAGAGATGGAAGACAAAGGAAGTGTCATAGAAAAACAGGAGGAATAGTTAAGGTCAAATAAGAAAATAATACAGGATTTGCCATCAGACAGATTTAAGTTTTAATCTCTCTATCAATTTCTAGTTGTGTGATCTTTGAAATGTTACTTAAACCCTCTGAGCCACAGTTTCCACATCAGTTATTTTGAGAAATAAATGAACATATATAAAATGCTTGTCCCAGTGTCTATCATATTATACATATTAATTACATATAATTTAATCCCCTACTCTCCTCCAACACACCTGAGATCATGCCGTATGAAAAACTGAGCCCTCTTACATTGTTTATAACCAGCCACCACTGGAGCTTCCCTGTTTACCGTAGGTTAGGGACCATCTCTGGAACAAGGACTCTCCTTTGCTGCTCTTCATGCCCTAGGCCAAGGTACCTAGATAGATATTCAGTGTGTGTATTGTATAAACCAAATCATTATGGAACCAAGGAGCAGATGAATTATACAGTACAGTGTTACCACTAAATCAACACCATGCAAGAAGCAATCCAGGACAGGCAATCACTTTCCTTGGGCCAGGCTAGAATGCAAATGAAAGGCAGAGAGGCAGGTCAAAAGGATTGAATGTTACTGAGAAAGTCATTGAAAATAGCTGACTCCTGGCTGTTGAAGGTCTCAGATCAGAGCTTCACTTCCTAATGTGACTTTGAGCCAGAGAGAAAGCATTAAATTTGAAGGTAACTTGAACATGCATGGAGCACCACCCTGCCACAGCAAATAATGTATATTAAAGTCTTTCACAGTGTAAGGTCTTGGGGGGGGGGGGGAAGAAACTACCAGCAAGCAGTTTTCAGGATAAGCAGATGAGCTAAGTTGATTGCTAATAAAGGAGAGTAATTAGGAAATCCCAACTCATCCTCTGACAAGACAATTAGAACCATCACCACAACAAGTATTTGTGATGGTTCATAACTGGGTTCCCTTACAGTTATAGAATGACTTATGAGATTTTTTTCTTCCTCAATATATATTAAATGAGCAGTAACTTAGGTGTGCTTTAAGTTCTGATAAGTCTGTTGTCACTACTAGGGCCAGTCTCGTATGCAGGAGATCTACAGATGTGTAGTTTATAGAGTTCTGTGAAAAAATTACTAGTTTAAAATAATGAACTTATCTTTTGCTTAACTAGCCCGTTAGTTTATGAAACTCTTCAAGCGAAATATTTTCTTTACTCTTTGCAGGAGCAATGCATTAAACAAAGTCAATACCTTGGTGGGAATTAGGATTGTTTGTTGGAGAAGAACTATAGAACCCTCAGCTGTTTTAGGTAGAACAAAATCTAGAAGTAAAAGTTTCAAAGACCAACCACCCCTCCAAAATTTCAAAGATCCTTCCCTTCACTGAAGCCCAACTAAACCCCTGAGAGAATACAGCTTCAACCACCATCAACCTCAGTTTTGTGTCAAAAGTAGATTTCACATGTAAACTAATAATTGAACTTTTTGAAAAAGGAGGTGAGAGGTAATAATTTAGGTAGAAGAGGAATAGGAATAGACAGAAAATATTTAACTTTCCTTTATATTTTGTGTTTGTTTGTAAAGTACGTAGTTTTAGCCTTGTTCTTCAAAATCATCCCATCTTGAGTCTTGTGTCAGATTTATAATGCAACATTTCTTGGTATGTGTAAAATATTGGAGTAAATATTTGCAATCTGCAAATAGGAACTCAGAAAGTGAGAAGATAATTCTAGTTCTCTTAGCGATTGAAATGAGAAACAAAATGAGATGCCTTCTTTCGTGGTTCTTTCCACCATAGCTGTTTTGCTTTCTACCTTTTTTCTCCTACCAAGAGAGCTCAGGACAGATAATGTTTCCTGGGTCCTATGAAATGTTTCAGTAATGGCCACTGTAATTCACACCTTGATTTGTCCTGGGTCACGGGCAACTATGATGGATTATGATTGCTGCACATTCAAAAGGTTTACCCAAGGTTACACAGTGACGGTTAATGTTCAGTTCAGCCATAGTACTTACTAGGTGGAAGAGGAAGCTTCTGTTATATATTCTGCAGCTTTAATCAAAGTTTAGACAGTAGTCTGTGCTCTCAGTCGAAGCCTTGTAATCCGCTGAAAGCCAAGGGCATATTTGGCTCATACTTAGTAGGTAGTCAGAAAAATGTGTCACATGGAGGTCTGAGTAAGGGCATTCCTCAAACGTGTCATCAAACAGTGTATTTAGGAGCTATGCAGAGTGGGCACAAGATAAGCTATCTGCAGAAAAAGAAAAAAGGCAGAGTTCTAAAAGTCTAAAAGGCACGTTTTGCCACAATATTCAGAGTTAAATTAATTCAATTAATTACAATGTTTTCACACAAATGGAACATAGCCTAGCTAGAAACAGAGATCTTTTTCCTTATACTAGGAACAACGACCTAGTTTTCTGTGTTTGTGGGTCCTATTTGTGTGGGTTGTCTTTTCCTAATTATGCTCTTTTGTTGAGCTTTTCTCTGCCAGCACTCAGTGAATGACAAAGGGATGAAAGAGATGGAAGGCTGCTTCTCAGTGGGAGAAGGGTTTGTAACCCTTGTTCATTTTGGCCACAGGCCAGCTGATTCTGGATTGTATAATTTGTAGAGACTTTCAGAAGGAAAACTGGAAGCAATATTCCATCTTTGAGTACAGAGACAAGATTTTAGCATCATGGGAGAAACATTAGAGATTAAAGCAGTTAAAAGAGTTCCTTTATTCATAATTCAGCACAACTTGGGGGCACCGAATATGTGCTGGGTAAAGAGAAGGATATTCTTCCTTAGTGTTCCGGGAAGGGGAGATAAATAGCAGCTATTTTCATACTTGTGTAAAATATTTCATATGTCATAAGTAGTTGCTCCAAGAAGGATGAGGCATGTTGGTCAATCAAGAAGTGCAATTTTAAAAAGGATGGTCTGGGAAGGTCTCTCTGACATTTCAGCAAAAGGACCTAACGCAAGTGAGAGAAGAAGAAGCAAATAGGGAGAAAAGATTCCTGACAGAGGACAGAACAAGTGCAAAGGCCCTACAGTGACAATGTGTCCCATTGTCAAGGGACTTCAGGGAAAGTATGGCTGAAGCCAAGTAAGCAAGAGGTAGAACTATAGAAAATGACCTTGAAAGCTACTGGGGAGGAAATTGTGTGAGGTTTTTTTGACTACTGCAGATTGATCTCTGGCAGAAGTGTGCCAGGATCTGACTTTTCTAACTGCTTCATTGAGAATGTACCAGAAAGTGCAAAGGGAAGCAGAGTAAGCTTTTGAACACTGTTCCTCATAATTCAGGTAAGAGATCGGTGGGCTTTATGGACAGAAAGACTAGGCTGACATGCACTCTAGCAATTAGAAGTTATTGGCAATGGAGCAATAGTAAAAAAAAAAAAAAGAGGACAAGCAATTTACATGAATTACCTCAATTATACTATTATTATAACCTACAGTCTACAGAGGAAAATCTTTCTTTTTGGTTTCCTGTTCTGGAGAATCTCTGTTCTGGAGAAAATGATACTATTTACCTTAGAGAGTTGTGATGAAGACAAACTGCAATAATCCTGACACAGAGTACATGCCCAATAAAGGATGGTAATGGCTATGATTACAGGATTTTTAAAAAGACTTATTTATTTGAGAGAGAAAGAGAGTGCGAGGAGAGGGAGAGGGAGACAAGTAGACTCCCCACTGGGCACAGAGCCATTCAATGCAGGGCTTGATCCCAGGACTCTGAGATCATGACCTGAGCTGAAATCAAGTCAGACACTTAATAGACTGAGCCCCTCAGGTGGCCCTATAGAGTTTGATTAAGACAGACAAAATTTGGTCCATATACTCTACCTTCCTGTGTATGCAGATTGATGAGGCTGTTACTCTCTATCATTGGCTTTAATCTAGTTTTAAGTCAAAAGAAAGAATTAACACAAATCTGAGAGGCATGCTTTCTATATTTAAAAAAAAGACTCCTTTTGACAAATCTTTCTGTGGTCTTTGCCTAGAGCAGCTAGCACTTCCATTTATCTGCCCTGGTGTTTTTCTCCTATTCTTATTTCCTGCTCAGAGCTGTGTTTTTCTAATCCTGGAATTCTATTTCTTCTCACTCGTCTGTGGTAAATTTTATGGTCCTCCCACACTACTCAGAATTTCCTTCTGCAATAAAGCCTTTAGGGGGTATCACCTCATCCTGTCCAGGGTATCATCCCAGCATCACACCCCTTAGCTTCTCTATAGCTGGACACTGTCAGGATTTTCTCTCCTTTTCACATTTTCTGATTTATTTCTTTAGGAATGGGCTCCATATTCTTATAGGCAAGGTTCTTTTTCTATACCACAATGCCCCTTTGAACTTGGAAATGAGAAGATACTTCGGACATCTCCTTCAGACATTCTATACGCTTATTGTAAAGGGAGACAGTTTATACACAAAGCTGCCAAGAATAGAAACTCTAGACCCCTCATTCCACCTGAAATGGAATGTGGTTCTGCTGGGCTACTCAAGGTAGAGTAGTTAACTTAGAAAAATATTCACCATTGAGCACTTTACTAACATACCAACAGCAATAACAAGAAGGATTTATACCCAGTCACTCATGCCACAAGATATAAACAAGTTAGAACCTTTGTTTAGATAAGGTTCTAATTATCTAAGGGCAAAATGTTTTGTTTCGTTTTGATTTTTCCCTAGAAGAGCTGAATGTTGTACCTGAAAAAGAAAATCTTTCCTGCCAGACTCTTCCTTGATCTTAGGTGGGATGACCTCTAACCCTATCTATTAAAATTTAAACACAGAGATTAGATTCTCTATTAGTCACAGAGAATAGACTCAGGCCAACCCCTAACCCAGACACAGAATTCTCCCCAACCACTGGGACACCTTGTTAAGTACTTATTTACTAGAATAAGAGACTTGAAAAGGAAGAATATAGATGACTCTCCATCAGATATTCCTCTGGTCGATAGCAGCCCTATAAATGGATAAAAGGCAGGATTTTTAAATTCAGGATTTTCCAGTGAAGAACAAGAATTCCAACCTCAAACCAGATATCAGCCAAGAAGAGTGTGTTCCCTTCATGGTTCTTCAGCCACACATGCACTGAACTTTCCCCACAGTCCTTGAGCACTGCTTGCTGCTGCTGCTGCTACAGATTCCACAATGTTCTGTTCTCTCTCCTCCACTTCTAATATTGGCTTTTATCAAGGCACACCTACGTGACAGCAGCAGCACCCCAATCTCTGGCTTAACTCACCCAATCATGCTGATGCTCCTCCACTGCCCACTCTTGGCAGTGGCCTCCTAAACAATTCAGTCTTTCCACAGGTATAATGCCCTAAACTTCTGTCCAGGCCTTCAAGGCTTACCAAACTTGAATATGCTCACAATTCCCAAAAGCAACCTGTGTTTTGTCGGGCCAATCTGCTTTTCTTCTAATACTGTCTATCCCCACCTCCATTCTTTGCTCATATTTTCCCATTCCATTTGGAGTGCCTTCCCTTTGCCATTTATTTAAATTCTGCCTAAAATTCAAGATACAACTAAAGTCCTTCCTTCCCCATGAAGCCTCTGGGATCACTTCAGTCTTCAGGGTTATTACAATTATAATTGCTACCTTGTAGTAGTGAGTAATTGTCACCCTGGTTAATACGTCTGAATCTTGTATATAAGGTTGTAAGATAGTTGAGAAAAATATCCATGTTTTTTACTATTGTTTAGCCTAATTCGGTACACAGAGTAGATGCTTAACTTTATGGTTATGCAATTGGATCAATACTTTACATAATATGAAATAGAACAGGATTTTGACTTCAGTATAATAAACGGAATACAAAGATTTTTTTAATACTTCTTCTCATAACCCTTCAAAATGCCCAAATTCTCCACCCAAAAAGAAAGAATTAGGCTGTCTTGTTTTGTTTTCTCCAATTGTAAAATAATTCTAACTCTGTTCCATGCAAGGAAAGACTACTTGACTTTCAAAACTGAAGTTGTTCAGAGATTGTAATCCAAACGCTAAGGAAGAATTCAAAGCCCAGAGAAAATGAAGTCTTTGCCACAAGTCATAGAGAAAATAAATGGTAGAACAAGGACCAAATCCTAAGTCTTTTGAATTTCTAACTAGAACTCCTGAGCGAATCTCCACATATTGTCCCTTTGCATTTTCTGTTTCTGGTGTCTTCATAGTAGTGATAGAAAGTAGTTTGACAAGTACTTTGTTAGTATTTTCTATGCCCGAGGCTCTGCACTAGGGCTTCTGAGACCAAGGAGAAATGGAAATAAAAATGACATGAACCCAACTTTAACACTTAGGACCCCAGTACTCTGTATTCTTTTCTTTCTTTTTTTTTTTTTGCATTGAGTTTTAATTTAAAACATTAAAACAACTTAACCACTCATAATTAATTATAAAACTTTGCCAGTTAAATTGTCCTATCATTTATGAAGCATTTGTCACTGTTTTTGTAGACCTGAAGGAAGCTTTGTGTATTCTTTTCTAAAGCAATATTCTTAACCTTTTTCTTTTTCTTTTCTTTCTTTTCTTTTTTTCTTTTTACTGAGTCACAGAACCCACTGATATTATAATTAAAATTATACTTAGGAAAATATGTATATGCACAAACCAATAAAACCCTGCATTATTTCAGGTTTTTGCAGCACCCTCGAACCTCTAGGTTATAGTCTCTTTTTTGAAACCTTGGAAAGCTTTTTCTCAGCACCTTCAAAAACAGAGCTATGGTTTTATAATTTACAGAGTCCAGATGCTAACCCTTGCCTTTTCCTCCTCCCTTTTGAGTGACTGGAGAGAAATCTGCAATCACAGCTTTATCTCCTCCCTAAATAAATAAGCACTTCCCTGAGTGCCTCCAACTCTGTTGCTCCAGATGTTCACTGGATAAATGGTTCATTCAGGGCTCACCAGGGCCCAGGTCATGCTCTACTCTGATCAGCTTTTCTGTGCCGTGCCCTTGCCACTCAGAGAAGCTTCCCCATCACTCTGCCTATTTGGAAGATCCACACTCCCATTAGGGTCCTGAGAGCAGAATGTATTCTTGCATCATTCTGGCAGGCCTGGAGAGGAGGGGAGGGAGCCAAGCCACAGAAAATACTGGTGAAAGACCTATGGGGTGTTTTAAATGGTGGCTCTGGAATGAAAGAGTCAATAGAAAGAACACTTTTCTCAGAAGCCATATATCATGGAATTTCTTGAGGCAGGAGAAAGTGAGAAACAGATGGCAATGAACAGGCAAATGCACCACAGGGACAAAACTTGTGTGGGAGGGTATAAGGAGACAGAAGCCATGGGCAGCAGTGGACAAAGGGAAAAGGCCCACACTGTAGAACCTACACATGGAAAGTCAGGGTGGGATACAGAAGCCAGGACCAAATGGCAAGAGACTAGTTCTCATTAAATGTGGAAACAAGGATAGGGCCACCTTCCCTAGAAGACAAGAGACAGTTACACCTCCTACTTAATATCACTGTTGGAGACTAATTTCTGCACTTGAGAAAATGAAATATTCTAAAAAGGGTAAGGATGGTAGTTTTCAACCATACTGTGCCTAATAATCACATGAGGAACATGATTAAACACACTAGTTTATTTTGGATTAACCAAATCCCCAGTTTGACCAAGACTTCCTTAATTTTAACACTGACATTCCTAGAATAATTGCCCTTCAGACCTGGGCAAACTGGGACAGCTGGTCACCCTGGAACTCTTGTGATTATTCTGACTCCTTAGTCTGGATGAAGCCCAGTAATCTGCATCTCTACCCAGTACTCCCAGATAATTCTGATACTACGGCATGAGGAGTGGGGTGGCCAGAAGACACATACAAGTGTTTTATATTTACTCCCTGGCATAACCTGCCAAGTAGGTCTAGAAAAGGGAAACATTTAAAAGAGAAAGAAAAGCAGAAATTTTTGATGGTTTCTGAAAAATTCTAAACTACATGTTCTCAATCCTTTGAATCACAATGAAACCTTTTAAAACCAGATCTTGACAACCGCATCAAGTTCCATGGGGATGGGATCTGGCAGTGGCAGGAATAAGAACCATGTTTTGAGTGGCCTTTTAGTTTCCTGATTGATTGTGTCTGGTGGAGGTAGCTAGAAGCACAGGAGAATTAGTGAGTGCCCACATCTGGACAAAATAGCACTGTGCCTCAGCTGATGGGAGCCAAGAAGTCCCTCTAGAATGCTATTACTACTCCTTGGTGTCACTGATCAGTGAAGAAGAGGTTAATTGATGAGAATTGTCCTGGATAATATTAGAGAAACCTACACATATTATCCTCTTGGAATTACAAAAATGAGATCCCTTTGAATGGTCTGTAGGAAATGTGTCCAGGTTCTCTGTGTCTAAGGCAATCACATACCATGGGTACAATATCACCAAACCTCCATCACTGAGAAAAATCTGGAAGATTGGGCATCTACTTCTTTCTTTTCTCTGGCTAATAATAAGGGTGGACAGTTTCTGAAAAGGAAGGAAGGGACAAAAAAGATTCTGAAGCAGAGAAAGGGAATCAAGACTAATGATAGAATATGACAAGGAGGAGAAGGGAAAGGAGAGGGGCAAAAAGGCAACCTAAGGGACCATGTGTTAGATTAAAGCCTATCAGTCATGACCACCTTACAACATGAAGAGGCTCAAAGGAAAAACACCAGAGAACAACAAAATAGTTATTTTGCTCAAAACAAAGCATTATATTGTGTGGTGTTGATTCTAACCAACATCTGTGAGGCAACTGAATGTTAAATTGGCAGAGGCCAATAGAAGGTGTGCCATAAGGAAGCTAAAAGTTAAACTTTCACTTCCTTTCCAATTACACAGATTCTTCAGAAGACAAATGACTCCTCAGTTTATATAATGGGGAGGAAATGTAGTTCCGTGCAAATGGACAGTAGTATAGTATAGGAACATAATAAAACATAATAACATGAATAAAAAACATAGTTGTAATCCTTGGCAAAATTTATAGCAATACGAAATAACAATTTGCAATAAATTGTTGTAATGGAACAAAAATTGTTATAATGGTTAGCACTTTGAATTAGAATAGCAAATACTTGTTATATAGTACTTATGGTTTACTTTTTATCTATCACATATCAAAACCTAATATGGGCTTGAGACTTTTATGGTACTTTTTTAGTTAAGTATTGCACCTTCACTGGAGAAATTTTTGTCAGATTTATTTATTAAGCCTACATCTGCATTGGATCTGTGCGATGCACAAACTTAATAAATAAATAAAATATCTTTAAAGCTGTCCTGCCCTCAAAGACCTTACACATCATGGTAAATATTCTTACTGAATCATGTAAAATGCTGTTAAAGCAGGCAATCTATACCTGAAAAAGAAAGACATGCCTTTCTCTGCAGAAGGAAAAGACCTAAATCAATGTAGAATTGGCTACTGTTATCAGTTTGTATTTCTTGAGCATTCAGTAGGCATAGGGCAGTGGACTTCAGACAGGTATAAAAATTGGACTCTGCCTTAAAGGAGCACACAGTCTGGGTGGAGGAAGAGGAGGTAAACATACACAAAAAGATTAATAACTCCTAGGTAGCATTTTTTAAGTGGTCAGTGAGTAATCAGACTCTAAATGCTAAAGTATATTGGAGGAGGATAAATCGCCAAAGCAGTATAGGACTGCTTTGCTATTTGCTTTGCAAAGCAGGACTGTTTTGCAAAGCAAACTAGGTACACTGAAAGAAAAGAAGACATGTAATAATAACAAGCTTACATTTGCTTTATAGAATCCAAACACACCAATTATCATATTTGATTCTTATAATACTAGAAACAAATGTAATAATCTCCATCTTACAGATAAGGACACTGGGGCTCAGAGAAGTTGAACGCTTCCCTGAGGCCACACAGATTTAAGTCTCAGAGCCAAGATTCAAAATCAGTGCCAGCAGAAGTGTGCCCTTGAAGTCCAGAAGGAAGGTGTTCAGAAGCAGTCAGCCACAGTAGGCTGTTATGAATGTCTTCTGACTGAACGTAAAAGAAGACAGACCCTCTTAGTTTATTTAATTCCACTGTGTTCATCCTATTTTACAAACTCCATTTGGGAATATCTGATGCTTACAATAGGATTTGCCACTTTCTCCACTTGTCAGGTCCCTGGTTATTCATCATCATTAACAGAAGCAGCAGCAGCAACAGAAATAGTGGGAAGACTACTTATTCAAATGAAATCTTTTGTGGAGGCCCAATGCATAAAATCGCACATATTTTCCTGTTTCTGGCCCTCTTGTTTTCTGGTATTAACATTTCTGAAAGGATATAGAAAGAGCTGCAAAGGAGCATCAATTCAGTACTTTGCTATAAAAATAAGCACACACACCTAATAAAGGGGTGGCTACATTTTTACTTTGGTTATTACAGAATTGAACACTGATTTACAGCCTGACAGTGTAGGAAGGGATAAAATATTTTCATATTTATATCTGGAGGAGAGGTTTGCTCAGTTTCCTAGGTATAAGCATTGTTAGACTAATGATATATTTTTTTCCCTATCGTGCTTCTTTGGTCATTTTTAGTTTACATCTGATTCTGGTAATGGGCTCTTTTTAAGTTTTAGTTTCTAGAGATTGATGTATATTTTTGTCTTTTTTTATGTCTTCATTGTTATTTTAGTAGAAATATGGGAGATGATGCATCAGTGGCAACTAGCCAAGCACCATTTAAAACTGAAATCCACTGGAAATTTAATTTGATTGCACTACAAATGTTAACTTCATGAGATTTTTTTCCTCCCATCAAGTACGTCTCTCCTTCTCATTAGGCATATTTGGATAGTACAAATGAGTGACTTGACTAAGAGCAGAAAAATATTATTTCCATTCCAATGCTGAATATAACAGTTGTGAAGTCAGACTCATGACCTGTGTGCCAATTTGCAATCCAATAAAAGTTTTTAATGCTTGAATTATTAAGAGGGAATGAGGGATGGAGATTAGAATGGAGACATTTATAATGAGGTGATGATTCCCAGCATAATAGAGTTACTCATTTTTGGACCATCCAATGTGCATATTCCTGCTGTTTTTATAGCTTGTAAATTGTTTGCTGCTAGGACTCATTTTAAATTCTCTTTACTATTTTATTCTCATCTGAATCAGCAATCAGGACAGCTGTAGATAACTGCATAGTATAATTTTTAAAAGACTCAAGCATAACTCAGGTAAAGCTCAAGCTTTAGAGTCAGGCATACCTGGATTCAATTCTAATACGAGTTTTACTTGCATTGTAGAGCTAATGAAGGATTCCCACCCATCACAACAGAGGTGCTTAGGTTAACCAGATACCACAAATCTCAACCTCCCAACGTCTGCTCTATTATGATTTCCTATGCTAGTTGTCTCATTCATAAGCATCCTTTTCTTTGCTTTTAATTACAGAAGTAATACAGATTAATTTTATATATATTTAAATATAAACAAAATGGAAAAAAATAGTGCCAAGATGGCTATAATTAACCTGAGATTTTTCTATCGTATTATTATATCGTAAATATTCACGTATTTAACTATACATGATTATGTTCTATATTATACAAAAAATGGATCCCACTGCACATACCTTATGTTGGCTTGATTTTTTTTCACTTAACAGTATATTATGACCACTGTACCATGGGAATAAACAGATGACTATGTGCATCATTGATGCATAATAGTCCACTATTTGAACATATAACCATCTATTAGTTGAGCTAAAACATATCTGCAATTTCCAGGCAGCCTAAAGTTTCTGGACTCAATTCCCATGTGTTTATGTGTATGGGGGCAGTTGTCCATACCAACAATTCTCTGACACCAACTAGGTGTCCTATATTTCACCCCATTTCTAACACTATCTACCAAGATCCCACAAATTAAGGGTCAGCCTCAAGAGTCTGCTCTCAGCTTGCACCTCAGACATCAGTCACAAGTGCAGATTATCACCTGTGCTTCTGATATCTATAGAAGAGATTCCAACAAACCTCTCTGTGGGTTTCATTAGTTTGTTAAAGCAGTTTATAGAACTTAGAGAAATATTTTGCTTACTAGATTATCGATTTATTATAAAAGGATTGTTTAAAAAATAAAACAAACAAAATAAAACATGACAACTGCTCAAAATGGAATCACTTATGGTAAGCCCTGTGTTTTGACTTATTACAGTTTTGACTCTCAGAAGTGGAATCTTACACCAATCAGGAATCTCCAATCAGCACCAGTTAACTGTCTGGTGAACCCCTGTCATCCTCTAAAAGAAAGTAACTTTGCAATAACCAACATAATTTATTTTGTATAACCTCCTTGTTCCCACTCTTAAAACAGAACAGGCCCAAAATGGAGTTACGTACCCCCAAGACAGCAAAAGAAGACTTAGTTACAATTTTGGCTATTCCCAAGTAGAATATGATCTTTAACCAGTCCATCTGGAATTACCTGATCAATACTAGTGAGATGATCTGCATGAGAGACCACCACCCTTCCCCCAAAGGGAAGTCACCTTGCCTGAAATAATCTCATGACTTTCTTGTTTTACCTACTTTCTGCCTATAAAAATTTTCCATTTTGTACAGCTCCTTGGAGCTTCCATTTATTTGCTAGATAGGATGCTGCCTAATTCATGAATCATTGAAGAAAGCCAATTAAATCTTTAAATTTACTCAGTTGAATTTTATTTCTTAACACCACTCCCTTCTGTCAATAAAAGTCTTTCATTTTGTACAGCTCCTCATGAGCTTCTTTCTGTCTGCTAGATTGGATCCTCTGGCAACCAGCCCCCATCCTTAAGTACTTTCCAAAAGTCACCTCATTAACATAGCAAAGATATTTTTATGGCTCTCATCACTTAGGAAATTCCAAAGGTTATAAGAGCACTGAGCCAGAAAAAAGGGATGAAGACCAAAAATATATTTATCATTAAAAACCACAGTATCACTAAATCTCTACGGTACACTCATCCTCTTGGTCTTTGCTAGATGCCCATTCTCTAAGCATCCATAGCATTTGAAGGGCCTACCTTACAACACTTAGACTGTGTGAATACCTATTCTTTGCTTCTATGCACATGTGAATACTTAGCTGACTTTAAAAAAAATTTCAATACTTAATACTAACAGACACAGAGTGGGTTTCCTAACATATTTATTAAATTGAATTGAGTAATGCCACTATGGTTAAGAATCTTTTGCAAATAATTTGCTTGAGCTAACACCTTAATATGGAATGACTGAGATATATATATATACAATACTAATGTTTTTGATTTACAGAAAGTGTTCTTCCTGTCACAGGATTAACCATCCCATATTACAATCCTTTTTTTTTTCTTTTTTGCCTTTTTGCCTTTTTTTCATGTTGTCTTTCTGGAAATGAAAAAGGTGAGGGAGGAGAAAAATGATAGGTCTGAGAAAGGAAGCAGATAGCTTGCTTCAATCCCATTACTAACTCAACATCCAAAGTAAACATCAACTCAATCCTGTAATTTATATATACTGGTCTTAAATCCCCCAGCACCCTAGTGTTTTTTAATTTTCACAATTGGTACAGCTCCATTAATGTTTACAAATACGTGCTGCTGAAATTTTATTGCATCACTTTGTTCTCTCCACAGAGAAATTACCAAACAATACCTCATAATCTCAGAAGTGGACAGAAATTTTGTTGCAAAATGATACACAGTGAAAATATTATAAAGTCCCTCCCAGGCACTTGTGCCTGAGAGTCTTGTTTAGAGAAACAGGTATTGCAGGGAATAAAATTGCAGTAGGGCTGAGAAATTTATGTTATTTTCTTTTTTGTCATGACTGAGAATGAGCAAGTTGTCTCAGGTTGCTCAGGGACAAGAGGTTTCACCATTATAACCCTGAAGGCAGTAGCATTACTCTGCCTTGTATGCCTGTGCCTCTTCCACTTTATGAAAACAGAAAATTTTGTGGTTTTGGCACACATTTGCCTGTCATACCAACTTGAGCCCAAAGAGGTACAATCATATGTGGCAGCTCCTTCCAATCTGGAATCATATGATGAACCAGTAATTAGTTTGTGAATTCAGTTACCCTAAGCAGTTTAAATGCATATCTCAAGCTTTGATTACCCTTCCATCAGGATTTTTGTTTTTCCTTCCCTTCAATGAAGCAAGCAACTATAGAAAAAGTAGGATTTTTAAAGGCTTATCACACCTGGATGATTGCAATTAGACAGGCTTCAGAGATGTGGAGTTGGTTCTCCACAATAAGAATTATCTAGTATATATGTGCTCACTTCGGCAGCGCATATACTAAAGAATTATCTAGTATATAAAGCAGGTAAATTAGAAGGTGGTTTTAATATTATGAAAGAATTCACTGTTTTGTGTAATTTGCATTGTTGAGTGATGGCATAGTGGAAGACACTCTGAGCCAGAATTCAGTGTACCTGAACTATAGGATAAGGAAGCTCAATCTCTAAAGCCCCTCTGTGAATTCTAATTATATGTGAAATACACCGTATAGAGGCTGGCATAGGAATCAGGCCAAAATAGGGGGACATTAGTAATTTGAGAAATTACAAGAACTTAAAATTCTAGAATTTGGGAAAAAAACAAGCATGGAAGCTAGATGATCACTATAAATTATTTTATTTGGCTTTCATAGATTTTTTCAAGGACAGATTGATACTGTCGATGAAAACAATGATTGACATTTTGCTTTTTTTCAGTAAGTTGTTGAAGAACTTTTCCAAGAAACCTGAGTACATAGAATTCAATAGAGTGCTTAACAATAGGGAAAGTTCAAACAACCTTGGTGTTCACCATTCCAGCTTCCTCAATTTATAACTGAAGAAACTGAAACCCATATACCTAATAATGGGTTATGTAAATTAATGAGCAAAACTAAGCCTAGAGACTAAATCTCACAGATGTCAGGCCACTGTTCTTTCAACATGATCAAGTGCACTTGGGCTGAATCTAACCATTTAATACCATGGCTTCACTGCATTACCTCCTTGTTAAATCAAGGCTGCTGGTTATGCATCAGTAAAGAGTTCTAAGTAGCAGAAAAAAAAAAAAAACTACATTGGATACATTTTGTAAAGAAGTTCAAACTTCAGTTGAGAAATACTAAGGTTCCTTTATGTTTTGAGGCTCCAGCAAGTATGTAACTTCTCTCTGTCTATAAACAGGTAGCCATCCAGGCAGCCCTCTGGGTCATAATAGGCTGCTTAGTAAGCCTCCAAACTGAAGTTTCTCTTTGTTGTAGGTGATGAGTTGGAGTTGCCAGGAGCAGAGATAATTGCTTCTTCCTCCACTGGTAGGTTCCATTTTGATTAAATTCCTAGCAATGCATGCTTGTTTGCTTTAAACTATGTAAGAGTGTTATAAAAAGGAGGATTGAACTTACATCATTTCTCAAAGCAGAATTAAGCCCATGAATAGAGTTACTGAAGAGAACCTTAGGCCATAATTAGAAAAATTTTATAGCATTTAAAGCTGTCCAAAAATGAAATGAACTATCTTGAAATTTAATAAATTTCTTTTCATTGGATATGTTCAAGTAGAATCTGGAGGGACCACCTGTCTGAGATGTCATAGAGATGAAAAGAGAAATAACACATTAAATAAGAGATTGCGCTTAATTTTCTAACTCTAATATGCTAGAATTCTATGAGCTTTTCTATTTTGAAAAGTGAGATACCAAAGTATCAACAAATATTTGTGAATCTCCTTTGGTAAGTCTAGTTATGGGAATAAAAGCAGTAGAATAACAAAAGTAGAAGAAAATCCTCCCTGAACAGAATATTCATTAATGCTTAGGAGATAAGGATAATTCACCTAAAATTCTTAGATAATGACATAACTAACATAAAGCATATGCACATGTCAAATTGATGATATTTGTAAATTCTATAAGCTCAGTGGAAGTAAGGAACATAATTGATTGGAAAGCTTGGGTTTTTAGGATGGACCTTAAAGAATGGATAAAATTTAATTTTAGAGAGAATTATTGTAGGGATAAAAGATGAGAAAGAGGGAGCATGAACTTCTGTGAAGAAACTAGAATATGCAAGCTCTAAGAAGGGTTTGGTGTAAGAGACCTAAGGCGGTAAGAAGATGTTTGCGGAAGTACATTTTTACTTTCTAATTTCCCATCACATAATGTGGTACATAAATAAATGATTACAAAAGAAAACATTCCTGAGCAATCACCCTGCTATCTTTTTTTTGCCTTGTTAAAGAATAATTGATACAGTTTTATTTATTTAAAATGTACAATGTGATGATTTGATATATATACATTATGGAATTATGGAATGATTACCAAAATCAAGATAATTAGTATATTCGTCCTCCCTGCAGTTTGGATATCAGCTCCTAAGTGCTGCCACAGGCTTTAATATACAGTGCAAATAACTGGATTTCCACAGCTATAACAGCATCATACCCAATTTGGGGTTGGGCACCATCTCCTGAATTCTGTGTGATTTGAAAAGCAGTTTCTTGTCAATCAAATACCACTAGTCCTTTGCTGAAATGGGGTATGTGGGGGCTCTCTACCCTTCTGGATGAAATAAACAGCACATCGAAAAGCTCTCTTGTGTTTGCCATACCTATTTATGATGGTAACAAGCAACTGTTATCTTTGAAAGTAGGACAGAGAGGGAGAGGGAGAAAGTAAGCACCATTATCCAGGCCCATTCACAATCACTGCAGTCCAAAGAGTAGAAAGGACATAGAGAAATTGGGCGACTCTTACAGACGATGCATTATAATGAAAGGGAAACATTTAGCAACCAAGATTGGCACAGGGAATGGAGCACTTGGCTTCACAACCTCCCCAGGATTTACTGAAGTTAGGAAGGAGTGTATGATGAAATAGAGTAAATTGCAGAGCCATCTTTCGTGCTGCTTTAATTAAAAAGCCTTTCATCATTTCCAGCTTAAACATCTCTTTTCTCAGTCTTAAAAGTAACTACTGAATCTTCTAGTGCTTTCACATTTGTAGTCAGGAAAATTTGGTTTTCATTTCCAGGCTGTACGAGGAAAGCATATCATATACTTTCCCTAGTAATTCGAATGCATATTTCTTCTCTCTCTTTCACTGCATTCTAGAATAATGCGTGTTATTTCAAGTATTCACAATCAACTAGGATGTCAAATGCTTTGAAATAAAGGTTATAAGAAATGTAGATGTCAGAGTAGCTCTGATATGCAATAAGTGGAATAAATATAAACAATAGACACATTCAGAGGCACTTAGTATGTTAGGTACTCAAGACAACTTAAAGGAAAGGAAACTACTCTGATACCTTTAAAGGGTAGAGAAAATGTGACTGCAAGGCTATTTGCTATTTCTGCACTTGGTCTGTATCCTCCTGGTGCATTTATGTGAACTAACTCCATTGCTCAGAATCCTTTGTTCTCTACTTTTCCTTGTCAAAATTCTAATGGATCTCAAGTCCAGATACCCCATCTCTATAGTTTCTAACCTCATTACTTTTTAAAGAAAAGATCAAAATAGTTGGCGTGAAGATAGTTTTGTGTCATAAATGTGGTTCAGTCTCACATAGAAGTCACATGATAAAGCCAACATTATTAAAACAAGTTACAGTGCTAAGTCTACAAATATGATCAAATTTCTTCAGTCTTAGGTACATTTATAATTAAATCTCCATCACATAAAGTTATGGATATTCAAATAAAATAGCATTTATTTGCACATGTATGGAATTTCTATTACCTATTTGCATTGTGTTTTTTTTTTACTGTGACTGTCATTTTCCTTTCTGAAATTTATCATATTTCAATCTTTCTGACTTATAGTCTTCAATGCTAGAAATGTTCAAAAACCTTGAGCATTTGGTGTATTGAGTTTAGGAGGCTTGTCCTCTGTAAATGTGTGCCATTCTTTCATAAATGTGAAGCAAGGGACGCCTGGGTGGCTCAGCAGTTAAGCATCTGCCTTCAGCTCAGGGCGTTATGCTGGAGTCCTGGGATTGACTCCCATATCAGGCTACCTGCATGGAGCCTGCTTCTCCCTCTGCCTATATCTGCCCCTCTCTCTCTCTCTCTCTCTGTGTCTCTAATGAATAAATAAATAAAATCTATAAACAAGCAAACTAACAAATGTGAAGCAGGTACTATTAAGAGAGACCAGAGTAATCTTATTTGTTGACTTCTTCACCCCTTAGGAAGCCTGCCCTCTCCCTTTGGAGTTCTCCCTACATGCACTTTACTTTTTCCCTAATACTCCCTTTTCTAGCTATGTATAGGCTACTTGGGTAAAAACCAAATATCAAAAAATATAACCCCAGAGGGACTTAATCTATGATATATCCGTCCCTAAAGCTGGGTATCTATCAGAATCTCACGATGAGTTTGGTTGTCTCATTTCTAAGGATCCTTGCTATGATTAGAGACTTTCTACAGATGAGCTTTGCTGGGACATAGATACTACTTGCCAATACAGAAGTAGCCGATGTCAGACACTTATTTTCCCAGCCTCCCTAGCTGCCAGGGCATGGGGACACCACCTAGGTGCTGCCAAATGCCACACCCACCCTAGACTGAATCAGTGTTTTGGAGAGGTGAGTAAGAGAGGTGTGTTTGAAGTACCCCAGGTATCAATGAGAGGCCAGGTGCTAGTGCTGTTATGGTGTCTAGGGCAACATGGCAATGGCAGCAGTTCTGTGCTATAGTTTGGGGTGTTTTGTCAGGCTCCCTCTGAGCTGCAATGGTGTGAGTAGACAGGGTGGATTTTAGACAGTTTTTTGAGGTAAAGTCTACATGTCATAATATTCACCATTTTCAGTGTACAAATTCAGTGATTGTTTTGGGAGGTAAATTTATAGAGATTTGTGTGCATCAGTCAGCACGATTCAGTTTTTGAACATTTCCCCCCAAATCCCTGATGTCTGTTTGCACTTAATCCTGGTTTTAACCCCCAGCAATAGTCAACTATTAATTTCCTTTCTTTCTGAATTATAGATTTGCCTTTTTAGATATTTCATATAATGCAATGATGTAATACGTGGTTGTTCACATCTGGCTCTTTTTTCACTAATTATTTGTTCACTAATGTTTGAAATTATACATATTGTAACATGTATCAGTACTTTGGTTCTTTTTACTAAGTGGTATTCCATTGCATGGCTTTCTGTTTATTCAGAAAACAGTTGTTGGACATTTGGATTATTTTCACTTTTAGGTGCTATGAATAATGCTGCTTTTACACAGTCTTTTCTCAAATAAATTTCTACTTAATGCCTCTGGAGTAGATTCTATTACTTGCAACAAAGATTCCTGATGGATATGAGAAGCATTCAAAAGTGTAATTCCCTGGGACCAACTTCAACTATTAATCTAAAATCCTCAGGTCTGAGGTCCAGAAATCTTTTAAAATAAACTACCTGTTGGTATTGAGAGTAACATAACTCTGTGAAACAACGTTTGGAAGCCAATGGCTTAGAAGATTACCCTTGTGCAGCTTTTTCCCACCTCTGTGCCTTTAATTATATTCTTCCCTCCTCTCAAAATACTTTCTCTCCTCACAGTATCCTCTTCTAAAAAGCTCACCTTAAAGATCCTTTTTAATAAAATCTAAACATATTCTCTTAACTTGAAATAAATGTCCCTTCATGTATGTTCCCATAAAACTCTTTTTTCAAATTAAAGATCCCCTTATTTAAAAAATAAATAAATAAATAAATAAATAAATAAATAAATAAATATCCCCTTATTTAACTATCTTTTTCTCACATTTGACTTTTTTCCTCTCCTTGCATGTTAAAACCTAAAAGCTTTAAGATAAAGAATGCTTCCAGAAATTATTTTCTTCTTTGCATATATTGTAAACTCTACTTCCATCTATGCACTGACCACAACTTATTTAATAATTTGTTGTACTTCTCTCTGCCCTGTTCAGTTTTATACTCCTAGACAAAGACAGTCATGTCTTTTTCAGTGGGAAATAGAACCTTCTTGTGTTCATCCTAATTATCTAGGTATTATTATTTAATAGATTTATTTATTCATATTGTCAGGCCCTCTTCCCCAGCGATAGTGAGGTAGCTGATATATGGTCATCACTTTAAGAAACATTGGTCTTGAGGACACCTGGGTGGCTCAGCAGTTGAGCATCTGCCTTAGGCTTGGGGTATGATCCCAGAAGTCCAAGTCCCACATTGGGCTCCCTGAGGGGAGCCTGTTTCTCCCTCTGCTTAAGTCTCTGCCTCTCTCTGTGTGTCTCTCATGAATAAATAAATAAAATCTTTAAAAAAAGAAAAAAAGCATTGGTCTAAGGAGGATGCTAGAGTCAAAAATGCAGTTCCTGTACTATCACATGCTCCCTTATCAATTGTCTCTGTTTTACTTTTCTTTTCAGAATAATTCACTGTGCTTTATCTTGAGGATCTTTCTGTCCCTTGAGATCTGAAGAACTAAGATCTTTTCTACGTTCCTGGCCCAGTATCCCAAGTCCCTGTATTCAAAGTGCAGCCACCTGTCTTGTATTAACTTGCTGGGTTCCAAGCATTGGCTTTGGCCAGCCTACATCTTGAGTATGAGCATTCAGAACCAGAGGTTCTTTCTCTTTTTGTCTCTCCTGATTTTGCTATTAATGCTCTTTGTTGGGCTATTTAATAAGCTCTCTACCTTCAGATTCACTCATTAGGAATTATCCTTCCCATTCTGAACTTGCTTCTAAGACATCAGGGGTCACATTTACTATATGGACCCAGCATGAAAGAAGAAATAGCCAGGATGTATCCCAGAACTGAGCACCATGGTGAAGTCAACATTTAGAAAATGGATCTAGCTTCAGCATTTGG
Source organism: Vulpes vulpes (assembly GCF_048418805.1). Taxonomy (NCBI): domain Eukaryota; kingdom Metazoa; phylum Chordata; class Mammalia; order Carnivora; family Canidae; genus Vulpes; species Vulpes vulpes. The sequence continues at coordinate 67,190,025 of NC_132787.1, forward strand.
CTCCTGGGGCATATCTGCATGGGCAAAGCACGAAGTTCAAGAGACCCTGTACTCACAGTCCCTGTTTTAGCACTGGTTGGCACTGATGCTTTTAGCTAGGCAAATCATTCAACCAGGAATGAAAATTCTCTCCAAAGAAAGCAGAACTTTAAAAACCCAGGCTGACAAGAATGGCAGAGTTCTAGGCTGACTGTGGTGAATAGAGGCAATGGGGTTTGCTGACATTAAAGTAGACTTTCCAGGGAGGCTCTTGTCCTAGAAAAGAGCCAAACTGATAGAATAACCATTGAGAATTAATGATGATAGAAAAATCTGAGGAAGTAGTCAAAATATGGTATAAGAGAGAGAGAGATAGAGAACATAAAGACCTACTATAATCAGAGAGACATACGGAATGGATATTTTAGGTGATAATAAGCTATCAGGTTTTGCAACTTGAAGCAGGACTTAATATTTTACTCTTTTAGAGGGGATAATAAGACTATTAACATGATATTCTAACTCAATTGAAACTAGCCTAGAAACTGGAAACTCTAGAAACATAATTAGGGAGTGTATTTCTGTTGAATAACCTAGGCTATGCTGCTAAGAACAAACCCCAAGATTTCGGTAGCTTAAATAGCAAAGACTTATTTATAACTCACATTGCATATCCAATGTGGAGGGAGGCTAGTGACCTTGCTGTCTCAGGAACCAAGGCTAATAGAGCAGGTCACTGCTGCAGAAGGAAGGGAGACTTCTGAAAGGTCTTGAATCAATGATTAATGGCTCAGCCTAGAATGTATACATGACTCTTCTGTTTATAACTTATTGGCCAGGACTAGTTACATGCCCATACCCAAGGAACCTAGAACTTACTCAGAAGATATAGAACCAGAAACATTTGGTAAACAACCTATTGACTATCTTCATCCTTCATTTTTTGAAATAGTATTTTAATTTAGATTTTAAAAAACAATGAATATAAAACAAGGTTTCAAATACAAACACAGGTGTAGAGTTTTATAATGGATCTCTTATTACAGTCATGTCAGTGGAATTGTGTATGACCTCACTGTACATGGTGTCCAGTGTTTCATTTGAGGTTCTTCTAGTTCTATCCTGCTCCATCCCTGTTGTTGGGCTCTGGTCTATTTGCAAAGATGCAATGACAACTACTTAATTTCCTGATCTCACCAACTCACAGTTGGGTCCTAGAACACAGCTCCCCTTATTTTTCTTCCTCTCCCCTCTTTCCTTTGCTGTCCCCTCCTCAGGTCTAATCACTATCTTATGAATATTTCATCAACTATCCGATTTGTTTTCCTGGGTTTCATCATTAGAATTTTTTTTCCTGCAAAATAAAAATTCAGCTCTATTTAATCATAAGTAGTCTACTTTGGGTCCAGCCAGGCTGGACACCACCACATTTAACCTTGTTTGTAGTTTGAGGTTACACAGTACACAAATACATGGGAAGCTAAGGATTAAAAAAATAAACTTTTACTTGGAAATTCTCCAGGTTATTACACAGGTAAAAGTGTCTTACAATCATCCTATTTTAAGGAAGAATTTGAGAGAACATATTAATACCAAAATAATACAAACAAAAGTACATATTTTTGTTTTAAGAAATTACCATTATGGTCTACCTTATTTGTCTTAATTATCTGACTTGCTACAAAGCTTTTCAATTGGTTATAAAATTTTAGTCCCTCATATAACTAAAAGAAATAGGAAAATAAACCAAAAGTTTGATAGATTCAGGGGCTGTTTGCAGCCTGAATGTCAAGTTAAATAGAATATTACTCACTTAGGTCCTGTAACCTTAAATTTTCATGAGACTAGAAATATGCAAATGAGCCACTGCATTTTACAGGTAAAAAATCTGGGGGAAATATGCAGCACTAAGCAATGTTCAGAAACAAACAAGATAAAAGAGAAACTTTTGCACATTTTATGAATTAAAAACATATTTATGCCCAGTAAATATACATTTTGTTAAAGGTGAATACTTGTCATCTTCAGTTTCATAAAGAATCAAGAATGAATTTATTCAATAGAAGATTTGTTTACTCCCATACTTTTGTGTATCATGCACGCACAAAATGAGGAAGATGCTCTTGGTCTATCATCATAACTTACACAATGTGAATGAGTTGGCTTGAGATTTTTAAACATCAAAGGAAGAGTGACGTGGATTAAAATGTTTCTAACATGTCACATTTCAGTTATGTGTTTTGTGTTTTCTTCTGCTTTGAATGAAGCTAGTTTAGAATAAAATGTGTTTTTCATCCATGGGGTAATTATCAATGGCATGCTTTTTATTACTATACAATTATATCATCAACTGATAATTATGTAAAGTAGCTAATTATTTTCCTGATTACTTCAGAATAAGCATTTTAGGAAACTGCACCCACTCCCTTAAAATGCATAAAAGTCTAATTTTATATACCATCAGCAAAACTATTTTTTTCTCCCAACTCTAGGAAGTGCACCTGTTTGTCTCTGCCCTCTGAGTATCTGGGTTAACTTGGTCATTCCCCATTCTTTACCTTGACAGGAGCAAGAGAGAAAGCCAGCTGGGGGTCTAAATAAGAGGTGTGTACCTGGTAACTAATTACATTTGATTTATTTCTTTTGGAAGCACTTGACATTTCTCTTTCCATTTTATTTAAAACTTGATTGCTTAAATAGCAATAAACAAGCAACTAAACAGAGGCTAGCTGATAATTATATCGAATTTCATCTATTTATCTGCAATTGGACACATGGTCTCTGGCACACTGAACCCATCTTATATATGTAATTTAAATGTACTTCAGGCATAAGACTTACACGATTTATGTTTTTCAGATCAAAGAAACAAAAAAGTTTTCTTCTCTTCCTTTAAATTATAGTTTCAATCCCACCTTCTCAATTAAGCTTTCAGTGATTCTTCATCCTGATGAGATTTTTTTCTTTAAACGCAATACCAAGATTATAGTTTTCTTTTTTTAAAATTCAATGTCAATATAGTTAACATACAGTGTTATATTAGTTCCAGGTGTACAATATAGTGATTCGGCACTTCGATACATCATCCAGTGCTCATCACAAGTGCCCTTCTAAATCCCCATCACCTATTTCACTCATCCTTTCACCAACATCCCCTATGGCAACCAATAGTTTGTACTCTATAGTTAAGACTTTCTTGAGCACCTGGGTGACTCAGTGGTTAAGCATCTGACTCTTGATGTCAGTTCAGGTCGTGATCTCAGGATCCATGAGATTGAACCCTATGTTGGGCTCCATGTGGCTGGACATGGAGCATACTTAAGATTCTCTCTCCCTCTGCCCCTCCCTGCCTGCACTCACTGAATGAATGGATGAATGAATTAATGAATTTCTTGGTTTACCTGTCTCTTGCTCTCTTTTCCCTCTTTGCTCATTTATTTAGCTTCTTAAATTCCACTTATGAGTGAAATCATATGGTATTTTTTGTCTCTGACATATTTCACTTAGCATTATATTCTCCAGCTCCACCCATGTCATTGCTACAGTTTTCTTATAGCATATGTAACAAATAGCTTAATATGGCTGCTACCTGAGAAACACTTGGACATTGTTCAGTGGAGTCAGAGTAAGTCCCCACCCAAGAAATTTTTGTTAATAGTTATGTGGTAACTAGCCTTAATTCTCTTATATGCAAGTAGGAATTATAGCTTCCCAGATTCTTGTGGCATCCAAACTTGACAAGGTATAAAACAGATGTTCCAAAACCATGAATGTTAGTGCAGAAGTTGTACTTGTGTCTTTAGCAGTTTCACTGCTAATGCTATCATCCTACTAACCCTGCATCCTTCAAGAGGACTGATGTTCAACAACTTTGGTTTAATGAATAAATGAAGAATGTATGAACAAATTAATTGATTAATTCATCAATAGAAAAAATACTAAAAAGTTCATAAGGAGGAGTCCAGAGAGGAAACCAATAGTAGGTGAGGGACATAGAAAAGCAAAGACCAGGAACAAGGAGGGCCCTTGATCCCCACTTAAGAACACACCATTTCTCTCCTCTCATTCTGGCCTGGTTGCCTTTCTCTAGGTGCTATAGGAATCTTTATGGGATGAGCACTGGGAGTGCAATATCACAATCGTCGCCTCTACTAATGGCGAATTTTTACAATGGATTTTTCATTTAACTCTCTAAATATATTTAACAAACCAATGAAGTGGGTACTATTACTATCTCAGTTTCACAGAAGAGGAAACTTAGCCTTAGAGTAATAACTTGCCAAGGGTTGTAAAGTAGTAGAGCCAGGATTTCAGTCCCCGACAATCTGATTCCAGCACCTGCACATGAGCACTATGCTTTGCTGTCTTCCCATAAACTACCAAGACAAATGTTTGTTTTATTCCCAATTATGTAAGCATTTTCACATTATACTGGGATATTTTTATTTGCTTTTGAAGACATCATTATCTGATGGAGAGCTATAAGCTGCTAATGTGTCCCTGACTCAAGATTGGTGAACTTAACTGCTCTGCTTCATCACAAGATGACCCAGAAGGGCTCTATGGAGGGATGATGAGTGAGGGCCTGACACTGCCTCTAGGACTTCCCAGTGCAACTTAACAGTCCTTGCTTCGTGTGATAACCTGATGCCAGCCCCACATAAGAGATGTCACAAACTTTTTCACTATCTTCTAAGCCTCTGAGGCCAACAGCTGTGTGGTTAGCATTGCCTCCAGCCTGAGAGAATTCTTCATCTGGCCTTTTACGGAGCTCTATAATCTTGCCCTGACCTGCTGAGTACTTAGAGGCACGCTTGAATTCTTGAGAATGTCACCTATGACAACAAAAGGACCTGTCTTCCAATCCTTAATTTGTCTCTTATTTGCTGGGTAACCTTTTGTTAAATATTCAATTTCTCTGAGCCTCAATTTCCTCATCAATAGAATGGGAATGATAATGAATCTTTTTATGTATTTATGTATTTATGTATATACTTATTTATTTTATTGGAGTTCAATTTGCCAACATATAGCATAACTCCCAGTGCTCATCCCATCAAGTGCCCTCCTCAGTGCCCGTCACCCCCGCCCCCCGCCCACCTCCCTTTCTACCACCCCTGGTTCGTTTCCCGGAGTTAGGAGTCTCTCATGTTCTGTCTCCCCTTCTGATATTTCCCGCTTATTTTTTTCTCCTTTCCCCTTTATTCCCTTTCACGATTTTTATATTCCCAAATGAATGAGACCATATAATGTTTGTCCTTCTCCAATTGACTTATTTCACTCAGCATAATACCCTCCAGTTCCATCCTTGTTGAAGCAAATGATGGGTATTTGTCATTTCTAATGGCTGAGTAATATTCCATTGTATACACAAACCACATCTTCTTTATCCATTCATCTTTCGATGGACACCGAGGCTCCTTCCACAGTATGGCTATTGTGGACATTACTGCTATAAACATCGGGGTACAGGTGTCCTGGCATTTCACTGCATCTGTATCTTTGGGGTAAATCCCCAGCAGTGCAATTGCTGGGTCGTAGGGCAGGTCTATTTTTAACTTTTTGAGCAACCTCCACACAGTTTTCCAGAGTGGCTACACCAGTTGACATTCCCACCAACAGTGCAAGAGGGTTCCCCTTTCTCCACATCCTCTCCAACATTTGTTGTGTCCTGCCTTGTTAATTTTCCCCATTCTCACTGGTGTGAGGTGGTATCTCATTGTGATTTTGATTTGTATTTCCCCTGATTTGTATTGGCCATGTCTATGTCTTCCTCTGTGAGATTTCTGTTCAATCTTACCTTTGAGTGTGATTTAAAGGATTCAGTTTGATAATTTATGTAAAGCATTGGCACATAGAACAAGGTCAGTGAGCTGGAAATGATGACCAAGAGCATGGACACACCTTGCAGTTTTCCTCTGCTACTAGAACTCAGCCTATCCCTATTCAGCCTCCCAGCCCTGAACCATAGGATTGGTTGTTTTATACTAGAAATAGGTTTAAATGACCATAAAGCCCTGTTCCCTGCAGGATCACCTCCATGTCATGCTTTTCCCCTTTAGTTCCCTAATTTTTGTCCAATCCTGCAGGCCTGCCTAGACTCCCCAGTGCCACCTTCCCTGGTCAGGGTTATTTGGCTCCTGCTGGCCCCTGTTCTAACAAAGAGGAAACACCGACCTGTGTCATTTAGTTCAATTGCTGACAGAAATCCTATTATCCTAGTGCTACTTTCTATTGTGGTTTCTAGATGCAGGCTCACAGCTTTGCACTCATGATTAACATGGGGGTTGAGCAATCACGTTCACTCATCAATGAAGAGTTCAGGTGAAGAAAAAAGACTTTATATGCATGATACACGGACTCAGGACAAGACTTCAGACATGTTTGTTTTTGTTTTCATTTCTCTCCAGCAATCACTGTTTGTCTTCTGTCTCATTCATCGTGCCCTGAAAGGAACCTTTGGCATAAGAACCACTCCTGGCAATACAGCTGGTTACCCTGTATTCTGTATCAGGGTTATAAAATGATGAGCTCCTTCTAAGAGTAAACTCTTAAAAGCAAGTTTATTTCAGTAATAAAATAAATAGTGCCCATTAATTGAATAGTGATTAGGTGGCAGAAACTTAACAATCAAAAACATACCACATGAAAGGGTAAAAAAGGATGAGAACTTTGGAAAAAATCTCGAGACTGCATTGGTTTATTTTTTTAATATTTTATTTATTTATTTGAGAGCGTATGAGAAAGAGCACAAGCAGAGGGAGGGTCAGAGGCAGAGGGAGAAGTGGGCTCCCCGCAGAGCAGGAAGCCTGATGGGGAGCTTGATTCCAGGATCCTGGGATCATGACCTGAGCCAAAGGCAGATGCTTAATCGACTGAGCCACCCAAATGCCCCAAGATTGCATTGGTTTGGGAAAACAAACCTGATAGAGCTAGAGTTCATGCATAACACCAAGATCAAATACGCCCTCTTTGCAAAAGCACAGATTGGTAAATCAGTTCCCTTACCTCACTTTACTAATAACCTTCTAGCCCTGTAGGGCATCACTTCTAAAGCACAGTGATGCCCAGTAGCACACATATCCTACCCCTTGATGAAAGACTGGGGGTTTTTCACAATCTATCAAATGTTGAAGCACTGAGGCCAAACAAGACCATTAGGCCTTGTTTAGAGGTGCTTAGGATTAAACCCCAGTGCAAATAGATACTACCACTTATTTCAGTAAAGTTAAACTGGCCACTGTGAAGGACTGAGGGTTACTCTGGGCCTGCGTGAAGGCTGTATGCCTTTTTACAGAAATCCTCATGATGAACATGACAAAGACAACAATGATCATTAACATTTATTGACCCTTGCTTCTGTGATAGACATAGTGCTAAGGGTATTAATGCACTGCCTAGTGTAATATTCACAACCCCTCTTTAAGGTAGGTACTATTAGTAACTCCTAAATTATAGAGTGGTGGCCAAATCCATCTGAATGTTATGGCCCTGTGTACTTTTCTCTGCCTTCTTTTACAAGGCCTGCCTTTGTAGATATAATATTAGCTTTTACATTTGAAATACCAGAGATGACATGCAGAAAATGAGATTTTTCCCAATGATGCCTTGACATCCTATAAAAACTCAGATCTATGGATCTTCATGCTTCTATTTATATTCCAAAGGTATGCTATTAAGACTTTCAGTGCATCCAGAGAAGAGCCCATCATCTATCTCCAATTGTGTGATTCATAATAATAAATTGGTATCAAGAGGGAAAATTACATAATATCCCAGATATTATATATATTTATGTATATATTTATACATAGCTATCTTAAGGAGTTAAAACATGTTTTCAAAAGAGGTCTGATAAGATAATCAGGGGTTTGCTCTGTTTCAGTAATAAACTTCGTATCATATGTATATATACCAAAGGTAAAAACATTAGAAACTGGGAGTTATAAAGTCCCTAGATCTTTGGTAGTGTACTCCAACAGTAAATTACACTGGCTTTGATTTAGGTGTGATTAGGGAGAGACTTGATTCTACAGTCCTTACCACCTAATGGCTTTGGGTAAGCCCTTATTCTCCCTGATTCTCAAATTTCCCATCTGTAAACTGGGTAACACCTACATAACATGTTTCGATGTGATAACATAAGTAATAGTCTTAAAATAAGGCTCAGCATATAGTACTCACTATAACCATAGTTACCTAACTATAGTCATTAACTTTAACTGGAGTGAATATGCTTCATATTTACAATATACCCTAATAATATTTATTTTCCGCTTCTTAGAATTAGGGTATATATGCACAAATTCCTGGTTTAACCAGATAAGAACTTGTTGTATATTGTTTTGTTTGGTTGTTTAACATAATTCTAAAATATCTGAGATGTTTTTCTGCCTTAATAGGTTCAGTATGTAGCTTAATTTGTCTTTTATCATTGAGTTTTCTCACAAGACTCTAGGGACATTCATTTGAGCTTCATTTTTCATTGTTACACACTGGAAAAGGAGATCTTAGATACAGAAGATTAAGTTTGAATATCTTCCCATCTAATACAAAATTATTGAATTTTACTTTTGTAGTTAAAACTTCAAAATGGATTTGTCCTCTTTGAAGTAATTTAGCAAGTATTTAAAGAATTCTCCATATGCCTTAAGGCCATGCTGGTGCAATAATTGGTAAGAACAATAATAAATATTATGCCTAATCTCTGCCGGGGTGAATTCTGACTTTGGGATGATAGTTGTCCCCTTACTTAATAAGGAAAGTGTACATTCACAACAAACCATTGAGTTGGAGGGAAAAAATGATATCATCCCTTATCAACATGATAGTCTTCATAAGGACATAAGAATTTCCACAGATTGTCTCTTTTGGCCAAGGGAAATAGTTGATTGTCTAAGTAATCCTCAAGTTTGTGCATCAGAATCACCTGGAGAGCTTGTTAAAAAACATATTTTTAGACCTTCCCTTTGTAATGCTAGCCTACTGATCACTTTTTGAGAATACCAATATTCTCTGAAAAGATGAAATGTTCTCAGCTCTGCAGGGTGTATCTTTCACAAGCACTACTCCTCATCAACCGCATGAGTTTCTGTTTTTAATCATAGTTTTTTTTCTTTTCATCCTAAATCTGAGCATTCGTCAAGACTCATTTTTTATATCTTTTTTATTTTTTTATTTTTTATTTTCCTTCTTTATTGCAGAGCATCATCTGGTCTTCCTTATTTATTCCATGCAATTGGCACTCAAATATCTACTTTTCATTCCTTTATCTCCCTTGAGATCCAGATCCAGAATGCCACATGCTCTTATTCAACAAGAATTTGTGGAACAAATGAATCAATAAATGAATAAATGGATGGATGAGTGGATATGCAATGCCTCACAAATCAACTAAAAGACCAGAATGCTTCAACTTGAAGTTCTCTTGACTCTACATCCCTGTCATTAATCCAAATTAGCTGTAATTTGTAATCCAAATTAGAAAGATATACTTCAGAATGCTCTGTGCTATTTAATGGAAATAAGGATAAGGGAAAAGAGGCAGGCAAGAGTGAGGCTGAGGTGCAGTTGCTATAATTGTATAGAAGATTTGGGAAGCAAGCAACCTGTGACATTGAAATTGTCACAATAGGATATGTGTGAGTTGTGATTTGTCTCTATGCCTTTTCCTAACAATTACCTTGACTCTCAATAGCAGCTGTAGTTTATATGATCCACTTACCATAAAACATGCTTTTTCTGCATCTTGCTTCTTCCCGGAGGAATGACAGAGATTAGTGTCATTAAAAATTTAAAAGATGTGGGTCTGATGGTTCATATTACACACCCATTAAATTTGCCTCTTTAAATCTCTCCTCTGTGCCTTAGAATTATATTAATTTATCTGGCCTCAGTCACAATATAGTTCTTAGGGACCTTGATTGCTTTGACATTCCAAAGAACATTACTGGGTTTACTATACGGATGATGCCATGTGATTATGAACCAAGTGAGTAGTAACTGATAGGTATGTTAAATGTCATCAGACATATATGTCTCAGAGAGTAGGAAAAAATAGCTAGAAATACTCAGAGTACTGCCTTATCAAAGAAATTTCTGGAGATCTTGTGGTCTCACATCATTCTATGCTAACATTCTAAGGTAAAGGATGGGATATTCTTCCACTTTCAGATATGGATGAAATTCCATGCTCTGGGTAATGAGATCTACCTTCCTAAGCAGCCACCAAGGCCTAGATGGCACAATAAAGAAGTGGGGGGGGGGGGGGGCATTAGAACTCCATGGCATAAAACAACCAATGAGAAATGAGGAATCAGAAAGTTCTGAGCAAGTAAATTCTTCCTCTTTTATCTCTAATGTGACCTCTCAGAAATGTGATTTCTGTTGTACCAATGCCAGAGAAGATATACATGTTAAATTAAAAGGCCAACTGAGAACCCAATAGTCTTTCTTATTCAGAATTCATCACGATGTAGTAGCCAGTGCTATAACGCATCACACTGTAATGCACTGTGTCTCCCATTACCTCAGTTTCCTTTTCACCACTTCCACAGTCCTGAACTGGCATCTTCTAAATAAATTAATATTACTTCAATCTTTGCTCATTTTTTACATTCTAGAGAACCAGGCTGACAATACTAATCATGTAATGTGTATTCCAGAAATGTAAGGATGGTTTGACATTAGCACATTTATCAAATTTACCAAATTAATATATAAAAAAAATCACATGATTATCTCAAGAAAATAATTTTATGTAGTTTAATTCCTATTTGTTTTTTAATTATGACATTTTAGAAAATTATAATAATTCCTTAACTTGGTAAATGATTATATATAAATTTTTTAAAGATTTTATTTATTTATTCATGAGAGACACACAAGGAGAGGCAGAGACATAAGCAGAAGGAGAAGCAGCTTCCCCACAAGGAGCCTGATGTGGAACTAGATCCCAGAACTCTGGGATCATGACCTGAGCTGAAGGCAAAGGCTCAACAACTGAGCCACCCAGATGTCCCAATTATATATAAAATCTAGAGCAAACATCACACTTAGAAGAGAAACAATGCACATCCCTTAAACTCAGGAAAAAATCAATGATGCTTGCTATGTGGACTATCATTGCTAGCATTTAACACAATACAAAGGGTTGAGATCAATACCATAAAAACAGGGACACCTGGGTAACTCAGTCAATTGAGCATCTGACTCTTGGTTTTGACTCAGGTCATGATTTCAGGGTCATGAGATTGAACCCCGTGTCAGGCTCCACACTCAGTGGGGAGTCTGCTTGAGATTGTCTCTCTCCCACTCTTCCTCCCCCACTTGTACTCTCTCTCTCTCTTTAAAATAAAAATAAATAAGTCTTTAAAAATGAAATACCATAAAACAAAAAACAAAGAAGAAAATAGAAAAGAGACAACAAAAGAAATAAGAATATAGGAAAGAGAGAGGAAAATTATCATTATTTGTTGATGGTATAATCATTTGCAGAGAATAATCATACATACCCTCAAACATAACATAATTGTTCTCCAAGTTTGCCAATACAAACTTAACTTATTGGGACACCTGGGTAGCTCAGTGTTTGAGTGTCTGACTTCAGCTCAGGGCATGATCCCCAGGTCTGAGATCCAGTCCCACATCCAGCTCCTTGTGGGGAGCCTGCTTCTCACTCTACATATATCTCTGCCTCTGTGTGTGTGTGTGTGTCTCTCATGAATAAATAAATAAGCTTTAAAAAAAACTTATCAATATAGTGTTCTCTACTCTAATAACTATCATAGCAAAGAATTAAATACATAGTAACTGACTTAATGTGTGAGATCATTATAGCAAAAACTGATAAGAAATATAAAAATAAGGTATGAATAAATGGAGGGCTATACCATATTAATGGATGATATGACAATCTTAAAGTTCTCGTTCTCAGTTTACCCTTCAATCAGATTATAACTCAAATGCAATTTTAATTAATATTCTAGCTGGATGTGGTAAGAAATTAGAAATTTTTATTCTAAAATTTATATGGAAAAATAGAAGGTCTAAAAATAGCAAAGGTAGAAAGCTAATACTGCTGCATATTAAGACATATAAGATTATAGTAACCGAAACCTAATGCTATTTATCCAAGAAGAAGCAACAGAATAATAGAAGAGAATAAATAATCCAGAAATTGACTGGGGTGCACTTAGAAATGGGACGTGATAATGTTGACATCAAATATCTATAGAGAATAGGCAGATTATTTAGTAGATGGGTCTAGAAAACTGTTTTACAGAACATGATATGTGAAAAATATCAAAATGTAAAAGTAAAATTATGAAATTAATAGAAGAAATATTGGATGTAAGAGTAAGAAATATCTTCATAATAAAAACAAAACTAAAAAGTAAAATTTTATATTTCTACTAATATATTACAACTACAGACAAAGTTAATATGAATAGCAGACTGGAAAAAGATATTTACAGTTTCTAAAACTGACAAAAGAATATTATATAGAACTATACTGTCTAATACACTAGCCATATATGGCTATTTAAAATTTTGAATTTAAATCAATTAAATAACATTTCATTTTCTCAGTTGCACTAACCACATTTTCAGCACTCCCTAGCCACATGAGGCTTGTAGCTACTGTATTCAACAGTGCAAAGATAGGACATTTCTATTATCATAGAAAGTTCTGTTGAACAGGCTAGTCTAGAATATACCAAAACCTTCCACAAAACAATAAGAGACTGGAAACTCTAAATAACCAGTTCATATATGGAGAACTCTAGCTAACAGGATTTAAATATATGCTCAATCTCAGTGGAAATCAGAGAGAACAAAATTAAAGCAAGATACAAGTTTAGACTTAACAGACTGATAGAAATTTTAAAGTGGGATAACAGCAAATTTAAGGGGAAATGTGAAGAAATAAGGACTTTCGTGCAGAAGTGGTAAAAGTGTAAAGCAGTCCAACTTTTGCCAAAAAGAGTTAGCAATGCTAAGTGAAATTAAGAACATCTATGTCCCAGTAGTCATATACCTACTTGTCGATACTAGAGAAATTCTCATGCAGTTTATGAGATACAAATAGTCATAGTCCCAGAAAAAACAACAAACAAAAAAACTAATACAATGAGATAGAGAGGTCAACTAGAAGACATTGAATCTTCAATTCAAATGGTCATTGTCCTGGATGCTCCATCCTTTATTTTGAACTGGTTTAGCACTTATGAGTACTATAGTTGAAGAGTGAAAATCGACTGCTGGTCTACCAATCTACCTCTCTTGTACGACAGTATTCTTAGATGTTACTTGCCCTCTACTCCATAAATATGTAGATCTTTACAGAGATGGGCCTGTCTCTGAAACACTGGCCATGTTACATAAAGACTACCTGTGCAAGACCCAAGATGTAAGGCATTGAGAGCCCAAAGGATTGTGTATTTTCTAGTTCTACACTTGTAGGGGTTGCCACATGAACTCCCCATTATATCTGCACTGCAGGTGCTTTGTGTGTGTATGTGACTCTTTATAATGAACTAGGTCTGTATGGAGATCTATGGAAAGGTATTTGTTGTCAGGGTGGTAAAAGCAGTAGCAGTGCCTATTAGTAAGGAATAAGGACAATGAGGTATATCTATAATATATTATCTTTGCTGCAATAGGAAGCAAAAAAAACTACCAGTACTGTTCATCCATAAGTTTTAAAAATAGTATTGAATCAAAAAAGAAAGCAAACCAAGTTACATAGCTCATAGCATTTACGTACTTTAAACCTATATATACATAGCGCTGCATATTTTATAAGGATACATGCATATTAAAAAACATATAAAAAACCATTTAGAGTAAGTAGAGTAGGAAAACCAGAGTATGGTGGAGAGATGAAAAGAAAAATTAAAATTAAATTTCAAAAAAGAAAACTTAGACCTATGATTCTAATGACATGATACCATGAGGAATCTGAAAGAGACTTGTTCATGAAGTATCTGAAAAATATGGGCATAGAAATAATGATTTTTATAATGACTTAATAATAATTAGGAAATAAATCAAGTGAGTGATATAAGCGTTTATCAAAGAAGAGTCTGAGGTTCTAGTCTTCTGAGTTTTAAAGTGACTGGGAAAAGACTGGCACTCTTTACAGTGAGAGAAATTGGCAGGTTGAGATAATTTGAGTGAAAAGGGTCATTTTGTTTTATACCAACTGCATCTGTGGTACTGGTATAATACCCTGAGGGAAATAAAAACAGTTTTTATTACCCTAAGGGAAAAAAACAATTTGTATTTTAAAAAGTATACTTTTGAAACGATAAAATGGAGAATTTTATAAACTAGATTGTTGAATTTGTTGTTTTTCTGATAAAGATGACTATAAAAAAGAATGAGCTAAAATAAAATGGCTTCTAGATAAAAAGCAAAAGTAGGAGTACAGATAAAATGGAAGCTAAATGAGATGCCCAATGGTCAAAGGAATTTTTTTTTTTTTTTGGTTAAAGGATATTAAAAAAGGAATGCAAAGCTATACAGCTTCCAAATTAAGTCATATATACATTATGTGGATACATATGTTTTCTCATTTTCCTGTGATAAAAACAACCTTCTAAATATTATGATTCCTGTGCAGCAATGTTTCTTAGGTAAGTTGCTTCTCAAAGCTTCTAGGATGATGGATCTCTAAGCCTGTGATACAATGTACTCTTAGGGTTGTCCCTTTGCTCCTCACATTTAGGAAGAAATACAGTGCTAGGTTTTGGCTAGGTACAGCCTCTTCTGAGATCTACAGCATTAAGACAGGGCTATAGACATTATTTAAGACCATTTCCCCATGTCCAGCATGCATTTATCTTGCCATATTAAGGTGGGCTCCTCTTCTACCACATTTCCTGGTTTCCTGGTTGGCGCTACTACCTTCAATCTGCACTGCTACTGGGATTCTTTCTCTTTTCTCCTTTTTCTGAAGAATTCTATTTATGCACACTTGCTTTAGGGTATAATGTGCCATCAAAAGTCTCTTGTTCTGTTTTTCTGAATAAATTAGGAAAATGGTACCAATGTGTACTGGCAACATCAAAAGCAGAACTCAGGTGTTTAAGGACAGTCACCAAGTACTTTGCTATAAGATTTGGGTCCATAGTCAAGATGTGGATAGGGAGATGATCAAAGGTATTTTACCTTTCTCTAGGCCAGCAAATATGCTTTTTTCTGTCCCCCCAAAACAAGTGAATATTGGTATTTATATTCAGCAAACCACCTCTAACAGCCTTGTACTTTCAGGAAGTTCTAGAATTCTTTCATTACTATTATTTTAAGATTTGAGATATATCATTGTCAGCTTTTTTACAAAAAAGTTGTGTATTTTATGCACATGCACTTCTACAGAAGATTGAGAGAATCAAGTATAATCTAGTGTTAGAAAACGTAGTCCTTGACCTCTGTAGAGATGCCAATATTAGAGTCATCAGCACAGAGAGAGTACTTTCAGTATTGTGGTACACAGTTATAAGATTATTCCCTCGGGATGCCTGGGTGGCTCAGCGGTTAAGCATCTGCCTTCTGGCTCAGGGCGTGATCCTGGTATACCGAGATCGAGTCCCACATCCGGATCCCTGCATGGAGCCTGCTTCTCCCTCTGCCAGTGTCTCTGCCTCTCTCTGTGTCTCTCATGAGTAAATAAATAAAATCTTTTAAAAAAGAAAAGGATTATTCCCTTGATTATTCTATGTGGTCTGCCTTAATCAATTGAGCCCTTTTTAAAAAAAATGTCTATAGATGGGACACCTGGGTGGCTCAGTGGGTGAGCGTTTGCCTTTGGCTCAGGGCGTGATCCGGGAGTCCTGGGATCGAGTCCCACATTGGGCTCCCTGCATGGAGCTGCTTCTCCCTCTGCCTGTGTCTCTGCCTCTCTGTGTGTCTCTCATGAATAAATAAATAAAATCTTCTAAAAAATAAATTAAAAATGTCTATAGATTAGAGACTTTCTAGAATTTTAAAAGATTTCTTGCAGGCTCCAAAGTGCCACAAGTCCTGTAGCCCCAAGAAAATGAATTCTGTCAACAACCTGAAAGAGAATGGAACCTGGAAGAGAATGCCTTGAGTCAGAGAACACAGCCCTGGCTGACAACTTAATCTTAACTTTGTGAGACCCTAAGCAGATGACCCATCTGTGCTGTGCCCAGAATCTTGACCTGCGGAAACCATGATAATAAATTGGTATTGTTTTAAGCTGCTAAGTTTGTGGTAATTTGTTACATAGCAATAAAACACTAATAGAAGCATTATGGATGGGTCACTTGCCTCAGGGGGCCAGTAGGCAGGAAGACAGGAACAGAAGACTACACCTCAGAAGAATATTCACAGTTAAAAGAGGAGGCATACTCATCAGAGTTGGTGTCATCTTTGTAAAAGAAGATCAAGGACAAAGTCACAGAATTTAAGGAGGAAAGAGACCAAAGAAAGAAGGGCAGTCAAGATCAAAATGCCGTACAGATATTAAGATGAATGCAAACTAGAACTGACAAGGGCATTGCGAGGTCATTGATACTGCACAGAGTCCAAAGGCTTTAGTTACCAATTTCTCATCAAAAAAATCATGCCATCTGAACCTCTCAGCCTGAACAGCAACAGTGGCTTGGAGTACAGAATAGCATCAAACTCACAGGACAAAAGAAGGCTATGCCCTGAGCCAACTTACTTCATTTTAGGAAAGCACACATGTCAAACCATAATGCACAAAGTATAGGCAATTCAACATGACTCAAAAGCACAACTTCTAATGTCTAAAAATCCCCCCACACTCAGGACATGGGCATGAAAGAAAAGGCCAAAATAGCTGTGGATTGCCTTATTCTAGGAAGATGTAAATTCTTGGGTCTTTGCAGCTTTTCTACCATACTAGTCATATACTTTCCTCTAAGGTATCCTATTACCACATAGTCTCTAGGGTAGCTGGATATCAACACCAGTTGCTGATTACTCACTTAACCATGCTGACAATGAGGTAAAGGTGTTGGTCCATTGCATGATAACCTCGATCATGTTCTCATTTATTTTAAATTTTTTATATTCCTGGAAAATCTTTGAGTTAATGTTGCAGAAAAGATATGATTGAGGGAAAATCCTCAGGCTGGAGAAAATGCCACATATCAGCTTTTCTTTCCGCCATTCTAAACAGAGGAAACACTCATAGTCATAACTTTGTGCCTGAATACTTTCTCTAGAATCTGTTCTCGACCCACACCTCAGTGAATTTTTCCATTGATGTTTACGGTTCACCAGCCTCATGTTTCAACTCTCTGATTTCCCCTTACCACCATAGTTTCAGCTGGGTAGCTACTCTGATCTGCAAAGTCTACCTTTATTTCCAGGACCTTCTTTTGTATTATACTGACTCATATATCCTGCACTTAGAGTAGTGAGTGTCTTCAGTTCAATCCTGCGCTCATCTATTTATTCTGTCCCAGTCTTCAGCCTCCAGAGGATAGAAGAGGGTAAAACTAGTAGGAACCCTGGTTTACAGTGACATTGAAAACAGTGGCCTATACAAGGAAATGATATTTCTAGAGCTAAAAATGCCAACTTTGTAAAACAACTCAGTACTGTAAATGCTCAGATTTTTCATTAAAAAGCTACATGACTATTTTACTTCAATCCCATTTTATAGCCAGGGATTGTAAGTGATATACTTGTGGGAGATGGTTCTGGTAGGTGGCAAAATGAGGCTACCTACTAACCATATTCAGGAGGGTAGACTTTTGGTTAATCCTAAAAACTAAGATAAAAAGTCATTGATCTTTTCTGATAATTTTTTATTTCACTATACACAACTTCACACACATATGTGTAGATACTATATGCACATTCGCACATGTTCCAACACACATACACACAATATTTCCCTTGTCTATTCTACAAATAACCTGTCATGATCTCACCTTCCACATGGTACTATCCTACTAAATAATAACGAGAGCAGAACAGACATTTCTCAACCCTTCCCATCAGGAGATAGGAAGATTCTGCGTCTAGGGCATAAACCAGGCAGTCAAAGACCTCTCCAGGCTCATCCCAGACTGAGACAGCTCTCCTCTAAGATAAATCAAAAAGCTATAGCATTACCTCAGCCAGCAGACAAGTCAAACAAAGGGCTCTGCCCATCTCAGTTTTTATGCCTTAAGGATATATTCCTAGCCTAATAGAGATTTGCCAAACTGTATGTGTGAAGAGCTTTGTTTGCAAAATGTAGTATTCAGGATACTGTTTATCATGAACCTATTTTGATCTACAAGCACTCTGCTCTATTTTTTTCTTTCTGTATTAATTCCTGGCCTTATGTTTTGGATGTTTTGGTCTTGATCTTATAGACTGTTATCACAAGTGATTGGCTTCTCTGACCCAGAACTACTTAATTCTATCTGCTTTCAGTGGATAATTCCTACTTCCTAACCTGCATCTCTGCCTGGCTCTGAGAATCCCTCCCATCTTCTTCCAATAAGGTTACAGTATACATGACTTAAAATTCTGAAATTTGCGTTACTTGCTTTATATCCGAAGTTCAGCATTACAGCTTGGATCTTTGATATGTAGTGAACTTTGTTGTGATTTTCATAATGAGGTTGAGAACACAAAGACTGAACTGAGAAGGGGAATTGAGTGGTAAAGGAATTCGAGGAAGTGGGAATGGGTCACCTACCCCAGAAGAATGGCATGGAAAGGAAGGAAAAGATTAGAGTCACACTTATAGGGTCAAATGAGTATTAGTTGTAACAGTAGTGGCTTCCATTTATGAGGATTACTTTAGCTCATTCTTTGAGCATAAATGTCACTGACTCATAAATTACACTTTGGAGGGATGCCTGGGTGGCTCAGCAGTTGAGCGCCTGCTTTCAGCCCAGGGTGTGATCCTGGCATCCCAGGATCAAGTCCCACATTGGGCTCTCTGCATGGAGCCTGCTTCTTCCTCTGCCTATGTCTCTGCCTCTCTCTCTGCCATGTCTCTCATGAATATATAAATAAAATCTTTTAAAAACATTACACTTTGGAGTAGACTTTATTAATTACATTTTATACATGAGGAAACTAGGGATAAAAGCTTTTAATTTATCTTAAATCTCTCAACTAAAAAGTGTCAGAGTCAATATTTGAACTCAGACCTGTGTCTTTCAAAAGCCCATAAAATTGACAATGAATACAACCACATTTTAATTAAATAAAACTTAGGAAAATAACTAATATGGTTAATGCATATGGTTTGCTGCATTTGGAGATATTCTTGAAAAATTATTCCCTCTTGCAAACTTCTATTTATCAAATAATAAAATTGGAGTCAATTGACTAGGTTTCTTCCATCCATGAGTTAATATAAGACTATAATCATGACTATTGAGTATGAACCTCAGAAGTTTCTTATACTTACAGATTATGAAGAGGGGGCCTGAGGATCAAAAAAGGAAGATTAATGGACCAAAGTAGAGTTTTCCCAATTGTATTTTGGGGAAACTATGTCAATGAGTTATCACATGCACATATTCACACTCATAGCAGTATATACCATATTTCCCATGGATATAATGATTCCTTAATATAATGATTCCTTATATTTCTGTGAAATTATGTAGTAGAGAAAATTGTTTTAAATATATAGTGGCCTAAAAATGGTCAAATTCTCCACTGATGCTCCCATCAAAAGTAGGACCTTGAATCTTGGCAGACCTTATAACTTGCTTTTGCCAATAAGATAGAATGGAAATTATTTTGTGCAATATTTGAGCCAGAACCCACAAGATCTTTAGCTTCCCCTCTTCGACGCTTTTGACACAGGTGAAGAAGTTGGACTAGTCCCCGTAAAGGTGAGAGATGGTGTGGAGAGAGGCTCAGCTGCTAGTAAGCACCAACCATTAGACATGTGAATGAGATCATCTAACCTCAAGCTATCGATGACTTTACCACATTAGTGACAATAGGTAAGACCAGCAGAAGAACTGCCTGGCTCTTCCAGCCTTAACTATTTGCTCATTTGTATTGTGAGCAAATATAAATTTGTTGTTTAATGCCACTAAATTTTAGGGAAGTTTATTATACAACAATAGATAAGTAGTGCAACTTAGTTTCAATCCTCATTTTGCAAACTGATTTGACCTTGAAATACTCTTTTCATTAAACACTTATGTTCAGGAACATACTTTTGAGAATAGGGAGGTGGAGATTTTCATCCTTATGTCACTTAAACTTAATTAGCGTCTTAGGAATACTATTTAGGAAAGTAGAAGTTAGTTGGCTCCTTGTTGAAGAAATCTTTCTCAGGAGATTGTCTTGGGATTCTGTTATGTTTGAACATAAGCCTGGTATCTGGAACAACTATGCTAAAAGTGTTTTTATTTCCAGTGGAGTATCAAATATGGTCCTCACCATCAATAACTTCATGAGTCTATGTATTCTTCTGTTTTGTAGGTAAAATCTCCAGATCTTCAAGTAAATATGATTCATCACTATTATAATTGGGGAGTTATATTTATCATTCCTTGGAAATACATGTTGAAATAGGATTTTCTTGCTTTTCTTTTGTAAATGTTCTCAACCTCTATCCTATTTTATCTGCAAAAACTATAATAAGTGTCTTATCATTGAGAGTAGATAAATAAATACTACAAGTGAATCACTAAAAGCTACAAGTAGCTATTAATGAGACACTTCAATAAGAAACTCTCATGAATTATTTTCCCATTCTTCCCAGGAATACTTTGTATTTCATTAAAAGACTTTCTTTGACACCCTGACATTCCCTGTACTCCAGTATCCTAGTTATTTTCTTTCACATGAAGAGCAAGGATATGTATCATCTGTTCTTCCTCTTTTCTTCTTTCTTTTTTTTTTCCTTTTCAACCCAAGTTAGAAGCATTTCGTTTTCTAAACAGTGATTTTGTATCCTTTTCCAAATCTAAATTCTAAGCTATTTCAAAGTCCTGTTCTTTTTTTTTCAAAGTCCTGTTCTAAAGCTTTACTTTACTAGTTTCTAAACATAAGGCTGCTGTTTATCATGACTTTAACATGTTAACATTGCTGCAGCACAATTGGCTATAGATATCAAAAATGTACGTGTCTATCTAACTCATATGATTTGATGGGTCATTGAACAAAACCACCTACTCCAAAATGTCAACCCCACTACATGTAATTTCGATCATTATATACTACTCATTAATTCAAAATACAAGTTTTATGTTCTTTAAGCTTAATATAAAATTTCACTTAGTTTTGGAGGGGATTAATCCTTGTCAGCAACCACCTGAATTAATGGTTGAGGATATATTTCATAGTCCTGTAAGAACACAGGTTTATAGAAATAAGATGTGGGCAAGAGAAGGTTACAGAATAGAGAAAATGTCATACTTCATGCCCAGTGAAATTTTTTAGGTAATTCTATTCCCATTCATGTCACCTCAGACCTTTATTCACAAATCACTGAAAAAAACTGAACTAGTTTATCCCTAAAATATGAATTCTTATAAGATTGTCTCTGCATAACTCTAAGACAGTGCACTAACTGATCTCATGGCATATTGGTAAACCAGTTCTGATTAGAGCTTTTAATGATGCCCCAGTATAGAACTCTGTGGCCAAAATCACATTCCTTTACACATTTTCTTTCCATCACCACAAAACTTATGCTGTAAATATTCTAGGATCTTTATACTCAACATTATAAAATATTTTCACTGTTGGATGGCACGAGAAACTCGAAAAGAACTTGAGGGACATTAACTTGTAGTTTTAAAAATATTTTTTTAAGATTTTATTTATTTATTTATTCGTGATAGACACACACACACACACACACACACACACACACAGAGGCAGAGACACAGGCAGAGGGAGAAGCAGGCCCCATGTAGGGAGCCCGACATGGGACTCGATCCCAGGATTCCAGGATCATGCCCTGGGATGAAAGCAGGTGCTTAAACCACTGAGCCACCCAGGTTGCCCTAAAAATATTTTCAACTGCAGCTTGGTGTTTGCGGAAAATTAGAGTAAAGCTTGATACTAAATTTCTAAATAAACTTAGGATTTGGATTTCACACTAAAGACAGAAGTTCTCATCTTAGTCCAGAAGAATGTAAATAAAAACATCACTACAACTGAAAGTAAAGCCTTTGTCAGATTACAAATATGGGCATAAGAGGCACATACAGTTTCTTCTTCAAAAGTTTGGAGCTTTGCATAGTTGATTAAAGCAGTTAAACAGTAGAAGAAAGGCTTGTAAAATGCCGTAGGATAAGCACAAAGTATTCAGTAGTACAATGAATTACCAAGTGGTTCAAAGAGTTTTTCTGGGGACTCTTCTAAAGATTCACTGAATTTTTCCCCCAGAATTCTCTATTCTCTTTCCTCTCCTTATCCAAATGCTGTCTTTCAAAGGTCAGTTTGAGTTCCATTGTCAGAATGAAGTCTTCTCTGAATACTCCAGCCCACCCTTATGCCCCTCTCCCTTCAGCTTATACACTACACTTATTAAACACTATTTTAGTAATTTCCACTATAAATTGTTTCATAACTATGAGTCTTATCTCCAGGAATGAAAGCCCCTTTTGGTCAGGAACTGGGTATTATATGTGTGCATGCATTTTGAATTCCACCTACCAGATACATTGTGTTGTGAAGTGTGCCCTGACCAAGGCATCAAAGAGATCAAAAAGATAAAAGGATAAAAAAAAGACATCATTGGCAAATAAAATAAATATTTGACTTTGAACCAGCCACTTAGGATCTCAGCTTCAGTGTCTTTCTCCATAAATAGGAACAGAAGACCTGCTTTCTGCCCTCTCGAACATGTTGTGAGTACTAAATAAGACATATTGCCTTTGATTTTGATGTTAAAGCCATGAATGAAACTGCTTAATGAGCTATAAATAAATCTGTGATGTGAGGTGTTGCTAGCATGTTGCTAGCCAGAAATTACAGCCTGAAGTAACAATGGATGAACTTTATTGTTCCTGGACCTATACAGTAGGTATAAAGTATACATTCATATTGAACAGGTTATATTGACCAATTAATAATATTAATATATACAAGAGCTTTAGGGATGCCTGGGTAGCTCAGTCATTTAAGCAGCTGACTCTTAATTTTGGCTTAGATCATGATCTCAGGGTCCTGGGATCAAGCCCTGTGTTGGATTCCATGCTCAGCAGGGAGTGTGCTTGAGATTCTCTCTCCCTCTGCCCCTCCCCCTACCTTTCTCTCTCTCTCTCAAATAAATAATTAAACAAAATCTTTGAAATATATATGTGAGAGCTTTTATTAAGCCACAAGTCATTAATGGCACAATTAGTACAATTAAGCATATTATCCTGGGTCACACCATTCTCTGAGTAAGCTCCAAGCCTCACTCTTTTAAGGAACAGAAAGGCACATGAAAGCAGACTGGTACTTATGTTTAAGGAGCTTCATGCCAGGAGAGAAGCACTCTCTTTACCAATTCTTCTCTAGACCCAGACTCACTTTCATGCTTTCGCCCTTTGATTTCTGCCTGCTTATATTACCTACCAGCTGTGTGACCTTCAGTAATCTATACTATCAAAAATTCAGTTTCCTATTTCAAAGGATAATATTTAAGTATATCACACCAATATAGAAATTACTTAGCTCATAAATGAGTGTATCAGTACGATGGTAATGTTAGTTCAAAAAAGCATTTGGAGATTGGTTGTATATAGTCATTAAAAATAATGAGGTTAATTAATAATAATGCATGAATAGTAACTCAGCAATCATAACAAATGTACCACATTAATGTAAAATGTTAATAACTAGAGAAAGTAGAGTGGAGGAAGGCAGAGAATAAAGTTTAAATAAGAATGTAAAGTTAGTTATAAAACTTGTTAATGTTCTACAGGGCAATAAATTCATATCGTTGTGGTTATTTATTCCAGCAAAAATTAAATAATTTGCATCTCTAGCAGACAAAAAACAAGTTAACACATAACTTTTCAGTGTCAGGACTTTGATCCTATAGTAACCAGCAAAGCTAAACACAGTTATGTTCTCTTAGATAAGTAATTGTGGGTGGCCTATTATATAGTACACATAACCTTCTGCATTATTTTTAAGTTTAAGATAAGGTTTTCTCACTACTATCATTATTATTATTATTATTTTTCTTTTTGTTCTTTATATCTCCAGCATATTAGAGCTTCAGTCATGAATTCTGACTCAGCACTTTTAGCTTTCTTCATATTCAGGGAGGCTCCTCAGCCTGGTGCTGAAATGGCTCTTACCTTGGTTTACGCTCTTGGCATTGGCATACCAGGAACACTTCTCAACTTCTACTTCGTTGCTGGCCTGGTGCCCAGCCTACAGTGTGACTCAAGGTCTTGGAAAACTGCTAAGTTAATGCCTCAAAAGACAGACAAGAGACAGCAAGAGCCAAGAATTCAGAGAAATGTAAAGAGCATGACTCTAGTAAATTTACTTCCTGCCCTGGTTTATAGTCACCTGTGTTTCTCCTTGCTCACTGAAAGTATCATGAACCAGAGACTTAAAGCATGAACCAAATGTAGCTGGACCTGAAATCAGTTAGTTGAGCAACTCACTCAATGGTAAATATGTGAAATTCTTAGAAAAAGTTGGTGGGAAAGACCAAAATAACATCGGACACTTAATAAAAGATGAAATCACCATATAGCCTAAAACTGAACTGCCTAAACAGAGGCAGAAAATATCTGCATTCTAGACTCTATCATACAGTTATTATTATTATTTTTTTTATTTATGATAGTCACAGAGAGAGAGAGGCAGAGACATAGGCAGAGGGAGAAGCAGGCTCCATGCACCGGGGAGCCCGACGTGGGATTCGATCCCCGGTCTCCAGGATCGCGCCCTGGGCCAAAGGCAGCGCTAAACCTCTGCACCACCCAGGGATCCCTATCATACAGTTATTAAGTTGAAAGTATAGCACTGAGTTCAAGCAGAAGTTTGTGTCCTGATTCGAACAAATATTACATATTAAGGTTGGACAAGTTGCTTAACCTCTCCTAGTCTGTTTTTCTCATTAATAAAATGGGGACCATAATAGTACCTAGTATTAAATATGCTAATGAAGTAAAGCCTTTGAGACGTAATAAACACTCAAATCATGTCAACATAGCTTTAGTTAACAAGTTTGATCTTGAAAGCCTTTTCTCCCTCTCTGAGCCTCAGACCTCTCATCTGTTTAACAAAGATAATATTCTGTTGATTGCCACTCAAGAGTCACATGCAGGTCAAATGTCACATATTCCTCGTAAGATGTCAGCCTTATATAAGGATTTTGGTATGTTGTAGTATCCTCACACGATGGGACTAGTAAGTTAGGAGAGCATTTTATATCACATAAACATGAATATCTTTGGGACAGATTCGTGTAAATATTACATTAATCTTAAAATAAAATGAGTTATCAATGGGATTTTTAACAGTCAGTATCCTTTAAAGCCATGCCATCCCTCCCCTACTCCAACAATTTCCTTAAAGAGGATAGATTTGCTCTCTTTCATCTTGAGGAATACCCGTATAGAAGAATTTGAGAGGCAATCATTTCATAAAAGCAACTGAGTACTTGGCATATATAAAGTGTTCCTTTATATCAGAAAGCAAAGGAGATATGGGTCAATATTGTGTGCAAAAATAAGCCAACTTTTTTCCACAACAAATGGGAGCTACAAATGGTAGCAACCTTGGAGGAAAGTGAAGGCCAAATAATTATGGAAATGCAGAGATTCAAGGAAGCATTGGGATAGACTATGAAAAGAAAAATCATTGAAAAGGACAAGGGATTAAAAAAAAAAACCTTGCAATTATTCTATGATAATGACTTGAGCCCCAAGTATAATAGGGCTAGTGAGCTTTTTGGACAATACCATGAGGATTTTAGTTTCCTTTTTTCCTCAGACATGTGGCTAATACCTTGATGGCTTGTGATACTATAAACTGTTTTCAGGCCATGTGCTGCAGGGTTAAATATGGTATTAGTATGTGGCTTGCTCTGGTGTCTCCACTAGAACCTAATGTTGCCTTGGGTGAAATTGTCAATATATTCTGTTCACAGTCAACTCACATTCTACTTCTCTAATTCTCTCTTACTCTTAAATTTCCTAATGTGACATCCAGGCTCATCATTCAGCAACAAATCACCATGATATCATTCTTAAATGGAGCAGGATACTTCCAGGACAGAAATTCTCAAGGTACACAAACACTGAAAAGCAAAACTCAGACTCACGCTGAAAGCATTTCAACAGGCCTTAAGGATACTGCATTTGACTGTATATTGTTATTCCAAGGCAATACCAAGTAAAATAAGATGTCCAAGGAGAATAGTGGATCAATTTAACTGATTTGAAAGAAGTTTGTTGTTGTTATTCCCTAGACTACCCTAGTCCTTCCATCCATTACTTAAGTGATATTATTTCGAGATCTCTCACAGTCCAGGTCATACATACTCATATGGACAATTCCAGGTTGCCAAAGGTGTTCCCAGAGAAAAAAAACACTTTGTTATGAAACTTTAACTTATTATGATTTATTGTATCCAGGAAAAGGCCAGTCAATATCAAAATTAAAAATGTAATGAGATCAACTCTATATATCTTCTACCTTATGATTATCTGATTAAATAAAACCAGACTCCATTACTACAACTTCTGAGAAGAAAAAAAAATAGAAGTTGACATTAGAGGGAGGTTTAAAGTTTATAGATTAGAGGCCACAGGTTTAAGAACAGGATGGGCCATAATTGGGAAAATTTATCTTAGATAATCTTTGATTTTTCCTTCTCCCTATCTATTGTAAGAGGCTCTTTTCTTATAGAAACTGATATTTATGAAAGTTTAAAGTGTTATTGGTAATATATATTTCACCTTCATTCTTGAAAGATATTTCCTCTGTGTATCTAATTCTGGATTAACAGTTCTTTGCTTTCAACACTACAAAAATGCCTCACTGTCTTATGGCCTTCATGTTATTTGATAAGAAATTCACAGTAATTGAAATTGTTCTTCCACTACAGATAATGTGTCATTTTTGTTTACCTGCATTCAAAGCCTTTTTTTTTTCTTTACTTTTGGTTGTAAAACACTGATTCTAATATTTCTGGGCATAGTTCGCTTTAATTTTCCATTATTTGGAGTTCACTGAACTTCTTGAATCTGTAAATTTGTGTCTTTCATCCATTTTGAGAATTTTTCAGTTATTATTTCATCAGAAAAATTCTGCACTTATTTCTTTCCCCTTTCCCTCTGAGATTCCAATTGCCAGATTATTAGACCTTTTGCTATTGTGAGTCTGTTCATTTTTATTGTCTTTTTTCCTCTGTTTTTCAGAGTGCATAATTTGTATTGATCTACAAGTTATATTATTTTTATTTCCATTTTCTATTGAGCTCATCAGATGAATATTTAAATTTCTATTATTGCATTTTTCAGTTTTAAAATTTCTATTTGTGGAATGGATCAACAAAACCAGGAGTTGGTTCTTTGAAAGAATTAATAAGATAGATAAACCATTAGCCAACCTTATTAAAAAGAAGAGAGAGAAGACTCAAATTAATAAAATCATGAATGAGAAAGGAGAGATCACTACCAACACCAAGGAAATACAAATGATTTTAAAAACATATTATGAACAGCTCTACGCCAATAAATTAGGCAATCTAGTAGAAATGGATGCATTCCTGGAAAGAGATGGAGTACTTCCAAATTCCTTCTATGAGGCCAGCATCACCTTAATTCCAAAACCAGACAAGGACCCCACCAAAAAGGAGAATTACAGACCAATATCCCTGATGAACATGGACACAAAAATTCTCAACAAGATACTAGTCAATAGGATCAAACAATACATTAAGAAAATTATTCACCATGACCAAGTAGGATTTATCCCCAGGACACAAGGCTGGTTCAACACTCATAAAACAATCAATGTCATTCATCATATCAGCAAGAGAAAAACCAAGAACCATATGATCCTCTCATTAGATGCAGAGAAAGCATTTGACAAAATACAGCATCCATTCCTGATCAAAACACTTCAGAGTGTTGGGATAGAGGGAACTTTCCTCGACATCTTAAAAGCCATCTACGAAAAGTGCACAGCAAATATAATTCTCAATGGGGAAGCACTGGGAGCCTTTCCCCTAAGATCAGGAACAAGACAGGGATGTCCACTCTCACCACTGTTATTCAACATAGTACTGGAAGTCCTAGCCTCAGCAATCAGACAACAAAAAAGACATTAAAGGCATTCAAATTGGCAAAGAAGAAGTCAAACTCTCCGTCTTCGCAGATGACATGATACTCTACGTAGAAAACCCAAAAGCCTCCACCCCAAGATTGCTAGAACTCATACAGCAATTTGGTAGCATGACAGGATACAAAGTCAATGCCCAGAAATCAATGGCATTTCTATACACTAACAATGAGACTTAAGAAATTAAGGAGTCATTCCCATTTACTATTGCACCCAAAAGCATAAGATACCTAGGAATAAACCTAACCAAAGAGGTAAAGGATCTATACCCTAAAAACTATAGAACGCTTCTGAAAGAAATTGAGGAAGACACAAAGAGATTGTAAAATATTCCATGCTCATGGATTGGCAGAATTAATATTGTGAAAATGTCAATGTTACCCAGGGCAATTGACACGTTTAATGCAATCCCTATCAAAATACCATGGACTTTCTTCAGAGAGTTAGAACAAATTATTTTAAGATTTGTGTGGAATCAGAAAAGACCCCAAATAGCCAGGGGAATTTTAAAAAAGAAAACCATAGCTGGGGGCATCACAATGACAGATTTCAGGTTGTACTACAAAGCTGTGGTCATCAAGACAGTGTGGTACTGGCACAAAAACAGACACATAGATCAATGGAACAGAATAGAGAACCCAGAGTGGACCCTGAACTTTATGGACAACTAATTTTCGATAAAGGAGGAAAGACTATCCATTGGAAGAAAGACAGTCTCTTCAATAAATGGTGCTGGGAAAATTGGACATCCACATGCAGAAGAATGAAACTAGACCACTCTCTTTCACCATACACAAAGATACACTCAAAATGGATGAGAGATCTAAATGTGAGACAAGATTCCATCAAAATCCTAGAGGAGAACACAGGCAACACCCTTTTTGAACTGGGCCACAGTAACTTCTTGCAAGATACATCCACGAAGGCAAAAGAAACAAAAGCAAAAATGAACTATTGGGACTTCATCAAGATAAGAAGCTTTTGCACAGCAAAGGATACAGTCAACAAAACGAAAAGACAACCTACAGAATGGGAGAAGATATTGGCAAATGACATATCAGATAAAGGGCTAGTTTCCAAGATCTATAGAGAACTTCTTAAACTCAACACCAAAGAAACAAACAATCCAATCATGAAATGGGCAAAAGACATGAAGAGAAATCTCACAGAGGAAGACATGGACATGGCCAACAAGCACATGAGAAAATGCTCCGCATCACTTGCCATCAGGGAAATACAAATCAAAACCACAATGAGATACCACCTCACACCAGTGAGAATGGGGAAAATTAACAAGGCAGGACACAACAAATGTTGGAGAGGATGCGGAGAAAAGGGAAAAGGGAACCCTCTTACACTGTTGGTGGGAATGTGAACTGGTGCAGCCACTCTGGAAAACTGTGTGGACATTCCTCAAAGAGTTAAAAACAGACCTGCCCTATGAGCCAGCAATTGCATATTGGGGATCTACCCCAAAGATTCAGATGCAATGAAACGCCAGGACACCTGCACCCCGATGTTTCTAGCAGCAATGGCCACAATAGCCAAACTGTGGAAGGAGCCTCGGTGTCCATCGAAAGATGAATGGATAAAGAAGATGTGGTTTATGTACACAATGGAATATTACTCAGCCATTTGAAACGACAAATACCCACCATTTGCTTCAACGTGGATGGAACTGGAGGGTATTATGCTGAGTGAAATAAGTCAATCGGAGAAGGACAAACAGTGTATGTTCTCATTCATTTGGGGAATATAAATAATAGTGAAAGGGAATAGAAGGGAAGGGAGAAGAGATGGGTAGGAAATATCAGAAAGGGAGGCAGAACATAAAGACTCCTACTCTGGGAAACGAACTAGGGGTGGTGGAAGGGGAGGAGGGTGGGGTGTGGGGGTGAATTGGTGATGGGCACTTAGGGGGACACTTGATGGGATGAGCACTGGGTGTTATTCTGTATGTTGGCAAATTGAACACCAATAAAAAATAAATTTATTATTAAAAAAAATAAAAATAATAAAATAAAATAAATTTTCTATTTAGTTCTTTTTTGTAGTTTCAATTTATCTGCTGAAAACTCCTTCTATTCACTTTAAGCATGTTTATCTTCACCTTACTGAGCATCTTTGTAATAGCTACTTAAAAGTCTGTGTGGTAATGCTAATACATGGGGCATATCAGAGTTGACATCTAATAAAGGTTTGTTTATTTCTTAAAATTAAGTAACAGTTTCCTGTTATTTCAGTATGTCAAATGATTTTGGATTGCATTTTGGTAATTTTAAATATAATGCTGTATAGATTCTAAGTCCAGCTAAATATTTTTGTTTTGTGTTGTTTTATTTTCAGTTCAAACAAGTTATGCCTTGCCTTTTATGGGCAGTGGTTCTAATCTCAGTTCAGTTTGTTTACTTATTTAATTTTTTTAAAAAATTATGTATTTATTCATGAGGGACATAGGCAGAGAGAGAAGCACACTCCATGCAAGAAGTCCAATGTGGGACTCGATCCCAGGTCTTCAGGATCACACTCTGGGCGAAGTTAAGCCCTCAACTGCTGAGCCACCCAGGCATCCCTCAGTTCAGTTTTTAAATTCTTTGCTCTGTTGTCTTGATCTTACCATTTATATGCCACTCAAAGCCCAATCTGAAACTTGGATGGTAACTTAAATGGGTGCAATGCTAATTTTGGCCTGTCTTGTGCATATATAGTAAGGTTGTGAGCCTAGGACCTGTATGGTTGGTTTCATGTATAGAATTAGTTAATCTCCTTTTTCAACCTTACTTCTTATAAGAATTCTCCTAATATTCTCTGGCCTGCAGAAATCTGTTTTTCCAGTTCTTTTGACCAGAGTTTTACTCAGAGCTTTAGTTTCCCATGCTGCCACTTCCATGAAACTTTGCTACTGGGTCCTGTTTACTGTGGAAAGCTGGGAGTTAAAAAAAAAAAAAAAAAAAGGAGAAAAAAGTTGATCATAGTTTCTTTCCAACTCTTTGGACTACATTTGGACTACAGCAGTCCCTTTGCCCAGTTCATCTGAACAGAAAAGTAAGGTTTCTTTTATTTTTTTTAAGATTTTATTTATTTATTCATGACAGACACACAGAAAGAGAGAGAGAGAGGCAGAGACACAGGCAGAGAGAAAAGCAGGCTCCATGCAGGGATCCTGATGTGGGACTCCATCCCAGGTCTCCAGGATCCAGCCCTGGGCTGAAAGCAGAGTTAAACCGCTGAGCCACCCAGGCTGCCCAAAAAGTAGGGTTTCTATCAGAGTTTTTGTTTCTCTACAGATCCATGACGGGGGCTTTCCATTAAGTTCAAGGACAAAGAGATAATAGGATGGGAAATTCACCAAAAATAGGTCACATCCCCAAGTTTGGGCTCTGCTGTACAATCTCCCTGTTCTATCTCTTTTTTAGTGTACTCAGGTAATTATTTTCCTTTTCTATAGAGTTTTTAGTTGTAATCAGCAAGGAGAATATACTTTATGGGCTAACTCAAGCTCTGTCAGAACTGGAGACCAGTGGTATCCAAAACTAAACTTTATAGTAAGATTCTAATAAGTCAGTCATCTCTCTGTGAATTGTTGAGAATTAAATGGAGATGTTTATCTAAAAACATTTGTTATTAATCAGTAGAGAAGGACAGAGAGGAAAAGGAGGAGGAGAAAATTCATTTGATTCATGGAATTCCAGCCATCAGTGTTAATTGATGCCTAACTAAAGACTAGTATCTTCCATCTCAGGAATGACAATTTGATGGGAGTGGGGAGAAATAGGATGTAATCAGGATCTAAGAGGCATTATCCAGCTTTAGGCGTTAAGAGGACACCAAGCAGAATAGCTATGAGTGAGAGATTATATATAATCTTATTCTGGGACCATGGGCCAGGGAGAGGACTCTGGGAATGAGGTTGGGTCCAGAGCAGGACTCCAGTATTGATAAGTTAAACCAGTGAAGCTTCTGCTCTCCTGTGTCAGGGGTTCCATGAGTTCTATATTTCCATTCAGTGGGTAGAATTACTTTTCTTTTTGTCCAACTTGAGTTCTATTCAAGGAATTACTATCCCTGTTAAAGCAGTGGTTCCAAACCAGGGGAAACTGCTCCCTGTGCACATTTGGCAATGTCTAGACAACTCGCATAATGGGAGAGGGGAGTGCCATCACATGTAGTGGGTAGAGGTCAGGAATGCAGCTAAATAACTTACAATGCACCGGACAATACTCCACAAAAATCTTATCTGTCCCAAAATGTCAATTATGTCCAGACTCAGAAACCTTTTGGTAGAGTGAGCAGCATTCAGTGTCAATCACATCCACAGACAGAGCTGTGGAGAACCAACAAAATAAAATGGGATGTGATTTTCTTGAAAAGACAAAACTACAGAGACAAATAAAAAGATCAGTGATTGCCAGAGGTTGGCAAGGGAGAGATGAATAGGTAGAGCACAGAGGATTTTTAGGGCAGTGAAAATACTTCACCTGATAGTATAATGATGGATAGATGCCATTATACTTTTGTCCAAACACATAAAATGAACAATACCAAGAGTGAATCCTAAGATACACTATGAACTTTGAGTGATTATGATGTGTCAATGTAGATTCATCCTTGGTAAAAAATGAACCATTCTGGTGAGTTATACTGTTAATGTGAGAAGCTATGCATGTGTGGGAGCAGGAGGTATAGGGGAAATGTCTGTAGCTCCCTCTCAAGTTATTGTAAACTTAAAACTGCTCTTAATAATAAAGTCATATAACAAAAACAACAACAACAACAACAACAACAACAACAAAAGTAGGTAGCACAAAACATAGAGCAAAAAGCTCAAATAAAAAGAGGTAAGGGCACCATTCCCAGGAATTTGAAACTGGAAGCCTGAACTTCACAGAATATATTGGAAGGAAATAAAGTTTCTGCAGGTTTATAATTATGAAGGTGGCAAGTAAGGTGAACCTTGAACAAATGTAAAGGGTAACTATAATTTTCTGCAAAAAATAAAGACATTGTGATACAAAAATGACATCCCATAACAAATAGGTGTGAAAGAAGTACCACATGGGGCAGAAAAATCTGCATAATTTAACAGTGCAAGAGGACACAAGTCCAGCCAGACCAATGTTCATTCTTTATGAGAAGACAATTGAGAGTACATGTAGAGTTTATTGTACATATATTATGTCCACTCCTATAGACTTCCACAGTAGTACTATGGATGATTAAAAATAGTTGCAAATTCTTTGACCTTTCTTCCATTAAGAAGTGGGCTCCATGTAACCTCCACTTGAAATTTGGAGGGCTTTGTGATAGTTTAACCAATGGAATATGATTTCTGGCCTCAGGCTTTAAGAGATTGGTAGCTTCTAGTTCCTATATCTTAGAACCCACTTTTTGAGAGCCCAGAATGGCCATAAGCAAATTCTGATCTGCCCTCAGATGGCCATGCTGAAAAAGTTGCATTTAGGTACTCTGGAAGATAGCCTTAAATGAGCCCAGTCTTCCACTCTTCTTCACCAAGGTGGCAGATATGTGAATGAGGCCATCTTGGATCCTTCAGACCAAACTGTCTCTCAGTTGATACTATGGAGACACCTCTGTGGACACCACATGGAAAGAATTGCCCAGCTGCGCTCTGCCTAAATTCCTGATGTACAAAATTTTGACATATATTAAAATGTTTATTGTTTTAAGCCATTATTGTTTTAAGGTATCTGTTATGAAACAATAGAGAAACTGATAAATCCTTTTATTTATAAAATAACATATTAAGGAACTCTTCTCTAGGTATTGTAATAGATAAATATTTAAATTAAGTTGGACTGTATCTGACCCTGAGAAATCCTTGCCCTGAGAAAGAAAATAGCAGATAAATATCTCACTTTATAGATTGTTTATTTCTATTGAAGTCAGCTATAGATTACAGAATTACAGTGTGGCTTGTGCCAATAGAAATAGTTTTAACCTAGGGAAAAGACTGAAAAACAGAATTAGGTTTCCACCAAGCACGGAAACACTGCCAGCTTAGATCGATTTGGGGTTAAAATTCTTTGTTTCATATGTAGATGCATTGGGAAAATTGTTAATTGCAAAGATATTCTTTATTATTTCTTTTGTTAATCTGTCATTTCCACCTATAACCTTTGCTAGAGCTTGATTTATCTTTGATTTTGACCAAAAAAGACAAAACAAGCAAAAACAAACACCTGTTTTTTTGTACTTTCCAGTGCTTGTGCCTTGTTCAAAGAAGGCAGTATTTGTCTAGCTTGTTTGTGCTGATAGGGAAATTGATTGAATTCCAGCAAGTCAAGAGAGAGAACCAGTGCCAGAACATGGGAAGTAAGGGATTGGGGCAGCCAGAGAGCTATAACTGTGAAGTTACTGGGTATAATAGCTCTTCCCTTCTTTGGTCTATCCCTCGCAATAACCCCATACCTGTACTATATTCTAATTTTATCCATTAATGATGTTGCGGAACAGGTTTATTTTCTCTTTCTCCTATTAGGTATTCAAATTATACTCTCCTTGAGTTTTCTCTCTATATGCAAAGCATTCTCAGTCTTTGAATTATTCTTTATGTACCATAATATTCCTATTATCACCTTAGTTTTCAAGTGTGAGGCTCAAATTGAACCTGTCATTTACACAACAGAATATTATCACACTCCACTTTCTTGGCCACAATACGTCATTTAATGCAGTGTATGACGGGTTTTTTTATTTAATAAACACATTCTTAACTAATAATAAATGAAAGCTACATACACTATGGTTTTCACTTTTTGTTATATTTTTCCTCACCAGATATGCAGAAAGCTGAAAAGATATCTGAGAAAGTAAGGACTTTATTCTGAGGAGGGTTTTGGAGGCCATTGTGGAGGAAAAGATGCACTGGACCATATGCAGTCCTAGACACTTTTAAGAAAAATGATCTAACTGCTTAATCAAGAAAGTAGTTCTCTCCACTTCTGCTCTGTGATTTTCATGTGAGCCAAAAGATGTCTAGTGACAAGCAAGTTTTTGTTTAACATAGGCTTATAGGAAAAGAAATAAAAGGGTAAATAAGTCAGCTTCAGGGGAACGGGTTCTTTATAAACTGAAGCCAATCAGCATTCAGACAGAATGAGAACTTCTTGCCTTCATGGAGTGCGCAGCTGGTAGTAAAATGATACCTTATTTCTCTTGCCAAGTTTAGATCTGTTAAGCAGAGGGGAAAAGAAAATCACATTCTTTTCTCTGTATATATTATATATGAAGGATATATATTATATATAATATTATATAATAAAACAATATATAATAAAACAATATATAATATTATATATTATAATAAGTATATATAAAAGCAGTAAGAAATTCTGTTGCCACTACTTTCCCTCCTAGGCCAAAGATGGAATAAACATTTTTAAAAGAAACTCTAAGCTATCTTGGCTAAGAGTAGATGATTGACAATTATTTAAAAGACCCCAGAGGCTTTTGAACCTACAGCAAAGCACAGAAGGCAAGTTTCTTGGCATACATATGTGCATGAATGTACATTAACTTTTGGTGTCTACTAGCAATACAAAAAAATTATATATTCCGCCATCATGAATGAATATGCTCTTCTACTTAGGGATTTACTCGCATAATTGTCTTCATGAAATCTTACTTCATCTACAGTTTCTCATGTTCCAAAGACCTGATATTCTCATATTGCTAAAAAAATAGAGAATAAAGATGTTTCCCTTTCTCAGTAATCTTTATTATAATGTTTATAGCCACAGGAAATGCCAGTCTCCATTAAATGAATCCATCAGTCAATTGACAGCAGGAGTATTAGCATACAGTCAAAACTTAGGGATGGTCTCACTGATCATATGGTATGCTTATAACTTACCTGTGGGACAGTTTTAAGACTGGTCATTTAGCAAACATATTAAAACTGAAAACTTTAAGTGGATGTTGAGGCTTTAAATGTAACCAAGTGTGTATAGTGAGACCACTATGTCCTGAAATATTTTATGCAATATATTCATAAAATATTGTAGACTCTTGTGAATACTCTCAAACATAGCAACTCAAGTTGTGATGCTTGGGGAAAAAAACCTAAGGTACAGACATTGAAGAACATTTTTCTATGTGACTGTGACGGTTCAAAAGAGAGATGTTCAAAACACTTGAAAAATGGTAACATCATTTGAATGTGGCCTGCTTTGATGGACTAACAATTTATATGAATACATTCTGAATTTTTCAAAAATTGTCTTTGTGCAGCTTCTTAATATATTCCAGATTCATAATTTCCAAAGCCCAATTTACACATTTCTATTTCAAAAAAAAGAAAAATTGTATTGCCAGATGGCACAGACCTTAGGAACCGGCAGTGCATTAGCCATACACTGAAAAAAATAATCTCTATGCTCAATGAATAAATCATTACATTACAGAGTGGTGCCAGGTTATGGATAGCTATATCATGCTTTTGTGTGGTACAGTTGTTTTCACTTTGTTACCTGTAACATTACTTTGTGTATTTTGTTCCTGTAAGTAACAAATGTCATAAAATCTGTATCTTCTGTAACTTTTTAACTTCATTCATTCAAGTCAATGAATTTTTATAGAGCAGGTGCTATCTGCCAAAGATATAGCAGCAAACTATCTAGATAAAGTCTTGCCCTCAAGAATATTACATGTTAGTCATGGGATTCAGGCAACAGGCAAATGAACACAATAACAATAGGTTATTTAAAGTACAGTAAAGGAAATAAACATGTCATTAAAGAAAATAATGCTAGATGCTAACCATTCACAGTTCTGTGTATAATTGGGCTTACGCACAAATGTAGAACTCCTACACCTTGCTCTGTAGATATCATCTTACTGGCAATTTGTTCTCAGCAACAGTATCAATGGGAAGTTGTGGGGGTTTCTTGTAATCTGTTTTAAAGACTCAGGATATATTATTAAAAGCTCATTAATTTCTTTTAATACATTTCAATAACTTTTAATAACCTCTCCTAACTTCTGATTGGCATTCTTTGAATGAATCTACTTTGTCCATGTATTTATCTAAACTCTATCTGAATCCATTTTTCTTTCTGTTTTATATCAGATTCTGTGATCCATGAAACCAAGTGACCTCAAGTCCTCTAAACATGTGCTGTTAGAGATGGGCAAAACACAGAAACACTCTATATTTTTCACTGAGGCCAAGCAACAGCACGTTCTATAAGGCAAGTCAAGAATATGTAATGGGATCTGATGCAGGAAATAAAGGAAAATTGTGCTTGGTCACTGAATCCTAAGTTCAAAGCTGCTGCTGCAAGTCGTCCCCAAGACCACTGCAGAGAAGTGGAACGTGAGCTGTTTCAGGGGCCACTGAGTGACAGCTGGCACTGACCCCTGAGACTGGCAGATGTCTCCACCTGGGAGCAGTGACCCCCCTCTTCTGCAGGGTCCCTTAGGGCTTCAGCATCGTCCCCTTTAGAACCACGAGGAGCCCCCGGGAGGGTGGCCCTGGGCCGGGGAAGGTGGGCTCTTCCTGCGGAGTCTCTTATACAGACTGCTGATCTGGGGACACCAGGCTGTAGAGGACCTCGAGTCTCTTTTAAAATGTAATAACTACTTTGACTTTAAAAAAAAACTCCCAAGAACATGATTTTCTTTAATATTCAAGGAAAATAAATGGACCCAGTCCCCAAATAACTGACCTAGAAAAGAAACTGAATCTCCTCCTTGGTACTCTCCTAATTCCTAAGGAGCCCTACATGACTGTACTCATACTCTGAGTCCAGCAACTAATGTCTTCTCCAACTCCTGGTGTCTTTTCATGCACTTCTCTTCGACTTTGTACCATGTCTCCAAAGAGTTCCTAGGACTTAAAGCAAAATACAGTTTTTATTCCTAAAGAAAGTACTAATCCAAAGCTGATGCTATTTATGATTAATAAATCATTGCTGGATACTTCAGAGGAAAATGAAGGGAAATTACATAGTAGCATAGTTGCATGTCTGACATTATTAGTCCTAAATTCTATCAGCCTCACTTTATCACTTTTGTAAGACCCTGTTTTTCTAAGTCTCCCTTCTTAAAGACTTATGAAAACTCCCTAATACCTTTGCTTCTTATTAGACTCAAATTTTCTTCCCGGTCTGTCCTCAAAACTCCAAGGGTATTTTATATTAGGTCAGTCACTATTTTGTTATGCACAGCAGTTTAGCTCCCTTTATGTTTCTTGACCAGAAAGTATGATAAATATTATCCTCAGTAAAAGAGTAATTATCTTCCTTATGTGAATTCTATAGTTTCCTCAGAATATGAAAATGGAAGAAGTTAATTGTT
Organism: Vulpes vulpes; assembly: GCF_048418805.1. Lineage (NCBI taxonomy): Eukaryota > Metazoa > Chordata > Mammalia > Carnivora > Canidae > Vulpes > Vulpes vulpes. Next base: position 67,228,599 of record NC_132787.1, read on the forward strand.
CTCATTATTTTAAATAGAAATGTGTTCTTTCTGCTACATGCCCAGTAATGCATCTTTGCTCTAGATACCTCTGCTCTAGACACTTCTGTGATTTTTTTTTTTTTCTAATGCTTCAGACTGGGAACAAAGGTGGAAACACAGAAGATGAGCAAAAAGTAACCTGAAACATCTGGCAATCCCTGGGAACACTCTCTGGATACCCTGCCTGCCAGGGTGAAAAGGACAAAGATCAAAGTCAGATTGAGGGGGCAGCCTGCATGGCTCAGCAGTTTAGCACCGCCTGCAGCCCAGGGCCTGATTCTGGGGACCCAGAATCAAGTCTCATGTCAGGCTCCCTGCATGGAGCCTGCTTCTCCCTCTGCCTGTGTCTCTGCATCTCTCTGTCTGTGTCTCTCACGAATAAATAAATAAAATCTTAAAAAAAAAAAAAGTCAGATTGAGTAAATTCTGTCCAGGGGCCACAGATTGTAAAGTACAGACAGAAATGGTAAGTACACTAAAAAAATAAATGATGAATACACACCATTTGCTTTGACATGCTTGGAACTGGAGGGTATTATGCAGAGTGAAGTAAGTCAATCGGGAAAGGACAATCATCATATGGTTTCACTCATATGGGGAATATAAAAAATAGTGAAAGGGATCAGAGAGGAAAGGAGAGAAAATGAGTGGGGAAAAATCAGAGAGAGTGACAAAACTCCTAACTCTGGGAAATGAAAAAGGGGTAGTGGAAGAGGAGGTAGGTGGGGGAATGGAGTGACTGGGTGACGGGCACTGAAAGGGGCACTTGATGGGATGAGCACTGGGTGTTATACTATATGTTGGCAAGTCAAACTCCAATAAAAAATATACCAAAAAATAAAAGTAAAAAATAAAATGCTGCAACTTTTCAAAAAAAAAATCTATGATAAATGAGCAACATGCAGAAAACAGGTCAAACCATGAGCAAATGGGGTTTAAAGAACTATGGAAAGCAAATCTCAGCATGGTATACAACTGGTATCCTTCTACACATCACAGCCATATGCTTCATCATATCATGAGTAGTGTTGAAACAAATTATACCTGATAGACCTGTCCCTAAGTAGGATAGTAAATAACTACATTTCTCCAGGGACTATCAGCATATCCAAGAATAACCAATAAACATAATACTAACTTTTGAGTATGTTGGGACAAATGTAATCTCCAAAACTGCTAGTTAGTGGAGAGTGAGCAAATAAGAGAGCCGGCCTCTCAGGGATCTCAGGGAGAAATAGGGATGGTTGCAGAAGGCAACCGATTAAATAGCTAGGAAGGAGCTCAGACTGGGGCTAGAGCCCACTTTGGTAAACACAATCCCCCTGACTTTCCTTCCAGCTTGAAGAGCTTAATTATTGCAGGCTCTTTGCATTCAGTTGTCTCCATGTCTCCTTGTTTATTATTCCTGTCCACAATAGACTATCAGGATAGATCACCTATGCCATTCCTCAAAGTGACTTTTTAAAGACTTCAAAGAATGCTTCATTGTCTATAGAATCTAAGGCAAAGTTTGTTTGTTTTTAATGGATATTTGGTTTTGGACATTTTAGGCAAAGAACAATGTAGGCTCATGGACATTTTTAATCTATTAATTTGTTGAATAGCCTGATTTTTCCACTTTTTTGATCTGCAACTATTGCAAACAGTGCTCTAAACCTCAGTTTCCTTATCTGTAAAATTGGGATAACAACAGGATCTAACTTAGAAGGCTCTTGTTGAAAATAAATAATATAATATGTTTAAATTTACATTCAGCTCAGTGCTGATATGTAGTCAATGTAGTTTGTAGTCAATAAATATTAGGTAACATCAGCATCATCACCATCAAAATATTGTATTACTTTTACAAAGTTTATTTAATTTAAACTAGACTTTCTTCATCTTCCCCAGTGAATTCCTAGAAATCATAATTCATTCTGCAATGACACAAGGACTTAAAATTAAACAGAATAATAAAATATTTGCTATGGATGAACCTATCCTTTTAAAACCCAAGGATATTAGGAAAATATGAAGGTAGATTCTGTGCAGTAGGAAATATACAGGTTTAAATTGAACAAGATTTTTAAAGTAAAACGCAAGGGCAAATCTGGTTTTATCCCAGAGGAGGACCTAAAAAATAATTAAATGATAATCCAATAATAAAACTGGACTAGTAAAAAAGAAAATTAAGTATATAAAGTTCAATAAGGGTGGCATTAAAATGAACATCTTACAACCATGTCTATTTGCCTTAAGATTATACCTAATGTCTGTTTAGAAAAGCCAAGTCATCTTTATTTCTAAGACATACTATTTAATATGCTTAAGAATGTTATTATTTTCCAAGATCTTTACATAGTTTTCCCCATTTTCACAACCACAAATACCAGAAGAGAAAAATGTAATTTTTCAACAAAGGAAATATAAGTAGAGGGAGGTCAGGTGACATATGCAGGGTCACAGAGCTTGAGAAAGGCAAAAATCTCAAGCCCCAAGGCTGGGACATTATTAGCCCATGTCTTAATCCTGTAAGTCATGGTGTCTGCCTCTTTGAGTGATGATGATTTAAACTACACCAAAAGGGTTATAATTCAGGGAGGTTGTCCAAATGCTCTTGCTTCAAAAGACTAGGGGACAAAAGCGAAATAATTTTTCTGAAATTGAGATACATCACACATCAGGGTTTCACATTATTGTCCAATCATTTACTAGCTCTCATTTTTCTAGAGTTGGTAATTTTAGCTGGAAAATTCCAGGACATTCTATCATAAGGGAAATTTGTTATTATACCTAGAAGAGAGCAGGCAAAAATTGATAGTGGTTGAGTTTAGAACAACACCTTTGAAAACTAAACAAAAACTGTGCAAAAACCAATCAAAGCAACACCACCACCTACAATTTAACTATTAGAAATTCACCTAGTTAGGTTTTTATTATTTGTGGTTGTACCGAGGGCCAACTATATGCCAAGTGCTCTCCTAACCCTTTTGCATATATTACTTCACTTAGCCTTCACATTTATCTGAAGAAAATATTTTTCTTCCATTTTATAGATGGAGAAAATGAGCCTTGGAGAGGCTATTTGGTTTGCCCAAGGTCACAAAATCCCCTCAAATTGTGTTGCCTATGAAAGACATTATTTTTTTCCTAGCTAATTTATTAATTGTCCCCACATTATTTCCCAAGGTTCAAAGACATACAAGTATGTTTCATGTATGAAATGTATAAAGAAATTATTTCATATCAACTCCATTATGCTGTATATGATATTTTATACATGACTTTGATGTATTAAAATGGTAAATTAACATTGTCATGCTGCATTAGATTTTTATCATTTCTGTGAACGTTTCTATGTTTATAGAACATAGAAAAGGAAGCCAAACATTGCTGGAAGACTAAAATTTTTCCTAGTACTAATGACCAAGGACACAACATATCCTCAGACAAAACATTACAATTATGAGGAGAGCTTTATGCAGGTAGGAGAATGAACTGAGCTTCTTTGGGGCTGGACTTTGAAGTATTCATGACAAGGTATACATTTCCTCGTGGTAGGTTAAAAGTTATACCTACCTCTTCATCCTAATGCATTTTATTAAATCCACATTGTGTTTCAGACACACTTCTAGAAACTGGTTAATGTTATCTTATTTGTTATTCATAATAACTTCAAGTACTATATCAGTCATCCTAATCTAGGTGACACCTAGGTTAGAAAAAGACCCAAAAGTTAGTGACATACAACAACAAAGGCTTATTTTGTATTCATGCTACAGATCAGCTATGGCCTGTGCTCCACATTTAGTTCATTCTGGAATCTAGACTGAAAGAACATCTTTTCACTGGAAAGTTGCTAGAGGAGAAAGAAACATGGACAATTACGTGTTGGCTCTTAAACTTTTGCTCTGACACAACGCACACTGCTTCTGCCAACATTTTATTGACAAATAAGTCAGATAGTCACTATTACATTCTATAGGGTAGGGAAGCATAATCCTCCTGCAGGGAGAAACAGAAAGGGAAAATGAAATACACAGCCAACAGAAATACATTCTACACTGCACTATTTGGGTACTAAATACTCAGTTCACCTCCTACATGCAAAACACACTTGTCTCCCTAAGGAGACAACCTGAAAATCCCTTCAGTCACCACTGCAAGCTGAAATACAGGATGTCCAGGTGGGGCACAGTTTTCTCACCAGAGACCTAGGTGTTGCTTGTCTTGTGAACAAAACAATATTATCTTTCCTCATATACCCAATATGCAATTGAGGAACAGAAAGAGAATAACTGCAATAACACTTCCCACATGAAAAGCAACTCCCAAGTTCTCATACAAATGTCTCTATTAGTCTCATAGGCCATTTTTTTTGGTCTGGTAATAAACATGTAGTTTCAAATCACCATAAATGGCTTATGACACTGAATATGAAATGGGATGCCAAGTAGAATATTTGGCAAATAGGATTGTGATCAACCACAACTAAAATATAGCACACCTTGTGACAATTTAATGGCTGAGAGCGTGGCAGCTCAATGACATTACCTCATTCAAGGCTAGACAAATCTTTTTGACAAAAATCTATGTCCATCCCACTACATAATGCTTCAACAATATGGAGAAATATCAGTAGTTAAAAAAGAAGTTCCTGGGAGTCCTCTAGAATAAACTATAAGATGTTATAATGTTAGTTGGAATTATCTAAATTTATATTATCACTCCTATTTTTTCTTCTAGTGTTTGGTGAGGTGTTGTTTGTATGCTTTGGCCTTACCTGAGTTGTACCTTCATGAAACTTCTATTTTCTTCACTTACCTCATTTTGTGTCAGAGCGTTAAAAAAGTATCACATCCTCCCCAACAGGAGGAGATGGGAAGCACCAATCAATGAGAGTTCAGGAGGGTAAGGCTAGGAAAGTTTTATACTCAAAGAACAACTACTCCTCCCCACCCATAGGTTCCCATTTTAGTGCCCACTTTGGATATCAGCAGGTTTATTTTCACTTAGGATGGCTGTGGTGTTGCCAGGAAGGCATCAAAGAAAAACTGATCCTCTGTCACAGTTTTATCAGGGGACAGCTCTGATACTCACTCAAGGTATCAAACAAAGATTTTTTTCACTTTCATCTTCTCCCCCAAACCAGAGGCTCTCGTTTGAACAATTTAATCCTCAACAGAAAATTAGTATCACCAGTTAAGTGGGCCTCTAGCCAAATCTAATTGGTCTATGGGAAACAAATGGCAAAGTTGGATAAAGATAACCTGGACTGTTCCTGTTTGTCAGCAAGGTTGTTTTCAAACAGTAACTGGAGTAAATGCTTCAGCTGCAGCTTACACTGAAGCTGATGCCAGTATGTGGCATGAGGGAAATGGAGCCAGCTTTCATGAGATCGTTGCAATGGCTGGATTCCATCTCCTAGTTCACAGCTCACTCTCCTTAGCACCAGCCTGTTGTTTTCGTAGGACTTTACACTTGCTTCTCACTTCGATAGTATTTTCAAACCAAAAAAACACTTTCAAATCATTGTTTCTGCTTGAAAAAAGAACTGTGTTCTTGGTAAACCTAAACCCTTCTGTTTATATTCAGAAGAACAGGGACAAGTCATGAACAAAGTACTCCTGAGCCCCCACATGAAAGGTTCTTTCATGAAAATAGAATCAAGATTGGAGCAATAGCAGACCAGATCTCAGGTAAAATGTACAGGACTCCCTGCAAGGTTACTCCTGCTAGCCACCCTTGTATATAACAGAGCAAATTAGTTGAATGCTATTGTTTGCTGCTTTGTTTGTGTTGAAATTATTTATAGGCCTTCAAACCTAGGGTAAAAAGTCTCTCCTATGATGATGTATGAGCCCAATGGGAAAAAAAAAAAATTTTTATGGCCTGTTTCATTCCTGTATGCTGGAAAATTATCTGCCAAAGATGAGTCCACTCTATGTCTCAGAAGAAAAAAACTCTTGTCCTGAGGGCATAAATTTATGCCAGAACACCAAAAACCTGTACACAGAAAATGTGTAATATTATTGGGTAAACAAAATAACCATCAAAAGGAAAATAGAACTATAAGAAGCAACGGAATGCAAATATTTTAACCCTATGAACCCAACTTCCATTGGTAACTACAAATTCAGCAGAGAGGTGGAGTCTAGGGTGGCACCCAGCAGATCTGCTGGAGACTGCACAGTGGTGAGGAAGGTGGGATATTGGAGTCAGGCCTTGGCTTTTGCCTGGGTGGCACAGATAACTGTTCTAGTGGAGCTGAAAACACACTCAGTAATGTGCAGTTCTTGATTTATGTGCTTAAGCAGGACACTTTCTAGATAGTGAACTGAACTAAGCTGGGGAAGGTGATGAAGGGATAGCAGAAAGTCTAGTTCAGCAGTGCCTTAATTTATATGTGCATCAGAACCAACAGTTTTGTTTGCGTAACACTGAAGATCCCTGAAAACAAAAATTTTCTCTTCAGTCAGTTGGGGTAGAGGGGAGGGCATCAGGGTTCTGCATTTTTAACAAGTATTGCAAGTAATTCTGAAGTAAACAGTCTAGTCTCCAGATGCATTAATACTGATTTTGGGTATTAGAAGTGAAGATACTTTCCACCTGCTTTAAAACCAAGAGGGTAGAATTTGTAGACAAGGTAGGGAAACCAGAGCAGATCATCGAATAGGAGGGGGCCAGAAAATGTAACTTAAAGTTCAAAGCAGGTGATTGGAAATTTGGAGGCAACTGCAAGACAATATGTAGAGCAGGTGAGCAGGCTTTCCTCTTAAAGCACATTGGTATTGCTAGGATCTCTTAGGTTAAATGTGCCGAGGAGGCTGATTGTATTGAAAACAGAGATTCAAAATGTGGCCACACTGAGATCACTTGGAGACTTTAAAAACAATGAGTCCTGTTTGCTGAGGTTCTGATTAAATTGGCTGCAGTTATGTCCTGGGCAAGGAGATTTTTGGATGATTTTGATGTGGATCAAGCTCTGGTTTAGAGGATCAACAAAAACATGGGCACCTTCGTTACATAATCTTGACAAGCACGTCTCAAATGTTATTGTGCATACAGCTCAGCTGGGCACTTGTTAACAAGCAGATTCTGATTCAGCCAGCCCTGAGTGGGCCTGAGATCCTTCATTTCTCACAGCTTCCAGGTGATACCCATGCTGTTCGCCTATGCACAACACATTGAGTAGCAAAGATAGGAAAGGATCCAGTCTCTCACTCTAGTGGGGTGAGAACTTGCTAGAAAAGCAATTCTCAGCTTTCACCCTAGACCTACCAAATCAGAAGCCTTAGGGAGCAGCACTGTGTTTGAACAAGCCCTGCAGGAGGTTCTGCTGCATGCCCAAGTTTGAGAAGCTCTGCTCTGTTCCATAACATAACCATCTGTCACTATTTAACCTGGGTGAGCAGGGTCACCAACACTTCATTCTCTAAACATGACCAAACCTTCCCAGTGGGCCATGTGGGTTTTGGTTCTTTCTCCATCGTGACAATTAAAAGGACATTATTCTCACATGACCCCCAAATGGTAATGAATCCAGTGCACTATTCCTTGTTTAAGCACTGAGCCTCACAGGCTCTATTAAATGAGAGACTGAAAGCACTCTTCAGGTTCATTTCTGCCTCTGATAGCCTGTGATCCCACCACTCTCCAACTAGAGAGGCTGTGATGGCTTTAGTGCCTTTATCGCTGGATGCCACAAAGCCCACCCTATGCTGTATTGTTCCCATTGTTACACCCCTTTTAAAAGAACAAATGAGAGGACTAAAGGCATCAGCAAGCCTCAAATGCTGGGCAGCAGTCATGCAGCTCATGCAAACTCAGTAACCTCTAGAAGCTGGGCCCAGCTCACAGTGCATGGAGGTGCAGAGGCAGAAGTGTGCTGGGAAGCTTGGATTCCCTGCAGGGCCCTGAGTGGCAGGAAGCACCCTGAAACTAACAGGAACAAATGCAGATGAGTCCCTGAGAAATTGCCTTTTTGGCTCTTCAGACTTTAATTTCACACTATGGGCCCTCTTTCATCCAGTAATGTTAAAAGCTGAGAACATAGGATCCACACAGCCCAGTGAGGTAAGAGGATCAACCATCTTGGTTTGCCAGGGACAGTCCCATTTTTAGAACTGAAAATCCCACATCCCCACAAACACCTCAGTCCCTAGGGAAAAGGCTGATTGGCTACCCTAGATCACAGTTTTTTAATGTCAGCACAACTGACATTTTTGTCTGGATAGGTCTTTGTTGTAAGAGTCTGTCCTGTGTGTTATAGGATGGTCAGTAGCATCTCTGGCCTCTATCTATTAGTTAGAACTCCCCCAGTTGTAACTACCAAAAATGTTTCCTGACATTACCAAATGTTCCCTGGGGCCATAACCATCCCCAGCTGAGAGCCATTGCCCTAGATGAAAATGACTTTGTAATCTGAAACCTTACCAGGCAAGCACTTTTCAAATTTTAATATGAATAAGAATTACTTGGGATTTTGGGGGTCCCTGGTGGCTAGCTCAGTCAGTAGAGCATGTGACTCTTTGATCTCTGGGTTGTGAGTTTGAGCCTCACATTAGTTGTAGAGATTGCTTAAGAAAAATAAAAATCTTAAAAAAAATTACTTGGGGTTTGGGATGGACATTTCTCCAAAGAATACTTACAAATGACCAGAGAATGCATGAAAAGACAATGTCATCAATAATTAGGGAAATGCAAATTAAAACCAAATTGAGACACCACTTCATATGATCTAGAATAGCTAAAATAAAAGGACAGACATAAATTATAAGTGTTGATAAGGGTGTAGAGCAACTAGAACACATTTTCGTTGCTGGTGAGATTGTTAGCTCATGTAGTCATTTTGAAAAGCAATTTGAGATGTCCTCAAAATGTTAAATATAAAGGTTTCATATAATCCTGCAATTTCATGCCTAGGTATGTACCCAAGAGAATTGAAAACATATGTCCAGACAAAATACTATACACCAATGTTCATAGCAGCATTATTCACAACAGCCAATAGGTGGAAACAATCCTAATGTCTATCAACTGATGAATGGATAAACAAATATGGCATATCCATGCAAAGGAATATTATGTAGCAATATTAAGAATAATGATACATAATGCATCATGATAAATCTTTAAAACCTGAAACTAAGAGACAGAAACCAGACATAAAAGACCCTCTTGTCTTATTTGATTAATAGCAAATGCCTAGAATAGACAAATTCATAGAAACAGTAAATCTGTGGTTGTCAGGGTCTAAGAACAAGGGAGGGGGAACAGTGTTTGGCTATTAATAGGTAAGAGGTTTTTTCTGAGGGTGATAAAATTGTCCTACAATTGGGCAGCAATGATGGTCATGCACTTTTGTAAACATACTAAAACCACTGAATTGTATATTTTGAATAGGTGAGTTTATGGCAGGTTAATTATACATCGATAAAACTCCTACTAAAAAAATAATAAGGATCTTGTTAAAAATGTACATTCTGATTCAGTAAGTCTGGAGTGGGGCCTGATTTTTCAGGGGACCATGCTTAGAGAAAGAAATCCCTAGACCAGGGGCTCTCTCTGTTTCCTAACCAGAAGCATCAGAATTACTTGTGAATTTTGTCAGAAAATAGAAATTCTCAGACTTCATTCCAGACCTACTGAATCAGAAACTCTAGCAGCAAGGCCTAGCAATGTTTTAACAGACTCTCTAGGCCTTTCTGATGTATGCCAATGTTTGAAAACCACAAATCACACCATCCCCACCATGATCATTGCATGGGAACATGCTTTGGGATAAACAATGAATTTTTACTGAGAAAATAATTATTTAGATTAATCCTTAAATTTAGTATGTCTTATTACTTTAAAGAAATAAGCCTCATAGCTAAAACAATACCTTCCATATAAAGATATTTTATCCTTGCATTTGGGAAATCCAGGTTTGCCCCATAACATTTGGTTTATTATGTACTGTAAGAATCCATTAAAAGCTAAAATTATCCTGCTTCAAAAGTGTTAAGTAAAAAAGCACACATCACTTCTTTGCATATTACTTTGTATATTCGAACATCATACATATGATATCAACCAACATGTTGTTTCATGCTTATCATGAAGAGGGAGAAGGAAATACATGGAGAATGAATGAAGAAAAGGAAAAGTGGAGTTTTAGAGAGACATGAGGAATCAGATACAGTCTCTCCCTGGATTCTCAGCTCTGGCATCAGTGGACTGGAGACCAGATCATCTTGACCAGATCATCTTTTATGTGTGTGGCAGCTCAGTACTTGACTGTCCTTTTCACAGGAGGAAAAGAGACTGCCTATTTTTAATGCTATTTACACTGCTATTTTCATTACAAAACAAAATATATGTTTGTATGTTTTTGGTCTCTTTCCTAGGGAAGATTGGAACTGTAATACAAAGACCTAATCCTTGGGGACTCAATTCCACAGAGCCTAATACACCTGGAAGCTCAATAACAGTCATCCACACACCTAAGTACCCTCACAGCCTAAGTGAAACATACACTTCATTAAGTCATCCTAAGTTCTTTATTCACTAAAGAGGCTTCTCCTGGTCTGAAGAGTGAATATGCTCCCCTGCATCTCTGATTTATTTCAGAGAAGGGCTTTAGCTTTGGGAAGACATAGGTTTTTCTCAGCTGATTATTGACTGACAGCCCCACAAATAGGATAGAACTTCATAATGCACAGCCCTGGCATCTAGCCTCATAACTTTTTCCCCTTCCTAGTCTCACGGCTCTCTGTGAAGCACCACAATGGGATTCATATTTTCCACTTCGTCAGAATACAAGCCCCATCATTTACAGAAGTTATGGTTTGTAATGGTTTAGTGCCAAGCAGTGTTCTCCTTATAACCATTTCTGAGAGAAGATTCACATACCCCAGAATGAACCAGTTTACTTCCCAAGCAAATGTTTTCCTGTCCAATGAACTGACCTAATTTAAATACAAGGAATAAGATTGTCTCATTCAAGACATGTCACTCTTCCTATTTTCCATGAGGCATCCATCTTCTTTAGACTCTGGCTAAGTACCAGAGTTTCCTTTAGAAACCATACCAAATTTAACTTTGCCAGTTATCTAAAATGTATCACTATTATATAACTCAAAATATTTCCATCATTATTATATTTTTATCCTTTTATTCAGTGTGTGATATTTATATTATAAAATCATTACATAATATATTATTCTTCCTAATATGTCTCTATCGTATACACACCTCCATCTTAATTAGTGATGCCATCATATACCCAGGTACTAAAGCATAAAATCTGGGGACCATTTTTCTGTCTCTTTTCTTGTTTCCGTGGCCAACATCACCACCTTTTCTAAACCTCTACCATCATTTGCCTAAATATCTTTAATGGCCTACATAACGCTCCTACTTTTGTCCCCTTTTAATTCATCCTCTACAAAGCAGTGGAGTGAGCTTTTAAAAATAACATAGAGATCCCTCCCCATTTGAAAACTCTTGTATGGCTTCCCATTGTACTTAGAATAAAATTCACAATCTTTATGGTGAACAGCAAGATATCAGAAGAGTTGTCTCTAACCACTAGTTTCCTGCTAATTATGGATCCAAAGACTACATGGGCCTTCTTTTCTATTTCTAAAACAAGTGTTTCCTATGAAAAGCCTTTACCTTCAGTGTCCCATCTCCATCAATACCATTCCCATAGTCCATACATGGCTTCTCATCCTTCATGGCTCCACCTAAAAGTCACTTCTTCAGAGGGATCTTCCATGACCGTTAAGCAATTAGGTATTTGCTATCACACCATACAGTTTTTTTCTTCATTACATTCTACAGGTGTTTTAAATATGTATTTGTTTACTTGTAAATATCCATTTTCCTGACCTTAATATATGCTCTACAAGGGAAGAAACTTATCAGTATATTTCACTATTTTATCTTCAGTGATTAGTACAAATAGCTTTCATAAAATAAGCTCTCAATAAATATGTATTTAACAAATAAATTAACATACATTTTTGTTCCACATACGCTCCTAAAGAATAGGAGCCGGTCTATTTATTATTCAGCACTCCAAGGGTACATATAGTGCCACTCACATAAAAACACATGCTATTTAATGAACTGACATAAGGATCTCTCATTGAAGTTGTCTAGGCAATAACATAAAGCCTAATTTTTGAAGTTCACTTCATTTCTTTGCTGTTCCTCTTTTTTTTTTTTTTTTGAAAATTGTTATAAATACATGTTTTCTGCTGTTGCAAAATGGCTTACAATGTAGTTTGAGAAATAAAGAACTAGCTTATCTAAATCCTTCTTAATCTTCCTATGTAGTTAAAATGAAATAAGTATTATTAATATCATACACTTTAAAAAGGGATTAAGAACCTATTCGTTAGATGTGGTAGGTAAAAATATAATAAAATCACCAATTTTTTTTTCTCTCACCCTTGATCATAAGGTAAGCAGTTCAAAGGGACATTCTTTCTCAGGCTGATCATGGTCAGCTATGTGCAATGAAAGAAAACACTCTTAGACTCCATTTAATTGCTTTCTGCATTTAGAGGAGGCATATTGTGAGAAAGTGAATTTGATTTCACAGCAGAGTAGGAGGGCCATGGTCTTCAACAGCACTCTCCCACCATCCACCTCTCCCAACTCTACCCCACACATTAACATTCCTGAATATCAAAGACTGGTTCTACTCTTTACTGATCCTTCCTCAGAATAGGTGAGAGCTCACTTCTTCCTGACAAAATTCACTTCAAGACCCTATCAGAGGAGTCAGGGAAAGGTATATTTCCTATTAGTTTATCTGTCTTAATTTACTTTGTAAGTTAGAATTTGACTAATTTCAGAATCCAAAACCTTCTGTGACAACAATTGAGTTGTCTAATACACATTTCTCTTAGATTTATAATACATTTTAAGCAAAAACATCGTTGATAAGACTCAAATAGTAGTAGGCAGCTTCTTTCCTAGCTCCAATGATTCCCTACTTCCTGGCATTCAGACCATTGTGTAACTCCTTCCCTTGAGTGCGAGCTGGACCAGTGGATTTCTTTTTTTAATGAACAGAGTACTGCAAAGGTTATGATCTATTACCTGCATGATCAGATTACAAAAGATGATGAACTTTTGTCCCCTCCCCTCCACCCCACCAGTTCTTTCATATGTTTGCTCTGATGAAGCAAACTAAAGATGCTCACATGGCGAAAAACTTAGGGAAAAAATAACCAGTGAAAACTCATCCACTAGCTCTCAGAGAACCAAGTGAGTGGGCTTGTAAACTGATCTTTCTCCCGCTGAGCATTCAGATAAGACCACAGCCCCAGTTTGATTGCAACTTGTGAGAAACCCTAAAGCACAGGGGCTTACTAAGCTATGCTCAGATTCTTGACCCACAAAATCATGAGATAATAAATGGGTGCCATTTTAAGGAGGAAAATTTGGAGGTCAAGTTGATTCATAACAACAGAAAGCTAGTATATATAAATTGTATGACATTTGACCTTTTTTCAGGGGGATAAAATACAATAATCTATAGAGAAATTGCAAACATGGTTACATACTCAGGAGGAATTCAAGAAACATTTTATCATGATGTACACAATTCAAGGTAGCAGGTATAATTGCAATGAAGGAATGGATTGGAACATAATGGGCAATATGTACAGGAATAGAAATGGCTATAAAGATTTCCTTTCCCACAGATTTTCACTAAGTATCAAATGATACTCTGCTAATGCTATTTGCCTTTCCACTCCTGCCTTCTCTGCTATTCTGCCTCTCTATCCTGTTCCCTATCTTTTGAACCCCTGGTGATTCTAACTAATCTTTTATGCACTAATTAGCCCTAGTGACTTTTTGTTTTCCAGGAACTCTAAATGTGAATATGGGTCAAATGATGGGGTTGTACACACATCATCAGTAATTTGGCCCAAAAGAGCTGTGAGAGGAGCAGGAATAGTTCTCCAAAGGGAAAAATGGAATTAGGTCACCTGTTAGATGTCTATGATGAAAGTTCTGTTAGTTCTGTTAGTCACTTTTGCTTACCTATGCTTTGGAGTTGTTATGCTAGAAAAATGTAAGAAATTATTCCTTATCTGAAAAGTTAATTTGCTGATTTCTGTTTTTTGGAGAAAGGGACTGAAAGAAAAGTTAAATTTGGCTAAGGTCTTCTCTAAGGTCAACTAGAAGAACACTAGCATACTATTGGGGGTAATTTAAGATGTAGCATACTTGGCCAAATAAAGCAGTAAGTCGATTTTGAATATGCTACACAGGCATAGTTAGTGGATAAATCAGATATATGATGCTTTGTGTCACTTCAATTTCTACCATGCTTATTTGGTACGCTTCCTTCCCCCCTTGCCTTTTGAAGAGTAGGGAGTTTCCAAAGAGCCTGACATATAAGTCAGAAAGTTTTGACTTGCAAAGAACATGGGGACTTTACCAAGGAGTCTGACTTTTCAAAGACTGGGTCAATTTGCAAGATCCATTGTCCTCAAAGCAGGGAAGTCAAAAGGACCCAAGTTTGCAGAGTTCTGATCTCCACTCTGATATTGATTTTTTTACATGGACTGTGGCCAGATGTTGAACCTCCCATGGTTTCTTTTCCTACTTATCTGTGAAATGGAGATGAAAATTCTGAGCCTCAAAGTGATTCAGTGGGAATTAAATAATAGCTTAAAGCCCTTTGAAAGTGTGAAGTGATAAGTGTTTCCTTTTAGCTTCTATCAGATGTTATACAATTTTCCACTTAGGTGAAAATTAACTTCAAACATATCAAACTTCAGTTTTGACCTAATCACCTGTTGTTGTAGGTTCTGAAAAATCAATTGTGGGATGTCTGAAACAGCAAATTATGAGTGGCCACACTGAAAGCTCATATCCAGAGTAGCCTAGGATAAAACCATGCCTTTGAAGGCATCCTCTCCTATAGACCCTCTTGCAACTCTTATCCTCCCAAGCAGATAGTATATGGAATCGCACTGAAATTTAAAATATTATCCTTCTTGTCATTTAATTGCTTCCAGACAAATATAGAATATTTATTTTGAATTTTTCATTAACATAAAATAAAACAAGGGCAAGTATGTTTTCAATTAGCATTTTTCTTCTTCAAATGCCTGTTGTATTTACAGTGTTAAATAATTCCTGCTCAGCAGGCCAAGTAAATTCTTTAGATGCCAGAAAACAACCACAGGCAAATTCTGAAAAGAGCTAGGAGGACTTTGAGAGCAAGATAAAGTTCTGACATGTCACAAAAGCAGTAGAGCATAGTAGGTCACATTTAAACTCCAGAATCATACTCAACTTGAGCCCAAACCTCAGACCATTCAGGTATAGGCAGTATATACTTGGACAAAGGAAACTAGTATTTTTATTTTATTTTCTATAGTTAACTGGTGTCGACAAATATGCCATATTTGCCGTCATATCTGAGGCCCCTAACACATAGTTTGGGCTTGGTAAGTATTTGCAGACTAGATTACATTAATATAAAGAAAGGACTGTCCACTTCATAACATTCTCAGGATAAAGTGAACCAATTTATACCCCCATGAAGGGCATCCTAGAGTTGACACCACGTTGAGAACCAGAAAAGGGAAAGATGGCTCTCCAAGTGTTTCCCAAGGGAAGTTTAATAAGAATTTACTTCACTGGGATTTAGAAGAATCTTCTACTTAGAAAGCATAGCAACAGATGCAGATTTGTTGAAGAAATCATCTGCCCAATTAGAGGACACCACGTGGTTCCTTTCAAGCCAATTTGCTTAGGGAAGTGCAAATTTCTTCTTGCACAGGAGCAGAATTACATTATCCTTGGCCTCACATAAGCTCAAGTATGTGCCAAGGCTGCCCAAAGCCCTCTGCTGGCCTAATACTTTGATGATAGATAATGAGTTCAATGTGCCTACAATGCCGATGTAATGTATAATGTACAATTGACTCTTTGTTCAAAGAGGCTCCAGCTTTCAGCCCGAGAATAAGGTAGGTTGAAAAGGACAGTGCCATCTGGAAAACAAACTCAAAGCTATCATTCTGTGGCTGCTATAAAAAATGAGCTTAGAATTTAGACTTATTAATGATGAAAATTATGCCAAAACCTCTAATCCTAAATTTGTTCTATACCAAGAATTGGGCAGTCTTGTATAATTTCCTTTAACTCATTTTTAAGTTTTCTTCCAAGTGTTCAGTGATTTATTATCAAATCTGTATTTTGTCTCCATAATGGCTTTGGGAAATAATTGCCTGGAAATACAGATGCAATTTTAAATAGGAGAGCCAATATATTCCTAGGAACCCACTCATATACAAAAGAGCAGTGTAGGGTAATAAATATAGGAAAAAGCTTCAGTGGGCAGTCAAGAGACCTGGGTATGAGTCCTTGCATTGCCTTATCTAACTAGAGGTCTTTAGGAAGTTTATTATACTTTTGGATATTGGTTATCTCATGGGAAAAATGAAAAGGCTGTGTTACCAGGTCTCTAAATTGACCAGATGATTGCTACTGTTTCCTCCAAGCTGTTCCTAATAACCCTCACTCACCAAGGGGACATTTGCTTTATGCTATAAAAATTATTTTCCAGAGAAGTCTATATTTCATCTTCATGCTCATTTCTGAAGCAACACAAAAATTTAAGAATGGAATTCCTGCTGTCTTCCTAAAAGATGAGGTGATAATATAGCAAGTACCTGAAGAAAGAAACCCCAAAATGTGGGAAGGAGGTGGCCAGAAAAAAAATGCCTAATATGCTGGGGCTATAGAGTGATCTTTTAAGGTTTCCTACAGTGCCTCCTAATTAGTTCCTCACACAGCTTATCCCCTATTGTCCAGGACCTTCCCTCTGAATAGGAGCTGTATAGAGTATCAAGGACACTGGGTCATATGTCCCCTATCTGATACTTACTATCAGCATGAACTCACCTGGAAGGAGAACATGAGTGTTCTAACTTATCGGGTTCCTGTGAGGGTTGGAAGTGGCAGTTTATACGGAAGTGCTTACATGTACCCAGACTCACAAGAAAGGGCCAATACATTTATATCTAAATAGAGTGGATTCTGTTCCTATTACCACATGTAAACTGCAACTTGTACCATAAGAGTTTCAGGCAGCATTAATTTAATTGGAAGGAGAGGGAAAAAGTTCAATCCCTGCCCCACAGCCCTTTTGTAAAGAAGACCAAATATCGTTTGGTCCCGAAAATATTGGCAATTCTATAGTGGGAGTGGGACAGAGATGGGGGAGTAATTCTGATACCTAACGTTCTGAAGTTATATTTCCAGACATGGCAGTCTGGGAGTATTTGCTTAGATTTTCTTAAAGACAGTATAAATGATGTTCCTAGATATATAGATCATACATCTAGGATTTATGGCAGTAAAAATAATTTTTAAAATTTTCATAACCGTTTTGATGAGACTCATGAATCTCAAATAAGCCATTCTTAACTTCATCACATACTGCTGTGGATTTGCACTGGAATAAAGAAAACTTTCTCCATATTTTCAGATCTCAATTTCCTCTAAGATCATTTATTATATAATATTCATAGTCTCTATAAATTGTCTCTTCAAATTCTGGTAGACTTATTGTACCTTCAGGAACCTTCAAAATAAGCCACATTTTGCATGTAAAAGAATGGTTCGATGTATTTATCCAGTTTTATAACTTAAGAAAGGTTGACAGTGATTAGTCTAATCATGAAAAGTTTTCAAAGTTTATTAATTTGTGTTCAAAGGATCATTAGATTTTTTTTCAATAATCCAGGTGAGTACAGAGGGGCATGCTTATGGAATTAGAAGTTGACATACAGCAGAAGGCACTAGACCTATAATATAACTGTCAAAACAAAGTAGCCACAGGTGAGACATGTAGAAACGGTGGTATCTGTTAGTTCCAACATGGGGGAAGGGGGGGTCAGAATAGGTTGACAGAG
This sequence comes from Vulpes vulpes, assembly GCF_048418805.1. Taxonomy (NCBI): domain Eukaryota; kingdom Metazoa; phylum Chordata; class Mammalia; order Carnivora; family Canidae; genus Vulpes; species Vulpes vulpes. Next base: position 67,246,538 of record NC_132787.1, read on the forward strand.
GAATTTCACAGAGGAAGGCATAACAACAAAAAAATGAACAATATTCAAAAATGGAGATAGACAATTTTGGTTCATGTAACAGCTATTCTGGTTGCTCAAATACACATATGGCTAACTTCTTGTGTCATCAAGAATTGGTATCCCATGTCCACTCTCACCACTTCTATTCAACATAGTATAGAAGTCCTGGCCTCAGCAATTAGGCTACAAAAAGAAATAAAAGGCATTCAAATTGGCAAAGAAGAAGTCAAACTCTCCCTCTTCGCAGATGACATGATACTCTACATAGAAAACTCAAAAGCCTCCACCCCAAGATTGCTAGAGCTCATACAGCAATTTGGCAGTATGGCAGGATACAAAATCAATGCCCTGAAATCAGTGGCATTTCTATACATTAACAACGAGACTGAAGAAAGAGAAATTAAGGAGTCAATCCCATTTACTATTGCACCCAAAAGCATAAGATACCTAGGAATAAACCTAACCAAAGAGGCAAAGGATCTATCCCCTAAAAACTATAGAACACTTCTGAAAGAAACTGAGGAAGACACAAAGAGATGGAAAAATATTCCATGCTCATGGATTGGCAGAATTAATATTGTGAAAATGTCAATGTTACCCAGGGCAATTGACACGTTTAATGAAATCCCTGTCAACATACCATGGACTTTCTTCAGAGAGTTAGAACAAATTATTTTAAGATTTGTGTGGAATCAGAAAAGACCCCGAATGGCCAGGGGAATTTTTAAAAAGAAAGCCATAGCTGGGGGCATCACAATGACAGATTTCAGGTTGTACTACAAAGCTGTGGTCATCAAGACAGTGTGGCACTGGCACAAAAACAGACACATAGATCAATGGAACAGAATAGAGAATCCAGAAGTGGACCCTCAATTTTATGGTCAACATTTGACAAAGCAGGAAAGACTATCCATTGGAAGAAAGACAGTCTCTTCAATAAATGGTGCTGGGAAAATTGGACATCCACATGCAGAAGAATGAAACTAGACCATTCTCTCACACCATACACAAAGATACACTCAAAATGGATGAAAGATCTAAATGTGAGACAAGATTCCATCAAAATCCTAGAGGATACACAGGCAACACCCTTTTTGAACTTAGCCACTGCAACTTCTTGCAAGATACATCCATGAAGGCAAGAGAAACAAAAGCAAAAATGAACTATTGGGACTTCATCAAGATAAGAAGCTTCTGCACAGCAAAAGATACAGTCAACAAAACTAAAAGACAACCTACAGAATGGGAGAAGATATTTGCAAATGACGTATCAGATAAAGGGCTAGTTTCCAAGATCTATAAAGAACTTATTAAACTCAACACGAAAGAAACAAACAATCCAATCATGAAATGAGCAAAAGACATGAACAGAAATTTCTCAGAGGAAGACATAGACATGGCCCACGAGCACATGAGAAAATGCTCCACATCACCAGCCATCAGGGAAACACAAATCACAACCACAATGAGATACCACCTCACACCAGTGAGAATGGGGAAAATTAACAAGACAGGAAACCACAAATGTTGGAGAGGATGCGGAGAAAAGGGAACCCTCTTGCACTGTTGGTGGGAATGTCAACTGGTGTAGCCACTCTGGAAAACTGTGTGGCAGTTCCTCAAAGAGTTAAAAATAGAACTGCCCTACAACCCGGCAATTGCACTGCTGGGGATTTACCCCAAAGATACAGATGCAGTGAAACGCCGGGACACCTGCACCCCGATGTTTATAGCAGCAATGTCTACAATAGCCAAACTGTGGAAGGAGCCTTGGTGTCCATCAAAAGATGAATGGAAAACGAAGATCTGGTATATGTATACAATGGAATATTACTCAGCCATTATAAATGACAAATACCCACCATTTGCTTCGACATGGAGGGACCTGGAGAGTATTGTGCTGAGTGAAATAAGTCAATCGGAAAAGGACAAACTTTATATGGTCTCATTCATTTGGGGAATATAAAAATTAGTGAAAGGGAATAAAGGGAAAGGAGAGAAAATGAGTGAAAATATCAGTTAGGGTGACAAAACATGAGAGACTCCTAATTCTGGGAAATGAACAAGGGGTAGTGAAAGGGGAAGTGGGTGGGGGGTTGGGGTGATTGGGTGATGGGCACTAAGGGGGACACTTGGAGGGATGAGCACTGGGTGTTCTGCTATATGTTGGCAAATTGAACTCCAGTAAAAAAAGAGAGTTGATATCCCAAATGGTTCCATAGAAATCATGACCTGAGAGCTCAAAATCTGTAGATCCCATAGATTCAGACTTATCTGAACATGCTTTAAATAATTATTTAAGTGGGCCCATCAAATCTCTCTGGACATAAACAATGAAGAGACCTTATGGAAAATAAGTTACCCAAAGGGAAGAGAGTAAAAAACACATTTGACTCACTGTCAGTAGTTTCTGATTGAAGCAGAGGGCCAGTTTTGAAACTGAATGATGCACTCAAGTCAAGTTAGCCCTTAGGGTAGTTCCTGTGGCTCATTACTCAGAGTTTTGAGAAGAGACTGCCACAAGAAACAAAAGAGAGAATTCTAGAATGTCATGTCAAGCACACAAAAATATCTACAGGAAATTGGGAGCAGCAGGGTTTTGAGAGCTTGTTAATCAAATGAAAAGGGAGATCATTTGCCCCACTTCAGTGTGAGAGAATGTAAGCAACAAGAGATTGAAAAGTACCTCAATCTTTGGAATAGAAGAGAGGCAGAAGGTCTTGTATGTACAGGTGGAAACATTCCCTAGAGAGCTTGGAAGGAATGAGCCACCTGCCAACATCAGAAACAAAGCAGCAGCACTGAGGATACCACCAGTGTGCTGGGATGGCCTTATCCTTTAGCATATGACAGACTGAGTTGATCAATCAAGTCTTTTTCTATTGCAAGCAGCAGACACCCACTCAGACCAGCATAGTGGAGAAGAGGGATGCATTGGCAACTCTAAGGTAACTCATGAAATAGAGAGGAAGTGCCACCAACATTATTTACTAGATCAAAAAAATCAAAGACTTCCGAAGGCAATTTTCCTCTGTTTTACACTATACTTTTTCATTCTTTTTGCAAACTGGCCATTTCTAGTTCATCAGCAATATTGTGGAAGATGGTTACCACTTTGTTTCATATCAATTTTAGTTTCAGAGTCTTAATGAACCATCATCCCAGTCCCCCAAATAAAAATTCCTGTGATGGAAAATCTAATTTTGAGTGCAGGTACTCCAACAAATATTCACCATACAGGTATTTCCTATACTGGTTTCTCCCAGTACTAGTTAGGAGAACATTATGGACGAGGGGAGGGACTAGAGGTTTTGCCATTCTGTTGGAGATGTCTGAGACTAAAACTAATTAATGTCACACTCTTATGTGTTCTAGAATGACAGTGCCACAGAAATATGTGCCACAATATAAGGTCCAGTAAAGGTAGAAAGGTCATTAAAATTTTCCCTTTTTATTATTATGAGTCAAAGAAGAAATATGATACCAGCTTTGGAAAAGTCTAATTATTATTCAAATATTGAAATGTTAAACTGTGAATGAATATCAGATTCAACACTAAGCAATCATGCCATGGTCCACTTGTGTCCAAGACATTCATAATCAAAGGCCTACTCTACATACATTTGACCATCCCTCCCATTTTAGATACAAGCTTCAGTGTCTTTTTTTTAATGTCAAACATTATAAATATAATAGTTCAAGGGGTTGTCTACCATGGCCATTCCAGTAGTGGCAAGAAAAGGTTCACATTTTAAGTTTAGGAATATATATTACAAAACTATTCCATAAAATCAAACTCATTTTTTTCCAAACATAGATTTTTTTTAAAATATACAGATCATACATAGATAGTGGGGAAAATATATGATGAGTAATATATATATACACATACATATATATATGTATTTTCCTACCACGGTCTAAAATATCATAATCATTTTCCACTAAATATTGTCTAAGTACTCTAGTAATGCATGAATAAAACCTCAAACTTTAGGAAGATTTCCTCTATCCTGTGTGGAAGCATTTTGAAAATTCTGTGCTTACTCCAAAGAGGCAGCTAAAATCGTCAATATTTCAATATATTTCTTCTTCACTTTATTTTTCTTACTAGTCAATAACATTAAAAATATTTTATCAGAAGTATAAGGGAGAAATAAAAATTAATACATATGCTCATCATAACCACAAAGATATGAGCGGGCAGCTGAGAAAGGCAAATGTGCCTTCCATTGAGTTCCAAGGTTTATGCCAGTCTCTAAAATGGTGATGAGCCATGACACTTTGGACAGACTTATTTGGGGGCCCTCCCAACCTCAACCACTAGACGTATCCTCACATGCAGTTACCATATCTCTGGCCTCTGCTTGGAGAAAAGAAATGCTTTAGCCGAAAATTGTTTTTTCTCCCTAATACTTACTGCAAGAGCACCTACATGCTGGTAAAATAGAACTATGGTTTATAATTTACTCTGTAATATGAACAATTACCCAAATATGGTAGTTAGAAGGATTTTCCCCTCTTTTCAAAATAAAAACCCACATCTTGTCCCAATATTTTTAGCTCCACTTTACTACTTGGAACCAAATTTTCAAAAGTGCACATCATCATAGTCATTTACTTCACCCATTTAGTGAGCTGCAATAATTTCTGCAGCTTCTTTGAAAAATAAACCACATTTAATGGCCAAACTAAACATTATAAAGCCTTCACACACCTGAAGGACGGCATGGTAAGTCTCCACTAGATTGAAGAGGACGTTCATGTCCCATTCAGAAGGATTCCTAATGCAGTCTTCATTATCATTCCAGTCACTCATTGAGTTCCATTATAACTTATATTGATTCTATTTTCAGAGAGAGTCTGGGGATGAGACAAAGAATTAATTAAGTAGTTTTTCAAAGGATAACCACTGCCACCTAAAATCATTAAAGGAAAATAAAATACCTACCATCCTCTACCATATCTAAAAGAATTCATAACTGCTTAAAGAGTCAACTTCTGAAACATTAAAATCTAGAAAATTTGGAGAATTTGGAAGCATAACTAACTGAAATTGACTGTTTTTACGCATGTCTGTAGATAGATAGTCATGATTTGGTGTGAATTCACATGTCTTGGATATCAGCTATGTTCCAAGAATAGCTGCAGCTTTGTGCCTCATCCTTGAAAACGTATACTTTAAAAATTAATGTCCTGTATAAATACTATATGAACTTTGGACATATTCCTATGTTAAGTCATTGCTTTGTAGAAAACTGGTGTTAGTTTTAAAGCACTCAAATAAGGACAGTTTAAGGAATCAAAAAGAAAAAAAAGGAGCTCTGCCTAAAAAAAATGGTAAGGTGGGCAACCTCTGTTTTAAATAGAAAATTTAAATATGACCCTTGCCTCTGGTATTTTAATTCAAGTAATTGATGTGATATGCATGTGGTAATGAAATGTATAAACAGGAGTGGTAAAAATTTACAAGCTGTTAAAAATGTGTGTAGTCAGATAAGTTAAAAGTCATCCATACTTTGTGTTCTACAAGACTACCTACCCGACCCAGAAGCAAACCACCTCAGAATAAGACACATATGATCCTTCAGCAAATTAAATATGGTTGGCTCTCTGTAGGCAATAGATTTCAGGTTACATTTCCTGTAAATGTGGGTAATAATTTACAAAACTGACAACATTGTTTTTTATAAAAGAGGATGGTGGGTCTCTTTATCTAATCAGGACTGGAGGCAAATTTAGTATTCAATCAAGCTATTCATGCTTTAATCCTAAGAATGCACAACTGAAAAAAAAATCTCTTAGATGACTGTTCAGTGATTTTCAAACTATATTCTTTGGATGTGTGTCAGAGGCCCAGGGGGCAGAAACAGAGAAGTGGAGGTAGTTAGAATAGATATATTTCCTGTACCATTATTCAAACAAGAACAATCACTCCAATAGTGGGCTTCTGTACAAGATAATAAAGAAAAAAATGCTCATGCTGAAAACAAGTTTGAAAATCCATTTTTATTATCTTACAGATGAAACCTTTTGGTTCTGGAGGACAGAATTTGCACAGGCCTATTAAATTATTAGAAGGAGGATCAGAAAGAGAACCTGATCCTAGGTCACACAGAGAACTGCGATAGTTGAAGGTGTATGCATGTTACCCTTCAGGGTCTGATCATCTTCATTTGCAGGGTCATTCTTTTAACTCCTAGGATATAGTGATTCCCACTCAAATCCTCCCATTGCTTACAGTATTCTTTGTTTTATTTTAAATTTTGTTCCGTGAATAATTTTAATTCCACATGCTACAAAAAAGACTGAATTCTGACTGATAAATTTGCATTGACAATTCATGTAATTTCAAAAAATTAGGCAATTCTATCACATTTCTAGTACTTAATATCTCTCTCTTTCTCTCCCTATCTGCCTCTGTGTCTCTCACTCTTTCACATACACATACACACATACTTTATAATTTCATTACTCTCCTATGCTGCTTTCATGTTATGTTGATAATATGAACCTGAAAAAGAAATTAATATACTGCAAAGGTGGAGGGTATGAGCACCTACATAGAAAGCATTTGTATACTTCCTCCTAAGAGGCCCCTGAAAATGACTTAACATATCTTAGGGAAATCACGCTGCTCCAGGATCCTACCCAATCTTGAAGTTTCAAAATATCATATTAACGTTAGGTTTATCTTTCCAGTATGGGCTTATGTTAAATCAACTCAAATGAAAAATAAATTTTCTGGAGTTTAAACAATTGAATTTACATAGCCGGGCTCTATTTCTAGCATGCAGACTCACAGTAGAAGTATAATCATAATCAGTTTGCCATTTTATTAACTAAAATATGGAAAAACAGATTGCCTTGCAGGTAAGCTCAAATATTTTTGTATTCTATGAATCATGGCTGCCAAGTGGACACTCTACAGACACAGGACTATGAATCTTTGTCCATATCTTTCTTGCTACTTTATAATGGAGTTTCTTCTATGTATTCATCTTGTCTACATGACAGTGCAGTGGAAATGGTTGGATCGAGTCAGCTCCTCAGCCACAGACCTAACAGTACCTCAATCATAGAGTGTACTCAGTCCATGTCACTGAATGAGGCAGTGGTAGAAAAGTTGGTTTGAAAGCTAGAATGGTTAAAAATAAAGAAGGTGTCAGTCTGAGTGAGAGAAAAAGGGTAAGAGACTTAAAAATCATTTTGCTCATCATGTATTACAGGACATAACTAAGCAAAAATCTTAGGCAAAAAGTGATTCTTCGGTCACATTTACTTCATATCCCTGGTCAAAATCTAGATCACAGGAACTGTGGCATTTTTAAATTGGAACATGTGCTGAGTATCTTCTTCATGTACCTCCCTATCATATCAGTTCTCCACTATACTGTGCCAGGAATTTGTTTTGGGTGAAGCCAATAGAATAAAAGAAGCAGGAGATTGGAGGAGGGGAGAGGAAGTGAAGCCATCCTATTCAATCCTGGGCTCTCCAGGCTGTTTCTCAATACCAAAAGTCTCTGTTGCTGTCAGGCCACCCTCTCTCTACACACATTTCTCTGTTTCCAGGTTCTAGCAGGTACACTCCTTGCTCCTGTTTAGGGGAAATATCACTCTTCCTTTACTAGCTCACAGGGAACTCCACGACCTCTTGTTGTTCTCTCTTACCTGCACATACCTTTCCTTCCTTCCTTCCTTCCTTCCTTCCTTCCTTCCTTCCTTCCTTCCTTCCTTTCATTTTATGTTTCTTTAATTTTATTTAAATTCAATTAATTAATATATAATGTATTATTGGTTTCAGAAGTAGAGGTCACTGATTCATCAGTCTTTATATAACACCCAGCGCTTGATTACATCAGGTGCCCTCCTTAACGTCCATCACCCAGTTACCCCATTCTCCACACTCACCTCCAACGACCCTCATTTTGTCTCCTATGATTAAGAGTCTCTTATGGTTTTTCTCCCTCTCTGATTTCATCTTGTTTTATGTTTTCCTCTCTTTCCCTATGATCCTCTGTTCTGTTTCTTAAATTCCACACTTGAGTGAGGATAAAGAAGATGTGGTGTAATGGAATACCACTCAGCCATCAAAAATGAGGTCTTGCCATTTACATTGATGTGGATGGAACTAGAGGATATCATGCTAAGCAAATAAGTCAATCAGAGAAAGACAATTGTCATATGATCTCATTCATATGCACATACGTTTACAGATGGATCTAAAAAAAAATACACTTTTCAAAGAACTCAGTTCCTATACGCCATCACCTTCCTACTGGGACCCCAACCCACTGTAGGATCAAGAAAATAATTGTACAAAAATTTTGCATGTAGGAAATGGTAATCAGGCCATTTCCTTAATATGGCCCATAAGACATTCAATGCTTGGGGGATTGCTTTGCCATGTATCGTATTTTATACTTTTGGGTACTGTGACCCATTTTCTCACTATTAAACTTTGAAATTTGGAGAAATAAGACACACTGGGTAGGAATTATAGATTTGTTAGAGATAATATCCATGGCATTACTTTAAAATATGACAACCCAGGCCTGGAAATAACTCACAAAGGTTGAGGATATCTTGGTAAGGGATACAAGGAAGGAAAAAAACTAACTTTTTTTCCTTCGAGGTAAGTAGGTCACAAAACCATTAAATCAGTTAACTCATGATATTCCCTAAAACTGAAATAGTCTCTGAGGCTTGGGAGAAGTTGAGTTTCTACATCTACCACAAAAGTTGCCCTTTTATGTTTGACTACTGACCATAATTAAACTTTTGTATATTCAGAAGATAATGCAATCCTTAAGGCCATTTTAATGTATATTTTTGTAATAATTAAACGTAACCACAAATCAATTATAGCTACTGTACATGGTTGTGTTTTAATAAGTTTTTAAAAGTATATCTCATTTGGTGCTATATTAAAATAGAGTGAAATTGGGTATTATTTATTTAGAGAAAGCTTTGACTTTCTCTAGTCTCTCCAAGGCAAATTGAAATCAACTTGCAGATTCTGTTGTGTTTTATAACAGGGCCCACTATTGTCCCAAATTCTGGCATATGTTTTGAAAAAGACTTTTTGCCACTCTGGCAACAATTGAAATTTAGAGAGTAAAAGAATAGTTGCTTAGCATGCTGAAATTGCTAATCCTGCAATCTCAGCACCAGAGATCTGTCTACAATAGAGCAACCTGATGTTTTATTTTTTTCCCCTAGTGTGGAAAGAAGGAAAAGAAAAATCTAACTATATGCAGTGGAATAAAAATGGAGAAAAAGCAGATAGAAAATTTCAAAGGATTGAAAAATAGAATCCAAAGTGTGCGGTTAAAAACAAATTATTGAAATAACAGATCTATTACAATCAAAAGGAATAAAATCTTACCCTTCCCAAACCCCAGGGCATAGATTTCACAATGAAAAATGATCTATTTTTTTAACAGAAATGAAATGGGAGCTTGATTTTCAAAAATGAAAAGAAAACAGATGATTGTAAATACAAGTAACTAAGGTCATCTAGAGAAAAAATTTTTACTGTATTTCATTCTGTTATGTATTGTATGTGGAACTTTATCAACTCCTAAATCACATATCCAATGAAACCAAAGACAAACCCAACTATAAGATTCTTACGAAAAACTGTATGTTGAAAATAGCCTCTTAGGAAAGTTCAAAGCTTTTTCTCTACCTGACTTTACTGAACCTCCTCTCTTCTTCCCTATGTATAGAGAAAGGAAGGAAGGAAGGAAGGAAGGAAGGAAGGAAGGAAGGAAGGAAGAGAGGAAGGGAGGAAAGGTGGTTGCAGTAGGTTCACCAGATCTAAGATTACATTTTTTATGGGGTTAATGAAGAGAAAATTGATGACATGAAAGTAAAATATTGTAAGCCCACATATGCACTGGTGCTCTCTAGCTCTGTCTCTCTCTTTCTGCCATGCTCTCTAACATACTCACTCACTCACTTCCCCCTCCCTCACTCCATTTCCCTCTCAGCTGGCATCTGATCCCAGGAGCTATCACCCTGACCTATAACGGCCTATAGCATAAGGCCCAGGCTAGCTCCCATTATAAACTGCTGACAAATAGGTTGTTTCTGGCACCAGTGCCCTTTTCTGACAATGAGGAGGAACAATCTATAATTCACTTGTAGGCTTTGTACTGGAAGTATCCAGAGCAATACTTAAGCTCCAGTAACCCACCCATAGCCCTTGTAGGTAATCTTTCTGTGGAGTTTGAGCATCTCAGTAGGGATAGGTTTCAAAGATTAGGGCCAAAGCCTCAGCAGAATATAGTGTTACTTTGCCTCATTATAAAAAGTTCCTTTATAATCCAAAATTCTCAGGGTTTTTGGATTTGGTAGTTTCTCATGTCTTCACATGATCTGAATATTGCTGTGTCCCCTGGAAAAATACTAAAATACCATCATTTTCTTACGAGTCATGAAGTCTTCTTTTGCATAAAATGACAGTTTTGAAGAAAAGAAAAACAATTCTTAACAGCAAATATGACTAGAGTGAACAAGTGTGAATGGCCCGTGCCCTTTCCTGGGCAGTAGTTTTGCTAGATAGCAATTACTGTGTCAATTAGTGAGATGTTGTTTTTAGAAAGACTTTGAGGAATGCTTGGGTGGCTCAGTCAGCTGGGCACTGGGCTCCTGATTTTGGTTCAGGTCATGAGCTCTCTTGTCCTGGGATAGAGACCTGCATTGTGCTCCTTGCACAGTGGGGCATCTGCTTGAGGATTCTTCCTTTGCCCCTGCCCCTCCCCCTACTTGCATGTTCTTGCTCTAATAAATAAATAAATAAATAAATAAATAAATAAATAAATAAAAGACTTAGAAGTGAGGGGCACCTGTGTGGCTCAGTCAGTTAAGCAGCTGGTCTTGATTTCAGCTTAGGTCATGATCTCAGGGTCCTAGGATAGATCCCTTCATTGAGCTCTGTGCACAATGGGGAGTCTGCTTGAGAATTCTCTCCTTTTACTCCTCCCCCCACTTGCACTTGCTTTCTCTCAATTAAATAAATAAATCTTTTTTAAAAAGACTTTGAAGTGATATAACAAAGTTCTTCCACTTGCTTACTGTTTTATCACAATAGACTGTTAATAATGATGAGGCTGTGCTCTAGTTCAACCTGGTACAATACAAGCCCATTAAAAGGCCATTTACTCTGTACTTGAAAAAGGTGAAGAATTGGTGCCCTCTCAATTTCAGAAATAAAACAATAAAGGCTATTATATATTTGCCATTGTTTACATTCAAAATTTTTAGGGAGGATGGATTTTGACTGTAACTTTATTTTATTTCCACGTCACACCCTGCAACAAACACAAAAACGTTTAGGCTCTCCTTCTGCTGAACTAATTTCTCTATCTATTGCACTTTTACTCAGGAAAAGATTAATAATCATGTTTTCAAAGTAATGCTGCCCATTGTGAAATTTATTCTCCTGCCATTTCTAAAAAAAGATGCATGCCACAGAAAAGCTCCTGCCTGACTTACAGCTAATTCAGAAAATAACTATCCTGACACTACAATTCTTCCCTGTGAAAATGAAATGGATAAAAAGGATTGGGTTTTAATGCACACTTAAATGCATTAGCAGTACTAGTAAAACATGACAGAATAAAAATATAATTATATCTGGAAAACATTCAAGTTGAAAACTTCTTACACTGATTCTATCCTAAGCAACATAGAAAAGTAAACTCATAATGAATAATGAATTTGAGGGACAAAAATCACATATCTCAAAGAATCATCAAGGTTTCATATTCAACATCCAAGACAAAAAACTACCTTGTAAATAAAAATAATTTGGTACTATGATCTTCTACACATAGTTCTAGGAATGGAAATAATCTAGTTTACTTTTAAGATCACTGGAAGGGGGGACGCCTGGCTGGCTCAGCAGTTGAACACCTGCCTTTGGCCGAGGGCGTGATCCTGGAGTCCCGGGATTGAGTCCCACATCGGGCTCCCTGCATGGAGCCTGCTTCTCTCCCTCTAACTGTGTATCTGCCTTCTCTCTCTCTATGTCTCTCATGAATGAATGAATGAATGAATAAATAAATAAATAAATAAATAAATAAATAAATAAATAAAATCTTTTAAAAAATCACTAGAAGTGTATGTATGTTTTTTTCCATAAAAATAGTTACAAAGAGAATAATACTTAAGACTGTGACTGAAAATATTTTCCTTTGTTTTTGAATCATTATTTATTTGAGAGAGAGAGTACAAGCAGGGGAGGGAGGCAGACAGAGAAGCCTCATGGCTCATGGCTCAATCCCAGGACCTGGAATCATGACCTGAGCTGAAGGGAGACACTTAACCAACTGAACCACCCAAATGCCTCTGAAAATGTTTGTCTTTATTCAAAGAGAGCAACATCAGAATGCACCCATTTTCTTCAATATGGTTTTATGGAGCAAGGCTTTCCTTGCCTAAGAAATGAGATATCTATAATTAACTTGGATAAAGAATATGTGATTTTTAATCCTCTAAAGGATTCTAAATTCTAATATTATAAAGATGACTCAATTTTACTCATGGGAACATTTTGAGAATGAGAGATCTGAAATATGGTGAGATTTGTTTTAAAATCAGCAATCAGAATGGCAAAGCCAGCATTCCATATGCTCACTTTGGCAACTCTGGTTGCAAAGGCATAGCCATAGACCTTTAAACAAAATTAAGGAGAAAATCTACTGATTATTCAATACCTTTAACATCAGTCCTCTTGAACACTTTTCCTTGACACTCTGATGCCTTCCTACTCTTGATTTTTTTTTCAGTTATTTGTATCTATCTACTTCTCCTTGTTTCTTTGCAAATAGATTTTTGTTGTTGTTTGTATAAGTCTTAAATTTTAGCATCCTTTAGGGTTTTATTCTTTCCTTATTTATAATAGTGTGAAAATATATTATTTATGCATTTGTTTATTTTATTATTTCTATTTAATATGTAAGCTTCTCCAGAGCAGGAACCTGGTCTTTTTTCCCACTGTTATATCCCATGTACCTATACAGTGCTGGCTATTTTCCAGGCATTAATATGCTGCTGACTTCATAATCTGTATCTTCATTTTAATCCCGTCTGAAACTTTATAACCATATATAATTTGAATATCTCTACCTAGGACTCTTATATTTGTTTTAAACATACTACATCCAAAAAGAATTTATTATATTCCATATGCAGACCCTCTTTCTATCTTTTGCCTCAAAATCTTCTCTGTTATCTCCTTTGATTTCAACATCTACTCTATCACATAGGCCAGAAACTGGAAATTATTGTAAATTCATTTCATGTATTTCTCCTACAATAGTTGGTTGCTAAATTATTTTCATTCTGTTATCTACATCTCTCTCAAAACTCTCATGTTTCCTTCAAGTATATTGCCACCACACTAGGTCAAGCCCTCCCCTGGATTATAGCTTCTTAAATAAGCTTTCTGCCTCCATTCTTCCTTTGTTCTATCCATTATCTACATTGTTCCTTGAATGATTTTTTTTCCTATTCCTAAACTTCTTATATCTGACCTGGAAGGCTCAGTATCACATCTTTGTTGGAAAGGTTTTCACATTCCTCTCTACCCCACCCACCTGACCACTCCATTGTGATCACACTACCTACCTCAGGCTACTCATCAAACTTTAGTATTTATATTTTTCCCAGTGTGCCTTGCTTTGTCATATGGGCCAGTAATTTTTTATCTCTTTTTATGTGAGAAAGCTAAAGTTATAGGGCAACAAGCTACCCAAAATATAAAGAAAGACCAGCAACTCCAAGAGAGGGCACAAACATTTGTTTACCCATAATAGGCCAGCAACAACATATAGGCAAAATGTCAGGTAAAAAATTGAGGGTGAAATTATAAACAAATAGCTAAAGGCCAAGAAAACACTAGTGTAAGATTAGAAAAGCACCAGGAACTAGAGACACAAGAGAAATTTGCATCTACTCTCAGTCTCACAAGAAATATTTGAGTTAGGGTAAGAATCCTATCATCATGGTTCAGACCTAGAGGAGAGGAACAGAAGCCATTGCAAAACATAAAGCATTTTTTGTAATGTCCCCTATAAAACAAATGTCTGTTTTTGTTGTTGTTGTTTTTTTAAGATGTATCTATTTATTTGAGAGAAGGAGAGAGAGAGAGAGAAGCAGACTCCCTGCTGGGCATGGAGCCTGATATAGGGCTTGATCCTGGCACCCTGAGATCATAACCCAAGCCCAAACCCAGAGTGAGTCACTTAACCAACTGAGCCACCCAGGCACCTCTAAAACAAATGTCTTAAGCTATTTAGGAGAAGGCAGGAAACATTATTGCCTTCAGAGTACAGGTAAAGACCCATTGCAGCTAAAAGACAATAGAACCCCATACTCCAGCAAGATAGGTAAAAATATGTTCCAGGGTCAAATTGTTAAATATCTTCTACTTCTGGGGAGGGGCAGGGTTACTGGAGAGTACCTACCTCCTAAACAAAGGAATTCAATGCTCCCTTAACACTTAGGCTGACTCAAAACAATAGAGAACACCTCCCTTTTACTTGCCCTCCTTAATAGCAAGCACTGAATGAAAGTAATAGCAATATGCTACTGGAGGAAGATCAAAGCAAGCAAGGAGAACTTCTCTGAGATATAGGCACATAGGGAAAACCTAAAGTTGACCTTGAGATTACCCCTCTTGCAAAACTGCCCCATAGAATTGAACAAACAATAGAAATGAACCAAAGAAATGAACAAACAAACAAACAAAAATCCAATCTAACTTCTGATTAGATGGACTCAGTGTCTCTCACTCAGATAAGGTGAGGCCATTCCAGATATAGATACTAATTATCTCAGTTTCTATCCTTCTACAAAGTATTTCTGGCTTTCATAAAAAACTCAAGAGGCACACGCAAAAAAAAAAAAATGTGTGGGGAAAAAAATCTTATTGTCAAGATGCCAATCAATAGGATCAGATTCAATATTACACATATTGTAGGACTAGCAAATGGAGAATAAGTGTGTTTAGTATGTTAAAGGCCCTACTGGAAAAAAGAGGACAACAATGATCAGATGGGCATCAGTAGAGAGATGGAAAGTATAAAAAAAGTCAAATCAAAATGCTACAAATTAAAACATGACAACAGAGATAAATAATGACTTTGAAAAGCATATCAGAACACTCAATCTAACCAAGGAACAAATCAATGAACTTGAAAACTGATAAGCAGAAATTTCTAAGCAGAAACACAAATGAAAAAAATACAAAAATACAGAATAGGGCATCCAACAAGAATGGGACAATATGAAATCATCTCATACATGTAATTTAATTTAATTTAATTTAATTTTTTTCATACATGTAGGAGAAGAAAAAGAAGGAAGAGAAGATGAAATATTTGAAGATATATGGCCAAGAATTTTGAAAAACAAAGACAAAAAAACACAGATTCAAGAAACTCAATGAATACCAAATTAGCTTACACACACACACACACACACACACACACACACACACACACCATATTCACTGCTGAAAAACAAAATAAATTCTAAAATCTTCAAAAGAGCCAGAGAAAAGGAAACACATTACATACAAATAACAAAGATAGAATTATAGCATAGTTATATCAGAAATTGTGTATGCAAATCCAATTCAAAAAGGAAGAAGTAAAATTATCTCTGTTTGCATGACATAATATTATATATAGATACCCTAAGGATTCTGCCAAAAGTTTCTTAAAACTAATGAACAAATTCAGTAAAGTTGCAGAATAAAAACTCAACATCCAAAATCAGTTGCATTTCTATACATCAATAAACTGTTTTAAAAGTTTTTTTTTTAATTACAATAGCAAAAATAATAATAAAATACTTGGAAAATTTTAACGAAAGAGTTAAGAGATATATACCCTGAAAACTATAAAACATTAATGAAAGAAACTAAAGACACAAATAAATTGAGAGCTATCTCATGTTCATGAATTGGAAGAATTAATATTATTAAAATGTTCATTCTATCCAAAGAAATATACAAGTTCAGTATATATAATCCCTATCAGAATTCCAATGAATTTTTCTCTGAAATAGAAATAATAATTCTAAAATTCATATGGAACCACACACACAAAAAAATAAGCAAAGCAGTCTTGAACAAGAACAAAACTATTGGGATGCCTGGGTGGCTCAGAGGTTAAGCGTCTGCCTTCAGCTCAGGGCATGATCCTGGAGTCCCGAGATCAAGTCCCACACTGGGCTCTCTGCATGGAGCCTGCTTCTCCCTCTGTTTATGTCTCTGTCTCTCTCTCTCTGTCTCTGTCTCTCTCTTTTTCTGTGTCTCTCATGAATAAACAAATAAAATAGTTTTTTAAAAAAAGAACAAAACTGGAAGCATCATACTTCCTGACTTGAAACTATATTACAAAGGTATGCTAATCAAAACAGTATGGTACTAGCCTTAAAACAGAGGCCTAGACCAATAGAATAAAATATCTCAGAATTAAGGCTGTGCAAGTAAGTTTAACTATTTTTTGACAAAAGTGCCAAGAATATACGATGGAGAAATGGTAGTTTATTCAATAGATGATGTTGGGAAAACTGAATATCCAGAAAAGAATAATACTGGATCCTTATCTTACACCATACACAAAAATCAACTTAAAATGGATTGAAGACTTAACTATAGATCCAAAACTACAAAACTCTTAGAAGAAAACATTGGGTAGAAGCTCCTTCACATTGATCTTGGCAATAATTGTTCTGGATTTAGTACCAAAAGTATAAGCAACAGAAGCAAAAATGAACAAGTAAAACTATCAAACCAGAAAATTTCTACATAGCAAAGAAAATAATTAACATAATTCAATAGAACATAATAGGAAAAAATATTTTCAAACTATATATCTATTGAATAAACTACCATTTCTCCATTGTATATTCTTGGCACTTTTGGTATTCATGTGTCTGGTAAGGGTTAAATACCTAAAATTTATTAAGGAACTCATACAATTCAATAGCAAAAAAGCAAATAAACTGTTTTTAAAATGGGCATAGATCCCAAATAGACATTTTTCTTTTTTTTTAAGATTTTATTTATTTATTTATTCATGAAAGACACAGAGAGAGGCAGAGACACAGGCAGAGGGAGAAGCAGGCTCCATGCAGGGAGACTTGATCCCAGTGTGTGACTTGATCCCAGGACTCTAGGATCATGCCCTGGGCCACAGGCAGGCACTAAACTGCTGAGCCACCCAGGGATTCCGACATTTTTCTAAAGAAGACATCCAATGGCCAACAGATATAGGAATCATCTCTGTTTCTATAAGAAACAAAAATTAAAACTACAATGATATATCACCTCACCTCTTAGGATGACTATTATCAAAAAATCAAAACAAGTGCTAGAATGATCAGGAAAAGGAATACTTGTGCACTGTTGAAGGGAACACAAATTGGTATAGCCATTATGGAAAACGGTATGGACGTTCCTCAAAAAAAATTTTTAAAGTACCATATGATTCAGCATTCCTACTTCTAGACATACATATCCAAAAGAAATAAAATCACTATCTCAAAGAGTTGTCTGCATTCTCATGTCCATTATAGCATTATTTACAATATTTAAGACATAGAAAAAACTTAAATGTCCCTTGACAGATGAATGGATAAAGAAAATGTGATACACAGGCACACACATGCACAGTGAAATATATTATTCAGTCTTAAAAAGAAGGAAATCCTGCCATTTGTGACAACATGGATGAACCTGGAGAACACTATGCTAAGTGAAATAAGCCAAACAAAGAAAGACAAATATAGTATCATCTTTCTTATATGTGGAATCTAAAAAGGAAAAAAAACCCTCAAATTCATAGTAAAAAAAAAAAAAAAAGTAGAATAGTGGTTACCAGAGGCTGGGAGGTTGGGGGTAAGAGGGAGATATTGGCCAAAAGGCATAACTTTTTGGTTATAAGATGAATAAGTTTTGGATTCTTAAGGCATAGCATAGAGCTTAGTGATAGTAATAGTTAATAGTAATGTATAGTATGCTTGAAATTTTCTAAGAGAGTGAATCTCAAGTGTTCTTACCTCTGCACCAAAAATGGTGATAATCACATCAATTAATTTGACTATAGAATCATTTCAAAAAGTATACAAATAGGGATCCCTGGGTGGCGCAGTGGTTTGGCGCCTGCCTTTGGCCCAGGGCGCGATCCTGGAGACCCGGGATCGAATCCCACGTCGGGCTCCCGGTGCATGGAGCCTGCTTCTTCCTCCGCCTGTGTCTCTGCCTCTCTCTCTCTCTGACTATCATAAATAAATAAAAAAAAATTTTTTTAAAAAAAGAAACTATAAAAAAATTTAAAAAAGTATACATATATTGAAACATCACCTTTTATATGTTAAATATACACATTTTTTTCTTTGTCAGAAATAAAAAAGAAATACTAAAAGGAAATTATGCATGCCAGAAAACAATGTAGTGATGTTATTAAAGAGATGAAAGGAAACATAAAAACTGTTGACTAAGAATTCTATACCCTGCAAAAATATCTTTCAATAATGAAGAAGAAACAAAGACTTTTTCAATAAAAGAAGAACCAAGACATTTATTTGCATTTGAATTGCACTACACAAATATTAAAGGAGAATCACAAGACAGAAGCAATATTTTAAACAATTTTCAATCTGCTGAAATGTAAAAAAATTTAAATATAAATTCTTTTTTTTCTTGACTTAAAGGCCCTAAAACAGCCCTTTTTATAAGAAAAGAATTTCTTATAACAAAAAACTATCAATAAAACAAGCCACATATGCTATTGAATATATTAAATGTGGCAAGTATTACTGAAGAATTTTAAATTTTATTTAATTTTAATTTAAACTTAAATGACTACATGTGGCTAGTGGCTACTTTCTTAGATTATGCAGATCTAAAAGATAATTTATTGTCTAATGCAAAAAGATTAGCAAAGCATCGTGTGCATAGCAGGTAGCAAAGTAAAATATGACAACACTAGCACAAATGGTCAGCGGAGAAATAGAAAATATAATGTTATTCTGAATTTTGCAGAAAAAAAACCCATAGAAATATTTGTGTAGTTTCACTCATAATTGGCAAAAGAAAAGGAAACAACCTAAATATCCCTCAACTTGGGAATGAATAAACAAATTGTACATTTTTATTTACAGAATAGTATTTAGCAATAAAAAGAAGTGAACTACTGACACAAACAATAAGGATAAGCCTCCAATACAAGGTACTAAAAAAAAAAAATCAATCTCAAAGTCCGCATATTATATGCTTACATTTGTATGACATTCTGGAAAAGACAAACTATATGTACAGAAAAGGATCTATAGTTGCTAGGGGTTGGGGATGGGGGATAATTTGAATAGAAAGGCACATAAAACTATACTTTGAAAGTTAAACTTTACTGTACTTTAATCATACTTTAATTTAAAAAATGAAAAACCAGGGGCACCTGGGTGGCTCCGTGGTTGAGCATCTGCCTTCAGCCCAGGGTGTGATCCTGGAGACCCGGGATTGAGTCCTGCATCGGGCTCCCTGCATGGAGCCTGCTTCTCCCTCTGCCTGTGTCTCTGCCTTTCTCTCTCCCGGTGTCTCTCATGAGAAAATAAATAAAATCTTTTTTTTTAAAAAAGCAAAACCAGAGGAGTAAGATTTATAAAATGGAATAATCATATTTTCATTTTAGTATGTATAATAAAATGCCTTTAGTGTCTTAAGATATGGCTCATTTCCAAAAGAAATAGTGATTATTCAAGGGCATGTTTTTTTTGTTTTGTTTTGTTTTGTTTTGTTTTGTTTTGTTTTGTTTTGTTTTATGATAGTCACACAGAGAGAGAGAAAGGGAGGCAGAGACATAGGCAGAGACATAGGCAGAGGGAGAAGCAGGCTCCATGCACCGGGAGCCCGACGTGGGACTCGATCCTGGGTCTCCAGGATAGCACCCTGGGCCAAAGGCAGGCGCTAAACCGCTGAGCCACCCAGGGATCCCCAAGGGCATGTTTTAAAATATTATTTTGCATCTTCAATTGAGTTATTCATCAATCCATTTAGACATCCCTTCTCTCACTCATTTTATCCCCTGTTCTCTGTACCCCTATATAGTGCCTTTATTTTCTCCAGTCTCTTCCCACTGCCCTGCACCTGCTCCAAGACGCAGGCTTTTATTCAGCACTGGTGTCTCAGCTTCTGCCAGCTTTCTACGAGGAATGGCACAGACAAGAGAATCCCATACAGCCACATCAACCTTAAGGAGTCTTCTTTACCCAGGATGAAAATGCATGTACGGTACATTGGGCAGAAAGGAGTAACACATAAATCTAATACAAGTAAAGGCTGAAGAATTCTCATATAAAGAAACCTCTTTGGCTTGCCTCAGTTTCCCATAAAGTCTTTCACTGAAATTTTTTTTCAGACAACTTTTTTTTTCCTTAAGAAACTGTGGCATACTATAGAAAATGTCTAAGTTCCATTCTTTTCATGAGTTATGTGAGGAAAGATAAAAACCTCCCACTGGCAAAAAAACTTAAAATTGAAACAAAATTTTTTTAATTTAAAAAGCTAGAAATTTGTCTTAGAGGTAACATGTTTTTTCCTTTACTCTAGGTACAAGTCCAGGAGAAAACGGTGAAGCAAGTAGAGCAGGAGGTGATAAAAGTTAATTCTCATGTTTTTCCCCTTAGGGAGCACCTACTCAATAATCTTATTAATGGACTTTCGCTTTGTGCTAGCACTGAATAAAACAGATGCAGTCCTTTCCTTTAGGGAGATGACAATCCCATAGGAAGCATCAAAAGGGAAGGACAAATCAAAATTCCAAGGAGTATGTACTATGAAACATTGTCAATACCATAAGAAGAGGTCTTAGTTCTTCTGGAATATAAGCTGAGACCCTGGTAGAGCAGAAACCTGTAGCATAGGCATAGCCTTCTGCTCAGGTTTAGAGACCCATAGAAATAAGAGAGAAATCCTAAGCATCCAGGGGAACTAGGCAGAAGGAAGCCTAAGTTGTAGCATGCCTGTTCCACAGGGGCACTTCTGATATCCATTATATTATGTTATGTCATGTTATATTATAATAATAATATATAAGTATATTATTAATGTATTAATTTTAAAATAATATATTATTTTTTATTTATTAAAGCAGGTTCCTAGTCTGCTCAAGCTCCTATGACAAAAATATCATTGATTGTGATATTTATAAATATTTATATCTCACTGTTCTGAAGTCTGGGAGATTCAACAGCAAAGTGACTGTAGATTCAGTGTCTGGTGAATACCTGCTTCCCCATTTATAACCATTGTCTCCTTGCTGGGTCCCCACATGGCAGAAGGAGTGGAAGAACTCTCTGGGGTCTCTTTTATAAAGGCACTACTCCCATTCATGAGAGCTCCATCCTCATGACCTAACAACTTTCTAAAGGCCCTATCCCCAAATACCATCCCATTAGGAATTAGGTTACAATATGAGTTAGGAAGAGACACATGCCTTCAGTCTATAGCACAGGCTTAAAGCGACTGACAGTAGCAATGAATTTTTCAGAATTCTCGTAAATCCTATTTAAATCTAGAGGTCCTGCAAGGGCTGTGAAATGGAAAGAAAACATGGCTGGTCTATTATGGTCTCATCCAGATGAAGAACATACAATATGTGCACTGTTCCCTTTTGATATCCCCAACTCGACTCCTGCCACAACTCTCTAGACTTTGTCATCTTTTGAGATCTCAGCCCGTTGCTATCTGGATCTTACCTTTTTACCCTTCTCCCTGAAGTTTCTGTTGCTGGGGTCTTTTTATCTTACTCTATGACAATTTTTTCTAACCATTGACAGTCTTTCTCAGGGAACTCCACATTCAGGTCACATTTGTATACTCATCTGTACTCAATAAACCTCAATGCCCCAGGAAACAGGTAGGGGATTCAGCCTCTCTCATGTTTAGAAATATCATGATGTCTTTAGTAACCTTCCTATGACCCTGGCCGGAAGTTCTTCTGCTAGTCTGCTGCCTTCAAAATATCCCACATGAGAATACAGAACAAAGTTTGTTTTTTTTTTTAAATCTATATCCCTTAAGTATGAAAAGAAAATCTATAATGATATCCTCTTAACAAATCCATAATGGTGAGATGAATAGCTTCTTACTCCTTTTTTTACCTCTCAAAACTCTGATGTGTGTGTGAGTCTGTGTGTGTCTGTGTTGTCTGTGTGCATGTAAAGGAGGAAAAAATAAGAATGCCTTAAAAACATGTTTTGCCTGTCTACATTTCAGTACTTCTTGCTCTCTCACAGCTGGATGGTGTCTTTGGTAGCCCAGAAGTAAAAAAAATCTCTCCTCTCTGATCATAGGCCTTTGAGCTTACCACTCCCTCTGTAGCTAATTGAAGCCCCAGGCCCCTAGAAATGAATGGGTGCAGGCACAGCAGAGAGGAACAAAATACACCAGTGCTTCAAGCGAATGGAAGAATGTATGTAACCAGTATGCTAAACTAGACCAACTGGTGGAAGGCAATGATAAGGCAATTTAATTTTGCTTCCCCATTCTTCTTTAACTTTACTCAGTGGGAATAGTTTTGCTCCAGCAATGAAAAGTCTGGCATTTCCATATCTTTTGTAGTTACTTTTAAGAACTGTAAAGCCCCGAGATTATTTCAAGACACAAATCATAATCTCAAATTCCTCCTTAAAATACCCAATCTCATATATAATAAAGCTTCCAAACTCATTTAAAGTTGCAGTTACAGGACACCTGGATGGCTCAGCGGTTGAGTGTCTGTCTTTGGCTTAGGGCATGATCCTGTGGTAGCAGGATCAAGTTCCATATTGGGCTCCCTGCATGGAGCCTGCTTCTCCCTCTGCCTATTTCTCTGCCCCTCTCTCTGTCTCTGTCTCTCATGAATAAATAAATAAATAAAATCTTTTAAAAATAAATAAATAAAGCTGTAGTTATTCCCCTGCCTACAACTCAGGACAGCTGTGAGGGGCAGATAGGCTTCTGCTCTGTTCCTCAGTTCCTCCTTCCCCACTTCCAACTCTTCGGGGGTTATAGGCTGGAGGTGGTAGATTGGAAGAGACCAGCTCGTTACTCATCAAACCTATTTCTTCTTTCTGGGGCACCCCACTTCATCTAAGTTGGACTATGTGACTAGTTTTCCCTGATGGAATGTGAGTAGGAGAGATGGATCACCAGCAGTCTGCCATAATTAAAATAGAGTGTGTTAGGTGTACTTTCTGCATACTTTCTTTCATTATCTCCTGGTCAGATCTAGAAAACCCAGTGGAGCACTCTGAAGCAGAGTCAATAAGTGAAAGCAGGTTCATTTTCTCAGTCACTAGATAGACGGCTGTCCAACTAACACTCAACTGAACTGTGGTAGAAATGAAAAAATAAGCCATTATTGTATTAAACCACTTAATTTGGGGATCATTTGTTATGGCAGCTAACACAACCAACCCTATTTAATACTAGGAGGGAGGAAAGATTTTAAAAAAGAAGGAATATCTATGCTTGGCTGGAACAAATATAGTGGATTTTAGAATATACCCTTGGGCATTGCCTTATACTTCTCACTAGTAATCTCTTAACTCAGATGATACATTATTCTTACTGATAATTTACCTCATCTACATCTTTTGGGAATCTGGGGGTTACATTTTTAGCTTTTCCCTTCTGATCCTAGCCTTAATATCAAAAATAACACCCATATAGACTCTATATCATGCATGACCCTCACTTGATCTACTGGCAACATTCACACAGATAAATGTAGGCATTTAGAAAATTCATTTTTTCAATGGGAATTCATACATCTAATCAGAGTTGTTCAGTCTCTGGACTCAGTCTTTCTTACATTTAGGGAAATTATATTGTTATTCTTTAAATTATTGATTCTGTTAACCTTTCCAAAATAAAAGTCACTTTACCAGCAAAAATGACCTTATTCAGGAAAAACAGAGGATTACATTTTGGGACATGCAACTATGGTAAAACTATAAGGAAGTCCCACAATTTGGAACTTTTTTTGCATAAGCATGAGTCCAGAGTGATGACAGCTTTTCCTTTGCTGAATTGCAGGGGCAGTTTATTTCTCATAGGGGATACCATGTATATCTTTCCCTCTTGGGGCCTGTAATTGATCAGTTTTTTCTTGTTGACAATTCTTCTGTTGGGGTGTGTAATTGATAGTTTTTCCTATAATTAATATTGAGTCGTATGGCTCACTCTTTTAGTCTCCTTTCTAGGCTCCCTATTCCATTTTAGTGAAGTTTCACTGTATTCATTTATATAATTCTGTGATATTCACTGTGGTCCTGTATTTGTGGAAATTCTAGCATATAGGTATCAAGATTCTTAGTTTCTCTTTTCTCATTTCACTTAATTATTCCTTTGAATTCTCGGGTAATTCCTCAAGTTAATTTACTAATCTCTTTGTTAGCAACATCCATTCTGTTAATTACATGTGTTTTTGGTTAATTTCAGCCATAATATTTCATGCTAAACACTTTGATCCTTCATTTCCTCCTTTTATCATGGCAACATGGTCTCTTCTAATGCAACAATCTCTTAAATTTTATTGAGAAAATGATTTTCAATTTTCTTGAAGTTTATGACAGTTTATTGCGTTAATCCTGTCTTTTTGAGGGTCATTTGAATTCACTCATACTGATCTCCTCCTTTCAACTGATAATTCTTCTCAGTCTGATGATAAATATTTTATTGTCTGATTATACACCTACCTCCAGATTATTGCCCTTAATCTAGTTTTAAAAAATGGGCCCAAAGCAAGTAGCTATTTCACTAGAAATATTGTAATTAATTCCCAGAGCTGCCAAAGTCACACTAATTTTTCACATGAATAAAAGTTGTTTTAAAAAAGCTAATTATGAATAAAGTGAATATTGAAGAGCAATTTCACCAGTCCCTGATTAAAATGCATTTGCAATTCTTTAATTAGAAAAAATTAGGTAGGCCACACAAAATCATTCTCAGTAAAGTGCCTCTGAATTTTCCCACTAGTAAAGTACATCCAAAATGTATGTTTTCTCCAGTTATATATTAATGAAAAGACAACAAAAATATGCTCTACATCCCCTTCTCATAGTTCCTGTCTCTCTACCTCTTGTTTTCTCATTTTCAAAATGGTAATATTCTGAAACAGGCATCTTTTGCTTAGTGATGAATGGGGTGATGAGGTAGTGAGAGGAGATAGAAGGAAAAGTCCTTTTTCTTTAGATGATACAGAGGGCAAAACAGTACTTAACAATACTATATTGTGCACTTAAAAAATTATTAAGAAGGTAATCTCATATTAAGTGTTTTTATCACACACATACAGGGGCATGAGAAAACTTTTAGAGATGATAGATAGGTTTACTTTGATTCGGTGATGGTTTCATGGGGGTTTATATATGTCCAAACTCATGAAATTATATATATTAAATATGTACATTTTTATATATCAGTTATAACTGAGTAGAGCTGTGATAGATCGATAGATCAATGATAGGTAGACTTTGCAAAACTTTTTTTTTAATTAATTTGTTTATTTATGATAGTCACAGAGAGAGAGAGAGAGAGAGAGAGAGAGAGGCAGAGACATAGGCAAAGGGAGAAGCAGGTAAGTCCTGAAACTCCTCTGTGATCCTGACTTTATCCTCTGAGTGCATGCCAGGCAGTGTTTGATTTGACTGATAAAGAGTTAGAGGAGGAGGAGAACCAATTGAAGAGTAGGCTGTTTATTAGATGGAAGAGGCCAAGTATGAGTTACATAGCAAACAAAAATGTTAAGACATTTAAGCCAGATTAAATCTAGTCAGCTGAGTTAAGTAGATCATATTGTGAGTGGCATAGTTCAACTTAAAATTTTTATTCTTTATAATTGAAAAATGTTATGTATTAACTAGGAAAATGATAAACTATTTTAATGGATGCTATGATTGATATACTTTTATGTTAATTTCACTTGAAGATTAAAAGCAATAGAGACTACATTCTTAATGGAAGGTAATCAAGGATTTTTCAATGAAGTAAACAAAAACACTTTTTGTGATTTTAGTATCTGGCTGACAACAAAGATCTAAAATGATTAGGAGTTGGAGATTAAAGGAGAAGTTTATTTCCTTGGGGAGATGACCACATTTCTTTCCTCACATACAGAGGTTTGAAGCATACCTTCTCCTGACCTCAAACCTAGTGGGGATGGCTTCAACTACATCACTCAGAATTTGAACTATGCACCAAGGATTTGGAAGCAGCGGGCTGGTTCCTGGATGGAGCCTGAGAAATGTAAAGGGTCGGGAATTATGACTGCACAGCTACTGTGGTGGTGGCATATTGGGAAAATCCTGAATTTCTAAATTTTACCCTGACAAAGTTGTTTTCTGTGAACTAGATGTGGGCCATCTACCCAAGAAAGCTAGCATCAGATTGTTCTAGTTCCTGTCTCAGAGTTCTACTTGGAAAGGTAGGAAAACTATGAAAGAAAGGGAATAAAGGAAGTTATCAGAAACCAGACAAAATAAATAAATTCATTTACACCAAGAGAACTGTAGATGATGAGAGGGAGGGAAAACTGACCTTATCAGTCAGGATAAACTAGAACAGTGGTTCTTACGCTAGGATGATTTCATCCCCCAGGGGATAGTGGGCAATCTCTGGAGACACTTTTGGACATTGCAACTTTGAGAGACAGGGAAGTGTGTGGGCAGTAGCTAGAGGCCAGAGGCTCTGGCAAACACCATACAACATACAGAGCAGCCCCTTACAATAGAGAATTATCCAGAAAAATATTATTAGTTCCAAGGTTGAGAAACCCTGTGCTAGAACATGCAAATTTAACAAACAATCCCCACATCTTAATGGCTTATAACACAATAATTTATTTCTTATTTTCACTATGTGTTCGTTGAAGATTGTCTATAGTTCTGCTCCATTGGACTTCATGGCAGCATCCAGCCTCTTTCTGGAATACCAGTCAACATGATAAAGCAAGAAGAAACATGTTTAACAATATACTGACTTTGAAACTTCTGAATTGATAAACATCTCCTCTATGTTTCATAACATTCTCCCCTATGTTCCAAAGCAAGTTTCTTATCTATTGGTAACCTATTATTACTGTGTAACAAATTACTGCCTATTTATTTATTTATTTATTTATTTATTTATTTATTTATTTATTTATAGAGCATGCGGAGTGGCAGACAGAGAGAGAGATTGAATTTCAAACAGGTCCTGCAGTCAGTGCAGAGCCCAATGTGGAGCTTAATCACACCACCCCGAGATCATGACGTGAGCTGAAACCAAGAGTCAGACGCTTAATCAGCTGAGCCATCTGGACACCCTAAATTACCCCAAAGTTTAATGGCTTAAAAAAATACACAATTATTATATACTAGTTTTTATGGGCCAATACTCAGGTACTGCATAGTTGATTCCCTTCCTCAGGACCTCTTAAGAGCTCCAAAGTGTTAGGTAGAGCCACAGTCAACTCAAATATCAAATGGTACCAGGTCTGTTTTTGATCTTACTCAGGGTTATGGGCAGGATTCAGTTCCTCATGGGCTATGGGGCTGAAGACATCAGTTTCTTGCTGACTAAGGGCTAAAGATTGCCCTCAGTTCCTTGCCAGATTTTCCTCTCCACCAGAACAAGCATGCATGAAGAGCCAAAGAAAGAACACCAGCAAAATAGAAGTTACAGTCTTCTATAACCTGATAATGGAAGTGACATCATATCACTTTTCTATTCATTTCAAGCAAGTCACAAGATCCAGCCCACAGTCAAGGGGAGAGAATTACACAACACCACTTCAGTGTTTCTGAGTTCAACAGAGTGGGATGTTTAAATCCTCACAGGAAGGAGTACCACGTAGGGAAAACCTAAAATATTAAGTGCAGACTGATACGATCTGCCTCTCCAAACATTTTCCTCTTTTCTAATTCACCAGGCTCAAACTGGGGAAGGAGTGAAGTCCTACTTTTAATTCATAGTTTTGAGTTTTAGATTATTACGTTGAACTGGATATATGAATTTCTGACTGAAAGAAAAAACAAAACTGTGTTTTATGAATCAGAGTAACCAGAGGAACTTATATCTCCTAAGAACAATCAGAAGGGTTATAGAATAACACAAGAATTTCACTCAGAAGAATGAAATGGTATAAACCAGCTCCACACAATAAATTTAAAGAGAAAATAGAAGACAAACATGAAGTTGCATCATATCCTGTGAGTCTATTTGTTTATTCCCTTACTCAGGAACTGTGTATTAATTACCTACAATATGCCAGGCTTATCCTTGGCATGAGAACACGCAAATGAATAAAACAGACAAAAACTCCTGTCCTCATAGAGCTGATGTCCAAATGGGTTTGAGGAAGATGACAGACCCTAAAAGAAATAGTTTAGGTATATGGTATTTCAGATGGTCATAAGTCTTACAGAGATAAATAAAAAAGGGAAAGGGATGAAAGAATGGTGAGATTTTCAGAAGTGAAGAAAGGCCATACTAAAAGAGATGAAACTATGACCCATGTGATTATCTAAAAAAAGGCCATTCAATGTAACGTTTATATAGTCTTCAAAGGAGCTGTTTTGAACATGAGCATGAAACATTGTTAAGTCCAGCAAGCAAGAGACTTTTTCATTTAAAAACACATTTACAGTTTATTTGCAAACATTGGTTGATATGGTTTTCATGAGCAGTTATGTTGAATGCTAATTCCTTTTTGAATGCTAATTCTTACCTTGGCTTCGGGGCATGTTGAGTTGGGGTCAGACTCTTACCTTTGAATCACACAGCTGGTTGGAAACTAAATGTAAGATTTTTTCACTATTTATAACTGGAAGCATTAAGTTTTAAAAAGGGGAGGGCACATATTCCTTTTGTTGCTGTTGTTTTAACATGGCTCGTTTTCCTGTGAGGGTACCATCTAAAAGTAGATAATCCAGTTGGTGGGTCTGTGGCACATTACTTTCCCCTCCTCACCCCTCTTATCTCACTGTTGCTTGAAAACTCTTTAAGATTTCCACTAGTTGAATGATAGACTTTACAGTTTCTCCTAATGAGAACAGAAATTTTCTGTCTAAATTACCTGTGCTGTGACTTGATAGGAATTTGGGAAAAGGGGAGATTCTACACCCTATATAGCCCATACTCTTTTTCCTGAATGTGTTATATTGCTATATGAAAAGAGCTTGAAATGAAACAGATATGCCATGTTATCCCCAACTACTTTTTGATCTCTGTCTCCATCTCTGTGAAGATTATAAAGAGATAAAGAGATAAATAGGCCAAATGTTAAAGTTTTCACTTTTTAGAGTGGCATAATATATATATTTTTTAAAAACCTATTTGTACATTTAAATTTTCCTACTCTGGTCAAGCAGAGTTTTTTATACTTTTATACTAAAAAAAACCCAATATATATATTTTTAATTTAAACAGATAATAGAATCACAGCATGCAATTTATCTGGGGACTATGCATCTAATAGAAGAGCTATTTTAAACTGGGGGGATACCAAGAACTCAGTAGCTTTTGAAGATTCACTTTAAAGTATTGCCACTCATGCTTAAACAAAAGTGTTTCTACCTAGCAAATTAACATACTATGCATTATGCACAATACAAATTTATTTTAGGGCAATCATAAGACACTACATTTTTATAGTGCTCTTAAATTTGCAAATTGCTTTGACATTTCATTTCATTTGATCATCTTAATGACCATATTGAAACAAAGTCAGGTTTTATTAGCCCTGTTTGGATGAGGAAAAAGAAGCACAGAGTATTCCATGATGTATATTGACCACAACACAGACTACCAAGCCATTACTTTCTCTACTTGATAATGTTGATTTTTATGCTTGGGTGGGCTAGATGGTGGGACTGAAGGAGGCAAAACTCCCCAGTAACTGAAATGGATATTTCTCAGTATATACAACATTTTTATTTCAGTCCCATGAATCTCTTTTCTGGTTTTGAAATGCAATTTCTATGGAAAAAGTCATGCACAGGTCTCTCTCCCCGAAATATTATAATATGCAGAAAGAATAGGTATATATTTATTTCATAGAACTTCTATTTAATGATCTAAATTAATAGGAGGAAAATATTATGAGTAAATACACTATTATTTTTTTCCCATTTAAGCCAGTAATTCTACAATAGTTTAATAGATGAGCTAATATGGAACTATCTTAGCTATTTAGAAATTCAACCAGTTTCTATTTTCATGATCTGGTAACAGAAGATTTGATGATGAATGTGAAATTAGCAAGAGACTGATAACAAGCCTGGGGAAAGAAAGATTAGGAATATTCTATACATTACAAAGTAACTAGTTATTTAAATCATAAATGGGGGTAGAAGCTTTCCTAAGGTAAACTGTATTAGTTCCTTCTTTTCTATATACATGCTGCTTTTCACATAAGAAGTAGAGATTCATGTCATTAGCCTAAATTAGTGGTTTGCTTGATCAGTAGAATGTAGTGAGCATTCCAGGACTACTGTGCCTAGCTCTTATGAAATCTTACAGGTTCTTCTCAGACCTCTTGGAACACTCATTTGGAATGCTCCATCTGGGAATCCAGATGGCATGCTGGGAGATGCCTACACCACCCACAGAGGCAATATGCAAGTACTGTGGTGGTCAGCCCCAGCTAAGCTCCCGGCTTTCAGCTACCGTCATGGAAGTTGGCCATCTTGGATGCAACCCATCTTGGCCTTTAGATAAATGCATTCCTGGCCACCACTCCCATTATAACTGCATGGACAAACCCTATGTGAGAACAACCCAGCTGTGCTTTTTCAATCTGGAAAACCATGAGAAAGAATAACAAATGGTTCCTTTAAGCCACCATGTTGTGAGGGGATGATTTGTTATCTAGCAATAGGTAACTGGAAAGGGTGATAAGAAAATCAAGTAAATAATGAGTTAAAAACTAAAGCAAAAAAAAAAAAAAAAAACTAAAGCAAAATTCTTCATAATGAAGAATGTTTACCTGGGCTCAGATTCTGACACTTAGTTTTAAAGATTTAGGGATCAGTAATATACTCTCTGATCCAATTTCTTCATCTTCGGAGTGGAATATTGAGGTGTTAAAAAAATGTAATTTAAAGCATATGTAACTCTGACAGACTTCCATCTATTTTGCAGTGAAGGCCATTAAGTGTTTCACTGAGTCTGGGAAAAAAGTATAGAAGAGGTGATCAAACAGCTACTTTTTGAAGATAGAAGTGATTACTAGGAGACAAAATAGGTGGGCCATAACCATAACCTGTCAAAACCAACTTATTTCATGGAGAATCTAATGAGACTGTTAGGCTAGTAAAGTAGAGCATGTATATACATTGTTCATCTGTTACACTTACCTCCTTCGGAATCTTCCTGGATTCAACTATATCTTCTGCACAATTTCTTGTCATATTTCTACTAGGCCTTTCTCCTCAATCAATAATTCCTTGAAAGTATTTTTAATTTGATAATATTCTTCCTTTGACTCTATTCCCATGTTATTGGTTTTACGACTTTCATGTCCCTCCTCAAAAAACCATTCCCCACTGTTCTGCCACAAGCTTTCCTTGTTTCATTGTTTCAATTCCACTCCTTAGCAACCATTTATGCTTCCATTATTCTACTGAATTTGCCTATCCAAAGTTATCCATAATGTTTTAATTGCTAATCTAGTTATCTTTCATCTCTTCTCACCTTCTGCTTTGTATCTGTCACATGTAACTGAGTTGACAGTTCCTTTGTTCTATGTTCTCTCCTCACCTGTCTTCCATGGCACCTTTCGGTCTCTCTGTATTCTGACTGCTTCTATTCTATTGCCTTCTCTGTCTCCTATTGCTCCCTTGAATGTAAGCATGTATTTACAGTCTCCTTCATTTGCTTATTCTCAATATTTTATCTGTTCTGCTATTCATTTCTATGATTTTCTTTATTAGGATGCTTCACTAATTGATATCAACTCCTATCCTCTCTTCTGAACTTTAGGCACCAAAAATGTCCTGAAACTACATATACTAATCACAAAGTATTAGAGCCCTATTAGATGGTAAATAATATGGTATTTATTGTAAGGGGAACCAGGGATACTTGATCTTTTTTTTTAATTGTAGCCATCCTTCCTCTCCATGATTTCATGAAGGTAAGTTATATATTTAAATAAGAATAATGGTAAATGAGAAACAAGGAATCAGTTAATTATTGTAATCTAGGCATGAACTCATAGTCAATGCAGGGTTTTCTGATACACATTACTTAGGACTGAGGTCTAACAAAACATGAAATCTTATCAATTAGTAGCTTCCCTTAAAGAATGTGCTATTTTCATTACAGAAGAGAAAATAGAAGGTAACTACATCTACCTCAAGGAATCAGTTTGCTTTTTCTATTGCTTGGGTGAAAAAAAGATGCCAGAGAATTGAGAAAGAATGGAAAGCAGAGTGAGGCATGCCTATATTTATGGACTTCTGACTACTGTAACACACTTTATACACAACTGTGGCAAAATAATTATTCTGAAATATGACCCAAGATGATCAGTATTCCTGTGTGGAGAGTAGGCAAGAGTGGACATGGACAAGAAAGCAAAATCTTCTCTTGCCTCTTGGTCTTGGTTCCCTCCACAGGGAATCCCCCATCTCTTATGATCTTAAGTTTCATTTTATGTTTTGATCCCCACTCTGTACCCTACTGTTTGCTCCTTAATTATTCTAGGAATGGAGTGCAGCTCATTCATTTGGTGGCTTAGTTTTTGCAAATTTAATTAATAAAATATGCTGTGTCTTGTCTCTAATATTTCCAACCTCTCTGTGGAGACATGCCTTGGTATTCCCAGATCTTGATACTACTCCCTATGTATAGTATACATACTTCCTACAACTTCTTGTTCTCTTATCCCTTCTATAGAATCAGAATTTAGGCTTGCATGAAAATGCCAAAGTTTGGCATATTCTTTGATCCTGTGCCTTGAAATCCTTGTCTATCCCTGCTGTGAATAATTCTGTGTCTGGGCTGGGTTTTCAATTTATTCTGGGAAGTAGGGTTCTTCTGGCTATCTATCATTGGATGTTTCATTTTCAATCCTGAGTCTTTGATGATAAAGTCACTGTGAGTCAACAGGGCTATGAGGACTCATAAGAAAGGGTTTCTATGTTAAAATGCATCAATATGTCATATATATATATATATATATGTTATTTTGAGATTTTAATTGATGTTTCCTTCAATTCCCAGTAATTTATTTTATTTTAAGATTTTATTTATTTATTCATGAGAGACACAGAGAGAGGCAGAAACAAGAGAAGCAGGCTCCATGTTGAGTGAAATAAGTCCCCATTGGAGAAGACAATCATCATATGGTTTCACTCATACATGGAATATAAGAAATAGTGAAGGGAATTGTAAAGGAAAGGAGAGGAACTGAGTGGGAAAAATTAGAGAGGGAGACAAACCATGAGAGACTCATAACTGGGAAATGAACAAAGGGTTGCAGAAGGGGAGGTGGGTGGGGAGATGGGGTAACTGGGTGATGGGCACTGAGGAGGGCATTTGATGGGATGAGCACTGGGTGTTATACTGTATGTTGGCAAATTGAATTTAAATTTAAAAAATTTTAAAAAAAGAAAGAAAAAATAAATTTACTTAATTTATAGTATATTATTAGTTTCAGGGGTAGGATTTAGTGATTCATCAGTTGCATATAACACCCAGGGCTCATTACATCATTTTCCCTCCTTAATGTCCAGTACCCAATCACCTCTCCCCTCCTCCCCTCCAGCAGCTCTCAGTTTGTTTCTTATAGTTAAGAGTCTCTTATGGTTTGCCTCCCTCTCTGTTTTTACCTTATTTTATTTTTCTTTCCCTTCCCCTATGTTCATCTGCTTTGCTTTTTAAATACCACATATGAGTGAAATCATATGGTATTTGTGTTTCTTCAACTGACTTATTTTGCTTAGCATAATACCCTCTAGTTCCATCCATGTCATTGCAAATGGCAACATTTCATTCTTTTGGATGGCTGAGTAATATTCCTACACACACACACACACACACACACACACACACACACTACTATGATGAAATGAATTTCGCACACAGAACCCTAGGTGCAAAGATGTTTCAGAAATGTAGGCTTTAGCTTTGTAGCCATTGCAGTAAAGGAGGAACACTAAGAAGAGGCAGAAACACCCACGTCTAGCTTCTTTAGGTACTATATTTGTTTCTATAGGAGAAACATTTTGCAATCATAGTACTTATTTGCAGAGTATCAGAATCATAATATTAATATTTTACTCTTAAATAATATCTGAACATACATTTATATATTTACATTGTTTTATGTATAATATATATTTATGTTGTTTTACTATATTTATATTTTTTGAGATTACATATTTAGTATTACATATTTTATATTTATAGAATTTTTATATTCATACTGTCTAAAATAACAATATTTAACTCTAAATTTGAAATATATGATTATGGCATATTAATTTAGATGTGAGATTTTGTTGAAATATTACTAAATTTGCTTTAGAGTATTGGGTCATCCAGGAGAAACTTACATTCACTGTTTTTCTAAATTTATTTAATGTATTTATAAGAATTATTTAACAGTTTGTACAGGTTTTATATATATTTTAGATATAGGTTTTTATCTTAAAGAATCACATTTTTATGAAGAAAATCAAATATGTAAAATATATAATTATGTTTAGAAGTGTTGAAAGTATTTAACTATTGTAAGCAGGACAAAACAGTGCTTAGAGTATAACAAAAGTGATTATACTTAAAAACACAAGATTTGCAATCTGAACAAAAAACATAAGAACAAACTAGGGATTTAATTGAGAAACTTCATAATTTGCTAAGTTTAAATAAAAAAATCACTGCCAAATATACAAAAAGAATGAATACCAATTCTTCACAATCTCTTCTAAAAATTAGAGAACACTTCCCAACTAATTCTATGAAGCCATTTATTGGCCTTATAACAAAACCAAAGACATACAATAAAACTACAAACCAATATCTCTATGACTTGGAAAGCAAAAATCCTCAACAAAATACTAAATGAATGAATCCAGAAGAATATAAAAAGGATTATACATTATCACCTACTGAGATTTATCCTAGACATGCAAGGTTAGTTTAATATCTAAGATCAATCTATGTAACATATAATATCAATAGAAAAAAAAGACAAAAGTTATAAGATCATTACAACAGAAGCAGGAAAAAAATGATAAAATCAAACACCCTTTCTTTATAAAAACACTCGACAAACTAGAATAAAAATGAACTTCATCAACCTCATAAAGGGCATGTATTAAAAACCCACAACTAATCCCTTAAAAGCATCAGCAAGATAAGGATATCTGTTCTTAGCACTGTTATTCAAAACTAATGGAAATTCTAACCAGGACAGTTAGACAAGAAAAGTAAAATGTGTCCAAATTGGAAAGGAAGCAGTAAAATTATCTTAGTTTGCCAGTGACATGATCTGGAATATAGAAAATCCTAAGACATACAAACCTAAAACTATTAAAAATAATATATGAGAAAAGGGAAGGAAAAAATAAAATAAGGTGAAAAGAGAGGGAGGCAAATCATAAAAGACTCAACTATAGGAAGAAACTAAGGGTTGTTGGAGGGGAGGTAGGTGAGGGAAGTGGCGTGATGGGCATTAAGGAGGTCACTTGATGCAAAAAGCATTGGATGTTATATGCAACTGACGAATCACTAAATCCTGTCCCTGAAACTAATACACTCTATGTTAACTAAATTGAATTTAAATAAATAAATAAAAATCAGAACTCTGTAAAGACAAGTCAAAGAATAATAATGAATAATGTTGTGAATAGAAGATTGGCATTAAAAACTCAATTTTGTATCTATAAATTAACAATGAAAAATCTGAAAATGAAATTAGATGTTAATTTAATTTATAATGTAATCAAAAAGAAAAACTTAGGAATAAATTTAACAAAATGATTGCAATATTTGCATCCTGAAAACTACAAAAAATATTGAAATAAATATAAGAGGACCTAAAGAAATGTAAATATATTCATATTGGTATCAGAAGACTTAATAATAAAATGGCAATAATTCCCAATTTGATCTGCAGATTCAATACAACTTCTTTCAAAATTCCAGATGCCTTTTTTCCTTACAGAAATTGACAGGCTGATACTAAAATTTGTGTGGAAATATAAGGGATCTGGAACAGACAAAACAACTTTAAAAAGAGCAAAAATTAGGGGCACCTTGGTGGTTCAGTGGTTGAGCATCTGCCTTTCGCTCAAGTCATGACCCTGGGTCCTGGGATCGAGTCCCATATCAGGCTCCCTGCAGGGAGCCTGCTTCTCCCTCTGCCTGTATCTCTGCCTCTCCATATCTCTCATGAGTAAATAAACAAAATCTTTTTAAAAAGAGCAAAAGTGGAGAAGTCGGACTATCCAATATCAAAATTTACTACAGTGCACCAGTAATCAAGGCAGTATGGTATTGGCAGAAGGATATAGATCAATGGATTAGAATTGAGATTCCAGAAATAAAAACTTCATTTAATGGCCAGTTGGTTTTCTACAAAGATGCCAAGACTATTCAAATAGTCTTTTAATAAATGCTACTAGGACCACTACATATCTATATGCAGAGAGAGAGAGAGAAAGAGAGAGAGAACTGGAACCCTATTTACATTGCACAAAAATTAACTCAAAATGGACCATATATATGGACATGTAATAGCTAAATTATTAATTTCTTAGAAGAAAACACAGTCATGAACCTTTATGACCTTGGATTAAGCAATATTTTCTTATATATGACACTAAAAAGATAAATGACAGGGACACTTGGGTGGCCGAGTCAGTTAAGCATCCGACTCTTGATTTCAGCTCAAGTCATGATTTCAAGGTTGTGAGACAGAGCCTTGTGTCAGGCTTCAGGCTCAGAGGGGCTCCATCTCTCTCTGCCCCTCTCCCCCCTGCACTCTCTTTTCCTCTCTCTCTCTCTCTCTATCTAAAATAAATAAAATTTTAAAGAAGAGATAAGTGACAAAAGAAAAACATAAACAGAATTTTTTTGAGAGAGAGAGAGCCAGAACATGTGCATGCATGTGCAAGTGGGGTACATCAACATGCATTAGGTTAATGCAAATCAATAACACAGTAAGATACTTATTGACACTCATTATAATGACTAAAGTCAAAAAGAAAAATAATGTGTTAACAAGGATGTAGAGTAATTGGAATCCTGATACATTCTGATAGGAATGTGAAATCATGCAGCCATTTTGGAAAATAGTGTGGCTGTTTCATAAAATGTTAAACTTACCATTACCATGTGACCCTGCGATTCTAACCTACATCTATACCCAAGAGGAGTTGAAACACAACTACACACACACACACAAACAGCACAAATATTTATAGCCACATTATTCATAATTGCCAAAAGGTGGAAATAACACAAATGTTTATCAGTTGGTGAGTGGATAAGCAAAATGTGGTATGTCCATAAAAAGGAATATACTTGGTAATAAAAAAAGAAGTGCTGATATTTGCTACAACATGGATGGAATTGTAAATAGTGTAAGTGGAAGAAGACCATTACAAAAGATTACATATTCTATGACTATTTATATGGAATGTCCAGAATAGGTAAATCTACAGAGGTAGAAACCGGATTGGTGGTTGTCTGGGACTGGATGAGGCCAGGTGGATAGGATGAAGACTGCTAAGTGGTCCAGGATGTCTTTGTGGGGTGATAAAAATGTGCTAAAATTAGAGAGTAGTGATAGTTGCATAGCTCTATGAATATACTAAAAAAACTATTCAGCTGTATACCTTAAGTAGGAAAAAAGCAATCGAATTATATTCTGGAAAGTATTTTCTATTAATCAAAGGCAGAGAGTATCAAAAAGAACTTATTTTAGCACATTCTTCACATTTATAAGCTTTGGAATTTGAAGTGTTATGTTTAAAGTAATTATATTTTTCTTAATATACAAATATCATATTTTTCTAATCAATTATTCTATATCAATGTTAAAAAGTCTAAAAATGTTCTACCTTAGTTTTTGAATATAACTTGTATCTTTAACAATAGGTCTTCAGAGAATGGATACTTTAGAGGTATAATTGTTTTTTGAAAGTTGGAAAGATAAAAACTGGTAAGTGTAAAACTCCAAACAGGAAAGATATTTTTAAAGATGTATTCTTTGACTAAGTTTTCATTTGTTGGAATATTACTATCTTTCCTTTTAATTTTGCTTGAGCCCATATTACTCTTGTACAAATTCTTATGGATCGATTCATTTAACTTTATCTTCCTTTTTATATGTAGTATGGAGTTATAATTTT
The DNA here is from genome assembly GCF_048418805.1 of Vulpes vulpes. Taxonomy (NCBI): domain Eukaryota; kingdom Metazoa; phylum Chordata; class Mammalia; order Carnivora; family Canidae; genus Vulpes; species Vulpes vulpes. The sequence goes on from NC_132787.1 coordinate 67,284,968, forward strand.
ATAATAATGGTTCAAATTCTATATGTTTTTGAAAAATATTTTATTTTTAGGTAATCTCTACACCGAACATGAGACTTGAGCTCACAACCACAAGATCGAGATTCGCAGGCTCTACTGACTAAGCCATTTTGACATTTTTAAGGAAAATTATGAAACTTAAATCTTCTGGAGTGTAGCAGCAACAAAAGAAGAAATAAGTGAAATTGTAGGAAGTGCTGATTTTCAGAAAATGATCTCTTAACTGAGAGAAATATTAGTGGATAAAAATTTCCCATAAGGCATATGTGGGAAACTGATGGCTTTAGGTTCCAATCCAGGATTCAGATACGTTGGAGTTTTTGAGAGTTTTGTTCTGTGTGTGTGTGTGTGTGTGTGTGTGTGTGTGTGTGTGTGTGTGTTGCCCTGCCTATGATAGGCTTACACAGTGCTTTACTTCGAACTAGTTGTCAACATTTTAAAATAGGGATGTTTCTCACAAAATCTGGAGTTGCAAAGTGTATCAGAAATTGGAAGTTCTGGTAATTTCAGCCCACAGTTCTGCATGAAAGAATCCTGCAGGAGCTGAGGAGCAGCAAACAGGACATGTGCTTTCTTAGCACAGCCTCCAATACCTCTGTTTCCCCAGCACCACAGCTGGATGTCAGTTGCTAGTTGCCATTTATCATCTCACACATTTCTGGCTTTATTGATTCAGTTATCCCTAGGCTTTTGATTTTGTGTCCTCAGCTCTGGGCTTATCATATTGCTCTATTAGTTGCCACGTTGATATTGATGCAGCTGCTTCTAGCATTTGTTCTTTTTGGTCCCATCTTCTATTTCACCTGTCATACAGAGTCACCAAATGGTCATAAGTTCTCTGTCCCTTCCGTTCTCTGCTCTGTACAGAATGATGTGACATCAAGTGATGTCAACCAAACTTTGTATGACTTTAAATATCTTAATGTCCTGTAAACTCATTCCCGTCAATGTTCTAAGGTTAACCTAGGCACACCCATGGCCACCAGTTCTTTTCATAGTCCCACCAGGAGACCTCATATTAAATAAGGGTATAACAGTATGATAATATTCAGTATGCCTACAGTTCCTCTCCCTTATCTTTGGCAAAGTACTATTTTTCTTTCAGTTTTGTTTCAGGCAACATCTCATCCAGGGATTATGTTTATAATCTGCATTTACATGTCATCTGATTCTTAACTATGTATTCCACTGTTGCGGTGAATTTGGATACAGGACAGATAATCTACTTCCAACTTTCCAAAAGAATAAAGAATTTTATTGGCTTATGTAAAACTACAGGGTGGGGCATATTCATGCAGTGGCCCAGGTTTTTTTTTCTTGCTGTTTTTTTTAGTTTCTTAAGCTGTGTCTCCCTTTTTACTTTGTCCTGAGAATATACTCATCATAGTGGCAAAATAGCTGTGGCAGTCCTGGCTTTATCTCTGTCAACCATGATATCCATTACAAGAAAATTAGATTTAAAAGTTGGAAATGTTTCTCCCAAATATCCAGCTAACTTTTACTTGTTTTCATAACCTAAACTGAGACACATGACAATTTCATTAAAAAGATTGTGCCTTGAGGAATTCCATGCCTTTGTTATTACATCTAAGTATTTAAATCAATTGCAAAGGGAAAGGAATAGAAATCATTCTTTTGATTATACCTAACTAGAGTTTAGGGTGGAGAATGTCCCCTGATCACAGGATTAGATGGGCAAGGGATGGACACCTGAATGAAAATATTCATACCGTTAGGAAGAGAGAAGGGGAGACTGATGAAGAGTAAGCACTCAGTAGCATTGACTGTAATTAAATATTTTTGTCACTAAATGTTCACATATATCATTCCTTCCATCTATGCACCTGCAAGAGAGTCCATGTCCAAAGGAGACAACCTGAATGTTCATCCACTCTTTTCCTTCAGGTCCAGATGTAGCTATTTATAATTTGCTGATAGTAACCATACCAATATATTGTGGTCGTAAGGGAACTGGATACCACCAGTAAAGTAAACAAACAAACAGCAACAACGAATAAAACAAAATAAATCTGTATTAAGAAAGGGGATGAATGGGGGAAAAGGGGGGATGGATGGGATAAGAGACACCGGGGTTACAGGGTGATAGATATCATGTCCACTTGGATAGGAATATTAAATGTCTTATAAGGTGCAGAAGAATTCAGATCCTTGGTCAGCCAAATTCCTAATACTCAGTTCTACTTTTAGGTGTTATTTGGAGGCCCATTTTCCTCCTTTATCATATTTAAAATGGACATTGGAAAGATGGTGTTACATTTGCAGCCTAGTCTCAGCTGGCAGAAATTTGAGGGTCTGGAAATTGTTCTGGATTTGAGCAATCAAAGACATGGGTGTTTAGCCAGGTATGGATTTTTTTTTTGCATTATAGTTCTCCTAAAAAGTTAATAGTTTTTGAGTTTTTGCTTCCAAAAATTTGCAAGCATGGTAGTCACACACAGTAGTTGATCTGGTCAAAGCCTATCCCAATTATTTCATTCTCTTAACTACATACTTCTATGTCCTGCCAATTCCTTTGGAAATTGAATGGTATCTTCATCTTGACCTCTGTCTCAGAGCTATTAAAAAAATAAATCTTGGGTAAAAGGGCACCAAAACTTTCATAATTGCCCCAGATTAAATCCCATCTGCACCTTCTCTATGGCATGATTAACCACTTCATCAGCTGAAAATGCTTAGAAGAATTTTCTTGACAGAGGTCTGAGGAGTTAGACCCATTCTGTCCCCTGTAAGGCCTTCCACCAACCCTGCTCCGTTAGCAAATACCTCAGCTTAAGGGCAGAGACTGGCATTCTCAAATATATCAAACTCCACATTAAGTGGGTTTGAAATAATTTGAATTTCAGTAGGTAGAAAAGAACAATATTTTCTTCCATTCTTTCTCTTCTCTATTTTCAAAAACTTCAATTTTAAATAAGCCATTGTCTCTCTTGTAGATCTCACTGAAGGCGAGAAGATTCATCCAACAGTTTGACAGTCTGCTTTTTTTTTCTCAGTCACCCTATATTTCACCCTCTGTAAGTACATGGTTGTTTCTTAAGGGAGCAGAGGTGTCATTTTACCCACCTCTTATATAACTGCTTTACAAAGATCACCAATTTCCTAGTCCAGGAGGGAGGGATTCTTTTTCACTGACCTCCTTCTGCCTTGATTCAGCACCACACACTTGGTAGCAAATTTTGTATCAGCAAGGATCAAGATAGCTACAAAATAGAAAACTCAGCTCAAACCATCTTAAACAAAAATAAAACGAAATCAGATCACATAACCTAAATTCCAGGGGCAGGATGAGATTCACAAAGCCACCATATCTTACTTAATTTGATAAAATATCCTGCAGCTCTATGTCTATGCTTCTCTGAATGAGTTCCCTAAGTCAATTCTCCATAGAGTGATCTGTTGAAAATTAAAATCAGGTGTGTCACTCCTCTGACCTTGTCTTTTCATCAAAATAAGAATAAAATCCTCAATTCTTCCTGTAATCTCAGATATTCTTTGTAATGTGGGCCCTCTAGATCTTTCTGGCCCTATCTGCTATTGTTCTTTTCTACTTTACTCCACTCCTACCCACCACTACTTCTACTCCATATCAATATTCCTTGAGTGCTATAAGCTTTGTCTTACCTCAGGACCTTGATATTTGCTGCTGCTTATGCCCAGAATGCTCCTACTTAGAGCCTTGGCAAGTAGCACTCACTGAATTAGTGAGGGTTCTTCAGAGAAACAGAACCAAAAGGTTACCTACTTATTATTTAGACTATTGATTTGTGTATTTTTAAAAGATCTATTTATTATATGTAGTAAGGGAATATATATATTTATATATAATAAGGAAATATATATATTACATAAGGAAATATGTCTGTATCAATATTTATTATAAGGAGTTGACTTACATGATTATGAAGGCTGGCAAAATCTGTAGTGTGGGCCAGTGTGCTGAAGACCCAGGAGAGTTACTAGTACAGAAGTCTGAAGGCATTTACTGGAGGATTCTTTCTTTTCCTGGAAAGCTTGTCTTATTCTATTCAATCCTTCGGTTGATTGGATGAGGACTGCCCGTGATAAAGGGTAATCTTTATCCTGAAGATGTAAATGTTAATTTCATTCAAAAACACCCTCCCTGTTGACAAATACAATTATCCATCACATTCATATACTTTTTTCAGATCTGTGTTCATCCATCACTTCCTCAGAAATTCCCAAATGCCTCTTTCAAGGGGCCCTACTTATTCCTATCTCTACCCTTTACTACATTTTACTTTTCTTCATGACTTTTATTAACACTGAAAATTATATTGCAAATTTATTTGTTGCATGCTTTTTATCTGTCTCCATTTCTAGAGTATCAGTATTATTCTTATTTGCCACAGTTTCTATGGAATACAAATAATATTTCTTATATATAGGTGCTTAACAACCTTGAGTCAGATTTTTATATTTACCTGGGGGGACAAACACAAAATCTTTCTTACTCAAAAGGAAATGACTTATACACAGAAATACATGGAAGGGACTTATACACAAAAATAAGTCTTTTTGCCTACATTGTATATTTGCCTGATGTTTCTCACAGCTCATCTGCTCTGAAATTCTGGGTACAAAAGACTACAAAGTACATGCCTTAGCCTTCCTTCCTAGCTGACATCTACTTAGATTCTTCTAAAAAATAACAGCAGAGCATCACATAGTTGAAGGAATACGGAAACTATTGTTCTTTTCTCTTGCTCCTCTTCTGGCAGTATTTTTGAGCAACTGTATCCTTTTTATCCAACAGCAATCCAGCTTCAGCTTCAGTTATCCCTCTTCCATGGTTTCAGTCTACCTAGACATCACCCTAGCATGGAAACAGTGAATGGTTTTCTAGATTCTGACTATGCCGTCTTATTTCTTTTGTTCTCCAAGAACTAGATTAAGTAGCCACTATCAGCAATTACTAATCTTTAATATACCTCATCTTCATTCCCTTTTTTCTCTCAGGCTTTCTAGTAAGTTTACAATAATATCCTGAATTACATCCCTGAATTAAAGACCATTGCTTGAAATCATTAGATTCCTTTTGGTTTTTTCAGGTTCCGGAAAATGGACTTCAATAATGGGATTCTTAAGTTATATATCTTGTAGACGTTGAATATAAAGATGGCCTTATGATTAGTGGAAAATGGGTTACTAGTAATCCATGGCATGCAGTGGCATCCCATTTATCAGATTATTATCTTCTCTTACTTTAAATGAGATGCCTACTGAAGTCAAAGCTCTGGGAAATGAAATGGTTAATGTATTTTAATGCTATGGTGGTGATGATGAATGATTACAAATGCTGGGAGCAAAATTTTTTTTGAGACTGCATTTGATCACTTACAGAAACTGATAAGCCCAAGGCTTTAATATCTTAGTTTGAGTCAAGTCAGAGACTCATAGAGATTTTATTGTGCTCCTACAATAATCTCTCATTTATTATAGCTGTAGGAGAGATTCCAAATCCCATCCCAAATTTAAAAGTGAAAATTCCAAAATTATAATGTAAGTTGAATTCATGGCCCAAGTATCTTATGTGAAAATTAGAGTACATTATCTTGTGTGAAACTTAAAGCATTTATTGGAAAGAATTGAACTCTGGGGTTTGACATAGGCACATCTGACTAGATGTGGATCAATTTGAGTATCCCAAACCCACAAACTTCCTTGAACTTCCAATGTCATCAGAAATAATCACTCATATAGATGGCTATTGCTCTTTGACTCTTTAGAGACCATGTAGTAACTTTCCTTAAGGAAGTTGCTTTGCAAGTGGATGTCTATAAGACAGATCTCCCCCATGCCTCATTGCCTTTGAACATACAACTTGAGTCCAATTTTGGCATACATCAGGAGACAAGTAAAAAATCTTATCCATGGGGATATGACTTATACATGAAACATTATTTTAAGAATATTATGTTTTTTAATTTTTAACTTGTATGAGCTCAAACTTGGGGAATATGTGTGAGAATGGATTCTAAGGATTTTGGAACAAAGGGGAATTTACAGAGACTTTATATTCAATGTGTTATCTTAGATAAGGGTAGGTCAGCTGTGGACATATCAACCTCTATTGTGGTCTGTATTCAATGATACTGATAGTATACCACCGCCCTGGCATAATGAAAAAAATATTTCAAGGTTTAGGAAGGTAGAAATAAGAGTTTATATTTATTATTTGCAACTTGGTCATCTCCCTATATGGTTCCCAGATGAGTCTAGAGAATACTCCCTTCATTCAGACATTGAGAAATATATTAGTGAGGGAAATACTGGAATCTTCAAAAATTCTGTGACACAGTAGGTGGATACAAATATAGATAGAAGAATATTGGTAATGAACTAATAACTGTTGAAGCTGAGTGATAGGTAATAGTGGATTAGTTATACTGTTTCTTGTCTTTTACATATTTTTGAAATTACCCACAATAAAATTAAATAAAATGAGTTTTGTGGTAGCTTTATTTGTTGACTGAGGATGACATTGCAAGAGGCTAACTTTTTTTTTTTTTTCAGAGGAAATGATGAGCTTCCTGAATGGCAGAAGCCAAGCAGCAATACTTTCCGCCCAGAGAAAAGACATACACGAGGACCTGGACTAGATATCAGCCAGACAGCAATTTCCTAGCCTCTATATCAGTGCTTAATTCATACATCCATGTGCAAAGTAGCTTAGAAGTTCTTCAAACACCTCGACAATAAGGACCTTCTTTTACCAAAGCTGTTCGACTACCTTCCTTGCTGAGTGCACAGGAGCCAATAGCAGGGGCCAAATTTAGACCCTGATTGGCACGGTTCCTTGGAGAGATCAGACAGTCACCTGGTATCAGATTGATTGTTTTGGACTTTCCCCAGCTTGAGACACTAAATGATTTTGTCTTCACTGGAACTTAAACTTATCCTGTATAATGGATTTGCTTTTCCTGCTCCAATGCCTCTTCTAGCACCAACATCAGGAGACTTTTAGAGTGACCTTTTCACCATCAAGAGATTGTTTCTGACCAAAGAACCTACTACAAAGCAAAAGGACAGTGATAGGCCATATAATTAATAAATCTCACCATATACTTATTGACTCAAAATCAGCTGCTTTGACAGAAACATAGAATTTCTTCCTGAAGTATTAGATGCATACAAGCTAAGAGACAATAATCTGAAATTCGGGATGTTTTCCTATACCATGCAGTATTGGATTTTGCTAGGCATAGTATGATACTGTTTTACCCTTAATCCATTAATTAAGAAGAGAAATGAACCATGCACTATTTTTCCCCCAGGCACAGAACTTTGGGCTCTTTTGGTTGAGAATTCTCATTTCCATAATGAATACTATTTTAACCAGAAGACATAATTCTTTCATTGAAATGGAAGTTACACTTGCTACCTGGTCACTGTGGGGTCCTTATTCCATTGACACAACAGGCAGATAATGGGTTACTGTGATTTGTGCAGTGATGGATTCTAATTACCAAGGAGAAATTGGGTTGCCACTCTATAGTGGAAGAAGGCAGAATTATATCTGGAACAATGAAGTCAATGAAGACTTGGCTCATCCTTACTAGGTAAATACCATACTAGCTGAGACCCTGGCTGGGGTCAAAGTAAACATGGAATGAGTAGCAGATATAAGAAGTCACTCATTAAGTGAGTTCTGAAACGTAGTGTATGTGTAATACTTTTAATTAATTTTTATCTTTCTTAATATTAGGAATAACAAGAGTGGATAGAATATCCAAGTAGACTTGTGACTCCAAATGGAAATGAACAAATGATATGTGATAGGATTTTTTTTTATTTTCCATTTTGAGGGAAAGGAGAAAGTATCTTTCATACCCAAAGTGTAGATGCATCTAGATGCATCACATCACTGTCATCTTGTATTAAAATTTAAGGTAGAATGTATATGGATGTATATGGAGGGTTGCATGTCTTGATTATTTGTGTACTTTCTTTCATCCTCTTACATACCGTTCTTTATAATTTTATGGTTGGGGAGGCTATATGTTAAGTTGTTCAGGCTCCATTTCCAGTTACTCTCTTAAATTATGCCAGTAGGAGACACTGGGAAAAGATCAAAATACAGGAAGAGAGGAGACACTACATCTCTCTTTTTCTTTCTGATGTACTTTTAGAAATAAACTCCTTCAAAGATACCATGGTCCTTCTTTCAACAGTAGTGCCCATGGCTTTCATGGTTCAGTACTGACTCAGGTAGTTCCTCCTTGGTAACACCACCACAGCACAGTCTAAGTTCTGATATAACCACCTCTTCCCTTATTCTCCAGCCCTGGCCCTATAGATGCTTCCTAAAGCTGCTTATCTTTGGTTTGTTATATTTTCCCTTTTACTCTCTCAATCTTTCAAACACCTATGCCATCAATTCCCTGTATGAAATTCTGTTTGTTTGAACTGTCTGTAGTAGTTTATTTTTTCCTACCTGAACTTGGATTGATATAAAAAGATTGTCATACCTATATGCCACTGAAAATCAAAAGAAAAGTAGATGTTTCTTCTTTTAGCTCTCTTGAAAAGAGTTATTTTTCAAAAGCTACTCAAAAGTTCTCTTTTTGTCCCATATGTGCAAATCCCATCATAGATTGATTCCTAAATCAAACCATATGGCCAGGGAATGAAATGGAATAATGAGCTAAGTCCTAGACTTCTGAACCAATACCTGTGACAAGGTCAATGGGATTTTCTTTTATCAGCCTAGCATTGGAGCCAGAGGTGAGGCTCACCTCAGCCTAAAGCGCCTGAGGTACGTGGTGGAGAAATGTACAGCTGTTAGAACAGCAATAGAGGGACACCTGGGTGGCTTAGCGGTTCAGCGTTGGCCTTTGGCTCTGGGTGTGGTCCTGGGGTCCTGGGATTGAGTCCCACATCGGGCTCCCAGAGAGGAGCCTATTTCTTCCTCTGCCTATGTCTCTGCTTCTGTATGTCTCTCATGAATAAATAAGTAAAATCTTAAAAAAAAATAGAATGTCAAAGGAGAGGAATGGATGCTGGATGGGCAATAAACAGTATGCTCTGTAAGCTCTCATTGCATTATACTGCACTTATCTCCTCCCCACTTTGCTTCATTAAACTATGAGATCATTGATGGCACAAACTCTTTTATTTATCTAAATAAACAACATTGAGAATTGTGACTGTCATGTACTAGGCAAGTGTCAAAAATTTCTTGAAAGGATGAATGAATCAGTGTGCCAAAGCTATAAAGGGATGAGTTTGAGCCTTTAGTAAGAACATCATGATAATACACAATACTAACAGGCACTTGGAACAACAGTATTTGTAGAATTTGTGACCTGCTTGTTCAGTGGCCTTTATATTTTTTAATCACCAGAGCACTTTTCAAATAAAATGTAGGAATGTGTGTATGAGTGTATTTGTACATTGAATAAGGACTGTAGATGTTTCTTTTTTTTAAAGATTTTATTTATTTACTCATGAGAGACACAGAGAGAGAGAGAGGGGCAGAGACACAGGCAGAGGGAGAAGCAGGCTCCATGCAGGAAGCCTGACGTGGGACCCCATCCCGGGTCCCCAGGATCACGCCCCGGACAGAAGGCGGCACTAAACTGCTGAGCCACCCGGGGGCTGCCCTAGATGTTTCTTAGGTAGTGTAAATCTTCTTTGTTTGATGGAGCATTTGGTATTTTATAGTTCAAATTTCTAAATATCCTTCCGAATGCTGCATGTGTTACAAGTTAAAAAGAGAGAGAGAGAGAGAGAGAGAGAAGGAATCTGCTTTCAGTCATTTCATGGCTGAACTATGAACTTAGTGTTTTGACTTGCAGGAAGGAGTTATTTTTCTTTCATTAGTAGGAAGATAGTAGATAGCTCTGAAGAGCAATGTACCGTTTGGAGCCAGTCTGCATGGATTAAAAATTCACCTTTACCACCTACCAACTCTACAACCTGAACTATACCCAGAGCCTTATACATAAGAGTGCCTTTCAATTACAGTCAGGGGCAACCCTTATTAAAACATCCTGTGTTTCAGATTCCTCTTCTTAAAAATGTGGATAATATTAGTGAACTCTTTATTAATTAATGTGTGGAAACCTCCTAGTAGAGTCTTTAGCACTAGCAAATATTCTGTGATACCTATTATCATCACATATCATCAAATCCTATTTGGAAATCAGTACTGGTAGAGAGAAGTCAGTCAGGAAATACTGCCCTAACATTTTTTTTTTCACTGTGGTTATTAGAACTGTTTACCACGTATTTCAAGTTCCTTGTCTCCCAAGCATGTGGTAGTTTTGAACTTCAAAGCACCTTGTGGTTATGTGAGCTATGTGACTAGCAGGATCCAATATACACATTATTCCTGGGAGAGACCAATTCATTGTTTTCTGTCCCTCGTGATGATAATGAATTAGATTCCAGGTAGTGGCCTTGCAGGTAGCTAGGGTCTCAGAAGGAGAGTAATGTAAAACAGAGGTAGTACATGACCCTCTGAGATCTGGTGATTATCTTTTACCTCGGCATAACTTAGTCTGGGTGATTCATAATTGTAGTTGACTAGTCCCATGATTATGAGAGAAGAAACGCACTGAGTCTGATTCTCCCTCTGCAAAATAAGGAGGTTGGATAAGAAAGATTATCATTAAAGTCCCCTTAACTTCTAAAGTGATATATTCTTTGATAAGAATAATAATGGCAGTGAGGATAAGATATTTTTTATCAAGGAAAAACAGAAATAAGCTCATTACTAAGCTCTGAGACTCAAAGAACAAAAGAGTAAGGTGAAGACAAAGGTCAACTTTTCCCAAAGCATGGTCTTTAGAACTCTAATTGTAAGAGATACTTTGTGACAGAGGGTTCCATAACCAAATAAGTATGGGAAACACTACATATGATATTTTTCTCTTAAATAATCTTCATACATATTATCACATTCTTAGTATTCATGAAGGAAACCTTTGAAATATATTTGCCAAGTAGTAAACCAATACAATTTCACTGTAAAAATCAACTTTAAAAAAACTTCACAATGATAGGCTAGGAAGATGTAATTTCGATTTGTGCTATATGCTTTCCCATGTCCTTCTTCAAAATCCTTTTGATAATTCCCTGCTTTTGCCCAGAGTCCCAGGAATGGGTGTATGACCCTGAATATCCCATTCCTCTGGTCATAGTAATTTGTCTGTATGGTCAGACCCCAGCAAGCTGAGATAGAGCCTTCAACATAATTAATATTTTTGATGACCCCTGGATTTAGCTGAGTCTCATTTAGATGCATCTTAGACTTCTCAGATATGTACGCCAATATTTCCCTTTTGTTCAGACTACATTAAGTTGGATTATAGTCACTTGCTATTGGAAGAATTCAGACAGGAACTATTCTACCTTGGAGTCGAGTTTGGAAAATGCTGTTCCAGAGTAAAACTGAGAATAAAATAATACAGTTTTGAAATTTATTAAGCAATAGCCTTAGTTTTCTCTAAGGGAAAGTGGGTCTATTAGAGAGTCTGAACATGGATGTGACATATTTAGTATGAGAAGACATTTACAGCCTATTTTATCCGTTTTAAAAGATAAGTTAGAAAAAAAAGATAATGAAAACAAATCCAAAATGATCAAAATATACCAAGGAATAATTTTATTTTATTGTCTGCTTCACTTATTCATATTAGAAATATTAACTAAAGGAAGAGTATAACATTTACTTATGGAAATAGTATGCTGCAAACTTGACAAATATAATTTCATCTATTTTTCACAGTAAAGGAGGGTAGGTAAAAATTGACATCATTTTCCAGACTGTGAAACTAAGTCTTACAGACATTAAGTAACTTGCCTAATATCACAAACTAGAATATGAAAACACTGAAATGTAAAGGAACTCATAAATGATATTCAATGAAGTTCCTCCTTTATGTTTTGCAAATAAAGTAATTGATATAAAATTTCTTTTTTAAAAAAGATTTTATTTATTCATGAGACACACACACACACACACACACACAGAGGCAGAGACATAGGCAGAGGGGGAAGCAGGCTCCACGCAGGGTCTCCAGGATCACACCCTGGGCTGCAGGTGGTCTAAATCTCTGAGCCACCCCGGCTGCCCTTGATATAGAATTTCTACATGCAAGCTTTCCATCACTGAATTCCCTTGAACTTAGTAGCTTAAAACAAGGCAAATTTGGTATCTCACAGTTCTGCTGGTCAATAGCCTTGTGCGCTAAGCTGGTTTTTCTGCTTAGAGTTTTACATGGCCACTATCAATATGTTGGCAGGTCTATGTTACTTTCTGAAGGTTCTAGTGAACATTTCATTTCTAGGCTTGTTCAGATTGTTGGCACAATTCACTTCCATGTAGTTGTAGGACTGAGGTCTGTTTCCTTGCTGGCTGTTGGCCAGGAGTTGTACTTAGCATTCAGAGGCTGCCCTTATTTTCTGGTTTACAGTTCTCTTCAAAACCAGCAAAGCCATTCAAGTCACACTCATGCTTGGAATCTCTCTGACTCTCCTCTTGCTGCTTTATCTCTCTAATGTGACTTTAGCTAAGGAAGGATTCTCCACTTTTAAGATGACATGAATTGTATTGAACCCATCTAGATAATTCAGGATAATCTCCTTTCTCAAATTCTTTAACTTTAAACACATCTGTAGAGTTCCTTTTGTCATGTAACATATCATATTCATAGGTTCAAGAAAGTAGGCATGGAAACCTTTAGGGGACTATTATTTTGCCTGCCACATTCTAGTTATATATGTCACAGTTGAAATGTTTCCAAATGAAAAAGATAGAAGTTTTATAAATATGATTTCTAAAAACACTCTGTCCATTTACTTACCAAAAAATGGTGTATGTTCAGATACACACCAACATACCATTACACTATAGACACATAATTACCTAGGGATACAAATGTACAAATGAAGGATATGTTTGAAAAAAAAAAAGGAAAGTTAGAGTTGATAGAATAGGTAGAAAATAAGAATTCTAAAACAATCTAATGTTTGTTTTCTTTTTTTAATAATGAAAAGAGTACATAAAAACAACAGTGAGAGTTTCATTGACTGGTATTTTTTAGACAAGAGATGAAATCTGCTAGGTTTGTGAGAACAAGCTAAATCATAGAAGAAAAAATTCTGGAGTATGACTCCTATGTAACAAATATTGTAACAGGGTCTGAAATATTTAGGATATTATTAACAAGTAAAATTTCTATATTATCTTTATTCATAATTGCCAAATGTTGGGCACAATCAAGATGTTCTTTAGTAGGTTGACAGATAAACAAATGGTGGTAAAACCAAACATGGAATATTATTTGGTACTAAAAAGAAATAAGCTATGAATACATTGAAGAAACTTACATGAATATTTCTAAGTGAAAGAAGCCAATCTGAAAAGGGTACATACTCTATGATTCTAACTATATGATATTCTAGAAAAGACAAAACTATAGATACAGTAAAAAGATCAATGGTTGCCAGGGGCTAGGGTCAAGGAAGGATGTATAGGCAGCATATAGATTTTTAGGACAGTGGAACTATTCTGTATGATATTACCATGGTGGATACATGTCATTTATATATTTGTCAAAACCTATAGAATGTACAAGCTGAACATTATTGTAAACTATGGACCTTGAGTGATAGTAGTGTGTCAGTGTAGGTTCATTGTTTTAGCAAATATAACACTGTGGTGCAGGATGTCAATAGCGGGGGAAATTTTGCTTGTGTGACAGCAGGAGGTATACAGAAACTCTCTGTACTTTTTGCTCAATTTTGATGTGAACCTGAAACTGCTATCTACTAAAAAATGAATTGCTCAGAAGGACTTGATAGAGAAATTTCAGAAGCTAACAGACTGAATGAGGGTCCCAGTGTGTAGTGACCTAACATTTAAATGTATAAGTATGAGGAATAATTTTACTTAGAATTGTCAGTCTTGGAGTCTGTTCTAAAAATCTGGAGGTCATATTGTTGCGGTTTAAGTTGTATTTTAATTACATACAGTATTTTTGCATTTACACACAATAATATATTTTTGCTATTTATGTTGGCATAAATTTAATATGAATGCAGGAGGGGAAACTGCTTGTTTTTCTGAGGGCTCTATCTGTTTATGTCATTGAAATGAAGGGCAACACTTAACTTAAAAAAACAAAACAAAAAGGGAAACAGCCAGATTCACAAGCAGTCTCAAAACAAAAGAAATAAAGGTAAAAATATTATCCCCTTGGCTTAGAATGGGGACAACTAAAATGATAGCTATTCAATATCCAGTGATACTCATTATTTAAACAAGGATGTTTAGACTGTTACCAGAAATAAATACAGCTAAAATAATGCTCAGTTTGTATGTTTCCATTGGGGAAGGAAGGGGTGGATGTCTTCCTTCATCCAAAACATAAAAGAGTTAGTAAATTCTTTGGAGGTAGGGAACAAAATTCTCAGCTACCATTTGCCTGTTGGGGACTTAAATACATTGCCTGGATAATTTCTTATCACTGTCTGATTGACAGACGATAGTTTGGTGCATTTAAAAGAAAGAGTGAGGGAGATCAAGGGTCTGAGGAATAAGGGATGGCTTTTATGCTATTATTTTTTATTAACTCTAAAGCAATTGCATGGACAAAGACTTATAAATATTTTACAAATGACTTTTAAAGGTTTCTCAATAATATCTAGTAGTTTTGAAAGTCATCGCAAAACAAAAATGAAGGAAATCTCATTTTGACAACACTCGATCTACATCAGTTTTTTTTCCTTCTGTCTGCTGTCGATTGAAACAGAATCATAAATTTAAGCCTAATTTAAAACAACTCACAAATCTATAAATGAATCCTCTCAATGTTAAAGAGATGAACTTGTCTGATAATCCTTTGGCCTGCATTTTTTACATTTATCGCCTCTAGCCTGAAAAGAGAATGAAAAATCACAGTAAAAACAAAAAAAGTGTCAGTTCTCGAGACAGTGTTCTATCTTATTTAACCGGAACTACTTTAGACTAATTAAAATGAGAAGTATACTTTGCCCTCAGGACAGTACTGTGCAGTGGTACAATGAAGTATCCCTATTTTTATTGGAATACCTCCCTGGCTAACTTACCCTCCTCTCACCACTTTAGGGTCCTGTGATGTCTCCCTAAATGTTACCTATTCTTTCTTCAAAGTCTAGCTGGAGGGCCTACTTCTTCCTTCCTACACCAGTTCATGGCACGCTTTCCTTTTTCCATTCTGTTCATATCTTTTGGTACAGCTCATTTAGTGTTCAGCATTTACCTCTTGAAGCACATCCTGTATCCTCGGTGATGTCTGTCTCCTGTTCTATAGGCTGAGCCTAAGGAAAAAGCTCCGTGAGTGGAACATGCGGTGTCACTGTCCGTGGTCCTGAAACATCGTTGTTGTCGGCTAAGGAAGTTTTAAGTGTACACAGTTGACTCATGTGCACTTTATCTAAGGAATTTTTAAAGTGGTGTAGTGATGATGACAAGGAAAATGTAAGGCAAGGAGACGTTTGGAGAAAAAGATAAAAAGGATGGTTAGAGACAGAGCTCTCAAGCCATTGCCTGGAGAGAATAAGACACTTGGCTTTGATATTATTTTCAAACAATTGCAGATGTCAGCTTGGGAAGAAGGGGATGTAACATAGCTGACAAAACCAACGAACAAGGAGTATAAAAAAATGCGTGTACCAAGTGATATAAGGCCGTACAAGTGTTGGCATGAACAGATACATTGATGCCGGTGGGCAAGCCGACCAGACAAGTAGCGTGTTGCGAATGCAGCATCACTTGTGTCTTACCAAACTGCTATAGATTTTGTGTGTATTTTTATCTCTTGATTAAAAAAAAGAAAATGTCACTTGGCATTATGGCAGAACAAAGTAACTGTAACTTAGTAGCTTGTACCTTCTTCATTTCTAGCATTCCTGTAACGGTTACATTCCAGTCCCAGATGATGCAGATGGACGGAGCAGAGCACGTACTCCCTACAATCTAAGTTCCCCAACTAAAGTATAACCTCTGCGAGGACAAACACGGGACATTAAACATTTCTGATATCTTGAAATGCTTAAGTAGAGTGGCTGGTGCAAACTGGGGGCTCAGTAATGTTTCTTTTGAATCAATAAAAGAATCGGAATGCCTTCCACATACACGGCATTCAACCAAGGCTCGTGAAATGAGCAGAGGTTGCATTTGTTTTTAACACTTACATCCTCTCCCAGGTCCTATCTTAAAGTCCAGTGCTCCTTCCCTTGTCACGCCAGGTCCCCACAGACCTACGTCCCATATTCAGCCTCCACCTTCGCGCACTTAGGCCCAGCCCTTCTCCTGCCACGTGTCCGCG
Source organism: Vulpes vulpes (assembly GCF_048418805.1). Lineage (NCBI taxonomy): Eukaryota > Metazoa > Chordata > Mammalia > Carnivora > Canidae > Vulpes > Vulpes vulpes. The sequence goes on from NC_132787.1 coordinate 67,301,344, forward strand.
CCCTCCCTGGGTTCACCCTTTCTTCCTCCTGGTCGACCCCCGTTCCCTTCCCTCCCGGCCCCGGACCTCTCCCGCACCGAGTCTCAGAATCCGCTGCTCGCGGCTTGCGGCCACTCAGGTCCGGGTGCCCGCGCGGAGGGGAACGCGGTTGTCATGGACACGGCACCTGCGCCCTGCGGCGGCGCCCCTTCACCGCCGTCCCCTCCCCCCACGCCCCCACCTGCGGCGCGGAGCCAGCCCGGCCTCCCCGGCTCCGCCCCTGCCCCTCCCGCTCGGCGCTCCCTAGGCCGCGCGCGCCCGCGTGCCCCCCGCCCCCGCCCCCGCCCCCGCCCCCGCCCCCACCCCGGCCTCCCCCAGCCCCGCGGAGTCGCGGGGACCACGGGGGCGCGCGAGCGAGCGAGCGAGCGAGCGGCCGCGCCTGCGCACTGGTGGCCTCCCCTAGCGGCGACTCGGGCCGCTGCCGCTCGCGCCTGGGCAGGACGCGGGGCGGGCTGGGGGAGGGGGAGCGGCTTCGCTTCCAGCCCCGAGTAAGGCGGAGACCCGGGCTGGCGGGCGGAGCAGGAGCCACCGCACCTCGGCCGGAGGCGGCTGCCGCAGCTGCTGCCCTCGTCCCCGCCGCCGCCTCTCCAGCCCCTTCTGTGATTACCCCTCCAGCGGTTGGGAACGAGAGAGAAGGAGGAGGAGGCGAGAAACTCCCACCGACCCGTAGAGGTGAGTCCTGGGCAGAGCATCCTCCATCCCTGCCTGCCTCCCTCCCTACCTCCCTCCCATCCTCTCCATCCTCCCCTCCCTCCGCGCTCCCCAACCCTCCCGCCCGCATCCTTCCCAACATCCCTCTCTCCTCTCCCCTCCTTTCTCTCTTCCAGCCTTTCTTTCATCCCTTTCTTCCTCTCTCCCAGCCTCACTTCCTTCCCACCCTTTCTTTCTTCCCTGTCTTCCTTTCAGCCACTCGCCCTACAGCGCAGCTCTGCATCCTTTCCTCTTTTACCCCCTTTCTTCACCCCTTCCCCGGTGGGAGATCCCTAGCCTGCTACAACTGTCCGGATTCAGGGGCTTCCAGAAAATTGGGCACATACACTGAGGGATGCACTCTTGCACAGCGGATGCCCTGCAGGTCCCTAAATTATTTGGATAAGGGTCAAGTTGAATAGAGTACTGGGACCTGGAAGGAGAAGAGGGGTGAAGAAGAATCTGTGGGTTTGTGCAGTATTAGGGTGGGGGTGGGGAGGATTGCCACTTAAAACATGTTGCCAACAACCCCCCACACCCCCTTTTTGGCAGTTTCTTTTTTCTTCCTGGGAATTACATATTCCCAGCGTGAGTCCCACTAATTTTTAAATTAGCAGCTTTCCTGCTTGGATAGTCTCCGTGAGAAACCACAAGGAAAGAAGAGAAGAGAGGAAGAGAACAAGAGGAAGAGGGGAGGGGAAAGGAAGGGTGGTGGCGGTGGACGTTTGTATCCTTTACCCCTAGGCCTCTTTTGATTGATATTTTCAAACCACCCGCCTAATATTTGTCTTGGAATTGAACCCGGGTGTCCTTAGTCCTGTCACTATCTCCCTCAAAAGCAGAAACTCTCTAAACTTTAATGCGTGTGCACCATAGCATTATTTATGGAATGTTTTGGTCAGCTTACAAAACACTAAGGTAGATTGATCTGGGAAAACGGAGCAGAAGGATGGCAGAGATGCACTTTTGTCCATTATAGGTTAACTTCTAAAGGGAGACAATGGAGGGGTAGTTTTTGAAGTAATGAGGTTATACTTCACAGGCTTATAAATATACCATTTTAATAACATTGGTTGTATTATAGGCTTTAACAGATATTCTTAGCCTTTCTCATCCACCTTAAAGGAATCGTAAATATCTTTGAGGAGAAACATAGTGTGTAATTCTGCTTGTGGTTTGCATCAGTGGAAAAGTTGAATTAGCTCCGGGACCATTATTAACAATTTAAAATTTCAGTTGTTTTGTGCCACTTAGTTTCGCCAAATGATATATTTCACTTTGCTTTCTTTAGCTTGCACTGTAGTCTCTTTCATTATATATATATTAATAGCAGTTTTTCAGTCTTCCTTTTTGCCAGCATTGCTGCTGAAAAGTTTATTTATATGTGGTGGGACAACCATGCCTTAGAATGTTTAGTGTCTTCATCATTTTAGAAAGCTCCAACAAACAATATAAGTATAAATCAGAAATGGAGTATTTAGAAGCCGTATTTAGTATTTTGCCGTGACTATATTCTCTTTAAAAGAAAAAAAAACAACAACAAAACTAAAAAACCTTAATATCCTTAGAATAGCTGTATTTTATGTTTAATGAGTATGTGGGAAGGAACTGAAATTAATGGTGGATTCAGTGAAGCTGACAGTAAGATTCTGTGCTGTGGAGCAAATTATTGATTTTTTTCTTTTCATTTAAATTATTATATGTCAGTAGTGCAATATGCATTTTTGCATTTTATGGGCATGTAAAGTAGGAGTTGAGATGAAGAGAATTACCTTGCAAAATGATTGAGTGCTGATTTGATGAAGAACTGACACAGTTAATCATCTGAATCAGTTTGGGGGAAGTAGATGTTATTAGGAATGATGGACCTACCCCTTCCCTAAACTCCCCTTGGTAGGAATGCAATTTCGTTAATGGCTTGGTTGACTCTTAAGACATGTGGCAGAAGCTTGGTTGAATTATCAGTGTCACCAACATCCTGATGCAGAATTGCAGTCAACCCTGTCTGTATTTGAGTGGTTACATTACCTAAAAGTGAACACAATTGTAGATAGACGTGTTTTTGTATTGTTCCTTTTCCTGGAATCCCTTGAAGCTAGTGAAAGACTTTGGTAGTAACTCTATATGAATAAAATAAGTGAGTTTTATTCTAATTTACTCTCAAGTGACTTTTCCCCTTCCAGCATGGGCTTCATAGTTGTGAGTGTGCAGAGGAGGCAGCCCCTCTCTTTATTGCAGTTTTGCTACACAGAGTGATGTAAGTGTATGTCTCAGTTTTTAATGATGTGCTTACTGTGGGAAGAAAGGTACCTTTTATTTGTCTTCTTTGTAAACATTTGTCCACTTAGTAAAACAAAATACACAAGTTTATTAAAGAATAGAAGGTAGTATGACGTCCGTGTACAGTAAGATTTTGAGAAAGATGAGTAAAATTAATAAAATATAAAAGAGAAGAGGAAGCAGTACCTTCAGAAAGCAGCCTGCTACTCTGACCATAATCCACTTTACAGATAAAGATGGACTTCCTCTGAGGAGTTTCATTTCTAGAAGCTTCTGCCTTTAGTTGACTGGACCTTTAAGAACGTATGATACAGATAAAGACCCAACAGAACAGTTAATGGATGATGTAGAAAATATTCTGGATACACTTTCCGTGCCTCCCTCACTCAGAGCTCTTAAAACCTGTCCAACACTATGCCCTGCTATGAGGTGTTGGAAGGAAGTAAAAGACACTACTCTCTTTGACCTTAGCTTACAGTCTAGTTGAGGAGCACAGACATTTGCATGAGGTCGTATTTCACTATGTCAAACAAGATCTTTGGAAAGAGCTTTAGGTTTGAGTGCATGCCTTACTTAAGTGGTAGAGAGTTATGTGCCCTTGCTTACTATTTAATTCTTTTTCTTCATCTACAAAATGGGAATTTTCATAGACTCTGATTCATGGGATTTTTTTTAAGGGTTAAATGTGTTAAGCAGTGTATCTGGTATGAACAGTGAGTGTATTGAGTGAGCATTATTGTCATTTGGAGAAATGATTTTAAATCCAAGAGAACTAGAAAGAAGTGAATAAAAGGTCAGTGTTAGAGGAATTCCAAACAGGTCAGATGTTTATGTGGCCGGGGAAAGGTTATATTCAGGATATCTCTCGAGCTTGGACAGATACTCCTGAGAAGGATTTCAAGCAGTGTAACACAGCTAGAACAAAAGCAGAAACAGAAGCAGCAAGACGTGTTTGGGAAGTCTCTTTACTAGAATATTTGGCATATAAGTGAGGGTATTAAAATGTATTAAACATATATAGTCAAAGTAATTACACTATCCCTTGAGGTGAGACAACTTGTTTTAGTGTAGCATCTATTTTATTACAGAATACTCAGCCACCCAGGAGGGTTTGGATTAGTACTCACCCAAAACCAGATCCCAAGGCACAGAATCCAAGGTCCAGGTGGCAGGGAGGACCCAGATTATTCTTTTTATCTCTTTTCTTTAAATTTCAAGGCAGAGAGTAAAGTTGAACTTTCTGAACAACAAAGGCTCAATATTGTGATTTTCATAGCTCTCTTTTGTTTTGCCTTAACCCAGGAATATTCCAGGACTGTCTGTATCTTGGAGAATAATTACCAAGATTATTTCATTTTGACAACATATGAAGCCAGTAATTTTAGGGTAATTATGTCTCCAGGAACTTTATTTTTATTTCATTGTTGACTTTTCCCAATAACAGCAATCCCCTCCCTTTTTTTTTGGTGTTCAAGATTATTAATGATCCTGTATGGATTATGCTATTTCAAGTATTTTACTGGGAGACTAAGCTGTGATGACCGCAGAGGGTCTGTTTGAGAATGTGCACTGAGCAAGTTAAATACCTGCATAGGATGGGGTGCGCATTGCTTCTGGCTATGTCTGTTGGTATATATATCCATGAAACAATTATCCAATAGCGTAAGTGATATGAGTTGTGTTATTTCATCAGAAAAAAAGATTTTCAAAGGATTTTACCTGCAATTTAAAAGTGTTAGTATTTATAGTGCTCATGTTTAATCCATTTTTAATAGACTGGCACAGTTTGGCTGCTTTATCCAAAATAGTAAAATGCTCTTCTTATATTTATTGTTTCATAGTTTTAATAGTATAGAATATGATCTCATGAACAGTATTTTATGGTATTTCCAAAAGCTAGCAGTTTAATAAGCCAGAGCCTGTAGCATTTTTATTTTTTTATTTTGAGGTTTTTTTTTCTCAATATTTTGATGTTTTAAAGATTACCAGACCTAAATAAAACATATTCAAATGTATTACTTCTAGCTAGTTCCCTACTAAAGCACCAGTGATTTTTGACAGACTTTACTTTTAGACATTCTTATTTTCCTCATAAGTGAATTTTTACCTTGGAGATGAATTCTAACTCAACCACAAGTATACATTCAACAACTCTTTGAGATTATTACCTCTGATACATTATTAAGAATCACAAAGTGATAGTCTGATTTTATAAAACTTAATTTTATAGTGCTTTTGTTCCTTTTTATTTCAAGGCTGTATCTACATGTACAACTTTTAGACTATTATTTTCTAGTTGTGAAGACAGTGGGCATTAACAAGAGTGAAATAGGCAATTATCTTCCCTTGTAAGTTAAGGTGGTGACCAAATGGAGAGGTGAAATAGGATAAGATAAAATGAATTAATTTTGTTTCATCTATTGAGCTGAAAAATTAATACTTCCTATTCAGTTAGGGGTTTTCTGTATTTTTTTCTGTCATGCTAATTAAATCCATGTTTTATTTGTTTAAATGTATGTACACACATATATTCCATTTGACATTCTTTAAAACTAGATCATAGATTTAAAAGCATGTATGCAAAATCTGATGTTGGTTTTCTATTATTTTGCCAGTTTTTAGTATCTTGCTATTTTGTTTATTTGCCTTCTTGAGAGAACCAAGTAATGTAGCACCTGATGAAGCTGCCTGATTAGGAACAAGATCCAAATCAAGTAATATCCCAGCTTGCTCCAACATTCCTACCTTAAAATAATGGGCATCCCACCAGGGTTGAGGTAAAGTAAATAATTTTTTAAGATCCTAAGGACTATAGAATCATAATAGAAAATTAATAGAATACTTCTGATATGTTAACGCTGTTTAAACTGGGCTTATGTTGTTTATTACATATCTGCAGGAAATCCAAGATCTTTTCTTATAGCAGCTTAATGTTTCACAACCAAAGCCATGAACTCCTGATAGAGATATGTCAGTTCTCCCACAACCTAACCAGAAATCACAGTGACTTCATAAATAACTAAAGGGTATGAAAATTATCTGATTTTAATTGTGATTAGGCAAAGATTTGGTGAGAATCCACTTTCACAAGTTTATCTTAAATTCAAATGCCTGAAAGCTATTGGTAAATATCATTATAATGTCTTTCAGTAAAAAGGTAGATATGCCCCCTAACTATCTCAGAAAGAGCTAATTGTCTTCAGTTATTTCTAGGAAAGGGGATCCGATAATTCTTGAGAGTTTACCACTTGTCTTCATTTTCTTTCTTTAGGCGTTGATATCTGCCAGAATAATTTCATAAAATATGCTTCCCCCCCATATATGCATACATGACATAACTAAGTATGTACAGAACTTGTTGAGGAAAATGTTTGCATCTAAATTTATCTCTCTTTTCACTTATGCTTTCCTTGTACTTTTTTGTCCTGTTACCTAGCATGAATTTCTTCAACAGGTCTTTTGTTTGCTCTTTGTTTTTCTAAATATCTGCTCTGCATAGAGCATTGGGCTAGAAATAGTAATTTTATAAAACTCTGAATCAGGAATCAGGACACCCCAATTCTTCCTTGAGGTTTTTAATTAAGTAGTTATTTGACAAAACAAGCCTCATATTCTCCAAGGCTTATTTTTCTTAAGGATTTTATTTATTTGTTTGTTTGTTTGTTTATTTATTTATTTATTTATTTATTTATTTATTTATTCGTGAGAGACACAGAGAGAGAGGCCGAGAGGCATAGGCAGAGGGAGAAGCAGGCTCCTGAGCCAAAGGCAGGCACTCAACAACTGAGCCACCCAGGTGTTCCTCTCCAAGGCTTATTTATTTAATTTGTATTTTAGTGGCTTGGACTATATGATACACAGAGTGTTTTCTAGTTATAAAATTCTGTAATACTAAAAAAAAAAATCTGTAATACTACCTGTGAGTTTCCCTTAAAATTTCAAGGCATAATGATTTATTTCTTACTGTGTCCTATTTGTTTTTTTCATTTGAAACATAAACGGCTGCTATAGGAGAAAAACCTTCATCTTCAGTGGCATATGTGTTCCCATTCCCAAAAGAATCACATATTTAGATTCACAGTGTCTCTGGGTCCAGGAAGAACTAAAGCACATTTCCCTTTCTTCCCTTTCTATCCTTTCCTCTCCCTCTTTTTTTATTTTAAAAAAATATTTATTTGAGAGAGACAGAGGCAGCACGAGCGGGAGGAACAGAGAATCTCAAGCAGACACCATATTGAGTGCGGAATTCAACAGGAGGCTCTGTCTCACATCCCCGAGATCATGACTTGAGCCTGACTTGAGCCAAAACTAAGGGTCAAATGCTTAACGAACTGCTCCACCTAGGCACTCCTCTCTCCTTTTGAAAAAAAAAAAAAATCCTTCCTCAGCTAAAGGTACATGTCAATTGCTACGTCCATTCATGGACTAGCCTGACTTGTTTGAGTAATGCCACTGTCTTTCAAAGACCATATGACATTAATGAATTTAGAATAAGATGGGGACACCTAGGTGGCTCAGTGGTTGAGCATCTGCCTTTGGTGCTCCATGAGTACCCCATTGGGCTCCTGGCAGGGAGCCTGCTTCTCCCTCTGCCTATGTCTCTGTGTCTCTCATGAATAAATAAATAAAATCTTTAAAAATAAATTAGAATAAGGTGATATTTATTTAAGAAATTATATATGCTCTGAGATTAGTATTTGTATCTTAGGCATAGCAAAGTCTTGCTTATTCCCTAAATCTTACCCCATAGGACTGTGTGGTCACAAGTATTTCTACCAAACTCCCATTAATTTTTTTAAATCAAGTTTATTGAGATATGTTTCATATATAATAGAGTATATCAATTTTTTCTTTTATAAAAGTGTAGATGGTATACAATAGTATATTAGTTACAGGTGTACAACATAGTGATTCAACATTTACATACATTTATATACATGTCAGATCTAGCTAATGTCACCAAGCAAAATTGTTACATATGTTCCCTATTTCGTACATTGTAACCCTCTGTTTTATTTGTTTTATAACTGGAACTTGGTACCTTTTAATTCTGTTTCCCTATTTTGTCCATCCCGCTCACCTCTGACAATCACCAGATTCTTCTCCATATTTTTTAGTCTGTTTCTATTTTGTTTTATTTATTTGTTTTGCTTTTTAGATTACACATATAAGTGGAACCATATGGTATTTGTTTTTCTCTGTCTGATGTATTTCACCTGGCATAATACCCTCTATATCCATCCATGTTGTCACAAGTGGCAAAACTTCATTCTTTTTTTTTTATGACTAATAGTCCAGTGTGTGTATGTGTGTGTGTTTGTGTATGTATGTGCACATGCTCACATGCATGCCACATCTTTATCCATTCATCTCTTGATGGCCACTTAAGTTGCTTGGGTATCTTTATTATTGTAAACAATATCCCGATGAACATAGGAGTGCATATTATTTTTTCAAATTAGTGTTTTCACTTTTTTTGGATAAATACCCAGAAGTGTAATTGCTGGATCACGTGGTAGTTCTACTTATAATTTTTTGAGGAACTTTTATATTGTTTCCATAGCATCTGTGCCATTTTACATTTCCAACAACAGTACATAAGAGTTGCCTTTCCCCACATTCTTGCCAACACTTGTTATTGCTTGTCTTTTTGACAGTAGTCATTCTGACAAGCATGAGATGATGTTTCATTGTTGTTTTGATTGGCATTTCCCTTATGATTGGTGGTGTTGAGCATCTTTTAATGTGTCTGTTGACCAACTGGACATCTTCTTTGGAGAAGAAGTATCTATTCAGGTCCTCTGACCATTTTTTAGTTGGCTTGTTTATTTGATACTGAGTTGTGTGCTTCTTATATATTTTGGATATTAACACCTTATTGTTTATATCATTTGTAAATATCTTCTGAGTAGGTTGTAGTTTCATTTCTTTTTAATAATTTATTTTATTTATTTTTTAAGATTTTTAAAATTTATTCATGAGAGACACACACAGAGAGAGGCAGAGACACAGGCAGAGGGAGAAGTAGGCTCCATGCAGAGAGCCTGACGTGGGACTCAATCCAGGGTCTCCAGGATCATGCCCTGGGCTGCAGGCGGCGCTAAACCGCTGTGCCACCGGGGCTGTCCTGTAGTTTCATTTCTTGAGGGTTTTCTGTGCTTTTCAAAAGCTTCTTAGTTTGTTAAAGTCCCATTTGTTTATTTTTGTTTTTATTGCCCTTGTCTAAGGAGACAGATCCAAAATTATGCCCTGACCAATGTCCAAGAGCTTACTGCTTATGTTTTCTTCTAGGATTTTTATGGTTTTTGGTCTTACATCAAAGCCTTTAATCCATTTTGAGTTTATATTTGCATCTGGTATACAAATATGATCCAGTTTCTTTCTTTTGCATGTGACCATCCACTTACTAAAAAGACTGTCTTTTCCTCATTGTATATTTTTGCTTCTTTGCAGAGGAATAATTGACCATAAATGCATGGGTTTAGTCCTGGAATCCATTCTGTTCCAGAATGCATCTATTTTAAGTACTATTGTGTGTTTACAAATATACCTATGTAGTCACCACTGCAGTGGAGGTCTAGATTATTTCCATTGCACTAAAAAGTTCCCTTCTGCTTGATCTGCTTTATTTCCCCATTGATTAGTTTTTCCTGTTTTACAAATGGATATAGATTGTATAACAGAATATGTACTCATTTTTGTCTCCTGCTATATAGCAGCATAATGTTTTTTAATGTTTTTGAGATTTGTCCATGCCTTTGAATATATAAACTTCAAGAAGAAAATATAGGAGAAAATCATTGTGATTTAGGGCTAGGCAATGATGCCTTAGGTAGGACTCAAAATGCACTAACTGTAAAAAAAAAAAAAAAAAAAAAAAAGATAAACTAGATTTTATCAAAATTTAAAAAAAAATTCTCCTTAAGAACACAAGATTTGCTAGATCTGTGTATCTCAATTTCTATCTCTATATATTGGACAAAGGACTAATTGTCCCAGCTATGTATAGGACTCTTGCATCTCGGTAAGAAAACAAACAATCCAACTAAAAGATGGACAATATATTTAAAGATATATTTCACAAAAGAAAATACACAAAGGACATGAAAAGGTGTTTAAGTCTATTATTTGCCCAAATAATGACATTTAAGAAGCACCATATGATACCACTGTACAAACATTAGATGGGTAAATTTACAAAGACTGACAATATCAAGTTTTGGAGAGGGTGTGAAGCAGCTGAAGCACTCATACTTTGCTGATGGGAAAGCAACACTTTGGGAAATAGTTTGGCAGTTTCTCTTCATGTTAAAAATATACTTACCATACAACCCTGGAATTCCACTCGCAGGTGAAATGAAAACATATGCAGAAAGACTTTTACATGAAAATTAATAACAGCTTTATTCATAATTTCAGACTAAAAAACCCTAAATATCCATCACATTCCCATTTTAAAGCTACTCTTTAAAATAGAAAACAAAACTTTTGGTATATATTTTTTGAGATCTGCTATTTGCTCTAAGTAACCTGGCAGCAGAGCAAAAGGAATACAGTAAAAAAGATGTGCAAGAGTCATAAGAAATCCAAAGTGGTAGGATGGCCCAGGTGTCAGACCTAGACTTGATTTTTCCTCTCTTCTCTTGACTGTGCCCTTTCTTTTTTTTAAAAAAGATAGATTTATTTATTTATTTATTTATTTATTTATTTATTTATTTATTTATGATAGACCTAAAGAGAGAGAGAGGCAGAGACACAGGCAGAGGGAGAAGCAGGCTCCATGCCGGGAGCCTGATGCGGGACTCGATCCCCGGACTCCAGGATCGCGCCCTGGGCCAAAGGCAGGCGCCAAACTGCTGAGCCACCCAGGGATCCCCCGACTGTGCCCCTTCTGTGTCTAGACCTCAATGTCAGCCAGTGGTGTGATGGCTGCCCCAGTTCTAAGCCCACCATCATGCAGTTGCAGTGTCTCCTCCAGAAAAATGAAAAAACCTTTGCCAAAAGTCCTCTCTTATCTCTTACCTCATTGGCTAGTGCTGGATCACATAGCCACCCACAATCCACTCAACAGCAAGGGGAAAAGAAATAGCCTGCATGAGAGTTTAGACTAATCAGGGTCTCCTGGCTGGGGATGAGGTCAGCTTTCCCTGAAGTGCATGGCTGTGTGTAGGAAATGAAGGGGACAAATGAGCTGAATGGCAGTTCTGTTAAGGAAAAGGAAGGGGGAAATGAATGTTCAGTAAGCAAGCAGCAGTGCTGTTATAATTTGATTTAGAGGCCTGCCATGATATTCTCAGTCTTATGGAAGAGAGGTTTAAGAGGAAATCTAGGGTTGTAGTCATAGTTTGTTATTATGGAGATGTGTGCAAAAGCAGGTCACAAAGGGTACTATAGGACAAAAAGGAGGAAAGAAATTTAGATCATAATGTGCAGCATGAATTGGAGGAAGAGAGAATCTAGATGCAGGGGAATAATTCAAAGTGGGCAAGTATACAAATAGTGACAAGCAGAGCCAGTCACATTGGGGCCCATGGAGTTGGGACAGGAGGCGAAAGTCAGTGCTGGCAGTAGTCTGGAATCCAGGCAGACAAACTCGATTGCAGTTTGCCCATCTGTGAAATCAGGACCTCAGGCAAGAAGATTTTCATGTTTTGCTTGTTAAGGCAGAAGCTAAAACAGTAATTATTCTTTCTCTCTCTCTCTCTCTTTTTTTTTTTTTTTTGGTATGTATTGTCAACCACTTTAGATTCTAACTGTGTCATGAATAGAAGCCATACCTTCATTTTGTTCTAATATTCCCATTATAATCCTGGACCCATGTTAGTTTCTTAATAAATGCTGGCTGTTTGAATTGAGTCTCTGAACTCCTTCTACTTTAAACAAATCCTACAGATGTCTGATTAAACAAATGTAGCAGCCATTCATCAAATACTTTCTTATTGTTTTAGGGTACATAGCCCTGCCTCTCTATATAAGTATGATAAAGTACTTGATCTTACGAGTTGACAACCTGGCAGGGGTGAAAAGTACCTGAACAGTTTAATACCAGAAAGAATATGATGGAGTATGTAGTATAGTGGTACTGACTCCACAGTGGCGTGGGCCAGAAGTCCAGATGGACACAGAATCAGAAACATGGTTCTAGTAGTGGATGGGAGAGAGATGGAGGAGGGGATGACCTTGTATTAGTACTTTTTAATTCAGTCCTGCCATGGTCTGGGAACTGGGACAGGGCTGAGCCAGCAGGAAGATGGGATCACTGAGCACAGCAGTGGAGAGGTGAAGTCACATCCAGGAGAACTGAAGCTGGGTTGTTGATAACTGCTCAGTAAGCAGCTGAGAAGTAGGCCTGGAATGAAGGGGAGAGGCTGGGAATAGAGAAACATTTTAGTATTATCTGTATAGAGGTTTCTCAAGGATATAATAACAGAAGATACATTATTTCAAAAACAACGTGTTTGGTCTTTTACACTTGCAGTAGTACATGCCCATTGCATAATATCTAGAAAATAAATAGAAAAAGAAACTTGAAAATAAAAATTATTGCAATCCAGCTGTCCAGTGAACATTTGATGAGTTTCCAGGTTTCAGCCCCACCATGAGTATATCTGAATTTGTCATGCAGAAGTCCCTTTAAGGCATAACTGAGATCACAGATATATATATTTTTGTGTTCCATTTTTTTAACTAAACGTATTTAGGCATTACTTGGGATAACAAAATCTCTTCCTTCACGTTAAGTCCTATGTAACATTGCATTGATTGGAATTTAAGTTTTTGGTTTTTGCTTATCTACACAGATAAAATGTTTGTGATTATCTGTCTTCAAATTTGGGTTGTATCATGGGCAGGAGATTGACTTTGGGGCCCCAGGAAAGTGCCTTAAAGATATAGGTGGTCAATGTCTATACAGCAAGACATATAGTTTTTTTATTTACTGAAATGGTAACATAATGATCTCTGCCTCATTTTCACATAGAGCTTAGTGGGTAACATGAGTATATACAGGGATGCCTGGGTGGCTCAGCAGTTGAGCGTCTGCCTTCTGTTCTGGACATGATCCCAGGATCTGGGATCAAGTCCTGCATTGGGCTTCCTGTGAGGAACCTGCTTCTACCTCTGCCTGTTTCTCTGCCTCTCTCCTTCTGTGTATTTCATGAATAAATAAATAAATCTTTAAAAAAAACTTAAAAAATGAGTATATACATGTAAAAATATATGCCATATATATGTTATATATGCCATAAATTACGCATATATATATCTTGATATATGTTTATATATATTACATATATATTTTTAAACTGCTGCCTATTATTCTGTAACATGGTTTAACCATCCCTTGTTTTCATGGACATTTAGTTTATTCCTGCCATTTTGCTACTTTAAACAAACATCCTTACACAGGTTCCTTGTTCAAATGTACTAGAGTATTTTTTAAAATGATATAATGGTAATTGTAATTTTGAGTCATTGAGATGTATGCATTTTAGATTTTAATAGTTGATGCCTAATTGCTCTTCCAAATGGTAGTACTACTTTACATTCCACTGGGGAGTACATATTTCCTTAACCTTTTGTCAATACATGAAAACTTTAAACTTGGAAAAGTTTACCAATGAGTAGGTAAGAATATGATCTTTGTTACCTGAATTTGTTTCTCTGATTTTTGGCAAAGTAGATTACTTCTCCATCTGTTTTTTGGCATAATGGCCTAATATTTTGCTTCTGCTGTGATAACTGTGTTCATATCTTTACCCAGTGTTTCCAGTGGATTATTTATCTTATTTTAATTTATAGGACTTCTTTATGTTCTCTGGGTATAAAGATTTTGTTAGTTATTATAACTACTATAGCCTATGCTATGTTGTGATATCCAGTAAGTAATTATTTTTCTTTTTAAAATTCCTTTATCTAGTTGGACCTTTTCTTTAGGAGACTGGAATAACTAGGTTATCTAACTTCATAAATAATGCCTTTGGGGATTTACCTGGCATTGTATTTAATTTAAGAATATTTGAAGGGAAAGTAGCAACTTTCTCATTCATAGTCTTTCCATTGGCATGTCTAATTTATTAAGGTCTTTTTTATGTCTTTCAATATCATAAATTGTTTTTTTCATGAAAAAATTCTTTCTCATGTTATGTTTATTATCATCTTGTTTGTAGTTTCTAATACTGTTGGGAAAAAGATTGTTTTTCTTTCACATTCTCTGAAAGGTTATTACTGCTATAGAAACCATTCCTCTTCATTTTTGTGTTTGATCTTATATACCATCACCTTGTTGAAATACATTATTTGTTGAAGAACTTTGTTTTTCTACTCATGCTTTTCTTACCAATTTGTATAACCTCTTTGTATGTAAAGATAAGTTTATGGTTTTATACATACATACATTTAAATATATATATATACATACACATGAAGATAGTAACATATAATATTCCCTCTTTTAGTTTTCTTCTAATTTTAGATTTTTTAAAGATTTTATATTTATTTATTTATTTATTTATTTATTTATTTATTTATTTATTTGAGAGAGAAAGCATGTGAGCAGGAGGAGGGGCAGAGGGAGAGAGAGAATTGCAAGCAGTTTCCTGCTGATTGATGAGCCCTATTTGTTCCCAAATGTGTGGTTTCATCGTGCCACTCCAAGATCAGAATCTCGACTGAAATCAAGAATCTGATGCTCAACTGACTGAGCCACCCAGGTGCCCCTAATTTTAAATATTTTTTCCTGTTGACTTAGATTTAGTATGCGTCATTCTTCATATGTGAAATACACCGTAGTGTGATCTGAACACCTCTTTTTCCTTTAAAAATTATTCTCAGTATTTGTCTCTTCCATAGTAACCCAAATACATTGTTGCATTTATATCAGTTTCAGAGTAAATGTGAACCTTTCTCTTTGGAGTAAACACAGTGTATATACATGGATTTCATATGCTCACTTCCAAATATTTACTTGGCACTTTTCTAGGCCTTTATAAATATTTCATGGTGATATTGTTTGTATGTGATTCTTCAAAGGCATGAACTATGTCTTTTTTTTTTTTTTGGATTTTGAACTGAGGTGAGTGAGCAGCACTCTGATGATGGTGATAATGTGCTTATGAAAATGCTTGTGGTAGTAAACTTCTAAAATTTTATCAAATGACTTTATTCTTTGGCTAATACTTTTAAATATTGTGTTCTCATCATTTTCCGTAATGAAACTTATGCTACATACCATCTCTTCCTCACATTCAGCATTGTCTTTTAGAAATATGTAAATACTAGTACAGCAGCCACTTCAGCATCACTAAGAATCTTTACAAGTCTTCAGTTCTTTAACAGAATTTAAGTTTTGGCACTGGATCTTTTTCAAACATCAGGGGAAGCTTAACTTTGGTTTTATTTTCATGATCTTCTTTTATTATGAAAAATGGTTATTTTGAAAGAAAACCTTTCATTGATTCTGCATATTGAGAAAATGGGCAAATTGCCTTGAATTATAATTACTCATCTGGTCTAGGCTTTATGCATACATATCAGTATTGATTTATCATAAATGAACCTGTCACCTTAAAATCCTATGGTCTACACTAAGGTATTATAAATAGATGATGTAAATTTATTATTGGAAACAGGGATTTTTCTTTGTAGAATAAATTAATATTCTATGATGAATATGAGTGTGAAATTAGTAGCAAGTGGCAGGTCTTGATTCGTAGAATTTTAAGATGTGTTTATTAACATGGAATCATTAAATCTAATTTTTAGAAACATGGTTAACTTTCTAACAGTTCTGTCTTTTCCTAAAGAATTATGAGTCACAATAATACTAATTTCATAAGTTTGAATAAGGATTTCAGTGACCACTATACAACTGTTTCCTGTTCTAGCTGCTTGAATAATTTGCAATAGTTCTATTTATCTGATGGAATTTTCTTGATGTCTGGCTGCCTTTGGAAAGAGTTTTGTTTGCTATTGCTGTTATGAATAACTGACTTCTTAAATCCGCTGTATTACATTTTATTGTTGTTCATCTTTAACTTACAGTTGCAGAATTGTTCTTAACTAAAACAAATACTTTCTTTGAGTATTTAAAATCTTTCATATCAGAATTATAAACAATGTGATATAAAATTTTGTATTAGGTAGGGGTGCCTGGGTGGCTCAGTTGGTTGAGCATCCAACTCTTGATCTTGGCTCAGGTCTTGATCTGAGGGTTGTTAGTTTGAGCCTAGCATGGAGTCTACTTAAAAAAAAAAAAAAAAGTTTTATCAGGTAAAATGTTAACTTTGATCAGATTCATTTCTATTCTTATTATAATTATAAAACAACCTGTGCTGTTACTATTTTGCCTTTCATTCAAGAAAGTGCAAATATTTTTTAATACTAAAATATCAAAGACTTGTATACTAAAAATTTAAAAAAATCATTGAAAGACATTGAAGAAGACCTAAATAAATGGAAGTACATCCATGTTCACAGATGGGAAGATTAACTTATGTTAAGATGATAGTATTCCCTAAATTAATCTACAAGTTCAATGCCATCAATATCAGAAATCCCAGCTGCCTTTTTTTTTCTTTTGCCAAAATGGCAAATGATCTTAAAATTCAAATGGAAAGAAAGAATAACCCAACATAGTCTTACAGAAGAACAGAGTTGGAGAACTCACACTTCTCAATTTCAAAAACTACTTCAAAATTACAGTGATCAAAGACTTTGTGGGACTGGCAAAAGCAAAGACATGTTGATCCATAGGATAGAATTGGGTACCTATAAATAAACCCATAAATTTATGGCCAACTTATTTTTCAACAAAGGTGACAACAGAGTTCAATTCAGTGACAAGTAGTCTATACAACAAATGACAACTGAATGTTTACATACAAAAGAAAGAATTTGGATCCCTATCTCACGCCAAATAAAAAATACTCAAAAAAAAATGCACCATAAACTAAAATGTAAGATCTAACTTTAAAACTCAGAAAAAATTGCTGTGAATAAATATTTATGGCCTTAGATCAAACAATGGTTTCTTAGATATGAGATCAAAAGCAAAAGCAACATAGGAAAAAAAAAACATGTTGGACTTCGTCAGAATTAAAATTTTCTTTTTTTTTAAAGATTTTATTTATTTACTAATGAGAGACAGAGAGACAGAGAGAGAGAGAGAGAAAGAGAGAGAGGCAGAGACACAGGCCAATGGAGAAGCAGGCTCCCTGCAGGGAGCCTGATGTGGGACTGGATCCTGGGTCTCCAGGATCACACCCTGGGCTGAAGGCGGCGCTAAACCGCTGAACCACCCGGGCTGTCCAAAATTAAAATTTTCTATATCAAAAAACACAATCAAGAAAGTGGAAAGGCAACTCATACTTGGGAAAATATATTTACAGTTGTACATCTGATAAAAAACTATAACCAGAATATGTAAAGAACTGTTACAACTTAATAATAAAAAGACAAATATCTAAACAAAAAATGAGCAAAGAACTTGAATAGGTATTTCTCCAAAGAATATATGCAAATAGCAAATAAGCACATTAAAGGATGCTGAGCATAATTAATCATTAGGTAAGTGCAATTCTGTGCCACAATGAGATACTGATTTGTACCTACTAGGCTGGCTGTAATCAAAAAGGGACACTGCCAGATGTTGGTGAGACTGTGAAGAAATTGGAATCCAGGTTGATGGTGAGACTGGAAAATGGTGCAGCTACTTTGGAAAAACAGTTTGATATTTCCTCAAAAAGTGAAATGCAGAGTAGCCCCAGTGGTGCAGCGGTTTAGCGCCGCCCGCAGCCCGGGGCGTGATCCTGGAGACCTGGGATCAAGTCCCATGTCAGGCTCCCTGCATGGAGCCTGCTTCTCCCTCTGCCTGTGTCTCTGCCTCTCTCTCTCTCTCTGAATAAATAAAAAATCTTAAAAAAAAAGTGAAATGTAGTTACCTTATGACCCAGTAGTTCCACTCTTAGATATATACGTAAGAGAAATGAAAATATCTATCCACACAAAACCTATAAACCTATATTCACACTAGCATTATTTGTTATAGGCAAAAAGTAGAACAAATTGATTACTCTGTATTAAAAAAAATGGATAAACAAAATGTGGTATGCCATACATTGGGGTAATTATTCAGTCATAAACAGGAATAAGTACTAATACATTTGAAAACATGGACAACATTAAAAACATTATAATAACCTTGAAAGAAGCCAGAACAAAATACCACATATTGTATAATTCTATTTATATGAAATGTCCAGAATAGTCAAATCTACATAGGTGGAAAATAAAGTAGTGATTACCAGGGTTTGAGGGGAAGCAGGAGTGGTGAGTGAATGCTAATGGATTTGAGTTTTTGTTTGGGGGTGATGAAAGATCTGGAATTTGATAGTGGCGATGGTTGCACATAGCAATGATGAAGGAGTATATAGGTCAAAAACTCGAAGAAGATGAGAAGATTCTCATTGAATGGGAACTTGAAGAACATGTAGAAGTTTCTCACAAAGACAAATTAGGAAATATCATTTCACACTAAGGAGAAAGTGTTAAGCTAAGAATGTCACTATAAATTTAGGGACCAATAAGTGATACAGTTGCCAGAGTGCTTAGAAGAGGAAGTGATGATGCATGAAGAAGTAGGAAGGGTGGAGAAAACGATGCTGATTATTTAGGAGCTAGAGGATTTAAGGACCATCTGATTGTGAGAGACTGAGTACAAGGCAAAGATAACTGATTTTTATCTCTTGCTCACCTGGTGTGAAATATAGTTGGGAGTAAGCTTATGTTTGGCTTTGGTGGTGTTACATTTGAAGAGCTTACCAGTAATTCCAGGTGCAAGTCTTCATTAAACATTTACAAATATGTTCTTAACTTCTGAGGTTTGCATTCAAATTAGACATTTTGGGGCAAAGATGTGACAATTAGAACCACAGGAATAGATGAAGTATCCCAGAGGTCACATAAAGGAGTATAAGAGGAAATGCTAATCCTTATGTGACAAAGAATGAAAAACATTTGATGGAAAAGAAAATGAGGAATCATATGAGGTATTTACCACAGAAATCAAGAAAATATTGGAAAAAATTTTTTAAAAGGTAGAGTGAGAAATATTCCTGTCATTTCAAACCCTTGGTTTAGTTTTTAACCCAGAACATACAGAGGCAAAGAAAAGTAGATTTTAAGATTAAATCTTGCACCTGCTGATCCATGAGGTCTTTGGGTTCTGACAGCAAGTGGAAGGAAGGAGGCAAGAGATGGCATGAGTAGGTGGTGAAGATTGAAGCCAGGAGGCTCTTCTGTGGCCATTGCTCTAGAATTGAACAATCATGCAGTCTCAGGAGCTGTGGGAGCTCTGCTGGTGATGATGAGAAGGATCAGTGGGGAGTGGTCAGATTAGTGGTCAGACTATGATTCTGTGACCATTACATGATCTGCTTAGAAGTCTGGCTGTGATGGGAGATAAGGTTTGGTGTCTCTTCACCCTGATTTCTGATATTTAGGCCAACAAAACTTCCCTTCTAGGTACATTCTTCATCTTACTGCACTACTCAATTATTGGTGTAGGTAGCATTTTAAAAATGAAGCTAGCTATACTGAATAATAACTCTTGTGAGTTTAGTGGTTTGTACAAAATATACTTTCAGTAAAAGCAGAAAAAGCCTTATCTGTTGTTAACAGTGTGCCTGAGGTCTTCAGAAAGGGGACAAAAAAGTATTTTACTAATAGTGCCCATTCAACTAGCAGAAATTGTTTTTTCAGAACAGAGGATGGGTTAGTTTAGGTTGATTGTTTTAATGGAGCAACCTGAGCATCAGATAACATCCTGGGTAGGGAGTTTATTGGAGAAATCAGTGTCCTAAAGTAGGTAAAAAGCAGTGAGTTTTAGAATTTTACATCTTTATAAAATTTTTGCTTTATCTTCATAATTCCGTTTATTTCTTACTTTTTGCAAAGCCCAAATTAGACAAAACAGGAGACCTAAGAAGAAAATAATGTCAGGTATACCTTGCTTTGTATTAACAGATGGATTTCTAATATCCAGTTTTGTAATTATAACCACCTTTTGTAAATCATAAGCATTAGGGAAGGTTATGATTTAAAGAAATCCTTTTGTTAAGTTAATGCCATGACTTGTTTTTGTTAGTAAATAGATATTGTTATATATCTTGCTTAAGGAGAAGAATAAATGACATACCTATGCTCCTTGTTCCATTCTTTCATTTCTCTTGTGCACAACAAATCAATTTATAAGCATTAAAATGAAAGACAGGTTAAATTCTTAATTTTTACTTTGAACAAAAGTGTTGAAAACCGGAGGAGTTTGTCCTCAGATATGAACAACAGACTTGGTTGCCAAAATTGGGAAATAATCAAATGTTATGGTTTTGCATTTATATACCTACTAATTAGGAAATTAAATGATATTTCCATAGCAACAGAAACAGTCTCCTTTCATACTTGTTTTATGCCTGCAATAATACACAACAGGGTGTCAAAGAACATTAGTCTAAGTAAGGTTCAAGACAGGCAAGGCGTGTAAGTATTGACACACAAGTATGCACACAGGGGTGATATTGGACTTTTAAAAGTGATACTTGAGTCACTAAAATCATATTAGCAAAACTTAAAATACTAATCTTCTGAATGAATAACCATATTGAAAACCTAAAGGACTTTCCGGAAATCTGTCACATACTCTGAATTTGGTAAATGACTTTGCCAGTCTAAAGAATTCTACTACCCTGTCATGGCATGCTTGAAGATGTTAAGTTAACCAATTGCTGTTACACTTCTTTTGAAATGAACAGGGTTAAGTATAAACAGATGTTGTCCTCTCAGGAAATGTTGTTCATCTCAGGAAATAAAATTCTAAGAGGTGGACTGAAATCCCTAGGGAGTAATTCTGCCCTGGGGATTAAGGGAATGACTTCATGAGGTGCTTGGATTAGCTTTTTGGAGCTTTCCTACTCTATTTACGAGGGTGAGAGAGAATGCTCTCTTATTTTACTTCCTTCTAGCCTTTGTCCCAAATATATATATTATGACTGTATTATTTTGCAGTAGTACTACTATGATAGAATTAACATTTGAGGATGATTCTACATGGATTCATTGAATATGCTTCAATGCTTTAAAAATTTCTTTCCTGACTACATTCTTCTGGTAAAGTGATTAATTTTTAAAAAACTTCCATTGACTATTCTTGACATAGGAGTTTTTAAAAACTTCTTTCTCTTGTTGGTTTCTGATAACAGGTTTTTAAACCATCCCCAAACCTTCAGGCTACTGCTTAATACTGTAGTGTCCTCCTGTCAAATAATTTAATCTCCTGCCCTGCCTCTCTTCCTGACTGTCATTTCTCCAGTGTTACATCCCTAATCTTGACACACACCTGTACCAGATTAGTTTTTCATAGTTAATTTTCTTGGCGGAAAAACATTTGGTGCGCTTCTGTGGCTACCAAATTAAATCTAAATGCCTTAGCCTGCTACTTGGAGCTCTCCTGTTCCAAACTCAAGCTCATATTCCAAAAAGATACTCTCATGCACCGCTATTTGAATTCTCTGCCTTGGCAAGTATAAAACATTGTTCCCCCCCAATACACTTTTTTTCTCCTTCACAAGCACCTGGGACTCATTTTCTCCTGTCTACTTGGGAGACATTCTCCATGTCCTTTATGTCCATCTAGTGTGCATTCTTTGTTCTTGATGAACCTGTATCTGAGTTCTTAGGATGATTCCATCTCACTCTCTTCCTCCTGACTTCCATATCCTTTTCTTTGTATCCTGTTTATGTTTTATCTTATCTTAGAGTTGGTGTGTATTTGTTGTCCTGGTTCCATCTCCCACTGCATAGCCATCCCATTTGATTATGAATGTCTTTAAAGCCAGGATAACCTTTATTTACTTGAGTATCCCTTTCAGTATATGTCATTAATTCAGTATATCTTCAGTGAGTACAAGAGTAATTCAGTAAACTTATTCAATTTAAATATATTAATCCTTTTAAGACATGAAGTGAACAAGGGACACCTACGTGGCCTAGTTGGTGAGGCATCTGATTCTTGATCTCAGCTCAGATCTTGATCTCAGGGTTGTGGGTTGGAGCCCTACTGAAAGAAAGAAAGAAAGAAAGAAAGAAAGAAAGAAAGAAAGAAAGAAAGAAATAAAGAAAGAAGAGTAGTAGATACAATTCATTATTAAATTATAGATATAATTTATGAGGCACCTGGTGGCTCAGTTGGTTAAGCATCTGCCTTCAGCTCAGGTAGTGACCTTGGGGTCTTGTGATCGAGCCCCATGTCAGGCTCTCTGAACAGTGAGGAGTCTGCTTCTCCCTTCCCCTACTACTGCTCTCTCCATTTCTCAAATAAATAAATAAAACCTTTTTTTTAAGACAGTAAGTAAACAGAAAGCTATGTAAGTGTGGAGGTATTTGGAAATGTCAGTTTTACAATATCAAAAAACACGTTAAGGCAGTTACTCTTTGAGAACTAGGAAAAACTCAGTGAGTTACTGCATTGCATAGTCTTACATAATTTTAGTAAGATCGTAACCTTTGCATTTTATTTTTTTACCTTTACATTTAATTAACCAGATTATACTAAAGAATATACAATTTGTTAGTGATGGTAGAGATCATAAATAACAAAAATGAGCCCACAACTGATTAAGAGCTTAATAGTGGCATATGTTTGTAATGTCTTCAAGAGTATCTACAGGAACACCATGGATATGACTTCTGTGTGATAATAGTCATGTAGTGCTTCACTGAGCAAGTTCTGTAGTCAACTTGGGAAATATTTTTGTTGTTGTTTAGTAGTTTGAAAGTTTCTGCCATTAAACAGGAAAACGTCCCAAAAGCAAATAACAATGCATTTGAACCACATTTAAATATCATGCATCCAGACATCCTATATGCATTTGGTGGAAAAGCTTTTTTTTTTTTAAAGCTTACGCTTGTTCTTTTTTTTTTTTTTTTTAAGATTTTATTTATTTATTCACGAGAGAAACAGAGAGAGAGAGAGAGAGAGAGAGAGAGAGGCAGACACAGGCAGAGCGAGAAGCAGGCTCCATGCAGGGAGCCTGACGTGCGACTTGATCCCTGGCCTCCAGGATCACTCCCCGGGAGGAAGGCAGCGAAGGCGGCACTAAACCTCTAAGCCACCTGGGCTGCCCTGGTGGAAAAGCTTCTAAACAACCCGCTCTCTCTCCTGCTGGAATGAATAACTGGCATTCTGTAGAATATACCAGCAGAAACACTGTTCTGGACCATTTATAAAACTTTCTATTAAATATTTTTGTTGGGTCGCCTGGGTGGCTCAGCAGTTGAGTGTCTGCTTTTGGCTCAGGGTATGATCCTGGGGTCTGGGATCAAGTTCCACATTGGCCCCCTTGCAGGGAGCCTACTTCTCCTTCTGCCTATGTCTCTGCCTCTCTCTCTCTGTCTCTCATGAATAAATTCAAAATAAATAAATAAACAAATAAATAAATAAATTTTTTGTTGCACAAATAATATTATAGGCAAGGATTTTTTTTCTAAAGGTGAAATTTTAACCCATATGTCACCACTGTGGCATGTTTTTTGCATTTCTTTGTCACCTTTCAGGTTTATTCATGTTCATTTTCAGCATGTATATGGTTTTGTGTTATTTTTAAAATTTATGGAGTTTTCAATTGTTTTATATGTTTTATAGTTATCACTTAATGGCTACATATTTCATTGCATTTTTAAATGTTTCAATTGTTTCTGATTCTCATTTGTGAACAATTTAGAAGTGAACACCTTTAAGTGCATAACTTTCTATTAAAAATCATCATAAAAATCCTAAGAGTGCAGATACTCAGTTGAAAACTCTAGTGGTTGTGGCCATATTGTTCAGTATGACTCCTAGATCCTTTTATGTACCTTCCTGTGGTGTTTGTTTATGCTCAGACTCTACACTTTCATGCTAACAATAGCTCTTTTCATTTTAATTTTCATGAAATAGAAATTTGTGAAGAGACATTTCTACAAGCTGATGTAGATGAAATTTATTATAAAAATGACTTATTAGTTTATTATTAGAAAAAACAAAGCTTTTGCTACCCTTAATCCATGACTATCTAGACATAACTGTATTTATTTTAGTGTTGATAGAGTTTTTCATTCTGAGCTATTCTTTTTCATTTTTGATATTGTGCTTTGGTATTCCCTAACTTCTCAAATATAGCATTGTACATGACTCTGTGATAACTTCTCAGTTGTGTTTTAAGTAGCTTTCCCCATGTGTCACTACTGGCTCTTTTTTTTTTTTTTTGATATCAAGTTTTGGTAATTTTTTTTAATTTCTGGATTTTCAGTGTTATTATAGCTAATTAATTTAATTTGATATTGAATAGGAAAGGCCTTTCTAAGATTAAATATGACGTACATTTTTAAATAATAAATGAAAAATAAATAGTAAGCTATACATGCAAAAATTTTTAAATATATGACACACAGTCTTAATCTATTTCATAGTTAATGAACTCTTACATATCAGTAAATCAAAAGTCCCAAATACGTGTTTCAGAAAAAATGTGGGTAAGCTTTTTTCAATGAACATATTTTGCTTTTATAATCGGAAGAAAGAATGTTTATAATCAGAAAAAGGTTGTGATAAATAGAACATAAAACTGAGCATTTTGCAATCGTGCACCTTTCTGAGTCATTTATTCTTAGATTTGTCTTTATAGTGACATAAGTTTATATATATATGTTTATTTTTTAAATAAAAAATATTCATTACCATATGTAAATGCTAGCAGAATTTGAATTTCAAGAGATGGATCAAATATGAAGAGAAAGAAAAGGCACTCAAAAGGTACTTACAGAATGAATTAAAGATAGTTGGTTAAGATTCTAATTTTCCTTGGCTTCCTGGCTCCTTTATGGCTGCATACTGTCAGCTCTGTTGAAGAGTTGGAGAAAATGACCACCCAATTATCATGATTAGACCTGTCTTGCTATAAAATACCACCAATTTTGTTGGGATGTCTCAAAGGATGCATAAGTGAACAGCTCTTGAGTTCTCATCAGACTTAGGCATTTATCATGTTAACTAGTTGGTACTCAAGCTTGAGGAAGATGGCTTTCAGAGAGGCCAAGCCTGGAATGTTTGGCCCAAGGGGATAGAGCACTGAACAGTGTGTGCTGAAAGAGGAAGAGAAGTTGCCAAAAAGTCAGAGCTAGAAGAGGCCATCCTAGCTGATATACAGCCTCATGGTCAAATGGTAAGATCCAAAGAGATTCAGGTATTTCTGGTACTATAGTACCATTTTTAAATTTCAGAATTGTAATAAAATATTTTTAACTAAAATAGTATTGTTCAATATCGACAAAAATTCTAGCAAGATTTTTGAGTGATTAGATTAACATAGGTACGGGGCAGGGCGGAGGGGGGGGCGTCTCTAAGGAACGTTTGTGAACACATGCACACATTCCCTTTCAGCTAATGCCCTCCTACTCACATTGGCTCCATGATTTTAGTGGTAGCTACATCTGTGTCTCTTGATGTTCATATTTGTCTTTTTTTTTTTTTTTTTCATCTGGGATTCTCATGTTGCTCACTTCACTCTGTCATTGTTAAAATGGGCCATTCTTTACAGCAGTGTCCCTGCCCTTTTTATGTGCATGTGGAGGGCTAAAAATAAACCTACTGAAAGTAGTTCTGTTTCTGAATTGAAAAAAAACTCCTCAGCTGAATGATTTGACTCTCTTGATCCACCAGTCTGCCTTGTCATGAAATGTAAACCATTTTTTAGAAATTAATAATCCCTTGAATCAAAATTGTAAATACCTATTTTGTTTCTTAGTGTTTTCTTCCAGATTTCTATTCTGGGATTTTGCCATCTCTTCTCTTAGAATACTCTGCTTGTGCTCTGTTCCTGCCTTTCTGTCACTTCATGCTCTCTCATACCCTTACATCATATTTGGTCCTTTTATCTCTTTGCTCTTATAGTGCCTGCATCTATGTTTGGGACATTTTTTTCTATATTTCCCAGTCATGGTGAGAAGAATCACATATCTGACTGTAGAAAAGGACTGGCTTCCTGTCAGGGCAACTACAGTACTTGTCCCTTAAAAACCAAATCAGTCTTGGTAATGAGACTTCATTCTTGCTCAAATTCAAGGGCTCTCCCTGCAGCAAAGGTTGTTTGCTGCCCTTGCTACATGTAAAAAAGAACTTCAGAAACATCAGAACCCTTTTTACTTTTTATACTTTTATATCATAAATACCATGTCAGTTTACATTTACATCCTAGAAGAATACAGCAATTCTTTTTAACACACATTTATTGAGTTTCCCACTGTGTATCTCTTTTCTTCTTAATGGGAGCTTATGCATACAACTGAGTTTGATATCAATGAGGTTTTGGATAATAGGTTTTATAATTTTATACTCCAAATTAAAAATCTAAGATCATTTTACATGTGCATAGTTTAGCTCAGCTTCCTTCAATAAGACAAATTAAAAATTATTGATTCACCTTTTGGTAGAAAAAAATGGATGACCATGTTTATGCCAAAACAGAGAATTGCTGTCTCAACTCCATTTATTCAACATACAGGTATAAAGTCAGGTTCACAAAAACATGCTTTAAGATAGCAAGATGGTTTGTAAAAAAAAAAAATACAAGGGAAAATACAAATTAAAAAAATTTTTTGAAGATTTCATTTGGTTTATGAGAGAGAGAAAGAGAGGAAATACAGAGGGAGAGGGAGGAGCAGAGAGCCTGATATGGGGCTCAATCTCAGGACCCTGAGATCATGTCCTGAGCCAAAGGTGGATGCTTAACCGACTGATCCACCCAGGTGCCCCCCGCCAGTTTTTTTTTAAGATTTTGTTTATTTATTCATGAGACAGAGAGAGAGAGAGAGAGCAACGCAGAGACACACAGAGAGAAGCAGGCTCCATGCAGGGAGCCTGATGTGGGACTCAGTCCCGGGTCTCCAGGATCACACCCTGGGCCAAAGGCAAGGCGGCACTAAACCTCTGAGCCACCTGGGCTGCCCCCCCCACCCCCGGTTTTTTTTTTACCAAACTTTATAATCTAAGAATTGTGGACAGATAAGCTTCTAGAAGGAGGATGCTGCAGTAGTAATTATATAACAATTGAAGATTTTTTGAAAAAAGCAAACACTTGTCAGAAAATGCTTTTAACTTCAATGTATCAAAAAGAGGTACCTTCGAGAACATTATGCTCACTGCACCTTTATTTATTTTTTTAAAAAAAAGATTTATTTGAGAGGGAGAAAGAAAGAGAGAGATAGCAAGAGAGAGCACAAGCAGGGGGAGAGGGAAAAGCAGACTCCCTGCTGAGAAAGTAGCCCAATGTGAGTGGGGCTTCATCCCAGGAACCTAGAATCTTGACTGGAGCCAAAGGCAGATGATTAACTGACTGAGCCACCCAGGTGCCCCACTCATTGCTCCTTTAAAGTGTGAAACTATTATTTTTTTCTTAATCCCCCACTGTTATTGCTCTAGCTGTTAAGAACTTGACCAGACAGTCTTGGCTGTTCCAAGCCATGATATTTAGTTGTCAATAGGACTGTTGGGGAACTCTGGATTAGAATAGTGGTATGGAATATTGAGGAAGCACCAGTGGGTGGAATGATACGTTGACTGGGCTTAATGGGAAAAATGTCTTGTTACTGAGGAGATTTTGAGAGTAGGAACAGCAGCCAGGGCTGGGAGGGGTGGCATTTTGAAGCAGTGGTGAGAATGAATTAAACTAAAGAAGCTCAGAAAATATTGTAAGGAGGTGAGGAGTCTGGTGTGGATGGTACTTAGATCACACAGGGTCAGAACACGGTGGGAGAAAGGTTGGGAGCAGATTACAGAGGTTTCTTTATGCTGTTCTAAGGGATTTGGGCTTCAGTTCTATTTAAGGGGAAGCTATCTAATTAATGTGCTCTAATGTCTGAAGCATGACATGATGACTGCAAAGAGAGGATCATAACTGGGAAAGGTGATGGCAGAGAAATCAATGAGGAGGCCCATGCAGTCAGTCGGGTGAGGCTTTATGGGGACTAGAAAGAGGGCAGAATGCTTGAGAATGGAAAAACTTGGAGAAGCGATCTGTGAACATCCAAATCCCGATCAATAAGGATAAATCCAGGTTTCTTTTAGGCATGAAAACATCCAGATAACAGCACAGATAGTGGTGAGAAAAGACTAGCTAGGCAGGCACAAGTACAGCAGACAGGGACCTAGGAGTCCAAGTGGACCATATGGTGAATGTGAGTCAGTGGTGTTTTGCTGTTATTAAAAAAAACAGAACCAACACTAGGGGGAAAGATATTAATAGGAGTGAGGCATGCAAAAGGCAAGAAGTAGCCTTTCTGCTCTATTCATAATTGTTCAAACTTTTACTTTTTTTGTTGACTCTGTTGGCCTTCACATTTGAAGAATGTTTAGAAAGTGGCCTTCCTGGAGAAGAGCAGCTCAAATGCTAGAGGTGAGAGAAGACTTTATTAGGAAAGGCAGAAACAAGGAGGTCTGGAAACACCACCGTTTCCCTCAAGCTTTGTTTGCCTTCAGATATCTCATCCTGTGATCTCATCATGTTTTTATGGACCACTCAAGCCAGGCGGTATTTGAAAGTTCCTGAGATATGGTTAGAGGTGTCTGTCCTTTCATTCCCATATCAATGAATAAGACTGGCTACAACTTCATGGAAATTAGGGGAACTGTTAATTTCCAGCCCTTCCACTTCAGCTGGTGAGTGAAAATGTATTTACAGTTCCTCTCTAGTGTCACTTTTCAAGGAGAACTTCTGTGACTGCACAGGCCAGGTCAGGCTTCTTGTCACATGCTTTTAAAGAACCTTTTTCTCACAGCACTTATCATACATAGTTAGCAACTGTGTATTCATTTGTGTGATTATTCAAAATGCCTGTCCTCTCCACCGGACTGCCACCTGCCTGAGAACAGGAACTATGTCTGTTTTTGTTAACTGTTGTATCTCAGGAACCACTATAACTATTTGTTGCAGGAAATAACACTTAGACCTGTACCACAAGCAGGAATGAGTAAGATAAAGAGATTGCAGGAATGCCAGTTGAATCTTTGGGGTGGTTTGGAGCATTCAAAGGGAGGCAGCGGCTCTCAGTTAAGGGGTGTGTACTTCGGGTCCAGATCCTGGTTCCGCCACTTCATAACTTAGGCAATTTACAGAAGTTCTCTGCGCCTTAGCTATGTCATCTGTAAAATGGAAATGATAATATTACCTCTTAGGGTCACTATGAGAATCAAAATCTTAATATTTGTGAAGTGCCTAAAACACTGCTTGACAGAATAAGTACAGTATATGCCCTTAAAATATGTAGAACAGAAACATAGTTGTGCTACTTGAGCTGACCATCGCTACTTGGAGTATCCTGCCTATAAGTTTCTCCAGCCAAAAATATACTAATCATCATTTAATTCTTACCATAAGCTTTTTTTACATGGGAGTCTCTTAAAATGTGGCATGAGAGCCACTTGTTTACATAAGGCAGCTTTCCATTATTTTAGCTGATTTATAAGATAGATCAATTTTTGAATAATAGTTATGTATTCTTAACTGATACACTAAACAGATGATTTCACTTCAATGAATCTAAAGTAAATATTTTTGTAGTAAATATATATGAGTCAAATGTGACTCAATTTTCTTAAATATTAATGAAGTCACTTATAAATTTAAAAAAAGTATTTGACTATGAGTTTGCTTTGTGTAGTTTCTGGACAGCATTCAGTTCATCAATGATTTTTTTTTCTGAATACTTTTTTTAGTATTCACAGTTTTTCCTACTTACCACAGGGTTGACCAAAGAAGCTATTTCAAGCATCTTAACACTCCCTGGAGAGGAGGAAATTGGTAGCTTTTACTTAATTACTATCTGATTGGTGTGATTAAATGTGTAATTTTAATGTTGTATCAATCAAAGGTTTTGGTTTGTTTGCTTGTGATTCTCATTTTGTGCCTTGTAAAATGTCCATGAGACACAGCCTAAAGGGACATTTCCTCATATGGTTTTAAATTTAAAATTGTAACATGCTTATCTATGTGTGTTTTGTGAACATTTTCAACCTTGTGCATTTATGACAAGGATAACTTATATACTGGAAGATATTCCTGGTAACAGAGTGGACATATTTACCATCTAGCCCAAATTTTTATGGCATAGGAGTTGATCAAATAGATAATAGTGCTTGGTGCTTCAGCTTACTAGAATGGTAAGACTTTTGAGAACGTCTGCAAATTTGCATTTCCCCAGTCTTTATAATTTATGGAATATAAGACCCGGTACTCATGGTGATAATTTTTCCTACTGTTAGAAAACTAATAATGCTGTTCAACTGAAAGCTTCTTGCCTTCTAATTTCTTTTTCCTCTTTAGCTTTTAAAAAAACTATGCTTTATATTTCTACAATAGAAATGCGCCTAACCCTTTAGACTGAAAATACTATAAATTATATGAACATTCTCAGTGCTGTTAGACTTGCCATGATGACCTGACAGGTTTTGTGTGTCTGCTGCAATTTCCTAGTGCCAATATTAGCCTGCATTTTCGTCCCCTTGTATGGGCTATTGTCATCAGTCTTTCAATATAAAAAGAAAAGAATTTGTATTACAAAATGCTATCTGACATCAAAAGGAAAAAGTTCTTCCTAAAATAACTATTCTATCTAGTATTCTTTGTTAAGAATTTTACAAACTGAAGCAGCAAAACTTACTTTTCTTTTTTGTATTTATTATTTGACTCTTTTGTTTTTGTGAATTACAAGTATTGAAATTAAGTTGTACACTTTAGAACAGGATGTCTCCATTTTTTGGTACTTCTTGAGATTTGCAGCAAAACTCTGAGATTTTAATCTTAGTTTTAATCTTAGTTCCACTGCTCCCTGACATGGGGCAGGCTTAATATTCATTAATGAGCCTTAATTTACTTATCTGTAGAATGAGACAATAATGCCAACCTGCAGAGTTATCATAAGGATCAGCTATAATGCATATAAAATTCATACCATAGAACTTGAAACACTAAATCAATAAATTATTATCTTAGAAATGTTAGATAGAATGTAGCTATTTTAGCTTTGGAGATCTTATTCATACACACATTTATTCTAATAAGACAATCTCACTGTCTCCTAGAAATTTGTCAAGACTGTCAAGAGAACAAACATTTATATTTTAATGTCTTGTTTTTTCCATTATACTGCATTTCTGTCCTTAACACACCATTTAGATTTTTTTTCAAATAATTAGTATACAGAGGAGTTTAAAACATTTAATGAATATCAGAATAGGCTATGCATATTCTATTTTAGAAATAGAATTCTTATGTTTTTAAAGTTTTCTAATTCTCATTCAATCATTTATACATGCTCTGTGTGTCTTTAAGGCAATGTTTTCATACACTTTAGCTTGCAGTGCTAAATGAATTGTCTGAAACGTTATTAACCTGGATGTTTTATGAACAATCAAAAAAGTTGTATTCACTTTTTAAGCTGATTTTATATATAAAAAATATGAGATTTCTGGTATCTACTTTTATTATTTAGTTACATATTCATTTTTCCATTAAAGCATATTTGTGAAACTTGCAAAGAACAATAAAAAAAACTATGATAACTAAAAAGAACAAAGACAAGGTCACTTTGGGTTAGATATCCTCTAAAAGATTATTAATTTTTTTAACTTTGATTTATAATATCAAATTTCCATTTCAGTAACAAAGCATTATTATACTTCCTTCTTAAGAAGACTAATACACTAATTTTAGTATTTCCTTAATTAGAATACTTACTGTTTGTAAAGGTTAATTAGGCATCTATAGTTGACTAGTTCTATAATCAGCAATGGGAAATAAATATTTTTGATTCATTATTTTGACTACCTTATTTGGACCAGTCTGCCAAATTGTTTTCAATAACTCAACCACTTCCATCCACCTGGTTCCACCTTTTTTAAGACATTGGTTTTATACTTGAATAACAAATGAAGAAATCATTTTATTGGTGACTTTATATGAAAATATGATTAATGGAAATGATGCTATAAGGTGCAAAATATTGCAGAACTATCTGGAAATAACACGTTGTGCCTATCTGTTTTACCAGGTCCATTCTATATCTTTATCATAAAATCAAAATCTCATTAATATCAACTTGAAAATATTGAAGGGTAAAAAAGAAGACTGCTTAATTTAAATTCCTTGTTTTAAAATATTAAAGTAGAAAAAGACAACTGTTATTCTTGGACCAGGACAGAGTTAATAAAACTCATCAGAAAGATCCAGGCTTGGGGATTTTTCTGTGGATGAGGTAGTGGTGAAATACATCAGTTGAGTTATAAGTCACATGCAAAAAAGTCTTCAAATTAAGGGACATAGCACACAGTCACTTCCTTGACATAAGAAGTTATAACTATGAGATGCTTTTTTGTAAGCAAAGCAGTTAAAAAAAAATTCTTTTGGATAGAAGGAGTGGGTCAAAGTCAAATTTATTAATTCCATCAAATAGGTAGATTTCTGAGAGTAGAAGGTTACCTACTAGTTCCTATATTAGATGCATTGCAAAAAGGTCTTTTGTAGCATAGAAGATATAGATAGGTTCATGTGGCTGGCTTTCTGGGTAAGCAGGTTTTGATACTTAAATAACATGGCTAGACTAGGTTTCAGTGACATGGTAGGAATGTATATGTCTTCAGAGCTATTTCATAGTGACACTAAAAAAGATGGATTTTTTCATGGGGACCAAAATAGAGATGGCAGACTTTTAAAAATTCTGTGGGTCACACAAGGAAAATGCTTATTAGGTATTTAGAGTCCAAGTGGCCTAATAGAAATATTTTGTTGGCATTCCTTGCTTGAGTTATGGACTCCCAAGCCTGGATAAGCAGATATCTGAATAGGGAGCAAATGGCTGTCAATCATAAGACTCTGTATGAAGGATATCAGTTTGCTCTTCAGGGAGAAGCTCATTATGCTACAGTTGGAGCATAAGACAACGGTTCTATTTTATTATAACCTGAAGGTGGGAATAGGCCAGAGCTATCCCGAAGGAAGATAAAAGGAAAGAGAGTTAAGTTATAGGAGTGCCTACTTGGGAATGGTTGCTTTAGTATGTCACTTGATCTCTCAATAAAGCTAGGTGGCTAGTAATATCATCCCGTGTTAACAAATATTATGATGTTGCATATGCAACACTTCAGCTAAGTTTCCATTATAAATTCTTGTTTAAAGTATATAACACCAATATATAAACCGAGCATAGTCTTATAGACCATGCAGATGCAGGTGTTTTCTTAGTTCCAAATACCTACATGATATTTAAATTGAGCTTCACAAAATAGCACTGTTGAAAAGACAGTGTGTTAGCCCCCATGCCCAATTCTCGAATTCATTCTTTTTTTTTTTATAAGTTAATTTTTTATTGGTGTTCAAGTTACCAACATACAGAATAACACCCAGTGCTCATCCCAACAAGTGCCCCCCTCAGTGCCTGTCACCCATTCATCCCCACCCCCCGCCCTCCTCCCCTTCCACCACCCCAATTCTTTAGTTAACCCTTGCAACTAAGTATGATTGTTGACTAAGTCATGTCCAATCAAGTTGCGTGCAACTTCCAGGCCCCTTGCTTAGAAAGAAGATGCATACCTCTACTTCCTCTTTTCTGCTACCTGCAAACTGTGTTGATTAATGGTAAAGAGATTTAGAGCACAAGATGGAAGTGGCCTATTAGAGAAGCCAGAGCAACAAGATAGGTGGAGCCTGGGTCCAGACATAAAGTAACCGTATGCAGTATGAACTGCTTACATTTCAAGTGTTACACGAGGGAGATAAAAACCGTGTTAAATCCCTTGCTCTCTTGACTTTTGTCAGGCAGCAGACCTCGTACCCCAACTACATCCAAAACCTTAAATAGCAATGTGCTAAAATGATGAAACGATGAAAACAATACTTTTGTGTAGTTGGAATGTCTTTCCTTAAAAATAGTATCGAAAATGTTTTACTGATTCCTGGCAGCTAATCTACACACCCACCAGGGGTCAGGAGTCTTCCAAGTTACTAACTCTTGATTTAGGCAAAGCAGGGAAATGTGTGACTAGAAGTGAAGTAGTCAAGCAGGTTTAGATTAGACTAGAGCAATAATAATGATAGTAATAAACACAGCTAGTAATTATAAAACAATTAATATGTCTCAGGCACCGATATTCTAAGCCATTTATCTGTTTACTCATTTAATTCTCACAATAATCCTGTGGGACTGTTAGTATTTCATTTAAGAAAGGAGGATATGTGTCATTGAAGTAACATGGCCAAGATCACCCAGCTAGTCAAGGAAGACATAGGGTTTCGACCTGGGCAGTAATGCTTAAGGCTCTGCTCTTTTTTTTTTTTTTAAGATTTTATTTATTTATTCATGAGAGAGAGAGGGGGGGGGGGTGGGCAGAGACACACGCAGAGGAAGAAACAGGCTCCATGCAGGGAGCCCGATGTGGGACTTGATCTCAGGTCTCCAGGATCACACCCTGGGCTGAAGGTGGCGCTAAACCGCTGGGCCACTGGGGCTGCCCAAGGCTCTGCCCTTAACTATGTTTTCTGTATCGTGGTAAAGATGTCCTGGAGAAGTAGGGGGCAGCTTACACAGCTGTTTATCACGTGAGTATAATTACTTTAAGTATTGCCCAGGTACATGTTCCTATTTGAATGAGACTTCCCTGAACTGTCCAATGTTTTCTTTAAGTCTTAAGTTACCGAAAATTAGTTGTGTCCTTAAATTTACAGGAGCTTTTTTTTTTTTTTTAATTTTTTTTTTAAATTTTTATTTATTTATGATAGTCACACAGAGAGAGAGAGAGAGGCAGAGACACAGGCAGAGGGAGAAGCAGGCTCCATGCACCGGGAGCCCGATGTGGGATTCGATCCCGGGTCTCCAGGATTGCGCCCTGGGCCAAAGGCAGGCGCTAAACCGCTGCGCCACCCAGGGATCCCTACAGGAGCTTTTAAAACCATGTCTCATGGATAAATAAATACAATCTATAAAAAATAAATAAATAAAAATAAAACTACGTCTCAGAGAGTAGCACTCTGACCAAAAACAACTTAGAATTGTTTCCTAGCACAGGATTGTTTTTTGACTTCAGAATAAACAAGCTATCCTTCAAAAAATATTGAAAATTGTATTCAAAGTATTATTTTAGTCATACTGAAGAAACTAAAAAAAATCCCTAAGTTGTACACCTGTACAACTTACTACATACGTATTACATAACATACATATTACACTGTATGTTAGTGAGCTGGAATTTTTAAAAAATATTTTATTTATTTATTCATGAGAGACACAGAGAGAAGGCAGAGGCATAGGCAGAGGGAGATGCAGGCTCCTCGCAGGAAGCCTGATGTGTGACTCGATCCCAGAACTCTGGGATCACGCCCTGGGCCAAAGGCAGATGCTCAATCGCTGAGCCACCCAGGTGTCCCAGTGAACTGGAATTTAACTAAAAACTAAAAACAACAACAAAAATAAACTTCCTTGTAGTCTCTTTATCTACTAAATTATTGTGCTCATGTAACTATAGATACTGTATCAATTCTTATACTTATGCAAATATATTGAAAATGGACACTAAGAGTAGGGTAAATGTGTATCTCTCATTGCTTTACATTTTCTTGCTGCTGACCAAAATAGCAATGGTTTAGAGCAAACACATATAGTAGATTAAAACCTATTAAGTGTCCCAAAGGGGAAATAGGTAAACAATTGCACATTAATTCACTGGAATGTTATTTCCCAACTTCTGTTGCAAGAACTGTATACAATTTTTAGCTTTCTCAGGAACAGCACTTCATACATTTTTATTTATTTACCTCTTTGCAGAAGATAAAAGCTGGGTGGACTCAACAATTGCCTACTTAATGGTTTCTTCTCAGACTTAAGCCTTAAGGCTTGGTTAAGAATGCTACCAGGGAATTTAAGGAATTTTTGAATGGAAGAAACTCTGACGTATTTCTGTACTAAAATATTATGTGTGTTGTGTGTGTGTGTGTGTGTGTGTGTGTGTCCAGAACCAGTTCTTTAGTGTATAGCAGGGGTAATAATATGATTTTATATATTTCTACATAGATGAAATTCACAGAGATTCTCTCTAGAGTGATTAATTTGATGCAACATAAATTTATTGCTCTTGGTGACACATTTTCTAGATTCAGTATATTAATGTGTTTTCTCCAGTATGATATCTAATGAGGTTGAAGCCATTAATAAGAGTAGTAGGTAGAGAATTCTGGTTGAAGGTAATTCCACATTGACTACATTTATAAGCTCTTTCAATATATACTTTGATAATTAATAAGGTTATTCTTCTGGACGAAGTCTTCCCAGCACTGACACCATTCATATACTTGCTCTCCATATGATTTTTAGTATGCAAAACAAAGGCAGAACTCTGGCTGAAAACTTATCCACAATCATAGCATTTATATGATTTCTCCCCAGCTTGTATTTTTTGATGTGAAAAAAGATGAGAGTTTCAATTAAAGGATTTTCACAATCTTTAAACTTATATGGTTTCATATAGTTGTGAATTCTTTAATACATAATGAGATGAAATCTCTGGTTTAAGAATTCCTACATTTATTACATTCATAGGAACTCTCTCTTATATGAATTCTTTGATCCATAATGAGTTGGATGTTCTATTTGAAAGATTTTTCACAATTAGGACTTTCATAAGGTTTCTCCCTGGTATGAATTATCTTATGTCTAATAAGCTTACCGCCATGAAAAAAGGCTTTTTCACATTGATTGTAGGTGTATAGTTTGTCTCCAGCATGAGTTCTCCAGTGTGGAAAAAAGGCAATAGAAGCAGCTAAAATCTTTCTGCATACTTCTACATTCTTTACATTCATATTTTTCTTGCCAGTGTGATTTATGTGATGTTAGTGTCCTGAGAACTTCTGCTACATATTCTTTACATTTATGAGGTTTTCCTTTTTATTTATATTCTTAGATGTACCAAAGGATGTTGTATGAGTAAGAGAGTTTATCACTATCATCTGCAGATTTTACCTCCTGCTGGAGTTCTTATGAATTGAATAAGGTGAACGTTCCAACAAAGCATTTGATTACATTTGTTACTGACACCACCTTTCTCATGTCCAGTGAAGGAATTATTTAAGTCCATTATGTAAACTTTCAATACATGTGTCATATTTACAGAGCAACTCCTTAAATGTTAGCTGAGTAGGAGGAATATGGTCCCCCTCCATATTCACCATTTCCGCAGATTTTCTCCTAAATAAGTACCTACTTTGGGATAAATGCAATTTGCCTCAAATGTCTCTCCTTGTTTCTCTGATAATTCTTCAACTGATCTTTACATTTCCAGATTCCTAATGAGAGTTACCTAGAAATACTTCTTACCATTTCTTCTATTTTAATGTCTTGGATTACTTATCCTCAGAAATGCTATTTTGGAAATTGATTATTTGATTTAATTCAGTCTCTGATCTGACCAGGTGTCTTAGTGAATTACTTGCTCTACCAGCCTGGCTACTAAGCCTTTTCCAATTAGAGGATTTACATTTGTTTGGAAAGCTGATGCCTCAAGAAAACCGGGTTCTTATTTTTTTTGGAGCATTGCATTTTTTAATACAATCTACTGAGTAGTATAAAGCTGCTTTTACTCCTGCCTGGTGTGGATTACAACCACATCCTTGAAGGTTACCCATGTCTGGAACTGGACAATTAGTAACTCAGCTTCCATTCCCTCTTCTTTCTTGATGGTGATTTCTTGAGTAAGTGGAGAGACCCTGAGAATGCTCTACTTCTTTACTGAATCTGGTTCAATTTGGCATGGCCTGCCCCCACGGTACCTTTACCTTGACCTGACTCATATACACCAGGGCCGAGCTTTGCAGCCTTTTCCATACCTCCCCCCTCTCACTCTCAGGCACCCATGCCCAGTATTGCCACTTGCATAGGAATGTGTTTAAAAAAAAGACTGAACATTCTAACAAAGATTTGTTATAAAATAAGGACTATGCTCCTACACACAGATCATGTAAAAAAAAAATACTATTTCAGAACCCAGGCCTACTTTTTTATATCTATTCACAGAGTAAGGTAAGACTAAGCTCTGTCCTGATGATTTCAAACTTTTGTCTATGTTTTAGTTTATTTATTACAAAAAATAAGATTTTGAAATATAAAGATTAGAAACTTGGTTTGGCCAGGAGAGTGTTTTTTAAAGCAATTAGAACTTCAGGGACGCCTGGGTGGCTTAGCGGTTACACATTGTGAGCTTAGTGGTTTGGCGCCTGCCTTCGGCCCAGGGCATGATCCTGGAGTCTTAGGATTGAGTCCCACATCAGGCTCCCTGCATGGAGTCTGCTTCTCCGTCTATGTTTCTGCCTCTCTCTCTCTCTCTCTCTCTCTCTCTGTGTGTGTGTCTCTCATGAACAAATAAATAAAATATTTTAAAAAAATATTTAAAGCAATAGAACTTTAATGTGTTTGGTAGATCTTTATTGTCCAGTTCCTGTGGTTTTATAACTACCAAGCCACTTTTCAAAAGTTTTCGTAAGTGTGGAATATGCTTCCATTAGAATGTAAAGCATTTTGTTCTTTTCCTGCTCATCTTGGTCTAATTAACTTAATTTCATTGACTTAATGATAAATGCCATGTTTTTCAGAACATCCAGGATGGTTCAGATCTCCTCAGACTTTAATATGACAGAAGACAAGAGAGGGGCACCTGGGTGGCTCAGTGGTTGAGCATCTACCTTTGGCTCAGGTCATGATTCTGGAGTCCTGGGATCGAGTCCTCCCCATAGGGAGCCTGCCTCTCCCTCTGCCTTTCTCTGTGTCACTCATGAATAAATAAATAAAATCTTTGGAAAAAAAAAACCAGAAGACAAGAGAGTTAACATAACTGTAGTGTAAAACCATAAATTTCTACTGTTTTCCTTCCCACTGTATGAATGGTTTCTGTACATATTTTCTGATAGAGTTAGGAAAGGATCTATTAACCAGCTCAGTGGCTATGCACATCAGGCTGTATTCGTCTGTTCTAGTAAAAATTCCACATCTTGGAATTGGAGTTACATCTTGGTCAAGTTTGTGGTAGTTTACTGTCATCTTTCAAGACCGTATAGATTTTGTAGAGGCCAGAATGGTGAATTAAAAGGAAATATGATGGAGGTTATGACCCCTGGATCCTTTAGATCTTTAAGTTTCACACTAATATCTGCTATTCCCCTGTTAGCAGATATTGTTTTTGATATACTATCTTGAAAGAACAAGGAGAAGGGTAATAGCTAGGACTTCCCTTCTCTAGTACTTTTATCTTAAAGGACAATGAGCTAACCTGGGAGTTCTGCTATCTACAAATATGTTCTTTTCAGTTGTACTATTAGAGACCAGTAAATGACCACTGGCTGGATACACAGACCCAGTGGACCCACATGAAGCCGACTTGAGCTAGAACTCTATTACCTAGCTTCCATATACCCACACTCTAGTTGGGTGTTGGGGGTGCATAATCTTTTGAGTCCTTAGGTATCAATGTCAGTTCATACTCTTTGTCTAAAATTTCTCAAAATGCCTAGTTTTTCCCTTTCTATACTGCATGATGGACTGATCCTCACCTGATCCCATTGGGAGAGCTGAGGTTTTGAATGGTTCCTCAGAGTTGTTCTATTTGAGATAAAAGGATAAGACCTTTGGACCCCAGAATGGACCACTCACTGGATGCGGTCTTCTCCTGGGGAGAAGGCATAACTGTGGCAAGGCATCTTCCTTCAGTCAAAAGCAGTTTTCAGAGAGGGACTCAGATGTAAGTCAACAATAGACATCTCTCCTGGTATCTGGAGAAATTGAGTGTTTTGGTCCTGAAAAGGGAATCTAGGCAGCATACCCAGCATCCACTCTAAAAATCACAGCCCAATTGTGATAGCAGTATGTTATGAAATATAAGAAATAAGGTAGATGAGAAGGCCAAATATCAAAATGTTCAAATGTAGCTCCTGTGGTATCACCTTAACATCATTGACTGCAGCATTCATCCATCCATCTATCCATCCATCCATCCATCCATCCAGTAACTCTATACCGAATACTACACATTGTGAGCAAGGTTTGGGATCTTAGTATTCTTTGGATCCTGACTGTTTCAGGAACTCTGAGAAGTCCTTACATCATGAATAAAATGAAACATATTCAGGTAAACTAGTTTAACCTAAGTCATTAGCCTACTAAGTGGAAAAGTGACCATTGGAGCATAACTGTGCCTCCAGAGACTTCGTGCCCTTCTACTAAACCTGCAGGTCTTTATAGAGAATATTAACCATTGATTTATCGCCTAAAAAGTGGAGGAATGGAGTACATTGGATCTGTGATAATGAGATGGTTCAAGCCAGTGAGGGACATTTAAATGAATATAAATGATTATTTTTAGGAAATAAGAGAAATGTGCAACTTGCTCTTATAGCTGTGTCTATTTTAATATGTATCTGCAAATAGATTTTGGATGTTGAATGGTTTTACCTGACCTGCTGTCTTATTCTTCAATGTGTCATACTTATTAATATAAAGCTTATGCTAGATTCAGCAAAGGCAGATGGGAATTGCTTGTCACTCATATGCTGGCCCTTCTTCATAAACATTAATGCCTTGTGGTACATAAAAATTTGTTTTAGTGGCTGAGAATACATATTGGAAACAACATTAATAGCCTCCTAGATGTTGAAGTGAAATGACTTTGCAGTATCATTTGAGGAAAACCACTTAACATTAGCTTGGATTAATTGTTGCAAGTATCTCCTTTAAGACTGTTTAGGGGAAAAAGTATATATATGGAGATCCTTAACATAATGAGAGGGCATATGCTACCTAACGCTAAAATGTAATTTTGTGCATTGTACTGCAGAGAACACTGATATCAGTCCAAGGATAATTCTAGATGTTACTTTCGAGTGAGCCTGATGCATTTAATTATTAAGGTAGTTTTGACATACCCATTGCCAGAACCAAATAGCCCAGTGATTCTGCATCCAATTTCTGTAAATTTTTGAGGTTCCTATATGAGTGCCTCTATAA
The DNA here is from genome assembly GCF_048418805.1 of Vulpes vulpes. Classification (NCBI taxonomy): domain Eukaryota; kingdom Metazoa; phylum Chordata; class Mammalia; order Carnivora; family Canidae; genus Vulpes; species Vulpes vulpes. The sequence continues at coordinate 67,342,471 of NC_132787.1, forward strand.
AGAGTAAAAAAAAAAGGTCATTAGGACAGGAGACTCAAGTCACCTCATACAAAGCATTAGATTGTTCTAGACATTCTATTTATCTAAATTAATCCTTTTCTCAAAACTGCTCCACAGAAATGGGGATTATTATTCTTACTTCATAACTGATGAAAATGGTGATAATGATCCTGCTTTTCTTCTCCTTTTTGCTTTCTTACTTTGTGACTTTGCTTTGATTCGTGCAGAAGAGGCATAAAACAAATGGATATTTGGGAAAATGGATATTAAACCTACTGTTATTTAGTATGAGAGTGTTTTAAAGACCATTTAGAAATAATATAATTGCATTTTCTCATTTTAGAGATGAAAACTAAAGAAGCCAGGAGAAGCTAAGGCCCAGTGTCACCAGCTGGTTGATAGTATAGTAGAGATTGGAGCAGATCTGACTGTCCTTTAGTGCTTTTTTCCTTAGTGTCCATTCCTTTGTGAATCTTAGTTTTGAATGCAAATTTGACTGCAAGTGACAAAGTTCTTTAATCCATAGAGGTGACAAGAAAAAAAAAAACTGTTCCTATTTCTTTCCTTCCTTTTTTAGCAAATCCACTTTTGCCTTTTTAAAAGTTAAATGTGAAAACTGTTGCATAAGAATTGGAGTAGAGAGTAGCTGCAAAAACACCTAGCAACCTGCACTCTTGGCCTCTCCCTCTGAATGGAGAGGTATTCAGTGCCAGGAGGGAAAGATGACAGTGGGAGTGGCATCACACTAAACAATGGAAGATATTTTTACTTCAAAAGCTCCCGTTCATGCTGGAAGTTTCAATAATTAATATGGGTTTATTACTTAATTTATCCTATAATTAAAGGAAGCAGTCAGTCACCTCATTGAAGTAAGTTGTGTTTTAGCATTTCAACTGTTTTATTTTATTTGAATTGTTCCTGAATATATACTTTTATTCTCAGATACTATTGAAATATTTCTTTTCAAGTAAGAAACAGATTAATATCAAACCGTTTTCTCTATCATGGATAAAATTCTGACTAAAGCATTGACTTTCTTATTCCTAGTTCTGTGTCATTTTCACTTGGCAACAGTATTTCACATTAGGTTTTGCCAAGGTCAACTAATACAATAATTACTCAGAAGAGAAGAGAAAATCTCATACTTTAAATACAACTCACCCTGTTATCCACTGACCTTGGATTAAGAAAAGAGTCCATGCAGCTCCTGTCAAAGACAGAACTCAGCAAGTAAACAGATGTGAAAAATGTAAATATTTCATTGGCAGTTTTCTGAATTTAATTTCTCTTTGAAATTTAAGAAATTCATTTTCTCAGACACATTTTTGATTCTATAAATTGGCCCATTACAATGTTTGCAAAGATCTCTTTTTAAAGTCTAATTAAAACACATTAGCCTCAAGTTTCAAAGAGAATAGGCTAGAGCCCTTTCTTGTATTTTAATTTAGCATTACTTTCTTTTTCTGATTAAGTAGTGCATTGTCCTTTATATAAATAGAAGATCCTACTGACTCATCATTCATAGAACAGGTTTGAGGAGTTATTTTTCTAGCAGTAATGATAGGTGCTATGGTCTGAATATCTGTGACCTGCCAAAATTCACATATTAAAATATTCTAGTCCCTGAAGTGAAGGTATTAGAAGGTGAAGTCTTTGGAAGGTGATTGGGTCATGAGTGCAGAGTCCCTGTGAATGGGATTAACACCTTTATAAAAAGAGGTCCCAGAAAGCTGGCTCACAGTTTCATCATGTGAAGACCTGGGGAGAAGTCAGCAGTTTGCAGCCTGCAAGAGGGTCCTTACCAGCCCTTTGGCACCCTGCTGGCAACGTGATCTTGGACATCCAGGCTCCAGAAATGTAAGAAATGAAATTCTGTTGTTTATAAGCTACCCATGGTAGCTATGGTATTTTCTTAGAGCAGCCTGAACAAACTAAGACAATAGATTTATATTGAACTGTGCTGATTCTTTCCTTTAATGCGTCCTACCCCCATTGATAGGGTTTTATGTATTTGTTTAGGAACTGCACAGGGTTATAGATGAGCCCATGGCTGACAATCAGAGATTTTCTTCCATATAATTCTATCTGGTTCATAGAAGACTTGTAGAGGCAATTTGTACCGACCCCAACTAGCACTTTTATTCACTCTATCTGAAAAAGAGAAAACATGGCTGCCTGTTTTGGTCTAGGACACCTTCAAGCATACATACGTGATAATGATGGCTTCTTGTTGTGCTTGAATTGGAACCAATCCACTGGCAAATCCCTTGTGATGTTGCTATGCTCAAACTGGGCAATCAAATGATGTGTGATGAGTATGTGTTTGACGATCTCTAGTGCTCAGAAATGCAGCCTGTGATATCCTACTTACTTGCCAAGGGAGCCAAGTATTAATATCCCTTGTTTGCTTACATGTAAAAACTAGTGCAATGAAATGAGATTTGAAGTGAGGCAAACCTAGCTTTAAATAATGACTCCCCTAATTCTGTTAATTATGGAACCTCTGTCTGAGTTTCAGCCTTTAGATCTGGAAACTGAGGATTATGCCTATCTCATAGGTTGATTTTAAGGACTAAGTGACAAAGCATTGTTGGGAAATGTTCATTTGTGTTGGAGGCAGTCAGTAAAAGTTTTCTTGACTTACCCAGTTTTTAAGTGTATGAAATAAAATCAGAAGGACCTTCATGAGTCACAAATTTAGCAATCTCTATCTTCTGGGTTAAGTCATCCTATATGGATGCAATCTATCTGATTCTTAAGGATCTTAGGGATGAGGATGCCTGGATGGCTCAGCAGTTGAGTGTCTGCTGTCAGCTCAGGTCCTGATCCCGGGACTCCAGATCGAGTTCCACATCGGGCTCCTTGTGGGGAGCCTGCTTCTCCCTCTGCCTATGTCTCTGCCTCTTTCTCTCTCTGTGTGTGTCTCTCATGATAATAAATAAAACCTTTTAAAAGAAAAGAAAAGGATCTTCAGAGATGGAAACTCTGCAGCCTTTTTTGTCAGGCTATTCTAGAACCTAATAGCACTCAATAGTCTGGGAACTCTTCCTCATATCGCACCTAAATTTCTGCTGCTGTTGAAATTGAAGCTAATTTTTCCTTGCCCTGTCCTGGGTGGAAATAGAGTAGGTAATTTTTATGTTGATTATGCTAATGGTAATCCTGGATACATAAATTTAAATGTTGACTGAATTTGTCTTGAATTTTCTTTTCTTCATAACCTAAGATCTTTGCCTGTAGAAAGAGGTCAGGGTCTCAGGTATCCCTCTTAATTTATCTTCTTGTTATCTATTGTCCTTGGTGATTATCAGTGAGAAGCACTTTGTTTCAGAAACCAGGAATAGAATGTGATATGTGAGCTCTGAATGTTGGAATTTAAGCCAGTATCTATGAGAGATGTCTTGGAGAAACTAGTACTAATGCATATTTGAACATTAAATGTAATTCACTTTTAAGGTTACATTAATTTATAAAAATGACCTACGGTTATAATTTGCCTGTTTATTTTAAAATTCATTCCCTTTCTAATGGTTTCATTTGCATTCTGTTACCTAAATTTGAACCACTTACTCCCGTGGTACGGCAGACTGTTACGGAACATTTTAAGCCCCTGGAAAATCATGTTAAGTTCTTTAGTTCTAGCTGGTTTTTTTTTTTTTTATCTTCAAAACAATGGCTTTGCTTGTGGTAACGTATTCCATATGAAGTAGTGTGGCTATAAAATCCATTGTATAATTTCTTTTTTTTTTGCCCGAGGTGAAAAAGTATAGATTAACTGTCTGCTTTGTGTCTGTGTCAACATAGGATTGGCTTCCTCAAATGTCATTCATACCTATTATGTTTTATCTTACTACTGTGATACTAAACCTAATTAAGTGAAAACTTTAAGTTTAGTAGAATTACCTGTTTAGCTGTGCATAGAATTTTCCAAAAAAAAAAAAAAGAATTTTCCTGGTCAGGTTTGGGCTTGACTTTGTTTTGTTTTAAAATGTGATGTTCACTTCACAGCATTGCACATAATCTCCAGAGTGTTTATGTATCTGGATATACACATATATAAACATTCACACAGAGGCATTCCCACATTTCAGATCACAATATAGTGATTAGCATCTTCCAGTTCTGTATAGGTTTTCTCAAGAAAGTTAGGCAATATTCTTGGTATATTTCAGTAGTTTCCTAGGCTAGTAAAAGCATAGTTCACAGTTAAACATGCACATAAATTGTTGCCAACTAACCACTAGACATGGTATTACTATGCAGACTGATTTAGCAATATAGTGATGGAAATTGATTAGATGTCCTATTATTATTAACTTAACCAGTTATCATTTTATACTGATAATGTCATCTTAGTGAACTTTTTCTCATCAGATAAAGTTCCTAATAGGTACCAGAATCCAGGTATTATTTACCTATTAGTTATCTATCTGTGTTCATTAATTAAACATTTATGGTATATGGTAGGTTCTGTGAGGATTCATGGAAAGATGCATTGTTCAAATAGTCAGTGATATGTAATAAACAGGAAAGATATCAAATTAAGGTAGAAGGCACTCCATTCCACATAGCTCAGAGTAATAGGAAGAACTCATTTCCTGTTTGGGGAATTGGTGTAGTTCAGACATAGAAGATGACAACGACTTGGGCACAAGAAAATAGGATTGTATCAGGAGACATGCTAGCCAGAGAGCAAACTATAAACCAAAATTTATGACAAAAAGATGCAGAGTTTTTGTGGAAAATTTGGGAACTGTTTATTTTGATTGGAACCTGGGTAATGGGGATAAATAAGGGTACAGCCTGACAGTGGAGGCTTTGAATGCCAAGATAAGGAGAAAATTAGTTTCAATTGTAGATCCTTTATTTAGCAAGTTAGAAGCATTGAATAGATGCCGATGTCCATCACCCCCACTCTTACAGTCTCCTCCGAGCTATGTGTCTCTTGCCAACTTTAGATTGTTTGCTTCTCAAAGGTTTAAACCTTGGTTTTCATTTGACTATACTGTAGATGCTGAAATGAATTTTTTAAAATATCTTATTTATTTATTCATGAGAGAGAGAGAGAGAGAGAGAGAGAGAGAGAGAGGCAGAGATACAGGCAGATGGAGAAGCAGGCCCCATTCAGGGAGCCCAACATGGGACATGATCCCCAGGTCTCCAGGATCAGGCCCTGGGCCGAAGGCAGTGCTAAACCACTGGGCCATCTGGGCTGCCCCTGAAATGGATTTTGATGAATGAATGATGAATAATTAAGATTGAACTTTGTAGGTAGTAGAGAGGTAGTTCATATTTGAGGGTAGTACTTGGTAAGCTAAACTTTGGGAAATTATACTTGGCATTATAGGGTGAGAAGAAACATTGAAAAGAGCTGATCTTGAAGTTAGACTGTCAGAAATTGTTTCCCTAGCATATGCCATTGGTTTCTACGTCTGACCACTGGAAACTTGTCAATCTAACTGACTTCTTGGCCTTACTCTGGAGATTATGATTTGGAAGGTGTGAGTTGGTGCCAGCAATCTGGATTTAGATTGTGATATTTTGCTAGGAACCACTGATGTAAGTGAGATACAGTGAGGGCCTGGCTTCAGGGGAGGCATTCAGGAAATGTTACAGAGATGTAGTTGAGTAAACTTGGGAACAAATTCTTTCCTTAATAGTAAGGAAGAATCAAAGCTGACACCAGGCTTTCAAACCTGATGCTGAGAGAATGGAGATGCCATCATGACATAGTGATGTTTAATGGTTGTTGACAGAGATGATTAATTGCACTTTGGATAGGGGGTGGGTAGGAGGACATGCAACATCCCAGTCCAGCAGAGGATTCCAAGATCATTTGGAGAGAGAGCAGCACAGAACGGAGTATAAAGAGTCTAAGGTTGATTACTACAAAATGCAATATAATAATAGTGGTTGTGATGATGATGAAAAAATAATACTAATCATGGAAAAAATACTATTTCTGTGTAAGGCCACTGTTAAGAAATTTAAATACCATATTTCATGTCATTCTTACAAAAACCTTGGGAGATCTCCAATTTACAGGAAAATAAGAAGTGAGACTCTGAGATGTTAGTTGCCTGTGATCAAACAACTATTGAATGTGTGATATGTATGTTTTGATGACTTCTGTCTGTCTCACCATTTCCAGAAAACCTTTGTGCCTTGGGACAAGACAGTAGAAAAAGATCAGCTAAAGAATTTGTTTACTTTGTTGAAAGAGAAAATGACAACTTGGAGAAAGTGGCATTTCTAACAGTATCAAATGTTTCAGAGAAGTAAATTTGTATCAGAACCTGGGAAAAAATCCTGGCTTTGGCAATTTGGAGGTCATTAGCAAACTGAGGTTGGAATTTCAGTGAAATGAAGATGAAAGAGACAAATTACAAGTTTAGAAGTGAATCCTCAGAGACTGTGAAAGGTTGAATGTAGCAGCTCTATTAGCAGGTTGATAGTTATGGAAAAGTATGAAGAGGGACCCATCTGTGAACGTTCAGGGTGAAAATGTCTATACACTTTTTAAAAAAACCATAGAAATAGACTTGGAAGAATCTGGCTGTTACATAACTGTAAAAGTATCATCAAACTTGGTTTTAATTCAGGTTGCTGGCTTCTAAAGTAGGAAAAACAATGGGAAAATGTGGCAAGTGTGGATGGTTGGATGAATAATAATGTGACTTTGTCTCTTTTACACTCTTGCTATTAGGAAGAAAAACAGGATGGATATTGGAAAGGCAAAACACGATAGATCTTATAAGCTTCCCAATTCAAGAGAATAGTGTGTGAATATGGTAGAAAAAGAATAGTAAGCACAAAATGATCAGAGTTACAGACAGAAGCTGAGCTGTGACTACATCCCAGAAGGGCCTTAACTAGGAAGAAGGGCTCACAGTGAGCTATTTACTCAACCTCAGGGGTGGACATTCATGGAGAAGCATCCCAAATTTCACCGCCTTGTATTTTGTCCCAAATTTTCATTATTTTAATACTTCTTTTTCATTTTTTATTGAGATCTAAATAACATACCATAAAATTCACCATTTAAGGGTTCCTGGCTGGCTCAGTCAGAAGAGCATGGGACTCTTGATCTCAGAGTTGTGAGATCAAACCCCAAACTGGGTGTAGACACGACTTAAATTTTTTTTAAATCATAAAAAATAAAATAAAATAAATAAAACTCTTTATTTATTTTAAATAATAAATTCAAATACTGTTCATTTAAGTACAGCATAGTAGTCTTTAGAGTATTTGCAAAGTTGTGGAACCATACCACTAAATAAATTCAGAAGATTTTCCTAAATCCCCATTGTCATAAATAGTTACTCCCCATTCTATGTAGTGTTTCTACAGACTTGCCTGTTCTGTTCATATTATATAATTATACAATACTTGAGATTTGTGTCTGATTTCTTTCCCTTACTATAGTATTTCCAAGACTTACCCATGTTGTAACATTTATTAGCACTTCATTTTTTTATGGTTTATTAATACTCTATTATATGGACATACCACACTTTATTTATCCATTTGTCAGCTGATGGACATTTGGGCTGTTTCCACGTCTTGGTTATTGTGAATGCTGTTATGGACATTAGTGTGTGTGTGTTTTGTAAACATATGCTTTCATTTTTCTTGGGTATATAACTAAGAGTGGAATTTTGGTCATACGGTAATTTTCTGTTTAATTTTTTTAACAACTGCCGAACTGCTTTTCTTTCTTTCTTTCTTTCTTTCTTTCTTTCTTTCTTTCTTTCTTTCTTTCTTTCTTTCTTTCTTTCTTTCTTTTTACCAAACTGTTTTCTAAAGTGAGTATCATTTTATATTCCCTCTGCCAGCATATGAAGGTTCCAATTCTCAAATCCTTGCTAACACCTGTTATTTTCTATCTTTGTGACTGTAGCCATCCCAATTGGTGTGAAGAGATACCTTACAGTGATACTGAGTATCTTGTACTTTTCATATACTTACTAGCTATTGTATGCTTTCTTTAAAGAAATGTCTATTCAAATCTTTGCCCATTTTAAACCAAGTTTTGTTTTTTTGTTATTGATTCATAATTATTCTTTATTGTCAGTATTAGAGCGTTATCAGATATATGCTCTGCAAATCTTTCCTACCATTCTGTGGACTGTGTTCACTTTTTAAAGGTGTCTTTTGAGGGACCTTTTTTTTTTAATTTTGCTGAAGTCAAATTTATCTCTTATTAATTTGAGTTGCTTGCCCTTTTGCTGCCATAACTGAGGAGCAATTGCCTTATTAAAAATTACAAAGATTTATGTCTATGCTTCCTTCTAAGAGTTTTATAGTTATAACTTTTATATTTAGGTCTTTGATCCATTTTTAGTTAGTTTTTATATGTGGTGTGAGTTAGGGGTTCAACTGCATACTTTTGCATATGGATATCCAGTTGTTTTAGTATTATTTATCTTCTAAAGTCAATTGACCACAAGTATAAGGGTTATTTCTGGACTCTTCATTCTATTTCATTAATCTATATATTTATCCTTATGCCATTACTAACTCTTTTGATTACAGTAACTTTGTAATAGCTTTGAAATAATATTACTTTTTAATATTAACTACACATTTATGATTCCCAATTTAAAGTTTGTGTTTTTAAAAAGTATTATAATTAGGAAGACTCATTTGCTAGTTCTATTCTTGGTCACCCAGGCTGAAAAGTTAACTTTTTAGCCTCTGGCTAAAAACTTGATATAGGACTTTGCAGCCCTTAAGTTCTGTGAATGGAGACAAAGGAAGAGCACCTAAGGGGAGACTGTCAGTCTAAACAAAAATTGATGGTTATGGTCAGAGGAATTCTAGAAAAAAAATAAAACATCAGTCAATATTTCAGGTCTACAGTTTGAATATGATTTATTTCTAATTGTACTGTAAAATTTAGTTTAACCAGGCATTTATGGATTTCCTTTTAGAAACACATATATAGCATTAAAGGAAAAGCTCTGTGTGTGTAAATACATTATTTATACATGTATGCTACAGTCATGCACTTATGCATCTGTGAAGCTTTGGGTATATATACATATACATATGTGTATATATACACACACACAAACACATACTACACTCATGTACTTATGCATATGTGAGGCTCACTGCTTGAGTACCATGATATCACTTTCCTTTTTATTAATTTAAAAAGTGAATAAATAAACTGGAATTATATGTTAAAGAAACTGGGATCCTTGTTTGATGCTAAGATTGCATTGTTCCTGTGTGTATGACAAAGAGGGAATGAGAATACTAATGAACTTATTTTCTAAGACATCGCTCTTTTCTAATATATGAATGTGAATAACAAAAATATACAAATGACTTATGCACTCATGTACCAAGAATGTGCTTATTCATGGTGTAGTATACTGGATATGATGGGTGAAAGTGCAAATCCAGCTGACTTGATCAGGTATGCAATTCATTATATTTTACATATACTGTTTTGTTACATCTGGGGGGAAAACATATAATAATAAGGATCAATACATTCTTTCCTTCTGCCAATGTTGTTTTCTCTTCTAAGTGTCATACATATACACACACGTATTTGTATGAAAAATATATTCATTATTCTTGTATAATTTCTGATGGGGTTCAAAGTTGTTTGGTCTGAATGGAAACCCACCAAGCTTTAGGTAATAATATGCCCTTTGTCTCCTTAACACAAAAACTGATTTTTTTTTTAAAGTTGTGTTGTACATGTAGTCATCAAGACCATACACTATAGTTAATAAGTTCAGTTTCAAATGTATTATAGTGCTCAGGTTACATCCCTTTTTCTCAATATCATTGTTGGTCTCCAGTGGATTGTAGTCCATAAATCCTTGAATAAGGGGTAGGGCACGGTTCATATTTGGTCAAAATGATCTTATTTTACTCTATGAGGAAAATAGGCATATAAAATTCGGTACTAACAATGCAAATAGTTATTGTCACGTATAGTTTATGAATTTCTCTTGTAAAACCCTGTGCAAAATGTGGACAAGCCTTTGAATCACATATTGTTCTTAAGCCAACTCATAATTATGCTATGTGGAACTCAGCAAGTATACTGACGCAACATGTACTTAGTTTTCATTAATTTGGAAACAGTGTGATTTGCTAAATTATACATTGGTAATGCAGAGTAATCGTATGAGATGCAATCACAGGCTAGACTGAATGGCATGTTTCTGGTCCGAGATTACAGTGTTTTCGACCTTGGGCATGGTCAGTGCTCTTTTCCCACCTCATAATGGAGGCTAGCTCCAAGAGGCCTTTCCCACCTCATAATGGAGGCTAGCTCCAAGAGGCCTTTCCCACCTCATAATGGAGGCTAGCTCCAAGAGGCCTTTCCAAGAGGCCTACTCTGGTCAGAATGCACCACTGGGAATGGTGCAAGAAGCATTTCTTTCCCTCTACCCTAGTTTGGCTCTGCCACATGTAGACTTATGTGTGTATCACCTACTTGTATCATTATTCAAAATAGGAATGCAACTACTATCGTTATAGGGAGGTGATAAGTGAGTGCTAAGCCAACGTTGTGAAAAAATGTCCTATTAAATTTCATTTTCTTGATTTTATTGTGTAATCATGAATATCTAATAGTTCTTTAAAAATTATCAGTGGGAAACTCAGGTCCCAACTCTGTGTGCTACTTAATATTACATAATATAGCTTAGTGGAAGACAGTCTTCAAAGGGTGAACTAACAGTAGTTAGTCACTGATAATGGACTCATTTTAATAGAAGTTCTTCAGGAAACAATATTGTAATCTGGGAGAGGTGAATATGACTGAATTTTCTTTTTAAATGGAGGAGTATACACATTCTTAGCTTATTTTAGAAACCCTACCCTGTGGACCATGCATGTTTACATTGATTTTCATGGGACAAAAGTGAAATTAATTTATGCCTCACTATAGTAGTCTATAACACCTCTGCATTGCACATTAAAGTCTTTTAAAATGGTGAGCTCACACTTTTTTCTCAAGTGTGCCTAAAGTCGTCTTAATATGGGGCACAAAGAGTAGGAAGAATGGTTTGTTGCTGCTTCTCTGTTCCTTAGAAAAAATCCTGGAATTTTTTTTCTTTTGTTCTGGAGTTCAAGCACATGCTAGTGAAATTTTTTATTTACTTTTTTAAAAAAAATTTATTCCCAGTCAAACAGTAAACTCTCTAAGGATAGGGACTTAGAGCCATCATAAAAGACCATACTAAAACATGAACCTTTGTAGGCAGTGGGGGAGAGCAGAAATTTAAGTGGGGGAATGACCCCATTAGATTTATTTTAGTTTAAATATCACTAAAGTTTGGAGAAGGATTTTGGTGGTCTGGCAATGAGAGTGTGTCTGGGGGCAAGGAGAGGACTTAGAAAGCTTAGACAATACGAGCTGATGATGGCCTGATTGCAGATATTGTTGATAGGTTGGGAAGTCAAGGAAGAATTTAAGCAATAGTAAGAAGGTGGGACCTATGGGATTTGGTGCTTGACTGATACACGTGGTGAGCAAGAGGAAGAATCAGGGTTCATTGTCAGATTTCTCTTTGTGCAACTGCTGGAGTCTTATACAAGGAGAAGTAAATTTTTATAAAATGCAGTGAGTTCAGTTGGGAGTCTATTTCATGAAGTACTTGAAGGTTGTCAGGAAAGAAATATCCAGTAAATTGTTGGAGATAGGAATCTAGAAGTCAGAGGAGAGATCTCTGCTGGGAATAATAGAGTTTAAGTTTATCAATACATAAATAGCTCCTTAAGCCATACTTAAGGAGATTTTCTGGGGAAAAATATAAAGGGAAGGATAGAGAGTGGGGGGTAGAGCTCTGAAAATTGTTGACATTTATGGAATACACAGGTGATATAGAGTGAGGAAGACAAAATGAGGAGCAGCAAGAGAGGTAGACAGAGAACTAGGCAAGTGGGGTACCATGAGGCAGAATATTTTGAGAAGTTTGTGGCCAACAGCATGAAGTGATGTGGAAGAAAAAAGAAGGAGGAGAAATCTATTATCAGAGGTGCTGGGTGGCTCAGTTGGTTAGGCACCCGATTCTTGATTTCGGTTCAGGTCATGATCTCAGAGTCCTGAGATTGGGCCCGATGTAGTCTGGCACCAAATCTGCTTCTCTCCTTCCTCTCTTTCTGCACCTCCCTCTACCCCCACTCCTGCTTAGGCTCTGTCTAAAATCAAGCAATCAATGAATCTTTTTTTAAAAAGATTTTATTTATTTATTCATGACACACACACACACACACACACACACACAGAGGCAGAGATATAGGAAGAGGGAGAAGCAGGCACCGTGTAGGAAGCCCGATGGGGGACTCGATCTCGGGACTCCAGGATCACGCCCTGAGCCAAAGGCAGATGCTCAACCACTGAGCCACCCAGACGTCCCAATAAATCTTTAAAAAAAAATTATCAGTGGCTGCTTGTGTGAGTGTGGTTTTCAAACAGTCCCAGTTCTGTAAGCTTTCGAAATAAACAAACAAACAAACAAAAAACCCAAACCCCAAACCAAAACAAAACCACACACAGTTTATTCCTGTGTTTTTGCCTTTTAAAATTTAGAGTCACAAAGACTTTTCCCTTGTTGTGTGTGGGGGAAAGATAAGTAAAGGACCATCTTTTCTTTATTCAGATCCAAACACATAATTCACAGGAAAACATATTTTTTTTTCTATGAAGGATAATTTCATTAAGAAAAAAATGGAAATTTTTATAATGTTGTCAACCATAATGGCTCTCCACTTTTATTTTCAGGGCATCCAAATCTGCTGTATTTTGAAATTGTATCTTGATATGCAAAAACCCAAAAAATGAAATGCAGACACACTTAAATGATTTATTTTACTTTCTTGTTGACTGTGCATATAGACAGGCAGACAGGCATATGAGATATTTATGATTATTTGGTTAAAAGAAAATATAAAATTTTACACAAGATGAGAATGTAACTGGAAAAACTTTAGGAAAAAATGGAAGTACAATAATCCTAGTATTATTTTTCTCTTTAGTGTATAATTGATACCTGTCCACTGTGATAAAATGGAATACTTCTAGGTTACATTGTATTTGGGAATTGAATCCTTTTTGCCATTATAATTCCTTTGTACTTAAAGTTCTAAGTAAAATGATATGATATATTAAAAACAAAAGCAACATCTTTAGGATTTGCTCTAATCAAATGAAACACATGATAAAATGTCAAATTCTCAAAATTGACAATTGAAATGAGAAGATATAAGGCCCAACAAATATACAGTTGCATAAACATATAGAAAAGTCATAACAAATCAATAAAGTAGATGCTTTTAAAGTATAATTGAGGGAGAAATTTGTTCTTTTTTGTGGACAAGAAAACTGAATTGAAGAAGGAAATTTATTTGACTAAAGTACTCTGGCAAGTAACTCAAATAGCTTTGAGATTGCATTAAGGCCAATTTCATGAAGTCCTGCTGTTGTTCTTCTTTTTCCTTCTTCTTTTTTAAGTTGTTATCATTTGTAACCCATTCTCTTTGCCAAATGGATTTCATTGCTTTTTTCCAGGAAGATAGAATTTCCCTTGATTTTTAAAATAACCTTTACCCTGGCACTTGGTATTTTGTAACCTACTTAATCTGCTTCCATACTTGACATATAATTGCATGAGACTAAAGTGGACTAGTCTACCTGACTTTCTCTGACGACCTCTCTATTTCATATTTTATGCCATTGCTCAGTCAGGAAGACCTTTCTACCTGGAGTTCCTTCCCCTTATTATTTTTACCTGTCGGGAAAGGTAAGGACCAACTCAAATGTTGTTGCTCCTTATAGCCTTCACCTTTCAATCCAGTCAGAAAGAGTAAACCTTCTTTTTTATTCTGGCTTTATGATTCCCCTTTCCAGTCAAGTAGAGGCAGAAATGTTGGATGAATTCCTTGGAGCTGCAGCCTGAGGCTGGGTAGCCATTGCTTATGGGAAGGCCATAGAAGGTGGAGCCAAGGGATGTATTCTATATTACAGCATCCTGGGAAGAAGCCAAAATCAGGCAATGACTCAACAACTTTGAATGGTTAAGCTTTGAAAGACAGCATAAACTGGAGACTCCAATCAGAATAGAATAAATGGTTTGAAATTGAGGAGAGAGATGACACCTGAAAAAAAACCACTTCACCAGAGAAGATGGAATTATTCTTAGAAGATATCTGCAGACTTGGTGGGGAAGAAGGTAGGCTCTAAATACCTTGATCTCAGAGTGGACAACAGATCTTTCTTGCGATCATCCTAATACTATAATATTTCATTTATCTATAGTTGGTTGTTAAATTCTTATCTCATCTGATAAATTTTAAATGTCTTCATAATCATGTTTTTGTTGTAATCTTCCTTATAACTGTTCCTCAGTTAGTATAATGTCTGTCACATCATAGGTGCTAAATAAACATTTGTTTCATTTATTAAATTAATGTTAAACCCATCTTGTATTTAAGTATGCCATATTGACATTTCTAATTTTATACTTTTTATTTAAAAATTAATCATTCATTTATCTTAAAAATAACTACTTACTGGGTCTTGGGAATTATACAGAAAGTACAATTATTGTTTATTTTATCTCTAGAAGATAAGGCAAACAGTAAATAGTTACCACATTAGGTACGGTATGACAGGTTTATACATAGTGCACTATGGGAATTCTTATGAGAATAGCTATACTCTCAGGGAGTATAGTCCATTTTAGCTGAGTGTAAAAATGAGAAGGGGTCTGCCAGGGAAGTCCTGGGGTACAAATGCCAGTGAATGAGGCGGGATGGGGAGGTGATGGTTCAATAGGTTAATGTACTGGGAACTGAGAAAAGGTAGGAGACCGCCAATGCAGAGAGGGGTCAGATCATGAAAGTATGCTATACCAAAGAATTTGAATTTTATTTTTTGTCTTGAGAAGAATGGAAGGATTTATGAAGGGGTTCCAAGTGCATTTCTTTGTTCTTACTGCTTTATCTTTTGCCTGAGTTTTGATGTGTCATTCACATGTGCTTCTAGGAATCTATTAGGTCTTACAACATTAAACCATCCAGGAATTAATGGAGGACTTGATATCACTGCCATAAATACAGTCACCAAAGCCAGTTAATGATTGTGTCTGCACTGGAAACTGCATCTCTCCATTTAATAACTCCTTTATCAAATTTAGATTGAGTATCAGGCTTAAACAACATGTGCAGGCTGACTTTATTTTCTTTTTTTATCTTTTGAGATCAAAATAAAACATCATAATTGTTTTTCATGCCAAAACTCTTTTGGAATTGAATGTATTGATATTTATTGTGGGGATATCTAAGCTGTAAATTCTAAAAACACATTTCATTACTTTCCAAATTAACTCAGCTGAGGCAAAATGTGACCATGGCTTATAATGACAGGTTAATTTGCAGTAATGTCCACTTGAACACAATAAATTGAAATTGTTATGTACAGTCCTCACAGTCTAACAGCATTATTTTATGATACTTAGAGAATTCATTGAATATCTTCACTCTTAAATGTATTGAGCCAGGACTTAATGATGTATAAACCTATATTCAAATGTGCCAATGATACTACTATTTATAATTAAGGACAAGATGTGAGGACTTTTACAGTTACCATTTGCTCCTGAAGTTTAAAAAAAGTTTGACTTAACTTTAACATTCACTGATATTCTATAGATTTTATTCTTCAGAAATTTTTAGTCAGTGAGAGTTTTATAAGAAACCTTGATATATTTGTTTTAAATTACAGCAGGTGTCTGTCTAAATAACCCAGAACCAATAGATGGTTGTCTCCCCTAAGCTATTATTTCTGAAAGGTCCTCAGGAACATAACTCCATCACTCTCTTGAGTGGATCAGTTCGATATTTTATTCACTGGTAGTCAGTTTTCTTTTGATGAGATAACTTGTATCTCTCAAGTATCACTTGGGCAAGGTCTTAATATCACAGTCCCACATGTTTAGCTGCGACCCAGAAATAATTTCTCTTTACACATTCGGGATATATGGTGAGTTACTCTTGTTAAAGCCTTTGTAAAACATGGGAACAAATTTCTTACAAATCATTGTTGTTTAAAAAGTATTATTATCCAATTTGGATAATGGAATTAAGAACCTATGGATGAAATTTGCTGATTGTAACTTATCAGCCTAGGAGCCTATGACAGTACTTATAGATTACACTGGGAATACTTGAGGCTAGATGCAGAATTTAAACCACTTTTGTAAATTGAAAAAGAGATGAGAAATTTTGACAGTAAATTTCATTGGGAGCACGTTCAGTGAAGTACACTTTGGAATAATAATTAGCTATAAATTTTTTAAATGAGAATGACTCCCTATACATTTAATAAGTGAAAAAAGATCTAGAGATAATAGTGGACTAAATTTGAACATGAATCAGTCAACTCTTTTACATAAAATGTGTTGATTAATGCTATTCAGAGTTACAAAGAAAATGAAACAGAATATAATGTTGCCTTCAGGAGACCAGTGAACTAACAGAAGGGAAAATATACATATAAAAATCCAAACTCTAAAGTATGTGTGTTGTTCTTATTCATATTATGAGGTAATTTGCCTACTCTTGAGTGTCTGTGTGACCAGTTGAAAGGACCAAATGTTAAGTGATTTTGCACTATTTTATTTCAGCACTGATAATAACCCAATTCGTTTTCTTCTGAGCTATTTCCTTCATATATAGCTTGGGAATATGTGGGTCATTAAATCATTACAAGCACTTGGCTCTAGAGGATTATGCTCCATAATGTGCTACTTGGTTTTTTGGCTTAAATTATTTCAGCATTTTTAAAGGAACTGTACCTGATCTTTATTTCTCTTTGTGAATGGTCAGTAAGAGATGTTTCACCTTGAAAATTACATTTATATTTCTTGTAGTCATGTAGGCTTAAAGTTTTCGTTTGTGTTTGGTTCCTCCCCACCCCACTCCTTATCAACATATTCAGTCTGCTACATAGAATTTTACTTTCAGAACTGGAAAGGAAGCATAGAGGCCATGTAGTTCAATTATCATCTGAGATATGAATCCTTTTAATAAGATCTCTGTTAAATATTCAGACTGTATTTCTAATACCTGGAATGACAATAACTTTCTAAGGCCCTTCAAATCTTCCTTCCTGATATTTTATCTTTACTCCCCACCCCTGTCCCCCTGCCCCATTTTTTTGTCCTTTCAGCTTTTAACCTGGTTTTGATCATTATCATTCCAGGATGTCTGCAAATAGCCTCCTAACTGATCTTTCTCCTCCAGTTTTTCTTTCCTAGAATATCTTTACACCACTGTCTGAATAAAATTCCTAAAACACTTTGATCATATTGCTACCTGATTCAGAAACCTTCAGTAATTTCCTGTAGCCTTCAGGATAAAGTCAGAACTCATTAACTTGAAATAATCTACCCTAGACATATATTTCTGGGTTAAACTTCACCTTTTTCAGCTTCCCTGCCCACCCTTTGAGCTTAGTTGGTCTACTTGTATTAAAATTACACTGGACTTGTTTTACTGCAGTTGCGAATACTGTTCCCCTCCCTTACCTCTTCCTCTTTCACTACTACCTGCTTATTTCAGGACTATTCACATTTTAAGACCCAGTCATCCTTCTGTTTGGTAACTCTCTCCAGACCACAGCCAGCACACACTGGGATGTTTCCTTTTCTGAACTCCTAGAATGCCCATTTTCAACCTCGCTTACTTGGTGCTTAATGATGAACTAACTTGTGACAGTTCTCATATTGTTATATTGAACTGTCATTTGTCCTTTTTTTTTTTTTGTCATTTGTCTTTTGTATTGGTGTTTACTTTTTTCACATATTTAAACTTGGCTTTTTTCCAGGTTTATTTTATAAGATGACATGATGTAGAGCAGATGGTTTCCATCAAACTTTGGGGATTCCCACCTATGTTAGGCAGAACATCTCTGCTTCAGTCTACATTTTATACTGAACTTCTGCCTTTGACTACTTTTGAGAAAAGCACTGAAACTAAAGATGTTTAAACACTATGAATGTGCAGGACAGACATCCAGACTTGGCATACACTGGCTTTTACCTCCAGTTTTAACTCTTTCCTGTTCTCTGCTTTAGTTTCCTCATTTAAAAAAATTATAATCTCAGTATGTATTACCTTACATCCCTCCCTTCCAGTGTAGAAGTCTCTGATGCTGAGCAAATTAGCTTTATGAAAATAGTGATATTTTATTTTTAAAGATTTTTTTAAATATATATTTTTTGGGGGGATCCCTGGGTGGCTCAGCAGTTTGGTGCCTGCCTTTGGCCCAGAGCATGATCTTGGAGTCCCGGGATCGGAGTCCCACATCAGGTTCCCTGCATGGAGCCTGCTTCTCCCTCTGCCTGTGTCTCTGCCTCTCTCTCTCTCTCTCATGAATAAATAAATAAAATCTTTAAAATATATATATATATATATATATAGTATCATGTAAAAAATGTATATTGTAATGTGTAAAAAATATGTAAAGGATGTATTTATTTAACAGTTCTGTTATGAAGGTGCTTGTGGTTTTTGTTGCTCTTATGGCCAGAATGTTTCACATATGGCACATCAATTATGTGATAATTAACTATGAAAAAGGCAAATTACATTTCACTCTTTCCTCTTGATCAAAACATTATATGGGGCATTTGCTTGCCTTTTGCTCCTTCATACCACTGGCAAATTCTTCATTATCATCAGACCAGAAATTATATGTATAGTTTATTAAAAATTTTTTTTCTATGTAAAGTTTAAAACACTAAGGACATCATCTTCAGAAACCACAGAACTAAAAACAAAATGGCCATTGTGTGTACAAGCAGCTTAAAAAATATGAAGGCTGAATCTGTGTAACCAATGGAATGCCATTCCTTATCTCAAACTTTTTTTCATATATCCTTGCAAAGCAAGAGGTCACCATAAAGACAAGTAATGTGTTACTGCTATGTATAAGGTACACAAAAGCCTTGATGCACAATTCACTTGTGCTTAATCTCATACTTACAAATATGTAAGGACACCAATAGTTGACACCACCAAAATATTCAGTTTGAAAAATGGAAGAATTTAAAGCCTAATATATACATAGTCTGAGATCTGCTGGGTAATTACAGCATAAGTCCAATTGTAGCCATAGTGAAATGGACCAATACTGGACATCCACAGCAGGTATTGACAGTGGGTAATTCAGCAGATTTCAAGCACAAACCAAAGTCTGCAGACCGCACAAAGATTGCCAAGGGATTAAGCATGGAATCAAGATTTTTCTAATTGCAGTCTTAAATATTTATTTTAAGAAACAAATAAAAATCCATTAAAAACACAGAAATATATTAAATATATAATATATATTAAATATATTAAAATAGCAAGTCTGTGAAGTGGGTGTGTGAGGGCTTCTGCTGCTGGTCCTGGGACTTGTTATGGTATCATTTCACCAGGAATTTTTAAGTGTCTTTCAAGTGCAGATCCCCTTCAAATTCTAAGAAATAATCTCTCAGGGATGCCTGGGTGGCTCAGTTGGACTCTTGATTTTGGCTCAGGTCAAGATCTCAGGATTGTGAGATCCAGCCATGCCTTGGGTTCCATGGTCAGCTGGGGAAATCTACTTGGGATTCTCTCCTCCCTCCTCTCTCTCCCTTTACCTCTCCCCCTAACTCTTGTGTTCTCTCTCTTTCTCTCTCTCTCTCTCTCCCTAAAATAAATAAATAAATATTTTAAAAAATTATCTTTCATGTTCAGCATTTTCACTTTCTCCTCAACATATCTGTCTTATTTGAGGAGAGAATTACGGAGACATTGATGAATATCTGATTATTGACAATCATTTAAAAAATGCTGAGTGATTCTGTA
Source organism: Vulpes vulpes (assembly GCF_048418805.1). NCBI lineage: Eukaryota > Metazoa > Chordata > Mammalia > Carnivora > Canidae > Vulpes > Vulpes vulpes. The sequence goes on from NC_132787.1 coordinate 67,362,340, forward strand.
AGGCAGATGGGCAGTCTATCTTGTATAAACAGTCTGGGCAAATCCACTTGTGGAAACAAGGAATCACTAATGTCATATCCTGGGAGGGAAGCGTTCATACTAATGTTTCCTTTTTGATCTTTGACTACCTATCAGACCTTTTGAAAGGAACATACTAAGTTTCAAAGCCGTACTTATGAATATTTTGGTAGGTCTTCTGGCAAGCAGAATATCGTCTTATGATGGAATGTAAAATGGCTCTCCTCACTTATCTGTTATTAAGGAAATTATTTTACAGATTTGCTCAGCTGGAATTATCCATGCCAGGTTATAGTGATTCTGCATGCTTCTGTCTGCCCAGAGTGCTCTGAAACATAGCCAGAAAGATATTGAAAAACAAAAACCCAAGCCTGATATTGTCACCATTTCCTGAGCTGCCATGGGTGATTAGATGTCAGATATCATCATCTTGTCTCCATTGAGTTGATTTGAAAAAAAAAAAATGGAAAGCAAGCAAGCAAGCTTCTTTTGAAATCTACCAGCACCTTCATAACTTTTTGATTATGTTGCTGGAGACAGTGGAGCAGAACTCCTCATGAGGACTCCTTGAAATCCTGCTCATGGATGATCTGCATCAGCTTTAGGAAGGTGGGCTTTATGCTCTTGCCTGCACCCAGCAGCAGGATTTTCTCAAACTGATTCAAGTAGAGTACTTGGGGTCTTACTTTCCCCAGGACAGACATTTGTCCATCTCCTTGGACTTCTGCTGCTGCTTAGCCTCACCACCCATCACCACACACCCAAGTCAGCACAGATAGACAGAAAGCTTTGATACTCTTTATTATTATTATTTATTTATTTATTTATTTATTTATTTATTTATTTATTTATTTCAAATGATACTAACCACCCTAGAGAGTCTGCTTGGAGTGTGGTACCAGAGCATCTGTTTTGCAGTGAAAGGTCTGAACTTGACTCCTGGCTCTACAAATGAGGAATCCTGGCCAAATGACGTAACTCTATTGAATCTCAATTTCCTCATTTCCAAAATAAAGATAACCATAACTTTCTCTCAGGATCGTTGTGAATAGCAAATAAGAACATTAGCCTACAGTGATTTGCCTGGTGCTTGGCACAGAAATTTCTTAAGTGTGTTACATCATTTTTCTTCTCTAATTACCCTTCTTTTAGATTTATTTATGAATGACTTTGAACTTAACTTTTCTCAATAATCAGAAAATTAAAAGATGACACTTTGTCACCATTCAGGCTCTGAAAACACTTGCAGATGACATTCAAAATTTGTTAGTAGTGGCAATTTCAATGCAACAAATTGCTGAAGATATTTAGATGTCTAGTTCTCTTTGTTTTGTTAAAAAAAATCGACCACTTTTCCTTGGGGAAAGGGGAAGAACTTATTTGAAAAGAATAAAGGGGACCTTTTTGGGGATGGACATTTTCTCTGTTTTAGACTTTGTTTTGGGTGGTGGTCACATTGGTGATTACAAGTTTCAAAACTCAATATACTAAGTATCGGAGCTTTCTGCTTGTTATTTTTACATCAATTTAAATAAAAGCACCAGCATGACTTTTTACATTATTCAAGAAGGTTATACCTTCTGCTTTAGTTTGATTCCACATAAAAATTCCAAAACAAGAGTCTCATCATTTTGTTAGTCGAGGCTCGTATGTTTATGTGTTGTTCATAAGACCAGGTATTAGCATATCTGAAGTGAAATTTATGGGGTGTGCCATGCTCACTGATGCATGACATCATTCATTTTTAGGGTTTGATTTTCTCTTGTGCTTGAACCTATAACTGTACTGGGCATCGAGCCTGTTGTAAATAAGTGGGTCAGTTACTTACAGAGTTTAAATAAAAAGCCTTATGCATTTAAACTTGCTCTTAAAATAAATTACAGTGTTTCATTCATAAAGAAAGTCAGAGATGTCTGTTTTCTCTGAGTTACTTGATTATGCATCATTTCAGAAAGAAATGCCTGCTAAGAGCTATTAGAGTGTAACTTCCACTTTACCTTAAACTCATTTAAGTTAGTGAAAATGTGACTATAGAAGTTTGCAGCCATGTTCTTCATATAGGTTTTATATTGAAGCTTTCTTTAAGCTTGTATGAGTTCATTATTTTCCTCTTTGATCTTAGTGCAGCTCAATTTAAAATGTTCATATGGGAACCATAGTTCACTTGCTTAAGGCATGTGTTTTAGATAGCATTAAGATATTACGGTCACCTGGAAGTTCTTATAATTGGACTTCATTGTAGGATTGTTGCTTACCACCCATCCGCAAGTAGTTTCAAATGGGTAATAATTTCTTCATTATTTGAAGCAATGATATATTTTTAGTTTCATTAGTTTACTTATTTTTTTCAGATAAAATTTTCTAATATTACATTAAAAGGTATTTAATTGCATCAAGGTACATGTAGGAATTAAAAATATATTTAGCCAAGCTTCATAAAAAATACTGATTTAGAAATGTTATTTTTGGTCACTTTGCAATGCTATATTGATAAACTGGAGAGAGTGACATTTGCCCTTTCAAGATGGTGGAAAACTTATAAATTATTTTAGGCTTGAAGAAATTACAATAAAATAGTGTAATGTTTTGATTAGTGGGAGAAACACTTTTGTTTATTCTAAATAATTTATTATAGATAGTCTAAGGATTATTTGAAAGTAGTAATTAGCTTGTTGCTTTCAGATGGCATTGACTTTTCCCTCCCATGATTTGAAAGATCCAGCTAGGTCAGGTGTGTAAAAGTAAGTAGTGTTATAAGATGTTACCAGTTCAGTAGTGCTGGCACTTGGCATGTTTTTATGACAGTTTTGCTTCATGTAGTGAGACTCTGAGCTGAATATATGTACTGTTCCTAAAGCGGGAGAATCTAAATTTAATCCCTCCCTATGTTCTGGATGGTGATGTTTTATCCTTTTTATCTGATACTTTAATATAAATAGTAACGTTTTATGAATTAATTTGATAAATATAATTGTAAAGTGTTTAAACAGATTATTGAAACAAAGCTCAGACATATCTGTGTTACCACTGGCTTCAGTAAAGAGTGGTCAGTGAGGTGTGCATAGCTACCATGAGGAAGTCTTTATGTGGAATAGTGGGTACAGACAGCCCAACATCTGAATGGTAGTTGTAAATGAATGAAGGATACCCAACACTTAGTGTAGCAACATCTCAGTAGCTCCATAACTGAAAACACCATTTCGTTACTTATTTTGATTTATAAATTTCTTGTTAAGATATTTGGCCTTTTTTTTCTAGTAGGATCATTTTGTCTTTTTCTTATTAACATGGGGAATTTCATTTATATCTTTAAGATAATACTCCTTTGTTCTATAAAGTTTGAATATTTCTCCTCAGTGTATATTTTGCCATTTTAATTTTTGATGGGATTTTTTGACACTAACGCTTTTAAGATAGTTGATTTATCATAGTTTAAGCCTACATTTTGTGGGTTTCTTTTTTGTGGGAGGGCATCTTGTGTAGGAATTCTTTTCTAACTTAAAGGGAGAAAAACATTCACCTGTATTTTATTCAAGTTTAAACATTTAAAAAATGGTTTAAATGTTTTCTTTTTATATTCAACTCTAACATTCATCTAGAATATACTTTTTTATGTGTGGGTCAAGTAGGAATCTCGTTTTATTTTTTGATATTTGGAAAACCAGTTTCCCCAGTAGCATCTGTCACCTGTCTTCTCCCAGTTCACTGGCCATGTACCTTCTGCCAGGCATGACTGTCCACATAGCACAGGTGTGCTTTGGGTTCTCTGTTCTACCCTGGCCTGTATGATAGTCTTGGGTCAGTATGTTTTGTTTTATTTATTTTTTTATTTTTTTAAAGATTTTTTTTTTCTTTATTCATGAGAGACACAGAGAGAGAGAGAGAGAGGCAGAGACAGAGGCAGAGGGAGAAGCAGGCTCCATGCAGGGAGCCCAATGTGGGACTCGATCCTGGGTCTCCAGGATCAGGCCCTGGGCCGAAGGTGGTGCCAAACCACTGAGCCACCTAGGCTGCCCCTGTTTCACTTTTTCAACATACATTTCTTTAAGGATTCCTGAGAGCCAAGCATAGTTCTTGATATTGGAATTTGGTAAGCTCAAAGATAAAAAGGCCAACTTCTAAGTCATATGGAGGAATGCTGGTCTGTCTTGAGTATCTGGGTCTCTCTCATGGCCACATGAGTGGGATGTAGTGCTTACTGAAGGATATGTAAGTGACAAAAAAAAATAGGTAGAACTGAATGTAGTTTCACTGTCACACCTCTAGGTGGACAAAATTACTACTACAATATGGGATTTTACACATAATCACTTAGGTGATTTCCCAGTGATGTTAATTTTAGGAATTCACACCTAATTTAATTGTTGGCTGTTCTTACTCTCATAGAACGGGTGCACTTAGAAACTGATGTTTTGATTTGCAAGGACGCCAGAGGGAACACAGACAGCTGTGAAATATCTTCCATACCAGTTCAAGATAGTTTTGCATGCAATGAATTTGGCAATAATTTCAGTGTTTCAAGGAAGCTACTGGCAGTTGTACCTTTACATAGCATCCACTTCTGGGAGTCAGCTTGAAGCAACAGTTTTCTTCATGATTGCACGGAATTTTGTAAGTGCAGTATGGTGATACTTAGGATTTTATGGTGATCAGAAGTTTGGAATCAAGCACAATCAACTATGCTTCTGGATACTTTTTTATTTTTTTTTATTTTTTTATTTTATTTTTTATTTTTTTTAAATTTTTATTTATTTATGATAGTCACAGAGAGAGAGAGAGGCAGAGACACAGGCAGAGGGAGAAGCAGGCTCCATGCACCGGGAGCCCGACGTGGGATTCGATCCCGGGTCTCGAGGATCGCGCCCTGGGCCAAAGGCAGGCGCCAAACCGCTGCGCCACCCAGGGATCCCTGGATACTTTTTTAAAGAAAAATAATTTGTTAAGTAATGCAGTTTGTTTAATGGCTTCTTTATGGTCCTTATTGGTGAAATGTTTGGAAAAATTCAGTGGCTGAAATTGGTGCCACTGTTTCATTACCTGCTCTTGGTTACCAGTTTCTTAATGAATGAAGCCAAGGCAAAGATATCTGAAAATTCATATTGAGGCAGCAGAAATTTAATTCAAATTTTAATGTACTATTATTATATGTAGGGTGTGATAGGCAGAATAATGGTTGCTCAAACGTGTCCATAATCTGACTCCCAGAACCTGTGGAATATGTTCTTTTACATAGCACAAGAAGCTCTGCAGATGTGATTAGGGCTAAGGATTATGCACTGGGAAGATAATCCTGAATTATGTGATTGAGTCCAATCTAATCACATGAATCCTTGAAAGTAGAGAACATTTCCTTGTTGTCCTCAGAGAGAGAGATGTAATGATAGAAGAAGGATCAAAAAGATGCAGTGTAAAAAAGGATTCCACCTCTTAGGTCTGGCTTTGAAAATGGAGGGAAGAGGCCAGGAGCCAAGAAATTTAGTGGGTTCTAAAGGCTAGGAATGGCTTTCTGCTGACAGCCAACAAGAAAATGCAGTTCTGCAACCTCTAGAAACTGAATTTGGGCAACAACCCAAATGAGTAAGGAAATGGATTCTAGAACCTCTACAAAGGAGGAAACTCTGCTGAAACCTTGGTTTTTGTCTGTTGGGACTCATGTTGGACTTCTGACCTGCCATACTTTAGGGTCATAAATTTGTGTTGCTTCACTAATTTTGTGGTGATCTATTATTGTAGTGGTAGAAAACTAATACAAAGGATAACGTTTTTTTTCCTTTTAAGTGGTCATGGATACAAAGGAGAAATGTAATTTTTGAAGGCAACTGGTTCTCAAAACTGTTTTCTCAAAGAAATCTTTTTTTTTTTTTCGAAGAAGAACCAAGTATTGGGTGACCTGTATATTCTCAACTAATATTTTCTTTAGAGTATATTTCCTGATGAAGGCGTAATACTGACCACTTACTACCTGGTATATAATTATGAGGAAAAATCAGAACCCTTGATTCAACTCAAAATTCATTTACAGCTTTGTGTTGATGTGGTTTTGCCACTGTGTTTCTTTTTCTGTCCAAATGGGGCTGCGTATCACTTACTTCTTAAAAATGTTAGTTGGTTAGCTTCTTGATTGCCATACTGAAGAGCAAACTGCGATTGAGATCACCTCATATTATTTTCTAGATGAAAGTATCATGGCTGAACTTTAATGTGCAGAGTAAATCCCTCCATAATCTTGTTGTCAAATATTCCTCTTGGAGATGTACCTCCAAGAAGGATCATACATACAGCCCTGTGGTTATTTCTAACTTCTAGTTGGTGAAGACAGATCCAAAAAAAGAAACATTTGTGTCTGCTATGAGTTTGATTTTGCTACAGTTGGGAGTTTATATTTTTTACCAAGGATAAAAAGTACAGGGAGAAATAAAAGTCAATGGGGTGAAAGTTCTTTGCCATTGACCATATTTTCACCTGATAGTAATTTTCACCATGTCTATACAAAAGCACCTTCTTAAATATTCATGAGCCTGTTCAGAATAGTTTTGTCCTGCAGTACATCTCTTCATTATCAGTAATAGGAAGTGAAGGCAGAGAGATGAATGGAATTGAAGGTATACATGTGAGAATGAAAAGAAACCAGTGAAGTAATCAATTTTATCATTTACTAAATCATTCTCTTGGCAAAAAAAACAAAAAACCAAAAGAGACATTTGGTAGTTCAAGTGGATTTATTATCTTATTCCAAAGTCTATCCTAAATTGACTTTTACATTCTGTTGCTTTCATAATCTAACTAGTCCTGTTGCTATAATTTAGAGAATTGCAGGCAGTGTGGTGTCTCTACTTTGGTGTGAAATTAACAGAGTTTAAAAAAAACTTATGGGAATGAAGAAATATTGCTGAATGTGTCAACATGATGACTAAATTAAGAGAAATAACATAGACTATAAGCAAACCTTGTAATCTATATTATGATTTAGAAGTGGTTAAGAGTGTAGCCTAAGCTTACTTGCGTCTTACTGGCTACTTGGTATTGGGAAATTTTTTACACTTCAGAGTGCCTCAGTTTTTTATATTTAAAATGGGGATTATAATGTTAGTTTTGTCATGAATATTAAATATATTAACATTATAAAGTGCTGAGAACATTGCCAGGCACAATAAAATACTTAATTTTTTAATTGTAAACAATCTCAAGCTTAAACAAAATAATTGTTTGTATGATGAGCTGGTTCCTTTTTTATAACTAACTGGCATGTATCCATGACCTAGAATTGTACTAGAATTGTATAAACTTTGCCCCTCTTTTTTGTCTTGTTTTTTTCCTGAATAATTTAAAAGCATATCATTTCATACTTACATGCCACAAAGTGTATCTCTTAAAAATATGGAATATGGTCTTTAAAAAACATAACTGTGATGTCATTATCCCATCTAACAAAATTACATTTATTTTCTTGGTTATGGCCAATACTCAGGCCCATAATTCGATTTTCCAATTTGCTTTAAAAAATATTTTTGTAGTTATTTATTTGAGTCTGAATCCACATAAGTTCCTTATACTGCACTTGCTGTTATGTTTCCTAGGCTTTTCTCCCCACTCCCCCTTCTCTCTTTTTAAGGTCAGTTTAGTGAGGTATAATTTACATGTAGCAAATTTTTCTTCTTTCAGGTGAGCAGTCCTATGGATTTTGGCACATGTATATAGTTGTATAACTACCGCCATAATCAAGACATTCTGTCAAGGCCCCTTTAGTCTTTTCCCTCCCCATTACTGTAGTTCCTTGCAACTGATTTATTTATTGTTGTTCCTATAGGTTTTATTTTTCTTTTCTGCAACATCATATAACTTCTTTCACTTAATATACTTATTTTGAAATTCGTCATGTTTTTCCTTTTATCAGTGGTTTGTTTTTCATCACTGAACATCATTCTGTCATATGACTGTTGCCACAATTTGTTATTGAGTCACAAGTTAACAGACGTTTTGGAATATTTTGTCATTTGGGTTGTTTTGGGTGAATATGACTAAGGTATAAACGTGCACATATAAATTTTTGTGTGGATATATGACCTTTCTCTTGACTAAGTATCAAGGAGTTTTTACCTAGATCTGCTGGGTCATGTGGTAATTTTATGTTTGGCTTTATACAAAATTGAGCATAGTTTTCCAGAAGGGTTGCACCATTTTGCATTTCCCAAAGCAGTATAAGAGAATTCCAGTTGCTCCAGGTCTGTGTTAGTGCTTGTTATTTTCAGTGTTGTTTTTATTATCTAACCATTCATACAGTGAGTGGTATCTCACTGTAGTTTTAATTTCCATTTCCTAATTACTAATGACCTTGCAAAGTTTTAAATGCCCTTGTTTTCCTTACCCTTCTTTTAGTTCAGATCAGCCTTTTCCCCATACATTATTTTTTTTATTGCATTGGCTGATTGAAGAAACTAAAAATGTCTTTTTTTCCCCTTCATTTTGTTGTTTGACTTGATCCTTGATCTTTCATCGTTTCTATACAGGAAATTACCCTGTAGAACTTGATTTGATTTCAAGTTTATTGCTTTGATGGAATAGTTCATCAGCCATTTAACTTTGTATCACTTTAAGAAGCACCCAACATCAGAGTGACATTGGGTTCAGATTCTGGTGGTGTTATACCTCCATCATAAAGTTACCCATCAACTTTTCATCAAAGGTTTTGTCCATTTACCTTTTCCTAAGTCAGTTATTTATTTAGTCCTGAGTCAGTTATTTATTTAGTTGTTACCAAATAGTCATATATTCAAATTCTCCCCTTCCTCTCGATTTATCAATTGAATATCTTCTGTAAAGGAAGACTTTGCCTCATGTACTAGAGCCAGCTGGTCACCCTAAGGTAGAGTTTATAGAGAAAAATTGGAATTGTTAACATGTATTTATTTATTCATTATTTTTTTTTTGAGAGAGAGAAAGAGAAGTGGAGGAGGGGCCACTGGAGAGGGAGAGAGAGAATCTTAAGAGGCTCCATGTGCAGTGCAGAGCCAGATGAGAGGCTAGATCTCATGATTGTGAAATCATGACCTGAGATGAAATCAAGAGTCAGTAATCAAGTCAGACCAAGCCCAGCACCCCAGAGGGGCACTCTAACCCCTTAGGGGAAGGAGTTAGTTTCCCTGAAATTTCTAGTGATAATTAATGGATGGAAGTAGGAGTGAACTATTTCTTTGTTATTATTATCTTTCTCTTCGAGTGTTATTATGAGTTCATAGGTTTTATATATTCAGTGTTTTTCTCTTTGAGTGTCATTATGAGTTCACGGGTTTTATATATTCATTTCTTTCAGTCAATTTCAGTGATTCCTGTTTAGTTCAAATTCAGGTTACATTAATGAGATAAAAAAGAAAGTGTAGAGGTGCATAGATTTTCATCTGTACTTGAATCTAGTTTCTTGACATTTTTTTTTTCAGGCCTGTTGGTATATGCACCAACTTCACATTCATAAAATTATCAAGTTCCAAAAAAAGAAAAATAACCTGGTAATAGTTCCTGGGGATTGGTATAAATTAATAAATTAGGAAGAATTTACATTGTTATGATAATGTGTGTTCCTATCCAAGAACATATCATTTCTTTCTATTTTTTGAGTCTATTTTTGAAACTTTGAGAAGTGTTTAAATATTTTTCCTCATGTAAGTTTTTCACATTTCTAAATAGTTTATCTTTTTGGATGCTATTATGTCTTTTGTTCTATTAGATTTAAAATGTATATCTTTAAAAAAATAAATAAATGTATATCTTTTCAGCGTATTTTTGTTTGTATGTATATAGGCTATTATTTTCTGTATGTTAATTTATGAATTCGCTCTTTTACTGGTATCTCTTATTTTTTGCAGTAGTTTTCCAATTGATTTACATGGTTTTCAAGATACTTATTTGCAATGAGAGATAATTCCTGCCTCTTTATTTCTAATTCTATCTCTCATTGCTTTGGGTGTAAAGGGTAATGGTAATAGTGGACATACCTTTCTTACTCCTAAATTTAATGTCAAAAGTTCTGGCCTTTCCTCATTAAGTAAGACTTGCCTTTATTGTATAAAAAATGGAAACATTGGGATTGGTTTAATATGTGGTTCTCTAACTCAGAGTTGACTGACAGCTGCAAATGGCATTTTAATGAGAAAATTCATCGGTGATGTGGTTTCTTCCCTTTAATTCCAGGTACAGAAATTAATGCACTTGCACAGTTGGGCACACTTGCCTGATCTGGTTCACACTTCTTAATTGAGTCATGTCAGCTTCTCACCCTCACCCCTGCCCCTATTGTCAGGCAACCTGACCCAACATCCCCTAGGATTCAGTCCTTATTTTCCACTCCTGGTTCTCAGCTTACATTCTAGACTTCCTTTCCTAAAGGAGACTCAGAAAATAATATATCTAAGTATATTTGTGACCTAAAACTCATTGAAAAACAAAAACATTGGTTTTAGAGTAACACAAACCCCTAGAGGACTAGACAGAGCTCCTGAAGTGATGTTTCGCCCTTCTGCTTCTCGGCTTCTCATGTGGGCCCACTTTCTCTCTTGTTGTCTGCATAAGGGTGCTGGACCCCACAGCCCTCTGCACATCACTGCCTTCTCTGTTTCTCTGCTGTGTAGTAAATCTTTAAAGATTACCAAACTGTCAAGAGTGTAGCATTCTTTTGATTATTTTCTGTCAAAAATGTCACCTCCTAAAACCCTGGCCTCCTGTCTTATTTATTATTGTCAGTGCTATCAGCCTTGTGGTCAGATGTGTTAAATTTCAGAGTCTAGCTCACTGCCTCTTATTCCCCTATTCAGCCTCTGGCAGGTTCCCTATTTTTTAACTGCATAACAGTGTTTTATCCCTTATTTTCATTCTCATAGTTTTTCTTTCCCATAAAGCCTTCCATTTTTATTTTTTTTTTTTTATTTTTTTTTTAATTTTTTTTTTTATTTATTTATGATAGTCATACAGAGAGAGAGAGAGAGGCAGAGACACAGGCAGAGGGAGAAGCAGGCTCCATGCACCGGGAGCCTGATGTGGGATTCGATCCCGGGTCTCCAGGATCGCGCCCTGGGCCAAAGGCAGGCGCCAAACCGCTGCGCCACCCAGGGATCCCTAAAGCCTTCCATTTTTTTAGGGTATTTTCCTTTGGTAGCACTTTCCTTTTTCTCTGTTATTTTTGTGTTGTAAGTATAAAAGTTCACTTGGGCAAGCCTTCATTATCTTACTCGTTATCCCTTATAATTTTACTATTTACCTCTAGATTCCTGTAAAAGCAGATCTTTAGCTTTGGGTTAAGCTTTCTAGCTAAAGATAAATTTGAATTTACTTTAGCATTTTTATATTTATTTATATCATAAAATATATCTTGAGCTCCTGTTGTTCTCAGTAGTCTTACAACTAAATGAGATATTTGAAGTTGCTAATCTTCCCAGAAATTGAAAATAGTATAGCCTCTTACAGATGAAAAAAAATGCTATCTGATAGATTTGTGGATTTTATGTAATAAAAAATACATAGTAAAATTTTGTAATATATACATGTACATTTATGCTACATGTAGAATTACTTGTCATTGTACAGCAAATGCACTGAGAAAAAAGAGAGCGAATGAGGTAAGAAGCATCATCCATTTAACAAATATATAGAGTTTCCTGAACTTATGGAACACTCTGAGGTACTTCGAGTCTCTTAGGGACGCCTGGGTGGCTCAGCAGTTGAGCATCTGCCTTTGGCCGTGATCTTGGAGTCCTGGGATCAAGTCCCACATCAGGCTCCCTGTATGGAGCCTGCTTCTCCTCTGCCTCTGTCTCTGTGTCTCTCATGAATAAATAAATAAAATCTTTAAAAAAAAGACTTGGAGTCTCTTGACTCCAGCAGCAGTAGAGTTAAGATTGCTATACAAAATATTGGAAAACAATACTGGTATTTGTCTATCGTTAAGTACCAAATAGTAAGTACAGAGAATGACATATATATATATATATATACAAGAGGGTGTAAGATCTTTCAGTCTTTGCTATTCAGATAAATTAATGAAGGAATGATAAATCTAGGAAAGAGTACTTTCCTCATAGGATTTTGGAAGAGCCAAATGAGTAGTGGATAGAAAGGTTTAGCAATGTGCCTATCACACAGTAAATGCCCAATACATGTTAGCCATTGGTGTTACTAGTGAGCAATGGGTTTGAAATATCCCTAGTTCTGCGTTATTGGCTCTGTGCTTTAAACTACTAGCAGACAGGAATCACATTCTGTTCTGAAAATGGAAGAATCTGAGCAGGATTTATGTCCAAGCCCTCAGCAAGCGAAGGCTATTCTCTGGAAGTAGTTTTGGGCCTGAGCCACTGTTTGGGAAGCTGATCGGAGAATCATAGTTCCATATAATAAAATGTATGTTCTATAATTTTAGCCTTGAAAAAATTATTCCTATTTTCTGTTTTAAATGAGATAATTGCTCAGTTTTCTTCATCACAAGACTCATTGATTTATATATTAGAAGTGTGTGTGTGTGTATTTTGTTTCCTAAACCAAATGGTCTGAATTGTGTCCTCTAACTATCCATTTTTTTCCACTGCTGAAATTCTTTTACCGCCATTGTCATTTAGAAGATAGGAGACATATTAGTGGGAAGAGTTGTATTTCATGTAGATTTTCCCCAGACTAAGCTTAACCAAGAAAATGAAAAATTGGGAATGAGGCTCAATATCATCAGGAAGGAAGCAAACTATGTTAAATAGCACTCTTGTTGATTAAGGAAAGAAAGTTGTTCATCCAGAATCATAGATGCTTTACTGTGACAATTTCCAGATTTTTTTTCCTGAGACACTAGTTTACTCCTAAAAGTATCAGGAAGGCATGGATATTAAGCAATGCCTGTGGAAGGCTTAAACTGAAAAAAAAAAAAAAAAAAAAAAAAAGTCACTGTCTCATTGTGCTGCTGGCGTCTTCTGTCTTCTCTCTAGGAATTTGAAGACTGATCTTGGTAAAAACAAAAAGTGTGTTCAGTCTTCAACTTTAATTAGAAAGCAAGGCTTAGAACTTTCTCTTCTAGGTATATGCAGTCACAATAAATATTTTCACTATAGATGGCACTTTGCTTTCTATAATCATTACTAGAATATCTGAGCACTTAACTGTTCACATTCCACCCTCATTCCGTCACTGGTTATTTTATATAACTAGATTGTGAGTTCTAGTATTTCTTTTAAGTTTGACAGCAAGGGAATGAAAAGGTAAAGGTTTCTTTAAATCATAATTAAATCTGATTTCATAGGTTATAACTGCTGTCACTGCACCTCTAAGGAAGCTTGTGAGCTTTTTTTTTTTTTCACTGAGACTTTGTTGAAACATATATGCTTTTTTTAAAAAAATTTATTTATTTATGATAGTCACAGAGAGAGAGAGAGAGAGAGAGAGAGAGGCAGAGACACAGGCAGAGGGAGAAGCAGGCTCCGTGCACTGGGAGCCCGATGTGGGATTCGATCCCGGGTCTCCAGGATCGCGCCCTGGGCCAAAGGCAGGTGCCAAACCGCTGCGCCACCCAGGGATCCCGAAACATATATGCTTAATCACACTATGCTGGTCCATATTTTGCAGTGTGTGTCTTATGTGTGTGTGTGTGTGTGGGGGGGGCAGTTGTTTTTTTACCTCCAAGTTTTTGTAGTACTTCTCAGGGAATGCAAAGATGGTTATATTTAAAACAATTCATCAGCTACTGTCCTTATTTCTTCAAATATGATGAAAATCTATTGTGTTTTAACTTACTGAGTATCTTTACGTATTCAGAGGCCATTTGATATTTTCTAAATGATAGGGAGTTGCTTAATATAAAACGTTTAACTGATATGGAGAACTTTGCACGTCAAGGGAAAAACTAGGTGATAGAATATCCTTCCTTTATTTTTTCTATCATTTTCTTAATTTGAGATATTTCCATAAATACATTCTACTCATATTTTCAAACTTATGCTTTTGCCCTTAAGAAAATCCTACATTATATTTGCTCTTTAAGGATAAGAGCTTTTCTATGGTTGATAGAGACCTGTTTCTGGAATATGTGATAACTATTGCTACAGTAAACATTATTGCTGTGCAATATTAGTAGTTTGCTTTTTAAAAACTTATCAGATGAGGGGAAAAGCTGTATTTTATTAGAAAAATAAATGGAAAATGAGATATTATCTAAATTTTATAACATATAAAAAATAGCTTGTCTTGATTTTTGGCCGTTTCAGATGAAAGCCACTCTTCCTGAATAGTGAATTTCACCATTTTGGTTTTGCTCTGAGCATAAGGGCTGAATGTAAGGTGGTGTTTTATCTCCCACTTCTCTCTTCTCCTAAAGTGTATTTATATTGCTTTATGAGACATAGGACATATATTTATGTTGGCATACAGTTTCAAAAGATCAGCCTAAAAATTGAATGTAATAACCAAGTCTTTTATTGTTTATATGAAGTGAACTCTTATAAAATACTATCATCATTAAATGTGATGATTTTAATTTTTCCTATGAATTTTATTTTGAATTACCTCACACTGGATCACTTAACCTAGTTTTCTGGCTTGTACCAGAACACTATTTGGTAGTGACTGGATCAAATGAGATAATTCATATGAAAATGGATTGTCAAAAGAATGTATTTATAGGTGTTATTTGGTATTACTTTATTTTATTTATTTATTTTTTTATTTAGTTATGATAGTCACACACAGAGAGAGAGAGAGAGAGGCAGAGACACAGGCAGAGGGAGAAGCAGGCTCCATGCACCGGGAGCCTGACGTGGGATTTGATCCCGGGTCTCCAGGATCGCGCCCTGGGCCAAAGGCAGGCGCCAAACCGCTGCGCCACCCAGGGATCCCTGGTATTACTTTAAACCATGATTTGGAAAAACATATTGGAACAAGTGGTATGATGGAATGTTTCGGACTTTAATGGTTTATCACACCTAATGACCTGGATAACTACATATTAGACACAATCAGGAAGAAACACTCACCCTGCAGGGGACAAAACAGTGGAGTGTCCCATAAGATTCAACTTTGATTATTTAAACTTCACCATCATCATTTTGCTTCATGAAAATATTCCAGTGACATTTCTTCTAATGAGTTCCTTCCCATCAAAATCATGGGAAGAATTCTGCTGCTGACTGGCTAGTAGTGGATCCATGAGTCTCTATTTTATTTTAGCTTTCCCAAACTTTTTGAGCCTGAAAGGCCAACAGTTGGGAGGGGATATTGGTCTCTCCTAGAGTCCTATCTTTTGAGAGAGGATGTTCAGGAGTGACGGAAAGGGAGAAAAACTCTGGTATTGCTTTATGAAAACTAATCTGCATTTTTTTTTGTATGAGGAGCCTGTTCTTAACAGTATGTTCTCAATGAAGGTGTTTTATTCTATTGGTTGTTTCTTTTAATATTGACTTAGTGTTTGTTTTTGTTTTTGTTTTATACTTTCTTTTCTACCATCCTTCCCTCCCCCGGCCAAAGGGTGGTCATTAGAGCTGGTTTTAATACATTTTTTCTCTGGACTAAAAATCATCTTTCTTCCTCTCATTCACTTAATCTTACTTTTTATTGCTTTCTCTCCGAAGAGTGAGAACTGATGAGTTGCTTTTGGCAGTGGCACCAGATAAACATTTGATTATATATGTGGGAAAATTCTGGGTTTTTTGTTGTTGTTTTTTGTTTGTTTTGCTAGACTGTTTTGAGACTGGAGCTAGCAGTTTGTTTAATTGTCCTGATCTTCCATGATGAAATAGCACCACAGACGCACAACCCTCACACAAATTCTTGCCTTTATAAATCCAATGTCATGTGTAATTAATGCTATGTTAATTATTGGATTGATCCAAAGAAAAAGTTTGTGACTCATGTAGCAAAAAGGAGATAATCATTGATTGTTTCAGGACATTCAGATGATCTGGTTTTGCATCTCACTCATTTTTTTTTCTTTTCTGAGTCAAGTCCTTTCTCAGTCTCTTTTCCAATTTACAAGAAGAGTTGATGCCTAAAGGATCTTTTTCTAAGGAGCCTCTTAGAGGTAAATTCAGCGATGAGTTCAACCCAGCAAGTCTTTATCTAGTATTTACACAACATCCTCAGAATTGTATTAGGATTTGGAAAAACCAAACCACATAGTCTTCTGTCCTCAAAGGAGATTATGGTCCATCTGGGGAAAGAATGTAAACACAGGAATACTTTGACAAGATGAAATTATATTTTTTTACCTTTGGGTAAAATCTTTACTCTTTTCTTTTTTTTTTTAAGATTGATTGATTGATTGATTCACGAGAGACACAAAGAGAGAGAGAGGCAGAGACATTGGCAGAGAGAGAAGCAGGCTCCATGCGGGGAGCCTGATGTGGGACTGGATCCCGGGACTCCAGGATCACGCCCTGGGCCGAAGGCAGGTGCTCAACTGCTGAGCCACCAGGCGTCCCTAAAATCCTTATTCTAATTCCAGCTTTCCAGACTCTTCCAAATTCATTTTCTCCCTACCCTGCCTGAGCATCATGGTTGAATGTCTCTCATGAACACTTACCAGCACTTCAGTTCCATTGTCACCTTCTCCAGTATACTTTACTTAGATGTTCCTCAACCCTAGAACAATACACTTGACCTTCTCCTGTACCTGTGATATATTGCTGCCACTATAGAACATTATGAGCACAGTTGGAATACTGTTGTAGAGCATCAGGAGCAGTCTTCGGTTACTGTGGAACTATCAACACTAGATTTTGCTCACTTTCAAAATTCCTAAGTAAAACATCTAGCTCTGATTATATAGCTTTATTTATTTGCAGCTCTTAAGTGAGCTTTTATACCTCAGCTCTCTCATCCACCACGCTTTTTTTCTACAGACTTATCGCTAGGTGGTTAACTTCATCTCACTCTCTCATACTCTCTCATACCATGCTCTTGCTTTTTCTTCTTTCTCTATTCCCTGTTGACACACTGTCTGGTAATTTGGTAACTGCTGATTCACCATCTTCCTCATGTTCATTACCTCCCCTATGTTCATGACTCACCTTTTCAGCACAATTCCAGCACCTGTCAGTATTTTCTCTCCCTTCTTCTCTCTTATACCCATGTGAAGAGCACTTCTGAAGAAATCTTGTACAGTGGTGCAGGTTGACTCCACTGAAATCCATGGTCATCAACTGTAGCTGAGCCCCAGTGCTGCCCTCCCCTTTTTTAAATTCAGGGACTTATTTGCTTCATTATTTTTTTACCTCTAGTTTTTATATTTTATTTTATTATGATAAGAACGTACAATGAGATGTGCCCTCTTAAAATTTTAAATGTAGAATACATTATAGTCCGTCCCATGGGTGGACTCTAGGTACGGTGTTATACAGCAGATCTCTAGAGCTTATCTTGCTTACCTGTAACTTGATGCCCATTAATTAACAATTGCCCATTTACCCCTCCACTCAGCCCCTGGCAATCACTATTTCACTTTTTGGTTCTGTTGGAACAGAATAGTCTGGTTTCACTATTTTAGATAACTCACATAAGTGGAATTATATAGTCTTTGTCTTTCTGTGACTGGCTTCTTTCTTTTGCCAGGGTCCTCAAAGTTCACCCATATCATGTATGCTGTTGCATGTTGCAGAATTTCCTTCTTTTTAAAGAATAAATAGTATTCTATAGTGTGTGTGTATGTGTGTATTTTCTTATCCATTCATTTGTCAGTGGACATTTAAATTGTTTATACTTTTCAGCTATTGTGGATAGTGCTGCAATGAACATGGGAATGTCAGCATCTCCTTGAGATCCTAGTTTCAGATATTGGGGATAAATACCCAAAAGTAGGATTGCTGGGTCATTTAGCAGTTTTATTATTTTTTAATATTTTGAGGAACTTCTGTACTGTTTCCTATAGTCAC
Source organism: Vulpes vulpes (assembly GCF_048418805.1). Taxonomy (NCBI): domain Eukaryota; kingdom Metazoa; phylum Chordata; class Mammalia; order Carnivora; family Canidae; genus Vulpes; species Vulpes vulpes. Next base: position 67,380,243 of record NC_132787.1, read on the forward strand.
TGTACCATTTTTCAATTCCACCAACAGTGCACAAAGCTTCTAATTTCTCCACACTTGTTATGTTTTTGTTTTTGTTTTTGATAATAGTCATGCAGACATGTGTGTTGTGGTATCTCATTGTGGTTTTGATTTGGATCACTCTGATGTTTAATATGTGGAGCACATTTTCATATTCTTGTTGGCCATTTGAGTATCTTTGATGAAATGCCTATGCAAGATCATTTTCAATCAGGTTTTTTCCCTCCGCTATTGAGTTGTGGTTCTTTATAGAGTTGGGATATTAACCCCTGAGCAGATACAAGATTTGCAAGTATTTTCTCCCACTCTGTATATTGCTTTCTCGTTGTGTTGGTTTTTTCCTTGGTTCCATAGAAGTTTTTTAGTTTGATGTAGTCCCACTTGTTTATTTTTATTTTTATTTTTATTGCTTGTGCTTTTGGCATCATGTGCACGAAATCATTGCCAAGACCAATACCAAGGAGCTTTCTCTCTATGTTTTTTTCTAAGGGTTTTATGGTTTCAGGTCTTATATTTAAGTCTTGAATCTATCTTGCTCTTGTTTATTTTACTTGTTTTTTATTGGTCTGAACCAAGCCATTGCCCATGGCATTTATTTTTTCCAAATCCCCTTATTAATATCTACCTCTTCCCACTTGATACTTTCTTGTTTAGAATGGTAGTATAACACAGAGATTTGGAACAGGTACTCACCATGTAGACTGGGCTTAAGCCTGTGCTCTGCAAATCAGTTTATGATACTGGGTAAGTATTTATCTCTCTTTGCTTCTATTTCTTGATCTGTAAAATGGGGATGTTAATGCCCATAGGTGATAATGCCACCTATTTGAAAGAGATAGTGTAAGGATTAAATAAGTAAATATTGGTAAAAAAAAAAAAAAGCACTTAAAATGCATCTGCCACATAGTGGGAAACATGTTAATGTTGTTTATTATTGCATTTTTTTATCACTGATAATATGGAGGCTTTTAGGTTTCATGCTTCCATCCTACGTACTTAAGATTTTGTCAACAACTCATCCACTCTTACTGCATTTTCTTTATTCTCAGAAATGGTGCATTAAAAGATCGTCTTTCTTTCTGTTTCTTCCTGCCTGTGGCCTAGTTTCATGTTTATCTCTCTTTCTCCCACATCTTAAGTCTATTGCCTCATATAAAATTCATACCCTGAGCCCATACACTTCTTCCATTACAAAAACAATAAAGACAGCATCATTATCACTATTCTCATCAGAAGCCATTAAAGAATAGAAAAGAATCTTCCTCTGATAATTCCTCATATACTGTCACAGGTCTTTTCTTCTTCTCTTCTCTCATACAGATTTTTTTTAAGGATTAGTCTTCCCTCCTTACTGTACTACCTTCTGGCTCTAGCTGAAATTTACTAACACAGAACAAGGAAACCAACAATTAGGTACTGGTTATATTCAAAGATTTGCTTTATCTTCTTAGTCCACTCTGACTCTCTGCTGGATTTCACACTGTTAGCCAATTTTGACTTTCGTGACATAAGTTCTCAGCTCAGCTATCCCACTCATATGGTTTGGCTCCAGGCTCTGACTCTCTCCTTGTCTCCTTTCTTAGGTCTTCCTCCCACCTCCTAAATATAAGCTTTTCTCCACGTCCCATTTTTCGCACTGATTCCTGTTATATATGTTCCTTGGATAATTTAATCTATTCCCGTGATTTATATACTGTTTACCGGATGTGCTAGTGACTCATAAATCTCTAGTTCCAGCCCCCACACTCTCTCCTGAGCTTTTAGACCTCTTTCCAACTATTTCCTAGATATGAACACCGATAGGTATTCCAAATTCAGTGCATCTAAAATTAAACTCATTATACTTCCAATTGTCACAGTGCTCCTGTATTTCTTTTTTTTTCCTCCTGTATTTCTATTGTAACGGATGCCTTCATTATCAACTAAAGAGCCAAGGCCAGAAACCATACAAGCCTGTATTTATTTATATTGTGATACTTAAAATTATATTATACATTTCTTTCTTCCTTTCAGTCTTAGCTCTCATTGCCTTACTTTAGGGCTTCATTTTCCTCTACCTGATTATTCAAAGAAATTTTGAATGATTTTTCCTGCTGATTTCACATGCTATCCAGTCTAACTTATGTGTACTTGTACTTAAAGAACACTAATCTGATCATGTGCTGCTTTGCTTAAACTCCTTAGGTAGTTTTACATTACTTATATTTTATGATCCAACTCATGATAAAGCATTTATCTTCACCATCCAGTTGCAACCTTTTTTCCCAGCTACAGTTTTAGTCAGAACCCCTAGTGAACAAATGGCACAGATCTATTCCTCCATGTGATGCTTTTCTCATTAATGCCTATATGCCTTATCTTTGCACATATTAATCTTACCTATTCCTATTCTCTAGAAAATTGTTATTTATACTCTCAGATCTAGCCCAATTTCTCTCTTTGGGAAGCCTTTCACAAATCATTCATTTACTCTTTTTTATTAAAAAAAGGGTCTTTTTATTTCATAGTCTTTTGTAGATGGTAGTTATAACACTGGCCTGGAACAATTTTGAATTCCCAAATGGTTCTGTGTACTCTTGTGTTCCTGACACCCAGGACGCTGCCTGGAACTTAGATGCTTAGCAAATGTTTGAACGAATTTTAGAACTAAATATTTTCAAAAGACGAAGGAGATAGTTTGTGTCGTTGTGAGTTAGCTAAAGATAGGAAAAGTGGTGAAGGAAAGAAATGTCAGTAGTCCAGGTGATATAATGCATAAGATCCAAATGGAGAAGGAAGAGAACATGAAGAAATAGATCCTTGGATATAGGAGAACATCAAGAAATGATACCAGAAAAGGAAGAAATATGATATCATTAGACCTGTACTGACTGTGGCACTCAAAGTATGTCAGGGAAGGGATAGCAACAGAAGGAAAGGGCAACCTTGTGAGAGAGAAAACCTGGAGTATGAATGTTGTTAGAGCGCATCTGCAGAAGAAAGAGGGGCCCCTTTCTTTCAGCCATATTGCATGTTTCAGCTAATAAAGCCATAGCCTTCTCAATTTTTCTATAAAATGTATTCTCAAAGAAGTGCACCTGGGTGGCTCAGTGGTTGAGTGTCTACCTTTGGCTCAGGTTGTGATCTGGGGTCCTGGGATTGAGTTCCGCACTGGGCTCCCAGTGGGGAGCCTGCTTCTTCCTCTGCTTATGTCTCTGCCTTTCTTTCTGTGTCTCTCATAAATAAATAAATAAATAAATAAATAAATAAATAAATAAATAAAATCTTTAAAAAAATCATATACTTAAAGAGCCCTAAGCCCAACCTGCAATCTCTCTAACCTGCACTTCACTATATGGAAAACATCCTTGACCTATAGCTGGTCTCTTGTACAGCAACCTTCCAGAACTTTACCATTCTCCAAGGTTTTTCTTGTAGAAAACAAACACCAAAATGATATTCTATGGAATTATTGAGCATTATTCTGTTCCTGAAGGATACTGGGAATGTCAGTCTTGGAGGGTCACAAAAATTACTCTGTTCAGTGTTGGTAAAGCACTCCTGACTTGCATAGAGCAGTAGAGTACATTTAGTATTTGTGGTAATGGGGCCTCTAATGTATGGGTAAGTTAGAAACAATATTTAATATTCATAAAATAAACCACATGTGCATACACATATTTTGTGTGTGTGTGTGAAGAACTAAAATACCCTACATTTGGTTTTCTTCTTCGAAACCATTATCTGGGATGGGTGGGTGGCTCAGCAGTTGAGTGTCTGCCTTCGGCTCAGGGCGTGATCCCACGGTCCCAGGATCGAGTCCCACATCAGACTCCCTGCATGGAGCCTGCTTCTTCCTCTGCCTATGTCTCTGCCTGCCTCTCTCTCTCCCTGTCTCTCATGAATAAATAAATAAAATCTTAAAAAAAAAAGAGAGACAAGTATCTGCCCCTTAGAGAGTTTCACAGATAGAACATATGCAAGAGTGGGACCTGAGCCTATGTTAGAGCTGAAAAGAGGTCACTGGGGTCTTAGGGTGGCTTTGTATCTCTTCCATTGCAAGGTCCTCTGAAAAAAAAACCTTTTTTAAGTTAATATACTTTATTTTTTTTACAACATTTTAGGTTTGTAGCAAAATTGAGCAGAAAGGTACAGAGATTTCTCATTATATCTTCTATCCCCATGTATGCACAGCCTCCCCCTTATCAATATCCCCCACCAGAGAGTACATTTGTTACAACTGATGAACCTGCATTGACACATGATTATCACCCAAAGCCCATAGTTTAGATTAGGGTTACTCTTGGTGTTCTAATTCACATTGTTGTGACATAGGGGTCTGTATTCATGTATAATGACACATATCTGCCACTAGATAGATCATCATACAGAACCATCATACAGAATATTTTCATTGCCCTAAAAATTCTCTGTGCTGCCTCTATTCATTCTTTCTTCCCCACTAAACCCTGGCAACCACTGAGCTTTTTACAGTCTCCGTAGTTTTTTTCTTTTTCCAAAATGTCACATAGTTGGAATCCTACAATATGTAGCCTTTTCCGATGGCCTTATTTCACTTAGAAATATATATTTAAGGTTCCTCCATGTCTTTTCATGGCTTAAAAGCTTATTTCTTTTTAGCATTGAGTACTGAAGGACCCTATGGTTGCTTCAATTTTGGCAACTGGTGATAAAACTGCCATAAACTTCCTTGTGCAGGTTTTTGTATAGATCTAAGTTGTCAGCTACTTTGGGTAAATACAAGCATAGCTCATTTTATTGCACTTCATCTAACTGGTCTTCACAGGTCCTGTGTTTTTCATTAATTAGTTTGTGGCAGTTTTGCATCAAGCAAATATTGTCACCAGCTTTCCAACAACATTTGCTAGCTTCATGTCTTTGTGTCAAATTTTGCTAATTTCCACAATATTTCAAACATTATTATTGTTATTGCTATTATTACATTTGTTATGATGCTTGTGATCAGTGATCTTTAATTTTGCCATTGTAATTACTTTACAATGCTATGAGCCCACCCATGTAAGACAGCAAACTTAATTGATAATTAGGTGTGTTCTGACTACTCCATTGAATCAGTCTTTCCCCATTTCTCTTCCTCTCTATGGGCCTTCATATTCCCTGAGACACAAGAATATTGAAATTAGATCAAGTACTAACCCTACAAGGGCCCATAAGTGTTCAAGTGAAAGGAAGTGCCACACATCTCTCACTTTAAATCAAAAGCTAGAAATGATAAGCTTAATGAGGAAGGCATGTTGAAAGCTGAGATAGGCTGAAAGCTAGACCTCTTGTACCAGTTAGCCAAGTGTTGAATGTGAAGGAAATGTTATTAAAGGAAATGAAAAGTGCTACTCCAGTGAACACAGGAATTTATGATAAGAAAATAAAATGTCCCTATTGCTGATATGGAGAAAATTATGGTAGTCAGGATAGAAGATTAAGATTAAGTCACAACATTCCCTTAAGCCAAAGCTTAATCCAGACCAAACTTCTAACTCTCTTTGAATCTGTGAAGGCTGAGAGTTGTGGAAGCTACAGAAGAAAACCTGGAAGTTAGTAGAGGTTGTTAATGGGGTTTAAAGAAAGAAGCCATATCTATTTCTTAGAAGCGCAGGTGAAGTAGCAAGTGCTGATGTAGAAGCTGCTGCAAGGTTATCTAGCTAAAATAAGGAGAATGGCAACATTGAACAACAGATTTTCAACATAGACAAAACTGCCTTCTGTTTCAAGAAGATGCGATCTGGAACTTTCATAGTTAGAGAGGAGAAGTCTATGCCTGGCTTCAAAATTCAAAAGAGGGGATCCCTGGGTGCTTCAGCGGTTTGGTGCCTGTCTTTGGCCCAGGGCATGTCCCAGGGTCCTGGGATCGAGTCCCACATCGGGCTCCTTGCATGGAGCCTGCTTCTCCCTCTGCCTGTGTCTCTGCCTCTCTGTCTCTGTCTCTGTCTCTGTCTCTGTCTCTGTCTCTGTCTCTGTGTGTCTCTCATGAATAAATGAATAAAATCTTAAACAGGGGATCCCTGGGTGGCTCAGCGGTTTGGTGCCTGCCTTCAGCCCAGGATGTGATCCTGGAGTCTCAGGATCGAGTCTCGTGTCGGGCTTCCTGCATGGAGCCTGCTTCTCCTCTGTCTGGGTCTCTGCCTCTCTCTCTCTCTCTATCTGTGTCTCTCATGAATAAATAAAATCTTTTTTAAAAATCTTTAAAAAAACAAAACAAAAAAACAAAGTTTCAAAGGAAAAGCTAACTCATTTGTTAGTGACTAATGCAACTGGTGACTTTCGGTTGAAGCCAGTGCTCATTTACCATTCTGAAAATCTTAGGGCCCTTAAGAATTATGCTAAATGTAAAAAAAAAAAAAAAAAAAAAAAAAAGAATTATGCTAAATGTACTCTGCCTGGACTCTATAAATGAAAAATTAAACCTGGATGATAGCACATTTTTTTACAACATGGCTTTACTAAATATTTTAAGCTCACTGTTGAGATCTTGTGGACAGCATAAGAAGATTCATTTCAAAATATTACTGCTCATTGACAGTGTACCTGGTGATCTAAGAGCTCTGATGAAGTTGTATGAGCTAATGTTTTCATGCCTGCTAATATATCATCATTCTATAGCCCATGGATCAAGGAATAGTTTTGAGTTTCAAGCCTTATTATTTAAGAACTACATTCCATAAGGCTATAGCTGCCATAACAGAGATTCTAGTGATGAATCTGGGCAAAGCAAATTGAAAACTTTCTGGAAAGAATTCATCATTCTAGGTGCCATTAAGAACATTTGGGATTCATGGAAAGAGGTTAAAATGTCAACAGTAACAGAGTTTGGAAGAAGTTGATTCCAACCCTCCCTCATGGATGACTTTGATGGATTCAAGACTTCAGTGGAGGAAGTAACTGCAAATATGGTGGAAATAGTAAGAAAGCTAGAATTAGAAGTAGAGAGCCCAAATGTCTATTGACTGATGAATGGATAAAGAAGATGTGGGATAATATAATGGAATATTCCTCAGCCATAAAAAAGAATGAATTTTTGCATTTTGCAATGACATGGATGGAACTAGAGAATTATGCTAGGTGAAATAAATCAGAGAAAGACAAATACCATATGATATCACTTATCTTAAGTGAAACAAAACAAATGAATGGGTGAAAAGGGGCAACTCGAGAAATAGACTCTTAACTCTAGAATACAACTATTGGGTACTACAGGAGCAGTGGGGGTGGGTAGTTAAATAGGTGATGCTCTTATTGTGATGAGCACTGGGTGTTGTATGTAAGTGATCAATCATTGAATTCTACACCTGAATCTAATATTTCACTGTATGTTAACTAATAGGAATTTTTAAAAAAGGGGGGAGCCTGGAGGTTTGACTGAATTGCTTCAATCTCGTGCAAACTTTAATGGATGATAAATTGCTTCTAATGGTTGAACTAAGGAAGTAGTTACTTCAGATGGAATCTACTTCTGGTAAAGATGCTGTGAAGATTGTTGAAATGACAACAGAGGACTTAGAATATTGCTTAAACTTAGTTGATAAAGCAGCAGCAAGGTATAATCCATTTAAAAAAAGAATTGATAAACTGGATTTCATTACAATGCAAAACTTGTGCTATGTGAAAGAATCAACAGAATGAGAAGAGAAACCATGAATTAGGAAAAATATTGGCAAAAGACATGTCAGCAAAGGACTACTATCCAAATACATAATTAGCTCTTATATGGATGTCTAGTTGTTCTAGTAGCAGTTGTTGAAGAGACCATTTTTGCTCCATTGTATTGCATTTGATCCTATATCAAAGATCAGTTGACTATATTCATGAGAGTCAATTTCTAGGCTCTCTATTCTATTTCAGCTGTATATTTGTCTAATCTCTCACTAATACCACAGCATCTTGATCATTGTAGCTAAACAGTAGATCTTGAAGTGAGGTGGTGTCAGTCCTCTAACTTTATTCTTCAATATTGTATTGGCTATTCTGTGTCTTAAGTATTTTTTTAAAGTAAGATCATGAGCAAAAACACTTGAAAATAATCAGAGACGTATATAAAAATATGGATAAATGTTTCCTCTGCTCTTATATGTGTAATACTGTTGAAAAAAATAAATCTGCTCATGTATAATATACAAAAATAATAAATAGAACTAAATTTTATTTTATTATTGATTACTCAAAAATTCTGTGTACTGTTCATTTTAGGATACTTAATATTATTTCATCAGCAGTAAGGCTGTTTTGGACATCATTGCTAAGGAGAATTATGTATTTAATTTGAATGCCATTCTTCAGCATTCATAAGTAAAATTGGAAGAATATATTAAGTTCAGAAATGGAATGGAAACTATATCTGACTTTATAGGACACAGAAAACAAATCTAGAAAGATCTGAGACTTTTTTAGTAAGATACTTCAAAGGCAATGTCTTGACAATTTATTTAGGCACTGATTTTTCCTGATACTTAAGTGTCCTTTGCTATTTTACTTTGACTTCTTGAAATAGCATTCTTTTTAGAATGTGACTCACCAGGTCTTGAAGAGATATTAATTGAATCCTAACCATATCTTGTGAAGAACTGTTGAAGAATTTAGGAATATTTTGGCCTGGGAGAAATAGAACTTAGGGGGTGGAACAAAAAGATTTGGGAAAGTGGTCTAAGTGTCTCTACATATTTGAGGAGTTGTGTGTAAGACAGCTTTAAACTACTTTTACATTACTGTCAGAATGCAGTATGAGAGCTAATTTTCCATTATTTCCCATTTATATGGAGGGAAAGATAATAGTAAGAGTTGCAGACTGAATTTAACTAGCCCCAAAGATAGTGAGCTCCTCACCACTTGATTATTAACAGTTGGTATGTGACTAGTTGTGTGGAATGGATTCATGCAATTGTAAAAGTGTCACCATTATGGAAGTAAAAATGTGCAACTATGTTCAGTTTCAATGGAGAACAAATAAGGAACTATAAAAACAGTGAAAGACCGTATTTTTTCAAATAGGACACATTAAAATATATTCACACATCTCCAATGTTAGTGAGAGTGAGAAGAAAGAATAACTCATAATTCTGATAGAAACAGGAATTTATCAACTTTTGGAAGGACTTTTGCCAAAAGCCTTAAAATGTCAAATTTTTGAAAACTTCTTAAAATTCTGAGATTCGGTTGCCAGAAGCAGACCCTGAAATTAAGACTTAATGTACATGTGATTTATTAAGGAATTTTTCCATGGGGGATTGACAGGAGCATAGCAGAAGTAGGACAGTGTAAGGGGCTGGACCACAGGCCAAGTCTTGGGTCTTGGGATCTCTGGAATATGAGTACCTCTCAGGATTGTCCCAATCAGAGGCTCGGAAGCTGAGTTTTCAAACTCAGCAACTATCAGTTGTTGGTTGAGTGGTGAGGTCATGTGCAAGTGCAAAAATTCCATAGTCTGAGAAAGAATCCACCAAACAAGAGTTATAAGTGGTGGGATACCTGGCTTCAGTGGTTGAGAGTCGGCCTTTAGCTCAGGCCATGATCCCAGGGTCCTCGGATCAAGTCCCACATCAGGCTCCTCTCAGGAAGCCTGCTTCTCCCTCTGCCTATGTCTCTGCCTCTCTTTCTCTGTATCTCTCATGAATAAATAAATAAAATCTTAAAAAATAAGAGTTATAGGTGGTAACTGTTAGAAACAAAAGCCCCATATGAAGCCACCAAATTGGAAAAAGTGGTATAGGAATATTTTAGCAAAACATTTATATTGACTAGTACAAATATTCACCACATGATAAATATTGCATTATTTAAGAAGGAAAAAATGTTTAAAAACGGAAATGAAAAACATGATATTGGTAAAATGTAAACGTTTCAGCTATGTGGTGGTATGACAGAGAAAATTTTCCATGGCATGGGAGCTCTCAAATAATAAATACTGTGCATAATGCAATTTCACTTAAAAATATATTGCATAGATAGATTCAGTGACATGTAGAGAAAATGAAAATATATGATAATCATACAAGGTTTATCTCAGAAATGCAAGGTTGCTTTGGTATTAGAAAAGTATTAGCATAATTCATCACAATAAAATATTGTTCTGAATAGCAACAGTCCTGTCTATAAAAAGCACCTGATAAAATTCAATAGCCATTCATGACTAAATAAAAACCCAAACACTAGAGTCATAGCTCCACGTATAAGAGAAATATCACAAATTAAGTGCCCCAGTTTTTATTTTAATAAACTAGAAAGAAAAAAAAAACCTGGAAAGTGCATTAAACCCAATGTAAGAAAAATAAATGAAATAATTAAGATCAGGGTGGAAATCAGTGAAATAGCAAATAAAAACAGTATAAAAAATATAAATGCAAACAAATGCAGTTTTTGAAAAGTTCTTTGATAAATTTAGTCTTCAGTGAGACTTAAAGGAAAAAAAAAGATAAATTGGTATATAGTAGGCATGAGGCATGAGAGTGGTTTAATTACTAATAAGTCTACAGAAAAGGATAAGGAAATATTTTGAACAATTTCATGTTAATAAGTTGGACAACATATATGAAATGAATGAAATCCTTGGGAGGCATAAACTATGAAGGCTTATTTTAAGTGAAATAGGCAAACTGAATAGCCTGGTATCTATTTTTAAAATGAATTTCTAGTTGGAAATCTTACCACACAAAAAAATCTCCAGGCCCTCTGGCTTCATTGTTGAAATCTACCAAACATGTAAGGAAGAAAGAATACAATTCTATACAAGTCTCCCAGGAAATTGAAAAGAGGTAATAATTCCTATCTCATTTTATGTCATCAATATTAGCCTGATACCAAATTTTAAGATGAAATTATCACAAGGGAAAACAACAACAAAAAAAAACAACTACAGTATTTTTTGTGAACAGAGGTGCAAAATACTAGACAAAGTTTATCAAATTGAATTTAACTAAATACAAAAATGAGAATATATTGTGACCAAATAGGATTTATGCCAGGAATGCAAGGGTTGTTTACTATTCAGAAATTAATCACTGTAATTATATTAATAAAGTATTAAAGCAGAACCATATGATTATCTCAATGGACAAAGAACATTTGAAAATTTACATCCATTTCTTGTAAAACTCTCAGCCAGCGAGGAATAGTGGAAAATTACTCAACTGATTAGGGAACATATACATAACAGCTAACATAACTTAATGGTAAAAGACTAATGACTTCTTTTTTCTTAAGATCCAGAACAAGACAATATGTCCACTCTCACCACTTCTATTTAATGTTGTAATGGAGGATCTAGCCAGTGTAGTAAGGGGAGAAAAAGAATAAAATATATCCGAATTAGAAAGGAAATTAATATGGATAAAATATGATTGTTCATGAGGAAAATGTGATGATGAGATCTACAAAGGATCTACTAATGAACTAAGTTAGTTGAGCAATGAAAAATCAGAAATTAGTATTTATAGTGGAATCAAAAAATATGCATTACTTACAGATAAATCTGAAAAAGAATATGGATGAACTATACAGTGAAAACCATAAAACATTAGTAAGAGAATTCAAAGGAAATACAAGTAAATAGAGAAACTGTTCATGGGTGAAAATACTCAATATTATTAAGATAGTAGTTCTCAAAGTTGCTATATAAAATACAAAACACTCACTTAAATTTAAATTTTATGTAAAGATTTAGAATTTTAGTGTAAATATATCCCTTTCAATGTTTTTATTTGCTAAATCTGTTAGCCCTACCTCAAACTGGTTCTATATAATAATAAACTCACAATAGAATTTTTGTAAAAATTGACAAGCTTATTCTAAAGTTTACACGGAAATTCCAAGGATCTAGAAAAGTCAAAACAACTTTGAAAAGATAGAACAGTATTAGAGAAGTAACAGTATGTGACTTTAAGTCTTATTACAGAGGAATGGTAATGAAGAGAGTGCAGTATTGGCCTCAAGATAGATTAAAATAAGAAAATAGAAAGTCTGGAAATAGGTCAACGCATATGTGGTTAACATTTTTGACAAAGGTGCAAGGGCAGTGCTATGGAGGTTGGACAGTCTTTTCAACAAATAGTGCTGGAATATTTGGATATCTGTATACCAAAAACCTGTCTTCAATCCATAACTCACACCATGTAACAAAATTCAAAAAAGAATATAGTATGAATATGAAACTGAAACCCTAAAACTTCTAGAGGGAAACATAGGAGAAAATCTTTGTGAATGTATATACAATGCAGAAAGTACTATCCATGAAACAAATCAATGAATTGGACTTCATCAAAAGTGAAATATTTTTTTTAAAGCACTGTTATAGTTTCCAGCCATGGACTGGAAGGAAATCTTTGCAAAGTACATATCTGATAATGGACTTTTATTCAGAATGCAAGGAAAACTGAATAATGATTTAGTAAGAAAACAGAACAATTAAAAATACACACAAAATATTCGAACCAGATTTCACCAAACAAAATATAAGAATAGCAAATAAGCACATGAAAATAATTGCAACATTGTTTGTTATTATGAATATGCAAATTTGAATCATAATTAGATACATGCTATTTATTTATTTATTTTTTAAATTATTTTTTATTGGTGTTCAATTTACCAGCATACAGAATAACCCCCAGTGCCTGTCACCCATTCACTCCCACCCCCCAGCCTCCTCCCCTTCTACCACCCCTAGTTCATTTCCCAGAGTTAGGAGTCTTTATGTTCTGTCTCCCTTCCTGATATTTCCCACACATTTTTTCTCCCTTCCCTTCTATTCCCTTTCACTATTATTTATATTCCCCAAGTGAATGAGACCATATAATGTTTGTCTTTCTCCCATTGACTTACTTCACTCAGCATAATACCCTCCAGTTCCATCCACGTTGAAGCAAATGGTGGGTATTTGTCGTTTCTAAAGGCTGAGTAATATTCCATTGTATACATAAACCACATCTTCTTTATCCATTCATCTTTCGATGGACACCAAGGCTCCTTCCACAGTTTGGCTGTTGTGGCCATTGCTGCTATAAACATCGGGGTGCAGGTGTCCCGGCGTTTCATTGCATCTGTATCTTTGGGATAAATCCCCAACAGTGCAATTGCTGGGTCATAGGACAATTCTATTTTTAACTCTTTGAGGAACCTCCACACAGTTTTCCAGAGTGGCTGCACCAGTTCACATTCCCACCAACAGTGTAAGAGGGTTCCCCTTTCTCCACATCCTCTCCAACATTTGTGGTTTCCTGCCTTGTTAATTTTCCCCATTCTCACTGGTGTGAGGTGGTATCTCATTGTGGTTTTGATTTGTATTTCCCTGATGGCAAGTGATGGCATTTTCTCATGTGCTTGTTGGCCATGTCCATGTCTTCCTCTGTGAGATTTCTCTTCATGTCTTTTGCCCTATTCATGATTGGATTGTTTGTTTCTTTGGTGTTGAGTTTAAGAAGTTCTTTATAGATCTTGGAAACTAGCCCTTTATCTGATATGTCATTTGCAAATATCTTCTCCCATTCTGTAGGTTGTCTTTTAGTTTTGTTGACTATATCCTTTGCTGTGCAAAAGCTTCTTATCTTGATGAAGTCCCAATAGTTCATTTTTGCTTTTGTTTCTTTGGCCTTCGTGGATGTATCTTGCAAGAAGTTACTGTGGCCGAGTTCAAAAAGGGTGTTGCCTGTGTTCTCCTCTAGGATTTTGATGGAATCTTGTCTCACATTTAGATCTCTCATCCATTTTGAGTGTATCTTTGTGTATGGTGAAAGAGAGTGGTCTAGTTTCATTCTTCTGCATGTGGATGTCCAATTTTCCCAACACCATTTATTGAAGAGACTGTCTTTCTTCCAATGGATAGTCTTTCCTCCTTTATCGAATATTAGTTGACCATAAAGTTCAGGGTCCACTTCTGGGTTCTCTATTCTGTTCCATTGATCTGTGTGTCTGTTTTTGTGCCACACCACACTGTCTTGATGACCACAGCTCTGTAGTACAACCTGAAATCTGGCATTGTGATGCCCCCAGATATGGTTTTCTTTTTTAAAATTCCCCTGGCTATTCGGGGTCTTTTCTGATTTCACACAAATCTTTAAATAATTTGTTCTAACTCTGAAGAAAGTCCATGGTATTTCGATAGGGATTGCATTAAACATGTAGATTGCCCTGGGTAACATTGACATTTTCACAATATTAATTCTTCCAATCCATGAGCATGGAATATTTTTCCATCTCTTTGTGTCTTCCTCAATTTCTTTCAGAAGTGTTCTGTAGTTTTTAGGGTATAGATCCTTTACCTCTTTGATTAGGTTTATTCCTAGGTATCTTATGCTTTTGGGTGCAATTGTAAATGGGATTGACTCCTTCATTTCTCTTTCTTCAGTCTCATTGTTAGTGTATAGAAATGCCATTGATTTCTGGGCATTGATTTTGTATCCTGCCACGCTACCAAATTGCTGTATGAGTTCTAGCAATCTTGGGGTGGAGACTTTTGGGTTTTCTATGTAGAGTATCATGTCATCAGCAAAGAGGGAGAGTTTGACTTCTTTGCCAATTTGAATGCCTTTAATGTCTTTTTTGTTGTATGATTGCTGAGGCTAGGACTTCCAGTGCTATGTTGAATAGCAGTGGTAAGAGTGGACATCCCTGTCTTGTTCCTGATCTTAGGGGAAAGGCTCCCAGTGCTTCCCCATTGAGAGTGATATTTGCTGTGGGCTTTTCATAGATGGCTTTTAAGATGTTGAGGAATGTTCCCTCTATCCCTACACTCTGAAGAGTTTTGATCAGGAATGGATGCTGTATTTTGTCAAATGCTTTCTCTGCATCTAATGAGAGGATCATATGGTTCTTGGTTTTTCTCTTGCTGATATGATGAATCACATTGATTGTTTTACGAGTGTTGAACCAGCCTTGTGTCCCGGGGATAAATCCTACTTGGTCATGGTGAATAATTTTCTTAATGGGTTGTTGGATCCTATTGGCTAGTATCTTGTTGAGAATTTTTGCATCCATGTTCATCAGGGATATTGGTCTGTAATTCTCCTTTTTGGTGGGGTCTTTGTCTGGTTTTGGAATTAAGGTGATGCTGGCCTCATAGAACGAATTTGGAAGTATTCCATCTCTTTCTATCTTTCCAAGCAGCTTTAGGAGAATAGGTATGATTTCTTCTTTAACGTTTGATAGAATTCCCCTGGGAAGCCATCTGGCCCTGGACTCTTATGTCTTGGGAGGTTTTTGATGACTGCTTCAATTTCCTCCCTGGTTATTGGCCTGTTCAGGTTTTCTATTTCTTCCTGTTCCAGTTTTGGTAGTTTGTGGCTTTCCAGGAATGCGTCCATTTCTTCTAGATTTCCTAATTTATGGGCGTATAGCTGTTCATAATATGTTTTTAAAATCGTTTGTATTTCCTTGGTGTTGATAGTGATCTCTCCTTTCTCATTCATGATTTTATTAATTTGAGTCTTCTCTCTCTTCTTTTTAATGAGGCTGGCTAATGGTTTATCTATCTTATTAATTCTTTCAAAGAACCAACTCCTGGTTTTGTTGGTCTGTTCCACAGTACTTCTGGTCTCGATTTCGTCGAGTTCTGCTCGAATCTTTATAAACTCTCTTCTTCTCCTGGGTGTAGGATCTATTTGCTGTTTCTTCTTTAGCTCCTTTATGTGTAAGGTTAGCTTCTGTATTTGAGTTCTTTCCAGCTTTTGAATGGATGCTTGTATTGCGATATATTTCCCCCTCAGGACTGCTTTTGCTGCATCCCAAAGATTTTGAACGATTGTATCTTCATTCTCATTAGTTTCCATGAATCTTTTTAATTCTTCCTTAATTTCCTGGTTGACCCTTTCATCTTTTAGCAAGATGGTCCTTAACCTCCACGTGTTTGAGGTCCTTCCAAACTTCTTGTTGTGATTTAGTTCTAATTTCAAGGCATTATGGTCTGAGAATATGCAGGGGATGATCCCAATCTTTTGGTATCGGTTCAGACCCGATTTGTGACCCAGTATGTGGTCTATTCTGGAGAAAGTTCCATGTGCACTTGAGAAGAATGTGTATTCAGTTGAGTTTGGATGTAAAGTTCTGTAGATATCTGTGAAATACATCTCGTCCAGTGTATCATTTAAAGCTCTCGTTTCTTTGGAGATATTGTGCTTAGAAGACCTATTGAGTATAGAAAGAGCTAGATTGAAGTCACCAAGTATAAGTGTATTATTATCTAAGCATTTCTTCACTTTGGTTATTAATTGATTGATATATTTGGCAGCTCCCACATTCGGGGCATATATATTGAGGATTGTTAAGTCCTCTTGTTGGATAGATCCTTTAAGTATGATATAGTGTCCGTCTTCATCTCTCATCACAGTCTTCGGTGTAAATTTTAGTTTATCTGATATAAGGATGGCTACCCCTGCTTTCTTTTGAGGACCATTCGAATGGTAAATGGTTCTCCAACCTTTTATTTTCAGGCTCTTGGTGTCCTTCTGTCTAAAATGAGTCTCTTGTAGACAGCAAATAGATGGGTCCTGCTTTTTTATCCAGTCTGAAACCCTGCGCCTTTTGATGGGGTCATTAAGCCCGTTCACATTCAGAGTTACTATTGACAGATATGAGTTTAGTGTCATCATGATATCTATTCAGTCCTTGTTTTTGTGGATTGTTCCACTGAACTTCTTCTTAAAGGGGAATTTTAAGAGTTCCCCTTAAACTTTCTTGCAGAGCTGGTTTGGAGGTCAAATATTCTTTCAGTTCCTGCCTGTCTTGGAAGCCCTTTATCTCTCCTTCCATTTTGAATGAGAGCCTTGCTGGATAAAGTATTCTTGGTTGCATGTTCTTCTCATTTAGGACCCTAAGTATATCCTGCCAGCCCTTTCTGGCCTGCCAGGTCTCTGTGGAGAGGTCTGCTGTTACCCGAATACTCCTCCCCATTAAAGTCAGGGATTTCTTGTCTCTTGCTGCTTTAAGGATCTTGTCTTTATCTTTGGAATTTGCAAGCTTCACTATTAAATGTCGAGGTGTTTAATGGTTGTTATTGATTTTAGGGGGGATCTCTCTATTTCCTGGATCTGAATGCCTGTTTCCCTTCCCAGATTAGGAAAGTTTTCAGCTAGGATTTGTTCAAATACGTGTTCTGGCCCTCTGTCCCTTTTGGCACCCTCAGGAACCCCAATTAAATGTAGGTTTTTCTTCCTCAGGCTGTCGTTTATTTCCCTTAATCTTTCTTCATGGTCTTTTAATTGTTTGTCTCTTTTTTCCTCAGTTTCTCTGTTTGCCATCAACTTGTCTTCTGTGTCACTCACTCGTTCTTCCACGTCGTTAATCCTCATCATTAGGACTTCTAGTTTGGATTGCATCTCATTCAATTGATTTTTTAATTTCTGCCTGATTTGATCTAAATTCTGCAGTCATGAAGTCTCTTGAGTCCTTTATGCTTTTTTTCTAGAGCCACCAGTAGCTGTATAATAGTGCTCTGGATTGGCTTTCTGACATTGAATTGTAATCCAGATTTTGTAACTCTGTGGGAGAGAGGACTTTTCTGATTCTTTCTTTTGATGTGAGGTTTTCTTTTTAGTCATTTTGCTCAGTGCAGAGTGGCCAAAAGCAAGTTTTATTGGGAGAAGGAGAAAAAGAGAGGAGAGAAAGAAGGAAAGAAGAGAGAAAAAGAAAAAGGAAAAAAGGAAGAAAAAAAGAAAAAAGGAAGTAAAAAAGAAAAAGAAAAAGAAAGGAAAAAAAGGGTTGGGGAAGGAAACAAATCAAAAAGCAAAACAACAACAACAACAAGAAAAACCACGGGGGAGTATCTTCCGATTCTGTATACTTTAAGTCCCTTGACTTCCCCTGGAACTGGTCCGTCCAGCTGGTCTTCTGGGGGAGGGGCCTGCTCTGCTGATTTTCAGGTGTTAGCACTTGGGGGAGCTGCTCTGCCCCTGCCTGGTGCAGGGCTCAGTGGTGGTTGTTCACCCCGTGAGGCCCCGGGAGGAACAACCCCAGTGGCAGAGTCCAGCTCTGGAGCCCTGGAGTCAGCCCCTGCAGTAGCTCCAGAGCTCTCTGTCGGCGCCGCTCGCTGATCTGCTCAGCTCCGGGCAGGAGCGTCCTTGCTGTCCTGGGCCCTCCCGGCCTCTGCCTGTCCCGGGGGAGGCCGGATCCTGGGCTGTGTCCCGGCGCCCTGTGCCCCGGGGCCTGCGCTGTTGGATTCGCGCTCCCGCCCCGCAGCCCCCTCCGCGGAGCCGCCGCCCGAGCCCCTCCGAGCTGCTCCGGGTCCCGCCGCGCGCTGCAGCCCTTAGGGAGCTCGACCTGCTCTCCCGGGGCGCAGGTGCCTGTTAGTGTCCCAGGGAGCCCGAGGGCATCCCCGCCCTCCTGGGTCCTGCTCCAACTCCCTGCGAGCCCCTTTCCGCCCGGGAAGGTTGGTGCAGCTCCTGCTCCTCCGGGACGGGCCTCTCCTGTCCTGGGGACACTCGCCCCGGCCTCAGCCCGGCTCCTCGCGGGGCCCCTCCCCCTTGGAGGCCTTTTGTGTCTTTATTTCTTTTTCCCCGTCTTCCTACGTCGATAGAAGCGCGAACTCTTCTCACTGTAGCATTCCAGCTGGTCTCTCTTTAAATCTCAGGCCGATTTCGTAGATTTTCGGGATGATTCGAAGGTTATCTAGGTAATGTGGTGGGGACAGGTGACCTGGGGACCCTACTCTTCGCCATCCTGCCCCTCCCTTTTTTCGATACATGCTATTTAGATAGCTAACATTTAAAACACTGATTATACCAAGTTTTTGTGTGGATGTAAAGCAACTGGAATTCTCATACACTACTGCTAAGAAAGTAAAGGATAAAAACAATTTGAAAGATAGTTTGACAGGGATGCCTGGGTGGCTCAGCGGTTGAGGGCCTGCCTTGGACCCAGGGCTTGATGCTGGAGCCCCGGGATTGAGTCCCACATCGGGCTTCCTGCATGGAGCCTGCTTCTCTCTCTGCCTATATATCTCTGCCTCTCTCTCACCGTGTCTCTCATGAATATATAAATAAATAACATATTTTAAAAGAATAAAAAATAGTTTCTCAGTTTCTTAAAAAGTTAAACATGCACCACGTATCATACATCTATGTAAAGACTTGCAAATCAATTTTTATAGCAGCTTTTTTTTAAATAATAGCCCAAATTAGAAATAACTCTGAAGTTCATCAACCAGTGAATGAATAAATGGATTGTGATATAACCATGTAATGGAATACTGCTTAGCACTTATAAAGAATGAACGACTGATGCAAATAACATGCATGAATCTCAAGACAATTATGCAGAATGAAAGCAGGTAGATAATAAATGACTACATACTCTATGATTCCATTTATATGAAATACTAGAAAATGTAAAGTAATTTGTAACCCAAAAATGCATCAGTGATTGTTCAGGTAGAAGAGATGGGGATGGAAGTGGGAGTGAGCAGGGATGTTATAAAGGAGCAAGAAAGTTTTGGGCATGATGGATATATTTACCATCATGTATGTGGCTATGGTTTCCCATATGCCAAAACTTAGCAAATTGTGTTCTTTAAGAATGTGCATTTATACCTAAATAAAGCTATTAAAATAACATGAAAAATAGTATATGCAAAATAATTCTAAGGAACCCTCAATACCTGCACACAAATGATGAACTGGATCTATATGTGTCCAATGTAAATAAATCTCAAAAATATAATAACTGCAAATCAATATGGATATGTACCATTCTATAAAAGTTTCAACTAAATAGAACATTGATATGTATGCCTAATGTACATGTGTCTATTAAACTCTGGAAATCATTTATTGTAAAACATGGGGTTCATACACAGCACTAAAGAGAATGGTAACTCTTGGAAAGGAGAGAGAAGAGCAGGATTGAATCATTAGCTGTTTTGAAATATCTTTTTTAAATGACATTTTAAAGTTTAGCACACTATTACAATCTGATTTGAGGGTGGGAACATGGATAGTCTTCTGTGATGTTAATTCCCATGCTTCCTATATTTTTTTTACTCATTTCACATTTAGCATCAAGCACTATCTATGTATGCACCTAAAAAATGAAGTCCATTTGCTCAAAGTATTTGTACATGTGAAGAAGGGAGACATGGTCGGTCATGTAGGGAGGCAAAAAGATTTTAAGTATACAATTAGGCAGCTATCCTGTTAAATTTGTGATAAGTGCTGTGATGAGGTGTAATGAGAACATATAATGGGAGTACCTAATGTCCAGGGGTCAAGAAAAGTTTCTATGAACAGGAAGAATGTTTGTAGGTGATATATGCAGAAAGATCTTAGGTGGTGAGGCTACAGCAAGATGGCAGTGGAAGTTCTGAAGGCAGTGTTTGCAGAGAGAATCTCCATGTGTGTTCATTTACGTAACCATTTCCTTAGTCTTTACAAAAATCATTTATTGTAGCAGGTGAGGAATACACCTTGATATTATTGAGAATGCATTTTTCATTTTTGTGTTGAATTATGCAAGTCAATGATATAAATGACTTCACACTTTTAAATTAGGCTAATTTAGATTTTTGTCATTGTGAGTTAAAGGAGTGAATTAAAAATCAGTATATTGACTTAAGGGTTTTTAAGTGTCACTTCTCTGTTACATCTCTCCCATCTAGTAGATCTTTCTTAGACACCATAGTTTCACTAGGTTGCTTGAACCCTGTACAGTCTGCAAAGTTTTCAGCTATAGTGCAATAATGTTATTTCAGAAGGCTTTACAATCCATGTTTTCCACAATACAGATGCCATTGTCTTAGCAACTTTGATTATTTCAAAAAACATGTTTATGAATGAGTAAACAGTATTGGTAGAACAAATAAATCTGCATGCAATGTCCGCATGTCATAGGCTAGCCAAGTGGTTACCACAATATACATTTCGAATAATCCACATCAGACCAAGATATATAGGTAGCACACATTTCATATTTGCCTTACTGACAACTAAATGAAAGCTCTTTGAATTTTAATAAATAGTGACCTGAAATACTTTTAAAGAATTTTTATTTAAATTCCAGTTAGTTAGCATACAGTGAAATATTAGTTTCAGGTGTACAATATAGTGATTCACCATTTCCACACAACACCCATTTTTTTTTCCAGATGAGTTGAAATCATATGGTATTTGTTTTTCTTTGACTTATTTCACTTAGCATTATACTCTCTAGCTCCATCCATGTCATTGTAAATGCAAGATTTCATTCTTTTTATGGCTGAGTAATATTCCTTTGTATAAATATACCACATCTTCTGTATCCATTCATCAATTGATGAATTGATGCTTCTATGTCTTGTCTATTTTAGGTTATGCTGCTGTAAACATCTGGAGACATGTATTCCTTTGAATTAGTGTTTTTGTATTCTTTGGGTAAATACCTAGTAGAGCAATGGCTGGATTGTAAGGTAGTTCTACTTTTAACTTTCTGAGAAACTCTATACAGTTTTCCTGAGTGGCTGTACCAGTTTGCATTCCCCCAGCAGGGCAAGAGGTTTTTCCTTTCTCCACATCCTCACCAATGCCTGTTGTTTCTCATGTTGATTTTAACCATTTTGATAGGTATCAGGTAGTATCTTTTTTTAACAGAAAATTCAGAAATGTTTTTATTTTTTGTTTCAAGTTTTTATTTAAATTCTATTAGTTAACATATAGGGGAATATTGGTTTCAGGAGTGGAATTTATTGATTCATCACTTACATATAACACCCAGTACTCCTCTCAACAAGTGTCCTCCTTATTACCCCTCACATATTTAGCCCATCCCGCACCCTCCTCCCTCCATCAACCCTCACTTTTGATTTGTATTTTCCTGATGATCAATGATGTTGAGCATCTTTTCATATGTCTGTTGGCCATCTGTATGTTTTCTTTGGAAAAATGTCTATTCATGTTTTCTATCCAATTTCTAGTTGGATTTTTCATTTTTTGGGGTATTGAGTTGTATAAGATATGTCATTTGCAAATATCTTCTTTCATTCCGTAGGTTGCCTTTTAGTTTTGTTGATTGTTTCCTTTGCTGTGCAGAAGCTTTTTATTTTGATGAAGCTCCAATAGTTTATTTTTGCTATTTTTCCCCTTGCCTCAGGAGACATAGCCAGAAAGAAGTTGCTATAGCTGATGTCAGAGAGGTTACTGCCTGTGTTCTCTAGGATTTTTATGGTTTCAGGTCTCACATTTATGACCCCAAGTACTTTTGAATGGCAGTTTGTAAATCTGAATCCCTGGCTTTGTTTTATGTGTTTGTGTGTGGGTGGGCATGTATGAATGCTTTATTATTAGGTAGACTATATTTTAATGACAAACCAACATATGAGTACTTGCTTTTAAATCTTGTCTTATTAATATAGGGGCAACCTACATTTTGTAGCACAAATTATTCAGTATTAGAATACAGTACCAAATATACTCTAAAAATGATTCTTTCCCATCAGTGAGGATTGCACATTGAATATTAATATTTACTTAGGGGAAAAAAATTCAGATTACTCTTGAAAAAGTTCTATTGCTTGGCTTAAGTTAGTGGGAATGAAAGTGTGGGGGAAAATAAAGCATTTGCGGGACATGATTTTTAAAAATAATTTAGGCCTAATATTAATAGAGAAATTACCAATTTAAAGAATAAATTAAAGTTGAAAATATTAAGAAAACCTGAAATGGATTACCCATTTTAACTCTTACCAGGGAAAATTGTGATTTAGGTTCTCTTATATTAAATTTGCATGAAGTATTTAAATTGAAGAAATCATGGGCTTGAATTTATAAACATGAAAACTTGAATCCCTCGATCAAAGAAGTTAATCTTCATATTCTTGTTAAAGATTTGGGAGAATAGCAGATTTCTATTTACATGATTTATGCTGTATTATTTTCAGAAATTTATAAGCA
Organism: Vulpes vulpes; assembly: GCF_048418805.1. Classification (NCBI taxonomy): domain Eukaryota; kingdom Metazoa; phylum Chordata; class Mammalia; order Carnivora; family Canidae; genus Vulpes; species Vulpes vulpes. The sequence goes on from NC_132787.1 coordinate 67,403,111, forward strand.
TAGCAAAGGAGCTTAAAATATTCACATTTTTAAAAACTACTTATGTGAAATTAACAAATTTTATTGGACTACAGTGGCATCTGTTAGCAATTTAAATTAATTGTGCTTAATTTTGCATCCTTAAACCATCATGCATAATATTCTTTTTCCTTGGGAATTGACTTCAATAGATTTCTTCACAAATAATTTCTGAGAGCAATTTTGGTAATAATGCTCAACTTGGCCACTCAATTTTGTTAAGATGAAAACATCCACTATTACATTAGCGGTGTCTAACATTCAGAGCAAAAATGCTTGTTTAATGTATGCTGAGTCATCTTTCCCTGTAAAAATTAAGATGTGTAGTTAATCTTTAACCTAAAGGAGGGATATAAGCCTCATGGATTTTTTTGGGATTAGTTATCAGTGTGCTGTTTTTAGTCAGACTGTTTCCAGAGTTTCAGAATATGGACATGTTCCTTTTCGGGGTGTCACTCCTATTTTAATAGAAAGAGACAGCTACAAGTTTTGGAGAAAGTGGAACTTTCCACTATCCACAATCAAGAGCTTTTAATTCTTGATGTTACAAATATAATAACAATAAAATAACAATGGTTGAATCAGATTTCCTGTGAATCAGAATAAACTTCCTGTGCTTGCTACTCTGTATTTCAGGTAGTGTATCCTGCCTGTGGTTGGCTTTTTACTTTTTTTTTTTTTTTTAGATTTTATTTATTTATTCATGAGAGACACAGAGAGGGAGAGAGGCAGAGACACAGGCAGAGGGAGAAGCAGGCTCCATGCAGGGACACCAATGTGGGACTCCATCCCAGAACTCCGGGATCACACCCTGAGCCAAAGGCAGACGCTAAACCACTGAGCCACCCAGGCATCCCGGCTTTTACTTTAATTACAAAATCCAGACGATAGAGAGGGATTATCACTGACAGTAATAAAAACTACCAAGGGTTTATTATGTACCGTACTCTTTCTTAGGCAATATGCATGGATTACCTAATTTGATCTTCACAATAGTTTCGTGATGTTGGTACTATGATTGCCATCATCGTTTTGTTGTTGGGAAATGAAATACAGTCAGGGTAAATAACTCGGCCTAGGTCAATGGTCTACCACATGCAGGATCTGGATTGCCACAAGAGAGACGGCCTATGTATGCTCTTCTCCTCCACTAGACGGTACTGCTGCTAATCAGTAACTTGGTTTTATTTCGTTCTAGCGTTTAGCAAATTGAGATGTTCTTTTTAAAAACATAATGAGCTTTATCAAGTATACATTATTGTAAAAGAGATGAGTTGGTAGCTAGATGTATGCTAAATCACACTTTTTGCCTATTTATATTTTTTACATTTTTTTCATGGGAAGTACAGAATAGAGTATCCCATTTACTCTAAACCTTATAAAAATAGAATGAACAAAATAGATTCTAAATTCAATTTAGCAAGCAGTCTGCTCTTGAAATTGTTGTATCAGGAGAACTAGAGATTATTCCAGAAGATCTGGCCAAAGAGATAAAGCACAAAGATTGAAAATGAAATATGTAATTGAGTAATTCGAGGCTGGTGAGGGACATAGAACATTAAAAAGCTGAACGTTAAAAGCAACATCTTCTCTACTCCTTTCTTATGTGTTGTATTGTTTTGGCTTCATCACAATATAAGGATAACCTGGTGTTGAAAAGCAAGAAAATCACAATAAATTTGAAGAGTATTTTTACATGTTTAGTCATTGAAATGACTAGAAAGCACTTTGGATTATGTTACACATATTCATTGTTCTGAAATGTGTTCAAAAGCTCTTAATCTAAAGATATAAAAATCTCATTTTAATACTTGCAATCACTTTTCCTAGGAGGTTAAGTGGTTATAACCAGGGGGAGATCTAGGTTTTGTGAGGCCTGGAAGATAGTCAATATGGGGCCCTCTTTAGAAAAGTGAAAATAGGAATTAGAAATATGAAAATAGAAATGTGGATATTTATGTAGAATGCAGAACAGTCACAACAAAATATAAATTTTAAGACTGATAATTGCACAGATGTCACAAAATTCAGAAAACTAAATTTTATTCTTATTACCTAATTTATTACTATTATACTTTTTTCCAAACATATTTGACTGTAAACCTTTTGACCCCCTCTTCATATGCAGAAGTGTATTGTTATTTTCTATGAAAAAATAGAATGATAATTCAGTCTGTCCTTTAGCATGGTTGATGGAAGAGAGTGTGTGTGTGTGTAATTATCACCAGTTTAGAAAAATATCTTTTAGCTTTACAACTCATTATTTATAACGGTATGTAAATTTATGAGATTGTTTTCAAATTTGGGCAAACTTTTATCAAATTATTTTCATATTTGAACTGTTAGATTTCAGGGAATTTCGGTTTCCTGAGCAGTATCTAATCCTAAATACTCTGAATTTATGACACTCTTTAGCCAGTTTGTGGTTGAAGAGAAAGCACGTTTAATGTTTTTGTTAGATTTGTTGATGTTAATATCCTGCGTAAAATTATCAAGAAATTTAATGTTTTTCCAGCATGTCCATAAAATTCATTCCTCTTCTTTAATTAGATTATCAAATAATCAAAGTACCTATTAATTACTTCTATTTAAGTTTTCCCTTATTAAATTCATCTTGGTATAATTTGATAAAAAGTTTGATATAATTTATTTCTAAATGTCAGAATAATTTCTTTGCACTTGATTTCATTGCTTATGTTCATTATATTTGCCTCATACCCATTAAATTTTCTCCTTAGTTGTCTCTCAGTTTTTCAGAAAATGCATTTAAAGATGTCTCAAAATTTTAACCTTTTTTATACAAACAAGTCAAGAGTCTATATGGCCCTATTGATTTCCTGATTCTAAAATTTCATTTTAATGGAATATTTGAGCTTTATTAAATATTTCATTTCCATGAAAATGTAATAAAATATAGCATGTTTTTAATTATACATGCTCTGTGAGAGAGTATATTCCTGACAAGAGAGAATGGCTTTGAGGAGGTGAAAATGAAAATTGATCCTCTGTGTGTGTAGTGTGTCATATCTGAAATTTGGAGGAATTTCCCTCAGACTAAATTTTGGCTTTAAACATTTTAAACTGTTTCTCCTGTGCTAAATACATATATATACTTGTACTCTATACACATACATCCTTTGGGACCCATATATATACTTCTATAAGGCATGTCCATACTCTGGGCATGCACCTCCCAGTTATCGTGCCAGTTGAGCTTACCATGTGAGTGGAAGAAACTTCTTCATTTCTACACCATGAAAAGGATGGAAGGGGTGATGTCCAACAATAACTTAGTGATACATATAAGTGACTCTGAGCTATGTTAGTATATACTGTGACACCCTTACTAAACATATCCTTAACTCAGCTTCCTTAGCTATGTGCCAAAACCCCCTGGCCTTGCCATGCCCTTGATATGAAGGGAAATGTGAGAGGGGAGGGAGAGCTGAGTGGCAAGAGACACATTGAATTGTGGTGCATTCATGCTACAATAACACAGTTGAGAAGTTGCAACAGAGATGTTATATTTCACAAAGTCAAAGATATATACTATTTGACTCTTTACAGAAAAAGTTGGATGATCCTGCTCTAAACTATGTATGTACTCATTATAAAAATAATAAAATAGCATAGTATTACAGACGTATAAATATGTCTTCGATATGTTTAGATTGATGAAAGCAAGTAGATGGACAGTGTGCATAATAGTAATATTTTGGGCTACTCCCTTCACTGTAAAGTCATTATGCATTTATAATTGTATGAGAAGACCTAAACCTGAAAGGATCATGCAACAGGTTGGTAACGATGATCATTTGTAGGCATGAAGTTTAAGAAATGACGGTCACTTATCATTAAGTCTTTAGTTTTATAATACAATGTTTATGGTGTTCAGTGTTTAGTTTCTGTCACAATAAACATAATTACTTTGAAATTTTAAAAATAAATCAGAATTGATTAAAACATAAAACAAATAATATAAAGAGGATAAATCTTACCAATGTAAAACAACAGAACTGTTGACCTCCTCCTTCTCTACTATCTGTCCACTATCACCTACTTATCCAATTATTCATATCTGTTTGCATTTCATAATTTTGTGCATCCCAAACCTTCCTCTCAGTTCACTTTTCTTTTTACCTAGTAGGTATGTCCGTGAGAGTCTTTAGATTTCCAACATAAACTTATGTTTGCCTTTAATCACTCTTGAATGAGAATTTAACTGATTAATCAAATTCTAGATTTATGGTTATATTTCATATGCAGTTTATTATTATTTATACTGTCCTTCTGTCAAATATATCATTTCTTCCTGCTTTCTTCTCCAATAACATCTAGTATTTTCCTGCCATTTTGAAGTTCCCACATCCTGTGTGAAAATATTATTCTGTGTTGTAATAAATCAGTAAAATTCTTAGGTATTATCCCTTTAGAAGTACCTCTTCAATATTTATTTCTTTCATAGTTTTTGGAATTCCTGTTGGGCTTATATTGAAGCTATTTAATTTATTGTCTTTAATTTCTCTTTCTTATTTTTCAGAGATTGATCTTTCTAAATGCTATTTCCTGGATTAATTCCATTTCCATTATTAGCTTGGTGTTTGTCCAGTTTGCTTCTTTAATGGTTACATTTTTTCATTTTTAGATTTCTATTTGGTTGTGTTTAATATATGACTGTATCTGATTCATATTTACTATTTTTTACATGTCATTCTTTTTGCTTTTTGAATATTATTCCTTGTTTGTTTCTGAGGGCTTTAAAACTACTGAGTAAGTTTGAATACATTTGCAAATAACAGAGAACTTGACCAATAGTGATAAAGTCATGAAGCTTTATTGTTCATGTATGAGAAGTCTGAAGGAAAGAAGGCCAGATTTGACTAGGGTCTCCATAAGGCCATTAGCGCTCTAGCTTCCACTTGTCCTTCTCTCATCACTTTAGAGTGTTGATTCCTCTTATAAGTCAAAAAATGCCTGTCTCAGCTCCTCTCCTGTTTCATATGAGAATTTGTTTCAAAGCATTGAATAAGGAGGTTGGTGTCAAAAAAGGAGTTCTCTCCAATCAGAGAGGAAAATCCCTCCAGTTAGGCCCCAGTAAATACCTTTCCACATCCTTTTGCTCAGAGGTAGGCTATGAGCACACGCATACACATACACACACAGATCCTTAGACCAATGACTGACAAATAAGAGTTGGTTAGGTAGGCCCTAAGCCTCAAGGGACATGCCAAGGTTGGGCACCTACTGTGTGGGGCAGAGAGGATGAAGTTGTGTTCCTTGGACAGTAACTAACTATGCCTGCCATGTACCTTTTTAACACCTTCAGAGAATTCTGTTTTCTTTTAATTTCTCAGAGTTGAATTTTTTATTACATATTAAATATTTTATCTTTTTTTCATATTTCCTTTCCCTATTCTTTTCCTTGCAAGTATTCATTCTATGATAGTTATAGGATTGCCTTTGTCTGGCCAAGTACCCAAAACTAGTTCTTGAGTTGATGGTTTGTGTTTACTTTTGAGGTATCAGAATTTAATTCCTATGCCAGTGGTTGGTTTAGTTTGCTAATGATTTTTTTAAAATGCCTTAGATAAGCCTCTCATACTTTGAAGATACTGTGTGCTCTTATGTGTTTTTTTTTTTTATTGTAAGTTCTGTAACTCATGTTTCCTGAGTGGGTCTCCTATCTCCCATTCTTATTTTTCTTCCCCAAGTCTCAAGGCATCTATCTATATTCCCTTCTTATTTCTAGAATTAAAATTACCCATCAGTAGCTTTAGCCATGAATTAGATTGGAAGTGTGCATATCAGGCCCCATCGCTGTGCTACATGCTCTGAAAGTTCTCAAGTGTCTTAGTTATGGCCAGCCTTGCAGAGGCTCATCTTGCATTGGAGAGACGGATGTGCAAGAGACGGATGTGTACACAAATGTATGCATATGGGTATCAAATCAAGAGTGCTGACCACTCTACTCTATCAGCGTTAAAAAGATTGAGCATATTATTTCCTTACCTGGTGATGAAAATTTAAAAAGAAAAAGGGCCCTACAGGCCAGATTCTATACAAAGAGTGATAATTGGGTACTAGCTCCAGCTGTCCCGGGTTATGCCCGCAATAACAATGCTAGCATGACATCAGATCACACTGCTTTAATAATTTTTGAAGAACAGATTGTTTAACCTTGGCTACAGTGGGCCCTGCTGACATTATTTATTGCAGTTCCCTATTTTTATTGCCTTTCTATTTTCCAAATGATGATTTTTGCTTTACACCTTGAGTTGTTTTGACACACGTTTTGAGTCTCAAGATTTTAAAACACATTATTTGAAGTTCCCTAATATTGTGGGTGAATGGTTGTCATTAAGAAAGTGTTAGAATATAGCATCATATTTCAATAAGTGTGTTATGAAAAACACCCTGCTCCCATGGCTGCTCCCTTCATATTAAAGGGCTCAGACAGATTCTGCATTCCGTAATCTCACTGACTTCAAAGCAGATGTGTCTCTAGTGAGAGCCAGAAAATGTGCACAGCGATACAGCACTTAAAGCCAGACTTTAACATTTTCTCCACTGCAGATGGGAGGTCTACTGGTAAAGAAATAAAGACAAAATTCCTTTTTTTTTTTTTTTTTACTCACTTGATTTTCAGATTTTTTGAAGCTTTTTTTTTTTTTTTTTTTGCCATTTAGATTATAACAATCTACAATAAACAACATGAGTGTAAGATGCTATACTATGATTTTTTTCTCTAGTAAGCAAAAACTATTTTCAGTGTCATGGGTTCTAAGTTGGCTTTGTTGTGGTGTATGAGGCTATAGCCATAGCAGCAAAATATTTGTAGCCAGGGTTTGCAAAAAATCTATTTATGTCACTGTGTGGTTTAGTATTCTTCCTTGGCTTCCAACACCCTTTGGTAGTATCCACACTCCTGATCACAGCCTGTGAAGCCCATTTGTTCTATCCCCTTCCAGCTCTCCAATTTCCCCTCCATTTTCTTTACCTTATGGGCCCCACTTGTGAACTCCTTCCAGTCCTTCAACACAGTGTAATTGCTGCCGTTTCTGTACCTTTGGAGTGCTCTTTGTTTCCCAGAACATTCTTGTCCTGCTTATTTTTCACTTGAAAAACTCCTGCATGCCTATCAAGAGAGTGGAAATATTTCCCTATGTGTGAAATCTTCCACATCCACCCTCTCCACTCATGCACATATGTAGCTTATGTAGTTTCCTTAGGCATAAGGACATAAGCCTTATTCATCTCAGTGCCTATTGTTCCCCTAACCTGGTATCTGATCAAATAGACATGCTCAATACATATCAAATGGGACAAAAATAGGCTGATTACTAAGAACTTTGAGCTAAGATTATTCCTGTAGCAAAGAGCCAGGCTGAGAGAGGTGCCATTTACTTTCACAGAAGGGTCCAGTGGTAAAATCAATTTGATGCAGTTTGAAGGTTAGCATGTATAGTTTTGACATCCATGGGCAGCCATGGACACTGGTAATGGATGAGGGCACTCACACAGGCACAAGTGGAGAGAATCAGGTTGGGAGCCAGACTTAAACAATATCAAAACCCAGGTAGAGTGTTAAAAATTAATCTGTGTGCACATGATGTGATCCAGCAAACAGGTCATATGACAAATATGTAGTCTTTGCAGGAATGCCCTCTCCCCATAACATTCTTCTCTTCAAATAGTGAATGTAGGACGAGTCCCTGTAGCAACACTCAATGACTGGCTTGTGTTTTCTACATTTGTGGGTAAAAGTGGCTATTGTGAATTTTCGCCGTGAGATGGTAAATGTGTTTAAGAAAAAAATAGCTTCTCCCATTTTCATAAAGAATGTTATGCTCCACCTTCCAATTCTGTTTGGAGAGCATGATGTCAGGAATTTTTAAAAGCAAGAGAATGCAAAGGAAGGGGAAGGAGTTGGAGTTCAGGGAGAGTGAAAGAGAGGTCTGTCAAAAGTTGCCCAGCAACAGACAGAACTGCCTCAGTTGAGCTGAGGTAATGGCTCTTTGTCCCTGTCCCAGGCCCTCCTTGAAGGCTGCAGCCACAGAGACCCCATGAGGCCTTCCAAAGTACGTGCTGTTGGCAGTGACTATTGGGAACATGTTGCCTTCCTGTTGCATTGCAAATCACAGAAGCATGGAATATTTGATTCGTTAGATTTTTTTTTTCACATGGTTAGATTGGGATTATGACTTTTAGTGAGGAAGGTCACAGATGAATAAGTCAGTGTAAAATGTGTTTACTCAATGTAGATATAGGTGGTTACATCTAGAAATACAGAAAAATGTCTGGAGATAGATTAGTATACACACATGGCTTTCTGTGTTCCATTAGCTGGGAGGGTTTAGGTGCAATAAGCACACCTACCTAGCACCCCAAATTTGGTTTCTAATACCACTCTTCAATGAAAGTAACCAGGGGTCCTTGGGAAAGTGGATGATTCTAGGTTTGAACCAGAAATATATAACATGAGCTAGAGCATCTTGTAGTGCCAGAAAGTAAGGAAATAAACAAAAACACAATGGAAATATATGTGAAGGAGTCATAGGAGCCAAGTTAAAGTGCTCCATGCAGCCAAACCTACCACAATTTGTGCTACAAAATAAAATATACTAAATTCTAACATGAAGTATAAGATAAATATCCATAAATCCACAGACAGAAGTACGTAATTGAATAAATATGTAAATAAGAATAGACAAATTTCTTACGAGAAGAATTTCCAGTAATTATGTATTGTAAGTATTCCTTAAGCATAGGCTTCATAGTGAGTTCCTTCTAAATACTATACAGTTAAAAAAAAGAAAAGAAACTTGTAAAACACTACTTTACAGTTAACTACTTCAGTCAGGTGATAAAGTTTCACATCAGTTGTGATGTCATGTTGATAGTTTGTGTAATGAGAATGGCACTTTACATCTGTGGTTTACTACTCAACAACCCATAGTCCCAGTCTAATCTTGGGAAAACATCAGACAAATCTTAAATTAGAGTTATTTTACAAAATACCCAGCCAGTATTCCATAAAACTCTCTAAGTCATCAAAAATAAAGAATGTCTGAGAAGCTGCCACAGCCCAGAGAGCCTGAAGACTTACAACATCCTGGAAGGGGTCCTAGAACTTTAAAAAAACACCTTAGGTAAAACTGAGGGAATAAATAATGTCTTTTAGTTGTAGCAAACAAGCAAATAAACTAAAAAGATTCCTTAAGAATGGTGAAGTCTTTTGTAATCTGCACAAATCTTTACCAATATCCAATATGAATTTGGAGACTGAATCTACCTTAGTAATTAAGAAATAATTAGCGGTATGGTGGTTGGAATTTCTTATTTTCTTCAATTTCCAATTTCACTTGTGAAATTTCCTTTTGTATCCACCCCCCCCCTTTTTACTGCAACTTTCAATATTTTCAAGCTGGATGTGTTAGACTCTGAAAACATTGTAAAGAACATAAAAATCCTTAACATAAGAAGAAAGAATTTATTTCATGATTATTTAAGCTGTGATGAAAATATGAATGTTTGATAAGTGACATTTTAAACATCCCTCCTAGTAAAAGAAAAAAAAAATCATCCAAACAGCAATGATAAGAAAGCATTATTTTTCAATTGATGTATTAGTAGGGAAAGCTAAATGCTTAGTTAAACACTCATCCACACCTCGTTTTAGTATATTCCGATGCAGACAGTGTTTAATACAGACATTTCTATTTGCATGACTGTTTATTGAGGTGACTTAGAGACTGGGCCACTTTCTACTTCATGGTTCAGCCATCCCTTAGTGTGTTGGCATCCTTTCTTTCTGGCATTCCAGAGAGAAACGGAATGGGTGTAGGGAAAGGTCCTTGATGGAGATTTTGGTAGTCAAGTCTGTAGAGGATACCACACTCCCACTCACATATAAACTGAAAGTTCCTTGTATAATAGAAGGAAACTAGTTTTTAATGAGGCATTACCCTTTCTTAGAATAGCATCCCTTTTTATCTGCCCACTAATTCTGTAACTCACCAAGAATTGACTAAGAGATAGGACTAACCAGTTAAATAAATATTGTTGCAAAGCCATCTTAATAGGTTTTTATTGTTTTGAAATAAATAGGCCTTTTGGGGGGTAATTGTAGGAGATAGATTTTTGTGAATCATAGGCTATCATCATTTTTTATAAGAAAAGCTTTTGGTTATTCTAGAACTAATAATGATATATTAGCTATTGTATACAAAAAGGCTATTCTGAACCTTGTGGGTGTACTTGACATTCTTCTGATGATGAGACGTTTGTGTTCATCTATTTTCTGTGCAATTGTGACTGTTGCATTCTCTGGGATGCTTACCAGCATTATTCATACAGACTCAAGTATATACAAACACAAAAGCAAGTAGGCCTTGAAGAGTTTTAAACAGTGACTTAGGAAAGAAGACGGTGAACCAGACTAATCAGCCTCCTGTGCTTCCAGGCTCTTGTAAGAGTCTCCCCATTTCCAATTTGTTCATTCCTTCCATTCTAAGTAAATGCTGATGATAATACCATTCTACAATACCATAAGCCTGAAGTTTGCCTGAATCTGGACACAAACAACCTGAAAATCATGACAGACTTAAGTTCTGTCCTTTATATGTGATTTTTAGATTCAATATGGGGATAGGGATTATTAGGATGTAGAGCTTTAATCTTAAGTAACTCATTTCCACTATTATAGATAAGTATGCAAAAAAAAAAAAACAGATGTGTGTGTGCACTCTACAAATAAATATTGTGTTTGTGCAAGAAGTTGAAATTTTTATAAATTGAAAATAAATAGAAGAAAAGGAAAATCAGTTTAGGCTTTAAAATATATGAAGGGGCTGGAAGATTAACCTCACCATGTTTTTACATTGTTTCAAATTTTGCAATAAATGTTATTAGAGCTTTGACAGAAACTAGACCAGTCCATGGTCTCAGGCACATTCTTAGTAGTATCTCCATAATTTGACTTTCATCAGTTGTGAAAGAATTCTTGAGCCATATGGAAGAGATCTCCTTTCCCCACATCTCTCTCTCCCTCTCTCTCTCTCTCTCTCTCCTTCTTCACTTTTCCCCTTCCTGTTTTCCTTACTTTCCTTCTACAACTTTTCAGGGGAACTCCCAAAATATGTTTTAATTTTTTCCATAGCAAATGCGAGGGAAGCTCTAGTCAAGTCTGGTTTAAAAAAAGAAAAGATTATTCCCTGATTTCTGGGGGAGGATAGACAGTTTTAAACAGAAACAAGAAAGAGATTGGGGATTCAGATGGATATGAAAATAGCTATATTCATTAAGTATAGCTATGCAAACAGCTGTAAATTTGGATAATAAGCAGGGAAAGATATTTGAATTTCATTAGGTTTTTTTCTTTTACAGTTAGCAAATATCTCACCTTCTAAAATTACTTCAATTGTGATTCACCACAATAAGCATGTAATTAAAATTGAAGAATGTTTACCAGGTGAGGGAAGTTGATGAAAGGAGCCAGGAGAAGGGTTTGGAAAAATGTGAAAAGAAGAGCAACTCAGGGAACACATTGCATTTTGAAAGATATTTTAGGAAAGGTAATGTGGGGGAGGATTTCAATCAAGTAATTGCTGCTGGTTTGAGACTAGCATTGAGAAGCTAAGTCACCATGATGTTTTTGGTGGTGAGCATCAATTAATTAATTAATTAATCAAATCAATATTGATTGAAAATCTATTGTGCTTTGCTTCTGCACCAAATCCTGGGAGAATAATTGCTGGGAACAAAGTTTCTGTTCTCATAGAATACATACTCTGAAAGGAGAGATAGAAGTAAAACATTATTAATTACAGTTATGGTGGGAAGTATGGAGTGCGTAGAGCACTAATGTGTGGGTATGTGTGTGGGGTGGGGAGAGGGATTTCTGACCTAAGTTGGACACGGGATTGGCTATGGTGCTTGTTCACGCTTCAGAAGCCAAATATTCATGCAATTACCATGGAGCATGATTATTATTCTTATGGCAAAATGTGCCAGATGCACTGAGTATACAAGGAGTTTCAAGTTCATTTCTGATGGATGTGTCAGGGAAGGTACACAAAAGGAAAAGTAGAAACCAATTCTGGAAGGGTTAGCAAGTCTGCAAATCGACATATTTGGGGAGCCAATCCACAGTTCTTTTGAATAAAATATCAAAAGTTAGGAAGTAACTTTAAGTGAATTAAATTGCTACAGTTTAACCTTAGTAGAGTGGTATTATAAAATGAGATACAGGAAAGAGAGAGACTAATCAACAAAAGACCATTTGTATCATATAATAGAGGCTCAATTAACATTTGTTTAATGAATGAGTAATAAATTGTGATATGATCTTTGTTATAATTGAGAAGTGGAAGATTATACCTCTTAAAATGAGCTCTTCTAAATGAGATACCTACACTTCTTTTAAAAAAATGCATATATATATTTTTTTTAACTGAGAGAGTAGGTCCACGTTAGTGGGCTGAGAAATCAGTGTACTAAGGCCTGATGAATGTATTATGATTCAAGAATATAATAAAATAGAAAAGAGCATATGAAAAAGTAGGTACTGTGAAAGTAGGTATTTTAATTAAACAGATACGTGTTTGTTCCTAACAACAGAGCATCAACCAAACAAAGCAAAAACTGATAGAACTATAAGGCGAAATAGATGAATCCACTAGCATAGTTGTAGAATTCAACACTTCTCTCTCAGAAATGGGCAGATACAACAGACAAAAAAATAAGTAAGGACATACTTGAACTGAGCAACACCATCAGTTAACTGAATGTAATTAATATCTGTAGATGACTTCATCCAACAATAGCAAAATACACATTCTTTTCAGGCTCAAATGGAATATTCGCCAAGATAAACCACATTCTGGGCCACCAAAGACACATTAACAGATTTAAAAGAATAGAAATCATACAGTGTCTGGACTTAGTCCATAATGGAATTTTTAAAAAGTCAAAAACAGAATGATGACTGGAAAATCCCAAAACATGTGAAGATTAAATAGCACACTTTTAAAAGCACATGTGTCAAAGAAGAAATAAAATATTTTGAACTAAATGAAAATAAAATTTATCAAAATTTGTGGGATGTAGTGTTTAGAGGGAAATTTATATCATTGAATCTATATATTAGAAAAGAAGAAAGCTATAAAATCAATCATCATAAAATCAATCATCTATGTTTCCACCTTAGGAAACTAGAAAAAGAATAGCAAATTTAAGTAAATCCAAAGTAAACAATAATAGAAATAGTAAGAATTAGAGCAGAAATCAATAAAATTGAAAACAGGGAATTAGCAGCAAAAAATCAATGAAACCAAAAGATGGTTCTTTGAAAGATCAATGAAATTGATCACCCTCTATCTAGGCTGACTATGAAAAACAGAAGACATAAATTACTAATATCATAAATGAAAAAGATGACATTGCTACAAATCTTATGGAAATTAACTGAAATAGGAGGCATGAAATGAATTAGAGATGAAAAAGGAGACATTACTTAAAGGCTTATGGAAATTAAAAGATAGTAAAGGAATATCATAAGCAACTCTATGCCCACAAATTTGATAATCTAGATTAAATAGACCAATTTCTTGAAAGACACATCTTCCAAAATACACACAAAAAGAAGTAGATGATCTGAATAGTCTTATATCTATTAAAGAAGTTGAATCAATAATTAATAGCTTTAATTAATAATTAATAAACTTATAAAATGGAAAGCATAGGTCCATATGGATTAACTGGTAAATTCTATTATACCTTTAAGGAAGAAATAATACAATTCTCTATAATCTCTTCCAGAGGATAGAAGAAGAGGAAATACTTCCTAACCATTTCTGAGGCCAGCATTACCCTAATGTCAAAACCAGACAAAGACATTACAAGGAAACTATCAGATCATTATGTCTTGTTAACATAAAGATGCAAACATTGTCAAAAAACTATTAACAAATTGAACCCAAAAAAGTATAAAAGGAATTATATGCCATGTGGAATTTCTCCCACATATGCAAGGCTGGTTTAACATTCAAAAGTCAAATAATGTAATCCACCATATCAAAAGACTAAAAATGAAAAATCACATGATCAAAATGATAGATGCAGAAAAAGCTTCAGACAAAATCCAACACTTAATATATAATGAAAATGGTCAATGAACTAGGAATGGAGGAAAACTTCCTCAACTTGATCAAGAGTGACTGTATGTAAAGAAATCTACAGTTGATATCATACTTATCAGTGAGGAGATTTAGAAGCTTTCCCACTAAGATCAGGTGCAAGGTAAGATGTATCTGTCACAATTCCTTTTCAACATCATATTAGAAGACCTTTTTAATGCAATAGGGCAAGAAAAGAAAAAATGTATACGGATTAGAAAGAAATATATAAAAGTATCTTTTCTCACAGATAACATGATCATCTATATGGAAAATCTGAAATTGACAAAAATCTAAATTGACAGAAAAAACCTTCCTGGTCTAAAAAAAAATTATAGAAAGGTTGCAGGATATAATGCTACTATGCAAAAGTCATTTGCTTTCCTATATACTAACAATGAACAAATGGAATCTGAAATTAATGACACAATATCATTTATGTTTGTACCACAAAACCAGAAATACCTAAGTATAAACCTAATGAAATATGTATAAGATCTATATAAGAAAACTATGAAACTCTAATGAACAGAATTAAAGAACTAAATGAATGGAGAGAATAATCTATTTTCTTGTATAGGAAGACTCAATACTGTCAAAATGTTCCTTCTTCCCAACTTGATCTACAGATTTAATGCAGTCCCAATCAAAATCCCAGTAAAATTGTTTTATGGGTATCAACCTACTGATTCTAAAGTTTGTATGGAGAGTCAAAAGATTCATAGTAGCCACCACAATGTTGAAGAAGCAAAACAAAGTTAGAAGACTGAAGCTACTCAACTTCAAGACTTATTACAAAGCTATAGTAATTAAGACAGTGTTGGTATTGGTGAAAGACTAGCCACATAGGTCAAGGGAACAGAATAAGCAGAAGTAGACTATATAGTCAATGAATTTTTGCAAATGAGCAAAAGCAATACAATGGAGCAAAGATAATTTCCTCAACACGTGGTGCTAGAACTAGATATCCAAATGAAAATTAAAAAAGAAATGAATCCAGACAAAAAGTTTATAACTTAATAAAATCTCAATATGAATTATAGACCTAGGGGCAGCCCGGGTGGCTCAGTGGTTTAGCGCCTGCCTTCAGTCCAGGGCATGATCCTGGAGTCCCGGGATCGAGTCCCATGTCAGGCTCCCTACATGGAACCTGCTTCTCCCTCTGCCTGTGTCTCTGCCTCTCTCTCTCTCTCTCTCTCTCTCTCTCTCTCATGAATAAATAAAAATCTTAAAAAAAAGAATTATAGACCTAAAATACAAAATATAAAACTCCTAGAAGATAACACAGAGGTAAACTTAGATATCTTGAATATGGTGATGAGTTTTCAGATATGACACCAGGAGCACAATCCATGAAAGAAAGAAATCAGCTTAGCTGCATTAAATTTTTAAAAATCTCTGCAAAAGATAATATTAAAAAAATTAGAAGACAAGCCATAGACTGGAAGAACATATTTATAGACCATAGATTTGTTAAATGACTATTATCCAAAATATACAAAGAACCCTTAAAACTCAATCATATGGAAACAAACAACCCACATAAAAATAGACCAAAGACCTTAATAGGCATTCATCCAATAAAGTATACATATGGTGGATAAATTTATGAAAAGATGCTCCACATCCTATGTCATCAGGGAAATGCAAATTGAAACAACAGTGACTTGACAGTACAAACCTATTAGAATGGCCTAAATCTGGAAGACTGAAAACACCAAATGCTGATGAGGATGTGGAGCAGTGGGGACTCTCATTCACTGCTGGTGGTACTGCAAAACGGTACAGTCACTTAGGAAGACAGTGGTTTCTTATAAAACTAAACATACTTTCACTATATGATACAGGGATTGCACTCATTGGTATTCACTCAAAGGAGTTGAAAATAAGGATGCTTATAACTGCTTTATTCATAATTGCAAAAACTTGGAAGTAACCGAGGTGTCCTTGGATAAACAAGCTGCGATCAATCCAGGCAATAGCATATTAATCAGTGTTAAAAGGAATGTAGGGCAGCCTAGGTGGCTCAGCGGTTTAGTGCCACCTTCAGCCCAGGGTGTGATCCTGGAGACCCAGGGTCAAGTCCCATATCTGGCTCCCTGCATGGAGCCTGCTTTTCCCTCTGCCTGTGTCTCTGCCTCTCTCTCTCTCTCTCTCTCTCTCTCTCTTTTTCTCTCTCTATCTCTCTCTGTTTCTCATGAATAAAAAAATAACATTTTTTTTTTAAAAAAAGGAGATGTATAAGCCATGAAAAGGTATGTAGGAATCGTAAATGCATATTGCTAAGTGAAAGAAACCCATCTGAAAAGACTACATATTGTAAGACTCCAACTATATGACATTCTGGAAAAGACAAAATTGGAGAAAATAAAAATCCCAGTGATTGCTTGGGAGGGGGGGTGAGGGTTAGGGGATAAGTTGAATAGGTGAAGCACAGAGCATTTTTAGGGCAGTAAAAATACTCTGAATGACATTATAATGCAAATTATTTGTCAATATACGTTTGTTCAAACTCATAGAATGTACAACATCAAGAGTAAACCCTAAGGCAAACTATGTTCTTTGGGACATTACGGTGTGTCATTGTAGTTTCACCCTTGGTGAAGAATGTACTATTCTGGTGAGCAACGTTGACAATGGAGGAGCCTATGCATAGGTGGGGACAAGAAGTATGTGGGAATTCTCTGTACCTCCCTCTCAATTTCGTTGTTCACCTAAAACTTCTCTAAAAAATAAAGTCTTAATAAAAAACTAAAATATATTTAAATTAAAGAAATATTACACATTTCCTTAAAACTCTAAGGTTATCAATATTCACCCAATATTATTATCCAACTAATGAAAAATGAACATAGTCTTCTATCTTATTTTTCTCTTTTAAATATCTGTAAATGTCCCCAGCATAAGGATTGTGCCTTTTCTGTATAGTGGGGAATGCTGTCATCTTCCAAGAAATGGAGATGTTTTAATTTGCATCATTTTCTAATTTAGAAGCATATATAAATGTAGAATACATAGAAATGAGTTTTTCAAGTTTATAAATACATGCATACAGTGAATTACTGATTTAACTAATGCATTAATTTAAAAGTCTCATGTATATCAGGCACTGTGCTTGGTTCTGGGAGTGTGAAGATGGAAGAGACTCAGCCTGTCTGAGGGAGGAACATATAAATATGTAATTAAAGAGTAAGTAATTGTGCCGTGTACTCACAACTCTGCCTAGAGTGGGATGTGAAAAAAAAACCCAGAAGACAGAAAACAACACGCTTTTGTTGAGACATGGAAGAGCACTGGGTGTTTGTCTGCTAGGCAAGTGAGAGGCACACAGAGGGCATAGTTTTGCATAACCCGATATGTGTAGGTGGGCATATGTGTCCTAGGAATATCAAGTTGGTTGTGCATATATACCCTGTGGAGGTATGAAAGGTTTGGGAAATTAGTGTGCATCTGGAAAGTACAGTGGTGGGGGTGTGAGGATCAGTGTGGGCAGCTAAGCAGGGCTGGATGCTGAACAACCTTCTGTGGTAGAAGGTGATAGCAAACGGTTCAAGGACATGTAGGAAAGCAACAGTGGATTGTTGTTTAGAATATTTTCTCTAGAGACCCTTAATTGTATGAAACACACTGAGGGTTCCTGGAGGGAAGGTGGGTGGGAATAACTGGGTGATGAGCATTAAGGAGGCACCGGATGTAATGAGCACAGGGTATCATATGCAACTGATGAATCACTAAAACTCTACCTCTGAAACTAAGAATACACTATATGTTAATAGATAGAATTTAAATAAAAATGTCAAGAAAAAAGAACACTTGTTCTGGGATGAGCGTGGTGGGTTAAATGGAGAGGTGTGAGATGGAGACAGAGAGATAGAGATGATTACAGTAAGGAAATTTTCCAGAACACTCACACAAATAATGTATAAATAAAAATCTTGCATAGCTAATACATTTTTGCATAGGTTCTGAGCATGATTCAGAGTTCTATAAAGATGTGTAATTTTGATGCAGTTTTTCCAAGATTTCCCATCCCTTGTTTTTCCCTTCTGTGTAACTATTTCTCTTCAGAACTGCTTCTGTGTTAGACATTTTGGGGGCTGTAGCTCTAGGAATGTATTTTGGCCTTATTGTCTTGGGAGATCACCACTCAAACCTGAAAGAGTAACAAACTTGCTTCTAAAGATAGAGATGATTTTGCCACCACATAAAGAATGTGATACTTTAAAAAACAAACAAACAAACAAACAAACAAAAACCAGATTTCTTCCAACTCTAAAAAGCCTGTGGTTCTTGATTATTTCAGCAGTGGCTCTCTGTTTGCCTTAAGTCAAAAAACAAGCTAACATGTGAATCCAAGGAGTGAAGCAACTCCAGAGTCATCTGAAATATGCCAGGAGGGTTTAACAAACACAGTAATAAGGCTACACATATCCATGTTCTCAGAGCTACTTTAAGGGAAGTTTGTGGGATGATTATCATTCTGTGAAAACCCAGTACACTACTGCCTGCCGCCTCCTCCTCGAAACACATTTCCCGTGGGTGTATGACAAATCTGGTTGAACAGATAAAGTGCAGTCTTGCTATTACCAGCCTGGTTACATTGTAACTTCAATTACATCACAGGTTAAATTCTATCTTCATAAACATATGGTCAACCCCCCTGTTGTATCATGGCACGTCTCTATTAAATCTTATCTTCCATTGTTGGTATTAAAATGGAATTCCACTGTACTGTATTTAGTTAATCGTATGTACTTCAAATGATTTATAAATTTTTTGCATAAGTAACTCCCAGTTCAAACATTTTCAATCAATGCTTTATGTTTGGAATCTATTGTTAGCTTAGTGTTTAACTACACAATGTGAAAGTGTTAACATTTCTTGTTCAAGGCTTTTGATACTTGATGTCTTAAAAACATGCTGTTCAATAGAGACATTACACTTAATGAGGGGAAACATACTGTTCCTGGAATAGCCTTGACACTGTGCCAAATCATAAAGATGTTATAATACGTAATGATGAATTCTTTGCTCAATAGATTGACTATATTTCCATAGTATAGATTTATTAAAAATAGAATACTCATGATTTCAAGTCATTCTTGAGAAATTCTTGTGCAACTTCATTGATATTTTGACCTAGGTTTTTCCTACTTCAAAAACACATTTAAAAAAATATAAAATTTAAGATGTTACTTAAAGTTGGTGAAGTTGTCAATTGTGGAACAAGATTATTTTTTCTTATAAAAATTTTACCGGGAATCTAAGTACTTTGCTTTTAAAGAATTAATGACATTTCTCTTAAGAGTGATCCAGACCAACTTATTTTTTGTTTCATAGAAGTAGTTCAGACTATTCCTGCTGGTTTTTCATTATAACCATGAATATCACTTAATTTGTTGTCAAGCTATTTTCTCTGATGGAATTTTTCTTCTGTGGCTTTTAGATAAACCCCAAATTACTATTTTCCACTATCACCAACTTCTTTATTAATTTTATTTTCTTCAGCCACAATATAATGCTTATCTTTTTAGATTTCTTTCTTGAGTTTTTCCTCTTTTGTCTTATAGGCAGCAGCTTCATGGCTCTTCAAGCATATTTTTCAGAAACTTGACAACTCTATCTTTGGAGTAGTCATGTGCTTGGTGAAAGAGGTCATTAAAAGTGACATAAGCTGATCACTGTACTGCTGGAAACCCCATATTTGCTTCCTTTGCACAGAGGACAGAGTCCACATTTTTGCCCTTATGCTGTGAACCCTCCCGAGCTCTGGCCCTTTCTAATTCTCACACTCTGCTCTCCCTTTCAGTCTTTTATGTCCCAGCCACACTGGGCTCTAGGCAGTTTCCCAAATATTGTGAGAATATAAACATAATGAGAATTATGTCTTATAAATTTTATCATTGAGATACATTACTGGAATTTGACATTTCAGAGGCAAAATATATGAGAACTAAAATTTTTAATTTGAAAAGTACAGTACCAGCTTACCCTCAAAACAACTGTTTATGCATAAGACTGAGGAGTATTTGGTCCCAAAATGTACTGATGCTCTTTCAGATATTTTGATCTGGATCACAATTTGATGATCTTTTTTAACATTAGGAGAACCTAGCTTTGAGTTTATTGATTAATTTTTTTTAATTCCTGAACACTTAACCCTTTGGCATGACAGCTCCTAGAACTGCCTTCTGATGCTGGTTCTGGTGATGAGTAGGCCAAGGAAATGGTTATGGTAATGGATAGCTGGAATGGAGAAAAACAAAAGTCAGAGACCTGGAAGATGGTTTATAAACAAGGACTTTGAGATCATCAAGAATAATCCCAAAGGTTAGGGTAGAAAAGAATAGTGCTGGCTGCTAAAGGTATTAATGACCTAGGTGGATGGCATCCCAGTGTCTTGACAGAGCAGGGCGTAGGAGAGGCTACTTAAGGGACGTTCACTGGGCATCTATTTGTATGGGTATATTCCTCATGTTTTAATTTTCTGTATTTTATGGGGCTTTAACATTGAGGTGCATTCCAAGTCCTGGAGAGATTGTTTGTCTCCGGGCTAGCTAATTCCTAAGGATAAAGAGCTTGCCTGGGAGCATGCGTTTCATATGTATACCAACCACTTCAAAGCCCATATCCGCATCCTTCTCTTTTAACTCACACCCCAAACCCTTATTTTTCCTCCCGCAAATTATCCCAGGAGCAAGTACCAGACAACTATGAACCACACCTGTAGTTCAGAGCCCACTAAAATGATCCACTCCTAAACTTACTCAAATTTACCTATCCTGCCTCACCCATGCCTTCTCTTGGAAGCCACTGTAAAGACTTTGGGTCATGCTCTCCTCTCATTCTTTTTCTGCTTCCTGGTGCTTCCCATGTGGCCCTGCGATGTGTGACATGTTTCTTCCTCTTGGGAACGTGAGTAATAAAGCTTCTTTCAAAGGCATTAGCCTCTTTATGTCATACTTCAGTCACCTTTATGAACTAAATCCCAGGCACATTTACAACGAGGAGGTACTATATATGTCTAACCACAAAGAATTAGGCAAGAAAATTCAATAAAATGGTCTACTGTGCAGCTATTTATACACAGAAGCATGTTGACTTTGAAAACTGGCTTACTATATAAAAGAAACAAACAAAACAGGTTGTTTAAAACAGTGCACATGCTGGACCCAATTTTAAAGAGAAACCTTCGACATACATGGTATGAGACACAGAAACAAATAGCCTGTTATGAAGTATACACCAAAGAGGTAAGAGTAGAATTTTAGATCATTTATCTCTCTATCTGTATTTTCTAATTCTTTCCCAATTATGGTGGATCATTTTGTATAATTCAAAGTCTAGTTTAAAAGTGGTGTCACTTAACAACGTTTGCCCCTTTTGGGTATTAGAGCCTTGGTTGTAGTGACATAGGAGCCACTGGTTCCAGGTACATACATATTAAACAGTGCAATGTGAGTAAGCCTTCAGCTTTTCCTAGAACCCATTTTTTTAAAAAGATTTACTTATTTCTTTGAGAGAGAGAGAGAGAGAGAGAGCCTGCAAGAGTGGGGAGGGAGGGGGATGGAGAGGATAGTCAGAATCTCAAGCTTACTCCCTGCTGAACACAAAGCCCAATGCATTGGCTCAATTCCATTGACTTTGAGATCTTGAGCTGAGCCAAAACCAAGGGTCAGATGCTTAACTGACTGAGCCACCTGGCGCCCTACCAAAGTTTTTTTTTGTGTTTAGGGGGTGATGGTTGAGTTTGTCTCTAAACTTAGAATTAGGTGCACCTCAGTGGCTCAGTTGGTTAAGCGTGGTTAAGCCTATGCCTTCAGCTGATATCATGATCTCAGGGTCCTGGTTTTGAGCCATGTGTGAGCTCCCTGCTCAGCTGGGAGTCTGCTTCTCCCTCTGCAGGTCCCCCTGCTTGTGTTTTCTCTCTCTCTCTCTCTGTCAAATAAATAAATAATCTTTAAAAAATAAACTGAGAATTATATACATTTTGTTGTACACATCAATAGAAGACAAAGTATGAATTATCTAGTATATTTAGATAAGAGTTTCTACTTCTTCACTGAAAACTGGTTAAAACCCTTCATTGTGTAGGCTGTTTTTCTGGTTGTGTTCTTTTCATCTAGGTTGTAGGATCCTCTTTTGTCCCATGGCAGGTTTTGTTTGGGGTTTTTTTCTGCTGCATTTTATCAGGGCTCTGAGTTTCTCTGGTGTATTTTCTCAGCATTCTCTATCAGCATATTCATTTTGGAGGCTTGCCTTCCTTCCCATATGCTGTGCTCATAATGATGTTTGCCTTATGTGTTAACTCCTAATTTTGCTTTTATCTTTCTGTTCAACCAAATAGCTTTGTTTATCTGGGTGTGTAGTCCTGTGTATATTCTGTCTGCCAGCTACATACTTGCTAGTATCAGTATCCTATATACCCATGAAAGGAATACTTTACACTGTTTGTGTGGGTACACTTGAACTTGGGGTTGAGCCTGAAATGACCTTCTCACGGTTCAGTGTCTTAGAACCCCTGCGTGTCTCCCCGACAGTGGCACCTTATCAATATCTGCTATTATAATTAGGGGGTAACAACATAGCAAATCAATTTCATACATATAATGCAACCATTATAGATATAGTAGAGGAGTTAGTGGCACTTTTTTAATTGAATATTTAGGAGAGCTTTAGGTGTTTTTGTTTTATAAATATGCAAGAAATCCTAATTCTCAACGAACATGAGAGGATTTCGTAAACTGGAATAATAATATTTGTGACATTTGAAGTTTAGAGAATCTTAATGCCTTCCTCTTACTTCCTATTTACTCTGTAAAGTGGGGGGAAAAAAAACAACCCAATTAGCTCAAACAGGAAACATTGAAATGCTATTTGGTTATTTTTTAAACGTCTGAGCTACTTCTTATCCTCCTGGTTTTACTAAAGCAGTACATAGTCTGGTTTTCCAACTAGTTGTTAGTTTTGCAGTCTCTTGATTGAAATAACAATTTTTGGTGAATTATGATTTATAGGAACTGTGGTATATGCCACTGAGTCTAGATTAGTTTTATATCCCTTGAATTGTTTTTTTATGAATGCAATTTTTTGTATTTTAAAACATCTGTAATTTTCATGTTTCAGCTAGCTATATAGTTAAGGTTATATATTTCTTGATTATGAAACAATTACAGTGCTTTCAGATGCATATGTTTTTCTTTCAAGTTTAGATCTCTATACTATAGTGAGGCTAATTTAGCTCCTTTCAATAAAATACTTTAAGGTCTTTTTATTAAAGCAGGAATTAGAATGATTATCATTATTTATAAAAAAAACTGCTTAATATAAAAGGAACTCCAAAGAAATTATAATCACTCTGTAAAATTGAAAGTAGAAAGCACTTAAAAATTCATGAGTATAAAATAAAATATGCTTCAATAAAAATTGTGTGCAGAGCCAATTTGTATTTTAGAACAGAACTTGTAATGTTCTCTTTGCGTTTAAGCAATTTTCCAAAACAGAAAATTCTAATTAAAAAAATAGCCCCAAAGTAATGATAAATATATTTTCTCTGATTAATCAATAAATGTCTAATGAGGGTCAATAGTGTGTTCAGTACTATACTATGCTTGATTTGCCATTCACCTATGGAAATGAATCCTTTGGACTTGTGGTAGGTGCAATGTAAAATCCAATTCACGTGGCCCAGGGTATGGCACACAGTTAAGGGTTATCATAGTGAATACGAGTAGTATTTCTCAACAGGCTCACTATTGGCATTTTGGGTGGGGGTATCCTTTGTTGTATAGAACTTGAACATTGCACAGTATTAAACCCTGGTCCTGTAGGCCTTCACAGTGATCAAGACATCCCAAATGCCCCCCTGGCAAATATTTCTGAGTGTTACAGCCCCTAACTGAGATCTGCTGGTATAGAACAGGGGCTGGCAAACTTTTTCTGTGAAGACCCAGATACTAAATATTTTCAGTTTTGAGGACTATGCAGTCTGTTACAACTACTCAACTCTGCTATTATAGCAGGAAAACAAGCACAGGCAATCAAAAAAAGAGTAGCTGTGTCCAGTAAAACTTTATTTACAAAAGTAGTTCATGGGCAGATTTAGCATGCAGATTATAGTTCGCAATGTAGGGGAAGTCCACGGATTTCTACACAAGTAATACTATTTGAAATTAATCAGTGGTATTTTATCAGTCAAAAATAGTTTGACTGCAAATAATATGAAATCATATCTACTGTTTCTAAAGACAGGATGGTTTCAGTCTTGATTAATTGAAGGTATTACTGTCATAAAAGACCAAAGTACCAGGCAGCCCAGGTGGCTCAGCGGTTTAGTGCTGCCTTCAGCCCAGGGTGTGATGCTGGAGACCCGGGATCAAGTCCCACATCTGGCTCCCTGCATGGAGCCTGCTTCTCCCTCTGCCTGTTTCTTTCTCTGCCTCTCTCTCTCTGTGTCTCTCATGAATAAATAAATAAAATCTTAAAAAAAAAAGACCAAAGTACCTTCCTTCTTTCTACTTGTTATCCTCAGCTGTTTCATTACCTCCTCTTATTGTCACAAATGGATGCAATAATGTCATATGTTATAATAATGTATAGGGGAGAATCACATGTCTGCCTCTTCTCCAGGAAAACCTTTCCCAGAAGTCCCTGGTTGACCTGGAATTACACATAATCTCTATGGAATAATTATAATTCTAATTAATGGGCTGGAGAAAGATCCAGACCTACCACAAACTTGTGAATATGTGATATTTGAATGAATTGAGATTATGTTTAAGAGAAAGAACAGTGGGCTTTGAGGGAGTTAGTGGAGGAAGATGTCTGTGAGCCACAGTATTTTCCACATTAATTATCTTACATTTTAAATGTAATTCTGTCTTCAGTGTTACTTGAGACCATTTGTTTTCCTGTTTCCCATCTAGTCAAAGGAACATTTTGTGCATGTCTGTCTTTGATCAGAGGAGAGGAAGGAGTGTGGACCAAGGTCCATTGATAACAGGTAATTTCTCTCCAGTATTGAAGAGCCAGTATAAAACCATGGTCTCCTGTTGTGAGACCAGTAATACCAGTGTGTGAAAGATGATATTTCTATTTAGTTAACAAAGATTACTTGGTAATCCTTAAAGGACTTCTTACTTAAACAAGCTCCCCAATAATTATATACAGTTAGTATATCATCTGCTTTGTATTATAAGAACTGAAAATAATTTGTTTAAAAGCATTCACATGGAAATGTTTTAATTATTTGTTTTAGTGCTAAAGGGAATACAGAAAACTGTCTGGTTCTTTCAGGCCTGTAAAGGTGCTACCCTATAAATTCAGATGAAGCAGGTGATTTGCCAAGAGAATCATTTGTGTGCTGGAAAGTAAAGATATAACTAGAAACTGTTTTTTCTCACTTCGTGTGCTGTGTTGCCTGCATTACATCATGGCATTCCTGAAGCAAAGTGCCAGCTTTAAAGACCTTATGCTTGTCAGTAAGAGTGGCTCCAATTCAAGTTCTGAATTTTTCTTGGAACTCTTCCCGAATTTTGAGCTCTTTAAGCTGTCAGTATAGGGGTTGAACAAATACCCTTAGATGCACTTATGTTTACTTCAGTGACTAAAAGAATGGCATTGTAACATTTCATGGGTAAATTTGTTCAAGAAACCTTGTTTCATATCTCCTTCTTAACACATCAGCTGGGAATTGGTTGCCTTTTGTATGCCAATCATTTACTTAGTGTTTATTCAAAAATTATTAAATTCAAATCTCCGCCTCAGAGATCTCAACATTCTATTGTGAAAGAAAAGAATGAACAATTAAAATACAATGTGATTTACAGCATACAGGAGGGAGAAGCAAACGTGCTCTGAGAGTAAGTGTGGGTCTGAGCAGGTCAAGAAATGAAACCTGAGTTGAGTCTCAGAGGATAACAGAGTAAATCAAGTTAAGAAAACAGGGAAGGAGCTTTTTTTGCAGATGGAGTGACATGAGCAAAGGCTTAGAGGTGACAGAGAATATGGAACATTTGGAGAATAGCTAGCAGTTCACCAAATCTATGGTTCACAAAGACTAAAGATGGATGCTGAGTAATAAGTCTTTTCTGGAGGACAATAAATATAATTGGAACTTTATCCTTAGGCAATGGGAGTCATCAGAGACTTTTCAACACAGAGTGACGTGATGTAATTTATATTTTGGAAAAAATCACTAAGGTTACAGAATAGAGGAGGGATTAGAGGGGTCGAAGAACTAATATGACAGTCAAGAGGCTGTTTCAATAACTTAAAAAAGAAATGATGAGTGCCTTGATTAAGACAGTGGCAATAGAGGGAAAAGAAGTGGTATTTGTGAAATACTGGAGACAATTATTTTAGACTTGAGCTTTTTGATACAGTAGGTAAGAAAAAGGAAAGAAATTTTAAAAAAATGACTTCTCCATTTCTGACAGGGCTTGATAAGTAGTAGTTCTACTCACTGAGGTAGGACTATAGGAGTTGGACCAACTTGGGGTGGAGGGGAGAGGATGAATTCACTTTGAAGCACTTGGAAACCTAGTAAATGATTGCATATAGGAAGCTGGAACTCAAGCAGGAATCCTGAGCTAGAAAAATAGATTTGGGAGTTTTCAGCATCATGTAAGCCACTGACACAAATGAGGCCACTTAGAGACTGTGTATAGAAAAGGAAGAAATGAAGAACAAGATGCCAAGAGGGTAGAGGAAGACCAGGGGGAGTGGTCCTTGAAGTCAAGGAAGAACAGTAATAATTAATTAACAATTAAATATGCGGAGAGACCCAATAAGGTAAGAATTGAAAAGGGATCACTGGATATTTTAAGGTTATACATTTATTTTTATTTAGATAAGAAATGTCTAATCATTATGTAAGTTGAAATATATATATACACACATATATATATATGATGAAAGCATATATATATACACATACATATATATGTGTATTTATATAATGTATAATTTAAGAATTGCCCTAAATCCCATTGCCCAGCATAACTACTGCTAAAATTTTGATATATAGCTTTCCAGACTTTTTCTATATGCAAATATATTCTCTATATCCAGATATGTCTATATATAACAAAATGAGTTCTTACTATAAAAATATGAAGCACTGCATGAATTTGCTTATCATTCTTGCCCAGAGACCATGATAATCTTTTCCACATCTTTCCAATTTTAGTATATAAGCTGGAGAAGCACATGGTGTCCATTGAATTAAGCAACTAGAAGATCATTTGTAACTTTGCAAGGCTAATTTCAGTGGAATGGTGAGGGCAGTAGCCAGATTGTTGTGGGATGGGGAATGGGTAGGTAGTGAGAAAATGGAAAAAAGCATCATAGACCACCCTTTCCAGAAACCAGGCTGTAAGGGGACAGGAAGTATAGAATGTCAAGAGATAAAGATGGTAGAGAGGGGTTTTTTTGTTTGTTTGATTTCTGGTTTGAGGAGATTTTGTTCTTGAATTTTGCTTGGTTAAGACTTTTCACTGACTTGAAGGAACCAGAAAAGGGGAAAGAATTGAGGATATAAAGGAGAGATTGTGATTTATGGAGTGAAGCCTTAGGAGGCAGGAAAAGATGAGATGTAGGAAAGAGAAAACAAGCCCCATCTTTAATAAGGCAATTGGGAAGGAGGTTAGAGTGGAGAAAGATCTTGAATAGCTTGCAGATGGTTACCTGAAATGATTCTGGTCATCTTAGGATGAAATGGCTTATCCTTACATGTATTCAGTTATTTGCTGAAGACTTTTAGAACATGCATGAACAAAGAACTGCTATTTTGGATCAGATCCATCATCTAAGAGTGGTGCCAAGAGATGCATGTTAGAAAGGTCTAATTTTCTCTGACAAAATGAAAAGTCAGGAATATTCTCCAAGTGTTTTAGTTACCTTATATAATATATTTGGAATTTATTATCCATGTATTTCTTTTTTTAATAAATTTATTTTTTATTGGTGTTCAATTTGCCAACATACAGAATAACACCCACTGCTCATCCCGTCAAGTGCCCAACTCAGTGCCCACCACCCAGTCCCCCCCCACCGCCCCTTCCACCATCCCTAGTTCGTTTCCCAGAGTTAGGAGTCTTTCATGTTCTGTCTCCCTTTCTGATATTTCCCACTCATTTTTTCTCCTTTCCCCTTTATTCCCTTTCACTATTTTTATATTCCCCAAATGAATGAGACCATATAATGTTTGTCCTTCTCCGATTGACTTATTTTACTCAACATAATACCCTCCAGTTCCATCCACGTCAAAGTAAATGGTGGGTATTTGTCATTTCTAATGGCTGAGTAATATTCCATTGTGTACATAGACCACAGCTTCTTTATCCATTCATCTTTCGATGGACACCGAGGCTCCTTCCACAGTTTGGCTATTGTGGACATTGCTGCCATAAACATCGGGGTCCAGGTGTCCCGGCTTTTCATTGCATCTGTATCTTTGGGGTAAATCCCCAGCCGTGCAATTGCTGGGTCGTAGGGCAGATCTATTTTTAATCTTTGAGGAACCTCCACACAGTTTTCCAGAGTGGCTGCACCAGTTCACATTCCCACCTATTATCCATATATTTCTGTAAAACTACACGAAGCCATATATTTTCTTAACTTGTCTGCCCTCTGAGACTTAATTACATACAAAATGAAGTATTTAAATTAGGAAAGTTGAATTGCATATTAGGAAAATAAAACACAGATTTGGAACAAATCTTGGTTAAATTCTATTAACCTTGGCAAAATGACTGAACATCTTGTGGTTTTAGTTCCCTTATCTGTAAAATGGGGATGTGATCATATTGACCTAACCGAAATAAGAAGATTGCATAAAGTGGTACATGTGAGGTACCTGAATAACAACTGCTCAGAGTAGGTGCTCAGCATGTACTGGTGACCTCACACATTGCTCTCTTGCACACATCTTGGCTCTCCCAGTGATCAAGGGCTCCCATTCAGTCTGGCATTAGGATTTGATAATAGGAACATAAAACTATAAGTAATGATAATAAACTTTGGCCAGTGGCCAGGAATTTTCAATGAAATCTTTGTTGATGTGAAATTATGAACTAAATGGGAGGAATTACTACTTTGAAATGTACAGACAACAGAAACTCACATACATTTCCTAAATGCCATTGGACATTTTATTTTTGTATTTACAAAAGCATATCACCTGAAGTAATTTTTGGCTAATAAGTACATAGTTATGCTTGTGACCAGAAGGAAATATTTACTGTATGTGTTTTTCACATATGATTTTCTTTATCAATAGGTATGACATGGTGATTTATCAGGAGGCATATGTGCTGAGTAACATAGATGCACAGATATCAATCCTTGCTATAAAATAATTCTAAGCAAATATAATGTCTATATGTGTTATGACTTTTCAAGACTGACAGTTCAGTAGAAAGGGGCAAGGATAACAATGCAGAGGAATTACCTCGCATTTACTGTAGTTCCCACCAGATGCACATCAGTATCCATATACATTAGACCTGGTGAATAAGCCACTCTCAGGAGGTAGGGATAGAAAGCTTCAGTCATCTCTCTCTGAGTTTCTGCAACTTAACTCCTTATTAATTCAGCACACATGCAGATTTAACTTTGACTTTCAAAATAAAATATAGTAACTCACTAGAGCTTGCTTAAAAAATACATGTCCATAGGTACTAATTAAGTATTCTTATAATCACTTAACAATTTAAAATGTCTCTTACCTAAATATCTGCATTTATTTTTTTAATATTGTATCTTAATATTATGATTACTTCGTTCTCTTGACTCTGTCCTTGAGTTGCTGGAATGCTTTTTCATAATCTGGCTCATTTTTGTTTTGAGCACTTTTCTAGCAGCAAATTAAAAGGATATTGATTATTTCCCCATTTTTTCTGTTGCACTAACTACTCAATATGAATAGTTTCTGTTTTTACAATCTGATGAGGCCGAGCAATTCTCACCTCACCAATGAGCATTAAGCAAGCTTGAAACACCTTGATGTTTCCCATAGCACTTGTCTGGGCCTTGTATACTCTGGATGCTTAGTACACATGCACTGAGTGAATGGATGGATGATCAAAGATTGAAGGAAGGAGGAGCTAGAGCATGTGGAATTTGACTTCTTTCCTAGAATATTGAAGGCATTCTGAGGGAGGAAAAAACACTTTTTGTTTAGTTTTTCAGGTAAGTGGCATCTAAAGCAATGTGTTCTCCGTTGAATAACCCTGCATAAGAGCATTAGTACTGTATTTTAGCTATAGTTATCTTTTGTGTGTATGATTGTGAGACTTGAAGTTGGCAAAGAATCAAGTCTGTGAATCCTCTTAACATTTTTACTAAATACCCAACACTGTGCTAATCATTGTGAAAGGGTCAGAGTTCCCGTTCCTGAGTATATTAGAGAGGACAAAACTTATATAAAGCAGATAGAGAACAACACAAGGTAATTCATGTTCATGCAATGAACCGCCGGGACACCTGCACCCCGATGTTTATAGCAGCAATGTCCACAATATCCAAACTGTGGAAGGAGCCTTGGTGTCCATCGAAAGATGAATGGATAAAGAAGATGTGGTTTATGTATACAGTGGAATATTACTCAGCCATTAGAAATGACAAATACCCACCATTTGCTTCAACGTGGATGGAACTGGAGGGTATTATGCTGAGTGAAGTAAGTCAATCGGAGAAGGACAAACACTATATGGGTCTCATTCATTTGGGGAATATAAATAATAATGAAAGGGAATATAAGGGAAGGGAGAAGAAATGTGTGGGAAATATCAGAAAGGGAGACAGAACATAAAGACTCCTAACTCTGGGAAACAAACTAGGGATGGTGGAAGGGGAGGAGGGCGGAGGGTGGGGGTGAATGGGTGACAGGCACTGAGGGGGGCACTTGACGGGATGAGCAGTGGGTGTTATTCTGTATGTTGGCAAATTGAACACCAATAAAAATAAATTTATTTTTAAAAAGTAATTCATGTTCAAACTAAATATTGTATAGTAGTCATTCTAATTAGATGGAATACAATGGAATTCAGAGAAAGGCAAAGTCATTAGAGCCTTAGGGACAAAAGGCAATTTGAGTGAGTGAAGAGAAAGAAGACTTAAAAGATACTTTGGTCCAATCTGTAGAGCTTATAGAGTCCTTTGCAAAAAATTCAAGTGAAACTTGGCAGTGAGTGAAATATCAAAGCAGACCTCACTAGTTTAATGAAGGAAGCCCCAAGATTTTTCAAAGAATTTTTTTTTTTAAAGATGTATTTATTTATTCATGATAGACATAGAGACAGAGAGAGAGGCAGAGACACAGGAGGAGGGAGAAGCAGGCTCCATGCCGGGAGCCCGACGCGGGACTCGATCCCGGGACTCCAGGATCGCGCCCTGGGCCAAAGGCAGGCGCTAAACCGCTGAGCCACCCAGGGATTCCCCAGCCCCAAGATTTTTCTAAACAAAAATGACACCCAGTTTTAAAACATAATAACTAAAAACTAGTGATACAGTTAAAATAATCACATGTATTTTTAAATATGTAAATTAAAAGAATCCTGACTATGAATTATGTTTTCTAAACAATACCAAAATGTTGCTTGTTTTAAGTTGCTAGTAAGCACTGAGCAAAGAATATCTCTAAAATTATGTCTAAGAGATATTTTTAAATCTATTTCTAAGAAAAGGATTCCACTATTGAAAAGATTAAAAAATAATAAAAATTTGAAAAAAGGAAAAAAGATAATTATCTGAATCTTATTTTATATGTACGTATTAATCAAACATTTTTGAAGGACATAGACCTGACACCTTATTATATTCTATAGATGATAGAAGAGAAGTAAGGGGCATCTGGGTGGCACAGTCGGTTAAGTCAAACTTTTGGTTTCGGCTCAAGTCATAACCTCCGAGTCCTGGGATTCCGCTGGGACTGCTCAGTGTGGAGTCCACTTGAGATGAGCTCTCCCCCTTCCTTTCCTCCCTGCCCTACTTGTGCTGTCTCTCTCAAAAAATAAATGAATTAATTAAAAAACGAAAGCAGTAAAAAACTTGATTTGTTCCCTCATGAATTTATAACCAAGTTGGTTATGTAAAACTAATGTCCATTTCTTTCTCTCCTTTTTAAAGATTTTTGTTTATTTATTCATGAGAGAGAGAGAGGTGGAGACATAGGCAAGGGAAAAGCAGGCTCCCTGGAAAACCATGATCCTGCCCTGAACCGAATGCAGACGCTCAACCACTGAGCCACCCAGGCATCCCAACTACGGTCCATTTCTTAATAATGAGCCACTTTAAAAATATAATAATAAGCTCCTCTGTTACTGACTATAAACCCAGTAGCAGTTTAAGGGTTTGAGAAAAGATGATATGGGAAGATGTCAATATTTGAATGTGGGTTGATGAGAAAGAGGGTGTTCCAAGGTGGGGGCTTTGGAAAGTGGCATGATCCATGGGTTATAATGTGGTCCAAACCTGATGGAAACAGATTTTTCATAAAGAAATAAGATCCAATAGACTGTGGTCAGAAAGTGGAGTGCCAAGCCATGCTGCAAAGAGGACTTAACAATATTTTGTGGAAGAGAATTAAGCAATCATTTTGGTCTTTTAGAAAAGAAATGAATCAGAAGATCAGTTTGGGCTGAATTATATTAGAGAGTGAGGATAAAAAGAGCAGTTTGGTGGCTATTTTCCTGTAATCTGAATATGAAATGTGAGATTCCGGTGAAGATAAGAGTTATATAACCATTGCATATGGAATTCTAATTAATAGGAGGCTAGAAAGACATAGAATAAATTAACTGCCAGAGAAGCTGTGTTCCTATTAAATAATTTGAAGTCACTTTTAGACTATATAAAGATACTTCCTCAAAATATCTTATCTAAAATATTAATAGTCTTACTTTCAGTGTTTGGAATCTACTTCCCGAATCTGATTTGCAGTGTTGCTGGATGATAGCAGATAGGTAGAAAAATATTTCCCTTTGGTCAAGTATATTTTGTTTAGAAAAACTTGGGTCCTTGTTGGGACTTTGGAAATCTAACAGAGCATACAGAGTAAGCACTACCTACCTGCATATCACATATTTTTACGCCCAAATGGGAAACAAGCCATAATTTAGAAGTAGATTGAGTTTCTTTATGCTACAAAATGAATTTAAATGATGAGACTATGAATGCAGTGAAAACAAGGAAATGAATTTGACAGATACTAGTTTTCATTTTGAATTTCAAAGTACTGACTTTCTATTAGCATACTCCAGGAGTAGTGAATTTCTATTAAGTTGGCACTTAGTTTTAAATTTTATGAGCATGCTATTGTATGTATAAAAACCCATTTCAGTAAGATATGGACATGGTTATTTCTTTTTTAATCAGTGGGCTCTAGGCTACATATTATTAGTTTAAACTTGTCATCCTGAAAGTCTTGAGGCTGTGGAGCTTTCTTCATATATTCCTTTTTGGTGAAGTTTTTTTTTTTTTTTATTTGAGTAGAAGAAATAACAGGCTCTGAAGAGAATATAATAGTATTTTCAAAAAATATTAAGGTATCTTTTAGTAGGCATTTATGCTTAGACATGAAGTGTTATTACATCCTTTTGAAATCATTAGAATGATATTTTTGTTCAGTAGCATATTGTTTGTTAAATGTTTTGTTAAGAAGTATGGACTTACCATAAATAAAGGTCTTGAAGATATTGAAATACTGAAGTGTAATGTTAAACTTCGCTCTAACAGTGGCAGAGCTAACTGCCCCACCCCCAAGATAACTGCAAATAGCAAGAACAGTTGGAAATTATACATCTCTTCAATTTTGAATAAAAATGATGATAGATCCTATAATTGCAACTGTGACTTGCATCTTGGGTCATCTCTCAGTTCATGGAGCCAGGGCTTTGAATGGCTATTATGTAAAGGACTGTGGTGGTCAATATGCTGCCTCTTTGTAGTCAAAGTGAGAGGAAATGAGCTCAAACTGAGCAAAGTTAATGGAGGAAAAAATAAGAAGCAACACTTTACCATAGTTAAGCCACTAGGCCAGGCCATTTCTAAAGGATACCACATGAGGAGTGCCCAATACCACTCTCACCCACCTTCATTTGAGCCTGGTTCTACTGCAGCAGAGTGTATTTTGCTGGGAATTATTGTGACTTCTACTTTGTAGAGATATTTCGAAGGGTTATCACATATCCTTCCCTGTCTTTGTCTCTTACCTTCTACTCCTGCCTGTCATATTTACATACACACATATTCTCCTCAACTCCAGAAAGGAAGCTCCTCTTACAATAGGGTACCTAGGTATGAGAGGTATCTTCATTAACAAGAGAAAATTAGAACTACTATTGTGTTTCAGATAAAATAATGGGGAAGCATTTTTAGAGTCCTCAAATAATTCAAGTTGTTTAGGAAAATAACCATTTCTTTGGAAATTCTCTATTCTCTATTTATTCTCTATTAAGCATGTATTGGTTGACCTTCATTTCTGCTTCTGGTGAACTGAGGAAGGTGACCCTCTCCTGCTGTTACTTTACATTCTTCACAGTGATCACTACAATGGCAGTGATTCTAGTAAGAGAAGGTGACTCCCAGGAGAACCCTTGGAACTTTTCAAGAGATTGGGGGTTGGTTCATGTGTGGTTTGAAAAAACCATGTATGATTTAAACACGATGCTCTACTTTCCTGTTGAGAATCATTTCAAGGCCTTGAATCCCCTAAAAGTGTAAATATCTTTTAGAAAGGTATAATAACCACAACAATTAGAGTGGTAATTGTAATAATAACAGAGGTGATATTATTACAGGTCCTAGAGTCGACACGGAGATGTCCCATGTGTTCCTGATCACCATGCCCCTGCTGACATGCATGGTTCTGGTCTGTTTACAACAGTGGTTCTCAGAGTGTGATTTCTGGATCAGTAGCATCAGTCTCATCTGGAAATTTGTTACAACTTGTTAAAAAAATGCCCCCCAAGAATGCAAATTCTCAATCCCACTACACACCTAATAAATCTCAAACTGTTTGGTCCTGGAAGTTTGTGTATGAACATACCCTTGAGGTGATTGTGAGCACACCCAAATCTGAGAACCACCTATTGCTGCCGTAAAAACTTAGCACAAACATAGCTGCTGAAAACAATACAAATTTATTGCCTCATCGTCTCCGAAGGCCAGAAGCCCAAGCAAACTTGGCTGGGTTCTGTGCTTAGCATCTCATAAGACTGAAACCAAGATGTTGAAGGGCTGTGTTCCTTACTGGAGGTCCTTGAGAAGAATCAACTATAAATTTTACTGAGAGTTTTGGCCAAATTTAATATCTGGTGGCTGTAGTGCTGAGGCCACATTTCTTTGCTGCCTTTCAGCCACAGGCCACTCTTAGCTTCTAGCTCTCAAAATCTACCTGTATTCCTCTTTCTGCTTTCCTATGGCCGCCTCTAGCAACATTGGGTTGAGTTCTTCTACAATCCTCTTCCACTCTGCCTGACATCCTTTTGCCCTTCCCCATCCTCTTCTGCACCACCTGCTTCACCCATATTCTTGTTTGCTACATCTCTGTGACTTCTGCTATATCTCTTTTCTATTAGCACTCAGCTTTACATCGGGTCCAATTAAATAATACAGGATCATCTCCTTATTTTAAAATGTAGTGATTAGAGACCTTAATTATATCAGCAAAGTCCCCTTTACCATGTAATGTAACCTATTTACAAGTTGAACACAAGGGACCAAGGTCAAGGAGGTCAAAGGTTTACTGGGTGTGACTCATCACAGGATCTTTTTCTTGGCTTTCCAGGGTGTTATGTTGCTCACTAGCTGGGCCAGCCTCATTGCGTACATCCCATTCTTGCCTCAAGGGACCAAAGGTATCTGGGAGAAACTGAACTTCAGGACCTGCTTTGTCTCACCAGAAAATGCAGCCACACATGTATCAGGACACCTGCCTTATGTGTCTCCCTTTTTTATATATTTCTTTTCATCCCTCCTCTTCCCCTCCTACCCTTGTTCTCTAGAGAGGCTGGCTCCTAGTTTTTCCATTTCTGACCATATCTCCATCTTCCTCCCTAGTTCAGAAGGCCTATAGTGGTGCTGGCATTAAACTTATCCTAGGAATTCTTCTTTGGAAGCAATAAGACATAGTGGTTGTAAGCACAGATGCTAAAGCAAGGCAGTTTAGGTACAAATTTTGTGACCTTGGGCAAGTTTCTTAACCATCTCATACCTCAGTTTCCCTATGTATAAATGGGTGATAATGAAAATGTGAGGTCATTAGCCAGTATTGTTATTGCTCATGAAAGTAACAGTATGATTCAGTATTTCTAGGCTTGATTCTTGAAATGTTGAAGAAATTTAGAAAATTTTCTCCTTTTCATGTCTTTTACTTTCTTTTTTTTTTTTAATATGTTTTACATTACTAACAAAGCTTTGTTTTTAACCATCTTGCCCTAAAGGATCTCCATGGGTCCCTACCCCAAGGGACATGTTGAATTGGACATTCACACACACAACATACAAAGAAGTAAAACTAACACTTTTTGCATATGTGATTATTTCATTGATTTTTCAGAACAAATTCATGAATTATGTGAGAGTGTTACCATCCTTATAGCAAGGAAACTGAAACTTAGGTTAAGTAATTGACTCAATTTCATATGTGTGGAATAGGTGAATAAACTCCATTCATCATTATTAACTTCTGAATTTCCCTGTCAACCAAAGCTAGCCTGTCATCTAATAAAGCTTTACAGAGTCTGTTGGCAGTAGTGCTTACTGTTGGTGAAGAGAGATTTGTAAAGAGAATCTGAGGCTGGAGCCCTATAGAGGGAAGGCAGGTTTGGGTGGCCTGCTGAGCAACTGGAAAGCATCCCGGACCATTGCTTTGCAAAAGAACAGTAAAAGGAATGGTGAAAACTTGGAAGGGTGAGGCAAAGAGTTAAAAAGATATTTCCCAGGAACACCTGGAAAGAGTGTTTTGCAGGGAATTATATACTCCATTAACATATTTATCATATGAAGGCATTCTCTGGAATAGGCTACCTTGAGGAATTTTCTTTCTATCAGGACACAGTCCAAAGAAACAAGGCATTTGACCCTTGGCTATTAAGTGACCTGATTTTACTCTAATTTTTCTTTTTGTTAGGTTTTGATTTTTGTGTTGTGAGTTACAAATGGTTGCTAGCATCTTGGCCCAAGCTGCTTCTTTACCCCTGTGGAGAGAGTCTGATATTACCTAAGATACTACCCTACAGACCATGTTAACACCTTTCATGGATAGGCAATTTGATATTTTCATACTTTTCAAGAAGAAAATCTTCTCAGAGATTAAATAAATTGCTAAGAGCTTGTTCTTGGGCTTATAAAATCATAATATATAGAAGAAGACAACTATGCTATCTTTCATTACAGTGTCTGTTTTTTATTCTTTGACCGTGTCCAGTCACTTTTCTAAGTCTCCTTACCAAAAGCAAGTAAAATGAATGTTTTTTTTTTTCCTTTCAGTTTAAAGCATTGAAAAATGTGTTTGCTTCACAGAGAATCACTTGTGGGCAAAACAGACTACATTAATTGTACAGATATGTAGTATGGATTTGAGGCAGTGTGTCATTACATCCTTGGAAAGATGAAAGGCAGGGGTGTGTGATTTGTTTTCTTGCCTTCTCTTTTGAGTCAATTTGGTTGTTCCACTCAGAGGAGTGTCAATCTCAATTTTTTTTAAATTAATGAATGCTTTCCTATTCCTCCTAGAGATTAAAAAAGTTGCCCAAAGAATATACTTAAAATTTGGAGAATAATAACTAGTATTTCCAGAAATGTTTTCTATCTACTAAGTGATTTAATCCTCACAACTCTATAAAACACTTATGCTGGTTTTTCATTTGAGGAAACTGAGGCTCAGTAAGTATAGGAAATGTGGACAACCTCACAGTGTTGATTAATTATAGGACTTCAATTCAAACAAAAGTGTATTTCCTACCATTCTGTTAGCTATTGTTGAATAACAGTTAATGGCAAAATCTCAGTGATATACAATAGGAAGTGTTTAATTCTTGATCCTGTTTCTGAGGTTTGATTGGGAGCTGGCTGACCAGCATTGGCTCAGCTGGTTTTGGCTCCAGCTGCACCTTGGATTCAGGTTTGCTCCATATGTCTTTCTTCCTTTTTGGACTAGTGGGCTATATCTGACGCTCATCATGTACAGGAGGCAGTAGCAAAAGAGGAAAAGCTAACCACACAAGCATATTTCAAAAATCTATTCAGATTGTATTTCATAACATTCCACTGCCTAAAGCCCAGTGTCCATGAAATGGGGGAAATAGTCTCTTTCATGGAGGAAAGGGATAGAAGGAGGAGTGACTATTTACTGACCATTTGATCTACCTTCAAAGCCTATGTCTCCTTTGCCCTTCTGAATGTATACATATTGAAAGCATAGGTGGGATGACACTCTCAGTTGGGCATCAGCCATCTTCTGTGTGTTTGTCATGGGGGTCACACATGTCATTTCTGCTAACTGACTGCAGTTGCTCCGTCCTATGCTCTAGAGGGTATTTGACTATGTTTCTCTTCTTTGACACCATCTGTCATTACTAGCACTGAAGGGGAAGATCATCAATAGTTGGATCTAGTAGACTAGATTATGACATTAACCTAAAATAGAACCATTTTTTTCTGGTTTATGCAATTTCAATCATCTAAGGACTTTGATGGGGGAAATGTTTCTAATACAAGTTCTAGTACATTTGGTAGAAAGTAATCAAGTGTGTGCCCCAATAGCAGGACAGAAACTCTTCTTCTAGCAGCAACCGATTGGAAGGATTACACTAGCCCAGGGAGTGCAGCCAAAGGAGCTTTTCACTTTCCTTTACCTCAGGCTTAATAGCTAGCTGGAAGCTAGGATGCTCCTCAGAGGCAGTGCGATGGGAATCTTACATGTCAACATCCTGAGTTATGAGGTAGAAATTTTGCAGTACTCATTCCTCATGCATGGTCCTTCATAGTTTGGATATTAAACCAAATTTTGAAACTATTATAGAGTAGAGGCAGAATTCCTAGCTTCGGTCCAAACCATATCAAAAGCTTAATGGCTGGAAAAGGCCACTGAAAGTTTCTATGATTCGGTTTTCCTCTTTAAGAAATTAGTACCATATAACTCTTCCCTGCCTTTTGCTTTTGAATCTTACCTGTGTCACAAGAATTGGCTAAAAAGATTAATCCCCAAAGGAATAAATTAAGTCAAGTGTTTTGCCCAGCAACTCTTATCCTTTCATGTTTAGATTTATAAGGGCTCTGCAACCTTCAGGACTCTTTTTTAAAGATTTATTTATTATTTATTTATGGTAGACATATATATATATAGAGAGAGAGGCAGAGACACAGGCAGAGGACTAAGCAGGCTCCATGCCGGTAGCCTGACGCGGGACCCAATCCTGGGACTCCAGGATCGTGCCTTGGGCCAAAGGCAGGCGTGAAACCGCTGAGCCACCCAGGGATCCCCAACCTTCAGGACTCTTAAGTCTGCTTCTTGGCTTACAGATGGCTTGAAGTCTTTGTTCATTGTTTCCCATTTCTGCCTGGTGCATGCTGGTATCTCTGATGTGACTATCCTAGCATTTTTGTTTCTCAACTCAGCATATTTCGAGTGTCATTTCTTTATGGTTTTGCACTGGAATATCCATAAGAGATTTTATGTGCTTTCCTCGGTCCCCCAGCTTATGTGCATGAACAATTCATGTAACGATGGCAATTCACTACACAGTCTCACCTAGTACCTTTCACTATTGTGTTAAAATGACCTCAGTAGGAATGTCTGGGTGGTTAAGCAGTTAAGCATCCCCCTTTGGCTCAGGGTGTGATCCCGGAGTCTGGGGATTGAGTCCCACATCGGGCTGCCTGTGAGGAGCCCGCTTCCCCCTCTGCCTGCGTCTCTGCCTCTCTCTCTGTGTCTCTCATGAATAAATTTAAAAATCTTGAAAAAAAATTTTTAAGATTAAATTACCTCACTACTGGTTATCCAGCTTCTCTACAGGACTTCCTTGTACATCATCATTTATTTTGCTACTCATTATTCCACCAGAGCTTTAAAAAGGCTTTCAGTGAACTTCCTCAGAAACTTGCAATAACTGTGTCATAGGATCTGGACCAAGATCACTTAGGTAGATCTGGCTGCAGTCGAGACAGTGATATCGTGTGCATTCAGAAAGCATCTGGCATTTTCATCCTTTCACAGCACAAGAAGGTGTGCTGCCCAGCAGCAGAATTCCGTGCATGTCAGAGCTATCATTTGGCAGTTGGTAGTGTGAATGGGAAATGTGTAAAGTGTTTTTAGGTTTTTGGAGGACAGGCAGCTTATCTGTGCCAACTATTGTTGTGAAGGAACACAAATCTAAATCTGTCTATATGGTTGGATCGCTGCACTTGGTTTATTTAAAACATGGCATTTGGAGAGAGGTAAAATACCAGCACACTGTGTCTTCGCCTTTTTTTTTTTCTTCCAAAGCAAATTTGTTTGGTGTATTTGCTGTCGCAGTGCAATAAAGAGGCATGTGCCTATTGTGACAGACCTTCTTTGTACAGTTAATTTTAATAGAAATAATCATCTACATTGATTTATAAGGATGGAATAGAGTGGGGACATTGATTCAAAAGAAGAGAACAGCTGTGAACAGTTTGATTTATAATGGTATTAAAGCAAATGATTAAGGTTTAGTTTGTACATTCTAAGGTTGCTTGTCCAGTGGTTAGTTGTCGAAATATATTCAGCAAAGAGAAGTCAATTTCTCACTGTGAAACACACCCCGGATAGAATGTATAATTTATTCTGTTGAGGCCAAGGCCACATTTCGTGCTTGATATGTGGGAAGCTGCTACCCACACATCAGTGGTTCTTAGGTAGAAGAGGATTGCTTTAGAATGAAATAAATAACCTTATCAGACACTAATTTTATGGGACAAGAATGTAAATGCAGTGAGTAATCCGAGAGAATGTAAATAGCAGCAAGCTAATTTTCAGAACCATTGCCACTCAGTTTGCAAAATGGCCTTCCTATTTTAAAGAATGAACCCACTGCCACAGGAAGCATAATATCTATAATGGTCACTTATGATGTGAAGAAAATAAAGTAGCCTTTTTTTTATGACGTAATCCTTCATATGGTGATCATGGTGTATTTACTGTGCTTCCTGAAAATCTTTGTGGATCTCCCAGACTGACTTTGGTGTTCTTTCTCAGTTTCTCCATAGCCCTCTGCATTCCTTGATCACAACTTGGGTCATACTGAGGTATAATGATTGCCTACTTGGCTCTCTCTATCTTGAAACCATAAACTACTTGGGGTCAAGGACCAACTCTTTCCCAACATTTAGCAGATGGATATATGTATTAAATACTGAGTGAGTAAAAGAGTTCCATGCTAGTTAAGTCCCAAGAGTTTCTCTAACATATATACAGGTGCCCTAAGGAGCTCACAGTTCTTATCTGATTCCAACATCACTGCCTCACAAGAGTTCTGGGTCTGATTTTCCCATTTTTAATTTGATGACTTTCAACAAGATACATAATCTTCAAGTATGTTCTGAGTTTGGGCGATTTATTCATTTTGAACCCCCAAGGTAACCGATTATTTCAGTCATCCTTATTTCTTACCAGTAATGTGTGTTTCTGTAGGGAGCATGACTTCGGCAACTTCACCTATCATTTTAAAATGGGACCCCAAAAGCTTGGAAATCAGGACACTAACAGTGGAGAGACTTTTGGAGCCACTTGTTACACAGGTAAGGGATGATTTGAAACATTCTGTTACTTGTATATGTTTTTATTGTGATTATATGACTCTTCATAAAACTTAGAAATCTCTAATAGAGTGAATAATACACTATGCCATGGTACTAATTACTGAAGCTATGCTACTGCCTACACTATGGATAGTTTTATTGCCCAATAACATTTGAAGTTCTTTTTTAAAAAAATTATCATGATTTTTGAAATTAGGTTGATGAGATAATTAAAGAGGGGACCTTGGTGAAGGGGGCTCTCATTGGTAGTAATGAATTCAGAGTCTAAATGAACCATTCCTAGCTCATTTTCAGATGCTAATGCACAGTTGGGAAGAACTGTATTGACTATTTAAGAGCAAAGTATATTACTTTGGAGAATGGAGAATTTATCATGTTGGAAAAATTATCCATTTTTTTGTTGTCATGGTTGCCACATCTCCACAGATGACTGCCAATAGAAAAAAGTTCTCAGAATTTAAGTTTTAAAAGTTAATTTTTAATATCTTATGAAGCATATTCTTTGCTATATTAAACTCAGAAATCCATGGAATGTGAAAATTCAAGATTTTCATGGTATATTTTTAGGGAAATATTATGCCAAATTAATGAGAAGTTTCTTATACTGGTTTTCCATAGCAGCTATAACAAATTGCCACACACTTAGTATCTTAAAGCATCACAAAGTTATTATCTTATGGTTCCAGATCTCAGAAATCCTAAAGTCAAGATGTTGGTGGAGGTACATTCCATGTGGAGGCTCTGGCAGAAAGTCCATGTCTTGTCTTTTGCATCTTCTGAAGTCCACTTGCCTTTTTTTTACTCCTTCCTCCATATTCAAAACCAGCAATGTAGCATCTTAAAATCTCTGACTCTGACCTCTGCTTCTGTCTTCACATCTCCTCATACCTCCCTTTTATAAGGACCTTATGATTATATTGGGCCCACTGAAATACCCAAGAATAATCTCATCTCAAGATGCTTAACAAAATCACAGCCTTTAAGATAACATATTCACAGTTTCCAGGGATTAGAACATGAACATCTTTGGGGGTCATTCTTCAGCTCAGCATAGTCTGCCTTCCACCCCTCTCTCACCATATTCACATCCTTCCCACATGAAAAGTACATTCACCACATTCTTAGATTCCCCAACATCTCAACCTATTATAGAATCTCTTCAAATCCAAAATATCATCAAAATTTCATCAGCTTAAAAATTCCAAAACTTATCAACTTAAGTAGGTATGGGTAAGGTTCTGGCTATAATCCATTCTTGAACAAAATTCCTTTCCATCTGTTACCTGTGAAAGTAGAAAACAAAATATATCCTCCCAAAATGCATTGGTGTCACAGGCATAGGAAAATAGGCACAGATATTCCCATTGAAGAAGGAAAAAATGGAAGGGGAAAAAAAAGATTATCAACCTCAAGCAATTTAGAAATCCAGCTGGGTAAATTCCCTTGGATTGGAAAGCTTGGGAACAACTGACAGTATTCCTACTAATATAACATTCTTCTTAAAAAAAAAGATTGTATTTACTTATTTATTTGAGAGAGAGACAATGAGAGAGACAGAGGTAGTGAGAGAGAGAGCTCAAGTGGGAAGGAAAGAGAGAAGCAGGGCTCCATCCCAGGATGCTGGGATCATGACCTGAGCCAAAGGCAGATGCTTAACTGACTGAGCCACCCAGGTGCCT
The DNA here is from genome assembly GCF_048418805.1 of Vulpes vulpes. Lineage (NCBI taxonomy): Eukaryota > Metazoa > Chordata > Mammalia > Carnivora > Canidae > Vulpes > Vulpes vulpes. The sequence continues at coordinate 67,446,768 of NC_132787.1, forward strand.
CTGATATAACATTCTTAAGAAATTTGTTTTTCTCTCCTATATGTCTTTGGGATTCACTCTATTAGAAAAGAGGGTACTCACAGAACTTTCCCAGATAATCCCATCTCCATTTTTGGCCTCTGCTGAAATGGTCAAGGCTATCTATGAATCACATGCCTAATCTCTTCAAAAAGTACTCTGTATGACTGAATACAAGCCAAAAGTTATCCAGACAAACAATTGACTTTCTTTCTAGAACATGCTTTCCCCAGAGTAGGTTTTCTAATTTTAGTGCCTTTTGCAATTTATATAGGCTGAGAATTTTCCAAATCATCAAATCCTGGTTTCTTTTAGCTTAACAGTTCTTCTCTCAACTTATTTCTTTCTCCTCACATTTTACTATACGCAGGAAGAAGAAATCAGGGCTTACCTTCAACACTGTGCTTGGAAAACTCCTCAACTAAATATCAAAGTTTATCATGTACAATTCTGATTTCCATATAATTGTAAGACACAAAATTCATCTAAGCTTTCTGTCAGTCTTTCTTCCATTTCCCAGGAACATATTCTTCCTTTTTTTCCCCAAGCCTTCACTAGCATCTCCTTTAATACTTGTGTTTCTACAGTCTTTTTATAATGATTTAGATCCTCTCAGGTACCAGAGGCTTTCTCTACCACGCTCCTCACTTCCTTCTGAGTCCTTGCCAGTAAGGCCTTTATATCCCTGTTTTTACTAACAGCCTGTTCAAGGCAATCTTGTCTTTTTCTACTAAAATTCTTTAAGTTTTTCTAATATCTGTCTATTACCAATTCCAAAGCCACTTCCACATTTTTAGGTTTTTGTTATAGCAGCATCCTACTCCCCAGGACTAGCATCTGTATGTTTCCAATTGCCATTATAACAAAATACCACAACCTTATAGCTTAAAACAACACAAATTTATTATTCTATAGTTTCAGAGGTCAGAACTCCTAAAGTAAAAGTGTTGGTAAGGCTGTGAACCTTAAGGAGGGCATTCCTGTCATTTTTCAGAATCTGATGTACACCTTCATTTCTTGGTTGTGGTACTCTCATTCTTCTTAAAAGCCACCAGCATACCACCTTCAGATCCCTCTCTCTGACTTTAACTTTTACCATCACACCTTCTCCTCTGACTTTAACTCTCCTGCCTCTCTCTCTCTCTCTCTTTTTTTTTTTTAAGATTTTATTTATTTATTCATGAGAGACACAGAGAGAGAGAGAGAGAGAGAGAGAGGCAGAGACACAGGCAGAGGGAGAAGCAGGCTCCATGCAGGGAGCCCGATGTGGGACTCGAACCCAGGTCTCCAGGATCACACCCTGGACTGAAAGGTGGCGCTAAACCGCTGAGCCACCCGGGCTGCCCTCCTGCCTCTCTCTTATGAGGACTCTTTATGATGACATTGGAGCCACCCAGATATTATAAAATAATCTCTCCATCTTGAGATCTTTAAACTAATCACACCTGCGAAGTCCCTTTGTTATTTAAGACAACACATTCACATGTTTTTGGACTTAGGAAATGAATATCTTTGTATGTAATTGTTGAAAAATTTCATTAGATCTATGCACATTTTTTCAGTTGTGATTCTTTCGGTTGTGATTCTTGTTAGCTCTATGGAAATTTCCCCAAGAAATAGTTAATACTGATAGGCTCTTAGATATGGGAGTATGTTGGCTACTCAGATTATAGTCTGTAGACCAACACCTATGCATGAATTGTTATTGGTCTGCAATAAGCACAGAAATTGAGAGTAAGGGCTTTTAAATTTTTATGACCATTTTACAGAATAATTTTATGTCTCTTGAATCTAATAATTTTAGGCTTGTGTTTTTTATCTTTGTAAATTTTTGAATCACTCATTTTGTTGCATTATTTTATAATGTTTTGGTTTATGAGGTATTGGAATAACAAAAGTATGCCTTTTCATTATAGATAGCTTGAGAAAGACTGGCTTAGGAGATATTTTGGAGTCAGGACAATCTGGTCTGAAATGTAGTTCCTTCAGCCTCGTTAAAAGCAGACTGCATTTTCCTAGCCTCACAATTTTACCTTCAGGTTATGTATCAGTATATTTAATCATTATCATACAAATTAAATGAAACACAATAATTAAAACATAATGACTGGTATAAAGTAAATGCTGATTAAATGTAGTTTCCATTTTTCTGGTTTTTAATGGCTATATATTCAGGCTTGTATTAGCCATAATCCACTACTGTATAAGTCAAGGAGAAGGATATAAATGATCTGGCATGGGAAAACAAAATATTACACATTCACAGATTTTATTTCTTAAAATATTCACATATTTATGTTTTGCTCTTAAATCTGTCTTATCCAAAAAATTGCATATCTAAGATTACAATTAAAAATATTCTTTTCCATAGCTTTCAGTCTAGTTACCTAAATTCTGTCAGATAAAGGCAATGCATTAAAAACTAAAAGGACTGTTAAATGTCCAATTCATATTTGTTCATTTAATACAGTAGGATGCTTAAAACTCTTCTTGAATTTCACACAGTGACTTAGCACTGTAATGAGTCTTAACATTCCTTTAATATCTTCTGTTATCTAAAAGGCTTATCTTTCTTTTCAGTTTTCCTACCCTGACTCAGAGAGAGATTTGTTTTTTTAAATGTGACTTTTCAGACAAGCTTCTCTATTATTTCTCTTGATATTATGGCTATGCTATCAAGACTAAGCATTCCCTCCCCTAGAATAAAGCCTTAATGATAGGACTGATGTGATTGTTGACCTTTGAAGGGCATATGAATAAAAAAGGAGAGATAAGAAAATACTGGATATAAACTCCATGCTCAACATTAAAAAAAAAAGGTGGAACTGAGAAAACTAAATCAAATCCCTATTTGTGACACACACACATACACACACACACACACACACACACACACCCTTTATGAATTAAAGTTCACAGTGGTAGTCCGTGGTGCAATATGCCCATTACCATGCTGGTTTTTCTGATAATAGATAATTAATGAAATAAATACCAGAAATTAAGGGTTCTCAGTAAATTCATTCTAGATCACAAGAAAAATGACATTAGGAATTTACTGGTGATAAGTATTAAAATATCCAACCAAACTATCTCATTTCAATCTTAGTGTATATGAGGTTTATGAGGTTGCATATGTATCTTATGATGTTGAAGTGGCAAGATCCTTTTTGGAGAATTTTTGCATTTTGAAAATTATGAAATTTCAAAAGAGAAAGGATTTATCTTAGAAATTAGTTCTTAAAAAAATTAGTTTTTGAACTAGATGCCCAAATTTTTTTATAAATTCAAAATAATAAAGATTTTTAATAGACCACATTCTGTGATATTTTTATTAGAAAGCTAAAAAAAATTACTCTTAGAACCAAAGGGAAATGCAAAGGATATATGAAAAAGATGTTGTCTTCCTAACAAAATAAACACACCCAATAAAAGCTGTGCTCAGTACAAAATTTTAGCTTTAAATGCCTTTTTCTCTTAAAAAAAATAAAAATAAACTAAGTGTTCAATCCTAAGAAATTAGAAAAAGAACATCAAAAGAAACAAACAGAATTTAATTAACAATGAAAAATGGAATCACTAAAATATAATACAAAGTTAAAGTGGATAAATAAATTCAAAGTTTGATTCTTCTTTGAAATGATCAATAAAAATCCCTCAAGACACAAACTATGGAAAATGTATAAACAAAAAAATATATAGGATTATGAATGAGAAAGCATAGATCATTCCAGGAACAGAAAGGTTAAAAGAAACGTAGTAGAGACTATTACATGCAGCTCTACTCTGATGAAACATGCAAACCTAGAGGAAGGAAATAAGTTCCTAGAAAAATTTAAATTACCACAGTATATCCAGAAGGAACTGGAAAACTGGAAAAAGCCATATAAATATTGGGAAGCTGTTTAAAGATCTTTATCAAATAGCACCAGAATAGATGGATGCATAGCTAAATATTATTATATATTATTTGTTTGTTTATTTATTTTAAAGATTTTATTTATGTATTCATGAGAGACACAGAGAGAGAGGCAGAGACATAGGCAGAGAGAGAAGCAGGCTCCATGCAGGGAGCTCGGTGTGGGACTCAATCCCGGGACTCCAGGATCATGCCCTGAGCCAAAGGCAGACAACTGCTGAGCCACCCAGAGTCCCTATTATTAGATATTTAAAGAACTGATAATCAAAATGTTATTTACACTACCATTTCAACTATAGAAAAAGGTAAATATTTCCTCAATTATTTTTGAAGAATCATAATGATATTATTAAAAATTTAAAAAATATTTTAAAATAATTGTCTCACAAGGAGACAATGATGGTTCTATATATCATTTCTGAGTTTAAATGCAAAAAAACCCCACAAAAAACAAAACAAAACAACCAAAACAAAACAAAAATTGTAAAATATAGTAAGTACCATATATATATATATATATATATATATATATAACAAAATAGGAAATTTTAAAAGAAATATGATAGCTATTATGAGGAAATAAAAATATTTCAGTAACTCAACTGATTATACCATTAGATGGTAAAAAGGCATTTGATAGAATTTTGCACTTATTTCTGCTAAGAACTCTAAATAGGAATGGGATCAAACTTTTAAAATAAAGGAATATACCATGGAAACGTAGGAATAGGACAGGGAAAACACTCTTTATGATCTTGTAATTAATGGGGTTAGGTGACTATATAGAAGATAAATATAACAAATAAATAAATAAATAAAGTTTCAATTTGTTCCAAACAGCTATAAATCAAAACAGGAAATATTTTTTAACTGAAAAAAGTATATATAAGGACAACTATTTTTCCTATGTAAAATGCCTATTAATTTTATAATTATTTAATGTGAAATTTGTAATTATTTTTACACCATTGAAGTAGAGATTATGTATACACAAACTTTGTAGTCAAAGAGGCTTGAGTATTAAGTACAGTGTTCACAGTGATAACTTGAATATGTTATTTTATGTGTTACCAAAGGTAAGTTGTAGATAATAATAATTTGTATCCCATAAGATTATTGAAGGGATATGTGAAGTGGTGCATTAAAGCGATTGATGAAGTGTCTGATATTATTCTGATACAGGTTTGTTTTAATACTGTGCTCTTCACTTCCTGGTAGTAGTGGCTTTCTAGTCATTAGAAAATGGGTACCATGTATAAATTAGGGATTCATTAGATATTTTCTTTAGAAAAATATTTTAATGCAGGTTTAGAAAAGAATACATTGTGTATTACATTTAATCAAGGATTACTAAACCAGAAATCTCTGAAGTTATTGGGAATTCAACTTCAGCAAGCTAATGAAACTCATTCTGTCACAGTAAGATAGAATGGAATTTGCTGGAATTTAGTTCCTTATTTCCTTATAGAAAATGAATCTGTGACTTAAATAACAATAAGCATCTGAAAAAAAGAATATCATTGGTGTTTAATTAACTGTCCTAAATAGGTATAATGGAGAAAGAACCTCCTAAGAAGGGGACCTTCTTACAATCATTTCCAGTATTGTTTTGAGTATTGTCTATGAACTTCTATTAGATTAGGCACTAGTGACTTCTCTATAGGTAGGTCCCTTAAAATTGTGCTCAAAAATTAATTATTTGAAGAGCTAAATAATTAGAACTTCATAACTTATAAATATTGTTAAAATTTAAAATTTAATTTTATACTTTAATAAATACTTGATTTTTTCCTTCTTATGATATTAAGTCCTCATTAAAAGAGTCATCTTTGTGTGACTTACAACTATAGTTAATTTCCTTGGTGCATTTAAAATTAGGAAATCATGAGATTTAAATTTAAAATCAGGGGATTTAAAGTTGAAAATTATCCCAGAAATAAACTGATACTCAGAAACGGAGTAATTTCTGAGACTTAAGCCAGTGTATGCCTCTTTGTGCTATTCCATACATTGTCTTACATAGGTTATAAGATAGAGTAGTTTCTATATGAATTTACCAAAAGAATGAAAGTATAAAATAATGTCTCATCGTACCCGTCTGGTGAATATCATTATTGAGAACTACCTTAATTCATGATTTATTCATGAGATTCAAAGATTTAACCTCTTGGGTGGTTTCCATGGTGACTCTTTAAGGTTACAATAAATTGCTTGTGTAGCTTTGTAAAAGGGTTAAAATTGTTTAGAAAGTAGATGTACTAAAAACAAATGATGTGAACTCCATTAAGCTGGTTTATTTCTTTGATCATTGTTATATATAGCTCAATTACTCTGTTTTGAAGTATTTTTCTTGTCTTTATTGTTTAATATTTTCATACCAATCCCATTTTAATTTTGGGATGCTATTTTCCTTGTCTGAAAAAAAAATATTTTAGTCTTTAATAAAATAAAGTTTCTGTAGGTGAATGAACTACATAAAATACTATAACTTTAATTTTAAAATCTCTTTATTTTGGGATCCCTGGGTGGCGCAGCGGTTTAGCGCCTGCCTTTGGCCCAGGGCGCGATCCTGGAGTCCCGGTTCAAATCCCACGTCGGGCTCCCGGTGCATGGAGCCTGCTTCTCCCTCTGCCTATGTCTCTGCCTCTCTCTCTCTCTCTGTGACTATCATAAATAAATAAAAATTTAAAAAAAATTTTTTAAAAATCTCTTTATTTTATATTAAAAATAGGATTTGAAAAGAAATATGAGGTTATGATTTAGAAATTTACTTTTCACATATATAAATATTTAATTGAAAGACTGTTATTTTTATTGTTTTGTAAATATTGTTTCATCCCCTAATATTAACATTTTTTAAATTGCTGCATTTTTGTTGTGTTTTGTTCTGTTTGTTTTTACAGTAGGTACATATACCTAAAGTAGTTATTATATTGGAAATAATTCTTCGAATTGAGTTTTTATGGTAGATTGCTTGGTAGTTACTGTGTTTGCCACTACTGAAATAGGAGTTTAATTGGCTAGCATATTGTCTGGAATTAGATTATTTTCTGTTTTGAGATTATGTTAAAAATTTTGATGTCTGCTACTAGATGGGAACGATTCTCTTTTTGTTTTATGGCCAGCTGTGTTGGCTGTGTTTTGAAATTTGAGTAACGTATGGAGCCCTTTTAAACAAACAAACAAACAATAAAAACAAGACAAAATTTTCTCAAATTCTAGAATGGATTTAAAGTAGTATAAATGTGGAGTTATTAAGCACATATGTTTATCCATAAAGAAAATTACAAAATAAGTACCAAACCACAAAAACAAAAATTGAAATTAACATTAATTTGATGGATAAAGTTATATCACTGCATATGAGGTGAATGATTATGTTTACTCTAGGCTCTGGGTCTTTTGTGTTAGCAAACACTCACTACCATATAACATGCGATGTGTCAATTTTCCCCTACCTTTAGAATCAACTACTGCAAATCAAAACTAGTGAGTGCACCATGGCATCATTTCACCTTTTGTAACTGTAAATATAATGACAGTTAATACACAACATGTGCCTCTATTTCCTTCTCAAGAGCCTAGGACAACAAACATAAAGTAATATGATATAATATGGTTTTAGAATATAAGCAAACTATATTAACAATGACACAACTAACTTCTATCAAAGTATTTCCTTTCAATATTTCCTTTCAATAATCACTGACTTAAACACAGTGATTATTTTATGAATGCTAATAAGATAAATTTTATTTAGTAAAGAATAAAAGTGAAGTCCTAAGGTGCTATGAAATGAGTGCTCTACATGCTACCTCAGTTTATTAATTTCTTGTTCCCCTCCAAGAAAGGGGTTTTGGAGGTTTTCTTCACACTTTATCAGCTCACCAATCCTGAAATTTCTTGGGGCCTGCGCATAGGGATGGTCCAAGCCGCTGGACTAAATTTGCTAAATTCCTTTCATTAAAGTTTTGTCATTGCTTTGGACTGTTTTTACTGCTCTTGTGTTAGTTGGAGCTCTTCTCCATCAGCACAGAACTAACCATAGATAATCTAGAGCCTCTAAGTAGAAAAGGGGGCAAAATCCTAATGTTTCTTGAGTATGTAGCTGATACTATCCTAGATATTTCTAGGAGTTTTCATTACTTCGTGGGTCAACTTCGTGAAGTCAACATTATTTTCTCCATTTTAGAGATTTAAAAAAAAAAAAAAAGAAAGAAAGAAAGAAAAAGAAATGTTGACCACAGAATAAAAAGCCTAAGGTGAATTATACTGAATTGAGTCTGCTGCTCCTAAGAGGAAAATGGACTGAAAATACTGAATTGGTGAGTTGCTAGTACATCAACCACAGAGAACTCACAGTCAAATGGAAAGAGAGGGAAAGATTAAATTGAAGGAGGGGAAAGGGTGAACTCTCAACATTGAAACAGATAGAGGAGGGGGATAGAAAAAGAGAAAGGTAACCAATAAAACAGACTCTTAACTATAGAGTACAAACTGATTGTTGCTGGAAGGGAGGGAGGTGAGAGGGTGAGTTAAATGGATGATGGGAATTAAGGACGGCACTTGTGATGAGCACTGGGTGTTGTCTGTAAGTGTTGAATCACTATTCTACTCCTAAAACTAATGTTACACTGTATGTTAACTAATTGGAATTTAAATAAAAACTTGAAACAAACAAAAAAGAGGAAAAGAAAGCAAATCAAGGAGAACTGAATATATTCTTACAGTCAAGACTTAGTTCCTTTTCATGTTTGTATCACCTAATTCTTGCCCATGCCAGATATTTGCTGAAATGGAAACATGACATAAACAAATTCCTTAACATTTAAATGAGTAAGTTAAACTAAAAACCTATTTTTTCTTATAACCTATTAAGTGGTTAATGCATGTGAATTCTCAAACTTACCAATAAATGTATCTTTTATTCTGTTTGGCAATAAATTCAAACCTTAAAATGTGTTTTCTCTTGCACTTTCCATTTCAGTGTGAACAACAACTATTTTAAATGGAAAAAGATGGTATTTAAAAATAATTTTAAAAGTTAATGTCAGAAAAGAATAATTATTTTTATATGCTTGAAACAGGAAAATTAACAAAATCTTATTCATAATAATTCAAAAATTTCAAACAAGAAATTTTAGAAGGTTGGCTAACAAAATTGCTTATAATTACCTTGGACAATATAGAACCTTATCTGAGCTGGCAATCAAAAAAATCCACTCCACCAAACATGAGAATGCCTACAAAGTGACAGCATTGCATTTACTCAGGAAGCCCTAAACTACCAAACTAATTAAAGCTTGTCAGAGATCTGAGATTAAGGATTGGGGCATGGCAACACACCTGCTTTTCTATTTCTTGTCATTCTGTTAAAAGTACAAAAGATATGCTTTGTTTTCACATAATTAAGAAGGAAGGAAGGCTAGGAAAAGTCATAGAAAATCTAACCAGCTATTTTTCTTTCATCTTGACATAACTCTGCATCCTTCTGCAACTCAGCTATCTTGGCTTCATGGCTGTGCCTTCTCAGTCTGTGCTTTATCTTCTTTTTGTACCTCAGCTTTAAATATTTGTGTTTTTCAGAGCTTAGACTTAGGACTCTTTTTTTCTTTTCTCTGCATCTTCCTCCAGTTGATTCTATGCATTCCTATGGCCTTAAATGTTGTCAGTATACTGACAATACTCAAATTTGTATCTTTAGCCTATACCTCTTCACTGAGCCTTCATCTCACACCTAAGAATTCCCCTTGGTTTCTCTTCTCTCTAATATATACAGCTCTCTCCATCTCTGCTGCTGAAGTCCTGGTTCTAAACCCCTGTCCTTTCATGCCAATAGCCATAATCACTCATTAAACAATCTACCAATCCCACGTTTGCTCACTTCCTATATATTCTCTAAATAGCAATCAGAATAGAATGATCATAAGAAACATTGTTAATTTGATCATATTATTTTCCTGTTTGTAAAATTAGGAAGCTTGCTGTTGTCAAGCAGAGAAATCTTTCTTCTTCTTGCTGGACTATGCAAGCTATGATGATTGGTACAGGACTTCTACAAAAGATGGCAGGACCCTAAACTCACCTCATCCCATGGATACACTTAGGCAACACCTGCATCAGTGTAAATAACCCAGAAAATGATTGACAGAACAGACTTTCCACAGCTAAACCTAGAGAAGAAGCCACATCAAAGAGGTTAGGAAGGGCAGGAACCATTGGGAACCAAGCTGACCCATGAGACTATCCACATGAGGGAGAGCCAGTACAAGCACAGAGAAGGTAGAGGAGCAGACACCACATCAAGTACCTGAGGCATGAGGGACCCACACTGAGGGGACAAATGCCCAAACACTTGGCTTTGAAAACTATAGGGGCCTTACATTCATTGGCCCTAACACATGGAACTTTAAAATTCAGAGGCTTGGCTCTGGGAGAGCCAGAGGATATTAGGAAACATTAGGAGTGCCTGCCTTTAAAGAGACAGCTTAACAAATAGTGCCACTGAGATACAGCATAAAGCAGCAGTTTGAAAAATGCCTGGGATATATGGAAAGAAGATTTCTGTTAATCTCAGAACATGTTCTGGAGAAGCAGAGATCTTTAGGAGACATCTCCAAGAACAAAAGAACTGGCAGTCAACATTCCCCTTCCTCTCCCCTAGCCTAGATGTAGGACTAGCTGCAGGAATCAGTGTAGCACAAACACTCTCCACATAGCTTTCTAACAGTGTCCCCTGCCCCTGTGCTCTCCTGTGGACCCACACTGGCCCTCCAACCCAGCCTCCACAGGAGTTCTCCAAAGCAGAGCCACCACCAGGCATTGTGCAAGCAACTGTGACAGAGGCCAGCACTACCCCAAAGTGACTCCTGCCCCAGGTCATACACATTAGTTTGACTGCAGCCCCAGCAGTGTGCTGATGGTAGATATCTGGTCTGACTGCAGGCCCTGTGCACCAACAAAAGGTTTCCAGGAGACAGCACAGGGAGAGCATCTCACAGTTCGGTGTAGCTGCAGCTCTACCCACTGTTTGGACTAACCCCACTCAAGTGTAAGGTGGCCCCAGACTGGCCCACTAACAACACAAGGACCACACCCTACCCATAATAGGCAAAGAAAACCATTGCAGACAACTATGCAGAAGTCACATGTGGCTAAATCACAACTGTATGGCACACACAACAGAAGACATCCCTGAAGCACCAGATTCCGGTGAACATGGGACACCACACTATAGAACACCACAGGACCTTTTCTTCCCAAGGCCAGTACTTTCAAAAGCAGAACATATAGCTGATTTTCCTAACACATAGAAACAGACACAGAATTACACAAAATGAGGAGACAGAGGAATATATACCAAATGAAAGAACAAGACAAAATCACAGCAAGAGAATGGAACAAAATGGACATAAGTAATATGCTTATTAGAGAATTTAAAGTAATAGTCATAAAGATACTCACTGGACTTGAGAAAAGAGTGGCGGTTCTCAGTGAGACCCTCAACAAAAAGATAGAAAACAACAACAAAAAACAATCAGAGATGAAGAACTCAATAACTGAAATTAAAAATATACTAAACGGAATAGTAGATTAGAAGAAGCAGAACAGATAAGCAACGTGGAGGACAGAATAATGGAAACAAACTGAATAGGAGGAAGAAAAAATATTAAATATAAAAAATAATAATATAAAATGAAAATAGGTTAAGGGACTCAGTGACACCATCAAATGAACAACATTAACATTATAGGGATCCCAGAAGAAGAAGAGAGGGAAAGGGGGGAGAAAATTTATTTGGTGATAGTGAAGGTGAAAACTTCCCTAATCTAGAGAAGGAAACAGAAATCCAGATCCAGGAGGCATGCAGAGTCCCCAACACAATCAACCCAAGGAGGTCCACACCAAGACACATAGTATTTAAATGGCAAAAAGTCATAATAAAAAGAGAATCTTACAACCAAGAGAAAAGAAAACTGTTAAATACAACAGCAACTTCATAGACTATGAGCTGATTTTTCATCAGAAACTTTTCAGACCAGAAGAAAGTGGCATGACAGATTCAGAGTGCTGAAAGAAAAAGACTTGCTGGGAAGAATACTCTATCCAGCAAAGCTCTGATTCAAAATAGAAGGAGAGATAAAGAGTTTCCCAGACAAAGAAAAGTTAAAGGAATCTGTTACCACTAAACCAGTTTTACAAGAAATGTTAAAGAGGACTCCTTGAATGGAAAGACAATAAAGAGGAGTAAAGAAGAATAGGAAGCACAAAATCAGTAAAATTAAGTATATCTAAAAAGTCAATCCAGAAATTTATAAAATAAAATGTTGTAAGGTACGACAGTATATACCTAAAATGTGTGTGAGGGGGACAGGACTAAAAATTTCTTATTTTTAAAATGGGTTCAAACTTAAGTGATTGTCAACTTAATATAGATTGTTATATGCTTAAGATGATAAACCTAATGGTAATCACAAATCAAAAACAAGTAATAGATATGCAAAAAAAATAAAGAAAAGGAATCTAAGTATAAAGAAATCCAGCAAACCATAGAAGAAAGAGCGAGAGAAGAAAGGAACAGAGAACTACAAAAACAGCTATAAAACAAGTAACAAATGGCTATAAGTACCTAAATATCAGTAATTACTGTGAATGTAATTAGACTAAATGCTCCAATCAAAACACATAGAGTAATGAAATGGATTTAAAAAAAAAAACAAGACCCATCAACATGGTACCTACAAGGGACTCATGTCAGACCTAAAGACATACAGATTGAAAGTGAAGAAATGGGGGCTCCTGGGTGGCTCAGTTGGTTAAGTGTCTGACACTTGATTTTAGCTTTGGTCATGATCTCTCAGGTCTTGAGGTGGAGCTCCACATTGGGCTTCACACTCAGTGCAGAGTTTGCTTGAGATTCTCCCCTTCTCTCTTTGCCCCTCCCCCCACTCACACACACTCTCTCTCTCTCCAAAATTAAATAAATAGGGAAGCCTGGGTGGCTCAGTGATTGAGAGTCTGCCTTCGGCTCAGGGGGTGATCCCAGGATCTGAGATCGAGTCCCATGTCCGGCTCTCTGAGAGGAGTCTGCTTGTGTCTCTGCCTCTCTCTGTGTTTCTCATGAATAAATAAATATATCTTTAAAAAACAAATTAAATAAATAAAATATTTTGGTAAAGATTCGATTTATTTACTTAAGATAGAACCCGCAAACAAGCAGGTTGGAGTGAAAGGCAAGGGAGAAGCAGGTTCTCTGCAGAGCAGGGAGCCAGATGTGGGACTTGATCCTAGGACCCTGGGATCATGACCTGAACCAAAGGTAGACACTTAACCAGCTGAGCTATTCAGGCATCCCTAAATAAAATCTTCAAAGAAAAAAAGAAAGTGAAGAAATATAAAACATTTATCATACAAATGGAAGTGAAAAGAATTCCAAGATAGCAATACTTATATTGAACAAAATATACTTTAAAACAAATACTGTACAAGAGACAAAGTACATTATATAATTGTAAAGGAAACAATTCAACAAGAATATATAACAATTATAAATATTTATGCACCCAACATGGGTGCACCCAAATACATAAGCAGCTTTAACAAACCTAAAGGAGGTAATTAATAGTGATACAATAATAGTAGGAGACTCCAACACCTTACTTACGTCAATTTATATCATCCAAACAAAAAATAAACAAAGAAACAGTGGCTTTGAATGACACATTGGACCAGTTGGATCTAGCAGAAACATTCAGAGCATTCCATCCTAAAACAGCAGAATACACTTTCTTTTCAAGTGTACATGGCACATTCTCCAGAACAAATCACATATAAGGACATAAAGCAAATCTCAAAAAATTCAAAAACATTGATATCATTTCTTTTTTTTTAATTTTTTTTTATTTATTTATTTATGATAGGCACACAGTGAGAGAGAGAGAGAGAGGCAGAGACACAGGCAGAGGGAGAAGCAGGCTCCATGCACCGGGAGCCTGATGTGGGATTCGATCCCGGGTCTCCAGGATCGCGCCCTGGGCCAAAGGCAGGCGCCAAACCGCTGCGCCACCCAGGGATCCCCCATTGATATCATTTCTGATCACAATGCTATAAAACTAGAAAACAGCCACTAGAAAAAATCTGGAAGGAACACAAACATACAGGGGTTAAATAACATGCTACTAAACAATGAGGTGGTCAACCAAAAAATTAAATAAGAAATAAAAAAAATACATGGAAACAAAGGAGGATGAAAATGCAATAGTCTAAAACCTTCCAGATACAGCAAAAGTTTTTCTATAGAGGAAAGTTTATAACAACACAGACCTACCTCAAGAAGCAAGAAAAATCTCAGACAACCTAACATTACAACTGAAGGGGCTAGAGAAAAAAAAAAAAAAAAAGCAAAATCCAAAGTTAGTAAAAGGAAGGAAACAATGATAACAGAAATAAAATAGACACAAAAACAATAGAACAGATCAATGAAAGCAGAAACTGTTTCTTTGAAAAGATCAGCAAAAATGTTTTCTTTGATAAATCTGTAGCCAGACTCATTTAAAGAAGAGAGAAGAAGAGAGAGAGAGAAAACTCAAATAAACAAAACCAGAAATTAAAGAGGAAAAATAACACCACAGAACTACAATGTATTATAAGAGAATTTTATGAAAAATTATGTGCCAACAATTTGGACAACCTAAAAGAAATGGATAAATTCCTGGAAACATATAACCTCCCAAAATTGAATCAGGAAGAGATAGAAAATTTAAACAGATCGATTACCAGCAATGAAACTGAATCAGTAATCAAGAAACTCCAAACAAACAGTTCAGACAGCTTTACAGGTGAATTCCACTGAACATTTACAAAAGTGTTAATACCTGTTTTTCTCATATTATTCTAAAAAACAGAAGAGTTAGGGATGCTTCCAAATTCATTCTATGAGACCAGTCAGCATTACTCTGATACCAAAACCATATCAAGACACTACAAAGAGAGAGAGAGAGAGAGAGAGAGAGAGAGAGAACTACAGGTAAATATCTCTGATGAACATAGATACAAAAATCCTCAAAAAAAAAATACTGAATCCAACAATACATTAAAAAAAAAAAAAAACATTGACCACAATTAAGTAGGATCTATTCTTGGGAGGCAAGGGTGGTTTAATATTTGCAAATCAATCAACATGATGCATCAATAATAGAAAGGATAAAAACCACATGATAATTTCAGTAGATGCAGAAAAAGTATTTGACAAAGTACAACATCCTTTCATGATAAAAACTCTCAACAAAGTAGGGTTAGAAAAAACAACTCATTTTAGTAAAGGCCATATATGAAAAACCCACAGCTGGTATCATACTCAATGGTAAAAAACAGAGCATTTCCACTAAGATCAGGAACAAGATAAGGATGTCCACTCTCACCACTTTTATTCGACATAGTACTAGAAGTCCTAGTCACAACAAGTGGACAAGAGAAAGAACTATAAGGCATCAAAATTGGTAAGGTAGAAGTAAAACTTTGACTATTTGCAGATGACATGAGACTATAGATAAAAAACCCTAAGGACTCCACAAAAAAACTATTAGAACTAAGAAATGAATTCAGTAAAATCATAGGGTACAAGTCAACATAAAGAAATCTGTTTCATTTCTATACTCTAATAATGAAGCAGCAGAAAGAGAACTTTTTAAAAATCCTAATTGTAGTTGCACCAAAAATATTAAAATACCTAGGAATAAATTAACAGTGGTGGTGAAAGATCTGTACTCTGACTACTATAAAACATTGATTACAGAAATTAAAGGTGACACAAACAAATGATAAGTATTTCATGCTCATGGATTGGGAGACCAAATATTGTTAAAATGTCCATACTACACAAAGCAATCTACAGTTTCAATGAAATCCCTATCAAAATGTTAATAGGATTTTTTACAGAACTAGAACAAAAAATCCTAAAATTTATGTGGAACCACAAAAGATCCCAAATAGCCAAAGCAATCTTGAAAATGAAGATCAAAGCTGGTGGTATCACAATCCCAGATTTCAGGATGTACTACAAAGCTATAATAATCAAAACAGTGTCACTGGCAGAAAAAAAAAATAAACCAAAATCAATGGAACAGAGTATAAAACCCAGAAATAAGCCCATGATTTTATGGTCAATTAATCTATGACAAAAGAGGCAAGAATATGCAATGGGAAAAAGTCTCTTTAGCAAATGATGTTGGGAAATCTGCATAGCTACATGCAAAAGAATGAAACTGGGCCACTTTCTCACAGGACTCAACATGGATTAAAGACTTAAATATGGAACTGAAACCATAAAAATCCTAGAAGAGAACACACACAGTAATTTCTCTGACATTTCCCATAGTAACATTTTTTCTAGATATATCTCTTGAGGCAAGGGAAACAAAAGCAAAAGTGAACTATTGAATTATATCAAAATAAAAAGCTTCTGAACATTGAAGGAAACTAAAAGACAACCAACTGAATGGGAGAAGATATTTTCAAATGATGTATCTGATGAGGTGTTTGTACCTATAATATATAATAAACGTATACAACTCAACACCAAAAATCCCCCACAAATAATCCAATTAAAAATAGAAGACATTTTTTTCATTTCTTCAAAGACATTCAAATGGCCAATAATCACATGAAAAGATGCTCAACATCACTAATCATCAGGGAAATGCATATAAAAACCACGATATCACCTCTCACCTGTCAGAATAGCTAAAATCAAAACCACATGAGACAAGTGTTGGTGAAGATGTGGAGAAAAAGTAAGCCTTGTGTACAGTCGGTGGGAATTCAGACCGGTGAAACTACTGGAAAAAACAGTATGGAGATTGCTCAAATAATTTAAAATAGAATTGCTATATGATCCAGTAATTCTACTATTGGTATTTACTCAAAGAATACAAAAACACTAATTTGAAATGATATGTGCAGCACTATATTTATTGCAGCACTATTTATAGTAGCCCAAAATATGTGCACCCCTATATTTTTCGTGTTATTTATAGTAGCCCAAATATAGCAGCAATCCATGTGTTTATCAGTAGATTAATGGATAAAGAAGAGATAGTATATATATATATATATTAGATATATATACGAGATATATGAGATAGTATATATATTCCATTTTCATATATATATATATATATATATATATATCCAGTTCATCCAAGAAACTGAAAGAAAAGTTCTGTGGCTTGAGTATGGTGCTTAAAGGGACCCAGGACTAGATGATGTTATTAGAGGACAAATCTGGAAATGGTTAAAAGTTTTAATTTTATATATCTATATATATATATCTATATATATATAGATATATATATATATATAATGGAATATAACTTATCCATAAAAAAGAATGAAATATTGCCATTTGTAACAACATTGATGGAGCTAGAGAATGTAGTGCTAAGTGAAATAAGTCAGTCAGAGAAAGACAAATGTAAAATGATCCCACTCATAGGTGGAATTTAAGAAACAAAACAAATAGAAAAAGAGACCATCAGAAAAGCAGACTCTTAAATATAGAGAACAAACTGATGGTTACCTGAAGGAAGGTGGGTGGAGGGATGGACAAAATAAATGAATGGAATTAAGAGTATACTTAATCACTATGAGCATGAATAGTGTATAGAATTGTCAAAATACTCTACTGCACACTTGAATATAATACTGTATGTTAATTATACTGGAATTTTAAAAATAATTTTTAAAAAGACTGTAATTGTTTTTATTGCATTTTAGGATAAAATTAAAACTTTTAACCATTTCCAGATTTGTCCTCAAATACCATCATCTAGTCCTGGGTCCCTTTAAGCACCATACTCAAGCCACAGAACTTTTCTTTCAGTTTCTTGGATGAACTGGATGCTCCTTGACCTCAGGGTCTTTGCACATGCTTCTTTCAGCATAGGATGCTGCTTCTCTGTTTAATGCTATTACTGGCTTCATTGCATCTTTAAGTCCCTATGTTATCATTTTCCTGATGTCCCAGAGAACTTTGCTGACTACTCTTTTGTTTTTTTTTAAGTATCATGCTCTTTGCCACATCTTCTCCATGCTTTACCTGTTTCCTTCTTTCAGAGCACTTACCACCATTTGTAATTGTTATATGTATATTTTTGTGTATCTTGTGTGATTTCCTCCACTAGGTAGAAAACTCCATTAGGATAGGGATGATGTCAGTGTCTTTCATATATATATTCCCAGTATCTTGGACATCTAAATATTTTATAAATATTTGTTCAATGATTAAACAAATATTCCTCCTTTGAAAAAAGTACACTTTGTATATTTCCTTTTTGCCTGCCAAAATTAGTTAATAATAAATCATAATTATATGTTGCATTATTTTTTGTTATGAGATTTCAAGGATGAAAATATGCATTAGTTTTCTAGGAGTGTGTATCAATGTTTTGACACATTGTGACCAACAAGAAATCCTATTTTTGTTTTCATGTGCAGAAATCTGTAATATTTCATATTGATAATAAAAAGGCATATTATACATGCATATATACATTGCACATGTATATTTGTATATGTACATGTAGAGAAAATTAACGTTTTTTCACATCGCCTATAAATAATCTGTTTTCTTTAGAAAAATAATTTTCTTTGAGTTGTGTACAATTAAACTATTGTTCTCAATTACCAGTGTTCAAAAGAATTTATGAGCTTTAATATAACGCCGGGCAAAATGATCTTCATTAAAGTTTTTCAACACATTATGAACTTCCTATTTGTCAAACTGGCATTGCAATATTAGTACCACACATAGCCATTATCACTCTTGTGCCACTTAGTGGATTATCCAAATACTCTTCCTTGACTACTACCTGACCATGACTGCTAGATTTAATAAACAAATATTCAGGTCACCCAGGCAAATTTGAAGTTCAGATAAATAGCAAATCATTGTGTAATTACAAATATGCCCTATGCAGTATTTGAGACATACTAAGAGTATTTGTTATGATTACCTTGTAGGCTCTGGAACAAGAATGGGTTTCGTTACTAGTTTATAAGTTCTAGATAATGCCAAATTTAGTATTTCAAATGAGCATGTTAGCAATGCAGGAAAGAATAAGCAGAGGTTGTCAATACTGTTTTTAGAACAATTTTGACCACTTTAAATTAAATACAACTTCCTCATTTGTGTTTCTTTTTATTTCCATTCTTGTCACTTCTGCTTTGATTTCTACCCTTAATCCAGAAAGAATTACTTTCAATTTCTAAAACTCAGTGGTGTCTCATTTGACATATGCTTGGAAATTCTCTTTTCTATTCTCTTAGACTGGCTAGACTGGCTAGCACCTACACATCCTTCAGTTCTTATCCTAGATGCTGCTTTCTTCAGTTTTTTTTTTTAACACCCACAAACCTGGCTTGGTCTCCACTGTCTCAGAGCATCCTGTATTTCCCCTCATTATGTTTCATCCTTAGTGGTATAATTCCTTGCTTGAAATGTGTATGTATGTGTGTGTCTGTGGGTTTTAGCATGCATGCGTGCTTGTAAGTGTTGTCTTTAATATCCACAAGACCAGAAATTCTTTTCTTTTGTCTGGGCCTGGCACGCAGTAATTATTTGGTAAATTTCTGTCACAGGACTAGAAGAATGATGATCTCTTTGCTGACATAGTAAGTGCCCTCCTTAAATGTTTGGTTTTTTGTTTTGTTTTGTTTTTAGCACCCTGCTTACCTAATAAGAATCTTTCTTTCTCTCTTCCTTTTGCTCTTTTTCTTTCCATTAATGTAATGCTCCACATTTAGCAGAGCTAAGATACAGTTTCTGGAGCAACTCAACTCTAATTATTAGGTTAGACTTTTTTTTAAGTATATTTTAAAAAAATTAATGGGGTTAGGAGAATCTCATATCTACTGGTCAATCTTTTTACTACTAATTTTGTGTTTTATCATCCTAAGCGTATTGATAATCATTGCCATATTATTACCTGGGCTTGGAAAAATGAAATGGAGAGTAGGATGTATGCTTGATTTTTTTAAGATCTCCTACAGCATGTTATTTAAATTTAAAAATGAAAATAATGTATAAATTACTTGAATATGATATTATTACAAAATACAGTTATTGTAAATGTACTATGGAGCCGTGTGGTAATGGCTGAGATGGTAATTTCATTCTAAACTGCAGTTTTCAATGGCTTATTTAACATGAACTCACAATTTATACTGTTGACTGAAACTTCTCAAGCTTGTTTTCATCCCCAAGGGGAATTTTATGAGATGAGACAAAAAGCCTTTAGGTGATTTATTCAAGCATGGTAAAAATGATTTTCAGCTAGTTCTTAAAAATTTCAGAATATTTCAGTGGGTTGTACATTTTTAAATGGTTTCCAAACTTTATCCTTCATAGGAACATGTCTCCTAGAAAAGACAGGCATTATATTGAACCAAGGAAGGTGGACATTTGTTCTAGATTTGTTCCAGATTTAGCAAAGGAAAGGATTTTAGGCATATCTTTTATCTGGTGTTGTCTGATGCTTTGATGGACATTTTTTTGAGCAGAAACATTATTTTACCACATTTGAGGAATGATAGTTTAGGTAAGTTATACTTGAAGTAGGTACTATGAATTGGAATTATAACTCTATATTTAGAAAAGGCACCTTTATTAAAGCCTGTATGATCACTTAGTTCCTATTGTTGGTTCATATCTGGCCAGTCTTTCTTCATTCCATTTAATCTGCCTTTCTTCTCCACAGACAAGTCTTATAACTTCTTGAATTTTAGAACACCCCCTGTAGGGATGGGTTCTTAACTGCAATTATGCTCCTGATGCTTCAGGAGCAATACTGCTTCAACTGTCCTGAAGCACAAGTTTTTCTTCCCATTATAGTCCCATTTGATGTTCCATAAACAACCATGTGGAGATACTAAAATTCAATGAGGCTACATATGGAAAATATTTTTAAGTAAAGTATAGTTGTATAGAGAAGATGATGAACTGGGTATAAAATGTGGCACATGAATTAGAGACATCACAAGTCAAGGCATGGGAAATTCTGAAGAGGTGTCTATGGGATGTATACATGTAAGATATTCTTTGTTTTCACTTTTTGCTAATAAATTTGTGACCGTTGGGAAATTACTCAGGTCTTTAAAATTATTTATTTATTTATTTATTTATCTATCTATCTATTTATTTATGAGAGAGAGAGAGCAGGGAGAGGGGCAAAGGAAGAGAAACATAAGTAGACTCCATTCTGACCATGGAGCCCAGTGTGGGACTCCACCTCAGGACCCTGAGATCACGACCTGAGCCAAAACCAAGAGTCTGATGCTCAACTGACTGAGCCATCCAGGTGTCCCATTTCTCAGGTTTTTAAAATAAGATGAAAATATATTTCCCATATATCATCCTGCAGTTCTTTACCTATTTGAAGCCAAATTATTCCTTAGAATACTCTAGATCTAAAAAAGTAAAGAAAAAAATACCCTAGATCTAAGAAACCATAAATGTGGGTGGCTTAAGAAACCAACTGAACTCTCTTAGATATTTCCTAGAATGTGTGGTGTGGTTAATCCCATACTCATATTCGTGCATTTATTACTTAAGTTTTCCACTTCCAGCTTTATTCTCTATCTATGGATTTTGGATGATAGAACTCATTTGTGGGGACTCTGTTTTTGTTACCAATATAAGCTATATACACCACAATGTCCCCTGAGACAGTGATGAACAGATTATATCTTTGTCCTGCCTGGGTTGCACTAGAGACTTTCAGATTCTCAGTTCCATGACTCTGGCACATAGTTAGAATGCCACACAATTCGGTAATTCTTCAGATTTCTAGAAAGCAAAATCAACTTAACAAACCAGCATTCAATAATCTGAAACAGGAGGGCTCATTTTGCACCATGGCATCAGATGGTCAAACACAGAAGATACCAACATTAGCATTTTTAACAAAATAAGCTCCTAGTAGGGACGCCTGAGTGGCTCAGCAGTTGAGCATCTGCCTTCAGCCCAGGGCGTAATCCCAAAATCTGGGACCAAGTCCCATATCAGGCTCCCAGCAAGGAGTCTGCTTCTCCCTCTGCCTATGTCTCTGCCTTCTCTCTGTGTTTCTCATGAATATATAAATAAAATCTTAAAAAAATAAAAAAAGAACTCCTGGTAAATTGCAGGCTTGGCAATATGTAAAGTTAAAAAGGACCTAAGAGGAGTCAGTATTTTCAGTCACCCTCAGCTTCAGAAAACCATGCTCAAGATCATTTCTGATGAGGAGAGAATAAAATGGAAAGAGAAATTGGATAGCAACTTCAAATAATAAGTCTGTGAGAAGAAATGCAGATGAATGTAGGATAAAGAGAGTGGAATAGTTGAGATGTTAGCCTTGTTAGGGGACACCAAAGCATGTGAGAGAAAGAACTAAAAAAAATAGACCTGTTAGTTAAAAGTGAAAAAGGTAATGAAACATTTGGAAAATTTGTAAAGAATCATTATGTGTGGGAAAGAAGCATGCAGAGGAGTAAACTTATAAATGAAAGTAGTTGGTGTTTTTTCTTCTTTGAAACTTGGAAGATGGAGAGGGCCCTAACTAAAAATTGGTCATTAAGAAAAAAATAAATAAATAAAAGATAGCTAACTCAGAGGGTATGTATGGTATGTGCCTGGGTTGTATGGGGCATGGTTACTGTGAATGAATTCTCTAATGCATGCCCTTGAGTTATGCCTGCCTTTTTTTTTTTTTTTTTTTAATTTATGATAGTCACAGAGAGAGAGAGAGGCAGAGACACAGGCAGAGGGAGAAGCAGGCTCCATGCACCGGGAGCCCGATGTGGGACTCGATCCCGGGTCTCCAGGATCGCGCCCTGGGCCAAAGGCAGGCGCCAAACCGCTGCGCCACCCAGGGATCCCGACTCCTGCCTTTCTTAATAATGGGAGCCTTGTGTGATTATAGGGGTTTTTTTTTAGGGTGTGGAGAAGGTGAGACAAAGAATACAGTATTTCTGATATTTGAAAATGTGCATTTGGAAGGCTTTCCACTGAAGCCATATTGCCAAAGGAACTTCTCTTCATTTTTCTCTCTTTGCTAACTTATCATCATCTTCAGAAGTGTTTATCAATGGAATTTGCTGTTTTAAACTCTAAATTCATTTGTTGTTTGTGTGGTGCTTTCATCTAGTAGATAAGCCAGGTCCTGAGGGCTGGAGACTACTAACCAGTTTCCATTATTATATTAGTGAAGATCTTTGGTTGAATGTAACAATATCCAAATGAAAGTGGCTTACCCAAGGAGGGTTCCAAATGTGAGTTTGAGTTGGTTTAGCAGCTGAGCAAGGTGAGGGCTCAGGTTCACATCTCCCATTTGACTAGCCTAATCCTCAGGGTCACAGCATGGTTTCCTCTCAAGAATGATATTCTACAGAAGCCTCCAGACATGGGGGAAGGACCTAGACCTCAGCTTTTCAATCAGAAAGGAATCTCAAGAAGGATTCTGAGGGAAGACACAAAGACTTTAGAGACTAACAAGGTCATGTTTCTACTCCTTTCCCATGTCAATCCTAAAGAAGAGTTCTTCAAATGTAGATTAAATTACTTAGACAACAACTAAAACAAACTGCCTAGGTTTAATATCTGGAATTCTTTTAAAGATAAGGTAACCATTCCTCATAAGTGAGAGTAGAGTAGCTCAAAATGGGCTAGTTGGTGGCAGCTTTCATGTTTTAAGTGTGGGCCTTTATAAATGTTTAGCTTTCTGTATGCTTGTGGGCATTCATTAAGGCAAGAATATATAATATTTTCTTTCATTTTTTCCCTTTTGTGTATTCATGCTGAAAGAATTAGATAGATTTTATATTTCAAATGAATTTCCAATATTTTGCCTTTTCCTAGAGGCTTCTTTCTTTGCCACATAGTATTTATTTGGAGGTTTTTTGAATGAATGGTCCTCTGATTTAAACAGTGGTAGTTTGCTGAATTCTTTAAGTCAGTGAGAGTCTGTAATTTGGTGCCTAATGCAATGTGGCAGGAATGAGTTAAGTCCAAAACATTTATGACGGGAGGCATACTAGAGGTATATTCTCAAAATGGATTTACAGTTTACTGTTCATGCCATATTAATCCATAACATGAAAATGAATTGCACCTTTGCATGCTAATAGCAAGTTCTTTTATTACTAGCTATTCATGTAGAAGCATAATCAATCTTGGCATACTGAGTGGTTACTGGATATTGAGTTATTTCGAGAAGACATATATTAATGTATTAAGGTTTGCACAGCAAATTAAGCACATCCATGAAAACTATAGAAAGGAGTGATTAAATGTTAATGCACGATTTGTAGTATTTTAATTAATCATACATTATTCTGAAATCCTTCACTAACTAAAATTCATAATAGTAAAAATTTGAACATCTTTCTCTTCTGTCATTTTGGAAAATCGTGGAATTTCTTTCCCTCATTTGTGTCTAGCCAGGTGGACGTTAATAGTTTAGTGATTTAAGACATTTCAAATGAGTGCATTAGTTAATTCCTTTCCCTCACATGTTTTCAAACTCTGTTAATTTTCTATTTCCTCTAACTTTTCTCTCGATGCACCAACATCAATGAATAATAGTGTCAGGTTTCTTGCTAACAATAAGCATGGCTTTGAATCCAGGTCCTAGGGATTAAGAACCAGCTTCTTTTTCCAAGAAAGTGTTCCCCTTACTTTTCTCATGAAGAAGATGCATCTCTTAGAACTAGTGAGCCTTGTGATTATTAACATGTTACCTGTCCCATGATTTTACCTTCTCATTAAAAAATAAAAAAAAAAAAAACTTTTGCCATTGAAAGTACATGACGTGATATTACCAAGAACAGAAACATTGATGAAAAATACCTAGTGTTTCAGAATACAGATATAGCCATAAACTATAGATTATGGATTTGGTTTTGGAGCATAAAATCTAGCAGTTTGGTATCATTACTTGGTGTGCTGTTCTAGACCTGTAAATACTATCATACGATCATTTAAGCTAAAAATCTCCAGTGAAGTGGAGGAAAGGATGCAGAAGGTCTAACCATGAGGACTAGATCATCACATACAGATTGGGTTAGCTGTTTGCCATCCCACCTTCACCCTGTATCCGATAATCCTAACATAGTTGATGAGGTTTGGAGGTGGTATCTGGCATAGAGATCTTGTAGGTAAGACCTTGAGATCTACTAATAGGGCCTGATTCTATTTGGAAGTCTTAATCACTTTTAATATATTTAATAACTTGATCTTATTTTAGATATATCCCCACTTGTGGAATCTGATATAATGAGACAGACCAGTATTGATACTAATTCTTAAGTTTATTAGATGAAGAACAACAGAATTGTTGGTAACACAAGGATCAGTCAAATATATGTTAATTGAAACTAAATGCAAATGTTTTAAGTTCCCCTCCCCTGCCATTTTCTATTCTAAATTAGCATGTTAACAGAAAATAAAATTTGATCTTTTGAGTTAATCTCATATCTTAAGAGCCTGAACAAATGTATAAATAAGTGGAGCCCCTTTATAGTAATTGTGGCTTACCAATTTTAGTGACTTACTCTTCCCACTTGTGGGTTCCTAAGTGGATTTAATTTTTTTCTCTGTATATATAAAGTGTTATTTTAAAAAAATGATTATTCCTTTTTTATCTATTTTTTTAAGAGAGTATTGGGGGTGGGGGAGAGGGAAAGGGAGAGAGAGAGACTCTTAAGCAGGCTGCATGCCCAGTGCCGAGCCCAACACTGGGCTGATCTCACGACTCTGAGATCATGAACCAAGCCGAATTTAAGATTTGGACCCTTAACTGACAGAGCCACCCAGGCAGGCCTTATATCTATCTATTTCTTTTTTGGTAAAGATTATACTTTGACACAATGGTTTTTGACAATTTGGGATTGATTAATTGCAACCAAGTTTTGTGGTTAATGCTTTTGGCTTTGAATCTTGTATTTATTTCTGTCTCCATCATGTTCTGTTTGCTTACATTTTGGAGGTTAATTTTGATTTCAAGATGTTTCATTTTTTACTTCCTGCCTTACTTTGTAATTCATATTTCTTTTTCTACCCTCAAAATCAAGACTGTAAACAAGTTTTCTCACATTTTTTGCCAACATGTTAAAAGACATATCAGTAGATAAAGCTGGAAATTGGAATATGTGTCAGTGAAATCTGCTCCCCCTGCTCACACCCCTAGGAAGCAAGAATTTCAATGCCAACTTTTAGCAGCACAGACTGAGGTGGTGAATGCAGAAGGCTATCATAAGCACATGGATGAGATGATGCCTCAAAAGATGCTGCCCCGTAGGATCTATCCCTTGAAAGTAGCTGCCTGACCGATAACTTCGTCTTTGCATTTACCATGTTAAAATACCACGAGGAGCAAGAAACAGAATGGGAGTGAAGTCCTCTCTGTAGGTCAAGCCTGGATTACCTGCCAGTATTTTGATCACTTCCACTTCACATCGCTCGGATGAGTGATATTATGAAAGCATTCTGTGCCTTCACACTAGTCTCACATTCAAGTTCCTGGGTACTTTTTTTTTCCCCGTACACTCTGCTTATGGAAACTGCCTAAGACCTCCTTTCCATTTATTTGTCTGTCTTGAAAAAGGTCTAAGAAGATGAGAAGAAGGTCTGAGCAATAAGCCATATAGTTTCGAGCAAAATATTTTCACAGGGGAAATAAAGGGAGACAAAATTCTGCAGAAGGCAAGAGATCACCGTTAAATTTTACAATTTATCTTTAAGAAAGGAATGCAGTTTCAACTTTTTCAAGTGCCAGAAGAGGCAATGAGAAACAAATGAGGTAATGCTAGGAACCTCATAGTGCTGGGCACATAGTAAATGCCTAATACATGTGTTTACTGCTAATACAAGAAAAAATGCTACATGATTTCTAGTATACATTTAGAATAAATGTGATGCAAAGACAACCTGAGAGCCACCAGGTTTTCACAAATCTGACTGTAGGATTACTTTCCTTTTAATCACTTTCTTTTCTGTAGGTAAGCTGACCATCTATGCATGTATAGTGGATGTATAGTGGAAGATAAATGAGCAAAAGCATAGAGCCCCTGGGTAGCTCAGTCTGTTAAGTGTTCAACTTTGATTTGGGTTCAGGTCATGATCTCAGGGTCATGAGATAGAGCCCCACATTCAGCGAGGAAGTCTTCTTGAGATTTTCTCTTCCTCTGCCTCTCCCACTTGTGCTTTCTCAAAAAATAAATTAATAAACCTTAAAAAATGAACAAAAGGCTGATGAGCTAATTTACTGCTCAAGAGAGTAAGTTTTCTGAATACACATAAACATTTTATAACCTAAACAAACAAATATTTTTTTTTACAATGAGAAGTTATTTTTTAAAATGTTTTGCAAGCTGATGGATATCCAAAGCTTCATGACTAAGAAGATATTCCTTGAGGGTTAACAAAATCCCTGGCCCCTACTTGAGTTCATGAAGTATATAGTTATTCTTGACCATGAAAAGTTAGTCGGAAATAAATTTCTCGAGAAAAAAAAAAACACAGACATTTGGGTATCACTCACTCATGATCACCAACATTAATTACCAACATTAAAGAAAATTTAATTAAGTTATATAATATAGAACAGAACACAAATAGAAAAAGTCCAATTATTCTCTTTATCTTAATTCTAAGAAAACTACTATTTTTATAAAAATATATAAAAAAAGAAAAATTTCACAGTGGAAAATTAACACATAGAAAAATATAAACAATAATGTCATCCTGTGCTTTTTTTGTATCTGTTTTTGTCATCACATAGTAAATACACATTTTAGAAAAGTTGAAAAAAAAGCTTGAAAATCCAAAAATATTCACTAAGAAGATAATAGAAAATAAGGTGACCTCCTGAAATGTTGATTTATATTAATTTATTTCTATGTAAGATTTTTTTTAAGTGATTTAGGCAAAAAAAAAATTTACTTTCTATCATGAATCCATGCTATTGAATTTTTTTCTCATTTATCATGGATGTATATATTATATGGAATTGGTCTTTTTTTTTTTAATTTTAAAATTTATTTATGTATGATAGTCACAGAGAGAGAGAGAGAGAGGCAGAGACACAGGCAGAGGGAGAAGCAGGCTCCATGCACCGGGAGCCCAATGTGGGATTCGATGACCGGGTCTCCAGGATCGCGCCCTAGGCCAAAGGCAGGTGCTAAACCGCTGCGCCACCCAGGGATCCCTGAATTGGTCTTTATAGATTTTGCTTAACCAGTTTTTTTTTTTAATTGCTTAGAAATTTAGGTTTTCCTCAGTATTTCTTACTACAAATTATGCTTTTTTTTTTTTTTAATTTATGATAGTCACACAGAGAGAGAGAGAGAGGCAGAGACACAGGCAGAGGGAGAAGCAGGCTCCATGCACCAGGAGCCCGACGTGGGATTCCATCCCGGGTCTCCAGGATCGTGCCCTAGGCCAAAGGCAGGCGCTAAACTGCTGCACCACCCAGGGATCCCAAATTATACTGTTTTAACAGCATACTGTTTTGTGTCCTAGTTGGTTGACTACAGCACACTACCACCTAATTATTTTTTCTTTTTTCCCTTAAAAGTAGTTAGTTTCCTTTTGGGGTTAAAGATGCCAATATTTAAAAAGTAACATTTGAAGTAAATGGTCACCTTTAACTTATCTTTTTTTTCTTAATATAAACCTAGACTTCCATGAATTTGTATTGTTAAAAGTATAAAAATAAATTATAGCTCTTAAGAAGGATCAAGTTATATGTACTGCATAAAAAAAAAAATGTAGAGGATGTTAGGGAAAGGCAGGTCAAAACCACAATGAGATGTCACTTCACACCTGTTCAGATGGTTATTATCAAAAAGTTAAAAGGTAAGTGTTGGTGAAGATATAGAGAAAAGGAACCCTTGCACACTGTCAGTGGGACTTTAAACTGGTACAGCCATATTGTTAATGGTATGGATGTTCCTTTAAAAATTAAAAATAGACCTACCATATGATCTAGCACTCCTTTGGGGTATATCCAAAAGACATGAAATCATTACCTTGAAGAAATACCTGCACACCTATGTTCACTGCAGTATTATTCACAGTAGCCTAGGTATGGAAACAGTCTAAGTGTCCATCAGTGGATGAATGTATAAGGAAGATATGGCATACACCTACAATGGAATATTTTTAGGGACTTAAAAAATCTTTCATTTGTAACAATCTGTATAAAGCTGGAGGACATTATGTTTAGTGAAATTAAAAGGACATGGGGAGAAAAATACTACATACTCTCACTTAGATATGGAATCTAAAAAAGTCAACTATTTAGAAACAGAGAGTAGAATGGTGGTTTCAAGGGCAGGGAGGTGGGGGAAATGAGGAGATGTTGATCAAAGGATAGATACTAAGTTGCAGTTGGATGAATAAGCCTAGGGATCTAACTTTTATAGCATGATGATTATATTAATAATACCATACTGTATACTGGAAATTTTCTAAAAGTAGATTTTAAGTACTCTCACCACATAACACACAAAAAGTATGTGAGGAAATGGATATGTTAAGTAACTGTAATAATCATTTTATATATATACATATATATGTAACATATATATGAAAAATATGTATATATATATATATTTCCAAACATCATGTTGTATACCTTGAATATATTTTTTTTTTCAGAAAAATAAAGGACATCAAGGAAAAAAAAGTCTAGTGATTTTGTTTTTTAAAAAGTTGACCTTGGCTAGAAAGAACTCTTTTGATTGTTCTCTGTGAATACAAAGTAGGGAAATATTTTCTTCAATCGCCTTTTGCAACATTTTTAGTCAAAGTAATACAGTTTTGTGAATTTGTAGATGAAGGAACCACTATTTGCTCCTTATAATAGAAAACATTCATCTTTTTTCTTAATAGTTTTTCTGTGTCTGTGTGTTACTGTGAGAGTGTGTATGTGTTTTTCAGCATTTCTTTTGTTTTTTTTTTATGGTCCTTTTTTTGTTTATGTGTTGGGAGTTGTGGGACAGTGGTTCTTAAACTTTAGTTTGTAGGGGAATCACTCTGGGAGCTCATTTAAATGCAAGATGCAAGGTACCATTTCCTGAGTTTCAGATTCAGTAGATCCAGGATGATACTTGGGAATTTGTGATTTTCAAAATGACCCTGGGTGATCTATTGCATATGGTTCCTGAATGACACACTGACAAATGGTATATGCAAATGAATAGGACACCTTGACTTCCAAGTAATTGTTAAAATGTCAGTGTCCATAGAGGACACTTTTCACCAAGAGATGGAGAAATCTTTTTAAGGCGAATGTATATTGTGTAGGGCCTTGAGGGTAGAATTTGGATTGTTTGAGAGAAGGCAACATTTAATTTCAAAGAAAAACTCAGACTGTTCCAGACCTCTCTCATCTTCTATCTCGTGGTATGGTGTCACCTCTGCAACTTCTGTTTACGTGCATCATATTGACTATTTTGGCCTGCTGTTTTCTGGTCCATGAATGTGCCACTTCTCAAATAACTCAGGGTCAAAAAGAATGGCTAAGAAATTGCTAAATGGCTTGGCACATAAGAAATCATTATACAAATGAAACTATCATATTGGATAAATAAGGAATTTTTTAAAAGTCCTTTAGGCTCTCTAGCCTAGGATATTATATCCATTTCTGATCTTACTGTGATTGTCTACTTACTTTAATAGGACATATAAAAGACATATAAGGGACATAGCTATTGAGAGAAGGCTTGAAGGTGATCAATGCCACCAAAATACCTGTTAAGTACACTAAACTTTTTTCATGTGACATTTTTTATTGTTCACATATACAACTGAAATTCAGGAAAGAATCCCCAGTCTCTAAAAGCACTTGCTTTTGGGAGCTGTTTTCCAAAATTTCTGTGTCTTATTGCCAGTTGGATTTAAGTTTCATCTAGAATTAACATAGGAAATATTTATCAGGTACCTTTTGCTGATGCTACTTTGGGTGATTATAGTTGGTAACAAAAATACATTGACATTATTTTTTTTTTCAGTGTCTTATATGGGATAGTAGTATGTTTAAAAGATAGCAAGTTGAGATATTAGAAAAATATTTTCATTTGTATACCTTTTGGATTAGCTGAAATAATGAGCACCTATTCTGTGATCTCAGATGTAGGAATACAATAAATGTCATGAATTTAAGTATCCAAACTGAATCTATTTCTTCACAATTTGATTTTAGCTGAAGAAAAATGGGAAAAATAGTTACTTGAAGCTTGAATAGAAGCCATTGCAATAATGGAGAGAACTGTAGGTATATAATTGGTATTGAATTAAACTGTAAGAAACCAATATCACCTAATTTTATGGCTGTGGATAATCCATATTTCTTCTTAGAGTATTAAAGGATTTAGAATTCTGGTCAAGAGCTGGATAAAGCATCTAGGTAAAGTTGAAATAAAGCATTTAGTCTTCTATTAAAGACATATTCTAGACATGACTTGGAAAACTGGGGCTTAAGGATTATGTCATTGCTTTGTAGCTCATAAAGACAGATTTGTGGCTTTATCTGATTGCTGAAACATATGTATAAAATGCAACTAACTAGATAAAATTTTATTTTCAAATTATTTTTAAGCATCAAATATTTCTTCTCTCAAAATATTCAGTTACATTATGAATGACAAGGTCCTTCTTGGGATCTGTTAATGAAGAAAATGGATATAAGTCAGGATATGTGGATGTCTATTTCACCATGCTATCTTTAGGGTCTGGAACAGTGTTTGGCATATGGTAGTTACTCAATAAACATTTCTGGAATGAATAAAAGAATGGATATTTCTGACTCTGTTACCTTTATAAGATTATAAAAAATACAACTTCATTTTTCTATTACTAATTCAACATCTATTTTAAACCCTTATTCTGTTGGGGAGGAAGAGGCATATTCTCAATCAATTTATAGGTCCCTCTTGCATTCTGCTGGAGTCATACCTAAGTTCCTGGGATTTTATATAGTGTAAAGGTACTGAGTCAGGGTCATCTGTATGTGAAGCCCCCTAAGTGAAGCCCATAGACCCAACTGCTGCCCAGTTCTCCTGTGCAGGCAGGTCCCTGCTGAATTGGTACTTTGGCTTTCATTTCACAGCAGGAGCTGAGCTCATGCTGTATCCTCTCTCTCCTGCATCAAAATCCTGGATGATAGAAAAGATATTTTAGTCAAACAAATAATGCAGATAATTAAATAGCTAAGCTCATAAGCATCTTTGAAAATTTTTGGTAGAGCAAGAATTATGAAGAATCTTTAAAATCTAGGATTGAATAAAGAAGGAAAGTATAGCTTAGGACTTCTATGGAGACTAAGGGGGCAGCACCAAGTTCATGTTCAGAAGTGAGTGAAACTGAGAGCAGAGGTGTAGGCCTGGGCCAGGGGCAATAAACCACTGATTTTGTGGGAATTGGCAGCCAGTTCACACTCCAGAGCTCACACTCCTTCCTGGGCCTGTCTTACTAACTGTGGTTTCTGTGTCTAATTAAGAGTAACAAGTGTGGGAGCTTGGTTTCAGGGTACCAAGTGGGGATCCAAGGTGGGTGGACATAGCCAGGAGAAATATGGTGCATCCAAGGCCAGGTGACCAGCTCTGGAAATGTCTACTGGCAGCAACGCTCCACCTCTGTCATTGAATACTCTTTCCAAATGCCAGCTAGGGCCTCTGCCCCACAGGTGGGTGGCACAAAAGGGGATTTCAACTATAAATATGTGCACAATCGGGGATCCCTGGGTGGCGCAGCGGTTTGGCGCCTGCCTTTGGCCCAGGGCGTGATCCTGGACACCCGGGATCGAGTCCCACGTCGGGCTCCCGGTGCATGGAGCCTGCTTCTTCCTCTGCCTGTGTCTCTGCCTCTCTCTCTCTCTGTGTGACTATCATAAATAAATTTAAAAAAAAAATTAAAAAAAAAAAATATGTGCACAATCAAGAATCAAAAAAACAAAAAAGCAAAAAAACAAACAAACAAAAAAACATTTAAGGAAAGTCCATAGTATAAACTACAAAACATATAAAGTATAATTTTAAAAGTTGATAAAGTATAAGATATACTCAGCCATTCTGGGGTACAAATAATTCATTCTAAAATGTGAGC
The DNA here is from genome assembly GCF_048418805.1 of Vulpes vulpes. Lineage (NCBI taxonomy): Eukaryota > Metazoa > Chordata > Mammalia > Carnivora > Canidae > Vulpes > Vulpes vulpes. Next base: position 67,479,842 of record NC_132787.1, read on the forward strand.
GACTTTGAAAAGCTTTAAGTATATCAAGTATTTAATGTGTCTTTCACGTCATAATTGCAGCCCTAGTGGTCCTGGTGTTGTATTGCGATGTATTTTCTAAATTAGACCCAGAGAGGGGAAAAAAAATTAGATCCAGAGAACACTTTATATTTTCCCTAGACCTTTGGGTCTTTTGGAAAATATTCACTTGTTCTCTCCATCACTATAAATGCAAAAGTCTCTCTCATACAGACAACATATAAATCATAATGTATGGCTTATTAAAAATTGCTGATATCACCCAGTACTTTCTATTTCTATGAGAGCTGCATTTGTCACCACTGCCTTCAAGTCTTTTCCTGTGTTGTTCAGGTTTTATTTATTTTCATTCAGTTGTATTTGTATACACAGATGCATACCTGTAATGCATATATAAAATAACCTATACCTGTGCGGCCTACTTTGCAGAAAATTAAGACATGGAAATGCATACTTACAAAATAGATAATTTAGGAAATGATTTTGATAGACTGTTTTTTGCTTCCCAGTGCATTTGCTGTAATTTACTTTTACCAGTGGGTTTCCTTGGTGTATTTAAATTATAGTTTAACTGTCTTTATTATTTTTATTTTTTAGCTTATCTTTCTTTAAATGATTTGTTTTACACCTAGAAAATAATATATTGAATGAATATAATGAGGTTTTTTTTTCAGATAGGCACATAGTCCCTTGATCACAGTTACCTAGAGATAGAATGAGAGGTGTGTATTGATAGTAAAGCCCTGTTCATGAGTGAATTGGCAACCTTACTCCTCACTCCATTGCCTTTCCCCAGCCATGTCCCTAAGCCCTTTCCTTAGCAGATCCCAGCTGATGAGCACATTCACCATGGCAGTCGGTAAAGACATCCTGCTCTGGCCCTTGATCCCATTTTTCCTGTCCTTCTGAATACAGCTGTAAACCCCACCATGCTGGAGCCCCTCCCCCACCTTTGTGATCCTAGGCCTGCCTTCCTGGTGCTGTACTCCCTAGTGGATTTTGTTTCTGCTCTGTGGCAGTTGACCCTGCCCAAGCCAATGAGGGTGAGCATTTGTTTCAGTAATGTCTTCTGATTTTCCTAATGCCTCAACTCTTTTAGTGTCCTTCAGCCTCTCCCTCCAACCTTACTGTAGGTCTGCAAAACCTCCCTTTTGAGGTGTGTGATGGGAAGATGGGAGGGGACAGCAAGTATGTAATCTCTTCTCATTCGAGGTAAGCTCCCAGTTAGGTGACAGAGTGTGAAGAGCATTCTATGTCTTCTCCCCTGTGCACCTTCAGAATTCAGAGACCGTCTTCATGACATGGTACTATGAGGCCCGCTTTGCAGCTTTTACATCCAGATTAGGCTCTATGCTATTAAAACTTGAAGATTTCTCCAGGTTTCATCTTAGGAACTAGAAATGTTTTGTAACAAATGAGAGGGAAATGAGCAGCAAGAAAGAAGAGAAGGGAACACCTGGGTGGCTCAGTGGTTGAGCGTCTGCCTCCGGCTCAGCTCAGGATTCCAGAGTCCCTAGATCGAGTCCCACAATGGGCTCCCCGCAGGGAGCCTGCTTCTCCCTCTCCCTTTGTCTTCTCTGCCTCTCCCTCTCTCTCTGTCTCTCTCATGAATAAATAAATAAATAAATAAAATCTTAAAAAAAAAAAGAGTAGAAGAGAAAGTGGGGCGCCTGAGTAGCTCAGTCTGTTAGGCATCTACCTTTGGCTCAGGTCATGATCTCAGGGTCCTGGGATCAAGCCTTGCATTGGGCTCCTTGCTGAGCTTGTTTTCCCTCTCTTGCTCACTCTCTCAAATAAGGAAACAAAATCTTAAAAAAAAAAATAAAAAAATAGAAGAAGAGGAGAAAGAAATACTAAAACATTATTCTTTTGGAAACATTTTTATTCTTATTTTTGGGTTGACCCTTATTGCCCCTTGGCAGTCACCTTTACCATGAAAGCTCTTGGTTTGCGTATTGTTTTAAACTAGGCATCGAATGAAGGAAACAAAGTCTCAGGGATTTAGAGATTTACTTTCCCTTAGGACCTCTCCTTCCTTTCATGAATAGTTATTTCATGAATAGTAGATCAGCTATTTCTTTTATACTGAAAAGATAGGTTATTTGAATGTTATTTTTAGTTTGAGGCCAATCAACAAAGGACACTTGCTACTGTAAATTAGCTCCTCTTCTGCCAGTGACCTCACAAGAGGGGAGGTGATAGTCTTACTGATGTGCTTAAATTCTGTGTCTTGTGTACTACATTGAAGAGTTCACAGAAGTATATATATATATATATATATATATATATATACACATATATATATATATATATATGTATATATAGTAAAAGAATCAAACAAATGAACTGCATACATAAAATGAAGACTTGTTCTTGAATGTACCACATTGGGATTCTAAGTTACTGAGAGGCAGGACCTTGTTGCTGGAACGTTTTCAATTCTTGTAGTACCAGGAATGCCATTAGGTACCACAAAGGCCACTGATACAGAAATTTCATCAACTATGTGTTATTGATTTAAGAGAGTTCCAGGAAAACTTAATATTTAGACATTCTAGGTACCAGTATTTCCTCTAAATGTGCTTTCAGAAATGTGAAAAGTCAACATAAATGTGAAGGATTATTGCTGCTGCTATCAACAGGATGATCATTGTAATATTCTCAAAAAAGAGATACTAGCTTTTTGATCACAGCAAAGCTTTGCACATGTAATCACACACTCATTACCTGTTCTGAGTAGGTGCTGCCCTGCATAGCCGGGGCAGTAAGCACCTCAGGACTTCAGGATAGCAATGGGAATCAGAAGTAACTAGCTAGAGAACTTTAGGGGGGAACAAAAAGCAAGTATAATTTTTGTATCATTCTAACACTTTTCTTTCAATTTTGTGCATGGTATTATTCTCTACTGTCTCCACCTCAAAATAAGTCCTTGGAGGCATTTCTTCCTTTAAGATTTCTGCATTTTTGTAAAGCCTTCCTTACTAGTATTAGAGGGACCTCTGACTAGAACAGGTCGGTAAGAGCTATTAAATGTATAGCTTTCAGTGACAGCTTGACATATAATGTGTTCAAATCCACGCTCTGAGAGTTCCAAGACCTGAAGTGTTACACTGGCTACTTGATCTTTTTAAGTCTCTCTTTCCTTGCTTGTAATATGGGGGCAATGGTAGTGATAGTGCATATGTCAGTGGGTTTTAAAAGAGAGGTAAATAAGACAAGAACTATCCATAAATGTCTTCATAACACATAAATGTCTTAAAGTGTTATTACTATATTATCAGCAAAAAGAAACATTGAAACCCATTCAGACATGCCAGCTGCTTACATGTATCAAAATCCTTTGTCTCAAATTTCTTGTCATTTTAGATGAAAGCATTTCTTAGGACATAATTATATGTTCTGAACTTTAATTTTCTACTTAACTTCATTACTGTAGATATGGCTTGCATGCAATGAATAGGCTGAGTATGTACAGGTAACATGGTAAAATTAATTTTTTCAGATGGAAAAAGAAAATTTTCCTGGGAAGTATATCCAGCTTGACCATATAATATTGGGTAATTGTCTGGCTAGTTCTTTGGACTGCTTGTTGTAGAGATCCCAAATGGCACTGACTGTAGCACTGTTGAAAGAAAATTCTTTAAATCCCCCTCAGGGGATTCCAAAAATTATTTCTGAGGCACAACAGATCTTTGTTAGTAAGGGATTACACTTTAAGTGTGATTTCTCTTTCTAGGAAATGGTAATACTCCTCTATTATATAAGATTCAGATTAATAAATACAGATGAGCAAAGATGTTTGAGGATTGGATTTCTCTAGATTAACATCTACTTTCTGTTTGTCAAGTTAAACATTTTTTCTTTAAACTTTTTAGGCTAAATGTTTGTAGCTAGGAATTTGCATATAAAATCCAAACCTAAATTAGTTTGGATTGAAGTAATCTTGTTCTATTCTTTTGGCAAGACTCAGATTTAAAGCCTGAACAAAAGGCACTGCTGCTTTTACAATTTTTAAAATGCTTGGAAAACCCCATAACATAAATAAAACATGTAAAAATGTTCTAACAATCTAGAATTATAAATGAGTCATGAAGCATAAAGGGGAAAATTCATAGAGAGATTCAGATTTGAGTCTTTTTACAGAGATGAGTTAAATAATTTAAAACAGAGCTTATATAGTTTGTGCTTCTGTGTTATTTTTGTGTTTTATTTTTTGTTTGGGGTAAAATAGATATACATATGCATTTTGTGACTTTTGATTATTCATTTATATCTCCAAAAATTGTCATAAATTGTGAATAGGTGCCAATTTCTTATATTAAAGAAAAAGTAACAAGTTTTGGGTTCACTAATAAGAGAAATATTACTTCTCTCATGAGTATATAAATTTTATATATTTGTATAACTATCTGTATGACTTCAAAAGAAGTTCCTGTGGAATTATAAACAGCAAAATAACATTCATGAACATAGAAGTGTTAGACTAAAGTATGTGCAGGTTGGTGAATTTTAGAATGACTTTGTTGACACTTCATAATTCAGTGATTGTATCATTACTTAATTGCATTTTTGTGGAAAATCTGTAGCCCTGAAACTGAGCATCCTTTGTGAGAATCTGATCTCCAAGGCACTATCCCTTCCTGCCTAATACTGAGTCAAACGCCTGCATCCAAAGTGACTCTGATATTGGTGGTCAAGGCCCCTCTTTGAAGAACTATAGTTCAGGGATTAGATCCACTCATCCCTCTCCTTCTTCTTGGTTCTCCCACTTCTAGGAATTGGTTATTTAGAATTATATTTAGTTACCTGGCTTTTGGTCACATCTTATGGACACGCTTAGTTGTAAGAGAGGCTGGAGAATATATTCTGTGTTGGACAACCAGATACCCAGCTAAATTGTGGGAACTCCAAAGAAGAATGACTAAAGGAAGGAAGTTGGTGTTCTTTGCCAAAACATCTAAAGGAGTAGATAGTAATTGATCAGCTGAAGGATGCAGGGAGTAGGAGTTAGTGTTTTAGTTAGCTTGCAGTTCATAAAAGGATATGAATGAGCAAACAGGCAATTTTGTAATGAAATACAGAAAATGCAGTGAGAGAGCATACACAGAACACTGACCACTCAAGTACTACATATGAGGTACATCTAAGCCAACCTTGAATGTAGAAGCCTATGAGGGGCTTCCCTGCCTACGTGGAGATCTATGAAATTACCTATCAAATAATAGTTAGGGGGTGGGGTGGGGAGTGTTCAAGGCAGAAGTATGAAATTCGAAAGCCTTGACATGAGAATGAGTATGGAATAACTAAAAATCTGAAAGAATTTCAGTGTGGCCAGTGGGCATTCTGAAGGGCAGTGAGGCTCTAAGAGATGAGCTGGAGGCATATTATGCCTTACCCCGTGCTGAAGAGATTGAACTTTAATCTAAAAAAGAGGAAATCATCGAAGAGTTCAGGTAAGGAGATGGATGAATGCTACCCATTGTTCCAAACCAAGCCTAAATCATAGTTGTGACACTAATTTGGGAGCCAAAGGAGAAAGATGTGAAATATGAAAACTTTCTGCTCAATTCTTGCGAAGGTAATATAAATGTTTATAATATAACTTAATGTGGCATAGCCTGTTTAGCAACAAAATACTTTGTTTAGGTAATGATCATTGAATTTCTATTCTATTTCTTACTCATGGATTGAACTGGGTAATACATATATCCTGAGAAACAAAAAAATAAAATCATTCTGTAATGACCACAAAATATAATTCTTCAGCATAATAAACAGATTGATGAACAGAATGGGAAAGAGAAAGAAGGGCCAGAAAAAAAAAAGCTATAGTAGTCATTGAAAAAACATTCAACCAAACATGATAGAATACATGAATGTGGAGGAGGTACTTCACAGTAACATTCAAGCATTGGATCACCAACTTTGCCACTATCATAGTCCTGGGCATCTGAAAATTAAGCCTCATGTGATTGGTAGCAAGTGGCAAATTTCTTAGAACTCTCAATTTTGGTTGTAAGAAGAATATAAATTTTGTAGAATGTATTTGTGTCTTTTTAAATTAAAAAAATATGTTTTTTCTTCTAATATTTCTGCAAACTATTGTTTCATGAAGATACTTTATATTATTTTTAAGGCTTTTTGCATACCCTGGCACCGTACAATATGTTACTATGATATGGATAGTCTGATTTGGGAAATACTGGTCTGGTCAATGCCTAGGATGTGAGAGGATTGAAAGATAATTAAAATTCATGAATTAGCTAGGGAAACACTTAAAATACCATTCTTTAGTTTAAAGTGCAAAATGGAATGGTTGCAACCAGTGGAAATGTACCTGTCAGCATAATCAGCTTATGCTGCTCTTTAGTTAACATGTTAGGGAAGCCATATCATAGTCGGACATCATTATATTGATTTACTGAGTGAAACTGTCTCCCAGACTAGAAATAGCCCTCTCAGCATGATCACCATATTCTTTGCTCATAGACAGGCTCGTGTGGGAATCAGGAGGTTGCTTGGTGGACAGGGCATCAAATGTTAGGTAAACAAACTATAAGGACACTCTGCTGGGGATATTGTGATGTCCCTGGGTTATGTTACATCCCAGGAAAGATTTTCTCTGTTAAATTTTAGTTTGACTTTCAAAAAGTCATTGTTTATCTTTCGTTTTTAAGTTCTGAGGGGCACAGTTGCTCTCCAGTGCTTATAAATTACAAACGATAATTTGAGTTAAGGATAAAGATATTTTATATGTTGTTATAATATTAAGCATCAGCAAGAAGCCATAACAGGTAATTTGGGCCCAATTTTTAATACTTACAGATCTTTTCTTTTTTTTTTTTAGCTCTCACTTTTATCTGCACTGGCCAGAGGGCACAGGCTGGCATCTTTCAGGACTGAACCTACCTTGTTTTGTTTGCTTTGCAATGCATTTTTAAACTGGGTATATCACATGAAAATTACATATAAATTTGGATTCTTGGCTCCCATCTGCAAAAAGTGTGAATGGTAGGATGGGCATCTTAGTGACTCTTTTAATGAAAATAATTAAAAAGCCAGATAAAATATAAATATTGTGAATTTGATAAACAATAACAAATCACAAAATGCAAAAAGGAAGAGAAAATGGCAATCTTGAAGATAAGTAGCTAAACTGGATTTCATTCTTAACTTATCTGGGGGAGCCCCGATTCAGAATTTTTTTTTTGGATGCATAGCTCAGAGTAAAGTATAAATTCTATATTGTGGTAGAGATGGAGAGGTAAGTTGGAGACTCCCCTCATATAGTGGGAATAGCAAGAAACTATAGCAAACTATTGATAAACCCATTCCACAGAGAGTGAAACCATCTTGTCTTTGTCAACCTGGGCCTGAGTGGAGGAAATAAGTTTTCCTTGAATGTTTGAGTTATCTTTCAGCAAGTTTTGCAGCCAGAATTTATGCTGTGTGGTCAAACTCCAGATAAAGACTTTACTGTAAGGTAGTCCTAGGATGACAGTGAACTAAACAATTGGCAGAAACAGACTTTTTTTTTTTTTGAAATGTGAAACTTCATATAAGGTATAAATAATTTCTAAGATTTTTCAAGATATATTTCAAGAAAAAATGTGCTTAAGGCCAATATGAATATATACTATAAGGAAGAACCAGTAGAACAAACAGAAAAATACAGGAGAATTACATTCATAGGAACTACAGATATTGGAATTATCAAACATAAATATAAAAAATAATTTTGTGGGGGCAACTGAGTAGCTCATTCGGTTAGGCATCTGACTCATGATATTGGTCTGGTCATGATCTCAATATTGTGTGATTGAGACCCACCTCAGGCTCTGTGCTGGGCATGGAGCTTGCTTGAGGTTCTCTCTTTCCCTCTCCCTCTGCCTCTCTCCTCTCCCTCTCTCTCCCCCCTCTCTCTTTTCTTCAATAATAATAATAATAATAATAATAATAATAATAATAATTTTGTGTAATGTGTTTTAAGAATTAAGAGAAGCTTTGTAATGTTAAAAAATGAAACAAAACAAAACAAAACACTCACAACACAATTAAAAATGACCCAAATGGGAATTTTGGAAATTAACAATATTTTTTTTGTGTGTGTATGTGTGCAATGATTCATATTAAAAATTCAATATGGTAAGTTGACATATACTCTGAAAGGGAGAACTAAATGTTTTCAGATTAACCCTCCCAAACTAAAATATTAAAAGCACCAGAAAAATATACTAAGTGAGCAAGTACTGGAAGGGCCAAGATTTTGGAAAGAAGAGAAATCCAGATATATGGATGTCTGCCAATTACAAAGCAATGAATAAGATGATTAGGAACTGAGACGAGCTTTTGTCAGTTTCACTGGTCTTAAGGGGCAGAAACTGAAGTTTAGGCACAAAAGACCTAGAAAGCACCTGTTCCAGTTACTACTGCTGAATACAAATCACCCCAAATGTAGTGTTGTGGAACAACCATTTTATTAAGCTCAAGGTTTCTGTGGTTCATGAATTTAGTGAGGTTACAGCAGGGTGCCTTATCTCTGTTTCACAATGTTTGAACTTCGACTGAGGAGATTCAATGGCTGCGGGTAACATGATGCTTGGGGACTGGATTCATCTGTAGGAGTCTTCACACATATGTGTTGGACTCAATGCTGGCTGTCAGCTGGGCTAAGCTGAGAATGTCATCCCAAACACAAGATGTAGTCTGTTCATTTAGTATTTCTACACTGTCTAGTTTGGGCTTCCTCACAGCTTAGTGGCTAGGTTTCAAGAATGAGAATCCCAAGGAAAAAGAGGCAAAAGTAGAAGGCATTTTTGTGATCTATACTCAAAAATCACATGCTAGGCATTTTTTCCTACTATATTGAGAAGGTGGTCACAGAGCTAAGCCCAGGATCAAGAGAAAAGGATAAAGATTATTAAAACCATCTTTGGAAAATACAATCTGCCACAACACTTTACATTTTTATTTGGGACTCTGGAATGGGTGAGGGAGCAGATCTTACAAAAACTAAAGCCCAATTTCATGTCAATTCAGTTTCTTACTGAATTAAGATAATCTGTCTCTATCAGAATATTCTGCTTACAAACAAATTAATTTCTTTATAGAAGAAGATATCATCGTCTATAACTGCTACAGTTAATGCATGGGTTATGACATTAAATATAAAATGATAAGGCATGAAAAAAATAATATTGGCAAAACAAAAAGAAAAACATTAACTAAAAATGATCCCCCACAAAAGATATAAATATTGGAATCATCAGACATGGATAATAAAATTTGTATGTTAATATGTTCAGGAAACTAAATGACAAGATGGAGAATTGTAGCAGGATAGGAGCTATAAATTAATAAAATAGAAATAAAATAGAACTGAAAGATAGGTCAAAATTAATATTTATACTGAAAAATACAAAGGCGAAGAATAAAAAAAAAACACAGGAAAAAAAGTGTGAGAGATGGAGCATAGTAAAAAACACATAACACACACAAACCCAAGTTCCTAGAATTTAAAAAGATAAGAAAAAGACAGTATATATATAATTTAAGAATTTTCCAAGATTGATGAAACAGATTAAGCCACAAATTCAAGAAGTGCTATGCACTTCAGGAAAACTGGATATAGTTATTTCATAATAAAACTTCAAAAATCAAAGGAAAAGAGAAAATTTTCAGAGTACTCAGAGATAAAAAAAATGGTACATTTAAGGTATCAAAATGAGGGAGACAACTGACTTTCCATTAGTAACAATGAAAGCCAAAAATCAATGGTATGAACTAATCAGAGTACAGTGGTTGCCCCCTTATCCAGGGTTCTGCTTTCTGCAGTTGCAGTTGCCTGCATTCAACTGCAGATGATTCTCCTTCTATCACCAGAAGAGCAGTTTTAGCCTAATGCTACTCCACAATGCCTGTGCCATTTACCTTGTTCATCTCATCATGTAGGCATCTTATACTCTCACATCATCACAAGAAGATGGGCAAGTACACTACAATAAGATATTTTGAGAGACCATATTCACATACATTTTATAACTGTTCTATTTTATTATTAGTTATTGTTAATCTCTTATTGTGCCTGCTTTAATTTATAATTTAAACTTTATCATAGGTGTATATATGTACAGAAAAAAAATAGTATATTTAGTGTTTGGTACTGTCCATCATTCCAGGCATCCACTGGTGACCCAGAGGTACTACTGTATGGAAGTATTTGCTCTCTTATAATCTTGATATTAGCAATGTATTATTCAGAAAGAAAGTTAAAATAAAGCCATTTTCATATAAATGAAAACTGAGAATTTGTCACCAGCAGATCCATACTAAAGGAAATGCTTGAGTGTTCTTCATGCAGAAGGAAAATAATCCTGGATGGGAGCACAGATATAAGTCAAAGAACACAGAGCAGAGAGTAAATATTTGGGTAAATCCAAGTGAATGTTGACTATGTAAAACAATAATAACGATAATATCTTCTGAGATGAAATATGTAATGAATTAAAATATATGACAATAGTAGTATATACACACACACTCAAACACATGACAGTGAAATCAGCAATAAATAGAAGTTAACTAGTCTAAGATGTATTGTTCAGGCTGTGGTAAAATTAGCAGCCTTTTGTTCTATGTTCCTCTTTCCTTTTTATCTTTGGCTTTGTTTTGCATTACTTAATTATTACTAGTCAGTTATCCCTATGTTAGCTTATTGGTTATACATTGTTTCACTACTCTCTTAAGGTACATAGTAAGAGAGTGTGTACTATAGAGATTATCACATGTAGTCTACTACATAGAGCAAATACTAAGATATATATTACTAATGGCACAACAGTAGTAATGTTTTTATGTTTTATTTATTTATTCATGAGAGACACAGAGAGAGAGAGAGAGAGAGGCAGAGACACAGGCAGAGGGAGCAGCAGGCTCCACACAAGGAGTCCGATGTGGGACTCGATCCCAGGTCTCCAGGATCAGACCCTGGGCTGAAGGCGGTGCTAAATTGCTGAGCCACCTGGGCTGCCTAAACAGTAGTAATTTAAACAGACTACTCCAATTAAAAGACAGAGATTTTCAGCCTTCATTTTTAAAAAGTCTATATGCTATTTATGAGACATGACTTTAAATATACACAAAGTTTAAACATAAAGATATGGAAAGACATCCATGCTAGACTCTGATATAAACTTCCTACAATGAAGAAGGGGAATTAAAGTCAACACATATAGGAATGCTTTATAGGAGCAGGGAAGGTAATACTAAAAGTGAGTACAGTTTGTTTGATTGTTTGTGTGTTTTAAGTTGGTAGAAACCAGACTATGATGTTTTATAGTATTTCATTATAGAATTTTTCCAATATAGAGACAAGTTGAAAGGATGTTAACAGTTGAATGTTCAAGCCTTACCACCTAGATTCTAAGCATTTTTGCTGCATTTGCTTTGTTGCATATCTATTCATTTATCCATTCATCATTTCATCTAATTTTTATTACATAATTCAAAATTAAGCCCCACATATCAGTGAATACAGTATGTTTTTATACTAATGGGAATTCTACAGAAGAAAGAAAAAAGTTAATGATTGCAAGAGAGAGTGAGGAAATTGCTGGGATAGTGCATCCAATAGTCAAGATGGTTTGGGATCAAGTGAAAAAGCAAAGCTGTTTATTAGTATTAGAGAAACATGGAAATTTTCTCAGGGAACAGTTCAGAGTATAAGGCATGGGGGCAAGTAGCGAGTAGAGATAATAGTGGGATATATATATATATATATATATATATATATATATATTCTTTTTTTGTAATTTCTGTTTTTTCCAGAAATATTAAATAAGATGCAAAGAGGTTTTCAGCTGAGAATGAAGCTGGAGAAAACAGAATTGTATTGAGATTTGAGGACTGAGGAAAAAATATGAAGTAATCATTGGGCTAATTGAAAGTCGGATTTTAGGGCATCTCTAAGGGCCTACTTGATGTTTGTGGTTTAGAATATTTTCTCATGGTATCAATCTGAAGGGGTTAGGGAACATTGAAGGCAATGGTTTTCCAAGATATTATCATATTATTCATATAGAGTTTCATGTACCAATATGAGTAGCTTAATAGTAATAAATTTTAGTGTACATTATTCAAAGACATGGACAGGATCCTCTTCTCACCACTCAAGACAACCTCCTAGCAATTGCAAACCTAATGGTTTTTTTAATAGTGCTGTCACATCACCTAGTTTTTTTTTTTTTTGTATGTCACATCACCTAGTTTAACTTAGAAATGTTGCACTTATTTTTTTTTATTTTAAAGACTCAATTTTAAAGAAGACAGTAAGTATTTGTGAATCAGAAAAACTATTCATAATAACTTTTATGCCAAGTGAAGTTCAGAAAGAAAAAAAATATTTAGACTATCCAACAAGGAAAAATAAGTTACAAAAGAAAATATTCAGCCATTTAATTTTCTGGCATTGATTGGACAGCATTATTATTGCAACAGATCTCCCGCTTTATGGTATAGAAGAATTTATTTTTAACTAAGATAGGATGAGAAATATATTGCACATTTTGCAGTGAAGGGGATGGTCAACCCTCAGAATAACTATATAGTCTTTAAAACTGTGTATGTAAGCTTCGTTTTTATTCTTTTACATCAGAAAATGATTCCACATGTGAATAGAGGATGTCAGAGAAGTAACAAATTATATACCTCAAAGCATATCTAGTGATTCTATGAGTGCTGGATGCAGTCGGGACTTTTGGGGACAACTTTGTTTTTCTGCATTGTCAGTTTAAATCATGGTTCTGAATTCTATCATATCCCCAGGTAAAGAACTAAAAATAATTTTATTAGAAAGTACCATTGATAACAAATGGCTTTCTTAAAACTCATTCTGCCTTTTAAGAATTAGTAAATTAACAATGGCAGGGAGTCAAGAAAGGAACACATTCTCATTTACTTTGTTGTGGATTCTATAGTGATTCACTGCAAACTCAAAATAAATAAATAAAGTACAAGGCATCTATTGTTGTTAAAGGAAAATTACCCATTTTATATCAGCCTAAAGCAGCATCATTTAGTAGGATCTCTAGGGCCATATTAGACCATGACTTACTTCTTTGTTTGGTAATGTGGGGGAGGAGTTTTTTCTGCATTGTCTTTTTTTTTTTTAAGGAAATATTGCCTTTGACAAAGCACTAAGTACATTTAGAATTTTAACAACTGCTAAGCTCAATTCTCCTATGTTTTGAAGGTCATAGATTCTTTCACATTCATTTAGCAGTACTTGGGGTGAGTGCAGGTGTTACCTTGACCTCACTTTAGTATATGCAACTACTGACTGAATAATGTAAAATACTCCTAAAACCAAACTTAAATCCTTAGACACACCTTTTGAAGGAAGACTCTTTTTTCTTCTGTTAACTTAATTTGGGCAAGTCTTTGAACTAAGAAAAGCAGGTTTTAACACAGCTCCAATTTCTTTGAAGTAACACAAGCACCCAAAAGACATTAATTGCTATCTCTCCTAAGCCATTTCACATATAAGATCATGGATCTAAAAATTATAGAGTTGGAGATGGTCAAATCTAAACCCCTTATTTTATAAATGAAGAAACTTGGAGCCAGGGAGATCTAGTTTGCCCAAGGTCACATAGCCAATTAGTGAATTCTTAGTTATTTTTAGAGCAGAGTGATATATCAACATGAGTCTTAACAATTTAAATAGAACTTAGTGAGTTTCATCTAAAACCTAATTTTAAAAATCTAGACTCACCAAGATGTTAGTTTAATTGGAGTGTGAAAATAGTTTCCCCACAGTTATACAATGTCACTCCTGACAAACTTTGTAGAGCTACAATTTGAAGTCAATCATTGTTGCTTTAAACTTCCATGCATTAAAAACAGAATCACTGATGTATCTCTGTTTCTTGTGTATTATACTCCGACATTTTCTTCTGGAAACTCTGCCTGCAGTTCTGACACCTGTCAACACAACCAGTCAAGTTCAGTTCCTTACACTTTCCTGAATAGCAAGCATATGTAACTAGAAATTACATCTTTGACTTACCTTTTCCAGTGTGTTGCAAAGAGAATACTGGGATAATCTTCAAGTGTGTGATTTAAGTATCTGATCATGTTGTAGGCCTTCTTGCCTGGATTTATGGTTGGTATCTTTTTTCAGGCATAAGGCTAAAGTGCCAGGCATGACCTCATTCTCCCACGTGCCTCTTCCTCCTTGAAAACATCTGAAATTGTCAATAGTGAAATGTTCCTTTGATTCCTACAGTGGACATTTCCAATCTTCTATAGTACACTGTTAGAACTAATTAGTACTTTACACTGTAATACTAATTTAAAAGTTATACAGCACTTCCACGTGGCATTTTAGTTGAAACTGGCCAAACAGATTTCTTTAGACTCAGTGGTGTACTAAGAAGATGGTGGTTAGAGTAGTTTACCTGAGATACCACCAACAAGGGAGTGTAATCTAGAGAATTTCAAAACAGTGATAAAGCCATAAAGAGTTTAAAAAAACCCACAAAAATTTTTAAAAGCCATATAAAGCTGACCTACCTACTTTTCACTATTACTATGTGATATCAATCCTCAACAGTCTTCACGATAAAATATTCCTCCTCAAAAACCTTTCTTTTGGTGGAAGTTCTAAAAAAATGCTATGTTTAGTGAGTTATAATAACATATGTATAAACTTCTAATGAACATATTTTATATTTTAGGCCTTATATTTCATGTGGAAGTAAATTTGGATAATTCCCAACTGTACAGTTGGTTCATGGACTATGTATTCAAGAGTCAGTTTAAGTTCTTAACAGTTGGGAATTATTCAGGTTCTCTTAGGATACAGTTTGTTTCTTCAGAACTTGTGGTACTACTACATATTCTTGCATTTAAACAGTAAATTGGAAAAGTACAAGGATTGTAAATATGAAAAAATAGAACTTGAGTCACTTCAATTATTTCACTGTATGTTATCACTTGGAGTTTTATTTGTGTTTAAAGTTTTAAATGGCAACACAGTGTGAATTGCAAGAAATAATATTTTCATTTGGTAAAAGTGAGTTTTTAATTGGTCATACAAGAGATATAATTGTTTGGTACAGAGAGGGTGTCTGTTGCATGTGTCAAACTCAGTTGCCCCTCTTTGGAATAATATTTGAGAGTGTTCTCTCCTATTGTATTACTAAGAATTATTTGAGAGTTCACTGAGTACATGGTTCTGAGGCAGGAAACAGGAATCAAAGAGCATGATACCAAAAGGGAATGTATGCATGAATGTACACATGTGGGTGCATATGTGAGTGTGCATGAATGTTGTGTATGTGATCTTGAGATAAATATATCTTATTTTATACTTTGTCCTGATAACTGTAATCCCCATTTTGAGGAAGGAAGCTAAAAAGAGACTGGCTAAGAAGACTTCCCTGAGGATATTTCTTTTAGCAATATAGTAAGTAGTAAAGAGCAATGTTCTATTAGTCTGTCACATTTACTGAGTACACATTTCCAAAGGTTTATCAAAAATGAGTAGAAGGGGAATCTGGGTGGCTCAGTCAGGTAAGGGTCCAACTCTTGATTTCGGCTCAGGTCGTGATCTCAGGGTCCTGGGTTCCAGCTCTGTGTCAGGCTCCATGCTCTGCGGGAAGTTGACTTGGAGATTCTCTCTCTCCCTCTCCTTCTGCCTCCCACTGCTCTGTCTCTTTAAAATAAATAAATCTTTAAAAAATGAATAGAAAACATGTAATTCTATTTGATCCTACTATGTGAATAAATTGAGTAGTAAACAGAATTTAGGGAGAACTGATACATTGTCTGCCTGTATTTGTAAGATTGCAATTTAGCTCTTATTTTAAATAAAATTTGTGCCAAAAATTAGACTACTTTCAAAAAACCTGTAAAAAGCCACATTTCTAGTCTGCCTGTAGGACATAGTGACAAGGTAATGTTTATGAAATTTCCTGATTAAAATAATAATAAATAATGAATAAAGTTAGTAAATTTCTGTGACCTGGGGTAAGTCACTTCAGTTTTCTGTTCTTATTTCCTTAACTCTAAAATGAAGATAATAAAAACACCTCATTGCTTTTGTCCAAATTAATAAATTATAGGTAGACAGATGGATAGGTGATAGATGGTGGCACATATTTGGGGTTGAATAAATGTTAGCTTATGATTAAATAGAATTCAATTTATTTTTAAATTCAGGAACACAAGGATATAGACCAAAACATATATAAAGATCCCTAATAACATACTAATATTTCTGACTTGAAAGGGATGAGGCACTGACATATTTCCATACTAAGCCAACTTGGCAAAGTTCTTTTTTATTTAGTAATCAATTCATATTTATTTGCAGTGCTAAACATCTTGCTAGTAAGAATGTCAATGTAGCTGGTTGGGTATGTAACATATCTGTAGTAATTGTTCATCATAGTATTATAGGTAGTATTACTCATCATAAAATCATTTTTTAAAGATTTTATTTATTTATTCATGAGAGACATAGAGAGAGAGAGAGGCAGAAACATAGGCAGAGGGAGAAGCAGGCTCCATGCAGGAAGCTCCATGTGGGACTCAATCCTGGGACTCTGGGATCATGCCCTAAGCCAAAGGCAGAGACGCTCAACTGCTGAGCCACCCAGGTGTCCCATCATAAAATCATTTTTATAATTTTAACAGTAAGAAATGCATTTTTCATTCCTTTGGTCTGTAGGAGTAATAAAATTTAACCTCATAGCACTTCTGACGATGATACCATTCTACAGCCACAAATAATAGCCCAAGAGGAAGAGAGGGATGATGTTTGTAAGACTGTGGAGCTGCCATGAAAACGAATGGTGCTGTCAGTAGTCAATCACAGAACTGCCCATCTGCAGTTCCTTTTTGCCAAGTATCAATAATGTGGGCTACCCCCTTCTGGGAACATGTGGCCTCTAGACAGCCTTGCTTAAAATGGAAAGCAAAGGTTGTGATACTGGGATGCCACAAAAATGAATAAAAGATGGTAAGGCCTGTAAAACACCATGGTAAGATGTTAAGGACCCCTTCAATCCAAAGTACCATATGTTTGTCATAGCCATTGTCTGTTGCCACCTCACAGGGACTTGAGGTGACTGACAGAGGTCAGAGGGAGGTTTGGGTTGTGATACAGAGAAAGCAGCCCTCCTTATCTTACTGGTAAGGCTATCTGATGGAATCATCAGTTCTGAACCTTTAGTCAGCCACTTACAATACTTTGGTACCATGAGGGAATCAAGAAGGATCTCAAAGAAATTAAATAGTGAAAGGTGAGCAGAAATTAGTTTGTCAAAGAAGGATGCGGAAAGAGTATTGCAATAGAAAGAACAAGTACAAAGCCTTTGATGCCAAAAAGCATATAGCATGTGTGGAGTACTCAAAGTATTTTATTCCATGAAATCATAGACTATTGCCTGAGTGAATCGGAGGCTATGGTGGCTGAGATTGTCAAACTGTGGCTGTGGACCAAATGCAGACCACCATCTGTTTTTATATGCCCCCCGCGTTTTTACAGTTTTAAAAGATTTTATTTATTTATTTATTTTTAAAGATTTTATTTATTTATTCATGAGAGACAGAAAGAGAGGCAGAGACCTTGCAGGGAGCCTGATGTGGAACTTAATCCCAGAACTCTGGGATCGCACGCTGAGCCAAAGACAGACGCTCAACTGCTGAGCCACCGAGGAGTCCCTAAAAGATTTTTAAAAATGAAACGATGAACAACCATATTCTGTGACATGTAAAAAATTATATGAAATTCCAAGTCCAGTGCCCATAAATGCAGTTTTATTAGAACACATCCATACTAATTTTTTTGTTTGTTTTACATATTGTCTGGGACCACTTTCATGATACAACAGCACAGTTGAGTAGTTGCATATGAAAGACCATGTGGTCTACAGAACCTAAAATATTTACTATCTGGCCTTTATAGACAGTGTTCTCTGAATCGTATTGTAGAGGATGAGATGTAGGATGGGTGATAAGAGGTTGATAGAGAGTCAGATCATGAAGATTCCTGTAGCTTACATTTTATTTTATTCTGAAAGGCAGTGGAGAACAGCTAAAGGTTGTAAGTATCTCACAGTTTCTGAACTTGGATCTTTAAAGTTAATTTGCTTCCTTTCATACTTACTTGTCTTGAATTTCTTGGGGAGGGGGGCACTTTTTCTACAATGATGTAGTTATCTGTTATGCTATTTCTGGAATTTTGTGAGTTAGTAGTTTAATCACAGCATCCATAGATTGCCCTGTTCAAAATGTTGGGCTTGTCTAAAATAAGTGCTTTCCACTTTCAAGTGGGTCCATTTTGGATACTCCCTTGACCTGTGTCTCTGAGTCTAAACCATGAACTCAACTGTGATGTTAACCGATTGGGCCTAAAGAAATAGGGTACTTTTTTTCCTCCTCAATCTGGTGTGTGTATGCACACACACACACACACACAGTAGTCACTTGGTGTCACTGGTCAAGTGGTTACATTTAGAGAAAACACTCCATTCAAAGGAAACATTGGGGAAATAAAAGAGAAACAGACTGAGAACAGCTGTGTCCAGACATCTAGATTCTAAACATTGAGGAAAAATCTGGAGAACTTGTCATAGCTCCATCGGCACCATTTGTCTTCCTCCAATTTAGCAGAGAGGCTATTTTCTGCTACATTTGACAGGTGGGTGAATTCTAATCTGCATGTCTATTTTGAAACATTGCTTACCCAAGGATTAAACATCTGGTTGAAAACACAGATAGGCAGTGGTTCAAAAATCTATTACTTGATATCAGCAGTTTAAAAGAGGATAACTGATTATTAGTTGTTTTCAAAGTTGGAATAGGTGATTGTAATCACTTAAAGAGATGGGCCATTCAATTTCCCCCTTATGTGTTAACACTGCTGAATTTTGTCTTATCGCTTGCCTTTTAAAAGTGAAATCCTTCCTCCCAATATCTACTCATTTGTTCTGGGTTGCCATGGAATAGAGAGAATCTAAATATGGGTGCCAGTGTTAGCATTTCCTTTGTTAGAATTTTACTGTTAGAATTTTAAACTGAACTTTCCTTTCAGGATTTTTTATCTTCTGACTACAGATTAGGTACATCTGCCAATCCTGCTGTGTCATTTTTAAACTCTTATTGTTCAGAACTAGTAAATATGGAGTAATATTGAAATGAATATTTATAATGGTTTGAATATGGTCTAAGTTTTTATTTTAGAGCTTATGCTTAGGTATTAGCAAACATTTTTAAGGCCTTTCCATTAAAATCCTTCATATTCTGGTGTCACAGAGAAAGAATCAGTGATTAAAGCTTTCAACATTTTAGATAAGTTACTTTATACTTTACTGAATGAATGAATTTTCGTATAGGTAGTAATATTTTCATCATACATTTGCATAGATAATTTTGTTTTTAAACTTGATGCATTTTAGATCACATTTTTATAATTAAGTTTATACTTAAGAGAATGTTAATATATTTTTGATAAAATATATATACATATATGTGTGCATACTCCTGTGTATGTAGGAATATGCCTACACATACACATATACATATATACATACATACATACATATATAGTCATCATTGTATCCTGAGCATCAAGCATCTATTAAGCAATAGGCATTGGTTTATTATTTCTTGCATGAATAAAAAATCAGTTCTTAAGTGCAACATAAATTTTAGAAATGTGAAACCCTTACTTGCATCTGTGTTTAAAAGTACATTGCCTGGTGGATCTTATATGTATGAATTAATAACGTTTTCTTTCTTTTTTTTTAAGATTTATTTATTTATGAGAGACAGAGATTGAGAGAGACAGAGAGAGAGAGAGAGAGAGAGAGAGGCAGAGACACAGGCAGAGGAGAAGCAGGCTCCATCCAGGGAGCCTGACGTGGGACTCGATCCCGGGTTTTCAGGATCATGCCCTGGGCTGAAGGCAGCGCTAAACCGCTGAGCCACCTGGGCTGTCCTAATAACATTTTCTTAATGCCTGAGCCATTTGACTACTCTCTATATCGTACTGTGACAAGAGGAGAAAGTATTCTCTTCTGTGGATAAATGATAAAATATTTTGATTTTTCCTTCTACTATTATGTGCCTAATATTAAATGTTGGCACATATATTCAACTTGATCTTTCCAAATCTCAATTTTTAACAGTAAGTATCTTGGAGATACTGGAGAGCAGGTACCTGGCATATGTTTTAAGTATATCCACTTGAGCTTCTTTACAATCAGGGACTCAGAGGGTTTTTAAAAGCGAAACGAAAAAAATATTCTTTCTGTTCAATTGATTAAGTGTCTGACTCTTGATTTCAGTTCAGGTCGTGATCTCAGGGTGATGAGATCAAGCCCTGTGTTGGGTATGGATCCTGCTTAGCATTCTCTCTCCCTCTCCCTCTGCCTCTCCCCAACCACCACCTCACACTCTATCTCTAAATAAAAAAAAAAAAGAAAGAAAGAAAGAAAGAAAGAAAGAAAGAAAGAAAGAAAGAAAGAAAAGAAACAAGAAAGGAAAGAAAAAAAGAAAGAAATGAAAGAAACAAGAAAGGAAAGAAATACATTATCCCTATTTATAAAGAGCTATTTAGGTGGAAAGATTGACTGAGAGATAGGCAATTGTGAGTCAATATTGAAATATTTATACTGTGTTATGTGAGTACTAATGAGGAAGAAAGCATTAAGCCTGGTGGTGGTGTGAGGAGAAGCAGGATAAGCTGCAGAAAAGAGGCAACTTGTAATCAGAGTCCTAAAGAGTAAACAAGAAGCTGTCAGGCAGGAAAGAGAAGGGAGGGAGGGCATTTTGCATAGAAATAACACTATGGTAAAAGACATAGAGGGATCAAAATCCATTAGTGTATTCTAATTAAAAATAGTATAAGCAAATTAGCAATTTGCGCACTTGAGGTTATTTGGGAGCAAAGAATGAGTGAGGGGAGAAGAAGCCTTTTATATGCAAAGATTTCTACTCCTATGCCATAGTTGAAGTTCCACTATAAGAGTTCCTCTCGTTTTGGATTAAATATTGCCCTTTCCCTGCCATCATCTATCTCTAAGGGGGAAATGTACCTAGACACATTGGGTCTCCAGGGGACAAAATTTATCCAACTGCTTTTGTCCTTGAAAATAGGAAAAAAAAAAAAAAAGGGCTCACTAGGTAATAAGAGTCCCAAGGGGGTTGAAGAGGGAAGAGTGGCACCAGCAGGGACTTGAAATAATAAGAAAATTTGGGGTGGTGGGCAGACCACAGGTCAGTATGCCTAATTCCTACTGGTGGAAGTAGCTCTGAGCAGATACTCTTGTGGTATTTTTCACGACTGACATTTTTATAATTTTGGAGTTGTGTATTGTGGAGGCTGAGAAAAATTAAGGCCATTCTACCTCAAGTTTAGCATTAGCACAAGTACAGCCATCTTAGGCCCCTGTGAATAAGAGCTGAACTTTACAGGAAAAACTGCAGGGAATCCCATATCAGAAAGACAACAGAGCTCAGAACTGCCAGGCAGAGAATCTCATATCAGAAAGACAGCAGAGCCCAGGCCCGTGGCAGAAAGTCCCAAATTAGAATGAGAACAGAGCTCAATGCCCTTAAGCCCCATATCAGAACGTAAACAGAACTTGAGAAATCCCTGCACGCCTTCTGAAAATCCCCTAGACCAGCCCATAAAAAACCCAGCTGTAACCCACTTCGGGGTCCAAGTCCCTGCTTCGCTGTGTCGGGTATACTTGGACCCAAGCTCGAGCTTGCTAATAAACCCTCGTGCGCTTGCATTGGTGTCGGCTCCTTGGTGGTTTCTCGGATTCGCAATCTTGGGCACAACATGTATTCTAATTTTATCATTAATATGTTTTTCCAAGTTAGCTGGCTAAACAGGCATTAGCACATTTTACGATATGATAAGGGGTGCTGCTTACCTAGTCTGGTCTCTCAGCCACAGAATCCTGGCTGCACAGTCCCTATCTTGTCTGGTAGTTTGGTTCAAATACACATTTAACATATGACACCAGAGGCATTCCCTAACTTTTCTTTTGTAAAATGCAGGAAGGATCACAGCCACCATTAGCACATCTGAGGCATTTTTATGAATCACACAAAGGGCCCTCTGGAAGACTTGTTAGAAAGGCACTCCTTTCTCCTTGCTCTGGTAACACCTGCCAGGGCAACTGGCCATGGCTCCTGGCTTGGTGAAAGGAACATGACCTGGCTTCAGCCCAGCTTGCATCCCTTCTACCACAAGCTTTTGTGCTGAACATAAACTGTGTTATTGTGTATGGGGATGCTTGGCAGGATAAACTGGGAAGCATAATCCATATTGTAGATTAGTTACACAAACTTAGTGCAATTGCATATGCTGAGAGAAAGGTCAGATGTGTATATGTCTGTAGATATATTTGTGTGTCTTCGTGTGTGTAGAGCCTGCTATTACCTCTCATCCCAACTCACAAAGAATGTGGAAAACATTCAATAGATGTAGCTCTTGTGAATTCCTCAGTCCTGGTCTACATACTGCCTGTATTGTCATGCTTCCTTGCTTTAACTGAGGACCTTTTTTACTACCCCAAGGAATTCCTCTAATTCTGCAATCACATTCTTTGTAGGGGTTATCTTTATCAAGTATGCATCTAGGCTTAACCACAGCACTTAACTTGGTTCTTCTCCTTCAGCATTCTCTTTAAGACGCCTCTTCTGTGCATACACATTCACCCTGAATGTTTGCATGGCACTTCAACACTGCTCCTCCACACCAAACGCATTCTGCTAGCATTCACTGAAATCATGGGAGTTGATATATTGCGTCCAACTCCTTTGGCTGGTGAAGAATTTCCAGCTTGAGTGGGCTATAGGGATGGCTCCTTGGATCACAATGACATTGATTCTATAGACCCTGCTCTTTCTATCAATAGACTGTTCTTTCTCAAGCCACTTGGGAATTTGCTGTGTCAATTAACATGCAACAAGTATTTGGAAGTTTATTATGTGCCAAGTCCCAAGCTAGTGTCCCTAACATCTACCTTTCCTTACATGTTTTGTGTAGTTCCTCAGAACAGACAGATGGAGAAAGGTAATGTTTTATATTAAAAGTCAAGAAATCATACCACCAGGTCTGCCTTGATCTCAAAGTTAACAAGTAAATTATAGATCTTTCACTTTTGTGCAATTTATAATAAAACAACATGAAAAAGTCAAAACACCAAGGTATTGCAATAATGCTCACTGTTGTTAGATCATGTGGCTGTGCAAGTAGTTGCATTATGCCATTCCACCTCTTGCTGTGTGTAATGCATTATACTTATTTCTGTGTTTCACACTTGTCTCAGTACTCTACATTGCTCCTCTGAAAGCTGTAATAAAACAATTCTTCTGTTGGGCTTTACCTCCATGGTTACAGCATGTTGATTAGCCACACCCAATAGATAGGTAGGAACTTATGTGTGATTACTTCCCCCTTCTTCTGATTTATATTCATCCTTTTCTTTCTTTGATGTTGAGTATGAACTTTATTTCTGTTTTTACTTTATTTGATTTCTCCTTTACTGTTTTGTGTTTGAGTCTCTCAGTTTTTATACCCGGTTTAGACATTTAAATGCCTTAAAACTTTTAACTTTTGCTTAAATAGATAAACATTCAAAATGATTTAAAAATCAAAGAATACAAACTGCTTTAAGAAATAAATAAGCTCATACATTTTTATATGTCTTAATGTAATATATTAAATTCAAAATGTAACTTAAGTGTAGCCTTACAAATGCAGAAACTATAAGGTTAATAAGGATAGCTTTGCAAAGAATAAGAAAGTAAATATTCAGAAAATCATATTATTTTGTAAACAGTTACAATCTATGTGCCAGTTCAGTGGTTAACTTTTATAAATTAATATTTATGGAATTCATTTTGATCAAAATATCTTTACATATAAAGACTGTTGTTGGAGATCAGTTCTCCTTCTTTATAAGAGATGACAGGACTGGCTTATAAATTATTACAGTCTTCCTGGCCAGAGGTTAATAATATACTACTTAACATTGTATAAAATGATATTTTTCCTTTTCAAATTGAGTGAAGTTTGGGAGACAGTCCTTGAAATTCTTGACCTATTACCTATTATAGTTTTAAATATTTGGTCTAAGGATTTACATTTCAATCAGGCAGCTCAAGTGGAATAAAATTAAAAAGCAAAATGAATTATACTCTCTTCACTGATTTTTATATATTAGAACAGGGTCTTTTAATTACCATATGGGCAAGTGAAGTGCCATCTGTGTTTTGAATCAAGAGAATTTTGACCTCAGGAAAGATGGCAGCTCTTAAATTTGAACCTGGCCCAGGATGAGTTCTAATAGTTAATCAAAGACCATTTTAGGAGTACCTGGGTGGCTCAGTCCATTAAGTATCTGACTCTAGATTGGCTCAGGTCTTGATCTCAGGGTTGTGAATTCAAGCCCTGCATTGGGCTCCATGCTGGGTGTGAAGACTACTTAAAAAAAAAAAAAAAAAAAAAGACCAATTTTTTCTGAAGATGAAAGTTTAACAACAGCAACAACAAAAACCCAAGTTACATTTGCTTTAAGGTTATTAACAAAAGAGAGGAGAAGGGGAAACAATTTCTTATTTAATAACTATGTAAAGAATATTGAATATATAAAAGGTATTCTGCAGGGAGTAAGGGCAGTGGGAAAGTCACAGAACTTTTCTGTTTCTTTTTGTTGTTGTTGTTAGTAAAATAGGGAGAAGATGCATACCTTACAGGGTAACTGGGGATTAGAGTTAGTATATTTAAAACTATTTGGCACTCAAATAAAAGGTAACTGTGGCTGTTATTATTGTCAACCATAAGGAACGTAGGCTAAGGAGTTTTCACTTCTGTACGTGAAAGAAGTGAGGATCCATTGAAGGTTTTGAACAGGAGTGACGCTGCACCTACTTGTGCCAAAGCTCAGTAGCCACGGGAATAACTTATGGAAGTTAGAAATGAGAGGTGGAAGACAAATGAACTAAGATGAATTAGGATATGAGGAAGGGGTTACAGACTTGAACTAAAGAAAGGAAAGGTATGAAAAATATTAAGGTCATGGAATCGAAGATATTGTGGCTACTGCTGCAGGGCCCAGGGAGTGATTGTAAAGATGACAAAAATATTCATAGGAACAGAAAACACCATGTCAGGAGTAAGCATTCAGATCAAAGGAGAAAAATGAATAAGGTCTGATTTGGACACACCAGGCTTGGAGTTCAGTAATGGCACTCATTGGGGGCGACCTCTGTGACTCAGTTGTCTAAGTGTCTGACTCTTGATCTCAGCTCAGGTCATGATTACTGGGTTATGAGATCAAGCCTCATGTCAAACTCTGTGCTCATTGTGGAGTCTGCTTGAGATTTCTTTTTCCCTCTGTCTCTTCTCCATGCCACCCACTCCCACCCACTTGTGTATTCACGCTGTCTCATAAATAAATAAATAAATAAATAAATAAATAAATAAATAAATGAATAAAATCTTTAAAAATAATAATGGAGTGTATCTAACCATTTTTCCCCAGGGTAGAGCATTATCAGGAATGAATTCCTAGATTTGTCTTGCATGTACTCAGAAAGCCTGTGCACATCAAGGGAGATGATATTTTTGAGTCACTCTGCAGGCTCAGTGGGAAGGTGGTAGGAACTCTGACTGTCTCTGAGCCTGGCAGCGTCTTCTGCCTGACTAGTTCTGAGAAGTTGTGTTTCTTCTAAAGCATTGTCCCAGAATAGTAGATGACAGCTCATGGTTGCCTAATTCCACAAAGAAACAAAATACCTTCCTTAATGTTGCTGTTGCTTTTATCCATGTTATTACAACTATTGATTATCTGATTTATATATTATCTTAAAATACTGTATTTCTACTGTGCTTACACTGAGTTATAGGCTCAAATGGTTTTTGAGAAAATGCTCAAAAGTGACTTTGAGTACCTACCTAGAAATGTGTATAAAGGACAAATCTTATGTATGAAACAGCATTATATTTTTTAGCCATGAGAAAGAAAATGTGAACGGATGTGTCTGTCAGTGGAGTGTGTTTTGACTGGTGGAGGACATAGTAAACCTGGTGAGAACGTTCACTTTCAACATCCTGTTTTTATTATCTTTTATTATTATCCTTTTAATGAGACATGCTGTAGAGGTGTTTGCACCTGGAAGTTAATTTCAGCCATAAGCCAATCGGCTTTAAATATATATGACAACCCTGTCTAAGAGAAGAGTACTCGTGTCTTTGCATTTGTGTTGTGTCTTGTATGTCCCTGTGTGAGTACCCGCTTATTCTCATTTAGCAATGTCCACATCCTGTATTTTCAGAGAAACATCTACAGAGACTTAAAGCCCCACATCAGTAATTCCATTATTTTTTTTTTTTTTTTTTTTTGCCTTTTAGTTTGAGCTATCATTTATCCACATTCTTTATGGGCTGAATGTACCTTGAGGCATTTTCAGCAAAAGATTACCTTTGTCATCAAACACAATCATATATACCACTGCTAGCTGAATAGGAGGGAAAAGAAGATCTTGGGTTATTAGTGAAATACTCTCATTTTCTCCTTTTTGTTTTAAAGGCTGGATATAATTTCTAAAACAGTGTTAAGCAAAAGTAGACTCTCAAGATACTTTGGACTGTGTTTAGGTATACATTGGAATGGTAACTCTAGATCGGTTCTACCTTTTTTTGAAGGAAGAAAACTATGGCAGTCTCTCCAGTGATACTATTTGATTTATTCTTTATTTCTTTGTCTCATGGGCAATGAGAAAAGACTGAAGATAAAGTGGTTCAAAGACTATTGTTGACACTGCATTTAGCTGCATGGTGTTGCCTCCTCGTTCCTTCTGCTATTACTTTTCTTGGATTCCAGATATGCTGCAGAAGGAAAGCTCATCAGATCTCTGTGCTATCATCTGATTAATGACACTCAAACTTTAGCTGGCCTAATTTCTTTTTCTCTCCCTCATTCTCCCTCTACTTTGCTCTCTGAAACAAAAGGAAGGTGGGTTGAGATAAAAACAAAAGACAAAGGATGTATCACAGGCCTTCATAACTGTTCCTAATAATAGTACATTGTCAGTTTTCCTATGCCTGCTTTCCTCATTTGCTGAGAAATAAGAGGTAAAGTGGATATACACAAATAAGTCAGAAAAGAGTCCCTGACTCCTGGATAGCTCATCAGAAAACTTTAGCTTGATAGTTAAGAATAGGCAGTGAGACACATTTTCTATAAAGGACCAGAAGAAAATAAATATTTTCAGCACTATGGATTATGTGGTTGGTCTCTGTTGCAACTATTCAACTATGGTCTTGTAGAGAGAATTGGCCTTGGACAAAATACAAACAAATGAGTGTGTCTGTGTTTCTGTAACATTTATTGATGGAAAATTTAAATTTGAACTTTATTTTCGTGTATCATGAGTCATTATTTTTTATATTTTTTAACCATTTTTTTAAAAAAGATTTTATTTATTTATTTTTGAGAGACAGACAGAGAGAGAGGCAGAGACACAGGCAGAGGGAGAAACAGGCTCCAAGCAGGGAGCCCGATGTGGGACTTGATCCCAGGACTCCAGGATCACTCCCTGGGCAGTGGCCGCTAGACCTCTGAGCCACCTGAGCTGCCCTTTTTAACCATTTAAAAATGTTAATATCATTCTTAGCTTGCAGGTCATAAGACACAATTGGTAAAGGGAGAGACAGTAGAAATGGCACAGATAAGGGAAGAATTTCCTAATCAGGGGAGATAGGAGCTAGTTTTTAAAGAATAACAGGGCTTGGACTTGGCCAAATGGTATTAATAGGTATTTAAGAATAACAAATATTTGTTGATGCAGATTGCCAGCACTGACATGCAAATTGAATCATTAATCAACATACTTTTTTGGAAATTTCAAAGAATTTGTGAAAAATCTCAAAGATTATGTTGAAGAAATCATAGGTAAATTATGCATAAACTAAAAACTCCAGTTTTGCCATAGTTTTTACAAAAATAAGAATCGGTTGATTCTAGAAACTCAGATAGATAGGCGTAATTAAAATGCCTAGCAATATTCAACAACAGATTTTTAAGCAGCAGGTATGTGAGTCCTTAGAAAACACCAGTATCCTGCTAAGGTTTCCTTACAAACAAATTTTTTTTTTTAAAACGAAAAAGGAAGAAAAAAAAATCAATCCAGGTCACAATTATTTTTCATTTTAATTGGGCTTTTAAAACATAGAAATCCACATGTCATCACATTCTCCCTGAATCATTCATTTTATAAGTAGTTCAGAACCTACTTGGTCTTGCAAACTGTTCTAATTGCTTAGAATAGATTGATAAAACTGACTGAGATCCCTACTCTCATGGAGCTTATATCACTCGAGTAATGGATCCCTGGGCTCTCCGAATGGCCGGGGGCACCCATTGCCTTTGTTGCTATCCTCATTTCCTGGGACACAGTGTCCTCGATAGTACTTTACACATGGTACCATAAGAAGATGAGCTGGGAGGGAGATAAAATTTTCATTTGCTGCCCTATTCATTTAGATCTTTTGCCATGGGCAGACTTAACAGACTTCACAGAAGTACTGGCTTAACTAAAGAAAATCAGTGTAAAGGATAGAAGAAAACCTTTCTAACAGTACTCTAAATATGACTGCTGGGGATCCCTAGGTTGCTCAGCGGTTTAGCGCCGCCTCCAGCCCAGGGCATGATCCTGGAGACCCGGGATCAATGTCATGTCAGGCTCCCTGCATGGAGCCTGCTTCTCTCTCTGCCTCTGCCTCTGCCTCTCTCTCTCACACACAATTTCTCTCTCTCTCTTTCTCTCTCTCTCTCTCTCGTGAATAAATAAATAAAATCTTAAAAAAAAAAAAAAGAAAAGCAACCAAGGAAAAAACCTTCATGATTTCCCTACTTATTAGCCTTGTTTCCCCATCCTCCAAGAGGATCTGTATTTATTCATATGGCCTATATGTCAACAACAACAACAACAACAAAAAGCTGCCCCTTCCTCTGGTTGATACTTAGCTTGGAGTGGGGTTTAAAAAGCAGAGTGAAGGCTGGATTCAACCTTGCTTGTGCCTCTATCAGGTACCTTTGTGTAGGCACAACCTATTCCACCATAGATTGCAGACTTTTTCTTCCTTCAATGGTGCTCGTTTCCAAATACAAGTTATATGATCTGATATAGTGCTCCAAGATTTCAGCAGAACAGTCCATAGTCACCTTTGGCCAGACAGATGTGGAAAGCTGTCCTGGAAAGCTCTATAGATTTGTTGCACAAAAGTGTGCATATAGTTGTCACCCTTGTACTGTACATTTAAAATAGTTAAGAAGATGACATTTCATGTTATGTGTTTTTTACCACACTTAAAAGAAACCTATCCTGGGTAAGTGAGGTTATCAGATGGTCACTTCTCATTAGAGAATTGCAGATATTCTCTTTATCTTCGGTTGTCTTGCTGATATCAATCGTATTAGACATGTGCTGACTTCTAAGACACATAATGTGAATACCGTAGGTAGTGCTGGTTCAACCCATAAGGAAACAGACAAATAACTTTCTAACTGTCCTCTTTCCCATCAATATGCAGACAAGTGTGCATTCCACATATCTCTCAACATTTACTAGTTGACCCAGCTGAACTTGAAAACCACCACTGTTAGGGGTCTAACTATCTCTTTAGACATTGATTATCATCTTCCAACATACCTGTGCAGGGGAATGAGATAAGGTGGAGAGAAAGCTTTCATTACTCTAGTCATGGGAGCATGGTGTATCATCATGACAACGAATAAACTGACTGAATTCTCTACTAATTAGCCCACTTCTGGAATATTACTTACAGGTGTATTATATATATAAATAAAAAGGGATATTGATCAACTAGCATGCATCCTCAGGAGGGCCAGTGTTTAGGGAAAGATCTTAAAAATCACAGAGTAGGAGTTGAGGAATGGCTGGTATTTAGCATGAAGAAAGAAGACAGAGGAGGGCCCTGCTAGCATCTGCACATATTTGAAGGACTACCATGGGAAAGCATGCCTTCTTGGATGGGGGAGTTACACAAGACTACCATTTTGGTAAAAACTTTTTAGCACTATGTACATTTTTTTAACTATATAAGTAACATATTTGATGAAAGTAAACATTATCTAGGGGAGGAAAGAATAAGTGAGTTCCTTGATTTAGAAAGATTCAAGTGGCAGTTTACTTCTGATTCTTTTGCTCAATTGTATAACGCTTCCTTCAACTTTTGTTAGTAATACTGAGATAACAGAAGACATAGTACTTCTCTTGGTACTCTCCAGCCAACTCATGGCACTGTGACCTCTGCATAGGGGGTGCCTAAGAATAGTGTCGTTTAGGATACATGATGAAGGCTTGGTTGACTACACTGCACCAAAGGAGAAGTAGCAACAGCATGGCCAAGAGAAGCTACTAAGGAATTCCTGGGTAGCTAGAAGCTTGACCAGATCATTGCTAAGATACCATGAGTCTGAGATATATAAACAGCAATGTCTCATATTCCATAGTGTGTATTTATAGATATGATTGATTCCATTAGTCACACAGTGGGAGAAATTAGGAGTAAATGTGGTCAAGGTGACCCCAAGATCAAAGTAAAGTGTGAGTTGGCAAGTCATTTGAAAAATCAAAATTCATATCAAGGTATCTAGGGACAACAGTTTAGGAGGTGAGCTCAACTTCAGAGATTATATGGGACATAGAAGTGGCAAAGCCTAGAGAATAAATATTGCATCATGGACCTGAACTAGAACCCACCTTATGTTCTAGAATATACACACTGTTGGACGTGAGTCAGAAGAAGTTTATTCTCTGGCCTCACAACAAAGTCCTTGAGGTTAGAATAAAATTTTGGCACCTCCATGACGTCTAGGATGGATGTTTGTATCCCTATTAGACACCTTAGCTCTCCCAGCACTGAGGTCATCTGGAATCTCTTGAGGGCCATTTGGCTTTAGAACTTCTGGATACTCTCCTGGGTCAGGTTTGATGCTTGGAGAATAATTTTGTCCATATACAAGGAAAAACATAAGACAGCAGATGTAACATCTGCTTGTAGTAATTGTATCTACCTTGCAGATAACTACATGCTTTGGTTGTTTCTGTGACACAGTATGTATTGCTTTTCAGATGCAGTTAAGTGAATTTTTAACAAGTGCTTCATTATAGAATTATTTCCTTTCTTAATAGTAAAACCCTATCAAGATTAGAGGGATCATGTTCAGTATACTGTGGGTAAGTGAGAGATTTACAATATGCCTACCATAAAATTTGATATTATTAATAAATTATCAATGAAATTGGTTCATTAATTCTGAAAATTTTAAATTTCCCCTGAGTCCGGTAGTTAACAGTGATAAAAAATGATCATGCTCTACTTTCATCTTTCTTAGAACTCTTGTTCCCTTTAGTTTGATGTAAAAAGAGAACACATGTAATTCAGGCTGCAATTGATTGATTGATTGATTTTAAAGATTTTATTTATTTATTCATGAGAGACACAGAGAGAGACACAGAGAGAGGCAGAGACAGAGAAGAAGTAGACTCCCTCCTAGGAGCCTGATGTGGGACTCAACCCTAAGACCCCAGGACCACAACCTGAGACAAAGGCAGATGCTCAACTACTGAGCTATCTAGGTGTCCCCAGACTGTGATTTAAAGATGAAGTTTCTGGGAATGCATTGCACCTAAACATTAGACCTCACTTCTACAAAAGATGTATCTTTTACCTCTTGAAAATTACTTTTGTTGCTTTCTTTGCTGGTTTATAAAGAAACCTTTAAGGTAATGCATGCACATCTAAAAGTAGTTATGATTGTTGTACTTTAAATGATAATACCAATGTATCAAAAAACGTTGGTTTGTTTTTTAAGATTTTCTTTCTTTCTTTATTTATTTATTTGAGAGAGAGAGCAAGAGAGAGAGCATAAGCAGGGGGAGGCAGAGGGAGAGGTAGAAGCGGGCTTCCCACTGAGCAGGGCCAGGACACCTGGAATCAGGACCTGAGCCAAAGGCAGATGCTTAACTGTCTGAGCTACCCAGGCACCCCTCAGGAAGGTTTTTGTTTGAAATGTCTGATGCTTTCGATGGGAAAGTTTCTGAATGGGTATCATGTTTTTGGGGCAACTTTCCCCCCACTGTTTTTTAACACTGTGCAAGACCAAGGGAAGGAAAGACCAAATAAAATAGACTACCTACATGTGTTCCGTAATGAGAAAATCATTTATAAACTAATAAGTGACTTAAGAGATAAATTATATAATCTAACCTGTCATTGGTCTGGAAAGTATGATTTATGCACATTATGCTCCTTGTTGGGACTAAGATCTTAATCACATGTATTCTATAGTCTAGTACTCTATTCATTCTGCATCTAGAGACTTCTGCTCTGCATGTAAGCTTCAGATCGTATTTTTACCTTCTTTGCCTTACTGCTTAATAAATTGCTTGTAGGTTGGAATAGTGTTATCTATACACAATTATTTTCTTCCTAAATATTATCTGGTAAAATAACTTTCTTTGTAATAATAGGTACTAAGTAATTTTGACTGTGAACAGAAAGTATCAGACCCTAAAAAATGTGGTAGTTCTATTGAATATATTCAAATTTGGTATTCAAATCACAGAAAATTCTCATTATTAGAAAATATGCTGTCACCGCCATATGTTCTAGTTTTGGATGAGGAGGTAAAACAATACCAACTTTGTTGAGGAGGTATTATGTAATATGATGGAAAATGTTTTCTGTTTTTATAACACTGTATAAACACTGCAGAGGGATCCAAATTCAATTAAATAAAAAAAAAGAAGTCAGAAAAAGTGAAAAATAGAATGTTTATAGTAATATATCTAACATTTCATCATTTTTCCAAAGGACATTCTGTGGTAGTCTTTTACACTAGAATTAGATGTAATTTTCTAAAAAGTAATTTGCATAAATATTTAGGGAGGTACATGAGGTCATTTATTCAACTTTCATTTTTTGAACTCTCACTATGAGCCACACTCTCTTTGAGGCCCCAGGCATGAAATGAGTAGCAACATAGGCATGGGCTTATCAGCAATGAAAGACAGAATATGTTCAATATGTTTATTTTATTTTATTTTATTTTATTTTTTATGTTTATTTTTTAAGATTTTATTTATTCATGAGAGAGAAAGAGAGAGAGAGAGAGGCAGAGGGAGAAGCAGGCTCCTCACAGGGAGCCTGATGTGGGACTCGATCCTGGGTCTCCAGGATCACTCCCTGAGCTGAAGGCAGATGCTCAACCACTGAGCCACCCGGGTGTCCCTATTTATTATGTTTAGTAAGCCAAATACTGAAATGGGCCAGCCACATATGTGAGTGAATAGGCTGGGCAGAATTTTATTGTCTGAGGTAGAAGCCATGGTTGAATTTGTTTTGTTGGAGAGTGGCTATGTTGAGGTAGGATCATCATGCTCTCAAAAATGTACGTGGAGTTAACAGAAACAGGCAGTTTGCTGAAGTGTTGACTGAGTGTCTAAAGTGGTTAATAATTAGACTATGAAAGTTGTCCACAATTATCCTGACTAGAGTGTCAGCATGGAGCAGTACTTACAGATCTCACTGTATCTCTGTTCCCTGAAATCATGTAACTTGATTCCCACAGTCTTTCCCGACCATCCAAGGGAGCCTATCACCTTTCTTTAATTCTGTCTCAGGGCACGCTGTTTCCTTCGTCTCACCAGTTAAGATTTGTATTACATGTTTATTACAGTTATTTCTGTAATGTTTTTCTCCCCATGGCTAGATTCTAATGCCATGAGAACAAGGATAATGTTTGTGTCATTCACCTGGATATACGCATTGCTCATTATCCTGAATGGCACGTAGACATAGTAGGTGATCAGTCAATATTTGTAGAGGCTAGAAGGTGAGTGGCTAAATTAAACATCCAGTTTGTGGCTGATCTTCATTATGTAGTTGTGAGTAATGTTATAAATGAAGGTAAGTAAATGTGATAAAATATAAAAGCCAAAGAATAAAGTAAATGAATGGGATGCTGTAACATTTATAAAGATCCTTTAAAAAAAAATTGCTTTGATATTTCCATAAGAAAAGTTTTCTGCCAGAAAGACAAGCAGAGTTAGATGAGTATCTTTCTCACTCCCTGAGGACTCACACGGTTATCTCACTTGCTCCTTCACAAATCCCATTAGTTTTGTAAAGATTAGATGGCCTTTTTTTTCTTAAAACCAGATTTAGAGCCGGGCTCTCTTGCAGCCCTGCTGATTTCTTTGGCAACACTTTCTCCTCTCTTGTGAAGAGAATCTTTTCAGTTGCACTGATTATCAAAAGTCATTTCTAAACATAGATTGCTTTCCCCTCACTGACATCAGTGTAGCTGTTGAGAGTTAAAATGGGTGTTGCACTTCAAGAAGAGAAACTCAAGTGAGGAGGAGATTAAGTATTTCGATTCTGTAAACCAGATTAGAATTTTAATATCTTATTCGCTGTATAAATGACTTTGTCATCCATGTATGTATAAATGTTGCATATTAAATGGACCTCCAGCATCAGCTAAGTAGAAGGGATAAGCTGTCCTCAGGACTTACTGTGTTACTCAGTTAAGAAGCTGCTTCTTTATGAGGTGCACATCGATGTACTCCAGCTCCATGCAGAAGCCTGGGTATATTTATAATCGGGAGATACCTGGCTTGATTAAAAGGGTATTCGTATGAGAACTGCAGACCTGTCTAGTATCCAGCAGTCATAATAGGAGTCATAATGCTTCAGGAAGCATTCTTGAAGCAAAACCCCTACCATATGGGTTATACAATTAAGCCTTACTGCTAATATATATGGCACTTTATGTCCAGGAGATGAACATATGTGAATTAGGCATTTCCCATCCCCTACATATTGGTTCAATTTTGGGGACTGATCGTTTTACTCATTTTCACTGCCTCTTTTCTCTTGGTACTAGAGTCCTCTGTGTACTAAATACTAAAGCCCAAGGTTGTGAGGCCTGATTCCCTACTGAGCTCCCAGCTCTGTTGTCTCCTGACTGGGTTAGAAAGCCTGAATCTTGCCTCCAGATCCCTCTGCTATTGCCTAGATCTTGCCTGGAATGTAAGACTTGCTCTGACCCATCATGGGATCAGCATTAATTACCTAGCTTACAGTAGCAGCAGCAGCAGCCTGGAATTCCTCCATTGTTCCACCATCCTGAGCCCTGGACTGCCCTGCTGGATGTTACCTATGTTGATACTCATGAAATTTGTGTCACCAGCCCAACATGGAGCACAGCAGCACCTGATGGCCTCTGATGGCTCCAGCCTCTTTCTCCAGATGGCTTCTCTAGTTCTCTTGCCCATTCCTTTCTCGGTTAACTATGGATTCCATCTAGTATGCATGCCTATATAGTGACAAGTGACACCTCTTAAGGGAAAAAGGCACAAGAAAGGGAGGCTGGGAGTCCTCATGTTTGTGTTAGGGCTTGATGCTTTAAGAATCACAGGAGATGTTTCCCTTTGTTGCTTCAGTTGGTGGCTCCTTGAGAAACCTTAGTAGGAATACAGGGAACTTTTGCATTTCTCAAGTGTAAAAGGGATGAAGTTAACTCAGTGTCGTTTATTGAAGATATTCATGTTTAATGCTAGCACCACTTTAAAGAATTAATGAGACAATCATGAGTGAGTAACTTGCCTTTGCAACACAACTAGCCTGCAGTACCCACTCTCTGGTCACTGTACTTCCCTGTCTGGCTTTCTCCTGCTCTTTGGCACGGTTTAATAGCACATCGTAGCCAGAAGGGACCATAGAGGGGCCTTTGTCCAAATTTCCTTGCTCACATTTTATATTTTATAGCAATTAGGCCCAGAATGTGAATTTTATAAGCTTTCATTGTAATTATAATTCTACTTCCATGATGATGCATGTCTTTCCTATTTAGCATGCCATAATGCTCACTTCATATGAATTTTATCTGAGTTTATGTCATAAAAGAAAACATCTCTATCTAAATTTTCAAAATCCATCTTGCTATTCAGTCATGAAATAAAAGGTGATCATGCTAGAATGAAGAGTAGAGAGAGTCAGATCTGGCTGTGCTACTGACTTCCATGTGATTTGTTAGAACGAATCTATCTGATGTTACTTCACTTTGGAATATGATTGATATCATTTTTCAGTATGGTTGTACAGATTGAGAGAAGGTATTGTAAATACCCAAAGCTTTTCAGAGCCAATTCCCCAAGAATGTACTTTCCTTTCCTTACTGGCAGAAAGGTCAGTTGGGAAATATTCATGTATATTTTTCTAATATCGTAATGTTTGTAATAAATAAATAACATAAACTTGACATTGGGCAAGGTCTGAGAGCCTCTTTTACGACCTCATAGCTAAACTTTTTCAGATATCTAAGAAAATCTAATCATCTAATTACTGTAAGACCATCTTCTTTTTTCATCCTTCTTCACTTTTTCTCTTTTTGTCAATGCACTTTATTGTGAAACACCTTCTCCCCTTAATGCCTTAGAGATTCTCTCCTATTCTTGTCTATGAAATCTCTATGACCCATAGATTTACAACACATCATTACGGTTCCTTTTTCTCCTGTGCTGCCAGGGAGATGCTCTTTCAGTCCAGAAGGAAGTAGTTGCAGCACATTAAGTGAATAATGAGGAGCCACTGATATTACTAAGAAAGTACATATGAAGCCAGCTGCCTGGGCATTTCTCCATGTGCTAGGTGACCTGTGGGTCTGCAGGTTTTCAAATACAGGGCCATGAGATTTGGCTTAGGCACACAGGCCATATAAAATGTAGCCAGCGGTTTGCATTTAGAAAAAAATATGTGTGTGTGTATTTCTCCCTAACTTATGCACAAATTACTTAAGAACATATAAACAGTTCCTTGAGGAACACTAAATGGACTTGGATTTGTTGTGTAGTCTGGTGGTTATAATTGAACTTTGGGGACATCATGGGGGAGGAGTAGGATGAGAAAAAGAATATGTTTTGCCCTTCCATCTAAAGTTTGATAACCACAAGAGGTGTATAGCCAGTTTATTTAAGGGGTTAGAGTGCTCATGAGGTCCGTGTTTCAGATTTGATCCCTAGACCAACTAAAATATTGATTTTTCTTCAGAGTGAGTCAGGCAAGAGAAGATACATCTTATTCTTGCAAAGAAAAAAACATTAAGAACAGTAAAAACCATATCTTCTTTTATATCTTTATATATGGACAACATTTTATTATCTCCATCCCCTATGCTAATGTTATCAATTTAAAAATTAAATTGAATTTTGAAAAAATTAATTTAATTTAATTAAAAATTAAATGGAAAAATGGTGCTTAGAACAAGAAGAAAAATATGTAAGACTGCAGATCACATTTTATGTTTTGAGTTTGTAATTGTGGGTTAAAAAAAATCTTTGGCTAAAAAAGTAAGTTAATTTTAAATAGTCTGATTAGGCAATCAGTTGTGTTGCTAATCTACATTCACAGAGCAAGTGGAAAACCGGAAGTGACTACATGTCGCTTAATTAGTTCAATTAAACACCTGCTTAAAATATTCTGGATCAGCAAAATCACTAGCACATTGCTAAATATATAATTTTTTGAAATGTAAATATTTTAAAAAATTGTTGAAATATTCTCTACACTGTTAAAAAAGTGAAGAAAAATGTGAATTTTGTATTGCTAAAAGTGAAAAAAATGACTGAAACTCAGTTGATGGTACTATGCAGGTATATTCAATTTGGAAGTTTATAAAAACATATTATGAGAAATTAAGGTGCATAATTAAGGAAAATTATGAGAAATTTCATAAAATACTTGACTAAAAGACTGGAGTGGTCACCTGAGGATCAGCATTAATATTAAATTAGTATTCTCCCATTTATTTAGTCTATGTCATAGATACAGGGAATACACTTCAAACATTTATGCATAAAGCTAATCATCATGGACCACAAGTTAAGAACTCTATTTAATTAGCATATAGAATGTAAGAGTTTAAAATAATTTAGGGATAATTTTTAATTTACAGCTAAACAAAAAGAGGTCCAAAGAAATCAATTGACCTCAATATTACAAACTAATAAGTGATTTGTCTGGGGCTTACGTTCAAGTATTCTGACATCCTGTCCAAGACTTTCTCCTCATGGTTGTGTTCACTATTATTTTTTGGAGCATCTCCTTTGTTACTGAGCTAAGTACCTTAAATAAACTACCATATATAATTCTCATTGCATTCATATAAGGTGTATATTATTACCTTCAATTTTAAAAATAGGAAACTGAGTCTTAGATTCAATGATTTCTCACCCAAATAAGAGATGACAGGTTCCCAAAGATGTATTCTTTCCACTACTCCATACCACTGCCTTTTGATGACATTTCATTCTGCAATATTACTGTAGTACTAGTCATCTAGAACCCATATTGCAATTTCAAAAATGCTAATACAGTTTTTAAAGAGAAATGAGCTGCTTTCTTTTTTCATGAATTGTCCAAATAAAAGTTTACAAGAAGAATCTTGGACAAGATAATTACATCTTGCTCATTTTCCCCTGTATTTAATCAACAATTCCCTAGAATCTTCAAGCCTTTTAGAAGTGATGCTTAAGAAATGTAGCTAGATAATATGGTAGTGCATTCAAGTGGAAGGCTGGCATTCTACCCATAAAGCAATAACCCTGCAGTAAAAATGTCAATGTGGCTTTTTTTTTTCAAGCCATTGGCATTTCTCCAGTGATTTTTAGTTTAATGGGAGAATAATAATAAATACTTAACTGTGCAAATAAAAAAAAAATATGCCATTAGATGATATAATTCTTTGAAAATCCAGAAAGCATTTTTAAAAAGGTATGCCATGCATACCATAATGAAATTGTGTAGTCACATTTATTTTCCAGCTATTAAATACAGTGGATTTTGTTTTTAGAAATTTATACTGCATATAAAATGAGGCAAATATGTGTTGAGCATTATTTTAGAGGAAATAACTGCTTGTGTCAGACAAATTAAAGCCGGAATTATTATTCTTCAATGGGCTTTATAACCTCTGGCAGGCACACTTCTCAGTACTTCAGTGTCCTTTTCTGAATCATAAGGATGATACTTTCCTCATTTTCACTGACATTTGCTATGTGGGTAATAAGCTGGACACATCTAGAGAGTACAAATTTAGGGTTCTGTGAAGAACAAGGTTGCATTACTAATCATGATTTGATTCTAGAAACCAATCAACAACAGAAAAAAAATGAGATTTTGGCGGGATTACTTTGTTTTTTGTTTTGGGAAGAAACTTTTAATATGCCAGTGGGGAAACAGGTTTGTTTTTTTCCCTAGAACTCAGTAGATTTTATGCTAAATATATCCCCCAGTGGCTTGCATGTATAGTTCCCTTTGTATGAGTTTAGTAATGTTCTGTTCCAAGAAAACTTAATGCCTTGTATATTTTTTTCATTTTAGTATTGATTCCAATTATTATATTTTTTGGTTTACCCAGAATCTGAAGCTCCTTATCAATACTTAGAAAAAATGGCTTGAAATTTATGTTTTAAATATACTAAAGTTACCAAGATTTGGAATTTGACAGAGTATTTTAAAAATATATGTCACATGATAAAACTTATAAAAGTCAAGGTAGCATATTAGGAATTCTGGCCCATATTTTTTTTTTCTGCGAGTGTGTGATAAGATAAAGAGAGGAAGAAAGAGAGAGTAAATTTAATGGCTACTACAAAAAGTTTGAGAAAATGTACAAATCATTTTTATTTCATATTATGAAGTTTCTTCCCCTACTTTCTTGCTGGAGAAATTTCGTTAAGTATATTTAAAGTAGCAGGTGAAAATAAAGAACTTAATACCATGTATGATTGCTTCTAAATAGCCTAATCATTTGATTCTCCTCTTATTGTTAACTGAGGATCCACAAGATTTATGCTAAAATCTCATAGTCCATGTTAGAATTTGGTGGGTTGTTCTTTTTTGTTTTTGTTTTTGTTTTTTCAGTTTTTTAGGTTACTGCAAGATTTCTTTGTTTTGGTATTATTAATTTTGAAAGTTGCTTCAGGAATAAATATTAACTTTAGCAAATGAAATAAGAATAGACAGAGAATGGGGACGCCTGGGTGGCTCAGCATTTGAGCATCTGCCTTCAGCTCAGGGTGTGAACCGGAGTTCCAGGATCCAGTCCCACATCAGGCTCCCTGCATGGAGTCTGCTTCTCCCTCTGCCTGTGTCTCTGCCTCTTTCTCTCTCTCTCTCTCTCTCTCTGTCTGTCTCTTCCTCTCTCTCCGTATCTCATGAATAAATAAATAAAATCTTAAAAGAGAGAGAGAGAGAGAGAATGCTAACAAAGTAATCAAATCACCTGTGTTGCAACTTTGATTTCGTTGATGCTTTTAGACTTCCTTATTAGAAGTCTCAAGCCCTGGAGTCCTGTTATCTTTCTTGTCATCCCGAATGGTTTCTGTGCCTGCTTGATCTGTTTCCGAATATGTTTTTCTGATTCCTTAAACTCATTAATGTGTTTTTCTGTACCTAGTATTCCAGCTGATTGATACTCTCTCAAAAAGCCAGTAAGTGCAGGTTCAGAGACAGTGGGAGGTGTAGTAGCTGTGTCTAATCACCAGTTCTGTCTGTGCGAGAGTGTTGTGTGTTCAGTTATACCATGAGTTTTACTTATCATTTTGGTTTGAAGAAGAGATAATTTAAGATGCTTGTGAGTGACAGAAATAGAAGATGCGTCATTTGCGGGAGCTTGGTAAAAAAATTTAGTATGTAGAAAATCTGGCCGATAGTCAGTGACGTGCATTGGGGCAGGAAACATTGAGGGAAATATCCTGGCATTTAGGATATCTTCAAGCATTTGACAATAATTCCTTGAAGTGATTTCAAATTGAAAAAGAGGAGGAAAAATATTTGTCTTGTAAATTTATTCCAGTTATTCACCATCAAAAACAGTTTATTTCTTTAAGAGCTAAAAAATATTCAGATGAAGTTCTCTCAGGTAACAGAATCATACCTGTCTCCTCCTTAAATCAGGTGAGAGCAAAAGTTGTAAAGTCAACAAGCAGCATTTAAGGAGAGTCTTTGTAAACATAGTAGGTTACATAACTAATGATTATATGTACCTATATCTATAGACTTATTTGACAATATCTATGCTAATGTCACAGTTTTTTAAAGGCATTAACTAACTTCCTTGAAATTTCATATTTACTAATTATTTGACTTATTAGTTGGATTTAAGCCTGAGAAAAACTATGTAAGCTGAGTTGAAAAACTTTAGATTTGTGATTTTAATCTCTATATTGTTTGTTTTCTGCTGTAAAAAATATACCACTAAGTGGCAATCACATTATTCCTAGGTCATTGAACTGTTATGAAGAGTGATGTCTTAGAACTGTAGAAGAAAAAGAACTTGGCTCTTTTAAATTTTCTCATATAGAAAATGAGAATTTGTATTCCACAATTCATAGAAAGAAGTATGTAAAAAAACTGCATGAAAAGCAGAAGACTGTCACCCAAAGTTTTATCTACCAAATGTTATAATAATATCCAAAACTGGGATCCCTGGGTGGTGCAGCGGTTTGGCGCCTACCTTTGGCCCAGGGCGCGATCCTGGAGACCCGGGATCGAATCCCACATCGGGCCTGCTTCTCTCTCTGCCTGTGTCTCTGCCTCTCTCTCTCTCTCTCTCTCTCTCTCTCTGTGTCTCTCATGAATAAATAAAATCTTAAAAAAATTTAATATCCAAAACCAGTAAAATATCTTTGTATGCGTCTTTGTATGTTATCTGTGTATGCATATATGTATAGTGTATGTTATTTGTTTTTCTAAATAATCATGCATTCCTAAGCTAACATGTTAAATATATTATAAAATATACATAAATAATAGATATTTAAAAATAATGATGTAAAGTCTAAAAATATTTTAACTATAGATAATACAGTGATGCAGTTAATATTAGCTACTATAATAGATAAACTTCAATATGTCAGAGACTCAAC
Source organism: Vulpes vulpes (assembly GCF_048418805.1). Classification (NCBI taxonomy): domain Eukaryota; kingdom Metazoa; phylum Chordata; class Mammalia; order Carnivora; family Canidae; genus Vulpes; species Vulpes vulpes. The sequence continues at coordinate 67,521,911 of NC_132787.1, forward strand.
ATAATAGAAGTTTTCACCTAGTTACATAATATCCAAGTGAGCCTTTCTGATTCATGGGTCACTCTCTTCTTAGGGAAACTTTAGATACTTTGGTTCCTTTCATCTTGTGGCTTCATCTTCTGCAAAACCTGGTTTGCGAAGTTGTGGAGTTGAAAGAATAAATATGGAGGAGAAATTTAATGGAGCAGATTGAGAAGAGCACACACCACTGATTCTCATATTCTGTTGGCTGAATTCAACTGATCATATCAACTCCGAGGGAAACTGTGAAATAGTGTTATCTTGTGACCAGAGGGGGGAAAAATAGGTTTGGTAGCACCCAGTAGTCTTCTCCATTAAACATAATAAAAAATAATTACAAAATTACTTCTCACTAAAAGCAAATATATAATATATAACTAAAATGGCTAAATATTCTGTAGGCTTAACTTTTCTAAAGTTTTGCAAATCATAGTATCTTTAGACCATTATTAGCTAAAATCTCAAGGAAACTGGGATAAGATTCATCATTAGTAATGCTGAATATAAATACAAAATTCAACTTGCAGCTCTGATGAGATTGTTCTTTATTAAGCCTCATATGTAGCTGACAAAGAGCCAGTATTAAGGTAGGAGAAGGGTCAGCTCTGTATTTTCTTATGGCTCACTCAGGCTTGCATTTTTAGTATTATCTTCAAGCTCTGGTTTCTTTCTTTCTTTTTTTTAAAGATTCTATTTATTCATGAGACACACATAAAGAGAGAGAGAGAGAAGCAGAGACACAGGCAGAGGGAGAAGCAGGCTCCATGCAGGGAGCCTGACATGGGACTGGATCCTGGGTCTCCAGAATCAGACCCTGGGCTAAAGGCAGTGCTAAACCGCTGAGCCACCCGGGCTGCCCTAAGCTCTGGTTTCTTTGCAAGAATCTTTTTAAGTCTCAGGTCCATTTTGTGAATGTTTGTATGTGTGTATATGTGCGTGTGTGTCTGAAAATCAGTGAATATAATTCTCAAATCCACTTAACCAGGTATACTTTAAAGTGTAAGGTCACTACTGCCAATTCTTTGGATTTGTGAACACCCACCCTTCTCTCATGTAGCCCATATGTGGCTCAAGACCATCTGATGTATGGGTGGGGAGGTTGTGACAGTGTAAGTCCTTATATGAAATGTTAATCTGACTTAGGTTTTTAAATATTTTAGATAAAAAAATATAGAATTCTGATACTTTTCTTGCATCCCACTGATTGTCCATTATTCCCTGTAGAGTATGTACATTATTAGAATCTACTAATCTTAAATAAAGAAGGAAAATATGTAATCAAATGCCTTTTTTTTAAAGATTTATTTTATTTATTTTAGAGAGGGGGCAGGAAGGAGAAGAGGGAGAGAATCTTCAGCATACTCCCTGATGAGTGGGCATCCTGACATGGGGCTCAATCCAGGACCCATGAGGTCATGACCTGGGCCAAAACCAAGAATTGGATGCTTAAACAACTGAGCCACCCAATGCCCCAGAATCAAGTGCCTTTGTCAATCAAAAACTACAGTAAAAAGACTTGGTGGATTTAGAGAGAATGGATGTTTTGGTCAGCTGAATCCATTAGCTAACAGAGGATTTACTGAAAAAAAAAATTTTGTTTATTTTGGGTTTCAGATTTGTTTCTACGCTTAGAACAGTCTAGTTGTGTTTTGTTTCATTTTATTTTAGCCTTTGTAAATGCAGAGTAGTGAATCATGGACATAGTTTAATCATTCTTTTATTTTTAGTGACATTCAAAACAGCATGGGATTTCCTCAGATGGGCAAGGATGGTTAAAACATTTAGGACTCTTTAAAACAAAAATACCTTCTCACTCACTTAAAATCCCCAACTCTAAGGGATGCTCTTTAAGTGAATGTCTGGCATTATTTGTCTTAATTTTGAACTTCATTTTTTATTGGCTGTAAATATACACTGAAAGTTGTAGAAAAAAAATAATTGTGCAGATTCTACAAAAACCTGGGTTGTCAGTAGATCCTTTAAACAAATTTTATCTTGTGAGTATTTGATTTATCATGTTTTATCAAATCTAAGATGCCATAAATTAAAAGATATATATTTAAATGTCACTAAGAAAAATACAAAATACTATCAGTTATATCTTTTAAATGACATAGATTGTAGGACGCATCCTTATTTCAGATATAGAAAAGCATGAGCAAAAAGGCATACCTTAGAATCGACAGACTACAATCTTTAAGCAAAAATATAAGAAGACTTTAAAGTATGTAAAGTAATAGAAGGCCAATCTGCCTTAAAGAAAAGTGATTTTTTTTAGAAAAGCAAGGGAGATATAAGTAAGAGCAAAGATTGAGACTAATACAGTGATAGTAATTATCAAATCATATGCCTTCTAGCAGGGACCACAAATTTATGTTAAACTTTTTGAAGTCAATGAAAAAACGAAGCATTAATTTAGTATGCAATCAACATCCATAACATGAAGTCAAACCAGTTTGTAAGGAGAAACTGCAATATTCTTGGTACTAAAGTCATACAGAAATTCTCTGTACAGTATGAAGAATTTTATATATATATATATATATATATATATATATATATATATATATATATATATATAAAACCGCTGTATACACAGTGATTTCTTAAAACTCTTTGTGGTAGTATCCCTCCTTTGAGGTAAGTGATATCACCCTAAGGCAGTAAAGACATTTCTACCAGTCTCCAGTATAATACCACTTCTCTCTTTGCTTTTCTGCTTTAATTTAGAGTGCTTGTGATTTTATTATTGGTGGAGAGAGAATGGACAAAACTTCCTTCAAGAAAGCTAAATGCTGTTTCTCTAGACAAGTTTTTAGAAGCCACTGAATCTAGACCATACTCCCCAGAGGTTATGAGAAATGGAGCTCCTCTGGGCTCCTACTTAATATGAAAGAGCATGCCTTAATAGAGAGCGGGGGAAAATGTTAGCTTAACATCCTTGAAAGAAAATTGAATTTCTTATGGAGAACATGTATCTAAAGAGAAGGCTATCCTATTCACTTTGGCTTACAGAGATACTTTCTAGGAAATAAGTTCTTCTTACCTATAAAATGAATGGATAATCCACTACTCAATTGTACGTCTTCATAAATTGCAGCCACTTAATCCTAGAAAAATTTTAATATATGTATATCTCGGTCCTAAAAATACCTATCATCCTATTATAGAATATCTATTTTAGGGTTAATTTCTGAATTCTACTTTTTGGTATCATACTTCAAAATTAAGTATTTGGGAAATGTGTAAAAAAGCAACTGAGAAGATTTGCCTTGTAGTTTTATTTAGAAGTTGAGGATAAGTCGGGGCAACTGGGTGGTTCAGTTGGTCAAGCGTCTGACTGTTGATTTGGCTCAGCGTGGATTTCAGGGTTGTGAGATCAAGCCCTGCATCACACTACACGCTGGGAATGGAACCTGCTTGAGATTCTCTTTCTCCCTTTCCATCTGCCCCTCCCCTGCTACACATTCATGCTTGCTCTCTCTTGCTCTCTCTTGGTCTCTCTCTCTCAAAAAGAATAAAGTTAGGAGTTTACAAAAAACATTAATTTAAGTGGAATATGTTATATATAGGCTTTCTCTATAGAAAGAACTAATAGTATAGTTCAGGTCTATTTCAGATTAAATAATTAAATCCTTATCTTTAAAGTTTAAGAATACTTGTGTCCAGTCTCAGTATCAAGGAACATGCATCTGAATTCTGCATTGTCAATCTTAGATACTGTGAGGAAATTTCAAAGACAAAGAGAATAATTCTCTATTTTATCCCCCCATAAATGCTAGTGTATTGTTAAAAGATTATCATTTCTGATTCTGACTTTTGAAGCTGTGGAATTATCAATAATTGTGCATTTTATGATTTAATTATTTTTGTCTAAAATAGAGTGTGGAGTTGTGTTGGGTAAGAAATACCAGTTCAACCAAGATTTCTAGTGTAATAGTTTCTAACACATGGAGATCTTGCTTCAGTTATTATGAAGTTACAGTAAATCTGTATTATCAAAGTCGTTTCCTCTGGAACTAGTCTCACCTCCTGGGCTCCTTTTCTGTCCAATGTGTACAAACAACATCCATATACCTTAAGTGTTGTAGAGATTCTATGGTAGGAAATAAAACTTCTAATAGAGTATGCCACATAGTAAGCATATAAATATATATCTATATATATATAATATGTAATATATATTATATATTTAATATGTTTTGTAAGGAAAACCATAAGCCATATTTATGCTTACTCTATAATTATTAAATGAATAAACCTAGTTATCAAGAAATAATTCAAGGGATATGGCATTTTGACCAGTTGGCAGTTCTTAAAAGCTGATGTAGGCTTTCTCTGAGAAGCTCCATGTTATCAAATATACTACTATTTGAACATTTAACTTTTTCCTAAGTTAGATAAGTTTTCTTCTTTCAAGAATTTTTCATTTATTTTCAGTTGCTCCTGGAATAAATAACTTGTTTTTGATAATTTTGTTTTCAAATATTTTGCCTCACCAAGCTCTTGCTTTTTTTAAGCTACAGCAGTCATCACAGCCATCTCTTACTATAGCTGAGAAAATATGATGAATGAAGTATTCCTGAGAGATGCAATGGAAGAATTCACAAAGACCTACTACTCACCTCTGCACAGTGCATGAATCCAGCAAAAAATGTTTATGTTGCCATTTTTATTTCGTTATTGTTTCAATTTTATTGTGTTTTTCTAGAGAGCTCCAATGATTGTTGGATTCATAGTATTCACGTGTGTATAATCTTTCTTTTCCAAGTTTTTTGTGATTGTGCAATAAAGGAGATTGCCTTCCAGCCATGAGTCAGTTGATCAGTTCATCAATAAGCTGTTTTTGAGGACTTGTGCTATGCCATGGCACCCAAAATAGGAGAAAGAGTTCACCTCTTAGAAACCATTGCTTCTTTGCTCTCACTTTTTTCTTTTGTTTTGTTTCAACTAGACTACTGTTTCTAAAAGTAAGGATATTTTATATATATATATATATATAATAATTTTGTGTAATAAATGCAAAATTCCCTAGCCCAGACCTAGCTAAGCAGAAACACTGTAAGATCTGTAAATTTACCTTTTATCAGGTATATTGGTAATTTTCAGGCACGATCAAGTCTGAGAATTATCAAGTCCTAAAATTCAATGCTTTTCAGATTTTAATGTGCATATAAATTACCTAGGGATCTTGTTAAAATGCACATTCTCTTTTAGTAGCTCTGAAGTGGAGCCTAAAATTCTGCATTCTAACTATCCTCAGGTGGCAGTGATGTCTCTAGAGCTCACTTTCAGTTGACTGCCCTGTGGGTAAGGCTGAGACAAACTACTCTGTTGCTGGTTCTTGGCAGATGTGACAGAGTTGCTGAAACAAAGTGTCTTGGTGCCCTTAGTATTGCTTATTGTTCTATTGAGCTTTTAGATCATGGAAGCAGAGAACTGATCAAGTAGAGATCATGAAGATACATGGTCAGACAAACAAATTGTCTTACAATATAATGTATTGCAAGTAAAGAATGAAATTATATTGGCCACTGCATTATTGCTATTATGGAGGAATGGAGGGTCTACTTTTAGGACATTAAATGATTAGCCTGTCTCTATCATTAGATTCACCAGTCTATACAACCTGGTTCTCATGGTTTTATACTCAGATCATAACATCAGTACATCTGAAAACAATGGTGCCCATCCTCTGGCTATTGCCAATGTTTTCCATTGGCCGGGTTCCAGTGGGACCATCATTGTGTCAAGGTTCTAGGGCCTTTAACCACTATACCCTTATCTATGAGCTGAAGGATTTCTTTTCTAATGAGAGGAGTAGGCATTGAGAAAACATTGGAGGTACAACTAGAGAAGAGTGAGTATCCTTCTAGGCTAAGGTTGAAGAGCCTACAGAAAGGCGCATGTAAAAGATTTAGAGAGAAGTTGGCCTAGTTAATGAAACAGGTTTTAGAAGACCAGTTAAAGGAGTGGTGGTAGCAGAATGACTTTCCTAGCGTAGGAAGGAGGGAGATGAAGATACGTGCAGAGCGAAGTTTGATGATAATGTCCTTTTTTAAACCTACAGGATTTTGGAGAAGATTATTGCTAAAAGAATTAGTCAAGAGACATTTCCAGAAGGAAGGAAAATTGAGTCAATAGCACTAAATGTGGCAGAGTGGTATGATGTGATAAAAATAATTAGATTTTGGCAACCTATTGATTACTTTAACAAGAGATCAGTTTAAGAGTACTTTGCTACAGGAGGTATAGGTAAAAGCAAAATTTAGTAGGCTGAGAAATGAAAGGAAAGAAAAAATGTACACTAAATATATGCTCAAAAAATTTGCAGTGACTAATAAGATCTAAACTCTTTGGCTTGGCTTTCATCAAAGTTTGTTCCACCACACCTATCTAGCTTTACTTCCTATATTATTCATATATATATTATTTTTTCCAAGTAGGTCTGGTCTCCTTACTGCCTTGGAAACATCATTCCAATTCTACATATTTCAATATTCATGTTATTACTCCTAGCCTGTTTCTGGGCAGATCTTTATCTGCCCCCCCTTTTCTCCTTTGCCCTCCCCTCCTCTCCCCTCCTCTCCCATCCCCTCGTCTTCTCTCTTCTCCTCTCCTCTCTTCTCCTCTTTCTTTTCTTCTCCCTACTGCCAAAAAGATGTACTCACAAATTGTTAATAAAGAAGAGATTTGGATCTTACATGACTCTAGGTTGGGTGGAAGTTGATGTGGGCATCAGAGAGTGCTTGGTTGGGATAGGATGAGGCATAACATTCAACCAGGAACTTTCACAGAATAACCATCTCTTAAAAGACTGCCCTCGATACTTAATAGTCTATAACTACTGTCTACCCAAGACCTAGTGTCATTCTGGATATCAAACCTTAGGCACACCTTAGGCACAGATTCCTGTAGCCTCAGAAGTCACTGAGCTGCCTCTGTGGCTACCACATTTTGATCAGAATGTGTCTCTGTTGCTGTGACTTCTCCAAGGCATCCAGTCATGGATTCCTTTACATTCTTACATTGAAGCCACCTGCACTATTGGCTAGCATTGATAGTTTGGATATTCCTTAATTTACTGGAGAGTTGATAGATGTAACTGTGAGACTAAATAGTGGTTGTCTTCATTAAAAAAACTCTGATTCTTGTTCTTTAGTATATCTCAGTTATTACTGACTTAGCAACAGATTCCTGTATTCTTCATTTTACTTGTAGAAGAATACCATTTTATGGAAACCCTCAGCTCTATCATTTTGTTAGTTACAGTAAATTTTGTCCATCCTTTACACTAAACTGATACAAAAAGCCCTGATATGTTTATTCAGCTTGAGACAAATATGAAGAATAAATATATTTAAAATTATTTTATCCTTTAACAGCTTCTCATTCAGTTAGATGGTAAAACCAGAAGAAACTACTGAGTTCTAAAGTTCTAACGATACAGTATCAGGCACATGTGAATTTAAGGAAATTATTTTTTTCTACCTATGATGCATCTCTAACCCTAATTTCTTCATCTGTAAAATACCAGAATAGAAACAATGTGGATGGTCTTTAACTTTCACAATTTTAAGTGTAAATGTAAGTATAGGTCAAGAAGAATGAGAGTATATAATATCAAGGTGAAAATGACAGCTTCAAGTGGGAAAAAAGGAAAATGTTCTTACTGGGGGATAGGAGAGGGTGATCATCTAGCAGGAGAGTGGGATTGAATAGGAGGGTTGCATAGTATGGCTAGACTGAGAATTCCCAAGATAGTTTAATCCTTAAAAGAATAACCTCAACCTTCTCATGTACTATTAGACCTAAACTACTTTCATTGTTTCCATCTAAAACATCTGATACAAGGGCCAAAAAGTGAGCAGGAAAAGAGTTCTGCATATCCACACCCTAAATGACCATTCTCTAATTTACTAAAAGCCTTTTAAGTTTGCAGCTGGAAAGGGAAATCAACTGAATGAAGAGAAATGGTCTTGGCTTTCTTGCTGATTTACTGTATAACTATCTGTTAGAATAATATGGGAAGAGATGACATCTTAACAGTTTTGTCTTCCCATCCAAGAATATGGTATGCCTTGCTATGATTCAAGCTACCTTTTATGTTCTTCATTAAAATTTTTACCTTTTCTCCATGTATATTTTGTGTTATGCTTATCTCTGATAATATCAGTTTGTGGTTATTGTGAATAGGATATTTAAAACTACATTTTAAAAAAAGATTTATTTATTTATTTATTTATTTATTTATTTAAGAGAGAGAGAGAGAGAGAGAGAGAGAATGTGCGTGCAAGTGTGGGGGAGGATCAGAGGAAGGGAATCTTTAATCAGTCTCCCCGGTGAGTGTGAAGACCAAGGCAGGGCTTGATCCCACCACCCATGAGACCATGACTTGATCTGAACCCAATAGTCAGACACTTCACCTACTCACCCATGCAGGTGCCCCTAAAACTACGTTGTTTTTACTGGTTAGTGCTTTATATTAATTTTTTTATTGTTTATCTAGTATTTAGCCAGTCTGTCCATAGCTCCTATAATAATTCTAGTAGTCTCTCTTTGAATTCTTTTACATTTTATTGATACAGTCATATTCTGTATGGATAATACCATAATTTACAGTTTGCCTTTCTAACATTTGTGTCTCTTATTTTTAATCCAGTTTGTTGACCTTGTCCTCTAATAAAACACTGCATAACAATGGGGAGAGTTGACAATTGTTTCTTTATTCCAAACTGATTAAGACAGGAGCATTTATGGAGCCTTATCACTTCCCTTCTATTTTTCTCTTTCATCTCATTATGGTCTTCCACTTATGAGTACATGAGAGCTATTACTAAAAGAGGACTGAATTGATTTGCTTCATTTGAAAGTAATCATATTTTTCTTAGGAAGTTCCTGCAATATGCCATGTTTTGTTTTTTTTTTTCCATATAAGTAACACTTTATACTAACTTGTTATTATGAGCATACCTAAACTATGTTTATACAGTAATGCAGCATAAGATAACAGAATAATTGGAATTTGTTTACCTTTACAGAAAATGAATGGATGATATAGACACTTCACCATTTTGATAGATTTACCATCAGCTTCTACTCCCCCCATTGTCATTATACCTGAAGTTATCAGCTCCTTTCCCTCACTGTTGTTTCTAATTTGAGAAGACTAAAAAGGTTACATCACAAAATTTCTCAGAATTTTAATATTTAGATAAAATGAGAATAAATGAGTTATCAGTGAGAATAAGAATATTTTCTTCTTATAATGAGCCTAGCATAAATCAGATATTTGTGGTGTTTGCAGTATTTGCTTAGGGCGCTTTTGTGCTTATTTCCAGGTATTGGCTGTTTGGAGGAGTTTAGGTTCCTGGAAGAGTAGTGTGCTAATGTGTTAGAGTATATCCTTCTTAAGGAGAACCCTGTTGTACCTTTAGAAAGTAACTTTCATGTCAGGCTGTCTTCTTCTGATGGCTGCCTCATTTTGGCTGGAACTGAAAAGACTGTAATGTGTTATGGGCTACATACACATTTTACAGCTATCATTTTCTGACAGACTTATTCTTGATGATGTTACCTTTCTTTTTTTCTCTAGTGTTTGTACTTAAATGTCCTTATAGTCTCTCTCTAATTCACTGTATCCAGTTATTTAGCAATCAAAAGAGAGCTGAGTATGACAGCTCCTAGTGTTACATTCACCTCCTCTGAAGTACTGATTCTGCTTGTATTCATCATTGAGTTAGCATTTATTCAATATTTTTTTCCTTCTGGTGTTATCTCTTTCCTTATAAACTGACTGAGTCTACTAACTGAGCAAATGAGTCTACTAACTGAGTAGACTCATAAACTGAGTCTACTAACAAGAGCAAATGTCAGTGAACATAAACCACAGCGCCCATATTCTTATGAAGTTGATAAAAAAAAAAAAACACGAAGGCCACGAATGCTCACAACTTTTGCTGAACAGAATATGAAACCCGTTTTTTTCATTTCATTCCCAAAATTCTCACTGGTAGAAGATAAAGGATCAGAAATCTATAGGAGATAAGTTGTTTAAAAGATACTAACAGCTTTGTTAGCAAATTAAATAGTTCTAATTATAGTGCTAAAAGAAGTTTGGCAGTGGGGATATGTATACAAATTATGATACTTGGAAAAGGAGTGACAATGAAAATCTAATTTCAAGTCTGGAAATTTTAGCTGGTTAACCAAATGTTGAGACTGAATCATTTGGTTTCCTCAGATCAAATTTACCATTCTGTTTGTGTAAGATGAAATCAGAAATAGCAAAGCCCTTCAGAAGTCCTTGCGAAGTGACCTGTAAGTAATGGGTATTTATTGATGGCCCACCCTTTATTAACTGTTCTTTCATCTCTGCCCTGACCCTGGGGACTCAGGACTGGGTGTTGGTTTTCCTGAGTCACTGCTCAGAGGCAATTCTGCATTGGCTTTCCTTTTCTTGCCTCCCTGAAACTGACTCCTCCAGTGTGCACTTTCTTGTCAATCTGTGAATGCACAACCTCCAGTGAACTGGAAACTAAGCTCCTAGTGGGTCTGCTTTTCCAACTTATTCACGTATGTTTTTTTTTCCTTCTAGGAAATAAACAGCTTTTTACAGACTCACGAATTTGTATAATTCTCCATTTTCCTTAAGATTAGGTTATGTGACATGTGTTCATGATTTAATAAACAAGGGCTATTTTATTTTTTTTTTATTTTTTATTTTTTATTTTTTTCACAAGGGCTATTTTAAAATGTGGAGATGATAATATGTGTTTTCCTAGACAGTTGTGCAGATTACTTTGACAGGTTTTCTTTCATATTTAAGGTGACGACCCTTGTCAACACCAGCAACAAAGGCCCATCTGGTAAAAAGAAAGGGAGGTCAAAGAAGGCCCATGTCCTGGCAGCATCTGTAGAGCAAGCCACTCAGAACTTCCTGGATAAGGGAGAACAGATCGCTAAAGAGAGTCAAGATCTCAAAGAAGAATTGGTCGCTGCGGTAGAGGATGTACGCAAACAAGGTAAGAAGAATAATATTGTTCAAGAGGAATGTATATTGATGTGCAAACAATGGATTTGTCTCTAGAATCAATGCATATTTGCTCAAAGGAGTAGTCTTATGTTTTTCCTCACTATCTGCACTTGCCATTTTTAACATTTGCTGGAATTAAGTGCATAGACAAATAGAGATATTTTTACTTGTGGCAGCATAGTGCAACCACAAAAGTTTCATGTCTGCTGTTAGTTTCAAATTTTCAAGTTGTTTTCTCTTGATTGATGACTGCAGACTTCTGTGTCAAACTGAGGCTCTAGGGAGGAGAGGATGAGAATACCTTATACTTACAGAGTCACCAAACACTTAGGGTTTTAAAGATGAAGGAAGAGATGACTATAAAGCAATTAGCTATCTATGATCAATCAGTTATGTTATTAGCTAGTTAGCCATAATGCAAGTTTTCAGCATATTTAAAATTTTTAATTGTGGTAAAATACTCATAAAATGTACCATTTTAACCTTTTTTAAGTGTATAATTCAGTAAAGTATATTCACACTGTTGAGTAGACAATCTCCAGAACTTTTTCATCTTGTAATTCTGAAACTCTATACCTACAAAATAACAATTCCTCATTTTCCCACTGCCCTAGCCAGTGGCAACCATTGTTCTACTTTTCTTTTCTATGAATTTACTCTAGATACCTTATGTAAGTGGGATCATGTAGTATTTCTTTGTGACTGGCTCATTTCACTTAGTGTCATGTTCTCATGTTTCATACGTGGTGGAACATGGGTCAGAATTTCCTTCATTTTTAGGACTGAAAATATTCTAGTGTGTGTATATACCACATATCTTTATCCCTTCATCCATTGATAGACATTTGTGTTTCTTCCACCTTTTGGCTATGGTGAATAATTATGCTATGATCATAAATATACAAATATTTCTATTTCAGTTCCTTTGGGTCTATACCCAAAGGTGGAATTTCTAGTTTATATGGTAATTCTAATTTTAGTTTTTGAAGGAGCCTCCGTACTATTTTCCATCGCAACCGTACCATTTTACACTTTTACCAACAGTGCACGATGGTTACAATTTATCCATGTCCTTGGCAACACTTGTTTTCTTTTTTTATCATAGTCATCATAATGGGTGTGATAGCTCATTGTGCTTTTGATTAGCAGTTCTCTGAGGACTCGTTATATTGACTTTGTTTTCATATGCTTGTTGGCCATTTGTATATCTTCTTTGGAGAAATGTGTATCTATGTCCTTTGCCCATTTTTTTAAAGATTTTATTTATTTATTCATGAGACACACACACACACACACAGAGAGAGAGAGAGAGAGAGAGAGAGAGGCAGAGACATAGGCAGAGGGAGAAGTAGGCTCCATGCAGGGAGCCAGATGCGGGACTCGATCCCGGGTTTCCAGGATCACGCCCTGGGCCGAAGGCAGGCACCTGACTGCTGAGTCACCCAGGGATTCCCCCTTTGCCCATTTTTAAATCAGGTTGTGTTGTTCATTTGTGAGCATTCTTTATATATCTTAGATATGAACCCCTTATACGATACTGTTTTGCAAACATGTTCTCCCTTTCTGTAGGTTTCCTTTTCCCTCTGTTGATTGTGTTCTTTGATACACAGAAGTTTTTAATTTCGTTGTGGAGTTCTATTCAGAATTTTCAGTTGAAAATACTAAGCACCATGAAATCAGAACAGATTATCCCCTGGCCTGACCTCCCTCCTGCATTTCCTATCTCAGTAAAAGCCACGCATATGTATCCATTTGCACAATGGAGAAATCTCAGTATCATTATTTTTCTCTCCTTCCAAATACAGTCTATTATGAAATCCCATAGATTTTTAACCTCAAAACATCTTTTAAGTGGATCAGTTCCTGTCTTAATTATTCAAAAGTATCATGTTTTACCTGCCCCTGTGCTTTAGTAAATGCTGTCTTCTTTTACATAATTAAGGATGACTCATTCTGCACATCCCAGCTCAAGAGAAAACCTTCCCAGGGAAACCGTTCCTGACACTCTTGTCATACTTTTCATGGCTTTTTCCCCTTATCACTTTGCACAGGAGAGTTTAATATTTGTGGGGTAACCTGATTGGTAACTTTCTATCCTGCCACACTATAAATTAATAAAGATAGAGACCAAACCATGTCTCTTTTGCTGATCCACAATCTTAGCAGTCCTAAGACTAATGAGTGTTGAATAAATGAAGCAATAGATCAATAAATGTTCTTCTGTTCTCTGCTTTTTCTTCTAGCAAATATACCACTTTCTAAATTCACAGATGGCTGTTTAGTCCCTAGAAATATCAATCCTCCTTCTACACCAAGAGCCACTATTATTTGTGCTGCCATCTTCTTCCCCATTTTCTCTCCCCTGAAAGTTAATTTCATTTACATTACACTAATATAAATTGTTATGTAATTTGAAATGCTAAATTTTATGTACTTCATCTAATGTACATGGAGTATATTTGTATATGTGTTTTAAAAACATGAAAGCTTCCCAATTGTCAAGTGCTGTTGAAGACTGGCATTCCTTCTGAATTGCAAATGCACACTGTTTTCATGCATATATAGCCTGGATAGTTTTTTTTTTTTCTTTCTTTCGTTTTTAGATTGACTGCTATATAATAAATTGCACACATTTAAAGTGAACAATTTTATAAGCTTTGGCAAATGTATACACTGTAAAACCATCAACACATTCAAGATAGTCAATCTGTCCCCAATGGAGAGGGTTTTGATAGGTCCCTAGGATACTTTCTCAAAGCATTTATCTTTTATGGTAATATATTTTTCCTTTTAGGTTTTCAACGATCTTTTAGCTTTCCCTTATTTTTTCCTTGCAATTTGGTTTTCACACATTCTGTAGAAATTAATATTTCAGTTTTCTCAAAGCTTATATAAGGAATGCTATTTTTTTGGACACGATATAATAACCAATATGGTTCTTGACCAGCCTGTCTAGGGGATATGAGAGTGAGATTTTTTTTAAGATGCTAGTTTAGAACATCTTACAGAGATCAGTCTTACAGAGAATATTTTAAACTTTCTCTATATTATACACTTCTCATTATATAAAAATTATGCACCAGAAATGATGCCTATGTGTTAACTGTTTAAAAGCTCAATTACCACATACCCCTTTTGCTGAACCGTGTCACATGTAAGGAAACATTGCTATAGTCTGCAAAAGAACAAACATTTTACAGGGAAAAGATTTAGAAATTTTCTTTCTGTTTCTCTTGTCAAATATCTCTCACTCTCAAATAGGGTTCAGATCCCTGTCATATGGGAGAGATACCTCTAGTCCCTGGCAACAAAGTCCTCAGGCTCTCCTTCCACATCTATGCTCATGGGCTCTCCTGTCTACTCTCTGCCCCTTCTCAGTACTTAGTATATAACCTGTCTAGCCCATCCAGTTTTGCCCCATTTTCCTGTTGGCCCCCCATTTTATTCACCCAGATTTTATTCACAGTGAGAGCCTGAGTTGATTTTCAGAGAGATATAGGAAGATCGGGGGCAACACTCAAGGATTAGAACAGGACTATTTAGTTATTAGAAACTTTGAAACTTAGTATCTTTCCTTGTGTCATAGAAATCTACGTTCTTGGGACACCAGAGTGGCTCAGTGGTTGAGTGTCTGCCTTCAGCTCAGGGTGTGATCCTGGAGTTCTGGGATCGAGTCCCACATCAGACTTTTTGTGGAGCCTTCTTCTCCCTCTGCCTGTGTCTCTGCCTCTCTCTCTCTGTCTGTCATGAATAAATAAATAAAATCTTAAAAAAAAATAAAATTTTAAAAAAGAAATCTATGTTTTTATATGTAAGATGATATTCAGAGATTATGGGAATGCTGACATCGAGAACTAATATCCTCCTATAAAGTGGCCCTAGTATCTGTATGTACTCACTTATAAGATGATGTGTAATTTAGAACTAAATCTATAAGAAGTGGTCTTCTACTATTGAGTTGTTTTTATATTTTAAAATCTAATGATCAGAATTTTTGCCACTTAAAAAAAAATTATAGCACAAGTTAATGCCAGGAGTTTTAATTTTGTGCATCTCCATTTTCAGATTTTTAGTACACACCATTTCTTATTTTTTTTAATTTCACAACATTCATAATTGTAATAACTGTAATATGTAAGACAAGATTATATAAGAACTTTTTACACCATTATTGTTTCTAGGCTAGACTTAGTGTTGTTTGAATTTCTTTATCATTAGAAAAATGTATTCTCAGGGGGTCCCTGGGTGGCTCAGCGGTTTGGTGTCTGCCTTCAGCCTGGGGTGTGATCCTGGAGTCCGGGAGTCAAGTCCCACATCAGGCTCCCTGCATGGAGCCTGCTTCTCTGTCTCTCTATCTCTTTCTGTGTCTCTCATGAATAAATAGATAAAATCTTAAAAAAAAAAAAAAAGAAAGAAAGAAAAATGTATTCTCTTTTAAACCTAAGCTGTAGGGCAGCCTGGGTGGTTCAGCAATTTAGTGCCACCTTCAGCCCAGGGCATGATCCTGGGGACCCAGGATCGAGTCCCACATCAGGTTCCCTGCATGGAGCCTGCTTCTCCCTCTGCCTGTGTCTCTGCCTCTCTCTCTCTGTGTCTCTCATGAATGAATGAATAAAATCTTTAAAAAAAAGATAAATAAAATAAAATAAAAATAAACCTAAGCTGTATGCTAGATTCTTAAAAGTGCTCAGTATGAGGGGTAACAATATATTACCCTAGAATAATCTAGTAGAAAAATTTCCTGTAGTTTTATCTACCCCACAAAAAGAAGTATTTGAGTATAATTATGATAGAATTTCTGTTAAAAACAAGTAACAAAAATAAATCATCAAAATATACGTAAAGAAGATAAATCACTGTACTCAAAATTTAGAACTCTGATATTTTAGACTTAGGTAAAGATGGAATATTTGATCAGGGGTGTGCATGTGTGTGTGTGTGTGTGTGTGTGTGTGTGTGTCTTATCATAGCTAAAGTAAAAGTAATTACATAAATGTGTATTGTATTCCTAAATTAAGTTTAAACTGCCTCAGAATAAGAACAATGACGTATATGTATTTCTCTCCTCCTAACGGACCTAGCGTGGTTGCTGTAGCACATGGCAGGTGATTTTCAGGGGAAGGAGACTTGCATGCCAGCAAAGCAGGCTTACAAGTCAAAGGAGCACCAGAAATTTGGTTAAATTAAGATATATGATTTCTTATGTTACATTAGCCAAAAACTACATGATTTAAACTAAATCACTTAACAATTGAGGCCTCAACTTCTCCATTTTTCAAATACAGACAAAAATTGTTGCATTTTGCTCACTGGATTGTTTTATATAATGAAGTCACAAAATGAATTATAAAAACATTAAATGTTATATAGATGTGAGAGAATATTTATTAATTATAATTTATCCATCAATCTGTACTACCTATGGCAATAGCTCTCTTTCTTAGCACTGAGCAGTCCTGGGCTTTCCAAGCAGGATGCTAGAGAGCTGAATCAGCATCTGGTAGTCTCCCAAAAGAGAACTGGGTAGCTCAGTGAGGCTTGGAGTTGATGGTAGTTGTGTGTGGTCCCAGAAAGCTGTGATTTAATAGTTGTGCAGCCAGTGAACCATACATAGAAAAGCTCCTAATCAATGCAAAGGGAGGTATTCCAATCTTGTCTTTATATTGAAGCTCTGGACCAAACAAAGCTTACGACACAGAATCCCAAAACATTTTTAACATTTACGATGAAGAGCTTCCTGTATTGGAAATTCTTTCTGAACTATGGACTAGGCTGGGGTTCTTAAATTTCGGTGAAATCAATATCGCCTGGGAAGCTTTTGAAACCCTTGATAAGTTGGTAGCCATATCAATTAAGTTAGAAACAGTGGAGTAGGACCCAGGCATCAAGGTTTTCAAAGTTTCCCAGGTAATTAATCTACTTCTTGCCCATTATCTCCACTTGGATGACTCATCAATCCCTATTAGTCAGCTAGTGTTTCACATTAGGCAGCAGATGGCAGTCACTCATTTTAGAAGGCCTATGAGCTTGCAGTTTACATAGAGTTAGAGGTGAGATTTACATAGGAGAAACAGCCTGATAGTCTATTTAATATGTTGTGGATAGATCTGTTCTGTGCTAAATGATGTCTTATAATGCCTGACCTTCTGTAGGCACTCTAAGAATATGCTTTAAGTATATACTAAGGAACCAAATCTACAGGACAGTTAATATTTAAATTGCTCTTGAAAAAAAAAAAGGTATGAAGTTGGAATTAGCAAGAAGCAAAGTATAAGCTGAGCATGGATTAAAAATCTGTCAGGGAAGGCAGCCTGGGTGGCTCAGCAGTTTAGCACCACCTTTGGCCGGGGTCATCCCACATTGAGTCCCACATTGGGCTCCCTGCATAGAGCCTGCTTCTCCCTCTGCCTGTGTCTCTGCCTCTCTCTCTGTGTCTCTCATGAATAAATAAATAAAATCTTAAAAAAAAATCTGTCAAGGATGTGGAGTAAGCATTTCAGGCTTAAGTAACCTGAGTTTTAAAGGCAAAGAGATAAGAATGGCATTGATAATTGGGGAATGGATAGAAAAGCCTTGATTTGGTAAGTTTCATATTCAAGCATAGTTAGAAATATGGAAAGATGATAGGAAGGGGAGCACCTGAGTGGCTTAGTCAGTTAAGTGTCTGCCTGCAGCTCAGGTCATGATCTCAGGATCCTGGGATTGAGCCCTGGGTTGGGGCTCCTTGGTCAATAGGGAGTCAGTTTCTCCCTCTCCCTCTGCCCTTCCCCCCAGCATGTTCTCTCTTTCTTTCTCTTTGTCTCTCTCCCTCTCTTTTTCTCTGTCTCTGTCTCTGTCTCTGTCTCTCTCTCATGCTGCTTCTCTTTCAAATAAATGAATAAAATCTTTAAAAAAAAAAAAAAGAAAGAAAGACTATAGGAAAGAACCACAGTGGGAAAAGTTTAGGACCTAGGCTGTGTGTAGACAACATGATGAAATGAAGATAGGAAAGAAAGAAGGAAGCTAGCTGATTGGTTCCTACCTATTTAAGTGATATTTTAGAAAGTTATTTTGGCAACTTCATGAAAAATTGACTAAATCAGAGAAAGATTGGACTCGGGTTGCTTATGTGTTATTGTAATATTGCAGAGAAAACAAAACAAAAATACTTTGAGGTTCTAAGATTGGGATGTGGCGATAACAGAAATAAGAAACTCTGTATAAAGCAGTGTGAAAAAGAATAAAAGATTTGCCCTTTGTTGAAAGGAAGAAACAAGAGTCAATATTTATTCTAAATTTTTGGTCCTAGACAACTTAACTGGGATATCTAACGATGGGGAGGAATGACTGATTTTATTGTAAACATTGATAAATGAGTGGAACTGCCTAGCAGATGGTTAATGCTATGAGAATGGAAATTTGGAGAAATAGGGAAATTTGGACATCTTTTGAGTTGATAAATGAAGCTTTCAGAGACAGTCCTTTCTTTGGATACTTGCCAATAGATATAAAGAAAAGAATATAGAGAGATAGGTTTAATTTGGGGTGAAAGGCTCAGTTAAGATTGTGGGATAGAAATAGAGAGGAGAGGGATGCCTGGGTGGCTCAGCTGTGAAGCGTCTGCCTTTGGCTCAGGGCGTAATCCCAGAGACCGGGGATCAAGTCCCACATTGGGCTTCCTGTATGGAGCCTGCTTCTCCCTTTGCCTATGACTCTGCCTCTCTTTCTGTGTGTGTCTCTCATGAATAAATAAATAAAATCTTTAAAAAAAGGAAATAGAGAGGAGAGGCATGCCCTTAAATTCCTGAAATTTTCAGGAATTGAAGTAATGGAGTATATGGTGAAGTAATGGATTTAGGCAGGGAAGCTCACCATAGTCTTCATTATCATCATTGCACTGTATATATCATTACACTTTTGCTTCTGCATAGTCTGGTACTCAAATGAAGGACCATATGTTATCATTATTTTATGCATTTCTGGAGCCTGGACATAGTGACCACCCAGGGTGCTCATAGAATGGCATTATTCCAAAAATTGCCACAGTATGGAAGGAGAAAAATTGAAGAGGGATTGGAGAAAATATTAAAGGCAAGCAAAGAATATGATTGTTTTCTTATTTGCTTATTCTGTTGAGCCCAAATCAGAAGTTTCAGAGCATACACCAAGAGAGGGAGCCACTGGTGAGAGCAATTGTAGATACAATGGGGAAAAACTCAGGGTGGTTGTATGAGATAATGCAGAAGGGACATTTCTTTATCCAGAGAACAGGTAAAGAGGAGAGGAGATGTACTATTGGATTAGATGAAACTATTTCACTTATTTTAAATTATGAACAAAGAGGATGTGGTTTTAATGGATCATATATACCTAATATTTGACCACTATTGTAGATTTAAAAAAAGATGTCTGTTACTAGCATCTGTGTGGGTCTTTCATATGTTTTTAAGGGATTTATTTATTGAATACAACTGATTGTTACTGCAGTGGAAAAGGCCAATTTATAACAGGCTTAAGTATCTAAGAATTTTTAAATTTAGTTTTTTAATTTGGTATGTACTAGCATCTGTTTACAATGGAATGCTCATATATTGCCTTTATGAATCTTCTTAGATTTGAAATAGATACAAAAAGCTGCACTTTGAGTGATAGGCAGTCTTCTTCATATTTGTCCAATAAGCATCTCCATTATATAGGTAATACAGCATTTGCTTCTATGCCATATTTGTCCAATAAGCATCTCCATTATATAGGTAATACAGCATTTGCTTCTATGCCATCCTATTTTTATATTTCCACATTCTCTTGAAACATGGAGCAGTTGCTTGGATTTTCTATTTTCAGTCAACAACGTTCACTGATGTCTACTCTCTGTTTAGGAAGGTACAAAAAATAAAAACAATTAAGACATGACCCAGCCAAGATATGCCAGGCCAGGGTATAGACAGGGCTCACATCCAACTTTAAGAGGGATCTCATGGAATGAAGTGACAAATAGGAACAGTTAAAAAGGTAGTTTCTTCATGGAATCTTTTTTTTTTTTTTTTTTTAAGTTAGAGATGGAAAAACCATTCACTGCTCATACAGTTTGTTTGTTTGTATATAATCTCAACTGTTAAATGATATGGTGATATCAGCTAGTTCCATCATTAGGTTTTTTTTTTTTTAACCCAATCAATATTTATTGAATAACTGAAGCACCTGGCTTAGTAGATAAGACTTCTGACTTCACTCAGGTCATGATCTCAGGGTCCTGAGACTGAGCTGCCCATCAGTGGGGAGTCTGCTTCTCTCTCTCTCTCAAATAAATACAGTCTCTAAAAATATATATTTATTGAGTAACTGATGAACAATGGACTGAGACAGAACAAGACTGATAAAAAGTAGTAAAGGTAGAGAGAAAAGTGTGCCTCATATCTCTGAGGAGACAAAACATTTTGTCTCCTGATGACTTAGACTATCTCTTTCCCAATGCACTTTGTTATTGGGGAGTGACATTGGAATAAGCTGGTCCTACAGAAACTCTAGTTGATATGAACTGTGAACTCTCTAGCTAAGATCTGGGCCAAGGTCATTTTCCTAGCCAAGAAGCTCCTAATGTTAGACAGTCCTGTCCCTTATCTTCCACCTGTGCTATTAATCTGTAAATCCACACAGTGTGGGGATCTGTAAGAGAATGTTCTTTCTCTTGGAGCACTATCCACAGAGGTCAGCACTTTAAGGAGAAGAGCTGAGGGTATTTTGAGGATTCTGTTACTCCTCTACTTGTCCTTTTTCTCAGGATGAGTATGTCCCAAATATCCTTTGCTTTATGCCTCTACGCTTGGTACTCTGAATATTTGGTCTCCTAGAGATATTGGACTTGCTTTTCTGTGCTGTGCACTGACTCTTCACTGCTGGTTGACTATCCTGGTATGGGTGGTATGTTACTGTGTTCTAATATCTCATCCTATTGGTCATATGGTAGAGGTTTCACTTCTGTACAGAAGTGGTTGGAGGGCTGGGGAGCAGGTCTCCACTAAAGAGGTGTACCTTCAGGGAAGAAGATAATTTTAGGACAGAAAATGGATATTCAAGAAGCAAATCCTAAGGAAGAGAGAGAAGGAGTACTCCTTTCTCTCTGGGTCTTGCTTCCTTGAGCTTGGACTTTGCTGATCCATTATTTTAAAAAATAATATTATCAGGACACCTGAGTGGCTCAACGGGTTAAGTGACTGACTATTGAGTTTGGCTTAGGTCATGATCTTGGGGTTCTGACATCAAGGCCCATGTCAGGCTCCATGCTGAGTGTGGAGCCTGCTTTAGATTCTCTCTCTCCATCTCCCTTTACATCTCTCCCTGCTCACACACTCACTCCCTCTCTCACTCTCTCTTAATAATAATAATAATAATAATAATAATAATAATGGTATTATCAAGTAATATAATAAAGTTCATGATTATTAGATGAAGCAAGGGGAGACCTTTAAGTTGGAATGGGAAGTACCTCTTCATTCTCAGACTCAGTACAGTGGAGTCAGCATCTGAGGATGCTCTGCTCTGTCCATGCACCATTGCTGCTCACTGTTCCTCACATGGCCATCTCCTCTCCTTCTTTATAGAGGCTCCTTTCACAAGTGTTTCTCAAAACGAAGTTCACAGACCACTTATTTCAAAATCACTTGTGTGAGGAGGGGTGATGTCTATAAAAACTCAAATTCCTGAGCCTAGACATAAACCCAGATTCGGTATAACTGGGGTACCACTAGGAGTATCTCCAGCTAGTATCCCAATCTTATGCTTAAAAAGTTTGAGAATCACTAAGTCTAAGATTTTTACATCTTTATACACACTATCTTTAATTAGTGTAAGTCTTTTTTTTTTCCATTGAAAAGGATATTATCCAGGAATGAGATTTTCAGAAGCTTTAATATCAGAAGTTAAAAAAAATAGAAAAAAGAACTAGAGATACATACAATGACAAAAAAATAAAAAGATGTTGATATGAAAATATCATGAAAAATGCATAAATGTGAAAATGTTATATACACAATTTAAGATTCATCTTAATGCATATTTTAACATTTGCAATAATTTTAACTGTTGCATATTTGCTTAGTTAAAACCAAATTTGTATGCCATAGTTTGCACTAGTTGAGGGCCTTGTGTATAGCTCTTGTTTTCAACATATTGGTAGATAATTACAGTTTCCTCTTTCATCTGATCCCTTTTTCTGGAGCTCTTGGTTTTTGAGAATGCCATAATCTTTTAATAAGCATATTATTTTATGTAAGATGATATTGGTGCTGAAAGATCTCCATGTACATTAATTGACTAAACCAACTAATTCAACATTTGTTTAAGTACTTTGTACCTGCCCTATTTTGGGGTCTTGGAATATAGTATACTGAAGAAAGAAAACAGACATTCTCTGTCTATTAGAATATTACATTCTGATATGAGACAGACAATAATTAAAAAACTAAGCTGGCTATAGAAATGTAATTTAAAAATGGAACAACCAAAGACATGATGAATAAAATATATATTGATAAGTTGAACTTAAAATTAAAAACTTATGCTCTGTGAAAGACAGTGCTAAGAGAATGAAGATAAGCCATAAATGGGGAGAAAATATTTGTAAGTCACATACCTGTTAAAGGACTTGTATTGAAAATATATCAAGAACTCTTAAAATTCAACAATTAGAAAAAGAATCACTGGATTCAAAAATGGGCAAAAGACCTAAATAGACATATGGAAAAAGAAACATTTTTTCCAGTATCATTTGTCATTAGGGAAGTGCAAATGAAAACAACAAAGAGATTTTACTGTATACCTACTAGAATCAGTAAAATTCCCCAAATTGACAATATCAAATGTTGATGAGGATAAGAAACAACACCTTGTATTCATTCAGATGCAAAATCATACAGCCACTTTGAAAGGGTTTGGTAATTTTTTATTTTATAAAACCAGAAATAGAGTTACCATACAACCTATCAATCACAGTCTTTGGTGTTCTGTTATGAAAAATCATGTGTCCGTTATGAAAAATCATGTCTCTACAAAGTGCCTGACTTTATTGTGTTAAAAAAAAAAAAAACCTCTTATTTTAGAATAACCTTAAGTTTACAGAAAATTTGCAAAGACAGTACGGAAAATGACCATATACCCAACACCTAGTTTCACCTGTTTTTAACATCTAATATTATGTGGTACATTTGTACCAACTAAAGAACCTAAATTGATACGTTATCAATTGAACTGATCACAATAGTAAAAAAACAAAAGCCCATAATAACAAACCCTTCTGCTGATGTACTTAGCAAAAATGGCAAGAGCAAAAACAGCGTGGATGCTGATATATTCTTGTTCTTGCACTGACTTGCAAAGAATGATATATTATACCTCTGTATGAATAAAATTTGGAATCTAGTTTAGAAGATTGCCAATCCAGGACTATTTCCTTTAACACCCTTTATTGAGATCTCGACTAATCAGCCTAAGTAAAACCGTTCTTACCTTTCACAGAATAGATTTAAGGAGGCTTGCAAGGATATACAAAACCCAGTAAGAAAGAAAAAAGAAATCTGTGGAGAAGAAGAAAGAAGGGTAAGGTCAGAGACTAGAGAGAAGCCAGGAAAGTGTCTAATGCACATATATATATATATATATATATATATCAGTGCCCAGGCATGCTGTGTCGTGTGTACGATTTTACCTCAGAGTTGGCAAGAAGGAAGGAGGAGCATAAAGGGGGGGGGGAGGTGGGGGACAGTTTTGTAGTGGACTCGGAGCCAAATTCTAACTCCGCAATTTTCATGCCGCTTGTGCTGTATGACTTGGGAAACTCCTTATGCTCCCCGCACCAGTGTTCACATAAGTTCAGTGAGGCTAATCATACATACACTTTCAGGACAATTGTGGATCATAGATGACAGGATGCACGTAAAGTGTTTAGCAACAGACCTAGCACACTGCAGGCTCTAAAAGCCTGGTAGTCATTGCTTTTACCATGAATCATTAATGTTACTATACTTGTTGCAATGGGCAACAAATTAGGCTCTTATGGTTTCTAACTGACCAGTTGTAAATGTAAACTATTTGTATCTTTAATTACAAGTTAAAAAAAAATATATATATATATATCTTTCAGGTGGATCCACCCTTTAAACAAATTAAAATATATATATATATATATATATATATATATATATATATATATATCTTTCAGGTGGATTAATAAATCCCCTCCATTTCATTCGAATTGCAATTAGTTTAAGGGAAATTCCTTAAACAAAACATGTGATCCCAATCATGCATAAATAGAAATATCCTACATTACCATGTAATGATAAGGAAACCTGGTCTCCTTTCTAATAGCTAAGTCTGTAATCATCAAAAAATGCAACTGATGTAAACATCTTGAATAACTACAGGATAAGACTGGTTCACAGGATGATGCTGATTCACTGATGCATCCCTAACTGTGATCTATGCCAGCAACCTAATGCAACCCGTGCCATCTTCACCAGAAGCAGACCCCTCTAAAACTGAGACTGAGCGAGCATGCTTTTAGTTGGAGTTTTACATTTTCTTTACTGAAAGATTTATTTATTTATTTGAGAGAGAGAGAACATGTGTGAGCACATATGAGCAGGAGGAAGGAAAGGGAAAGAGAATCTCAGGCAGACTCCCTGCTGAACACAGAGCTCACCACAGGGCTGGGTCCTAGAACCGTGAAATCATGACCTGAGCCAAAATCAAGAGTTGGTGGCTCAACCATCTGAGCCACCCAGGGCCCTGGAATTCAATTTTTGAAAAGAAAATAAATGGACAAGGTAAAAAGCTTCTAAAAATGCTGAATCTTGCTAAGTGCATGTTAATATGGGGTTCCAGAGGAACAGCCCTGTGGAATGATGTGCAGGCAATATGGAAAAATCAGACCTTATACTAAATTATAGAGATGCCGCCAAAGCACTGCAAAGCCAAGCAGGTATTGGAGCCAAGCTTCAATATTTAGAAGCTGATAACAGACTTCACAGTAAGATAAAGAGAAAACTGGAATTCTTGGTACTTGTCCCATCAGCTTTTGGAGGATTTGACTTGGGTGATCATCTTGCTCTCGGATCGTCAGTTTCTTTCTTCCTACTGGTCTAGTCCAAACAGCATGCCAACACGTGATATATGAAACAGAATGGGGCTACTAATTGTAACCCGCCTCCAACAACTGCTCTGTTTTTCTGCTTCTTTTAAACAAAACTTTTCAAACAATAATTCACATTATCTCCTTCAATTTTCTTACCCGAGGGTTGCTTTTTTTCTTTATAGTGTGCAATATAATATGTATATAACAGCATAAACAGTAACAAGAATAGCAGTATGCGGATCCCTCTGCTTAAGAACTCTCAAGTGAAAGCTGCTTACTTCTCAACATTGGTCTGTATCTCCTTCCCTCCTTGCTCCCACTGTCCAGCCCTGGCTAGGGAACTGTAAGCCTGAATTTGGTATCCATATTTCCCATGCATTTCCCCATCACTTGTATTATGAAGATGTTCAAACATATAGAAAAGTGAAAACAAGTTTAACAGAGAATTCCTGTATCTGCACAACGACCACCTAACACTACCATTCACATTTTGCTATACTTACCCCGTGTCAAAAATCTATTTCCCATGAGTTTTTAAATTGATGTGTGTGTGTGTGTGTGTGTGTGTGTGTGTGTGTTGGAGTGGGGTGGAGAGAAAGAGTATGAGAGAGGGGCGAGGAGGAGTAGAAGGAGAGAGAATCTTGGGTAGGCCCCAGGCCTAGTGTGGATCGATCTCATGACCCCAGTCATGACCTGAGTCCAAATCAAGAGTCGGAGGCTTAACCAACTGAGCCACCTACGTGCCCCACCCATTAGTTTTTTTTAAAGATTTATTTTTATTTATTTATGATAGACATAGAGAGAGAGAGAGAGAGAGAGAGAGGCAGAGACACAGGCAGAGGGAGAAGCAGGCTCCATGCCGGGAGCCCGACTCGGGACTCGATCCCAGGACTCCAGGATCGTGCCCTGGGCCAAAGGCAGGCAAGAAACCGCTGAGCCATCCAGGGATCCGCCCCCCACCCATGAGTTTTTAAATAAATTTGCTACCTATGAATGGTTTATTTTTCACCAAAGCCATTCTGGCTTTCAGGCTGACCACTCCAAAAGCCTCCAAAGAAGGAGGGTTTCTTGAGGTTTTTTGTTTGTATTTCTTGGACACAGTGGAGTTTCAGCTCTGCCAGAGCCACCTATAACATATGCTGAGAACCAGCCATTTTCTATCAGAGTTTGTCAAATAATAATGCCAGTCCCGTCTAATCTGTAAAATTTTAAGAATTAGATAATACCAAAATGAAATAATTTGAGAAAACATGAACCACTTTTCAAACTGAATATGTTCATATTCAATTGCTTTTAAAAGCATGAATTTTCCCTTATGAAACTAGAAGATAAGCTCCCAACTGTATAGTTTAAACAAATATTTAGATATTTTTTTCCATTTCTGGTCAAATCACTGTTTCAGGTTCACATTTCTTATCATTTCAGTGTTGGATGATCATGAGGATTTAAGGAACTGTTGGCATGATTCTTTGAAACTATATTAAAAAATACTTTTAACAACCTAGGAATAATTCAAATTTGTTGGTGCTATTAAGACAATATGGTCTTCTATTTAGCATTTCTAAAAATAATTAATGCTATGTAAGTTGATGCATAGTGTTGAAACGATGTATTTTCAGTGTTGATACCATTCTTATTTGTACTTTTTGTGCTCTCACAGATGAAATTTGAGCTCAAGTATGATGATTTTTTTTTAAAACATAAAAGCATTTAATAACATTATCTTTTTAAAAGCTCTTAAAACGTGCACTGTATTTGAATGGGCTGTAGTTTGTTTCTTCCTACAATAATTAAGTTACAGTTGGCTGATATAGACTCATAGGGATTATTTAAAAGATAAAAGATCAAAAGTACTAAATATTTACATTCATTAAAATGATCTTTTAGCATAGATAGAAAGGAAAAACTAATTGGTTTACATCTGATTGTAGGCCTTATGAATTTACTGCTTTGATAATTTCTTAAATGTCACAACCAAAAATATTGACCTATTTCTCTGTGGGCTTCCATTGAAATGGTAGGAATCATCTGTAATAATACCTAATAAATTTAAAATATGATGTTTATAGTATAAATGTGACAATTAGAACTAATATTTCTTCCTTTCATGCCAAAAGCTCTAAATAATAAGTGGTTGCTCTTCTCAGTACAATAACCTCCTGAGAGCTCCAACGTGCTTTGTTTGTTTTCCTTAAGAGAAGAGAAGCAGGATAGTTTCATCATTAATTAAGCAATGTTTCTCTGAGCCAGCCTACTTTTATCTGTGGTCTTAATTTCTCACGACAAAAACAAAATCTTCAAATTAGATATTCTCTGGTATCTGTTTAAAATATATTTTCTCTCTTTTTTTTTTTTTTTTTTTTTTTAGGAAGAGGAAAAAGAAGAAAGAATGTATTCATCCCTGTGTTTTGTTTCTTAATTTTTTTTCCAACTTTATTGAGTTATAATTGACATATAACACTGTAGAAGTGTAAAGGTATACAAAGGGAAGATTTGATATACATGTATATTGTGAAATGTTTACCACAATGGCATTAGTTACCACATCCTTCACCTCACATAATTACCATTTTGTTGTTATTGTTGTGGTGGTGGTTATTTAAGATCTACTCTCTTAGCAACTATCCAGTACACAACACAGCAATGTTACCTATAGTCACCATGCTGTACATGGCATACCCAGAACTTACTCGTCTTATAACTGGAAGTTTATACTCTTTAACCAACATCTCATTCTTACCTCACCCCCCAGTTCCTAGCAACCATCAATCTACTTTCCACTTCTATGAGTTCGGCTTTTTAAAAATCTACATATAACTAAGGCCTTACACTATTTATCTTCCTCTGTCTGACTTATTTCATCTAGCATAGTGTACTCAAGGGCCATCCATGTTCCTGCAAATGGCAGGATTTCTTTCTCTTAAGGCTAAAAATAATACACGCATGACACACTACCACCTTTCCTTTATCCATTTGTCCATTTTTTAAAAAGATTTTATTTATTTATTCATGAGAGACACATAGAGAGAGAGAGGCAGAGACACAAGCAGAGGGAGAAGCAGGTTCCATGCCAGGAGCCCGATGCAAGACTCGATCCTGGGTCTCCAGGATCACACCCCGGGCTGCAGGCAGCACCAAACCGCTGCGCCACTGGGGCTGCCCTCCATTTGTCCATTGATAGACATTTAGGTTGTTTCCCTGCCTTGGCCATTATGAATAGTGCTGTAATGGACATGGCAGTGCAGGTATCTCTGAGTTGGTAATTTTACTCCTTTTGATTAAAAACCCAGAAGTGGGATTACTGCATCATATGGTAGTTGTATTTTTAATTTTTTTGAGGACTCTCAGTATTGTTTTCTGTAGTGGCAATACCAATTTACCTTGTACACTGTCCACCAATGGTGCACAAGGATTCCTTTTTCTCCACATCATCACCAACATTTGCTATCTCTTATCTTCTTTTTTAAGATTTTATTTATTTATTCATGAGAGACACAGAGAGAGATGGAGGCACAGACACAGACAGAGGGATAAGCAGGCTCCATGCAGGGAGACTGATGTGGGACTCCATCCTGGGTCTCCAGGACCACACCCTGGGCTGAAGGCTGCGCTAAAACACTGAGCCACCTGGGCTGCCCTCATCTTTTTTTTTTTTTTTAAGGTTTTATTTATTTATTCATGAGAGACTCACAGAGAGAGACAGAGACATAGGCAGAAGAAGGGAGAAGGAGGCTCCCTGCAGGGAGCCTGATGCAAGACTCCATCCTAGGATCCCAGGATCACAACCTAAGCCAAAGGCAGATACTGACCACTGAGCCACCCAGGTGTCCCTGCTATCTCTTATCTTTTTGGTAAAAGACATCCTAACAGATGTGAGGTGATAGCTTATTGTGGTTTTAATTTACATTTCCCTGATGATTAGTGATATTGAGCACATTTCAGGTACTTGTAGGCCATTTGTATATTTACTTTGAAAAATATATCTATTCATATCCCTTGCCCTTTTTTTAATTGGATTATTTGTTTTGTTTTCCATGGAGTTATAGAAATTTCGTGTATATTTTGGATATTTACCCCTTATCAGATATATGGTTTGAGATATTTTCTCCCATTTTTTAGGGTACCTTTTCTTATTTTATTGAAGGCCTGTATTGGATTTTGATTAGTCAACTAAGAGATAGTAGTCCCTGAGGAGTTTCCATTCTAATAGTAATAAAACCAAGAAAAGTGAGAGGGAAGACTCTGGAAAAAAATATCAAGATATAAGCATTTTCAAGAAAAATACAGCCTCTTTGCATATATCCCTTTTGACTCTTTTATTTCAGCATTGAAAACAGTTCATTACATTGCTTAGGGGTTGCAATCTGAGGACAATGAGCAGATTTCATTTTTATTAGTTTTGTTTTCAATTCTGGATAAGATAAGATTTGCATAGAATGTTCTGTAGTTTAAACAACAAAGATAAAAAGAAGTATTAGAAACAGCCTGAAGATAGTTGACCTACTTATTGCAGCTTTCAGGAAGGACCTGGCTAAAAAATCAGCATCTTTAACTCCTATGTATCCTTCATTTATAATGTTCTCTCTCAATTAAAATTAACATAATCAGTTAATGGAAAATAATGGAATCTTTCTACCCCCAATTTTAGCTTTCAAGAAAAAGATCAATCTTGAAACATGAAGTTATATGAGCTTAATGATAATGACCTTAACTCCAGTTCTAATGAAGTTTAGTTATCTATAACTGATACATCTACACAATTTTATGTTGTTAATTTTGATTCTAAATGTGTCTCTTCTAGTCCAAGAGTGCTAAAGTTTTTTAGTAACACTTTCAAGGACTGGAAAAAACTGTTTTTCAGTATTAGCAATTAGTTAACTATAACTTTAACCCAAATGCCCTGTGCCAGTAATTTGAAATTTTACTCTAGTAAGCTTTTATAATCCTTCAGATTTATAGAAATAGTCTTGTTTTTTTTTAAGGATTATTTATTTATTTATTAGAGACAGAAAAGAGAGCGAGAGAGAAAGAGACACAGGCAGAGGGAGAAGCAGGCTCCATGCGAGGAGTCTGATGTGGGTCTCGATCCCAGGTCTCCAGGATCACGCCCTGGGCTGAAGGCAGCGCTAAACTGCTCAGCCACCTGGGCTGCCCAATAGTCTTGTTATTTAACAGTTTTGTGATTGACAATTTAGGTAATAATTTGGTCTTCCCCTCCTTTTTTTTTTTTTCTTTCTTAATCAAACCTAAGCCACTAATATTCTTGATCTATTTTCTTTAAAATTTTCAAATTCTATTTCTCTACAGTAAAATAGTTATAGGCTCAAGCCAATTCTTCTAGGTGTAGAATAAGATTGATGTTGCTATGTTTCTTTCTAGTTTTGTTGAATAATTCAACTTTATTTTCATCTTGCACAGACCCTGGTATTTTTCTTTCATGCAGCAGAAATTGGTTTGAATTTATTGCACACTTTGATCCCCAGCTTATTTCCATGTAGCCTTTCTTCCTTGCCTTTTCCATCCAAAAAATAACTATTTTGGTGTTTATGACTTCTATGTTTTTTTCACCTTAACTATCAATATTGTCTGTTTATTTCCTACCTTTCTTTTATTTCAAAAGGACATTGCAAGGTAAAAAGTCCATTTGCATTGGAAATCGTAAACCACTTATTATTTCCTATTTTGTTTTCTACCATCTCTGTCTGCATGCCAGCATCATTTTTCCACCCCTGCGCTATTCATCATCAAACTGAATAGGACCTAATAATACCATCCATCTTTTTTTGTAATAAAGCCACCGTCAAAGAGTCATATAATTTTTGATCTGAAAAGGAACTTGAAGGTTGCATTGTTTTCTAACATTCTAAAGAGTAGGAATCTGACTTGTAGAAATTGCTTTTTAGATGCATTAGATTCCACTAACCCATGGAGGTTCGGGGCTAGAAAGAACGTTGGTTTTCAGGTATGCTACTCTTTTTTCTGTATTATTTAATATAAAGTAATCAAGTAGAAGTTGTGTTTAAAAGCTTTTATTGGATGTGTGGTACTTGTAGTGCATTAGGGCTCATATTAAGGTAATATCCCACTCTGGCTACACCCTTGTCCCTTTAAAGAATAGGAATATGGGACTCCTGGGTGGCTTAACAGCTGACCATCTGCCTTCAACTCAGGCTCAGGGCACGATCTCAGGGTCCCGGGATCGAGTCCCACATCAGGCTCCCTGCGAGGAGCCTGCTTCTTCCTCTGCCTGTGTCTCTACCTCTCTCTCTGTGTCTCCCATAAATAAATAAATAAATAAGTAAACAAATAAATAAATAAAGTCTTAAAAATAATAAAAAATAGAAATAGTAAAATGGGTCAAGGACAAAATGGACAGTAACATCCTTAGGGATACACAGTTACATGATGAGGGGACTGTCCTAGTGGGCCCACATAGGAGGGACAAAGGATACTTTACTAACTCCTACTCTCCAATGGGGAAAGATAAATTGGTTGTTATAAAAAAAATTAGAGAAAAATTAATTGAACAATTTCTAACAAATTTTGGTTGGTGACATTTAAGAACCACTTCGTGTTTAATAAGCAGGGTGTCATGTTAAAAATACATTTTCTAAATTTAGAGATAACTTAGTAATTTAATTTTACTTATTTAGCCATATGTTTCCAGTTATTTCAATAGTGCAGAGCCACAGGCAATATATCACTAATGAAGTATCATTCAACCAATAAAAATATGTTGTGTGTCTACATTAGCAATAAATATGTGGAGAGTTCTATTTGCATTGCAGCATATCCATATATACACATTGAAGTCTAGCAACTGAAATTTTTAGGCCAAAAATACTGTTGAAAAATTATGCATCACTAACATCATTTAAACAACCCATAACAGACTAAATTGATGAAGTGGGTAAAAAAATAGTGATTTATAATTAAAATGCATAACAGCAGCTATCATTTCTGATAGTATACTGTGGCAGACTCTGCTCACCAAACTATCTTCCTGGCATATAAGTAAGTTATATTCACCACCATCCTCTGCAGTCAACTGAGACCATGTGACTGGGCTCTAGCCACCAGAATGTTGACAAATATGGTGTGTAACATTTCCAACATCAGCCTCTAAAACACCCATGCCATCCTCTACCTTCTGTCTTTCTTGTTGGAAGAGAATCCAGTGCAAAACCCTGAGGTCCAAGGATGCAAGAGTCTGGTTCCTTAAATAATCAGGTCTACCCATCTTCACATTTGTCCCTCATTGGACTGTGGCAAGAGAGTGAAATATACTTTTTAGTACGTTGAATTACTGAAGTTTTGGATACTTTCTTATAGCCCTCAGCCCTGATAAATTGAACATAGAAATGAAAGATCATCAAATCCCATCTGTAGGAAACAAAAAGAATTTGTCTATAAAAAACAAAGACAGGATTTGCATTCTTTGCTAGGTTTGAGAGCCCGTCAGAAAAAGCTTTGTTACTTCTCTGGAGGCCATAGAATAGGCTTTGAAATCAGAGAGTGGTCCAGAAAAGGCAGAAAAGAGTGGGTGGCTTCGACAACTCCTTCCTGGAACTTTAGGACTAGGATCTTAACTTTCTTTTTAACGTCCTCTTCCCTACGTAGACTAACACTAGAATATGGTTCCAGGGAGTAAGGGCAGGAGCTGACAATAGAATCTGTCTAACCTAAAGAGACAATAGAGAGGCTTACCTATGATCCACCAAGCCAAGAATAGATGTGCAAAACCTGAGGTGATGCTAGGACAGTTTTACTTGAAGGGCCTCTTGTGATAGCTATAGTATATAGTAGGCATATAGGTTAGAAACAGCAGGGATAATTAGAGGCTTTGGTAGGGGTTAGGAAAAAGAATTAGAAATTAATAATCAGAGCTCTTGCTTTCATTACTTTTCAACAGGACGAGTTAGCAAGTTTTTAGTTTCCCTCAAAAATATTTGTGCAGAATATGGTTAAGATGAAATGAGGTAATGTACGTAAAAGTACCTACAATCTCCATGTTTGTTCCAATAAACATTTGTTGACCATTAGGTGAAATGATGATTTTCCTTAAAACTATAGGAGAAGGAAATAGTATCTCCTGTATTTGTTAGACATTTTTGGAGATATAAATCACTCATAGTCTTTTTCCAAAATCATTCAAATTAGCTGCATTCCCTGACTTCATATTTTCAAATATTCTTTTGCTTAAGTGGTTTTCAAACTGTAGTATATATTAGAATTGCCTGGGGAGCTTACTACAATATAAATTTCCTTAAACACATTGAGTGAGATTATTTTATTTAAAAGAGAGACAGAGAGATGCTCAAAACTGTTATTTAGCTGGGGCACCTGGATGGCTCAGTGGTTGAGCATCTGCCTTTGGCTCAGGTCATGATACTGGGGTCCAGGGATCTAGTCCTACATTGAGTTCCCTGAGGGAAGCCTGCTTCTCCATCTGCCTATGTCCCTGCCTCTCTTTCATGAATAAATAAAACAAAACAAAACTGTTATTTAGCTTTCAGATTGCCTTTCAGTGAAATCCATCCCTGCATCCCAGTATGTGCCACACACTTCAGGTTGGCATTAAAGGTTGACTTTACCGGAAATAGCATTTCTTCCCACAGGAAAATGGCAAAATCCTCCCTAATCCTCAACATGTAGTTTAAAGACCACCTGCCGAAAGGCTTCTAAATTTCGACAATGAAATGTGATCTTTCCCTTTTTGTACTGCCTTTACATTCTATCCTGTTTGGTGTTGGTGTAACTTTAATACTTCCTCATTTTGCCTTTCTATCATTCCCCAGATTATAATTACTCTCAGAATTTTCTTATTTGTGTTATACTATCAATGCCCAGTATAAGTGTTGCATTTGATAGGTACTTATCTTTTAAGTGAATTCATTACTGGGATTTTATCCAGCCGTCTTGTCTTAAAACAGAACATAATATATACTCAAAAACTACCTTCTGAATCAGTGTATCCACAATAGCATCACATGCCTAAAATTGTCAAATACAATGGAAGTACTATTTATTCTGTTTGGGGATTAAGATCTGAGAGAGAACATTAGTGATGTTTTCAGATATATGAAATATGGAGCTTTACACACACAAAGGTGCTCCCTAAAAGACACACACACACACACACACACACACACACACACACACACACCATAGCCCTGCTTTTGTAAAGCTAGTGGCACATTGTATGAATGTTCTTAAAGTTTCTTATATAGGATCCAGATTTTTTCCTTTAATAAAAGTGCAAAAATCCTGACTTAGGTTTGTCCTGGTCCTCTTGATTGTCAAATGTGGCCTGATGTTGACACCTTCTCAAGTTGAGGGCACGTTTGATCTTGAAACAAGGAGGGTCCTTCAATCAACACATTCATTTCCCTTGGACCAGATGGCTATAATTCTCAAAGGACAAATATGCTCAAAGCGAGATGGCTCTGCAGGCCACTTCTGGTTTTGCTGAAGTGAAACCATCCTTAGGTGAATTGCTATTTTCAAATTGTGGTTATTTTAACCACAGGGTCTTCAGTCAGATCACGTCTCCAGACCTCCTGAATAATATACCTGTTTAAGATTCTTTTCACTCTCATTTTTAACTTAGCTATCAGTGGAGATGAATACCCCAGCTCTATCATGATGCCTATTCAATAATTACTTATTTTGCAATTATCCTTAAGCATTAGTTACATTTTGAACTATTAGGAATAGTCTCCCCAGAAATTCTTTGAAACACATAGCAGATGTGTTGGGATAGTCTTTACAGAAATCAAATTTACACTGATCTTCTGGATAATTAGGAGTTCCACAGCCTGGAATGCTGCCTTTATTTTCTCTGTTATTATACATTTTTGTCCTATCCTTTGGTTTGAAGCAGTTCTGTCCAATAGAACTGTCTGCAACAATGGAAATATTCTGTTATCTGTGCTAATATGTTAGCCATGGAGCCACAAGTGGCCGTTGAGTGCTTAAAATGTGACTTGTGTGATAAGGAACTAAATTTTTAATGTCATTTAATTATACTTGATTTTAAATAGTCAGCTTTTTAGACAGTGAAGATCTAGAAGGTGAAGAGTTTTGCCCTTTCCCCCCACTCTGCCAGAGGGCATTTGATAATGTTTGGAGACATTTTTGATCATCATAATTATGTATGTGGTACTATCATCCAGTGGATAGAGATTAGGGATGCTACTGAACAGCCTATAATGCATAGGGCTGCCTCTTACAACATAGAGTAATCTGGCCTAAAACATCATTAATGCTGAATTTGAGAAACTGTCTAGGTTCTAAGATTTTTTAAAGAAGGTGGCTTCCTCCTCTCAATGCCTAACATAACGCTATATGTTTGGGGGTTTTTGCTTGTTTAATTGCCTCAATACTGTGGAAAAAAGGAACTCGAATAAGAGACCAACTGGCCAACACCAAAGGCATTATAAGTGCATCATTTTTAAACAAAAATACACAGTCAAGTACTAAGGAGACACATATAGTAAAAGTAAAGGTCTTTGTAAGCTCATTAGAGCAGTAAGCTTTGACAAGGAAAAGATATCACTAAGTGGGAAGGCATACCATCCATACACTATTTGCACACAGTGAGGCATATTCAGTGTTCATAACATGGCTTCATATTATTAAAGAAAATATTAATATTTAGCATTTTTAAAATATAAGAAACCTATGTTTAAACCTAGAGAAGTAAAATAAAACATTACTCCTTGCATTTCTGAATTCTAAGAGATATATTTGCTCTTTTCTATATTCAGTTAAGTAATGTTTTCCTTATTTTATAGTGCAGAGTGGCAAGTCTCAGAGAACTTAAAGCAACTGGCCTGAGTTATGATAGCTAGTCATCACAAACTCAGTTTCAAATACAGGTCTAACTCCATAGTAGGTGAAATATATCCCTACCTTGCATACCATTTCCCTTGTTCTAATTTTAGATGAAGAAACCATTGCAGAAACTTTAAGAGAATTGCCAAGGAACACATTAGTTGGTGGGCAAAGCAAGAATTAGAATCCAAAATATACCAAATGGATAATCCCATGAAATTTCTGATCAGAACCTATTTCTTATCATTGAAAGACAAGACTGTTTTTTTGGTTTTGTTTTTCCAAATCATGGTGGGAAAATTTGTGGGTTGTACTTGTAAGACATTTTTAAAAATAGTTTTAGGTTTACAACAAAATTAAGGGGAAGGTACAGTCATTTCAAATACACTTACTTTCTATCCTTATACATGCATATCCTCCTCTCTTGTTGACATCATTCACTAGAGTGGTACATTATTTTTACGAAAGATGAACCTGCATTGACACATCATAGGTCACCCAAAGTCCATAGTTGATATAAGGCTTCTCTTGGTGTTGTACATTCTATGGTTTTGGACAAGTGTACAGTGATTTATATCCATCATTACAGTATCATACTAAGTATTTAACTGCCCTGAAAATTCTCACTGCTTTGCCTATTTGTCTTCTCTCTACTGTCCACAATCACTGATCTTTTTACTGTCTCCATAGTTTTTCCTTTTCCAGAATATCATATACCTGGAATCATATAGTACGTAGACTTTGCAGGTTGGCTTCTCTCATTTAAGTGAAGGAATCTCTATGACTTTTCATGCCGTGGTAGCCCATTTCTTTTTAGTCCTGAGTAATATTCCATTATCTGCATGTACCACAGTTTATTCATTTTTTCACCTGCTGAAGGATATCTTGGTCGCTTCCAAGTTTTGTTAATTATGAGTAAAGCTGCTGTAAACATCTTTGTGCAGGTTTTTGTGTAGATACAAGTTTTTAGATCCTGTGGGTAAATACCAAGGGGTGTGTGATTGTGCTTAGTTTTAAAACTTACCTTTATATGTAAACTTGTTCCTTGTATATATGACATCAAACTTAAAACTACATACTGAAAAGTTGGAATTCATTAAGCTGATAGTACAGCATAAAAGTATTATGTATTCTGGAAGTCATTATCTTACTTGTTGATACACAGTGCTTTTATAAACTGAGAATTCTCTTTGAGCCTGTCTTCACATAAGCTAATTATGTATAATAAGAGTTTTATGAAAAAAAAAGTTTAATGAACATGATCACAACCTTATAAAAATCTTGAGTTAGAAAAGGTAAGAATTTCATGTGTTTTTTGTTACAGTGAGCTTCTGCCTGAGTTAGTAATTTTTATTATTATGAACTTTTTTTTCATGGTAAGGGTAGGATGAGTTCAGAGAAGACTTGCTATAGTATGAGATGCTGGGTTCATTTCTATCTGTTCTTCTTTTCTTCTGTCCATTATCCTTCCCTTCTTGGTTTCCTTCTTTCCTTTCACTAATATTTAATAACTGCTTATAAGATTTCAGATGCTGAGCTAAGCCTGGGGGGATACATAGGGAAACGGTGAGAACCTTAATTAGTTTGATGTTAAAGAACATACATTTGCCAGGTCCCATTATACCCTAAATCTCTTCTCCAAAGAATCAAACCTCAGATGTCTGCATTCCCACAGCTACTTAGTTAGTTGTTCATTCATATCAACGTAATACACACACACACACACACACACACACACACACACAGTTGCTTTAAGAAAAAGATGCAGAAATTCAGTGCCCTAAACAAGACAGCAAGATAGCTTCCTTTTTTTTTTTTTTGTCTTAAGTGACAGTTCAGAGGTAGATGATTGGTTGAGATCTATCTGGTCGATAGCTCTGCCATCCTTTGCACGTGGTTTATACTTACTGGTCCAAGGTGGCTGCTTCATTTTTTTTAGCATCTCTCAACCAGTGGAATGAGGTACAGTAGCCAGGAGAACACAGACTCATTAGTCTTAGGGGTGCACATCACTGCCACTCATATCCCATTGTTCAGAACCTAATCACAGGATTAAAGAACTAGCAAAAGAGGCTGGGAAATAAAGTCAATGGCTGATTGGCCATATGTCCAGGTTATATTCTCCTAAAGGAAGGAAGAGCATGGATCTTATGGGCCATAGCAACCTGCTGCATAGCAATTTTTTGGCAATTAATTTTTTGTTTTGGCAAGTAATTTTTTGATGTTTAAATCTATCTCCCTACTTTGACTGTAAGCATTATGAGAACAGGGGATATTTGCTCATTTTTATGTGCCAAATAAATAGTACCATGTCTGACACCTACTGGACTATCAGTAATACTAGGATGAATTTTTTTAATATTCAAAAATCTAAATTTAACATTTTTAGTTAGCCTAATAGACATAAAGTACTAGTTTATACTATTTTAGGAACTTCATCCACTCTGTAGGAATTTTATCTCACTCTGGGATTAGGTGGATTTAGAGCTCGCTTGTTTATAATTTTATTTCCCATAAACCATTCATGTCCATTTATTTCCAGAAAGTAAAGTGGAACATTTTAAAAAGCATCCAATAATGTGGAAACCATGAAAATTAGAAAATTATAGTCAACAGCACCAAAACATAAATTGAAAACCATATGAATATAATGGTCAGAAACACACATCCGCACACATACGTCACTGTGAGTTAAGACTTTTTTAAGGTACAGGTGACAAAAATCTACATCAAATTAGGTTGAGCAAGAAGGGAGGGTATCTTATTGATAAGGAGTATCTTAAGGCACTGACTCAGAAGGCTCAGAGAAAGCTGGAAACAAGTACTGAAATGTCATGAGTCTCTCCATATATTTCAGCTCTGCCTCTTCCTGTGTCCTAAGCTTTTTTAATGCTGGTAACCCTCTTTTGTGTTTTGTCTGTAAAGTGCTAGTTGCATACCAATGCAATCTGTGTTTCAACCAGAGAAAGCCAGAGTCAATTCACTACCTAGTATAATTTAAGTTAGAATTTGAACTGCTGTAGTAAAGAGCATCTTGGGTGAAGTTTCAACCCTTTATGGTAGATTGTTTTCAAAGAGGCTTCCACCAGTCCTCTCATGCTCCCTTGTGGTGTGGTGCCACTGGGCCTCTTATCAAAAGCAGATAGAGGTGGAATCTCTTTCACCACTCCTTGAATCTGGGCTTACCTCTGACTTGTTTCAAGTAACAGATTGTGGCATAAATGACTGAGTCTTGTATCCAGGTCTCAAGAAGTCTTGTAGCTTTTGATGCTGTCCTGTTGTAATGCTAACCCAAGAGAATCAAGGCATGAAGATCCCACGTTAAAAACTAAATAGCATATGAAGTACAGCCATCATAGCTGATCCTAGCCCCCAGGCAAGAGTCAGTGCCAATTACTAATTGTGAGGGAGGCCATTTTCAACATTTTAGCCAGCTGAACCTATAGTTGAATGTGTTCATGTGGGTAAGTCCAAAGATGTCCCTGCTGCCATTTTATGGCAAATAATAAATGGTTGTTGTAAGTCCCTGAGTTTGGGAGTGTGTTTGTGTGTGTGTGTTTTCTAATGCAGCATTCAGTAACCATGATACCTTTCTTCTAGTCTTTGTATGCCAGTGATAGAGTACAGAGAAACATGACAATGACAATTCCCATAACAACCACACGTGAATAGTATTGGTTGAAGACATGATTTTCTGAGAGAGAGAGAGAGAGAGGCACGTGTGCAAGAGTGGGAAGGGGAGGGACAAAGGGAGAGGGAGAGAAAGAATATTAAGCAGGGTCCACACTCAGCATTGAGCCGCACTTGGGGCTAGATCCCAAGACCCTGAGATTGTGACCTGAGTTGAAATAAAAAATCAGTTATTTAACTGAATGAACTACCCAGGAGCCCCTGAAGACACCATTCTTACAGAGAGCTTTGGGAAAAGACTCTGAGAAGAAGGCTTGATTATGAGCAACAAAATAATAAGACTGAACTAAAAACTGTATATTAAATCATTGAAAATCCACAAAATGGGGCCATTAGATTATTTTTGGGGGACACACCAAACAAAATACTACTCAATTTGTGTAAAGTCTCTGGCCCAATATCAGGCATTCTGAGTCTTATTTTCTCCTTCATTTTCATTCTACTTACTAGCAAAGGGAT
Organism: Vulpes vulpes; assembly: GCF_048418805.1. Classification (NCBI taxonomy): domain Eukaryota; kingdom Metazoa; phylum Chordata; class Mammalia; order Carnivora; family Canidae; genus Vulpes; species Vulpes vulpes. The sequence goes on from NC_132787.1 coordinate 67,562,062, forward strand.
AGGTTCCTAAGCTTTCGTGGCGTAGGAAAACATTTCCCCCTACCTTGGACATTTATAACTTTAAAAAGTGAATTATTCCTGTAATTCAGATTGCATCAAGAACATTAGAGGTGATGTCTGTCATTAATGAATATTTTAAAGCCATCCATTTGTGATTGGACTACATCATTAATACTGCTGAGCTCATCTAGTTGGAACACTGCTTAGGAAGGGGTAATGCTCATAGGAAAGACTTAACAATGGCAGCAGCTGCTGACAGATGGACAGTGCTGGGTCTCTGCCATTTGGTATGGTCGACAAGGCATGAATGACACTTTAGGAAGCAGTTCTGGTAGAAGGGATTAAAAGCCCTGGATCTTTTTATATTTTGTTTTGAAGATTCTGATTTGTATGGTGGTGTGGTTGTAGAGGGTGCAGACTGTTAAGTCTATTTAAATTTTTTATTTGATTTCTATTTTAAAATGTTTCTTTTAGCCATGCTATCATATATAATGGTTTATTTAAAACATGCTTCACCTCTGGTGTTAGTGTTTCTCAAGGGGCTACAACTAAGGGTACTGAAGAAAAGAATCAAAGATTATGGGAAGTTAGGAGAAACTCAAATAAGTTCTAACATTTTAAAAAATGAAAACTGAAGCCCATTAAGCTACAACAGTGAGGTAGAAGACATGGAACATTGGAACTGTGGGACATTTTTCATATTTTAAAAACAAACAGAAATGTCATTTTTCGTTGTTTTTTATCTTTACCTTTGAGTTTCTTACTTGGTGTTCCATACTACATAGTTCCCATCACCACCATCTCCACCACCAGTCATATGCCCACTCTAGAATGGTAATGAGACCTTTATTTCTTGGTGAAGTTCTAAATTTGCCAGGTAAATTTCATAAATTTTCCTTCTGACCGTGAAGATTAGAAAGTACTTGAACTCTTAGTACATAATACTCTCAAGCATTGGTAAGGGTATGAGTAAGAGAAAAGTCATCACAATGTTTATGCTGGGAGTCACTCATTAGTTATAAATAGGCAAGAGCCATACGGTTATATTCCTGTCCTATGAGTGCATGCAGCTTTGGATAGATGCCAAAAAGTTTCAGCAAAAAGAGAGGTATTCAGACACAGGTTAATGAAGGCCAATAAACTTTCATTTAATTGGAATTTTGAAAGGAATCCTCAAATACTTAAAGTTTTCTTACCTACCACCACTGCCTTCTCTACCCAGTCACCTCCCTGGTAAAATAGAGCAGTTCTTGCCATATTCTAGGTTTCTTAAGGCTGAGGGAGGGGCTTTATTTTATTTTGTTTTGTGTTTAAATGTCTGAGTTGAGTATGTAACAAATTCTGCTAACTAGTTAATCTTTGGTAATTTAAAAAAATAATGAATAACTATGATACAAAAATAGAAAGTTACTGTGAGATTTTTCATGTCATGATGATGTCTGGGCAGCACCAAAAAAATTATCATGGTAACAGTTATTTTCATTGTAACTAAAAGCTTCCCAATCTTAAGTATTTTGAAAAGCTGCATTGAGATACTAAGACTAATACATAATAGTCTGGGGAAAAACCCACTATATAACTAAAAAAGCAGTGACTCAATTAGGAACTGTCATCATGTCAATTGGGGTAGAATCTTTGCCAAATATATCTGTATATCCAGGAATTTAAATCCATATATCATAAAATAATTCTAAAATTCCAATATCTTATCTTTCACCAGTTTGTTACTCATATTTCAATAACAGTGAAACAATGACATCATGTTTCTGTAATTATATTATATATTTTTTAATTGAAGACAGATGGCTGTTCTTCTATTCCACACATAATACATTTCCTCATTATGTAGCCTAGGAGATAAAAGAATTAACTTAATCTCCAATTCTTTTAGTTATTTGAGCCAAAGCCTCGTGGAGTTTGTTAAAGAGCCCAGACATATTGGTACAATTTCTAATTGTTTCTTTATGAAAAGCTAAGAATATATTATGTGAGTGGCCTTTTACAAATAATGAAAATGTTTCCTTGGAACTAATTCACAACTTGATTAATGCAGGTTGGCCTGACTTATTTATATATGCGAGACCTGGTTGGGCATCAGCTGGGGTAAAATATGCCTTGCAGCCAATGGCCCAGCTTTCCAACTAGAGCTTCGTTGCAGATACTAAAGGCACACACAAACCAGCTGATAAGGAGGGAATTTATCTTAATTCTAGAATGGAATGCATAAGAATCTAAAAACAAAAACTGCCCCCTCATGGGCTCTGACCTGGAAAATGGCCTACCATAAAGGCAGTCTGTCAACAACTGAATGATTTCTCTACTATAAGAATAACCAGTATTCACTGAGCTCTTATCCTGCAACAGGCAATTTGTATGTGTATATTTGTGCATGCATGCATGTATATGTACATACATTTGTACACATTTATGTATATGCATACACACATTCATCTGTATTTCCTGCCACATTTTGAGTAAGATACTGTCATTATCCATGATTCATAAAGGAGAAAAGTAGGGCTTATAAGAACAGAGTGACTTACCAAGGTCACAGTTTAATAGTTACTGGAAAAAGAATTCTAAGGCAGGCAGTGTGCTACCAGGGCCCCCTCACTTAATCATTACACCGTTTGGGGGCCAGTGGAGAGGCTTCTTTGTTGTCTGTGCAGAACACATAAGGGGTGAGGATGAAATGTATATATATTTTTTCTTTTTTTAATGAAATGTATATATAAATAAGACCTAGCTTCCCAAAAAAGAAGTGTGTGTGGTGGGAGTAATAGGGAGAGGTTGGTATAAGGGTATAAACTTTCAACCATAAAATAAATAAGGTCTAAAGATCTGATGTAAAACATGGTGATGTAAAACATGTACTCAATAACACTAAATTATATCATTGAAAATTGCTGAGAGAGTTGAACTTAAATGTTCTTACAAAAAAAAAAAAAGAAGAAGAAGAAGAAGAAATAAGTGAAGTGATTGATGTGTCAATTGACTAGTGGGAATCCCCTCACACCATACAGATATTTCAAACCACCAGGACGTAGGCTTTAAATACTTCTAATTTTTATTTGTCAGTTATGCTCAATAAGGCTGAAAAAAAAAGTATGGGAATTAGACCTAATTTTATTTAATGACATCTCATACCAAAGGAAAAATTAAATTTATGACCTCATTTCTAACCCAAAATACTTCTCCAAACGAATTGGTAGAAAAATAACAAAAATGAAGATAGATAGTTATTTGCAATGTCCAGGTAGTTCAAGTCTACAAGTCATAAACTAATTTGTTTTTGTGCTTGTTTTGTTAGCACAAAAGAAAAAATAAAAGGAGATGACTTCTTTAAAGACACAAGTAAACCAAATGATATGTGATTACTAGATCTGTGTAAATCAAACAGTTATGGCTTGTCGTTCACATTAGAATCGTATTCATCAGTTTTATATTCTATTATATAATTAGGTGCTTTTTCTTCGTGCTTCTAGTTTTTCTCATTTAATCCCTTAATATGGTAATTACATTGCTAAAGGTCTGATGTTGAATTATATTTGAATTCCTGGGGAGATAAAACCTACTTGGTCATAATGAATATATATTTTTAAATGCTATGAGACATTTTACTTGTTAATATTTTACTTAAAATGTTTGTATCTGGACAGCCTGTGTGGCTCAGTGGTTTAGCGCTGCCTTCAGTCCAGGGCCTGATCCTGGAGACCCAGGATCGAGTCCCACATCAGGTTCCTGGCATGGAGCCTGCTTCTCCCTCTACCTGTGTCTCTGCCTCTCTCTCTCTCTCTCTCTCTCTCTCTCTCTCATTCTGTGTGTGTGTGTGTGTATGTGTGGCTCTCATGAATAAATAAATAAAATCTTGGGCAGCCCCGGTGGCTCAGTGGTTTAGCACCACCTTCAGCCCAGGGCATGATCCTGGAGACCGGGTATCCAGTCCCACATCGGGCTCTGCATGGAGTCTGCTTCTGCCTCTGCCTGTGTCTCTGCCTCTCCCTCTCACTGTGTTTCTCAGGAATAAATAAATAAAATCTTTTTAAAAAATTGAAAAACACACTTCTTTAAACTAAATAAAATCTTTAAAAAAATAAAATGTTTGTATCTATATTGATATGTAATATTTTCTTGTACCTTTCTTTCTCTTTTTCTCTCTTTTATTGTGATTTATCTCTCTTGGACAAGGGGTAGGAAAACTTGTTTTTCAATTAAAAGCCAGAAATATTTTAAAGCTTGTGGGCTAAGAGGGAAAAATCAGTGGTAGGCTGATGTGCCAAGCTAGGCATTTAGAACAGCAATTGACCTACCTGGTTTGTGTGCATGTTGGTATGTGCTGAGTGAAATGGGTCTAGCCATTGTCATTAAATGGTCATTGCCCCCTGTAAAGTCTCCTGAGACCAAGGGATCTGGCATTCCCTTTAAAAAGATAAGTAACTTGACTTTACTCATATACTGCATTTTGAAACGCTAGAGAAATGGCTATTTATACGTCAAAATATATACTGTTTCTATTTGATTGACTCGTAGTTTGAAAGAAAAAATGAAAGATATTGTCAATGGGAAAAAATAATCTTGAGGTTGGAGATGTTTTTTGGAATGAAAATCTCTCAAATGATTTTGACACCTGGACAATAGTAGACTAAAGCCTCCTGGAGTATTTAAGGGTGACTGGTCACAGGAATTTCACAAGGGGATGGAACTGGAGGGTATTATGCTGAGTGAAATAAGTCAATCGGAGAAGGACAAACATTATATGGTCTCATTCATTTGGGAATATAAAAAATAGTGAAAGGGAATAAAGGGGAAAGGAGAGAAAATGAGTGGGAAATATCAGTGAGGGTGACAGAACATGAGAGACTCCTAACTCTGGGAAACGAACTGGGGGTGGTGGAAGGGGAGGAGGGCAGGGGGTGGGGGTGAATGTGTGATGGGCACTGAGGGGGGCACTTGACGGGATGAGCACTGGGTGTTATTCTGTATGTTGGCAAATTGAACACCAATAAACAATAAATTTATTATTTAAAAAAAAGGAATTTCACAAGGGCCCATCTCCCTTAGCTGTTTCTTCCAGGGAGAGGGAGTGAGGGCAGGACTGAACGTGATGGCAGGTGTCCAAGAAAAGCAGGCATGGCCCGAGACAAATACAATGCCTGACAAGAGTATAAAAGGAATAGATGGGCAAATGAGTATGTTTCATTCTCTTTGCCTGCTTTCATTAACAGTGACTTTGGTGTTTTCTTTTTCACTTCTCTAGGTAAACAAGGTGAAAAGATAGAAATTGAGATGGGCTTTTTTTGGTGTATGGCAGATAGTTTTAATATGCTGGACTTTCTTGTAGTATCCATGCTACTCAAAATCACTGTGGTTATATTGTCCAGCATAGGAAATTACCAGATGGTGGTCACTCAGAGGAGAAGTTGAATGATGAATTTCAAATTTCACATTGACCTCAGGGATCAGTTTGACTCTTAGACACCTGATAAACTTGGGATATATATATATATATATATTTTTAAGATTTTATTTATTTATTCATGAGAGACACAGAGAGGCAGAGACATAGACAGAGAGAGAAGCAGGTTCCATGCAGGGAGCCCGATGTGGGACTTGATCCCAGGACTCCAGGATCACACCTTGGGCCAAAGGCAGGCGCTTAACCACTGAGCCACCCAGGCGTACCAACTTGGGATATTTTGAAGAATCTTGGAGAATCTTAGCAGTTTTTAAAATCTTATATGAGGAACACAAATCCCTCTGAGGTACTTAAAAGTCTTCTCTTCACACAAACATACAAAAACACAACACACATTCAAACACATTGCATACAATTTCAGGATTTCATGGTCTTCCTGTGAACTTTCATTTTTGGAACCCAGGTTAGGTATACCTGGTCTGAATTAGTTCCCTAAATGGCCTGAAGAGGTTAAGACATGTGCCTAGGCAAGCCTTTCTAGTTAACATAGGGAGATAATGCTGTCTAATATGAATTATTTTAAATCTCTACGCTTATTAATTTGAAAGTATATTTTTGCTTCATAAAATTCATACAACTTAAACTTGTCCACATGTAAGTTTTTATTTGTATATATACTTATAATACAGCATTCAACATAGTTTCAGGCAAGTCAGGAGAGAACGCTTAAAGGTAGTATTTTCTCTTTTTTTCAAGCACTGACTTATAAAAACAATTTTTAAATGGAGAAAAATAATAAGGACATCCTAGCAACATTAATATACATCACATTTGCCAAAAGCAATAAAATATAGGCTCATATGTGGTGACACTAATTAATGGCTTCTTAAATAAAATATAATTGATTTTTATATTTCACATTTTGGAAGATATAAAAGTGCTTTCCGCTTGTAAAAATATCTGAATTGTAGCTAAGCAAAGAATAAAAGGAAGCAGATTTCCACAAAATGCAAATTTAAGGGAACTTGGATAACTGTGTGTGTGTGTGTGTGTGTGTGTGTGTGTCCACACGCATGTGCTTGCCTGCATGTAATCAGTGACAGTTCTGAAATGGCTGCGTTTCAAGGCAAAACAGACACTAGTCTGAAATGATGGATTCCCAAATTTATGATATCCAGTGGAGCCAGAAGACCCAATTCAAATAATTTAAATCATACAATATGAACTGCAAAATCCTTTCTCTTCTTTATTGTTTATTATTTTAAAGGGAATATAAAATTAATTAGAACTGTGTCACCAAATCCTTTCCTCTTAAAATTCCTCTGTTTAATTTAAAAGGTAAAGACTGTCTTTGGGATTTGTAGTGCTGGAAGTGAGATAGTAAATTGTTTTCTAGTTCAATGGCATTCAAGCCAGTATTTAGCATTAGCTGCTTGCCAAATTTCTAAATGTTCTTAGAATATGTTGAAAATAATTCTCTACACTTAATTTTATTTGTAAAACAAAAATTAACAAGGAACTTTTCAAAGAGGTTAGCTCACTTAACGCCCTGTTGTATGCCTTCCTTTAAATGTACTCTCAGCTGGAAGATTTTCTTTCTTCATTGAATTTTGCAGCAGAGAAAATTTCTTCTCTTTCCCCCAAGATTGCCATGTGGAATACTGGCTGAATTCCTTCTCGGGCAGGATGCCTAAGTACTTAATTGTTCATTCTCTCCGTAAGAATCACTTTGCCTAACAATGAAATGCTACTACCTCTAGGGTAAAATGCAGCAGCTGTTGAGAGGCATAAGCTCAGCTACGCACCAGTTTGGGGCCTGGCAGGAAAAAATGCACACTCATTTGCAAGGAAGAGAAGGGATTGGTGGTCTGCCGCCAGTGGGTTTTTAGTTCTAGCAAACCTGGCTTTGCCCATAACATCATTCCCGCTTAGCTCACATCGCCCCTGTCATAACTTCCATGTGTTTTCTTCCTTGGATCTTCAAAGGGTTAGTCTTTCTCTCTTCTGCCAGTTTCCCTCCCTCTTTTCTAGTTAATTCCCCTAATTGTCTGCTATTGTGTAGAGAAATTTGCGATTTCAAGTTACTTGTCAACCGGTTTTTTGTTGAATCTTTGGAATTAATCCTGACATTTCGGTCCCTCTGTGCTTGGTGAGGGAAGTTCTTTAATATTCTGAGGGAAGAAAGAGATGCTGAGGGAAACCGCTGGGCTGCCTTGGGCTAGCAATCCTGTGCCAACAGAGGCCAGGAACAGAATCTGAGGCTCGCAGAGCTTTCTAGTTAATTTGATTTAGTCATATGACCTTTGTGACTCAGCCAATTGCAGGAAAAATTAGCCACACATTCCTAGACTGGAGGTCTTTTACTGGTGTGTCCAGTTAATAGCAATGGGATCTCTACTAGGAGTAAGGTTGCAGAGCTCCTCTTAAATTCACCTTTTCCAGAAACCCCTCTTAAACCTCCCCAATATAAATTTTTGTCTCTTTTTCTCAGCACTTCTGTGGATTTTATTCTTTATACTTGGCAACTCATCACACACAATCTTGTAATCCTGTAACATTTCTTCTATTAAAGCCCTGCAGGAGAATTCTGAATGTGAAGAATTGGTTTACCCTCTTATCTCCTAAATTTCACTTACATCTTTTTTTTTTTTTCCTTCCCTGCAAAGAGCTTTATTGTTTCCCTTCAATCCACAGCTTGGGTGAATGCTCCAGGGTGGTTAAAAAGCTGCCTGGTGGCTGCAAGGAGAGTCTCAGGCAGAAGCCCTCACACCAAAAGGGTGCCAGAGGGGTCCCTCTAAGGTTCCTCGTCCTGCTTGAGAGTGAGCCTTTGTGAGATATCCTTGCCCAGCCTAGTCTGGGGGCAGCCAGCCTGTGGAGGTGAGTCATATGGTCTTCCTCTTCTTGAGTAGTTTCCCCTCCTTATCTGGTTCTCCAGGCAGTCAGGGAATCTGCACACTCAGAACCAAAGGCATGCAGATCCAAAGGGCCTGGTTCAGGTTTTTCTCTAGATCATTGTTGGCTTCCCTGGCTTCCAGGGTCTTGTCCCACGGCTACTGCATGTTCTGGAAGAGGGTGGGCTGCCGTCACCGGTTTTCCACTTCAAGAGATGCTGGGTGCTCTCCTTCAAAGAGGCCCATATCCTCCACAGCTGCATCTTGGTGTTTTTTGCTTTTTGTTTTTTGTTTTAATATTTATTTATTTATTTATTTATTTATTTATTTATTTATTTATTTATGATAGACATAGAGAGAGAGGCAGAGACACAGGCAGAGGGAGAAGCAGGCTCCATGCCAGGAGCCCAATGCGGGACTCGATCCTGGGACTCCAGGATCGTGCCCTGGGCCAAAGGCAGGTGCCAAACCGCTGAGCCACCCAGGAATCCCCCATCTTGGTGGTTGATATAGAAGGCCAGAAAGAGGTAGGCACAGGAGGCTTGTGGGTGACTGTTGACCAGATGGTTGATGGTGGTCTCCATCTCTTTGGACTGATTCTGAAGAATCTGGGAGCTCATGATGGTTGGCAATAAGGAGCTAAGCTCAAAATACCATGTGAGTTGGTCTCTAAGGTAGAGGATAGCTGAGAAGATAGTTCCAAAGGTCTGGACTGGAAAAGAGATTAGAGGGTGATTAGAGGGTGGAAGAAAGGGTGTCCCTGGGTCCGTTCAGTCCAAACATAGTTGAAGCAAGTGACAGATTGGGGACCCCTGTGTGGCCCCCTCCATTTAAAAAAAATGATGATTATTGTCCTTATCATGGCTGTCTATAGGATGTCACTCCCTTTACTCCTACCCTTCTGCTATCTCTCTCCATTTCTTCCTCTACCAATCATAAGCAACCTTTTTCTTTTTCTTTCTTTTTATCTTTTTCTTTCTCTTTGTTTCTATCTCTTTTTCTTTCTTTTTTCTTCTTTCCTTCCTTCCTTTTTTCCTTCCTTCTTTCTTTTCTTTCTTTCCTTTCTTTTCTCAAAGTGAATTAAACACTAAGGGAGAACAGTGAGATAATATGAGGAGGAAAACAAAAAGGCTTTTTCCAAAATTTCCATTCACACAGTTATTTTTTTTTAAAGCCTTAACTTTACAGTTACTTGGCCCAACTCCCATGCTTTCTAACCTGCAAACAAAGACAACAGTATGCAGCCTGAGCACCCTCTTAGAGATAAGATTGTGATGGACTCAGGAGAGCTTGATTTCTACCCTCAGACCTTTTAGGATTTACCATTTCACTTAAGATTTTGTGATTATAGTCCCCAAATATAAGCCATTTCCCCAGGTAAAAACCATGTATCTCCTTGCCCCCACCTAAAACATACACATACATACACAGGAGAAGCTTTTCTTGATGCATTTAATATAATTTGTTTATTCTCCAAACTAGAACATAAGGATGATGATTTTTTAACTTTTACAGATCTTTAACAGTGAAACTCATACAATAGTCACTAACTACTCATAAATTGTATCTGGAATTATTCTTTCAATATTTATTGAGCTTTTGTGCATTTAATGGCAGCTATTGTCAAAAAGAAACATATTTTAAAGTTCTAATAATGTTAAGCAACTGTATTTTAGCTTTATGATTACATTAAAGTAGGGATGCAATTTTTCTTCTGCACATAATAAAGTAAGTGAGAGGAATAGATCAATATTTATGTGGACAGGAATGTCACTTAGCAAACTGTGTGCCTGATGATTGACGGTAGCACTTCTATCTCTCTTCCTCCCTTTCAGTGGTTGAGTCTAAGAAAAATACACTTAAAACTTAAGCTGGCTTTATACTGCTAAGTGTTTATATTCCACAGGCTGGTTCTTAAAGACATAAATATTCAAATGCATCTAAATTTACATTGATTTATCCCCTCAACCTTAAGAGCTGGAGTGTTGCAGAAAGGTCATGACCATACAGACTTTTCTAGTTAATTCACTCCCCAGGTAATTGACCTTATCACATGGCTTTATGTACCAACTGTACATAATAGGCAATTCTCCTATTTACATCTTTGGCCTATATCTCTCCCCAGAACTACAAACTTACATATTCAATAGATTACTAGAGAACTCTGTTGAGATAACCAACAGACATTTTTTCCTCCAGACCTGCTCTTCCCCAGTTTTCTTTATCTCCATTCCAACTTCTCAGATCATATTTGGAGTTCTACTCCACTCTTCTAATATCCCACATCCCTTCTGTCTTCAAACTCTGTTGGCTCTACTTTCAAAATATATCCAGAATTTATATGCAAAATGTGATGTATTCACACTTGGCATTTATGTAACAGTGAGAATGAAGTAATACATCTACAGTAACACTATGGGTGAATCTCATAAAGTATACTGTTGAAAGAAGCCAGATAAGTACATAATCTGTGATTTTATTTATATAAAGGACATAGCGAGGCAAAACTAATCTATGCTGTTAGAAATCAGGTTGCCCTTGAAGATTAGTGACGGGAAGGGGTTGCGAAAGAGTTTCCAGATGTTTAGTTTGTGAAAATTTATTAAGCTATGTGATATGTACACTTCTCTATACGATACTTCAATATATTGTAGGAGTGGCAAAATGTTCCCTTTTTCCCTTCTAAGGTTCTTTTAGCTATTAATTAAATTGACGTAAGACAGATTAACAGAGAAAACAAATTTAATTCCGTGTGTATTCAAGTCTCAAAAGACGGGCATTTGAAGTTTATTTGCCATCCTGAATTAAGGAGAAGAGGCAAAGGGTCTGGAACTTCAAAAGGAAGAAAAATAATTCATAGGAAGATGGGAAATACAAACGTTTGGCACACAAACATTTGTCATGCCAGAGATATGGGGAGGAATTTGATCATTAGGCCCTGTGGAGCTCCTGGAAGTTTACCACACTGGGCCAAGACTTCTTGTGGTTAGTTCTGGTAAAAGCTTTCTTCCTGGACCAGGCCCTCTCTCTAATTCTCAGAGACAGCTAAAGGAAGGTAAAAGACCTCCTCCTGAATCTTTTGGACCTTTGTTGTCTTTAGCTAAAATAATCCACATGCCAAAGTGGCACATTTTGGGGAGGCTTCTTCTAAACCCCTTCAATATGAAATTTCTGTAAAAATAATATTGGCAGACACTGCTACCTGTTTGATCAAAACACTTGTCATCTCTTGACCAGATCCTAGAAGTGGTATCCTACCTGACTCCCTTGCTTCTGCTAATGCTTTCCTCCAGTGTGTGGCCAAGAGGATCTTTTTAATATATGACTCAGTTTATGTCATTTTTGTTCAGAAGCCTCCAGTGGCTTTCTGTATTCTCAGAATAAAAGCCAAATAAAAAGTCTTATAAGGCCCCACATGACCTATTGCCCTAAACTCTCTTAGGTATACTTTCTCTTATTCCTTTTCTTGTAGGCCCCAGCCACACTGGGCCAACATTCCTTCATCCTGACCTCTCCTCTGTTTTAGGACATTTCAGTTGTCTTATTTCTTTACCTTAACCTTTCCACCCCTGTACATAGTCAGGGTTTGCTCCCATTTTTTTCAGTTCTCTAGTATTTCCTTAACATTGAGGCATTCTGTGGCCATCCTATATGAAATAACATCCCTGCCGCATCCCAGCTGCCTTAATCTACTTATTTTTTTCATACTGAAATATTACAATATGACAAATTATATTTTTAATTTGTTTATTATGCTCCTATCTTTTCTAAAATGTTTAATCCATGAGGGCAAAGATTCAAGGTGTGTATTCACATGGTGGATTTCCTCCTGTGTTTTTATTGTTTGAAGCAGGGCCAGGCATATAGCTGGATCAGTGCATATTTGTCAAATAAATGAAAGCAAATGTGGGATAGGTACTCAGTGTGGCAAGAGCTACAATACTTCAGAGATCCTAGAGTTACAGGTATTTCTAACTTTGTGAATATATCCCAAAGGAAAATAAATTAAAATAGCAAGTTTCATGATACTGTTCACATGCTCTTTTCATTTGCCATACACAAATGCTTAAATAAAAGAACTCACCTAGATGATTCTAAATGGGTGACTGGGGAAAGAAGATCCTCAACACCTGTGAGGAGTGTTCCTATGCACATTTTATAAGGCAATACATTGCTGCTGATTGGAAGGTATTTTATCCCACCATGTCAAAATATGAAAATATCTGAAAAGCACTAACAAATGTTTCTGTGAAATATGAAAAGCAGATGACTATGTTAACATGAAACCATATTTAAGTAGAAAAGCAGAAGAGAGAATGATAAGCATGGATTGCTATCTTCTAGTGTTATTCATTGAGATTAGCAGAGGTTGACAGTATATTTTAATTGCGTTGTAAGTTTTATTTTTGATCCTAAATATGGAGCCTCAGTTGGCATATTTTCACTTGAAAAAATAATTTTTTAAAAGATTTTATTTATTTATTAGCGAAAGCATACATGAAAGAGGGAGAGAGAGCACAAGCAGGGAAAGGGAGAGGGAGAAGCAGACTGAGTAGAGAGCCTGATGCTGAGGTGGATCCCAGGACCCCAGGATCATGGCCTGAGCCAAAGGCAAACGCTTAACTGACTGAGCCACCCAGGTGCCCCGGTTCTTTCTTTTAAAGAGTGTAATGTCTAAACAAAAAAAAAAAAAAAAAAAAAGAGTGTAATGTCTAATAGTGAGATAAAAACAAGCAGAAATGATACAATATGTCACTTGTTAAATATAATACTTAATATTTATTGAGTTTTAATCTTATAAAGTCAGCACTATTCAGCCTTTTCAATGTGTTAACTGATTAAATCTCACAGACATCAAAAGAGGTAAGCATTGTGTGTAAAACACATAGCAGGGAAAAGGTTGACAGCACATTTCTAGTAGAACCTGAGTGAGTCGGGGAAATGTTCATAGAGAGACAACCCTTGAAATGAGACTTCATGGCTGAAGTCTTACGGGTCTATAAATGTGAAAGGCATTCAAAGGAAGAACAACATTTTAAAAAGCTGAGAAATTTGAGCAGGCACAAAGTGTCAGGGAATGAGGAGTGTGCCAGATTTTAAAGTGCCAGAGGGAAAATGACAAAAAGTTGAGGCTTGTCAGGAACATGAAGGTAAAATCACAAAGGATGTTGTAGCCATAGTTAAGGAGTTTACTGTATGTAGTGTGGTTATGAGAAGATTTGAATCATGTTGAGCAGGATAGTGATCTGATTTGCCTGTTAGCAGAGCCCTTCTTGCATTATAATAAAGGATGTATCCCTGTGGGGCTTAGGGGAAGGTGAGGAAGCCAGGAGGCATGACAAACACTGAGGGGTCAGTTTCAGTGGTCTGGGTAAAAAGTGTTGAGCCTAGCACCTATGGCAGTACTGGCAGTGAAGTAAAGGGCAAACATGTACCTTGTTATGGTAGAATTGAAATCATATGGGGAGTGAAAATGGGGAGTGAGGAAGAATGGGGAAGAGAGTCTTCTGTCTTGGCCAGCCTGTGCATTCTGGGGCCACTTACCAAGATTTTCATTGTGAGGGGAGACAGTTTTTGGGAAGGTGGTGTAGTGATATTCAGAGATGTTGCATTTGACATGCTTTCCAGACATCCAGACAGAGATGCCCCCAATAGGCGGCTGGACCCAGAGTCCCTGGCTTTTGGGCTAGGCATGCAAGGTTTGGCATTCTGTGCTGAAATATGGAAACTAAATGCCTGGGAGGAAGCAAGCCAGTCAGGGAGAGCAGATCATCTGAGAAGAGAAAAGAGCCGAAGAAGGACACCTCAGAGAATATCTACTTTTGGAAAAATGTACTTCTGGAGCAGAGAGTACAATTGAGAAACATTAAGTAGTGATTTTGTAGTCATTCATATATCTGTGATAGCCAAAATCAATAGTGGATATAATATCTTAGGGATAATTTGTAGAAGGAGATTAGTAAACTGAGGCATAATGTTTGTTGATTAAATATTCAACATCTTTTGAAAGTCACTTCATTGTGATGCTAAAAACACAGTGTGGTTGTGACTTTTTAATGAAATTATTTAGGAATCAGTTTGTGAGGCCAGAGACTTATTACTGGAAACAGGTAAACTATAAATAGAACTATCTATTAGTTACCATGGTATTCATCATCAGGTCTCATGTTACTTCTTCAACCTCCAGTTCTGACTGAGATAGGAGTTCATTGCTCCAGTCATTCTTGTGATGACCTTCAGTGCTCCTAATACAGATAATTACTAAGACCTGCTAATATGCATAATAAGACATATTGGCCACTTTATATAAGGCATTAAAAATAGGGTTAAAGAATCATTTTTATCTGACTTGTTTCTAAAGTAGAAATTATGAAATATTCTACAGATTATTTAAATCTTAGAGCATGAATATTGTCTGGACCTGACTGATTTAGCCTTTTATATATCGATTTCCTAAAAATTGAATGAGTCTTTTATTTTGAATAAATGCAAATCTACAAAAATCATGCTTTAATTCATGGTTTACAAAACTATGAGCAGAGGCATAAAATTAGCCCAATATAAATACTGGTAGAATTGAAAACAATTTAGATAATATTTTCACCTCTGACTTAATCATTTGACATACAAGAGGCCATCAGGAATCTGTTAATTGGTTTTCACTGGGTATTGGGGTATTAAGGTCATAGTTTGAGCTGTGGGGCCATAGGAATCTCATGAGGTCATTGAGACCCCAGAGTTAAATCTGTTTTTTTTTCCTATTCCTTTTTTAAAAATATTTATTAGGGAGAGAGAGAGAGATCATGAGTAGGGGAGAGAGGGAAAGAAGAAGAGGGAGAAACAGACTCCCCACTAAGCAGGGAGGCAGACATGGGGCTCAATCCCAGGACTCTGGGGCCATGACCCAAGATGAAGGTAGATGCTTAACCAACTAAGCCCGTAGGCACCCCTTTTCCTATTCCAGTCCTAAAATTTGCTCAATTGGTTCTTTTTCCTCTGCTTTCTTCTTCCAAATTCCCAAAGATTTATAAAATAAAGAAATGGTACTTGCTTATAGAGCTATGCCAAAAATGATAATGGATCAGGATAATATTTTGAGATATTAATATTTGGTTCATTCTGCTTGTATCTTCTCTCACAAAGTGATTTAAGTCTGTATGTGGCTGCTTCGGGGTAGTGTGATTGCTTAGTGATAGAGGATTTTTTCCCTTTTTTATGAAAACCTATACTCCTTTATGGAATCATGCTGATGGGGAGAGGGGATAAAAAAGGAAGACTAGTACTTTTGAGAAGAGGAAGTAGAAAGAAGAAGTAGAAGTATTCTCCTAAGATTGGGAAGGAGATGGAGGTATGTGCTCCATACAAAGACCAAACCAATGACCATGCCCTAGCAGAACCACAAAGGGAAATGCCCTTCAGATGCTCTTCACTGCTTCAGATTCCCAGAGTTTGTAAAGATGTAGGTCTATGTTAAGCAAGGGATCCTGTGTAATGTAAACAATGAACTGTGGTCATTCTTGACTTTATACCAGAAGCCTCTCCTCAAGTGTGGTAAAGACATCTGCATTATTTGTAATTCTATTTTCTTTTTAATTTTTTATTTTATTTTTTATTTTATTTATTTTTTATTTGTAATTCTAAAGAGGAAGGTAGGAGGAGTGGTCTCTTGAATTCATCATTAAGTTTCTGAAGAGAGAGATTTGAATAAAATAAGGTCACATTTTTACACAATGCAGTTCTGGATGTAAACTTATACTATTATAATTCTTTTACTTAGCAAAAAAAAAAAAAATTGTTTGTATCAGGTCTATTCTTTCTCATTCTAGGAATGTAGCCTTGTAGAAGACAGACACGTTCTTGACTCTCCTAGGCCTCTTAATGACCAACAGTTCTCCATGACTTCTTCACATTTCTGCACGTCTTGTGAGCAGAGGCACTGAGTGCCCTTTGTACCAGGCTGTCTTTTCAAGGACATTTATGTAGTAAAAGGCCTTGGAAATAGAGATGTCTCCCTCTATACCAAAAGGCAAGTTTGCTTGCATCCTTAGAAGACAGAGATAGTGACTTTTTTCAGAGCTAATGGCAGACATGCCAAAGTCCAGTATAATTGGAAGTTTGTACCTATTAATTTCCTTCACCTATTTTGCCTATTCCCCACCTCTCCTCTAACAACCACCAATTTGTTCTCTGCATTCAAGAATATATTTTTGTTTTTTAGATTCAACTTATAAGTGAAATCATAAGGTATTTGTCTTTCTCTGACTTATTTTACTTAGCATAATACCTTCTAAATACATTTATGTTATCACACATGGCAAGATGTCATTCTTTTTTATGGCTGAGTATCCCATATCTTTTTTATCTATTTATCTATTGAGGGATACTTAGGTTACTTCTATATTTCTATATCTTGGCTATTGTAGATAATGCTAAAATGGGCATTGGAGTGCACATATCTTTTTTAATAAGTGTTTTTATTTTCCTTAGTTAAATACCCAGTAGTGGAATTACTGTCCAAAAATACTGGATTGTTTTTCTATTTTTAATTTTTTGATGAATCTCCATACTGTTTTCTACAGTGGTTGCACCAATTTACATTCCCACCATCAGTGCATGAAGGTTTCTTTTTCTTTACAGCTTCACTAACATTTGTTATTTCTTTTTGATATGAATTGTTTAATATTATTATTTCTCACCCCGTATGCAGCTGAGATACAAATACTTTGTGTGTGACACAGAACCAAAATTTGAAACAGAAAGAGAAGCAAAATATAGGCATTCAACATAGTTATGAAAGAATGCTGCTGTATACAAGAATCTTTTGTATTAATGCTATCTAAGGCATAGGGTATGTTAATTTGTCTTTTTAATGAAATAAGTGTTTTCCCTCGAATCTCCTTGTTCTCAAGAGAAATATTTGTTTCTAACAACACACAAGAGTTCTTAGAATGTGGGCACATTTGCCTTTCATTTCAAGGGCATTGGGTAATAGATAGGGATAAGGGTTTCTCCAGGCCCTAAAAAAGGTCTTAGTCCTGAGAAAAAACTTAGGGTTATAGATTTCACTGTGCCAGCAGTGAACACCAGATCCCAAGTTACAAGGATGCCCATCTGTTCTTTATTACATTTATTGTGTGTTTGTGATTTTTGAGGCCCTCTAAAGGGATCCTGGACAGGGGCCCCCTTCACCACTGTAAGGACAGAAACAGACCTTGTAAAATAGAAAGAAAATTAGTCATGGGATCTTTCTGGAACTTAAGAAAGATTTTGACATTATAATCCCATCAGCAGCTATTTAAAAATGATTTAAATTGTGCCCAGATTGGTGATAAACTTACAGATAAATGCTTCTCCTATCCCAGGAAAAAAAAAAAAAAAAAAAAAAGAGAAACAACACACACACACATAGTGATAACCTCTTTAAGACACAAGGGAGAGTAGGGACCAACAAGGCAGAGTTGGATCCCACTGGGAAGTGGCATATGGACCCGCTAGACATATGGTCAGAACTGGATGGCCTTTGGCAAGCCCAGGTTTCAAGTCAAGTAAGAGAATCATGTTGAGAAGAAAAATGCATATAGTAGCATCAGTTATGTAATGAGAAATGGCTTTATTATAATGAAAGTGGGTAACGAAGAATGCAAATGCAAGATTCTCACCGGTATATTCTAAAAAACCATGCAATCCACCAAGGTTTTCTTTTATTCCCACTATGGCCTGTAGTACTGAGTTAGCTGTCCTATATAGTAGCAGTGGAGGATGAGATGGATATGGCTCATGAGGCTCACAGTCTTGTTATACATGTTAAATCTATCACCATGTGATTTACCTTTAAAGAAGGACCTTCTTCCTCTTCTACTTCTAGCTCTGTTGCCAAAATTCTCATTAAGGTTATGCATTATTACCTAAAAGATAACCTCTCAAAAAGCAAACTGTATCAAAAGTATGAAACATTATGGATATAAGCAAGGCACTTTCTGGTTTTATACCACAAAATATTTGAGGGACTAGAATGAGGAAGTGACTAGTAGTCATCTACCATAAACTCAGGTGGAGGACAGATAGGATGTGATGGGATGTAGGGAGGCCTGCAGTAACTCAAGCATACCAGGTCTAGTGGTTGCCTAAAAGGAGGTAATTGGGTTCTTGTTTCTCTTGTTTAAATGGAAGACTTAACCAAGAAAGAGTAGCTTAACCTAACAGAAAAATTCCCTGTTTTTCTTGAAACAGTGATTTACAAAAAGAATTTGTGATGGCGTTAAACATTTTTTAAAGCCTGAATTATTTGTTATTTCCTTATTTTTTAAAAATAGTTCACTAGATGCTTTAGGATTGCTTTGTTTTCTGATATGGACTTCATTAAATGAAACATCCTTAATCATTTATTTTTCTTTATATTTACATCATTTACATAAAAGGATTCTATATTCTGTCTCATTGATAAACTTATATATCCTTTTTTGGGTACACATACCAGAAAAGGGATGTAAGTGTGTGTGTATGTTTGTGTATTTATGTAATTTCCCTGAAAAAAAAGAGATCTTTGTCATTAACTGGTCTGGTGGATCCCAGAGTGTGATCCTAAGACCTGCAGCATCAGTATTATCTGGGAAGTTGATTAGGAATGCATATTCTCCACCCTACATAGCCTGCTAAACCAGGTATTCTAGGGTTGGGCCCAGTAATCTGTGTTTTAATTAGACTTCCAAAGGATTCTAAACCATTGGTCTAGTTTAACTCCTAATGGTTTCAGATCAGGAAATGACTCAAAGCAAGATGGTACTATTTCCCTAAGTTTTCAGACTCCCACTGTAGTGCTTTTATCACTGTGCTGAGCTTCATGTCAAGAACATGACTGTTAGTGTTCTTGTGGTCCTGGATTTTCTAATTCTCCATAGACATTTCAAAGCTATCAGAAACTCCTCATAGTATAACAGGACTTTTTTTTTTCTCTTTTTAGTCTGCTAGATTTCTTACAGTTTTTATTTGAAAATACAAAATCTTTGTTGCACAAGAATAGAATAGGAGATGAAGCATTGGGGTGAAACAGGTTCTAGTAAAAATCAACTAATTTATATAATAAGGCAAACTTTTTAAATGAAAATAAAGTGATGCTTGAAAGAATAGCAAATTATCATGAGGTATCTAGAAATTATGATGTGACTAAGCTGAGACTTTGAAAATGACCCAAAAGAACTCTGTATCACTAATTAATTGATTAATCGAAGAGAAGAGACAGACACAGGAATATCTAAAGACGAAAGCAAATTTGAATGCACTGACAAGAATTCCTAGAGTTGGGAATTCTTAGTAAGACTCTCAGGATGGGGGCAGCCCGGGTGGCTCAGCGGTTTGGCACCTGCCTTCAGCCCAGAGCCTGATCCTGGAAACCCGGGATCCAGTCCCGTGTCAGGCTCCCTGCATGGGGCCTGCTTCTCCCTCTGCCTGTGTCTCTGCCTCTCTCTCTCTCTCTGTATCTCATGAATAAATTAAAAAAAAAAAAGAAAAAAAAAAAGACTCTCAGGATGTCCTAATAAAGCAAAGCATTTTATTAAGCAGATTCTTCCCAGGACAGTGGTGTCATTTGTTTTCACACTCAGAAACCTAAAACCACTGGATCGGAGTCTCCATGAATCTCTGAATCTTCCAGGGTGATGAGGGGAAAGGTGGATAGCATTAAAAACAATCTGATTTCTTCTTAAAGGAAAGTGAATGAATGTCAATTACATTATCCATTTGCATGCTCTCCTCTTGTTCCCTCTGGTGAGCCACAGCCCATATTTGCAATCTAGTCATTTGAGATTGGAAGAAGCGAAGAACCCTTCTGGATAGTTCTTGCATGTGGTTTTGGCTATGTGGGAGAGGTCTCAGATTTCTATCACAGTTCCAGTGTCACCTCAGACCTTATTTTTAAACTTGCCAGCCTCATCTCCCCCTTACTGATATATGTTCATGTATATGTAAATACTATATGAAGATCTTTTTAAATGTGAGTCTAGGTGCTCTCATTCGGTCTCCTGCCATGCTTCCCTTCATCCCATAACCAACCTTTTCCTGCAGTATTGTCCTATAAAGTTGGACTCTCACAAAGCAGACTATAAAGGGGCCTTCCTGGTGTAGCTTCAGGGTGGTTTCTCTAAGAGCTCCCCTTGCCTTATTGTCCAGGAAGACATGTAAAAACAAGTCATGTGGAAGCTACTGTATAATCATCTCATCTTGTACAAGCTATAAAGCTGCAGAAATTTAAAGCTTCTGCTGTCTTACCTACATAACAAGGATCTGGAGGTATTAATTGAGCTGATAAGTCTCTGGAATAAATAATGAAGCTTAGAAAAGGAGAGAGCAAGAAAAATACTACTGTAGCTTTTAATTTTTTTTTAAATTGTTTAGCATCGTTGAGCTGGAAGGAGCCTCAAATTCACAGTTTTAATGTCACATTAGCATATTCTTTTCATTTTATAAACTACATTTAATTTATTTTTCCACAGGGTTAAGGTAGTGATCATTATGAAAACATTTTTTTTTCATCTGTCATAAAGAAAGCAACATCTCAGACATGGATATAGGTCAGTAGTCATGGTAATAACTTACTCTATGGAGTGATAGAATAATGCCAGTTTTTCTGAGAAGGGAAAAGTTCAGGGTTGTGGAACTGAGTAGTAAAGGAGAAATAATCACGATCGGAAAGGCCAAATGACTGATGCTGTTTTTCAGACGTTGCATAGGATTGTTTCCTGTGGAACTTCACATCCATATGTGGATTAAACTCTGACATATCAACATTTTAGAGTTTTCTAAATGTCATTACTTTGTCGAATGCAAGAGAGAACTTGTGTAGTGATTGGAACTCAAATTTGGAAGGAAAATATTTTTACAACAAGAGATTTTAAAGTACTTTGGAAAGAGACCTTAAAGAATTTTAGGGAAACTTGTGTTTTACACTATAAAAGAAAAAAAAAAGAAGAAGAAGAAGGCTGGACTTTTGCTGCTTGCCAGGTGCCATCTTTATGCTAAACACACAGGATTAAATGTTCCCCTTTTTTGGTGTTCATTGCATTTAGATACATATTGACCCCCCCCCCAGTTGATTCTCTTTTACAATTAGTTTTACCTCTCCTTGTCAGAATCTCCACATCTCCACTATTGAAAAATAAAGGGAATGCCATCAAGAGTCAGCTCAGATTAACAGTGGCTCCTCTCTTGTAGAGGACTGACTGCAATCTTGTGGAGTTTAAGGGAGTCATCCAGCAAGTACCAAAGAAATCACATCTACCTAGCAAAAGGGACAACAGGCAAGGTAGATGGCAAGGAAGAAGGGGCTTTGGCTCTAGGAAGGTGTGTTGGAGTTTAGGCAAGAAGAAAAGCATTGAGTAGTCTCTACATTTTCTGATAACTTGCTGAAATCAAATTGTGGTCTGATGCATGCTTGTTTGGGAGATTTAGCAGGTGTAGCTAATTATTATTTGGTCACAATGTGATGCTGACCATTGATGGTTTGCATCTGGTCAAAAAAGCTGACGTCATTCAGAAATGGTAGAAAAGTGTTATGGAAATGGAATTTTAAAAACTGGTCCTGGGGACCTTGAAAAGTATTCACTTTTTGCTTCTAGATTCATATGTCATGAGACCTATAAAGACATTTTAATCCAGCAATACCTGACATCCAGATTTGTGCTTTTCATCCAAGGATTGGTAAGGGTGGACAGTTGATTTGCTAATTACAAATTCTTTAGAGAAGTTGGAAAGGGTTTGATAATGTTTTTTCTGCATTCTAACTTATTAGAGGGGGCAAATTGTTTTCAAATAAGATAGGACTATATTAGATAATACCTCTTGTGCCCAAACTAACATTCTTCAACCATTGTGGGGAACAGCTTCCTACATATGTAATTTAACAGCAGGTGGCTCAGCTGTATCCACTTCCTCTCATTTTCTTTTGTATGGGACATTTCTGCCACAGACTTTCAGAACTCTTGGCGGAAACCATCTGGACATTCTTATTCATGTACAAACCTTTAGTTCCAAGTCATTGATGCCCCTTGACAAATGGAAGCACTAGAGTCCATGGATAACTGCTCCTTTTTCTCTGCCTTCAGCAGAAAATAATAAGGTGCATTCTACAATGATGAGGTGGAATATAGGTGCCAAGCTTCCCAACAGTATCAAGTCCCAAATCCCCATTGTGGCATTCTGCTTGAAAACACGCCATGGGGTTGGTTTTCTCTTCTACCATGTTTCTTTTTTTTTTCCTTAGCCTTCACTTCTTCTAGGGATTGCTTTCTAAACTAAAATAACTACACGTAAGCCCTTCCTTTAATCTGTTCTTTGCAGACATTCAGACTAAGATACTTGGTACTAGAAGTAGTCCTAGAAAGTAAATCCTCAGAAAGAGATTCAGAAATAATATGAAAAAGATGACTCCACTGGTGTGTTATTGGGAAGTGATAATTCTAGGTATTCAGTAGCATCATATTTACTTTTATTATTTCACCGTTTATCCAGGGAATCATGGACCTACTCTGTGCTAATTTCCTTGGTTCTTGAGTACAGAATTGGAGTAGATACACTGAGTAATGGTGGAACCTTCATATTAAGTCTCTGGTCTGTGGAAATAAAAGTGATTATGACAGGAAAGAACAAATAGAAGCCTCTGACTCCTCCTCCCAGAACAAGACTAATCAGAACTAATACTGCATCCCAGGAGAAATTGCATATATTAATGCCATCAACAAAGACCTAAGGCACATAGTGGTTATGATTCCCATTCATTTGACCATTTATTTAATCTGCATCACCCTTGAAACAACCAGAGGAATTATGGCGTATCTGTCACTTGGGCCATGTAACCCAGCAGCTCCAACAGTGCCATGAAACGTGTGCTGGTTAAGCATGCTGTGTGGGTTTGTTCACAAGCTCCAAGAGGATAACTGCATTGCAGATCCCTATGGTTCTGGTATATGCTAGTGCCTTCTACAGCAGATTCCTTACCTGAGCCAAAACAGGGAGATAGTCACAGAAGAGCAAGAGCGAAGAGGGAAGAAAATAGGTGCAGTAGCAAAGACTGAAGCATTGAAGGTATACTATCAAGGAGAAACTTGCCTACCCTCCTGGAAAAAAAGAAAAATTCTAAATCTCTGAAGACAAGAGACTTAAATTTCTATATCTGAGTTGTTATATCCATTAATATAGATTATAATGAGATACTCTATAGAAAGAGCAAGAATCGTGCCTGGTATTTGATAAATATTAGTTTTTATTATTCTTATCACTAATGAGATTGAGAATATGTGTCATAGTAAATGCTAATAAATATTAGAACAAATTCTGTCTTAAATGGTCACATTTGGCAGCAGAGATCATAGTACATAGCTTGGAAATAGGTCACAGCCTTCCTAAGGGACCTTTCTTTCCAGGTGTAGACGGAGAACATCTTAAACAGAAGTTACTGAAACACCAGTCATCTTCTCACATAGAATATTTTTTCCTTTATTCACAGAGTGGAAATACAGGAATTAATTACTTCAGGAAAACAGTGATGTTATTAGATGAGTAATGTCAGATCATTGAATGATTTTAGTCTATTATGCCAAATTTTACTTTTTTTTT
Source organism: Vulpes vulpes (assembly GCF_048418805.1). Classification (NCBI taxonomy): domain Eukaryota; kingdom Metazoa; phylum Chordata; class Mammalia; order Carnivora; family Canidae; genus Vulpes; species Vulpes vulpes. The sequence continues at coordinate 67,585,975 of NC_132787.1, forward strand.
TTTTTTTAAAGTAAGCTCTATACCCAGTATGGGGCTTGAACTCATGACCCTGAGATCAAGAGTGCTCTACCAACTGAAGCACCATCCTTCCTGGAGCCCTGGCCACTCATATTCTTAGACTGAGTAAACCCCTAATATTATTGAGTGATTGAGCAGCTTCTGGCCCACACTGTTCCCATTCAGCAGCTGGATGATGAATCTTTTACTACCCTCAGAAGGTGTTTGAAGAAAATGCTGATATACTTATTAGAGAAGTAGTTGGGAGTAGAGGCTAAAGCAGGGAGTCTCAAATGGTGGCAGGAGAGAGAGCTTGTTTGGTAAAATATCCTGGTTAGGTGCCTTTTTTATGTATTCCTGTTTACAACTTGTCATTTTGGGTGACAAAGTGGTTTTTAAAATACTTCTGAATATATTATCTTTTCTTTCCTCTTTCTGTTCTCAATGTGCATGAATAAGAAAATAATTATGTTTCAACACCAACTAGATGAAATGAGCTAAATGGGGTAATAGCTTTGAAACATTTGAAAAGTTAAAAGCTATACCAAGGTAGGTGCTGTAAGGATTTAATATTGCATATAATGTAATGATAAAAGGGCATTTACACTTTTTTCATGGGAATTTTACTATATACTATTTTACTATATACTATTAACATTATTTCCAAAGAATTATGTCTCCCTTGAATTATTTCCCTCACCCACAGTTGATTTTATTTTCTTAATTTACACATTTTTTTTGCAATGATAAAATAGTGTACTTGATAAATGCCTTAAACTATGGTCCCTTAAAATTCACTTATTCTTGGGCAACTGGGTGGCTCAGTGATTGAGCATCTCCCTTGGGTGGGATTGTGGTGCTGGGGTCCTAGGATTGAGTCCTGCATTGGGCTAGGGGAGCCTGCTTCTCCCTCTGCCTATGTCTCTGCCTCTCTCTCTGTATCTCTCATGAGTAAATAAATAAAATCTTTAAAAAAAAGAATTCACTTATTCTTGCTAAGGAAAACATCAGACAATTTGATTATGAGCATGTGCCTAAGTTTTATTACAATTTTAATGCCAGAAAAAACACTCTAGTACACTTATTCAATGAACCATTCTTGGTAGGAATATTTTATAGAATAGGGAAATGACTGTATAATAATTGTTAGACTGATGCAAAAAGAAAAAGGAAATCTGGATAAAGATTGCTAGAGCCCTGAATAAGGCTCAATTGGCCATGTGGTAATTGGATCACCACTTTCCTCAACCAAGTTTTAAATCTATTGCTATCAAAAAGGCATTTAAAAAATTATCAGAAATTCTTGGGGATCCCTGGGTGGCTCAGGGGTTTAGCGCCTGCCTTTGGCCCAGGGCGCGATCCTGGAGTCCCGGATCGAGTCCCGTGTTGGGCTCCCGGCCTGGAGCCTGCTTCTCCCTCCTCCTGTGTCTCTGCCTCTCTCTCTCTCTGTGTCTATCATAATAAAATAAATAAATAAATAAATAAATAAATAAATAAATAAATCTTTAAAAAAATAAAAATAAAAAATAAAAAATTATCAGAAATTCTTATTTCTTCCCCAAAACTGGTTAAAACTTGTATTTCCAGATTTAGGAAAAAAAATCTTTTATATTTCTGATTTTTTCAATATATTTCTTCCTCTTTATCATATGGTGACTAATCAGTCCTCACAGAAACTGTTTCATAAATTACCATTTTTTTAAAATCCTAAGAAATGTTTATTTTCTAAAAACGTACTGCTGGAACAAAGATCTACAAGAAAAATATTAGTTGATTTTATTGTTTTGATCAGAATCATGGTTGCACATAATACTTTATTATGTTTGCACATTGATTGTTTTGGGGTTTTTTGTTTGTTTAGTTGCTTGTTTTTTGGAGGGGTGGTGTTGAGCAGAATGAAAAGAATTACAATTGTAGAAACATACTAAAAGAAAATATATATTTCTTATTTGGAATAGTTAAATTGTCTCTAGCAGCAATGACCAACCTTTTTCTGGACTTCAATGGGAGTAGATTATTCTAAGAAGAATTGTAACCAATTATTTTTCTACGTATTTAAAGAATAAAATAAAAATGTGTACATAAGTTGAGACTGGATCTTAAAGACACCATTGTTAAAATTTTGGACACAGGATTGGTGATTGAGAAATCTCTTTTTTAAAGAAGCCAAAAATTAAAATGCGAGTTAAAGCACTTTTTGGATGGTAGGGAAAATATTATTTTTAAAGTTGACTTAAGGAAATTTCAAGAATGCTTCAAAAGTCTCAATTCAAAGCAGCAGAGGTTTGGAGAAACCACATAAGGGGAAAGGATCCTTGTGGACTCAGACAGTCAGAATGAGCTGAGCAATTGGAAAAGAGGAGTGAAAGCAGCATGACCAAAGGGGCTGGGGAGGATAATGTTTCATGAAAAGTACACTATTAATTGAGCATGAAATGTATTCTGTAATAATGCTTGGAAGGAGCTGAAAAGAATTGCAGTCAGGAAGAGGCCTTTTTTGTTGGATGATTGTTTGATAAGCCTGGAGAATGAGATCCCCTCCCCACCAAGTAGCATGCCTGAGTAACAATAGCACAGTAATGAGCATCTTTGTGAGATTAATTTTGGTAAGACTTTTGTACAGAGTGCGGTATTTTTCCAACAATGAAGGGTATTCAGAGGTGATAAGGTGGTAAGAAAAGGTGGAATAGCCCATAATTTTCAGAGAATAGTAGGTTAAGAATTACCATTTATCGTTCAGGCATGTCTTTTCCTTATCAGCGTTCCATGTGGAATCAGTATAAATTCTCTTTCCTGATCCTCTCAAAATCTTTAGTTAATTCTGCATTATTCACTCCTACTACACATAGATTCAGATGAAATGTTGCAGTAGGTAACTGATTCTTTCTGGGCACCAAGTGGGAACGAGACCACTTATTATGGCCATGTGCCCTTTGGATATTAATTTTTTTAATGTTGACTTCTTAAAGTTATTGGGGCTTTTACAGGAGGGAGTGAAGGGAGTAGATTTGCCTTTCATACAGGTAACATTGGGGCCAGTGTAGAGAACAGTTTGGAGGGTGTGGAAGTGGGGCAAGTTTTAAAAGGCTTGTGCAGACATCTAGTTAAGAGAAGAAGTGACTGCTACGGTGTTATTAATAGAATAGAGGATGAAGTTATCTACTAAAAGTGAAGGGTTGAGGAGAGACATGATAGATCGGAGTAGTTACTAGGAGAAACGGGAGGGTGTTCTGTTCACTTAGGGTGCATTAAATTGAATACAACCCAAGGAATTGATAAAAGCAAAGAACTTTTTATTATCTGTTACAAGTAAGGAGACAGGGGGTAGGACAGAGGAAAAGAATGTACTTCACAGGGTGATAAGAGGAGCAGGTGTTTGGTAATTAGATGTTCGACCTACCATACAAATGGGTCACTCAGATAAAATTTACCTCTGGTGGGACGCCTGGGTGGCTCAGCGGTTGATCTGCCTTTGGCCCAGGACATGATCCTGGAGTCCCAGGATTGAATCCCACATCAGGCTTCCTGCATGGAGCCTGCTTCTCTCTCTGCCTATAACTCTGCCTCTCTCTGTGTGTGTGTGTCTCTCATGAATAAATAAATAATAAAATCTAATAAATAAATAAAATAAATAAAATCTAAAAAAAGAAAAGAAAAGAAGAAAAGTTAAAAAAAATTACCTCTGGTAAATTTTTCTGCAGGGGTGGGGGGGGACCCAATTTGGGTTTTTCTGTTGGGTTAAGGGAAGAACACACGTTTCTCTTGAGCCTGCAGGATCTCAAGTACCTTCAGCTCAAAATAATCCACATGACAAAGTAGCACATTTGGAGGTGGGGGAGCTGTCCTGAGCCCCTCGTCCCCTAACTGTGTACAGGTGACATTGACTTTCCTGCCATCCTGAGCAAACAGAAGGCACCATCCCAAGGCCTCCGTGTCCCAGCACTCCTCTGACTGCCTCAGGCTCCTGTGCTTACTTTCTGCTTTGCTACTTTTCTTAGGTTGGACCTTAGCTGAAAACCTAGTGGTCTCATGGAGATGACTCTTCTCCTAAACAAGCCCCTTTCTCTTGCTTGAAAAGGATAGAATCTCTGGAAGAGAATACAGGACATTTTCAGTTTTCTCCCATGATCACCACATAATAGATACATATTAAGATCTGAATCAAGGTGACTGCCAATTATCCTTCTCATCTGTATCCTTGCACCAACATGCTGAAGCATTCATTATCCTAAAACAAAACTCCTTTGCAGAGTCCTACCTAGTTCACCCCAACTTGTGTTCTGCTTCTCTTCAGGGCCAAATGGCCTCTTACAGCAGTATGCATTTATCCTCTCCACTCTCCTGCTTTCACTCCTCAACCCTCCTGGCCATCTTCCTATACCATCATTCCAATGAAAATTGCTCTTACTTAGATCATCATATTTTTTTATTTGATCATCATATTTTTGCTTATCCATTCTGCTCATTCATTCTGCTACACAGGGGACTCTTTCCTTCCTGTATTTCCTCATTTTCCTCTTTTCTGAGGTATGTGGTTTTTATCCTTCAGTGTTCTAACTCCCAGCTTTTCTTTTTTTTTTGTAAGATTTTATTTATTTATTCATGAGAGACACACAGAGAGGGGCAGAGACACAGATAAAGGAAGAAGCAGGCTCCACTCAGGCAGCCCGATGTGGGACTCGATCCCCAGACCTGGGATCATGCCCTGAACCAAAAGCAGAGACTCAATCACTGAGCCACCCAGGCATCCCACTACCAGCTTTCCCCAAAAAAGACTTACAACTCAATAAGCCTCTCTTTATTCTCTGGCTTTTACTTCTGTGATGTTCAAAAGTGATGTGTGCCCAAGGTTAAAATCAAGCATATGGTTTCTTAGGATGGTTGCTAAATTAGCCTTTTGTCATAATCTGCATTTTTGCATATTCAAAACTATTTTTTCATCTTAATTTTAAGCATTTTCTGCTTAGAAATAATTTAAATTATTCCTAGTAACTGAAAACATGCACTATTCAATTTCACTTGACTTAATGCAATGTTAATTCTCCCAGACTTACTACATTTATTTTATTTCATTCAGTGTTCAAACAATGTATTAGTTCCTCAAAGTTCTTCAAGTTTCTTTTAAATAAATGAACTGAAGTGCTTACACTGAGTGAACAGCAGTTACATCACACACTTAAGGAAGAAAAGTGCTGATGTATTTAAAATCTTTTATTGCTGCCCCTCTTGGCTTTAAAAAGCACAGTGCTATTATGTGAATTGTAAATACCAAAATATTGTTTTAGGAAAAGAAAAGCTATGAATGTTAGTAGAAAACTGTACTTTTCTAGTATGATAATTGGATTACCTGTTTTTTTTGTATTGTTTTTTGCACAGATGAAACTTCTTATTTTGATATCAAGAGATTATAAGGAGGTAACGTAAAACAGCATCACTTTTCAGATTTTTCAAGTAACTAATTGCTACTATCCTCTTCCTTTAAGGATTCATTGTGATCTATGACATCAAATTTGCCTTTACAGGGCAGCCCGCGTGGCTCAGCAGTTTAGTGCCGACTCCAGTCCAGGGCATGATCCTGGAGACCTGGGATTGAGTCCCGCATCAGGCTCCTCCTGCATGGAGCCTGCTTCTCCCTCTGCCTGTGTCTCTGCCTCTCTCTCTCTGTGTCTCTCATGAATAAAAAAAAAAAAAAAAAAAAAAAATTGCCTTTACAAAAATTACCTTTTATATAGTATTTAACTTGTAAAATGTACTGCTTATAATTGAAATGCTGATGGGTGTAATTTAAAGTATATCAGAATACTTTGTCTTTAGGGGATACACCTTTAAATTCTTGCCATGGCTTACAATGCCTTGTATGATTGGGGCCTAACTTACTGCACCAGTTTGGGTCCTTCTGGAGTTAGAAATGGAAAAAAAAAATAGTTATTAGGGGTTACATGTATGAAAGATAAAGGGGAGAGGGAACAAAAGTGGTAATAGGAGGAAAGAAAGAGGATTATGTAGGGAGAGCCTCAGATTGGTACAGTTCTGAGAACCTCTTGGCTTACCCAGTTGGGAATTCTAATGCCCCAATTCCCCTTTAGAGGAATTAGTCATTGAGCAGAAGTATTAGAGTCCCAGTTATTGGTGACACTGTGTGGGGGAAGCACGTCTTTGGCTTGAAGGCTATGGTGGATCCTAAAGCCTCCACAGATGGAGGATGTCCCCTATTTCTGGCTTGTCATTTCATTTTCCTTATAGCATCTCTCAAAGGGAAAAGATTTTTTATTTCGATTAAATTCAGTTTATTGATTTTAATTCTTTAATGGATCATAGTTTGGGTTTGGGTTTTGTACTTAAGAAATTTTTTGCCCACCTTAAGGGCACATCAATTTTATCCCATGTTTTAAGTTTTAGGTTTTACATTTAGGTGCTTAAGTTAATGTCGAGCTAATTTTTGTATATGGGCAGTTTATGTAAGGATCAAGGTTATCTTTTTTACATACAGATGCCTGCTTATGCTAGAGTCCTTTCTTAAAAAAGATACCCTGTCACCACTGAATTGTCTTTGCACCTTAGACAAAATCAATTGATTAGGGATGCCTGGGTGGCTCAGTGGTTGAGTGTCTGCCTTCAACTCAGGTCATGATCCCGGCATCCTGGTATTGAGTCCCGCATCAGGCTCCCTGCAAGGAGCCTGCTTCTCCCTCTGCCTATGTTTCTGCTTCTGTCTGTGTGTCTCTCATGAATGAATAAATAAAATCTTAAGAAAAAAATCAATTGATCACATATTTGAGGGTCTACGTATGGAATACGTTCTCTGTCAGTCTAAGGGTCCATACTTTTATTGATATCACACTGTATCGATTTTTATACTACATTGTACTGATTTTTCTCTTTCTAATAAATCTTGAAATTAGTGTGAATATCCCAGTTTTTTCTAAATTGTTTTGCATATTTGAGTCCCTTTGCTTCCTATATAATTTTTTGAATCAGTTTTTTTATTTTAAAAAAAGATTTTTGCTGGAATTCAGATTGGGGCTGTGTTGAATCTACAGATCTGGGGACAACTGACATCTTAACATTATTGAGACTTCCTGTCCATGAACACAATATATCTCTCAATCTATTCAGATCTTTTTAAACTTTTCCTTAGTTTTCAACATATAGATCTTGTATACATTTCATTAGATTTATACCTAGGTATTTTATTTTGGTACTATTTTAAATGGTACTTTAAAACATTTATTGATATTGTATAGAAATACAGTAATGTGTGTGTGTGTGTGTGTGTGCATGTATGAATTGGCCTTGTATCCTGTGACCTGCCAAACTCATTTATTAGTTCTGGTAGACAACTATGTTTTATTTCAAAGGAAACAATTTTATTTGTGTCTTTTCATTCTATTATTAACTTCCTTTTTCTTGCCTTATTGCACTAGCTAGGACATCTGTTTTGACAGTGAATAGAAGTGATGAGTGCAGTCATCCTTGTCTTGTTCCTGATGTTAAGGGGAAAGCACTTCGTCTATTGCCTTTAAGTAAGCACTTATTCTATTGCCTTTAAGTTAGCTATAGGTTTACCATAAATGCCTTTGTCATATTTAGGAAGTTCCCATTGCTAGTTTTCTGAGTCACTAGCATGAAAGCATGCTAATTTAAAAAAAATGCATGTTATTGCATCTATTGCAGTAATCACAATGCTCACAATAAAATACAAAGGAAAAAAATGGTTCCATACAGATTTCCATGGTCAAGCTTATCTTCTTTACCCTCCTGTATAAGAAACCTCATGATCTGACTCCTGCCTATAACTCTTTAATATCATCTCTTGTCATTCCCCACCTCCACCTTCAGTTGTTTTAGAACAAGGAATTGCATTTTTCTGAGTACATAATGCTCATATTTAACAATATTTATATTGAATGCTGTGATATGCCACTGAGATTTCAGTGAGATTGCAGCCACTGAGGCCTGCAAGACATCTCAGGCCTCACCTGAGAATGCTACTAGAAGACACACCTCAGTTGTCAGCCCTCCTAGGAATTACCTCTTGATAAAGAGAGCTGCCTTATACAAGATCATATCACCTTTCCTAGAATAGCCTGTGTCTAAAGCAGGGTCGCTAAGATTCAACTCTCATCCTAAAAATGGGCTGTACATAATACTACAGGCCCAATTCTGAAGGACTATTCTAACACTATTCTAACAGTTCCCCAGGGGATCAGCTGAGATCTTGTTGAATTCATTACAGTTAAGGTGACCAACAACTGGAACAAGTTCCAGTTTGCCCACAACTGAGAGGTTTCCCAGGACCCAAAACTTTCAGTGCTAAAAGTGGGAAAGTCTTGGGCAAAATAAGATGACTCAGTCACCCTAATTTTATAGCCCACTCCTTTCTCCAAAATCCTTTTCCACTGCTTTCCCAAGCAGGTGCTGATTCTGAGATAGCTTAATGCTTAACTGTCTTTATGCAAATGTTTGTCCAGGCACCTCACTGTAATCATGAAAGAGAGGACGACAAAAGAGGATGTGGGGAGGCCAGCTAGGGAGGCAATTGCATTCCTTCATAAGAAGTAAGGGAGTGGTAGGCACAGGATGGATGGAAGCAAAGAGGCAAGAGAAGTAGACAGATTCATAATTTATTTTAGAGATTAGGCTAACAAGTCTTACTGTTGAATTGGATTATGGATCATGGGGGCCTGTTCAGTATTGTAGTTGAGAAACTAAGTGAATTATGGTATTATGTGCTGAAATGGGGAAGGTAATGATAATTCATTATGTCCTCCATTTAGTATGGGATAAGTGAACAGATTTCAAGTAGGCATAAAGATCTAGAGCTCTGGGGAGGTGTATATTGGTGTACAAAGTTGAGAAACAGATTCCTGTTAAAGTCACAGGAGTAAATGAGATTGCTCTATCTTGTATGGGTTTTCCTCCTGGAAACTGCTGACCCCTCTTCATATTTCAGCACCCAACTCACAGTCACCTTATCTTCTTTTATGAGGCCTTTTGTGAATCACCGAAGGCAAACCAAAATGAGAAAGACGTGAACTTTGCCTTCAAACACCCACATGGTTTTACTGAAGTCTGAAGATGTGAAAGCCACAAAAGAGATACAATTAACTTGAATAGAAGACAGAAGGATAATGACAGCATGATGCTAACAATAGGTAGTTACAGAATTTTAAAGAAGGAAGATCAACATCCAGCTCGAGGACCACTCACTCAAAATCCTATGACACCATTGATAGAAATCACCCGCTCTTAAGAAGGAAACTTTTGTAGATAGGTGATGAAGAACTTTATGTTCTTTTTTAAATTTTTTTTTAAAAATTTTATTTATTCATGAGAGACAGAGAGAAAGAGAGGCAAGGATATAGGCAGAGAGAGAAGCAGGCTCCATGCAGGGAGCCCCATGTTGGACTTGATCCTTGGACTCCAGGATCACACCCTGGGCTGAAGGAAGGCTCTCAACCCCTGAGCCACCTAGGTGTCACTATGTTCTTTTATTTTATTTTATTTTATTATTTTTTTTTAAATTTTTTTTTGTTCTTTTTTTTTTAATATCACTTTTACCCTTTTGCACATTTCGTTTCAGTTTTTAATTTGCTTTTTTCCCTAAGCTTTATTAGCTCCAGGTTATTTGCCCAGTTTTTAACTGTTCTGAGTGCCGTTTACCTTAAAATTAATGTCTGCAACTATATAACAAAGCAAATGACAACAGATTTCATTAAGTTTACTTTTATCACTTTCATATTACTCATTTTTCATAATTTAGTATTACTTAGGATAGATTCTAAATTTCAAATGTAGTATATTTTGTGTTTTTCTCAAATGGGTATCATGAATTCTTTCTAAAAGATTGTTTAGGTGATTTTAGGTAAGACCAAGAACCCTCAAACCTTAGAATCTTGAAATTTTAGTACCTTTATTGTCTATATTCTCTCTTAGTCAAGTTATATAGAAGGTTTTTGGTTTGCTTTTTAGGTTAACAGCTTTGCTGCAAATTTTGCATCACATACTTGAGGATTTTAAATGTAATGATCGATAGAGATAATCATTGCAAACTCAATAAACGGATCACCAACTGCAACAACAACAAAGTATTGTTTTGACCCTATCTACTATTCATCCTTCATCTTCAGAACTGCACAAAATTCCCTCTGTAATTTATGGCTTCTGGGTACCATAAATTGTACCTCTGGGTACAATTCTTAGGCCAATATATACAATCTCTTATATACATAATTGTTCACTTCTCTGTATTCTCTCATCTTCAATAAATTCTTAGAATATCCCTGCATTTTTGTGTGTCCTTAGCACTATGCTCAGGAATTACAGGCACTTGAAAAGAGAAAAAATGAATGTCTTGAGTTCACTGTATATCGTGAGTCTTCTAAGGACTTAAGTGCCTACATGTGAGTTAAGAACACACAAAATAACTGCTTCCATTGATGTAAGATAACATCAATTGTAAGAAAAAACATTTCCAAAATTAAAATAAAAGTCAGTTGGAACATGATTGAAATGTTACAGAATTTTTCAAGCGACCTTTATTGTTTGCAGGAGGGAAGGCTGACATTGTTAGTCCATGGTGGTTTTATTATATTATTTCTTGCATACATAATGTCCACGTTAGTGCATCTTCCCTGGGAAATTTGATTCACATATTATTGTGTACATTTTTTTATTTTTCTCAGAGAATCTGGAATTTTCATCACAATTCACATGTAGCACACAAAGCAGGTTTTATTTTCAGAGGTGGAAGTTCAATTACCAGGAAACACTATGACAATCTCAAGCACGAAACCCATAAATGACAGCTAGAAGTGACAGATTTCCCACTTTGCCAAAGTCCTTGTCTTTGGAATGTCTTTCAATTTACTCATAATAGTTGAAAAAATAGAGAATTTTTTAAAAAAAAAATTGTATTTATTTATTTGACTGAGAGAGGACAAGCAGGGGGAACAGCAGAGAAAGAGGGAGAAGCAGACCCTGCTGAGCAGGGAGCCCAATGCTCAAGGCTGGATCCCAGGACCCTGAGATCATGACCGGAGCCAAAGGCAGGAGGCTCAATTGACTGAGCCACCCAGGGCCCCCCCCCTCCCCCAGTAGGGAATCTCTTAAGCCTGGCTTTCCTGGAGTCAAAGTGATGTGTTTACTTTTAATTTTGCATATATTTGTATATTCATATTCAACAAATAATAGCTATTGTTCACATAATTTTATTATAAAGGGAAGGAGGAGAGAGAAAGGAAAGATTTGAAATTCTCTGTATTTATTGCAAAACATGTCTGAAAAGTTTACTACTCTTAACTTCAGTAAATCTCAAACTGGAACATAGAATCCGTGCTCTCCCATTTAATATTTATTTATCTTTATTTTACCTTTACTAATTGAAATATTACATAAGAAAGTGTTTTTCCAAATGGAAGTTCTGTAGAAAATTTTTCATGGTATCATTTTCTTTTATGTATTTCCTAGAATGGTTGGTTTCATGTCAGATAATATCCTTATCGCTTCATAGTGTTTTCATAACACTAATGTAACATGAGCAAAGTAAATCTCTTAGAAAGGCATTAAAATTGATAACTGAACATTTTAAGGTTACCTAAAACTTTTCTTTAGCTTGTTAAAATTAAGAAAAACAGAACAAATACAACATAATGTGAACTATTAATTCTCCTGCAAGATAAAATTCATTTATTTCTTCACCTATTATGCCTTAATTATTTTAAATGCTGAATACTCCATCAAATAATGAGGGAAAACAATTATCGTGAGTGGGTAAAACTAGTAGAACATGAGATATATAAAAATTAAAAAATTCCCTTTACTGCCTTTATGTATTACTGAAGTGGAATTCATATTAAATGGTATGAAGGATATAATAACATAGGGATCATTCTCCACATCTTCCTTTCCCTCTATCCCAATTTCCAGTTGGCTCCCAAGTCTGGCTTTTTCTACCTCCTAAATAACCCTCAAATCACTGTGGTTTTGTTTGCTCTCAGCTCCTCCTAGTCTAGATCACTGTTCATTCTCTGACCATTGTAGTGGCCTTCTCACAGGACCACCCACAACCAGTTGGGCCCCTGTGGTCTGTTACACTATAGAGGGCTGTTTCCAAGGCATATTCTTCATTACTGAGCTTTCTGAATCAAAACATGTCCGGAATCGCTCTGGTCTTTCAGGTTAAAGACAAAATTTATGAGGGTTGTCTCTAAGGCCATAGACAATTTGTATCCTTCTGTTTCCGTAGGTCACATTTTCCCCTCCCTCTCTGCTCTGCCTGTGACTATCCTACTCAAATCATAATCATACACATCTTCAGTCCTTTGACCTAGACAGGCTGTCATATGCTAGTCTTTTGCCTAATCCAGTTTTTTTCCTCCTTGTATTTTATTTTTTTTAGATTTTATTTATTTATTTGAGATATAGCACGTGAGAGAGTATGAGCAGGGGGGAGGGGCAGAGGAAGAGGGAGATGCAGGCTTTCCACTGAGCAAGGAGCCCTATGCCTGGCTAGAACTCAGGACCCTAACCTGAGCCAAAGGCACATGCTTAACTTACTGAGGCACTCAGGTACCCCTCCTCCTCTTCATCTTTTAAATGTCAATAAATATCATTTCCTCAGAGTTCCTTGACAAATTTACCCCAGTCCGAATCCTTTCATTATAGCATCATTGCCATGCAACTTGTCCTCCCTGAAGCTTTTCATTAGTTAGGACTTAAGCCATTCTGTCTTATTATTTTATGGTGTGGGTACAGGGCATAATTAGAGGAATAACACATAATCAGTAAATATCTATGAAGTCCATGATTCATAAAAAAAGTCTTTATATTTTAAAATCTTACATGTAATATTTAAGAGACAGAACCAACCCATCTCATGGTATATGAGATGTATATGTATGTATGGTATATCTCTTAAACAGAGAAACGGGGATGGAAGTTTGGAAGTTCACAGATTATATGATCAAACTCCTGTTGTGTAGATTCAACTGTAACCCTAAAGAATTTTGTCATTTAGGTACAAATTAATCATCTCTTCATTATCGAGGTGCTGTTGTATATTATATATATATCAACATATTTGTATGTTGATATTATCAGTTATATAAAATGACATAGAAAATCAAGTTATCATTTCCAAATCTTCTTCACCACCCTGTCTGTCAAATGTCACCAATTGCTCTGGGTAGATAACAATCCTACTATCTGGTTTTAGTCTTACTTAGAGATATTGAAGAAGTTTGTTTACCCCTGGGGTAACTATAAAGACTTTTTAAGAAGCCAAAGTAGTACTAAATCCAGAGAGCTGTGACTATATAGAAAGGAGGACAGAAATCACACTTAGGAGAGGGAAAAGAAATGAGATAAAATCTTGAAAAGCATGCGGTGAGAAATGAAGACAGGAGAGCCCAGTCTTTATCTTTCCAAGCAATCTTCTGTGCTTCAACTTTTGAACATATGAGAGCCCAAATAATGGCCTCTATCTCAGATTGCCCCTGGAGTTGGGTTTTGATGCTGATAAATGTTGTTTTTACAACTTGTTGTTGCCAGATATGGTTTCTCTGAATTAACCAGAGGCCAAACATCATCTACCTTTCTTCTTTTTTTCAAATTTATTTTGCAGTTATCATGCCTCAAGCATGGGTTGCTATGGTTGGAAATAACTTTTAGTAACTGCATGAGCCAGTAAATGAATGTATCCACGTGCTGATGTGAGGTTGTATGGTGTTTTGCAGGAGCATCACAATCTTAAGATGAGATATCAGTTTGAGAACAGTGCAAATCATGTTTTATATTTCCAGGTTGCCTTTCTCAAGGAGCAGGCCAACTGTCCCAAATGCTTGGGAGTGTGAAAACTACTTAGTATTATTAATTATTACTATTTTCTCAAAATCTAGCCTAGTTTTTTCAATTATATTTTGAATTCATGTGAAAGTCAATTTGAATAATCTTATACAAGTTATTTTTAAGAAAAAGGATATTTAATAGTCAAGTGAGATTGGATTTGTATTGTACATTATGTAGCTACTACTGATGGCAGATAATCATGATATGTTGAATGTTTCTTGACCCTGTTAAATCTTCTAAATCATCAAAATGGTTATCTTGTTTTGGTATAGTCTTTATATTAAATATATTTTGTCTTCAAATACCTTGGCCTTTGTTAATCCATGTGTTTCGTTTTTATGTCTTGTTTATTAAATATATCTTATTGTCCTTGAATACCTTAATCTTTGTTCAATCTTATGTTTTAATGAGTTGCATAGCAGCATGGTTATGATCTGGGTATGGGACCAAAAGAGAAAGATTTGAATCTCTGCTCTGCTACTTGCTAGTTTTCTGACTTGGATTGCTACTTAACCTCTCTGTGCTTCATTTTTTTTTTTTTTCTGGAAAAAAATGGAGATGGTAATAGTACTTATCTCTTTAAATGATTTAATACACACAAAACACTTAGAACAATCTGTTTCTCAGTAAAAACTAATATACTGATACGTAATTATCACATCCTACTCATTACTACATAACATTTTAATTAAATGCCTATATGTGGTGAATATTTTGCTGGCAATGGCTGATATTGATTAGCCTAACAGAAGTAGCTCCTACCACCAGCTTGAAGCCTGAAGCCTGGTGAATAGAGACAGATTTTGAACAAGTAGATTAAAATAAAGTGATATCTAAGGTAAATGGAGTGAATGAGATGCTATGGTTTTGAATAACAGAAGAGAAAGAACTACTTCAGAGAGGATGGCCCAGGAAAACTGGTCTAACATGTTTTTTTGTTGTTGTTGTTGTTCTTTGTTTTTTCAGGGAGAGAGAGCTTGCATGCAAGGACAGGAGGGGCAGAGAGAGAAAGAGAGGGAGAGAGATAATCTTAAGTAGGCTCCATGCCCAGTGCAGAGCCCAATATGGGGCTCAATCTCATGACCCTGATAATCATGACCTGAACCTATATCGAATTGGACTCTTAACTTACTGGGCCACCCATGTGGCCCTGAAATATGTTTTCAAGTGTTACCTAAAGATTGCTAATTGTAACAAGGACAGAGTGGTTTTCAGGAAGAGCAAACAATGTGAGCAATTAGAATCTTCAAAGAGAAAAGCACTTGTTGACCTCTGGTAAATGAAGTAAGATTATTGTGTCTAAGGCTAGGGAGAAACAACATGAGGTAGAAAGGAGGCACCAGGAACAAAATCATCCATTTGGCATGGCAGGAGTTCAGCCTAAATTCAGTGGAAGTCATAACAGGACTTTAAAGTGATGATGCTTTAAATTCTAGAAAATTATTCTGCCATGTTGGAAAATGAATTGGAGGAGAAATGGTGAAGTACCAGTGGGGATTTTTTTTTTTAACAGTCTAGATGTGAGATGAGATGCTTAAAAATGATGGCAGTGTTGGTCAAGGGAAGTGTGGTATATATGGAATAAGGAAGTTGAGAGGGGAAAGAAAAATAAAAGACGACTCCCAATTATCTGGCTTGCAACTGAGGAAGACAGAGGTGCTATTATGGAAAGGGGGAATATAATATGTGAATTAAATCTAACCAGTAGGACAGAGGATGGAATGAAGAATTCAGTTTGGGATTAAGATGGCTATATTCCACAAAAATAATGGTATAGAAAACATAATTGAAAATAGGAATTTGGAATTCATAGACAAGTTAAGGATTAGAGGTAGAAATTTAGGAGATATTATGTAGTTGATTATAAACACATAGGGATGACACAGTTAATCTAGGAAAATAGTGTAGAGAGAGAGAAATAAAGAAGTTTGGACCAAACCCTAGGGATCTCCAACATTTAGAGGAAGATGCAAATATCTGTTTCTTGTTACTCTGGCTAAATGAGTGATTGCTTTATCATGATATAATGTGTAATCAATACTTCATACAATATAGTAATGCTGTATATTGTATGCTATTATGCAGAGATAGAAGATCTATAAACACTATGTTCTTGGGGCTCTTGGGTGGCTCAGTTGGTTAAGCATCTGACTCTTGATTTCAGCTCAGATCATGGTCTCAGAGCATGATCTCAGGGTATTGGGGTTGAGCCCTGCTTTGGGCTCTGTGCTCAGTGGGGAGCCAGTTTAAGGAGTCTCTCTCTCTCTGTCTTTGCCCTTTCCCTTGTGCACTCTCTTTCTCTCTCTCTCTCTCTCTCAAATAAAAATAAATATATATTTTAAATTCTATATTCTCTCTCTTTGTTGTTTCCTTTGGGTCTTTGGAATTTGCTTTCCCATAGTATAAAAATAAGTAAGTTATTATGAAATATATCATAGATACAAAGTGACACATATGGTAGCAAATAAAAATAACTTCTATGTTAAAAATACTAATCCATATATTATTTCCAAGTATTTGTAATACCCAATGGAAAGTAAAAAGGAAAAAAAAAAACCTGGTAATTAGTTGAGTCATTTCATAGATGACCACTTACATAATTTCTTTTTTTTTTTTTTTAAGATTTTATTTATTTATTCATGAGAGACAGAGAGACAGAGAGGCAGAGACACAGACAGAGGGAGAAGCAGGCTCCATGCAGGGAAGCCAGACGTGGGACTCGATCCTAGGTCTCCAGAATCACCCTCTGGGCTGAAGGTGGCACTAAACCACCAAGCCACCCAGGCTCCCTGATAGTTTATTTCTCCTTTCATAAATACTATTTTGAGAAAAGTATTGAAACTAAAAGACATTTATGCTCATAGGAAAATTTGATAATGGTCAGATCAAATTATCGGGGTACAAAAAGGAAAGGATTTGGATTGGAGACAAATGTCTGGATATTATTAGAGACAATGTGACTAGAGGGTGTTTGTCAATCTTTGTGACTTAGCTACCCCCTCAGTTCCACGGTCCTGACAGTTATAAGAATTGATAACAGTGGTTTGGCCTCAACCAAACTAAGTGTTCAAGACCTCCTGGAGTATCTGTGGCCACAAACATCTTTGTACCCAAGTGTCTCCTGATACCTAGAAAGGAATGAAGCTCAGAGTTTTCCTTGCTGTCATAAGTCATAATGCCTGTATGTGTGCGCATGTGTGTGAGAAGTTATATGAGAAATTTATTAAATTGAATGTCTGCTTCTTCTATTGGCTTTAACCTTTATTCTTTTCAATGAGGGCTCTGTGTACAACTCCT
The DNA here is from genome assembly GCF_048418805.1 of Vulpes vulpes. Taxonomy (NCBI): domain Eukaryota; kingdom Metazoa; phylum Chordata; class Mammalia; order Carnivora; family Canidae; genus Vulpes; species Vulpes vulpes. The sequence continues at coordinate 67,603,117 of NC_132787.1, forward strand.
TTCTGAGATCACTGGTGTGATCGCCTCTAAACACAAATATCAAGGAAAGAGAATAGAACTCACTGGGACAAGCATGCTTAAAGAATGACATAATTCAATGAAGGAAATAATCAGGTCACATCCAGACTCACAAAGACAATGAGGAGTCATTAAATTGGCTTCAGAGACACTAGTCACTGTATTAAAGACATTCAAGCTTACAGCATAAATCCACATGACGTTTTTCAAGGAAACTATGTATCACTTGAGCACATAAGAATATTTGAAGTCCAGATTGCTCTGGTAGCTTTAATACATTTCACAAATAGCATAACCTGAACAATAGTTAGATTAGATTGTAATTTTTTTAAAAAGGCAAATAATCAGGATATTTTATTGAACTCAACTGAAAGTTGGCAAAGTGTAATTGGTTTGCAGATGGAAACCACCAAGGAGTCATCCAGAATACTGGCAGGCCACGGAGACCTATTTCTTTGATACCAAAATACAAACTAACAAATCTTTTGTCCAAGGATCACTGAACCTGAATATGGGTAATGACCAAGAAGTGTCTCATGTGGAATGCTGAATGGTGTACCTGAGGTGATAGCTAGAAATAGAAATGGACTTTATAACTGGCCAACGTATACACTTTTGTAGATAGAAGCAACTCTGTTGATACCTGCGAAAGAAATATGTATTATTCTATGCCTGTTGGTATAACTGATTTTCTGGTCTTATGCTTCATTAAGAAAAACATTAACAAAACTTTGTAGAAGCAAATGAGTAATTGTTAAAGAAAAATCTGTAATGAATGACAATGATGATTACACTGTCATGCATTTATGCCAGATGCATTGCATGGTAAATACCAACAGCCCTATGTAAGATATCCATAACTAGACTTTACCAAAATAGAGTGGTTTTTGTTCATTGTTTTATTCTCTGAAAAAAAAATGTATTTTTATAATTCTTATCTAGTCCACCCAACAAATGATTATGCTACTAAACCTTTGAAAATACCTTTATGCATCCTTTTATTTCCTTGTTGATATCTTCATGAATAATTGCTTTTTAGTAACAATAAATGTATTGAGTTATATTCCAGAGTATACCTATAATCCACATATGTGGTTAAAAGGAAGCTATGAGAAGGTGTTAGTCTTATGCATCAATTCCTTCTATTAAAGATCTTATGCATCTGATAATTTTTCCTTCAAGTTACTAAATTACTATAACTTGAAAGTATTTTATTTCTACATAGAAGACAGCACTTTCATCATATTGCCAAATGTGGTTAATGCCAACTAAATCTAAGATGCAACATTTTTAAGATGTAATCATTATAATTACTATGGTATTTTATTTTTTCCCATTTATAAGCTAGAACTGTGGGAAAGAATGCAGAAACAACTCTGTGTGGGGACCATATTTATTGTGTGACAAAAAATTACCTTCAGTGTTGAGTGAATATGGAGTTTACTTTTACTGTATAGGATGATGGCTTAAAGGGGAAGGTGAGTTTAGCAGGCAAGAAAGAATACTGGAAAACTATATTAAGGATGAAATGCAAAGTAATAGCATTGACTTTCAATCAGCCACTATAGGGAAAGGAAGGAAAATCCTAGGGGGTGAAAAATGCCTGCTGTTTGGGCTGTGTTTACTGAAGGAAGTGCAGAAGGGTCTTTTGAATTTAAAGATACAATATTTGGAAGGAGAATATAAGAATTGTCTGCTACAATTGTGGATTTCAACATGGTTTTCAATTATCAGTTCCTCAACTGACATCATCTGCATCACTTGAGAACTTGTTAGAAATGCAAATTCTCTTCTTTACCCCAGACCTGTTGAATCAGTATGTCTGTTTTGACAAGCCTTCCACACTGATTGGTTATTCTGATACACACTCAAGATTGAGAACCATTGAACTTGGATACACTTGTCTTGAGAACATTGGATACACTTGTCTTGAGAACCATTTGAACTTGGATACACTTGTCTGAATTGCCCAGATTGGTTAGATTGACTGGTGAACTGTGTAATGTCAGGGTGAGCTGGAATGTTTCCTTGGTAGACTTACTAATATGTTCAAATGAAATGTTTAGGATTCCCCCCACCAACCCCATCCCATCACTAGGAGTTCTTTGAGATGGGCCAGTTTCTGCTTGAAGATGATGACAGTTGAGATCTGATCACTTCAAAAGTTGCACATTATCCTTATTTCAAAGATTCAAGTAACTGAATCTTATATTTAATGATGATCAGAAATAGCTCTGTAGGAAGAATACAGTGGGGAACTGCTTATTCCTTATGGAAAAATCTGCTGCTATGAAATGCCTCATATTCACCTGTTTACTCATGTAATTCAGTTTTTAAAAAGGCTGGTTTGTATTGCCTTGAAGGTAGATGTTTTAAGATATAAAATTACTCAAAAGTAGGTAAAACAATGTTGGTTGAAATATACATTAAAGTATAAGCGGCCTTGTTCCATTTTTAGTGATACCAGATTGATTGGAGTATGTCTGTTACAGTGGCCTCAGAGGTTGACTTTGAGCAAAGGATTTCAGTTCAGATAATTTATTTAGAAAGTGATCCCAGAAATGTTGATAGGGGACCGAAGGCAGAAGTAGACCTAGGCAAGGAGCCAGAAATTGTGTCTGTTGTAACTGGGAACCCTTGGGAGGCTGTGAAAAACCTGTCTCAGAGTTATCCTAGTGGAAGCTCTTAGGGAAATGGGGTATTTATCTAGGATATTGTCAACTCCTGTCTGTCATTGATTATGGGCTGGGAGAGGATGTACAGTTGGCATTCTTTCTCGGCCATTTTCACTTTGGAGTCCAGAGAAAGCTCCAGGCAAGGAGTCCTGGTTCTGGCATGGAAGCGGTACACAGGACAAAGAGAAGTTCTGTGTGCATAGGGCAAACACAGCAGCATCTGCTACACAGTGCAGTGGGTGAGACAGTAAGTGGGTGGTGGGGAATTGTAGGCCAGTAGATACCTACAAGGGGAAGTAGAGTGGTCTCAAAAAAAAAAATTAAAGCAAAAGAAGAATTCTGGGACTCTCAAAGGGAAACTTTGCTTCACAATGTCACTAAGGTGTGATCCTGGCTGTCATCATCCAGGCACATTTATTTAATGTTCACCTGCACTTGACATTATGATTTACCCCAGGAAGATAATGAAAGCAATATGGCTCCTCGCCTGAGGTGTTTGACAAGCTGGTCTAAAAGCAGGAAGCAGAATACTAGAGCTCCAGGCTTGCATTCAAAATGACAAATGCAGATTGTAAAAAGGATGGCCCTGGTGTTTATGGAGGCTACAAATTAAATGCAACCTGCCCAGGTTTGACCTGATGCCCATTCATACTACTGTGTACTGACACTTTCCAGATAGTTACACTGTGAGTTTCTAAAGATACTTTACTATTTTATTCTGCCTCTGTCAGAATACCAAGCTTGGTATTTCTTAAGATGTGTATTTTATGAGATATCAGAATTATTAGTTCGTGATAATTGAAAAAAATGTACTAGTGGTAACTAGCTTAATTTTGAATGCTTTTAATGGCAAACATGACATATCACCATTCCTTATCTCTACTCCCTTTTTTTTTCTTTTTCAAACATAGTTTTGAAAACCATAAATCACTGCTTTTATATTGATATGAACCCAACAGGCCAAATTAATTTTATTTACTTTGCTTAATCATTTTTGAAAAAAAATATTTTTTTCTAATAAATTTACAAGATTCCCATAGTGAATTAGATTTTTTTTATAGCAGCTGTCAAACTTTGGTTTCAGTCCTTAGACTAAAAAATATTTAAATGAATTTGGAAATAAGGAAAACAGTTTTTTCCTCCCTGAAGTATATCATAGTTACTTTTAAATTGTTTTTCATTTTTTTCTTCCCTTAAGCCATCTCGAGTGTAATCATTTTTCCATTTTCAAGACCTTGCTTGCATCATTCAGCTCCTTAATGCTAATAGCCCAGAAATCCTTTACAAATACCCACTTTTTTAGTGTTTTTAGATAAGCAAGGTATTTTTTGGTCTATGTTCCTTTGCATTCTTAAGAAGCATTGAATTCTTCCCAGATTTTCTCTTAATACAATTTGACTCCAAAATCGTATTGAGAAATTGGATATCTCATTTGGGTAGCACTCCAGCTTTTCCTCTGTAAAGGTTGTTGTAAGGTAATTGGTAATTCAGCTATTTCCTCCTGCCTCATTTCCAATTCTTACTGTCATTTTACTAGAGGGATTCTTTTGTTCTCAGTGTTTATTCACCAAGAGTACACATTTTTTTATCATTACCAGAGAAATTTCAATCTTCTACCCTTCAATTAAAAAAAAATTGTTTGCATTCCAAAATTTCTTTCTATTCCTTACTTACCTATTATGGCCTCTAATTCACTACAAATATTCCAGCAAATTTCTTGCAGATGATGAATAACTTCTGCATTTTGTTGGCTTTTGTTTTCTTTTTTGATCTTTGGCATTTCCATTTTTCTCCAATAATTTGTTCAGGAATATAAAAAATCAAATTTTAATTCACTCATTCCTAATGCATGTGGCTTTTACTCAAGTTTTGACTAAAAAATAAAGTACCTGTAGTCATTTTCCTGTTAAACTTTTCAATTTGGTGTGTGCCTGCTAGTTCTGTGATGCTTCCCCAACTTCAACCTCATTTATCATACTGGGCCCATTTCTAAGATGGACGGTGTGTGTTGCCTCTGCCTATTTTTGATATACTCACCATGAAAGGAAACATTCCCACACTACCTAGAGGAGACTTGAAAGTGTTCCATTGCTATTATCTAAAACAATACATGATTAATCTCTTACAAGGAATGTTCTGACTCAGGTTGGCCTCCCTGATTTTTTTTTTCATTGCCCAGTAAATTTGTTGCATTAACAACAGGTTGCCTGTGCTTTTTCTTTAACTTCTACCTAAAAGCTATTTCTATGGCATCTAAGTTGTGAATATGCTTTGTCTCATAAATATTATTCCATTGACATGAACATGGCCTGGTTTTTTTACTTTGCTTACCATCCGTGGACTTGGCGGTTTTCTGGTATGCAGTTTCTGACTATTGTCTTTATATAGATCATTCAGTCATTGGTTATATCATGCTTGTTTTACTGAAAGAGATCTTGAGAGAGACAGCATCACCCTTTGTCTTCATATGCATTCAAACAAAAGCAGGGCTGTCCCTGATTTCATTTCAGTATTCAGTCACAGTACATGCATTCCTGAATCAATAAATATTAAATGAGAGAAGCATTTGTTGAAAGCTTCTTGTGTGCCTGCACAAGGCCTCGAGGTGGTTATTCAGCAGTGCAAGTACCAGATGTGACAGTGTCAATAGCATATCCAACCGTTTCTCCTTTAACCACTATGTTTTAAACATTCTTGTAAGTTTTAAATCTTATTTGTCTTTCACTGTTATTGATTATAGTTATCCCTTTTCACTTGTTTTGTTCTCAGGAAACTCATTAAACATGAGTTTAAATACTAACCAACATTAAGCCCTCAGGAAAGATAAATTTGTAAGGATACTTGCAAATGTTTGTATAAATCAGAAAGCTCACCAGACACAAACACAGTATCTAGGGCATGTGGTTACCTGGACTCTCTTCTGGCATTAGATTTTGAGAATATACTCAAAAGATACTTAAGGAGAACCAAGTTCCATGGATCTCAAGAGAGTTTATACTGTAGCTGAAGATGGTGTTACGTTGAAAAGATATGCTAGCCCTGGGCAAAATAGTGAAGCAGGAAAAGTTTGTCTTCCAGGGTCACAGATCTCCTGGCCACTCCTGCCCTCTGTTCCCTTTGGAAACTAGTCTAGGAACTTAGGGTCTTTTTTCTTTTCCTGAACTACAAAGGAATATCAGACTCCCTGCCCCATCAAAGGCAGTGCTCTCAACACCTTTCTTTTCAGAGAAGACTGAATTTTAGTGAAAATTGTCAATTAAGAACTGATTCTAGTGATCATTACCTTTTCCAGGCAATACATCCTTCAGATTAACCACTGGGGATTCCAACCATTCCAGAGGGCTGGTGGGGAAAATCCTTCCATTTAATAAGTCTTGATTTCTTGCTTTTATTGTATGGCATCCTGAAAAGCCAGTCTACTCAAATAGGTGCACCCCATGTCATTTTTTATTTCAAGTATGAACCAATAAAATAGTATAGACAAATATTCTTGGAAGAGATCTAATTCTCTTTCCTAACCACAATCATGGAACAGTCTTGCCATGAAGAATCTTTTGATTACTTCTTGTGATATATGTACCAATTCATAAATCATATATATTATTACTTGCAATTTCTTTAATATTTATATTTATTGTATTACATTGAAAATATCATTTACCAGTTTGCATTTTTCTGACTTAACTAAGTGAACCTAATTCTTTCTTTGTGATTTTACCTTATATTACTTCATTGGTTGCACAGATTATTTTCTTACTGTTGGGCATTTGGAGTGTTCACAATGTATGCCTATAATACACAGAACGACATACACAAATCATTGTGTGCATCTTGTAGATAAGAAAAGAGTATCTGAACAGAATATAGAAAATAGAGGAAATACAGTTTTAGAAGTAGGATTGTTAAATGATGCAACTCATACATAGGTGTAAGTTCCAACAGTTGTTCTGGAACTTGTTTCTTGGGATAATAACTGATAGTGATTTGTTCTTAACATCTATGTGTTTTCTCTTATGGGTAGACTAAAACTAGAATTGCTAAGTCCTGGGATAGCTACCATTCACTTTTACTAGATAATGTGAAAATATTCTCGAAAGTAATTAAAACAATTACAATAGTAAATGAGATTTCCTGTTTGTAAAATTCTTGCTAAATTTTATCAGAATTTCTAGTGGTTTTCTCTCCCCAGTTTTATGGGTGTAAAATTGCATCTTAATGTTATTTTAATTTTCATTTTTTTTATTGTTGGACTTTTTAATATTTATCATCCATTCGGGCCTACTCTTCTTTCATTGTCTTTGTCTGTATTTCCATTGGGTTGGTCTTCATCTAAAATACCTATACTTATATTTTGGATACTTCAACTTTGTATTTTATATATTTTTTTGCAAATATTCACTCCTAGTCTGTGACCAGTATTTTAATTTTGCTCATTCCTTTTTTTTACAATTTTTATATGTAATGTAATTATCAGTATTTCCTTGATCCCCAAACCAGGCAAAGATCCCACTAAAAAGGGAATTACAGACCAATATACTTGATGAACATGGATTCAAAAATTCTCACCAATGTACTAACCAATAGGATCCAACAGTACATTAAAAGAATTATTCACCATGACCAAGTGGGATTTATTCCTGGGCTGCAAGTGTGGTTCAACATCTGCAAATCAATCGATGTGATACACCCACATTAATAAAAGACAAGAACCATATGATCTCTCAGTAAATGCAGAAAAAGCATTTGACAAAAAACCAGCATCCTTTCTTGTTAAAAACTCTCTGCACTATAGGGATATAAGGAACATAACTCAATATCATAAAACCCATATATATGAAAAACTCACAGTAGACATTAACCTCAAAGGGGAAAAATAGGGCTTTTCCCTTAAGGTCAGGAACAGAACAGGGATGTCCACTTTCACCACTGTTGTTCAACATGGCACTGGAAATCCTAGCCTCAGCAAACAGAAAACAAAAAAGAAATAAAAGGCATCCAAATTGGAAAAGAACAAGTCAAACTTCACTATTTGCAGGTGAGATGATACTCTATAAAAATCTGAAGGATTCCCCCCAAAATTGCTAGAACTGATAAACAAATTCAGTAAAGTTGCAGGATAAAAAATCAACATATAGAAATCTGTTGCATTTCCATACACCAATAATGATTTCTCAGCAGAGAAATCAAGGAATCGGTCCCACTTACAATTGCACCAGAAACCATAAAATACCTAGGAAAACCTAACCAAAGAGGAAAACGATCTGTACTCTGAAAACTATAGACTATGTATGAACAAAATAGAAGACACAAAGAAAGAGAAAAACATTCCATGCTCATGGATTGGAAGAACAAATATTGTTAAAATGTCTATGCTACCTAGAGCAACCTATACATTAAATGCAGTCCACATCAAAATACCACTAACGTTTTTCACAGAGTGGAACAAATAATTCTAAAACTTGTATGGAACCAGAAAAGACCCCAAATAGCCAAAGGAATGTTGAAAAATAACCCAAAACTCGTGGCATCACAATTCCAGACGCCAAGCTCTATTAGAAAACTGTATTAAGGGATGCTTGGGTGGCTCAGTGGTTGAGCATCTACCTTTGGCTCAGGGTGTGATCCCAGGGTCCTGGGATTGTGTTCTGCATCAGGCTCCCTGCATGGAGCCTCCTTCTCCCTCTGTCTCTCCCTCTGTGTCTCTAATGAATAATAAATAAAATCTAAAAAAAAAAAAGCTGTAATAATCAAGACAGTATGGCATTGGCATACAAAACAGACACATAGTTCAATGGAACAGAATAGAGAACCCAGAAATGGATCTTTAACTCTATGGTCAACTAATTCAACAAAGCAGGAAAGAATATCCATTGGAAAAAAGACAGTCTCTTCAACAAATGGTGTTGGGAAAATTGGACAGCCAAATGAAGAACAATGAAACTGGACCACTTTCTTACATCATACACTAAAGTAAACTCAGTGGGTGAAAGACCTAAACATGAGACAGGAATCCATCAAAGTTCTAGAGGAGAACACAGGCAACAACCTCTCTGCCCTTGGCCACAGCAAGTTCTTGCTAGAGACATCTTCAAAGGCAAAGGAAACAAAAACAAAAATGAACCATCGGGACCTCATCAAGATAAAAAGCTTTTGCACAGCAAAGGAAATAGTCAACAAAGCTAAAAGGCAACCTACAGAATAGGGGAAGGTATTTGTAAATGACATATCAGATAAAGAACTGGTATCCAGGATCTATAAAGAACTTACCAAACTCAACACCCAAAAAACAAATAATCCAGTCAAGAAATGGGGAGAGGACATCAATAGATATTTCTTTAAAGAAGACACACAAATTGCCAACAGACATATAAAAAAATGCTCTACAGACATATAAAAAAATGTCCTACATCATTTGGCATTAGGGAAATACAAACAAAACCACAAATGAGACACTACCTCACAGTGGTCAGAATGGCTAAAATTAATTAATGAAATAAGAGATGTTGACCAGATGTGGAGAAAGGAGAATGATCTAACATTGTTGGTAGAGTGCAAACTGGTGCAGCCACTCTGGAAAACAGTATGGAGTTTCCTCAAAAAGTTAAAAGTAGAGCTACCCTATGACCCAGCAATTGCACTATTAATATTTATCCAAGGTTATAAACATAGTGATTTGAAGGGGCACATGCTCCCCAATGTTTGTAGCAACAATGTCCACAATAGCTAAAATATTGAAAAAGCTCAGATGCCCATTAACAGATGAGTGGTTAAAGAAGATGCATATATACAATGGACTATTACTTAGCCATCAAAAAGAAGGAAATCTTGCCACCTGTCATTGACTTATTATGAAGTAAGTCAGTCAGAGAAAGACAAATCTATGATTTCACTCATCTGTGGAATTTAAGAAAGAAAACAGATGAGGGGCACCTGGATGGTTCAGTGGTTGAGCATCTGGCTTTGGCTCAGGTCATGATCCTGGGATCCTGAGATGGAGTCCCAGGTCAAGTTCCCTGTGGGGATCCCACTTCTTCTGCCTCTGTCTCTGTCTCTCTCTGTGTATGTCTCATGAATAAATAAATAAATCTTTAAAAAAAGAAAATAAAAAAAGAAACAGAACATAGGGAAAGGAAAGGAAAAATAAGATGAAAACAGAGGGAGGCAAACCATAAGAGACTCTTAACTCTAGGAAACAAGCTGAGGGTTGCTGGAGGGGAGGTGGGTAGGGGGATGGGCATGAAGGAGGGCACTTGATGAAATGAGCACTGGCTGTTATATGCAACTGATGAATCACTAAATTCTACCCTTGAAACTAATAATAAACTGTATATTAATTGAATTGAATTTAAATTAAAAGAAAAATCCATGAAAGGTTATTTCTTCCTAAATAAAAATGTAGGTTAGTTCTGCCTAAATAAAAATGATGAAAGATGCCTTCAACACAGATGAAAATGGCAGCATTGGGAGAAAAGTATTTGTAACATTCATAAAAATAAAGCCTGGTATGGACTGTAAAAAATATAATGTAACTTTATTATTTTATATTGAGTATTGTTTGTCTTTTTTTTAAAGATTTTATTTACCTATTCATGGGAGACACATTGAGAGAGAGAGAGAGAGAGAGGTAGAGACACAAGCAGACTCCATGCAGGGAGCCTGACGTGGGACTTGATCCCAGGACTCCAGGATCACGCCCTGGGCCGAAGGCAGGTGCTCAACCACTGAGCCACCCAGGGATCCCCATTGTTTGTCTTTTTTAAGAAATTACTTTCTACCCCAACATCATCATACATATTTCTAAATGTTTTTGTAAAAGTTTAAGAGTTTTGCTTTTCCATTTGTCTTTTTCTTTGATTTTTATTTTGTGAATTAAGACCTATTTTTTATTATTTTCCTTATTAATATATTCAATATTTAGCACCATTTATTGAATAGTCTATCCATCTCCCATTTGTCACATGTCATATTTACATATATAAGTTGGTTTGTTACAGGGCTCTATATTCTATTCCATTGGTTAGTTTCTACATGTATACCACTTCAACTTAATTACCATAGAGTATTAATAAATACTGATCTGGGAGGGCAAGACTTCAGTCCTTTTTTGTTGTTCTTCAGAATCATGTTGGCTATTCTTGATTCGCCCTTTGCTCCTCAACCTAAATCTTAATACATGTTGCTAATTTCTCTACAAGAGAACTCTGTTGGAATTTTGATTATAGTTGCATCGAATTTATGAAATGATGAATTTAGAAAGAATTTCCATTTTTAAATATTGAGTCTTAATCATCATTAGGAGTATCTCTCCATTTCATCATGGTGGGTTTTTTTTTTAATATTTCAATAGTTTTATAATTTCCCTCATAAAAGTCTTCATCCTTTGTTACTTTTATTCCTAGGAATTTCTAGAGTTTTTTGTTTGTTTTTTAAAGATTCTATTTATTCATGAGAGACACACAGAGAGAGGGAGAGACACAGAGGGAGAAGCAGGCTCCTCGCAGGGAGCCCCATGCGGGACTCAACCCTGGGAACATGGGATCACACCCTGAACTGAAGGCAGACGCTCAACCGCTGAGCCACCCAGGCATCCCAGTTTTTTGTCTTCTTTTTAAAAGGCCATGATGATTAAAAAGTATATAGTGTTCATCTGCATTTTAAATATTTTCTTAATGCTTTGGGGACATCATCATAAACATGAGCTGTCGTGATACAACTGGATTTGGGTTACATATCCAGTTACCTAATTTTTACTTATGTAAAAATACCTAATCTAATAGTTCTGGTGGTTGTTCTGGAAGTCATTTACCCGGGACAGTGACTGATAGGAATTCCGTTTGAGATCGCTCTCTAATCTCCCAACCCCCACCATGGAGGTGGGCTGTATGTAGGATTGCTCCATGTGTATTTCCTGGACAGTGACTCAAATACTGAAGAAACCCTTCTTTCTAAGTGATATTTTATTTTTTTTTTTAGAAAATAAGCACTTGGTCACATTTACAATCATCTGCCTTTGATTTAACATCTTTCTCAATATTATTTGTTATTTCAATTTTACCAGTGTACCCATGGATAACTTTGATTAAGTAGTTATCAGGCTTCCAGGTATTTAGAGATAGGCATACTTTAAAGATAGTAGTACTTTAAGTACTACATTGACACTATCATTATCACTTAGCTAGCATAGTACCTGACATATAATGGATATTCAGTAAGAATATCATTCAACAAATGTCAGTGGTGTTATCATTAGAATATTAAAAGTAAGTTATAGACATTATGATAGGCCATGTTCTATTTATAAAGAACTTTTAATGTCTAATGTTTACTGAAATTCTAGGCAGAATAACATTAAAAATTCCATCTTTAAGTAATTTGTTTAAAAGTCTTATTCACTGAATCTATGATGGTTTTGTTTGGTTTTGTCTTTTTCCATTAAGTCAGATATTTAATATGATTTTATATTTGGAACAGCAATGGAATTTGTAGATAAAATCAATTAGCTAATGTAAGTAGGAAAATGACCAAACATTTCAGTCATTATTAGGTCTTCCTCAGGATGACCGCAAGCATTATTGAGTATAAGGAGCTACAGGATATTTTAAAGCATTTGCTTGGCTTGCTCATGTAGGCAACAGATATTTTACTAGCTTTTGGACACCACCTTCCTGATGTCTGCCTGCATAGGCTGCAGAGCTCACCTGCATTTTCTATGTGTCCTAGGAGAGTGAGGCTCTTGGAGGAGAGACCGGAAGGATATTTGATACTTTACATGCTGCAGAACTGCCTCTTGGCATCATGACTTTCTCTTCTCATCATTGACTCATGCGGGGCAGAATCCACTACCAGTGGATTTCTCATTGCTGCCATTCTTGATCTCCAGTTCTCCTATTTCTTGTTTCCTCTGCTATCCACCTCTGATGGCTCACTTCCCAGACTTGCATGGAGGGGATGACTTTTCACAGATTGTTCCTGTTGATCAGAGCATGACAGCCCATTCAAAGCCCATAAGGCTTAGTCTTGGGACCATCAGATCCTCTTAGCAGTATGTCTCTCTTCCTTGGCATTCTGGGAAGCTGTTTTTTTTTTTTAAAGATTTTATTTATTTATTCATGAGAGACAATGAGAGAGAGACAGAGACACAGGCAGAGGGAGAAGCAGGCTCCATGCAAGGAGCCCGATGTGGGACTCGATCCCGGATTCTGAGATCATGCCCTGAGCCAAAGGCAGACGCTCAACCACTGAGCCACCCAGGTGTCCCTGGGAAGCTGTTTTTTAATCCTAAAATTGGTTTCATAGTAAACCTGCCTACTTTGGGGTCAGCATTCATTAGAGAATCTTGAGTTTGGAAGGCTGATCCCTTGATGACTAAAATTTTACTCTGAGTGTGAATTTTAATGATATCTGCTCAAACTCTTAATGGGGCATCTTGGTGGTGGAATAATTTTTCTCATGCTCTAACCAAAGTTGAAATGTAGAATATATTAAAATATTTTTAAATATAATATTTCTCATGAAGGGAGTACATATATCCCTTTAGTATCAGATTCCTAGAGCTGTTGTAATAAAGTACCACAAACTGGGTAGCTTCAAACAACAGGAATTTATTCTCTGAGTTCTGCAGACTAAGTTCAAATAAGGTGTTGGCAGGGCCATGGTCCCTCTGAAACTTGAAGGGGAGAAGCCTTCCTTTCCCCTTCCTAGATTCTGGGGGATTGCTGGCAATCTTTGGTGCTCTTAGACTTTCAGCTTCAGTATTTCCATCTCTGTTCCATATGGTGTTGTCCCTTTGTGTGTCTATATCTGATCTCTTCCTATGACACCAATCATATTGGATCAGGGCATACTCTAATTCAATATGACCTCATCTTAACTTGGTTACATCTGCAAAGAGTCTGTCTTTTCAAACAAGGTTACAGTCATAGGTACTGGAGGTTAGGTATATGCTTGACATATCTTTTGGAAAGTGAGGTACAGTTGAACCTGTAGCACCATTTACCAGTGGATTCTCAATTGAGCATGATGGCTTAGGGATGTAGGTTGGAGATGCATTCTGTGATTATTTTTTTTTTTTAGATGTATGTGGGGGGGATGCCAAGGAACAATTTTTTCTCTCTCCTCCTAGTCCATTCATTATGTCCTTATTCCCTAGTTCCCAACACACTTTCCCTTCATAATTTATTGTTAGAAAATGGGAAGAGGTGTTTAAAAATCATTATTTGCAAGTACAGTTTATAAATAGTTTTAGTCTATGGGGAAATAACCCAGCTCTTCCAAGAGATCTATGCTTTTAGTGTTTAGACCTTTGCAGTTTCCATAAGTGGTTGATTTTATTTTTAGAAAATTGCCAAGTTTAAATAAAAAAGAATAATGTTATGCAATGTGTTATTCCAAGATGTTTGTGATTAGGGCTGATTTTGAATATTCATTATGATAATACTGGACCATGTCCTTTATATTGATTGGTCCTTTCTCTGTTATCCAGAATGGTAAAACACTGAGATTCCATTTAAAAATTAAACTTGATTCAGAAGTAGGTCACTACTTTTAAAAGATTAGAAAAGAAGAAAATGAATTTAATATTAAAATTATACTCATGGAGTTCATTTTAATATTTCACTGAAAATTTAGAAGACTGTATATTATTTAGAATAACTAGAACTACATAGGCTTGCTTTTCACAGCTCAGGGAGATGTAAAACCAGTTGAGATCAGAAGAGCATATGATGAGGTACCTGGGTAGCTCGGAAGTTAAGCATCTGACTCTTGATTTCCACTCAGGACATGATCTCAGGGTCAAGGGATGAAGCCTCAAGTGGGCTCTGTGCTCAGCCAGGAATCTGCTTCTCTCCTTCTCCCTCTCCCTTTACACCGCTCCCCCACTAGCATGTGCCCCCTCTCTCATAAATAAAAATAAATAAATAAATAAATAAATAAATAAATAAATAAATACATCTTAAAAAAAATAAAAGAAGAACATATACTGATCATGGAAGAAAGAATGTAGGGGTATGGTAGGTAAAGAAAGCAGAGCAGGAGTTTGGAGTTAGAAAGGAGAGTGTCATTTTTTAGTAAAAGCTAGGTTTTTGATTCCAGAGTGTAGAGTGTATTATTATATATATATATATATATATATATATATATATAATGTTATTATATATAGCAAATATTCTGATGTTCTTTAATTATTAATTTTTTAACTTAATTAAGTTCTCTTTTTTTTTAAGATTTTATTTATTTATTCATGAGAGACACAGAGAGAGAGAGAGAAAGAGAGAGGCAGAGACACAGGCAGAGGGAGAAACAGGCTCCATGCGGGAAGCCTGACGTGGGTCTTGATCCCGTGTCTCCAGGACCCCACCCTTGGCTGAAGGCAGCGCTAAACTGCCAAGACACCTGGGCTGCCCTATTATTAAGTTCTTTAAGATAATTAATTCTGTCACTTAGCATATCTATAGTGTTCTATAATTTTAAACTGTATATTCATTTTTTAATGAAGCCTTACTGAGAATGTTTTATACTGCCTTCCAAAAAGCATTTGATTTTGCTGATGGGGACCCCAAAACAAGACCAACCTCAAAGAGTTTTTTAAAATAATTTCTCTGCTCTGGATATTCTGGTCTATGTAGGTAGTATACATGATTTTCCTACAAACACATGAGGAGAATTCTCTGGTTATAAGCTATCATGACCAATTAAAAATGAAACCATCTGATTTTTTTTTCTGGGGTAAGACAAGTTTCTTTGCCATTTCTCTCTGTTGGAGGACAATTTTTTTTCTAGTTAATATTTTCACTGAAGTAGCACTTTAAGAATATAAATTTTAGGGATCCCTGGGTGGCGCAGCGGTTTAGCGCCTGCCTTTGGCCCAGGGCGCGATCCTGGAGACCCAGGATCGAATCCCACGTCGTGCTCCCGGTGCATGGAGCCTGCTTCTCCCTCTGCCTATGTCTGTGCCTCTCTCTCTCTCTCTGTGACTATCATAAATAAAAAATAAAAAAAAAATTTAGAATATAAATTTTATTTTGCATGGATAACATTGCAGTTTTACTCTTTGTGAAAATTAAGACATTCTCCTGTCCCATGAGTGACCATTAAAAATCTATCTTCTTAGTTACTGAGATTGTGAATAACTTAGATTTTTGATGGTTCAGAATCAGTTTACCATTTTTATTTCAAGATTGCTAAGTTTTCTTTCTTGCTTTTTTCTTTTCCTTTTCCCCTCCCTTCCTTCCTTCCTTCCTTCCTTCCTTCCTTCCTTCCTTCCTTCCTTCCTTCCTTCCTTCCTTCTTTCCTTCCTCCTTTCCTTCCTCCTTTCCCTCCTCCTTTCCTTCCTTCCTTCCTTCCTTCCTTCCTTCCTTCCTTCCTTCCTTCAGCTCAGAGATTGCCCTTCCATTTCTAAAGAAATTTGCTGTGTTACATGTATTTCCAGGTGTCTTGGAGAAATGTTTCATGCTATGCAGTCTCTCACAGCCTCTTGTTTAATCTTTTATGTAAATCTGTGACATGGGGTACTATTTCATTTTATTGATAAGAAAGCTTAAGTAACTTGTGTTAACAAGGTAAAAATTGTCAGAACTGGGACTGAAGTTTAAGAAATCTGAGCCCAGGTTCTTTACTGGTATGTTCTCAGAGGAAAAAAACAGATGATTTTAAGAGCTTGTCATACTGATAATTTTGTTATTTAATTTTTTTCTGGAATAATATTAATACTATTAACATTTTTACTTTTATTCTTAGTTTCCATATGTAAAAGTTAATGAGCCTAAATTTCAGTGGAACCCCAAGTGCTTACTAAAAAGATCTTGTAGATGATATCCAATTAATAATGAGAAATGCTAAACCTATATTTTTTGAGATGGTTAAAATTCAGAATGATTAATCACATCTGTCATGTGATGGCATATTTGTTCCTTTTGTTGCTTCTTTTGATCTATAATTATTAGGCATACGTTTGCACAATAGGTGCAAAGCAAAGTAACATTTATAGGTGAGATTGGTTTCTTATTCTGCTATAAAGTGTGCTCGCTTTTGAAAATAATATGTCATATTTGCATGCACAATAAGAATTCCTTTAAAAAATGTCCACAGTCTTAAGAAATGTTCACTGGAGCATCCAATGCAAAATTTTATGCCAATAGACCCTTGGCTGAGAGCTTCAAGTTTACTCAGATCACATACTTTTTTAAGTCCAACAACCCTATCAAAATCTAGGGCTGAGGCTGACTGGGTAGGTGTGTGACCTTGGACAAATTAAATATAACTTTCTAAACTAAGCCAGAGTTTCTTTTATGTTTGAAATGGAGTTGTTGTCCACCTCATTGTGAGATCATATAATTAAAGATTTTATCATTGTGCCTGATACATAGTATTTTATAAATAACAGCTATTACTGTTTTGTTTTTTGTTGTTGCTGTTTTGTTTTTGTTTTTGTTTTGCATTATAGGATCCAGAATTGGATGGGGTCTTTGAGAGTTTTTTTAGTCATCTATTCTTTTTTTTTCTTTTAAAGATTTTATTTATTTATTCATGACAAACACAGAGAGAGAGAGAGGCAGAGACATAGGCAGAGGGAGAAGCAGGCTCCTTGCAGGGAGCCCGATGTGGGACTCGATCCTTGGTCTCCAGGATCAGGCCCTGGGCTGAAGGCGGCGCTAAACCGCTGAGCCACCCGGGCTGCCCTAGTCATCTATTCTTTAAGTCTCTGGAGAAGAGGAAAGTGAGTTCAAGGTAACTAGAAGTGAGGAAGTAGCGTTATTTAACATTGAAGAGAACCCCACAGAGTAGGGCAAAATAGATTTTTGCAATGGTGCCATCTTTGGAAATGATTTCTAGCTGCATCTGTCAGTTATTGAAAATACTAGGTTTGGGGATTCTTAGTATAGTTGTAATGTGTAGCATATGAAGCAAAAAGAAGGCTTAAGGCTAAATTCTATAAATGGTTCCATTTACTGGTTTTGCCAACTTTCCATGCCAAAGCCTTGACTGGAGTTTTTAAATTTATGTGATGTGTGTGTGCATCTCATGCACTTATACCTGAAAAGTTTCTTTAATTTGGAACTGTGAGAAGAAAACAAATCGATCCATTAAATGTCACTGAATATGCACTCTGTCCTGGGAATTAAATTGACTCCTTGTTTATATAGGGCATCTGGTAAAGAATGCAGGTAGATTTATGTGGACCTATTTTCCACCTTACTAACAGCCTTGGACAAGTGTGACCGGTGGTAACCTGCAGGTGTAGACCTATCAGTCTAGACTGCCATTGTCCTTTGTCCCGTGTGCCAGGAGGACTGCTTCTTACTTCATGGCTTGAATACTCTCTGAAGGTGGTTTAGAATTTTGCTTGTTAAACCCAGGTATTGTTCACTGGTGCTTCTCTGTCTCTAGAAAAAGGTTTACTGCATCTACAGATTTTTTGACATCTGCATTTTCTTCCCCAAGTTTTCCTTTAAATTCCTTTTGTTGAGAAGAGCCACTTGCTTTCAGTATAGGAATTGAAAATGAACTCCCCTTCATTGTTCAAAACCAGTTCCCATATATCCACAGACATCTCCCAGCATTGCCCCAGGACAATAGCTGCTCAGTCTCTCCATCTAGTAATATGTAAGTGATGTAAGAATTAACCACCCATGTATATTTGCTTTAAAAATCCATGTTAGCATATTAATCCTTATTATGCTGTCATACAGAGTGGAATACTAACATCAGCATGAAGAGAATACTCTCTCCTTACAGGCAGACCTCCATGGGAGGTTAAATTATACTCCTAATATGAGTTCATTAATTTGTAGTGAGAAATATGTTTACCGAGGGACTGTGCACCTTCATTTACTGGCAAGTGTGTACAGTGCAATTTTCAAGGCATTTATCATTATTTTTCTACTTTTACTTTCAAAGAAAGTAACACTAAGCACAGAATGGGCCACCCTCTTGCCCAGGAGCAGCCTTCACAAAGCAGAAAAATTCTGAGATTGGCAATCTCAGAATCTGAGATTGGCTCTAATTATTAACACACCAGATAGTGTCCAAAAAGTCTAGAAATGCAGAGAAAAGTATATTTATTCTATGTTTTTTTTTCCAATTTAACAATTGGATCCTTGCTTTACATTTTCTGTACTTGATAAGAAATAGTGTCTGGAAGGGCATTGGTTGAACATCCAACTCTTGATTTTGGCTCAGGTCAGGATCGCAGTCTAGGACTGAGCCCTGTATCAGGCTCTGTGATCAGTGGGGAGTCTGCTTGAGTGTCTCTCCCTCTACCCCCCACTTATTTGTGTGTGCTCACACACTCTCTCTTTTTGTAAGAAATAAATCTTTAAAAAAAGTAGTGTCTGGAGGGTGAAGAAAAAATACTGAGCATATCATTTGAAAATAAAACTAGCATACTTTAAAATTGGCCTGTATTTCCTTTCATTTTGCATGCATTACATTATTTTGACTAAGATGGTAGATCATGTTTCCAGTGGTTAAAAAGAAAAGGTTAAAATTCACTGACTTCCTATAATCTTCATTCTTCTCATTTCTCTCTCTATAGTTCCCTCCAGTTTCATGAAACTGGTATGATAAGACGAGGCCTCTTTCCTTTGGAAATCTTAGTAGAAAACTGAATCAGCCTAGAAGAAAGGAGTCTTAAACCCCTCAAAGCCACTTTACATTGAGGGCTTGATGTCAAGAGGTTAAAAAGGCCCTGAAATCTCACTGTTGATCCAGATCTGCTCAATATGGGGCCAAGGAATTAGTTAATGATGAAGAGTGTATTTATCTGAGACATTCTCATCTATACTTTGTTCTTTAGTGCTCTAGCAGGGATTTGGGGGAAGGCATTGGCTGTGAGTGGCTGCTCTCTGCCAGCTCTTAGAGTTAAGGCTAAACACTATGCATTGGAGGGATAAAGAAAGAAAAATTTAACTTGATTTCTATCTTATATGCATGGATAGTTACCTGGATGGATAGATGAGTAGATGGATGGAGAGATAGGTAGATAGATAGACATACAGAAATATACATATGTATGCACACATACAAATACTTTTTGGCCGCCTTTACTTATTATTGTAGCTGACTAAGCATCCTCTCTATACTCATGATTCTCAACTCCCTAAAATGAAGCTTCTTTTTTCTTGTATTTCCAAATGCCTACTCAGTGGGCATTTCTCTGCAGATGCTCTACAGATGATGAAATGATATGTAATTCTTTATATACTTTGTACATAAATACACATTTACAGATATAATCATATAATCAACCTTACCAAGCAATGTAGGCACTACCTCTAGTCCCCCAAACTTCCTTCACCCTTAAGGATGCATGCCACCCTGGTGGGACATTTTGTTTGTTTGCTTGTTGGTAAAGTTTGTTATAACTTTATTTCACTTACTTTAAAAATGTACTTTTGAGTTGGAAAGAGAGAAGTCTGCCTGAGACCGCTGTGACCTTAGTAACAAGCTATTGATCACAGAGGTGAAGAAAGCTTTGATTAGCACATTCTGGCAATTGGGGGGGGGGGTGGATTTAAGATTTTAAGTTACTTTAAATCAATTTTGTTCATTACCTATTGCTGGATTCTGCTGAACAAACATTTTTTGTCAGGGCTGTTTTATTATAATTGATATACTGATGTTGATTTAGATGTGGTTTCTTTCTTGAGCCCTCTCAATATAGGAACCAGAATGATGGTGACACGGGTGCCTCCTGTCAGTTCAGTAAAGAAGAATCATGGCTATAATAACATCTAACAAACTACCATTTATTTGTGATGACTGGGAAGTCAATGGCAGTTCAGCAATTAAAGCAAAGGCTTGCCATTTAAATCTTAGAATCTGATCACTCTGGCTTTTCATCCTCAAACCAGTGAAGACAATCATTTTTTCTCCATGTTTTATTTTAAAATATATTTTATTTGAGCCTTTATTTTATAGCACTATTTACCAGATTCATAATACCAGTTACTTGGAACCTCATTTGTTTGGCTTCTAACTTTGAAATGTGTGGTAGCGTTTTCTATCCTTAATCAACTTTTCTCGTTATGAGGATTGTTCCTGTGTTTTGTTTAGCCAAAGACTACTTTAGAAAGTTAAGTTGGGTAGTTATTTTACAGTATAGCAATTTCAAGCATAGTTTATCTGTAGCCTGTAAGATGCAAATTATATAATGTGCCTTTTTTATACTTCCCATTTGCTTTTCTTTTTTTTTTTATTTATTTATGATAGTCACACACACACACACACACACAGAGAGAGAGAGAGAGAGAGGCAGAGACATAGGCAGAGGGAGAAGCAGACTCCATGCACGGGGAGCCCGACGTGGGATTCGATCCCGGGTCTCCAGGTTCACGCCCTGAGCCAAAGTCAGGCGCCAAACCGCTGCGCCACCCAGGGATCCCTCCCATTTGCTTTTCTTTGTGTTTATGTTTTAGTGGATATGAAACAGTGATGCAAGTATTATTTCATTTTATTAATGACAATTTTGAGGTACCTCAAAATTGAAACTCGAAACTTAATGATATATTTGCACATAAGCATAGTATCAAGACATCCAAACCGGTATGAAAAAGCTTAAATTATATGGACTAACTTGAGGACAGTCAGTTGTGAATTTTTGAAACCCTATGAAAAACTGAGTGGTTCTAAAGAAACATACCACAGTGGTAATTTGCAGTGCATCCAAACTCAGAATCAAGAATCCAGCTCCTGGTCTGGACTCTGCCCTTTGTGCACGGTGTGACCTTGAACAAACCATGTAAGTTTCTTGATACTTGTCTTCTACCCTCTGAAATTGAAGAATTGGGTTCCACCAATGAACTTACATTCAGTATCTTTCAAATATATGTAGTAATTTAGATCCTGAAAAAGATCGGAGTGACTAGTTACCAGTTATTATTTGTCTTACTGTTTTCACAACTTGCCAAAACCAGGTTTATCCCCTCCCATGCTGATTGGCAAACCCTTCATGCTTACACCATTAATTTGCTTAAAAGATCATGTACAAATTATCCTGACTTGAATGACTAGTTAGTAGGTATTTAACATTTGGAAAACTATGAGGAGTTGTTTGTTCATTTATTTATGTTAGTTCTTTTCATAATCTAAATGCAGCATTAGTACTTGGGCAAGGGCTGATGCATGTTTCTTTTGACATTTCCCTTCTCCTCAAAGGAGATTTAAAAATTTTTTCTTAAGATCTCTCCTACTGAGAAGGGAGTTATATTTTTATGTGTGGTTCAGAAGAACATATCAAAGACCAAGTGGTTGAAAAAATAATTTTAATAATTAGAGCAGCCTCAAATTGGATGGCTTCTTAAGGAGGCAGAGGGCTTCTGTCCTAGAGGTCACACCTGGATTTTGCATCTGCTAATATATAGGCTACATCATGTCCTCTAAGGTATTCTTAAATTTTGATATTTGGACAGTAAATCCCCCCTTTCACTTCCTTAATTCTATAGTTCCTTGCACAGCATCTTAATTAGCAAGAAGAAACTGAAATGTCCTCTACATGTGAATGGTGAAATGTTAAGACTGCTGGCATTTTTGATGATCATGCTACCTCTGCTGTCCAGTCTCGATGCCAGTTGTGGTATTCTTTCTTTCCTTATCACACTGAAGGTTTTTGAAGTCACATTTCAATGACCAAGTACTGTATCAGTCTATTGACATTTCAGTGGGTTTTGATTTGTGGTTGTGGTTGTAAGAGAATAAAGACATAGAAACATTTATTGACTTAAGAATATAAATAAGTTCACAATATGCTTTTTATATAGACACTTACATATACAGGGTTATTGAAATTTTGGTCTCATTATATAAAAAATAATTTATTAGCTGCTTCTTTGGTTTACAAACCAACTTACAAGAGGCCTTCTTTAATTATATACTTGATATAGTACACTTATGTTAAAAATTTATTGTACAATGAAATTTACATGTTCATCAATTTCTTTTCCCTTTATTTTATAAAAATATCAAGTGACACTGGGTTCAATACTGATCCTCCATTCTCCATTTTTCTCTTAAGCTTAACACATCACTGTTTAATGTTTGCAAGTTTATGGTCTTTCACTGCATTTGAGCCTAAGATAATAATCACATTTTTGTGTCATATGGCTCTTGCTATATTTAACAGGTCCTTGCAAAGGTATCATTTGTGAAGTATGCCATATTGTAGCATGGTAATCTTTCTAGCTACAACAATGCAAAATTACCCTACACCCTCTCTTCCCAACCCAGGAAAAGGCTACAGCTGAAATAATTAAAATCCATACGCTTAATGATCTGTGCCTTCTGCAGGGTG
This sequence comes from Vulpes vulpes, assembly GCF_048418805.1. NCBI lineage: Eukaryota > Metazoa > Chordata > Mammalia > Carnivora > Canidae > Vulpes > Vulpes vulpes. The sequence goes on from NC_132787.1 coordinate 67,626,097, forward strand.
GCACATTACTGTCTCTAACGATGTTTAATAGCTCATAACATTCAATACACTTAATCATCAATTACTGGCATTTGTAGTACTTTCGCATACTGAACATATCTTGATTGGGGGAAAATTGCATTGGAAGAGACTCAATTACCCACCTTGAAAAAAAAAAAAAAAAGGACACTGGGCCAGACTGAATGCGGATGCATAGTTGTCTTTGGAGCCGCTCAAGCCACTGAGGCAAGACCACAGGCCATGTGGTTATTTGGGATTTTGTTAGGTGAGGAGGAAGTTTTAATTTGCTTGTGTCACACTGTACTTTATAGGTCTCCCAACCACTTTGGGGCTATGGCCAGAAGCCCTGACTGAGATGTCAGGTAACTGCAAAGCTAGTCCCACCTAACCACCTGACCCTCCATGGGTCAATGGACAGTTAGTTTCTGTGTCTTTACGTTAACATGAGAGTAAGATGCTAAACAAGCCTGAAGAGGTCCTACCCAGATCAGCAACTCTCTAGTCTCATGGTCACACCAGGGACAATGAAACCATAAGCCTTTTGTCATTTTCCATGTAATTTCTTGTTTGCTGAGAGTTACCTAGAAAAACAAAGAAAGATGAAGAGCCCACAGAGTCCACTACCCTTGGTAGAATGATAAAGGAAAAAGCAGAATTCTCATTTTATGTTAATTACATGGATTTGATGTAGTTTTCATGTACCTACTTTTTATATATAAATATTTATTATTCATGTTAATTATTTTAATTATGGTGTTTATATAATATCATTAACTCTATATTAATATAAATTACATGTATAACATGCAGGCATATATTGTATTCATTTAATATTATAATTCATTATATATTAATTATTAGTATGCTATATAATTATTATAATTACATATGTTTATAGCATGTATAATTATATTTATATGCATATAAAGCTTTGTTTTCATATTTAGGCCAAATATTATTTTGCTTCTGGTAACAGAAGGACATGAACTGTGCCAGCACTTCTATAGATGCTCAGTGCTGGAAGTGACAGGATCTGCAGGAGGTAGCTTATTTTAATGCAGATTTTGCTTGAGAAAATACAAGATTTCATCATCTCTGAGCCTCAAAGAAAAATCTGGTTGTCGACCTTTCCTCTTAATCATGGATTTGAGTCATAACCACCCTGGGGTGAACTGAACACATTGCTCTCTCAAGTTCTTGATTATTTCCAAAAAAACTTTTAAGACTTTTTCCCTCTTGATAGCAAATGCTTATGTGGGCAAAACAGAGGAGAAGCAAACGAGTTGCTACTTCCACTATAACCTACCTTTCTGAAATGTTACAGCTTCCCTGCTGCTGGCTGACCTCACTAGACCAACCTAAAAAAAAAAAAAAAAGAAAAAAAAAGAAAAAGTAAGAAAATATTCATATTATGTCACTAATAAGTTCATAGCATTCAGGATTTTGTACTTTTTTCTTGCTTCAGCATTAGTTGGATAAGATATATAGATAGATAGATGATAGATAGATAGATAGATAGATAGATCTCTATCTATCTATCTATCTATTTATTTATTTGAGGTGGTGGGGAACCCAGGAGATGAGGGAGTAGATGGAAAGGGAGAATCTCAAGCAGACTCCCCACTGAGTCCAGGGACTGACAGGGGGCTGGATCTCAAGACGCTGAGATCATGACCTGAGCCAAAATCAAGAGTCTGATGCTTAACCATCTGAGTTACTTGGGTGCCCCAGGATATTTTTAAAACATAAAGTGCCAGACATGCCTTCCTTTGCTCTTTGCAGCATTCATTGAGTGACTCTACCCCATCAAATATATGTCAAGTACTAGGAATAAAGAAATCAATATGCTACAATTATGGTTTGTATCCAAAGCTTATAGTCTTGGCAAAGGGTTGAAGACTGAAACGGATGCAGCACAGGTAGTCATAAATCAGCCCTATTAAGAGACAATAGGGAGTGTTGGAGCCTGTGAATAATTGAAGAAATGACTTTATTTAGTTCTTACCTCGCCCTTCCTTCCTTTCTTCTTCATAATACTCTGCTAACTAAATAAAATAGTGTGCTAATTTTGAGCTCCTAATACCAATCCAGATGGAAATATGTAAACAAATAATTTTAATACAGTAAGTAGAATCTGAAGTTATTTCTAAATCACAATTATTAATAGCACAGACCCTAGAACCAGTATGGCTTTGAATGCGGGCTTTACCATTCACCAGCTGTTTGACCTTAGGCAAGTAATCTTTTGTGCTCTTCAGTTCCCTCAGGTGTAAATGGTGACAATGTAAGTATTTACTTCATCAGTTTCTCTTGAGAAGTAATTGAATTATAACGTATAAAGCTCTTCAAACAGAGCTTGGCGCACCATGAGCTCTAAATAAAAGAGACTATTCTTAATAGGAAGGAAACAAGGCAGCACATGTTAAGATATTAAGTCTGAATAGACACAACCTGATAGAATCTTAAAATGGAAGGAACCTTGAGTCACCTTGTGGGCACCATCAACTTGCTGCTGGAGTAAGCCCAGGAGAGAATGTTCCTCCATGTTTACTCATGCAGCTAGCTCAACTCATCCTTTCCTGTTACACCAGCCAACTCTGGATAATTTTATCAAGGGAGTGCTCAAAAAAGGAGCCAAGAGACAGAGTGTAATATGTCAAAATCTCCTCTGGTAACATTGTGACTTCCATGGTGTTCTCTACATTGACCATTCCTGGTGTTTTGTTTGTTCATTTGGTTTGTTTGATTTTTAAATTGGAAACTCTAATTGGCTTTATTAAGCATTTCATGAATTGGGCGCCATCCTATTTAACCAATAGAGAGATGCTCTCCACATTGACCATTCATTTAGCATTTCATTTGCTTTATCTCAAATGAAGATCTATATTTCCCACCACACCTCAAAAATGAGCTAACCACAGCAGAAGTGTTTTTTAAGCATTGCATTGCTTTATATAGTCTACAACATAATCAAAATGATAAAATATTCAGAAGATGTGCACTGTCCACTCGATTATCATTTAGAAATTCTGTTGTGTCTGTTCCTTCATTGTCTCTGTGTAGGTCTCAGTGAGGATGTACAGTTTGGGGAACAGAATTAGCCAAGAGTTTGTGAAACGGTGATTAGATATTAGACTTCACTAATCTTCCTTCTCTAAAAATATATTGCATTTTCTGCATTATAGTAGAGAGTCCATTTCTCAGGATCGTTTAAGATTTGTACCTCGAGGAAAATAGGTATGAAAAGGTTCTGAGGCAGCCATAGATTATTGTGAAAAGGGATCAAATCATAGCTAAGAGGGTTAGAACTTTTTGCTCTTTATCTCTCATCTTTTCTAGGAAGTCTACAATGGGAAAATATCAAGAACATGAACCATCAATTTATGCCAAATACTTGATCATACAAAATCTATGTAATTAAAGGAGAATTCATGTAACTAAAAAGAAGATGCAATTTTAGATGTAACATAACTGCTGGTTAAACATAGAAGCATAGAAAATATTCTGGAAGACAGCTTAATATTCTCTGAACCTGACTTTTCATCATACCCTCCCCGCCACTTCTCACAGTTTTCCAATAATTCATTTGTCAAGTATCTAAAGAGAGCTGCTTTTGCCTGCAGGCTCTTCCTTCAAAGGATGCACTACCTGGTATTCATGTTATTTTGGTTCATAATCTGCTTCTCAAATGACCTTTTCTACTCCTGAGACTGTCCTCTGCATCTTATCCCTCTCTTCTATGTATTACTTCTGTCCTGCATCATTCCACTTTTGAGTTGCTATTACCTCAAGTTTATTCACCATTATCTATCCATCCCAGTGTCTCCAGGGTAGTGTAAGAACCAGAACAAGCACCAATTTGAAAGCCAAGGACTCGAGCCATTGAGGGGGGGGGGTATTTTCTGCCCTAAAACAATAAATATTTTTATTGGGCAGACATTTTCCTGCTTCTAAATTATTGTATACGCAAGAGTGGAATCAACCAAAAAAAAAAAAAAAAAAAAAAAAAAAAAAGCACTTCCAAGCCTTTAACCATGAACTATTCTTATCATGGAGAGGACCAGCAGTAGTATTAATGACAATAATGAGTAAGCCCCCATTATGGGTAAAAGCTTGTGCTAGGGGCTTGGACTACATCACTTCTAACCTTTGACCCTAATGACAGTCCACAAGGCCTCTCTCATTAGTTTGGCTCCTGTTTTGCAGTTAAGATGACTGAAACACAAAGATTGAATAATCACTGAGTCTAATTTTTGGTAATGGTTGGGATGGAGTCAGAGTATGATCCTAGATCTTTGTGATTTTAAAGATTACTGATCTTTTGATCTATGACTTATATATGTATAGTTTTTAGAGCAATACTTTTTTTTAAAGATTGATTTATTTATTCATAGGAGACACACAGAGAGAGAGGCAGAACAGAGGCAGAGGGAGAAGCAGACTCTTCACAGGAGCCCGATGTGGGATTCGATCCCAGATCCCAGGATCACGACCTGAGCCGAAGGCAGCCGCCCAACCACTGAGCCACCCAGGCATCCCTAGAACAATATTTATATAATAAACCTTTATATAGAAGCATTATGTGCATATTAATTGTTATTATTTCCCTTTGGTCACTTATTTGGAGATGTTAATTTTTCTTCTTTCCATCAGGTGGTAGTAGCTTGGGAGACGAAAGACTACTATAGAAACCCTGCTCTGAGCTTAGGTCCATATCGAGTAATTGAGATTGAACACGATGTATATATAAAAGAAGCAGGCAGATCTGTTATCCTTTCTTCTTTGATCCCTTCCATCTCCTACACATGCATACTGTTTCTTAGCTAAACACTTTAGTCTTATAGAAAAAGCAGTTCCCTGGGAAAATAGCTAATTTTATCCTGATAAACTCGCTTATCATTGCATAACATAGATTTCCATTTTAATTCAGTAATCATAAAACTACAGGGATATAAAATTCATTTAAGTTGTAGTTGACTTCAGATTGCTTTTCCTTTAGAATCTTTAACAACATGAAATCATTTGTACCTCCTTAAAATAAGTTTTTAGTTGTAATTTAAATGGAATTAAATCATCTTCTATTTATCTTAGAATAATCTCAGAATTTCATATGAAATTTCCATTTGCAGAGTTACATTTACTTATGTGGGTCTCTCTCCTGTCAATCTTTCCTTCCCCCCTCCTCTCCTCTCTCACAGACATCTCTAGAGTTCCTTTCTGGGTTGGCTATTTGGAGGGCACTAGCTTGATTAGTCCCACCTGACAGCTCTATACTGCTGTGTTACTCATAACTTTGAAGCAGTATTGCTGACCAAATGGCCAGCACCTGTATTGAGTGGCATCATACTGATCCTCTATCTAAAAATCTAAACTTGAATATTTTTGATTAGGCATGGTTCCTCCACATGCTGAGGGATACAACTGGGCTTGCCTCCCAGGGCCTTTGTTTAGAGGGTAGCCCTACCTGAGTGAGTGACCTGCTGTTACTGTGGCTCATCTACCAACTTAACTTGCAGAATTTGGGATCAACCATGTGGGTTTATGTGCAGGATAAATCTCACCTTTCCTTGAATAAGTAGATTCATTTCAACAGCAGCTGCTCCACCTATTAATAGCATATACTGATATGTCCATCTTTATTTTTTTTAAGATTTTATTTATTTATTTATTTGAGAGAGAGAGAGAGAGCACAAGCAAGGGGAACAGCAGGCAGAGGGAGAGGGAAAAGCAGGCTCCCCGCTGAGCATGGAGCCTGAAGCAGGGCTTGATCCCAGGACCCTGACACCACAACCTGAGTCAAAGGCAGACACTTAACCACCTGAGCCACCCAGGCACTCCTGATACGTCCGTCTTTAGTTGTGGTGACCTTCTCAATATTTCATTAGATTCACCTACTGTTGTGTATGTTCTTTCCAGTTGCTCTGTTCAGAGTGAGAATGAGATTGTCTTCTCACAGCACGGATAGTCAGGGAGTTTTTTTTTTTTTTTTCAGGGTTCCGGGGGATGAGGAGGAGATTTATGTAATCCTGTAGCAAGGGTAGGACACCTAAAATTAAATATGTATTTCCTAATTACCCGCCTCTACCTTAAAGTTTATTTAGTCCTGAAGGGCCAGACATCTTGGAAGTTCATGTTTGTGCTATAGGGTAATGAATTGTTACATATCTCCCATGCTGTTATGTATCAAGCTATTTGTTTGTTTGTGCCTAGGCATTGAGACTAAACTGGTTGGCTATTTAACATGCTTATTGTCGATGGTAGCCTCTTTTAAAAATCTAACAGCACAATATATTTGCTGATGCACCTCATTTCCCAAATATGAAAAGTGTCCCTCTGAGGGTTTAAATAACTATAACATTGAGTGAATTATATTATATTCTGATCTGCTTGTGAAATGCTAAGAGGTGTTTTTCTTTTTTTCTCTTGTATCTTAGGATAAATTACAGGATGCACAGTCTTTCAATGATACAGTTGACTTTATTTAAATGAGCTAGGTTTTGATTAATAGATGAGAAGTAATCATTTCTATAAATAAAATATTGAATGAATTGTTTTACCCTAAATTAAATAATTGGTCATATTAACTCTATTCTTCAAGTTTATTTTTTTTAATTTTTATTTATTTATTTTTGATAGTCACAGAGAGAGAGAGAGAGACAGAGACACAGGCAGAGAGAGAAGCAGGCTCCATGCACCGGGACCCCAACGTGGGATTCGATCCCGGGTCTCCAGGATCACGCCCTGGGCCAAAGGCAGGCGCCAAACCGCTGCGCCACCCAGGGATCCCTCTTCAAGTTTATTGATGAAGCTTTTATTACCTCTGTGTACACCCTATGTGAAGCTGCATTATGCTGCCTCCCAGGCCCTTCTACCTCAGGTGATACCCAGTCCACTGGTAGAGGACCTGTGTCCTCCTAGTCAGTGATCACCTTTGTTTCCCACTCCTGGGTCCCTTTGTACAAATACTTCGTATTCACCAACAATTCCACCCTCTCTCTGGTCTCAAGTCTCTAAATTTGGTCTTTCTCTATTACAGATGTCATTAATATTTCCTTCCTCTCTGTGTCCTGTTTCTATTTTCCTGGTCCATCCAGGCCCTCATTATTGCTCCTCCCAGACTGTAATGAATTTGCCCTAATAACTAGTGTTTCTGCCCTAAGCTTGTCTACTTCAGTTTATTTTATGCAATGTCACCAAAATAAAAATCTATTAATGTCACTTCCCTCCCTGCCAAGAACACAGTTCGGATCTCTTTCACAGCTTTCCAAACGCTGCTGGCTCTCTTCTCTGTACCCCTTCCTCACTGTGCTTCCCACTTGACTGTAGTTCCTTACACTCAGTATCCTGCTCCAGCTTTCAGAGCCTGATGGGGTGTTCATGCTGCCAAGGGTGATCTTCCCGCCACAGTCTTTCTGGTGGACACCTCTTCGTTCTTCAAAGCCCATTAACATTGATGGCTTCTCCCCCAGCCTCACACTACATAAGTAAATCACTCCTCCTTCTTTGTCTTCATTCTCAATCATATGTGTATTGTGGCATGTAGTCACACATATGATGAGTATGTATTTGCATTATGTTTCCTTATTAGATTGTGGACCCCTTGAGACCAGGGCATCCTCAGTCACCTTTGTAATTCCACAGCTTAATAATAGCTGACATAGTATGGGTTTGTTGAACTGGTTCAATTCTCCTATAAATGTTCTCTATGTTAGAGAATAGCTTCTTAGCAGGGTATTAAAAGACTACATTTGGGGTATCTCTAAAGTCTATCATTGTCTGATTAGTTCAATTAAGAGTCCAGTGTTAATGAGGCCAAGGTTTTAGTTTCATTTCTCTGTGGAGCAGTTAACATTGTACCTCAACTGTCAGTAAGCTCAACTAGCTGCCTAGTAAATCCCATTGGTTCCAAGGGAAAGGGAAAGTGAGAATGATTTAGGTCAAATTCATTTCAACTATTAGGGAAATTGAATTAAATATATTTCTTATTGCTATTCAAAGCACAATTTCACATTTCTGTGTGAAACAAACATCCTATTTTGTCCACAGCTGCCGTCCACAGATCTTTAGGATTGCTAGCCTTTGAGCTTCCAGTCTACCCACGCGCCTCTCCATCTGTATTTTCCAGGTGAGACAATGCGCATCGCCTCTTCAGAGTTTGCTGATGACCCCTGCTCATCAGTGAAGCGTGGCACCATGGTGCGGGCCGCGAGGGCTTTGCTCTCAGCTGTAACGCGCTTACTCATCTTGGCGGACATGGCGGACGTCATGAGACTTTTATCTCATCTGAAAATTGTACGTATGTGGAACTTATCAAAACTTGCTCTATGGGGGTGGCAATGGTGACTATGTATATTAGAGCGTGAACTGAACTCATGATGTTTCACTGCTCACCAGCTCGCTTACTCACAAAAGTATTATGCCCTCCAATTTTTCTTTTTTTTCCTCCAATTTTTCTAATACTAAAATTATATTCAGTAATATACTCAAAAAGTTACAGAAGATTCACTTGAGTTTGGGTCTCTCCTTTACTTCTTGGAATGCAAAACAGTGTATTCTTTTAGGCTCCAGAGGCTGAGCATGGTGTACCTGCCTTGACCCTGTCTGGTAATTCAGATCAGTGCTGGTCCACGTGGTAATTCAGAGTGGGTCAGCTCTTCTGCTTAGCTAGCCAAATGACCACCTGTGCCCACCTTAATATGGATCATGTGTTAAATTACATTTTATTACCTGCTCCAGCCTTGCACTTTTGTAGACTTATGGACTTTGAACGTACCTTAGTCTGGCACATCTCATGGCTAAGGTCAATCTTGTTTCACCAGGCCTGGCATCTAACATAACTGGACTGGGTCTCTGGGCACTTACATGTCCCACTAACCTATAGACCCGTATTGTAAGTGCCTTCCTGGTCATAGTCCCTTGGTTTCTTTCAATTCTTTTGTTTCTAAAACAAGTGATGCTCTGTCAAAAAGTCTTGTATAGCATCTTACCTGAGCTGGCCCAAATAAAAGAGCTAAGATTCTAAGTTATAATATAAACTCCTTGATACTATTAAACATCTCCAATTCTAACACATCCAGCATGAGTTCCATGGTCATAAACCACAAAGCAAGGTAGAGCTCTTCCTGGCTTCTGTAAGGAGGGCTGAGGAGCCAAGGGGCGTAAAGCACAACCTGTTTGGGAGTTTCCTATCAGAATTTTCCGAGAATGGGCCTGAGGAAGCCAAGAAAGGCTCTTGTGGTTTGGATGAGGTGGGCACTATGAGGAGAGACTTTACCTATATCAGAGGGTACCAAGGGACAGTATGATGTTATGATTTGGTATAGTATTGACATGTACATGACATGTATATGATAGTATAATGTTATGATTCCACTGTGTAGCTTCTGGAATAATATTAACTTTAATATTGGCTTGATGTCCACTTGCCAACTGTGTTGCCATCTACCACATAACCTCCTTACATTTCAGACACTTGATCTGTTAATATGGAGCTGATGGCACTAAAGCCCTCAGAGTTGTGAGAGATTTAAAATGAGTTAAAATTCCTATGGAGCTTTTATCACAGAGTTGTGGTGCAAAGTAAGTGTGTGGTAAATGGCAGTGATGTTGCTATTTTCAGATCCCTGAAACCTCTTGCAGACCTCACTGGTGGCTGTCATCCCTGCCCTTCCAAGTGTGCTATATGCATCTTCTAAGCAACAGATTACTTTGTTCTCAAGTGTGTGGGAGAAAAAGTTTTGTTATCTTCCTTAACAGCCTGCTGAGTCTTCAGAGGCAACATTTTAAGAAAGATCTTCCCCCAGATGGACAATCTTCCTTTCCCAGGGTAGAAGAGGACTGAACCTAAAGAAATTAACTTTATGTCCTGTATGTTATTGTTCTGCGCCGTGGAAGGGCCCTGTTCAGTGATTCCTGGGGAGTGATGGCAGGCTGCACATTTTCCCTGAGCTGTCCACGGGCACAGAATGCTCGTGCATCCAGGATGCAATGTCGTACAGCACCAGTTCCTGCCTGTAATCCTGCCTTTCTACCCACTTGTTTTGACCAGTGCTGTCTACTGATAGTATCAGGGCAGCCTGTCATCATGTGGAGTCAACTGTATTGTTTTCCCTACGCAGCAGATTAAGGGAAGCTTAAAAAAAAAAAAAAAAAAGGGTTTAGCACAAAGTCATGGAAAGGTCAACCCAGCAATATTAAGTAGTTCAGTCAGACTGTCAGTAGTAAAATTAAAAATAATGGTGGACTAAATAACGCATTTGTTGTACTTAGAGCACAGCCTCTGTAGCAGCAGTGATGGAATGTTGCCATCTTGTGGACTGAACAGGAACTGCAGTGTCCGGGCTGCCCCACTCAGGCGGTGGGTTCAGGTCAGCCAGGGTTTCCTATCATGGGGCTGTTGTCCCCCACACTCTCACAAAAACAAAACAAAACAAAACAAAACAAAAAAACCACCATGTGTCGACAATCCATTGCAATTGAACATGGTGTCAAATTCTACTTTAGCTTTTCCTTCTTTTCCAGAAAAGCACATTCTCTCATGAACAAAAGAGAGCTGTCTGCAAGCATCTATTCATTTGTTTTTAACTCAGATGAAGAAAATATCTTTATGTGTTTAGATGGAGCAGGTTGGAAATGACCATCTACACCTTTTTTAAGGCTTTTTCCAGATGAATTATATTTTTAAAGATTTCATTTATTTTTAAATATTTTATTTATTCATGAGAGACACACAGAGAGAGGCAGAGACACAGGCAGAGGGAGAAGCAGGTTCTCTGTGGGAAGATGGTGCAGGACTTGATCCCAGAACCCCAGGATCACGACCTGAGCCAAAGGCAGACGCTCAACCACTGAGCCACCTGGGTGTCCTGGCTTTTTTTAAAACAAACAAACAAACAAACAAACATGAGTTTCCTTACCACATGGATAATAAAACATAGGTAAGAAAACATGACAGATGATTTTCCATAAAAGTAGTGACTCCATTTTCTTTTGGTTCAGATGATTGAATAGTACCCTATATGAGTCTGTAGCTTCCTGCCGTGGTAACCTTTTTTTTACCTTTAAGCATTATGCATTTTACCTTTTTATCTCTTAGGCCATATGCCAAATTTTTATTGCTCTCCTTTCCAGATAATGATATTTTCTCATTTCTGAATAGCTTACAGGAACACAGAGGGACTTGCCTTATTAGAAACTTATATTCATGTTTTTTCATCAATAATTCACTGAGTAGATAATGGATAATCAGTTTATTTTCCTAAAATACCTGCTCTCATTCTCTGCCCTGCACCCCAAAAAGTAATTGTCAGCAAATTGAGTAGTCATGAGCAAATATAATCCACACCAGAAAAATGAGTAAAGAATTACTGTGGAGAGCAGCCCGGGTGCTCAGTGGTTTGGCGCCTGCCTTCAGCCCGGGGCATGATCCTGAAGACCCAGGATCGAGTCCCACATCAGGCTCCCAGGATGGAGCCTGCTTCTCCCTCTGCCTGTGTCTCTGACACACACACACTCTCTCTCTCTCAAGAATAAATAAATAAAAATCTTAAAAAAAAAAAGAATTACTGTTGAGATGGTGTGATTAGCAGGGCAAAGGGGCTTTGCATTCTGCTACCCTAAAATTATGTTCAGAAACCTAATGTTTACAAGACTGCTAAAGAGCCTGTCTTTTCATATAACATGCAAATATTCTAGTAGCTCATACTAAGCTACTTGTTTTATTATGCACGTATTTGTATGGGCTTTAATGTAGAGCTCCTTTTTAAACATCTTAAGGATTCTCAAGACTGAAGAAGGTCTTCTCTACTGTTGTTGTTTTAAATTCTGGACAATAGTGGTTGAATAGTGGGTGACATATAGTTCAAAGCTTGGTTATCACCCAGGTGGGAATTTGATGTTCCTGAGCAAAGCTAAAGTAATCATTTGCACATCAGACATCATTAAAAAATACTGAATTATAATCACTTTCATTGTTGCAGTTGCTGTGAGTGATTCCCTAGCCAGACATCTGATGTATCCTGCAATCAGCTAACATTGTCAGTGTGTTAGGTTGATTGATATGTGGCACTTCAGACTTTTCACGGAATCCCACATTGCAATTGATGATCATGAAGAGGGATATTTATTTTCCCTAGACTCTGAATTAATGTAATCAGATTGTATTGTCAATTCTTAGTATCGGTGATGACATTGCACACACAAACTCATCTTGACATGTATGTGTCAGAGAAAACAACCCCCCTTTTTTCTATCCTCAGGCTAGGTCCTGGAATAATGATATTCTTGATTATCTCAGACTTTCTCTCTAAAGGTGGAGTGGCAAAATAGAAAAACAATCACCCCTTAATCAGTTTCCCAGAAAAGTTAGATTACCTTCATAGCAATCAGAGGCCAGATCTAATGCTGCTGCCCCCTTGTTTGGGAGGCATTGATGAGGCAGGGTGACTTTAACATTACCTGTGCTTTTTGTGACATTAGCATAAAATAGTGTTGTGTGTCCTTAGTAATGGATTATTTCTTGATAGTTGCCTGTTTAGTCCTACAGCTCTAATGTAGAGCTTGTGTTTGAAGAATAGCAGTCAGTCGAGGTAAAATAGACTTGTCTGTTATTATAAAGAGAGAAATTATTGCCCAGGTTTTTTAATTAAAAATTTATTTATTTATTTGAGAGAGAGAGAGCGAGAGAGAGAGAGAGAGCAAGCACATGTGCAGGGGGAAGGGCAGAGACAGGAGATAGAAATAATTGAGCCAACTCCTCGCTGAACATGGATCCAGATGTCGGGCTCGATCCCACGATCATGACCTGAGCTAAGATCAAGAGTCAAACACCTAACTGACTGAGGCCATTCCAGCGCCCCCTTAGAATATCTTCTCTGTCAGAGCTATTGTGGCATTTAACTAGGTTGCAACTAGGTTGTTTGGAATTTATTTGTGTATCTAGTTATCATTTCAAGAAATGCTTATTGGATGCCAACTATATACAACGCACTGTGCTTAGATAGCTTAAAGGTGAATAAGTCTCAGCCCCTGCCTTCAAAGCTTTATAGGCTACTGGGGGACACATTAAGAAAGAAAGCCGTGCAAGTTGGGAAAATGTGCATATTGCTGTAATCTCACCTATAATGATAGAAAATCATAATAATTAGGATGTTTTCCAGTTTAAATAACAGAAACCCAACTCAACTTGGTACTTTAAAAAGGGAATATATTGGGTCACCAAACTAAGAAGTCTAGAGGCATTTAGATTCAGGCAAGTCTTGATCAAGGTACAAAAATATGACAAGAACCATGTTTCTATCTCCTTTTCTTCACTAAGGGCCCTCTTATCTACAGGTGTTTTCTCACAGTCTCAAGATAGCTAGCTGCTAACCATTTTCAAGATTTTCCTCTTCTAGACTAAGGATAGCATGAAAGAGTAAATTCTCTTCCCTGGTAGCTCAAAATGAAAGTTCTACAGTCTTGTTAGGTCTGTTGACTTGTGAATTAGGTGCTTATCTCTGAGTTAATTATTTAGAGAGGGAAGGAGATGTGCTGATTTTTAAAATTTGGTTAGCACTTATTCCTTTCCTTCACTATCCCCTAAGCCCCATATAGGATCAGTTCAACCAAATTATAGTGGTGGTCATTTGAAGATAATATAAGGAAGGGTGGGGACGCCAGGGTGGCTCAGTGGTTGAGCGTCTGCCTTTGGCTCAGGGCGTGAACCTGGGGTCTGGGATCGAGTCTGCATTGGGTTCCCTGCGAGGAGCCTGCTTCTCCTCTGCCTATGTCTCTGCCTCTCTCTGTGTGTCTCCCAGGAATAAATCAATAAATCAATAAATAATCTTTAAAAAGAAATGAGGAAGGGTGATGTGGCTGGGAGAAGGAGGTCTCAGGATTGAGTCTCATTAAATTGAATGAGATTTATCTTTCCCAGACCAATTTCTTGGATTAGATTGAACAGGTTGGGGTCACAAGCCCAAGCCTAAGCTGGGGCCTAAAAGTTGAGGGTGACTGGAAATAAGTTGGTCCCATTAGGAGAGTTGGGGGATGTATCATTCTGTGCAATAATAAGATTGAAACTACACAGTGATTTCAGCAAGGAGAGTTTATTATGAGGAATAATTAACTCCAATAGCAGATTAGAGTCATAAGAGACCGAGTAACAAAAAGAGAACTCTAAAAAACATAAGGATGGCAAATACAAGGAGCAGCTGTCACCCCAAAGACTGAGATACAGTGCTTCAGGGAGACCTTCCCCATCACCCTGAGCCAGGGCCAAGAATAGATCTTCCTACATCTTCACTTGATGACAGAGAGATTACTGAGGTGCCACACAAGCTAATAGAACTTGCTGGAAATCTGCCCTTAGGGCATCAAGGAAAAATGCTCATTGAGAGGTGTCTCACTAGGAGCATTCCACTATAGCATCATCCAAAGTGGACCATGCTAAGGGAAGCTGCTGGCCACCTAGTGGTGAAGAGGCTACTTCTGCTGTAGAACTTTTGGAGGGAGCATACCAAAACCAAGAAACAAAACCTTTCCCTCCTCCATTGCCAACCAGCACTCTCTATTAACGAGGCTTAACATCATGCCAAATGGGAAAGGAGTAATATTTAAAAGGCCTAGCCATGTTTTGACAGAGCAGATAGAGGTGTGAATTTGGATTTGATAACTAGCCCAGGGAAAGAGTAGTTAGTGAATGCAAAGGGAGTGCTCATGTCATAAGAAAGAAGATATATTCAAGTCAGACAATAGACATCAGCTACAGAGAGCTTCACAAACCAAGGGAAAGAACAAAGGCATGAGAGCAAGAGAAGCGATTTGGGGTATTTTCAATAATATAATTGATTCTGTCTTGTTGGAGCATAGAGGGCAGGGTGGGAGAGGCACTAAGAAAGTTGGACAGGGAGATACATGTGCCTCAGAGAACATGATGATTCATTTGGGCTCTATGTGTAGATTATAGAGAGCCATCAAGTAGCCATCAAGTAGGTAGCCATCAAGAAACATTAAAATCAGAGCTGTGATTTAGATAAATAATTTTGGTAGCAATGTGGAAAAACAATTAGAAGAGAGATGAGTCCAAATAAGGAAACTGATGAAGAGACCATTGAGATTATCCAGGCTAATGAATAAAAGAAAAGCTGGGTGAAGTCAATGGCAGGGTGTATTGTGAAAGGGAGGCCGATTTTAAAAATATTAAAGAGGTGGGATGACTAAAACCCAGAGACTTATCAGATGGGGCAAGGCTCTTTGTATTTGTAACCGGTTGATCAGTAGAATCCAAACCCAAACTCCCATCCACTTTATAAACCTATCCTTTTCTGGGAAACTGAGACAACAGAGCTGGGGAGTTAAAAGCATGAACTCTAGAGCAAACTATCTTGGTTTAGACCCAGGGTCCCCTACTCACTTGCTGTGAGGCCTTTCAGGAAGCCTCTGTATACTCTGACTTCAGTCTCTCTCCCATAAAGTAAAAAATAAAATAAAATAAAATAAAATAAAATAAAATAAAATAAAATAAAATAAAATAATAAAAGGACAACTATCAATTGCAAAGGGCTGTTTTCTGGGACGAAATTAGGTATATGTAAGCCATTTAGAACAGTGTCTGGTACATCTCATAAGTACTCAATGACACTGACAAGTGTTATTTTTTCTTGCATCAGCTGAAAATAACTTTGGAAATATAAGCTATATTACTGTTGTGCTTCATTAAACATGACACTTTAAGAATATATGACGCTAGCATTTAATCATTCTTGCTTTCTGATGAAATCATTTTCTTGTTAACAAGAAAACAAAATTTAATCAGGAGGGGCAGCTTATCAAGGAAAAAGACTATCTAATCAAGAAGGCCAGCTTTAGGAGGCAGAGACATAAAATATGATGATACTGAGATACCAGTGGCCAAACCAGAGTACATGGCTAACAAGTAAAGTAATAAGATGTAGAATCTTATATCCACTCATGTATTAACTTAGGCAACTACTATTTCCAAGGTATTTAATTTTTTTTTTTTTAAGTAGCCATGCCCAGCATCGAACCCATTGTAGGGCTTGAACTCAGTACCCTGAGATCAAGACCTGAGCTGAGATTGAGTCAGAGGTTGCTTAACCAATAGGTGCCCCCAATATAATATTTTTAATTTAGTGATAAAACCAGATGCTTAATAAGAGAGTTATATGTGACTTATTAAATACTTTCATCAATGTCGCTTAAAATCCTCTCAACTCAATATCCTTATTAGGACCCTGGAATGAGGTCAATCTGTCCCAGTTGAATTAGGATCGTTAGGCCAATGATACATAGCCATGGTATGGATGGCTTACATGGATCACAAGGCAGACAAATGGCATAGCTGGGGTTCAGACAAGAGCAGCCTGACTCACAGCCCTCCTCACACATACTGACTTAGATCTAACACTGTGGGGTGCAGAGAGGTAGAGAAAATTTTTGGGAAAAGTGGCCCAGGCTCTTCTTCTGTAAAAGAACTGCTTTTTTGGTGTTTGTTTGGCTTATATGGAGTCAACTTCCTTTAATCCAGACATCCAGAAAGAAAAAGATTTTTGGCTCTATTCAAAAATAAAAGCTTGAGAAGTCCAAATGAATATAAAAATCAAAAGT
This sequence comes from Vulpes vulpes, assembly GCF_048418805.1. Taxonomy (NCBI): domain Eukaryota; kingdom Metazoa; phylum Chordata; class Mammalia; order Carnivora; family Canidae; genus Vulpes; species Vulpes vulpes. The sequence goes on from NC_132787.1 coordinate 67,642,705, forward strand.
GCCTGGTGACTCTCTTTCTCTCTTTTTTTTCGCCTTCATATCCCTTCAGCAATCCCATTTGTCTTCTCTCACTGCCCGCCACCCCCCCCCAACTTTGGGCCCATTTCTTCCATGTTTCTATGGTGAGAACTTTCTACTAGGTGACCTCTAAGATCCTTCTAGATTAAAACTCTAAGTATGGCTAAGTTGACCTGGAGTCTTGACAGACTCCATCATTGGTGTTTCTCAAAAAACCAAAACTTGATTGAATTAGAAACATAAATTCAACCTAGCATCTGGATTCTTCAAAGAAAATCAATGAGAAAATGTTAGGTGTAACACAATACTCCAAAGTGGTCTGATTAGTAATGGGTAAGAAGACAGTTTTTATATATATTAGAACAAATCCAAGATTTAGCTCCCTCAGAGATAATTATTTTGCTCTTCCCTGGAACCAGTTTTTATGTCCTCAGGAAAGATTTACAGTTTAAATAAGCAGCAGGAACAAATTTACTGCCAAGAGCTGTCCTCTAAGTGATGCTGTTGATAGCCATGTTAAGATAATTATAAATCTATTTAGGAAGTGAGACATTACTGATTAGTTGTTTTAAAGAGTTTGAGGTATGATATTCTAATTAAACTATGAAAATGCTTTATATGGCCCATGAAAATGTAACTTGATTTGAGTCTCTAAAAAAGCATCCTTACACACAACAGTTCTTTTTCCAGTGATACTTGTGGCTTTCTACATTGTCAAACAATGAACTCCCTGTATGTTTTCTTTTGATTTGCCTCAAACTACAAGAACTAATCAGAATTCTGTGGTAGGCCCCCATTTTCTCCATTTCACATTACTGTTTCTAAGCTGCCTGTTCTTTTTTCTATTCTATCAAAAGCCTGCACTAGTGGAAGCCTCTCTACTAGGCTCCCTTTTCCTATAGAAGAACTTTTGATTTTGCAAACACCTGCCTGTGTCTTATTCACTCAAATTTTGTTCTTGGTTATTTCCTCTGATAAAATTGTTCCTACAATAATGCAGCGTGACTGACAATGATGTAGTCGGTTACTTCATAATATCTTAATTTTAATTGAGGCCACAGGTGTTATAGTCTTAAATCATTGCCAGCTGTGGAAATCTTCACCATGTTAAAGTTAAAATCATTCTGGAGAGGAGAGCTTAGTACCTCCCATTCCTCAAGTCATTCATAAAGGACTTCTTAGTGAAATTCATAACTGAAGTGCAGGGTCTCTCTGGAAAAGTTTCAGGACACAGTTGGCAGGAATTTGGAAGCAGGACACATCATTAGGAAGGTGTGCTTGATGCCACCTTCAGCTGCAACAAAACTTCAAATTCTCTTGCTTTTTCCAGATTCAGTAGCTCCTCTTTATAGTGGATGGCAAGGTATAGACTCAGCTTACAAGAACAGTCCCTTTAGTTCTGGCTTCCGAGGTGTTGACAAGAGGTGTGGTTACAGATTCAAGTGTGCTCAAATTTATAGGAGTTCCTTCAGATTTTGTTGAAGCACTTTCTCCTCCGAAGATTTCTAGAATTTGTTTTCAAATTCCATATTTTCTTCTTGGATCTATTTTCCTGTATGTTTCTACTTGAAGTTAGAAGTCTGTATTCCTAAAAAAAAAAAAAAAAAAGCAGTCTATATTCCTTATCAGAATCATAACCCAGTAAAATAGTCAATATAGTTCAAATGCTCCAAGAGTTCTGCAGCTGTCTCACAGGTACAAAGTATTCTGTGTATCATGAATAAATATTCTGATTATAAATGCTTATCAGGGGTACTTCTATTTTATTTAAATACTAATTGTTGATTTTTTTTACAATTACAATTTCCAATGTGTTTAATATTTCAGTTCTATCCATTTATAAGTGTTTCTTATTACCTCAGGTGGAAGAGGCCCTGGAAGCTGTAAAAAATGCTACAAATGAGCAAGACCTTGCAAATCGCTTTAAAGAGTTTGGGAAAGAAATGGTGAAACTTAACTATGTAGCAGCAAGAAGACAACAGGTGGGAGAAGTTTTGGAAAATGTGTGTTTAAGTAACTTCCTAGCTTTATAGGCCTGAACAACAGATCAACCTCATCTGCTGGTTATCAAAGTATCAAATGCTTTCAGAACCTATGATCAAAAAAGGCTGTGTCCTACATGGGCCAGTTTTCATACCATTGTGGACCCTGGGGTACTCTCGGGCCCCTGCCTACCTAGAATAGGTCACTGGGCTCCTGTCTGACTGATGGGGACCATTCTAACCTTTTTACAACTGTAGGAAAAACTCCCCAGTTGAAAAAAAAATAGCAAACTTTTGTGTGGTGCTACGGATGCTCTCTGAACACCACCTCTTTACTTGCCTTACTTTTTATTTCCTAGCCCCATAGACACCACAATGCATATGCAGCATGTTGAGTGAAACCTTTATGAAAGCCAGGAAGACAATGCAAATAAAATCAAGGAAAGGTAGAAAGAGAAATGGGGGGGGGGGGGTATAGGATATAACACAGGTGAGTGTGAGTTACTTTGATGAAGGTGGCTCACATGGAATCTTGTGTCTCCCTTTAAAGATAGCAGCTCTACATATTAAGTGCCATTAGAGTTTTGTTCTCAAGGGTATGTTTTTTTTTATTTTTTCCCTAGGAAAAAAACCTCTTCAAATGTGGAGAGGTCAGTTAAAATCCTTTCCACCCATCCTCTTGACTGTTCCTAGAATTCAACATTTGGGGGCAATTCCTAATGCCTTAAGATTGTCTATGACCAATAAGAAAGTTCCATTCAACAAACATGTGTTTAGTGTTCATCTCTGACACGTTGAAGGAATACTGGTACTATAAATTTGATGAAGATATAGTTCCTGCCCCTAAAATGCTTACAATACTTTTTTGTGTGAGAGACAGAGATGTGATTTTAGATGATGATATTTAAGTATTTTGTAATTAGCAGAATTCAAGTGGAATCTTGTGTAATAGTCCAAAATATAAGATGGGTGGAGTGAAGTTACTCTGAAGCACATATGTGAGACCAAAAAACTACTTAGCTTATTTCAACAGCTGAAAAGAAAAAAGAGAAAATTGAATCTTGATCCTAGTGAACCGAAGGGACAATTGGCAAGAAAGGTAGGGCGCTAGAAATTCAGTCATGGAAAATTTTTGGATTTTAAGTGGGTGGGTAGTATTTGAATAGTTCAAAGTATGGCATCAGGGTCTCAAATTTACATTTTAATATTTTAGATATGCTGAACAAAGGAGAGTAGAAGAGTAGAGAGCAGCTATAGTTGGGAGGGGCTGATGTCTAGGTGAGAGATGGTCTTGATGAGTTGGTAGTGGTGGAAATGAAGAAGATTTATTTTGAAAATCGAGCTCTGAGGACCTGATGTTAAATTAGATGTGTCAGGTTAGAAAGTGGCAACAACCAGTTGAGTTCTAAGGTTCTGGTTTGAGCAAATGGGTAGATGGTGAATTTATAGAGATGGAGAAAACTGGGACAGTTGGGTATGGAAATTAAGATTTCATATTTAGATACATTGACTTTTGAGATGCTTGTGAGCTATCCATGTAAAAATGTCAAATAGAAGAGAGATGTGGGTTGGAGATGGAAACACCAGTCATCAGTATATATAGCTGGGTATTAAAATCAATGAGAATGTATGAGATATTTATATAATACCCACACATATAATTTATTTCATTAATACCTTGTTTTTAATTAACTGCTAAACTCTTCCAAGAAAATTTAGGGGAAAATATAGAATTGGAAGAAGGAAAAACACACATAACACTCTACCACTCAGGGGAAAAAATGGTGCAATTTTGGTATAATGCCTTTTAGTTATTTATCTTCATACTGTATTTATAATCCTACTTTTTATATAAATAGGCATATTGTGTTCTGCTTTTTCATTTGTCTTGTAAATATTATCTATTTTTATTGAAAACTATTATATCCACATCTATCAAATAGATGCTTCAGTCGTTTACTTAACAAATTTATAATTCAACATTTAGATTGTTTGCATGTTTTTTATGTAATTAACAAATTTTTCCTCAGATATTTGTATGGAGAGACTCCATCCATCTCTCACTTCCACGTTTAGATTTTTTTTTTTACAAGTATAGTATAAAGTAACATATGCACTTTCCAGACCCCTGTTCTGGAAGTTAAAAAGGCCCTTCATTACTAGTCAGGAGAAACTTACTTTCAGTGCCTAGATTATTGCCTAGCATATAGAACACACTCAGGTGTTGGTTGCCTATTTGTGTTCATGCCAAGACTAAAAATAACCCCAAATTAGAAATCACGTTGAGGGCAACCCCGGTGGTGCAGCAGTTTGGCACCGCCTGCAGCCTGGGGTGTGATCCTGGAGACCCGGAATCGAGTCCTACGTCGGGCTCCCTGCATGGAGCCTGCTTCTACCTCTGCCTGTGTCTCTGCCTCTCTCTCTGTGTGTCTATGAATAAATAAATAAAATCTAAAAAAAAAAAATCACGTTGACTGACATGAATTTGTTAGTACATAAACAAAAAAGGACAGTTGGTTCATTAATTGTTACTTAGTGTCAATTTGTCTTTACAGTCCTAGATAAAAAATATAATGTGCCTCTCTGATGATTATTTTGACCAATAAAAGAGAGGATGTCATTGTTGCCAAGCCATTTATGTACTACAGACTGAATGAACAAATAGAAATTGAACCCCAGTGGTTCAAATAACCTTTAATGATAATTTGTTTTTTTTTTTTAATTATTTATTTTTGATAGTCATACAGAGAGAGAGAGAGAGGCAGAGACACAGGCAGAGGGAGAAGCAGGCTCCATGCACTGGGAGCCCGACGTGGGATTCGATCCCGGGTCTCCAGGATCGCGCCCTGGGCCAAAGGCAGGTGCCAAACCGCTGCGCCACCCAGGGATCCCTTTAATGATAATTTGAAGCTGGAAAAAAAATTCTGAGATTTTTCCTCAGCTGGCAATCCTACATAGTGTCAGAGAGCAGCACTGTCTTTAACATTTCTATAAATGATGTGAACATTTTCTTAACAATATTCCTTAAAGCTGAAGATCAAAAGACTCCCCACTGGTGGTATTTTGACAGCCCAACTAGGAAGACAAATCATCTTTGGTCTTTTTTTATTCCCTAAACTCAATGACTGAGCTGCCATTAAAGGTATCTTAAAAAAAAAAAAAAAAAAAAAAAAACTATTCCAGAAATGATAATGAAGAGGCAGTGATGGGCTAAGCAAAACTCAGAAGAGTCTGATTGCCAATGTTTGTAATTGTAATTGAATAGGGAGGCAAGCAGTAGCAGAGACTGAAGTTTGGGTTTTCTATCTGCTGAGAACAACACTGTTCCACGCAAGCTACTGACAAGGTAGCTTGGTTTTTACATTTTTCCCAACCATATTTGAGTGCCTTTTATGAGCCAAACACTGCTAATGAGTTAAGAGCTGCTAAGCAAGATAGACAAGGCTTCCTGCTATCAGTAGACAAAATACAGGAGGGAAACATGTTCAAGTAAATGTAATAAAGTATAATAAATTTTGATGAAAGGAGGGGATAGGGGCTTGTGGGAGCAGATAGAAGGGAGTATAGCTTAGGAAACTGGATGGAGTATGCTCCAAGAGGATGGGCCATGTCAGGTGAAAGGGTAGGTAGAGGAGGGGTATTCAGGTATCTCATACAGAAAGAATATTATATGCAAAGTCCTGGCATCTAGAGTAAGCACAGGGGAGAATAGATAGTTTATAAAACTCAGTATGGTTTATAAAACTTAGTTTGTGACTCTAAGTTCTAGAACAAATGCTTTTGTGGCAAACTTCGTGGATGTGACAAGTTTCCTATTTTGCGTGCACAGGAGCTGAAGGACCCTCACTGTCGGGATGAGATGGCAGCTGCCCGAGGGGCTCTGAAGAAAAATGCCACGATGCTGTACACAGCCTCCCAAGCATTTCTCCGCCACCCGGATGTTGCTGCCACGAGAGCCAATCGAGATTATGTGTTTAAACAAGTCCAGGAGGCCATTGCTGGCATCTCCAATGCTGCTCAAGCTACCTCGCCCACTGATGAAGCCAAAGGCCACACAGGCATCGGCGAGCTGGCTGCAGCTCTGAATGAGTTTGATGTAAGTATCCCAGTGATGCACACAGAGGAGTATACACTTGCATTGAAAGAAATTATTTGGGGATGAAGGGCCACAATAGTATACATGGATTTACCCTTCTTCAAGGCTTGTGATAATAAGGTGAACTACATAATGTGTTTGTTATTAGGAATCCAGCATAGGGGCAGAGCCTAGTTTTCTTGTATTTTAAGGATCTTACAACTGTGTTTAAGAGGACCTGATCTTATGCAAGCAGAAACCCCGTAAACTCTTAGTTTCCTATACCACTAGTTATTTTTGCGACAGTTCATCATGTGGATGATTAAAAGGACTAATGTCATAGGCAGTGTAGGTTTAGATTGCCTCTATGTTACACTGGGTGAAGTGTCTTCTTCAGTGTCTTCCTTTTAAATCTATGACATACTCTGTTGTCCTCTGATCCCACATGGGATCCTTGTCTCTCTAGAATCAGCTCCTCTGGGTAGCACCCCCTGTTGGACCCATGAATGACCCACATTCTGCACCCACTGTTTCTGGGGTTGTGTCTCAATGAGGGAAACAATGGGAGGATGGCATCAAAGTGAATGAGAGGGATGCATGTAATTAATACCCCTTACTTTCCTTGGGTCAGGCTATAGGCCCACCTATAGGAAGCTGGAATTCATCTGAGTTCATCCTGTATTCAGTGTGAGAGCCTACATGTGTTGTGAGAGCTACCAAGATTTAAAAGAATCTTTTTTTCTTTAAAGATTCTATTTATTTATATGACAGAAGGAGAGAGAGAACACAAGCAGGGGGAACAAGAGAGGGAGAAGCAGGCTCCCCACTGAGGAGGGAGTCCAATATGGGGTTCAGTCCCAGGACCCTGGGATCATGATCTGAGCCAAAGACAGATGCTTAGCCGACTGAGCCACCCAGGTGCCCAAGATTTAAAATAATCTGTATCTGTTTTCACGGATTGTATTTTCCTGTAGGGAAATGGGAAAGTAAAATGTGTTAAATACTTTTTAAGTGATAAAACACTTATTACAGGAATTCATAAGAGAAAAATAGATTGCTTAACAGCTATGGAGAAAGATGATGAGCTTGCTTTTGGATCTGTTGACATGAATTTTTGGCAGGAGATGACTGACTAGCAAAGCAGATCAGGAACAAAACAGTGATTGCTAAAGACATAAAGCTGTGAGATACAATGGAGGAATAATTATAACAATTCAGATAGCCATTTGCAGTTTTCACAGGGGTCTCCTCTTTTTTGTTAGTCAAAATATATATAGCTTAGACTGTATACTGTTCCCTAGGTTTTTTTTTTGTAATAATTAAATATAATTTAAAGCATTTACAGCAGAAATTGGGGCTTAAAATGTAATTCACAAAGCTTTAGGAGACAACTGAAAATCCATTGGAACTAATAGAGTTCAGTAAGGTTATCAGTTTTAAAATAAGCATAACAGAAGACAATAGATTTCCCAAGTGCAAAAGTGTAGAAGAAAAACAGATCCTATTGACAAAAATGAACAATAATTTGTTGGCTTTATTTTATTCCTTAATTTATTTACTTCCTGTATTAGAAATAATCCTGATACAAATGTGGAGGACCAAAGGAAAAAAAATCACTGAGTAGTAAGTTGTACTTTTAGGCAAATGATGACATGATCCTGGGTAGGAAAACTATTGACTCTAATTTTTATAATGGTTAGACAATCCCGATAAAAATTCTGAGTTCTTTTGCAACCTGACAGAGTGATGATAAAAGTTTCTTTCTGGAATAAGAGTGAAAAAGCCCAAATATTAAGGAAATGAAAATGAGCAGGTGTTGTACTCAGATATTAAAACATTATAATGCTACATTAATTTTAAAAGTGTGCATTAGACCAAAAAATGCCTAATCAGTTAAACAGAATAGAAAGTTGCAAAACAATCTCAAATACAAAATTACTTTATGAAATGGTACTTTATAAAATTTGTTAAAAGGTGGATTATTTAGTCAGATTTTGACACAAATGCTTTTTTTTATAATCAGTCAAAAAGTAAATAAAACCCATGAGGACCTAGTAATAGAGTAGAAGCATAGCATACAAAGAACACCCTTGAAAGACAGTCAGACCCTTCAGCTGCTGCCACCTTCTGCCCAAGTGTGAGGACTCCAGCTTTCCCGTCTGTGTATCTAGAATCGCTTCAATGAGCGCTTTTGCTCAAAATGAACTTATCAAGGCATCATTGTAGTATGAGCTTTGGACTATAAACTAAACTATAACTTAAGGCCATGTGGGAGAAATCTGTTCACAAAGTATGCTGACATATATTAAACTTTCAACTGGTGTTTTTTTGTTTTTTGTGTTTTATAACTGTAGCAATACACTAGACGAATAAGGTTTTGGGAAGGAAATACATGGATATAACTTTTTTTTATAGAACATGGCATATTAACTACTCTATTTTATTATAGTAAGTAATTTTTCTTATGCTAAGTATATGTTAAATAATTATATATTAGCTAAATATATTAACCAAGTAATATTTCATTATTAAATGTATTGGTTGACAAAAATCAACATGTAGAGCCATGTAAATTGGTAATTTATAGATAGTAATTCCATTTGGTGTGGTTCCCTAAAAATTTAGTAAATGAAATTTTAATACTCTCTCAAAAGTAGTAATGCTAATAAAGTATTATTGAATATGACAAGATAGTAGGTAAATATCCAATTGTAAATTTTCTATCATTTGATATCAGCAAACCTACATAGTCCTTCATGATATTGGAAATTCTCTCACTAAAAATAATGTTCTCCTTCTCTTTGTCACAGAATTATACATTTCTGTTCTGTAGTTGCATAATGAATACTTTGGTTTTTTTTTTTACTCCCTAAGCATATTGACTTGAAATTGGTTTAGAATTCAGACATCTGTCTTGAATCCTAAATGCTATTTTCAGATATTAAACAAATCAATACCACATTGGGTGGGAAACTCATTCAAACTTCCTGTGACTTGTTTTTCTGGCAATATCCCTTCCTGATGTTTGGTATAATGGCTTGCCAATGCAATGGAGATTTTAAAAAGCAAAAAATGTTTGAGATCCTGAAGTGAGAAGAAATGTAGAAATATACAGTTTCATCATCAGCATGGCTAGCATGCTCTAATGTTGAATGTGAAACACATTTCATATTAGTTGCCAGTGTACCAAACTCAGTTTTATGGAAGATAGGATGCAGAAGTGACTTCAAGTTTGATGGTTGACTAAGAACAAGGTAAAAATTAGTATTTTTACATTAACTTATGTAAATTTACAGGACTGATTTTTCTATCTGGGTAGTTAGAATTATGGCTCAATGCATGGTGACCTATTTTCTGGCACTATTCTTCTGCCTACATGAATAGTTGATGTAGTGATTCATGAAGCAAAAGAATGAAGAAAAAAACACAGTATTTTTAACAACTTGAAACTGTCAAGAGAGTCTCTAATAATAAAACAGCAAAAAGAAAATGATCACTAATCAATAGAAAAATCAGTCTCCGTTTAAAATGTGGCAGCTCCAGGTGGTTAATTTTATCTAGTGAAACTACTAAGGAATACTAAAAAGAATTTTTAAAAATATAATGACTACTCAGAAGTAAATCCTGTTATAATGTCAATTTTGATTGCCAGAAAACTTTTAACAGGAGGGTAGAGGAAAATTAAAAGTTATCCCTACAGAATTTCTATCTTAAAGAGAACATATACTGTATCTTGTTTTTTGAAGCTTCTTTTGTAGGTGAAGATACTTTCAAAAAATGGAAATGAACGCTATTCATGACCCAGTCTTTATAATTAATAGCTATTTCCCTTTTTAAAATTTTTATGTTCTCTTAAAGCAGATAATTAAAAATAGATAAGATAGAGATAGAGTCCTCTAACTTTAAGCTTTCTACTTGTAACTTTTCTTACTTTTCCCATTTGCCCTGGGCATTTGCTTGATTAGTAATTTTTTTTTTTTTTTTGGTACATTTAGTGTCTCTTCTCCACTTGTTCCATCCCCTCAGTCTATAGAAAAATGTATTTCTGTTCTACAGCCTAGAAAGAAAATAAAGCATAAGACTACTGTTTTTACCATTTTCTCATATTTAACTATTTTCCTTAGAGTTCTTTAAGAAAATCCCAGTCCTTGCTTGCGTGTCTTGACCTCACTAGTTCTTAGCTCTTTGAACCTTATCATCTAACCTCTACTCCTGTCCCTCCTCTGTAGCACTGTGTCTCAGTCTTTAAAGACCCCTAAATCTATGTGCTATTATTTTCTAGTTCTCAACTGCTTCAACCTTAGAATAGAAAGGAAATCTTTATGGTATTAACCATATTCTTTTTTTTTTTTGTATTACTTTGAATTTGCAAGATTTAAACATCTGTACTTGAAGAGTAGGACAGTCTGGCCTCAGCCATATTGAGCTAGCTGAAATGTCACCATGACCTACCAACTCTACATAAATTGCCTTTCCTATTTCTACCTGATTTTTCATACCCTCCTCCCTCTAGTTTCTTGTTTTCTGTCCCTCCCTTTGCTACCAGCTTCTTTCTCTTTAAATATATTTACTTGATCTAATTTTAGTTTTCCTGCCTACCTAGTATTCAGGGGATAGAAGTATTAGAAGGTAAGCATAAAGCATCATACAGTGTCTGCATCACAGACCAATGGAGATAGCAGGACTCTGCATCTGACAAGGTTAGGGGACCGAGGCTAACTGCAGCCATGGGAGAATTGTGCCCTAGGGAGCATCTCCACACTACAGTGGTCACAGTCCCAAGGTTATTCTAACTGTGCCTGTCCCAGGTGTGCACAGACATTCTAGAAGCTCTAGTTGGAAGAACCTAGTTAAGAAACAGGAGTCTAGGTGGTAACTCACTTCATACCAGGACTCCAACCCATTTCTGGGACATGGACGTTTCTGGACACCCAAGAGTAAGAACAACCCAGGCCTAGGTTCTAGGATCCAAGGTGGGAATGCAGGTCCAATAGAAACCTGGAGTACTGTACTGGTATCTTAGGTAAGAAGCCCAAATGCATGACCTCAGATCTATGCTGCAGGAGTAGAGGTTATCAACTGACACCCTCCTCCGAACATCACTCTTACAGCTTTGAATAGTGAGATTAATTCTTAGATGCTCCTCAAGGAGCCACAAACCAGAATTCTGGCTGGCTCAGGGATTCTGCAAGGGTTTTATGATCTCTCCAACAACAGGCAAGATGGAATGCCTATTTGGAGAAATACATTTTCACAGAGCATCTTGTTGAGTTCCTTCCCGATTCTAACGCTCCCTTTTGCTGTGGAAATCAGCATAGTCATTTATCAAGGAGGTTTACCCCAGATCTCCTCTCCTTCTTTGACATTCTACAAAGTCCTTCTTACTGCAGACATCTGGGAGCACTCATAGTAGATTAGGAACAGGATGTTTCCTCTGTATTGCATTAGAATGAGGACAGAAAAGAAAGGAGAAAGCCCTGGCAAAATATTGTAAACACACTGATGAGGAAAATGCGAGATGTAACTTATATCCTAAAGCAAATAGCAAGCAGGAGGCCAAATGCATAGCATTGAAAGCCAGTAAGCAGAACCATTTAGCTTTGGGAAAGAAATTCTGGATTCCTAATTCAGGTACTAAAAAAGATGGAACAGGCAAATTCAGCAGCTTTCTGCCTGTCTGAATTTATGTCGGTATTTTTCAAGGCTTAACATCTGTATAGTTGTTATATCTGTTCTTCAATACTGTATTTGTACTTTTTTTAAAAAGTAAGCTGTATGTTCAACATGAGGCTTGAGTTCACAACCCCAAGATCAAGGGTCATATGCGCTGACTGAGCCAGCCAGGCGCCCTTATTAGTACTCTTTAATGATCTTCGCCATGTTCCTATGAAATGGTTCCCATTTAATGGCCTTTGGAAGTAGCCCGGGACATTGGGAAGAGCCCAGGACTTCGATTGTGGTATATGGCAGCTATTCCATGCTCTGTAAATTTCAAAAAAAAAAGTAAAAAAAAAAGTGTGACCTTGGGTTGCTGAGATGGTATCTCTAGGCCTGGGAATAAAGTTTAGCTATAGGATAGCTAAGATCAGTAAGAGCTTTTATAGTGTGCCAAATGAGATAAAAGAATGAAGGGCTACAAGGCATAAAGGAGAAATGCTTAGTAAACAGCTATAGTTACCGTAATGCATAAATGATATGATATGCACATACATATATAGTATGCACCTAACCTACTGGGTGTTTGTGGTAAGATTAGGGACAGAGAAATAATAGAAGAGTGATGTGTGAGGAGGTGGTGTGTGAGTAGGAATTAACATGCTAAAGTGTGAATGAGAGTGTTTCTCAGAACACCATTTCATGCAGAAGCAATCTTCAGTAAAATACCCCATTCTGGAACCCAGGAAATGAGGAGAAACCAGGCTAAGTGGGTAAGCTGGAGGAAGATCCTGGAGAGCTTTGTAGGTCTTGAAAGGGACTGAGCTTCAACCTGACATTAAGAAGTTGCTGGTGGGGCAGCCTGGGGGGCTCAGTGGTTTAGCTCCGCCTTCAGCCCAGGGCATGACCCTGGAGACCTAGGATTGAGTCCCTGCATGAAGCCTGCTTCTCCCTCTGCCTATGTCTCTGTCTCTCATGAATAAATAAATAAAATATTAGAAAAAAAAGAGGTTGCTGGTGCTCTAGGCAGAGGAATGAATGGTCAAATTTTTATTAAAGTTCCTCCTGGCTGCAGTATGGAGAATGGATTCCAAAGGGACAAAGCTGCAGTGCAGTGGGAGTCGTTAAGGTGAGAGGTTATCAATGTCCTAAGTCCATTGTTGGAATAGGCATGGGAAGAGTGGATGGTTGGGAGCAATGGTGAGGGAGGAGAGTCAATAGTCCTTGAGAAGTATACTTTTTATTTTTGTATATCAAAACTGAATGTTTTATATAGCAAGCTTTAGTTAATTAAAAAGGCCAAAAATTCTTCTAATTCCAAATAAGGAGTCTTAAGAAGTTTCAGTTGTTTGTGGGATATTTGATTTTTAGTATGATATAACTTCCTTGTGCTGTTTTTTTTTCTAGCTCTTAATTGATATATACATCAATTACCCAACAGTATGATTATTAGAAGCCTAATAATTCATGTAGATACATATTTTGAACATTTTAAATCTAAATTCTACATCTAGAATTTTCCTAATTTAGTTTATTTATGTGTAATTGAGCTTTCATTAGTTTGTGCTTACTAACTCACATTTTACTTCTTAGAAACAAACTCTTAGACATGCTTCTTAAAAAAAATTAGAGACAGATTTTCCCCTCTGATAGGACATAGTATCAATAACTGAGGGATAGTGGGGTCCAGTGATCCTCAGCTTTTCTCTATATTTTATCCCAATGGACTGCCTCTAAATTTTTTCTGTTCTTTTCTATTTGGGCAAATTAAAACTCCTCAAAATGGCCTGTTAAGCCTTTCTAGCTAGGAACTAACCGTGGTGTTACAGCATTCTTTATCATATACTGACATCTGGTGGCCAAATAGAACATCAAGAACACTCCAGTGGGTTTCTGAATACCTGTAGAATCTAGCACAACCTAAATACAAACTGTGGGCCCAGACTCATGATATCAATATGGGGAGGGTATAGTCTGCCTTCACAGAACTTTAAGTCAGCTTAAGGTACCCTTTTGTATGTTAAAATCATGCAATGGAAGTTGCATTAATCCTTTTTGAAAGACCTACAGCCTTGGGAAAGTGGTGAGGATGGATAGAAAGGTAGATGAATTTGTTGAAAGGGAAGCTCTAGTCAAAGTGTGGAGCTGAGGTGGTTCTGCTGGCTGAGTGTGGGACCAGGTCATCCAACATCAACAACATATTCTTTGCTCCCTGAGCCATACCACATCGCTCCCCAGGATCCATTTGTCCAATATCCTCATTTACTCTCCAAAAACCTTAACTGGGGGATATTGACACCTCTTGTTAGCTTCTTGTCTGCAAGCAACTTTAGTTTGTTAAGGTGTTATAAACCTAGGAATGTTTTCAATAGTATCATTTACTTTTTTGTCATTTTTTGAAATAGTTACTTCAAGGAAATATCCCAGGACAATTTAATTTTCTCTTCTACATTTAGTAAATATGGAGCTATAAAAACTCATTGAGCAAAAATAATAGGATTTGAAATATTTGAAAGTTGCAACTCAAATCCTTATTTGCCTCCCTGTTGTCTTTAATTGGAATCACTATGTTTTCAATCTTCTTTTCTTTTAGTGAGAGAAAATATCAGAATCTATATTTTTCCTCCAAGAATAATTTTCTCCTTTGAGAATATTGGCAGGTTCTGTGCACCTGAGCTTACCTTTATTTCAAATAATTAGTACTAAATGTAAATAATTACTGATGTATCATATTCTAAATTGTCTAAACACGTGATGGCAAATGTCATTTTGATTGTCATTTAATTTCTAGACATACTTTAAAACTTGGGAATCAAATGAACTCTATCTAGTGAATTATTTAGTGATGAAAAATATAGTTTAAAAGACTGATCTGGAGCCCATGAGAGGCTCAGTTGGTTGAACATCCAGCTCTTAATTTTGGCTCAGATCATGATTTTAGTGCTCAAGCACAGATCCTTCTTGAGATTCTCTTTCTCACTCTGCCCCTCCCCCTGCCCGCTCACACTCTCATACAAGTAAACTCTTTAAAAAATTAAAAAAATAAAATATTGATCTCCTTAGTCTTAGCTTCTTTAATGATTTCTTACCTTAGAAGTCCTTTTCTTAGTCCTTTAGCATTATACCTTTTCCTTTCATGTGCTCTCCCCGTTATGGTACCAGGGATGTTTTCAGTACTCATTCATAGCATTTGGTTTGATTCCAATGTGAAGTAATCATGTTGCCCCTCCCACTGAAAACACTAATTTTGAATTCTTATTAACCAAACTCTTTAATATATATCCTGAACTTATCCAGCAGTATTTTCTGGAAACTTTACTATAACCTGTTTAATTTTGTTGTTCATTTCTCCAAATGTTCTCTGGTACTTTGTTGTGTTCTTTTGGTGGACTTTTTTGTGGACTTTTAATGGACTGTCACTTTTACCAGTCCATTAAGGTAAGGCTGACGGGAAATGGTTACCCACAGATGCATGTGTACCAATAAAATTGTCAGGCAGCCAATATCGCTGAGGGCATGACTGGGTCCCATGCTGGTCGTCTTAGTTACAGTCATCATACTTGTGAACAATGGGGCAGTGTAGCATAGGACAAATAGAACAAGGTTGTGTCTGAATCTGACCATAAACCTCTTCTCTCTATGCCTCTACTTCTTTAGCTATCAAATGGAGTAATAACGTTGACTCATCAAGATGGTGATAATAGTTACATGGGGTGAACATTCATAGGTGCCTCAACCTTGGTAGGCACTCATAAATGCTAGTTGTCTTTTCCTCCTTGCCTCCCTTAACAGAAATATCAAAAAGATACCTTCCATACAATGTTAGTATAGAAACTATTCCCTAGAAAAGACTTAGGGAGCGGTTCCTGATTGAAAAGTCATTAATATCCCTTGACAGTAGCTACAAATAAAGTAATCATTTTATCTCCCTTGGCCACATACACATCCTAATATATAATAGCTTCCAAGGAAGGTTTGGCCAAAATGTAAGCAATCCTGAGATAAAAAGTAATTCTACATCCCAGGAGAAATTTCAAGCATAGATTAAATTTCCACCTGGCCCAAGAACGAATTTAAATTTTTTAAAAATATAGTTGATATACAATGTTATATTAGTTTGAAGTATACAACATAGTGATTCAGCAGTGCATTATATGCATTATACAGTGCTCCTCATAATAAGCATAGTTACCCTCTGTCACCGTACATTATTACAGTGTCACTTACTGTATTCCCTATTGCTGTATTTTCATGCTTGTGACTTAAAGCTGGGAGATGGAACCTCTCACTTCCCTTTACCGTTTTGCCCTATCCTCCTACCCTCTGCCTCTGGCAAGCACCAGTACTCTCTAAGAGTCTCTTGATGGCTTGTTTTTATTTTAGATAACACATATAAGTGAAATCATATGGTGTTGTCTTTCTCTGCCTGACTTATTCCACTTAGCATGACACCCTCTGTGTCTGTCTGTATTGTTGTAAATGGCAGGACCTCATTCTGTTTATGGCTGAGTAAAATTCCATTTTATGTGTGTGCATGTCTTTACAAACTTATGCATACATACCACATCTTCTTTATCCATCTATTGATGGACACTTATGTTACTTTCATATCTGGGCCATTGCAAATAATGCTGCAGTAAACATAGGGGTGCATATATTGTTTCAAATTAGTGTTTGTTTTCTTTGGCTAAATAGTAGTAGAGTTATTGGATCCCTTGTGTAATTATTTTTTAGCAACATGTTCTACCCAAGTGATATCTTTTTGCCACAGTTAATTAACAAGACATGACACTTGTTTTAAAAAGCCTAATACAGGAGCAGCCCGGGTGGCTCAGTGGTTTAGCGCCACCTTCGGCCCAGGGCCTGATCCTGGGGACCTGGGTTCGAGTCCCACATCAGGCTCCCTGCATGGAGCCTGCTTCTCCCTTTGCCTGTGTCTCTGCCTCTCTCTCTCTCTCTCTCTCTCTCTCTCTCTCTGTGTGTGTGTGTGTGTGTGTGTCTCTCATGAATAAATTTTAAAAAAAAGCCTAATACAAAAGATAAGGAAAAAACAGTGTGAAAAGACGTTAATTCCTACATTTAATGTTCAGCTTTTCTATCACTAGTACTCTCTTGAAAACCTTTAGAATTAAACCCCTCCTTTGTGATGAGGAGCTGGATGGATCCATATCCCTAGAGTAGAACATAGACTTATAAATCAGAGGGAATTTCTAATACTTGGATGATGCAGAGAATCAAAGATTACTAATAGCCTCCTTTTATTATTGAGTCCATATAACCCCATTCATGAATGAAGAAGGTGATTTCCAGAGAACCCAAACACTTAGTTCAGAGTGACACAAATAATTATTCTCATAGCCAAAGTATGATTATGAGTCTCCATTTTGCTGGTATTGGCTAAGAATGGTACAGAAAGTGCTAGCCTCTCAATCTCTAAGTCCCTAAAGATACCCCCAAATAATGGTGCAATCTAAGTAGAAGAATATGCTTGTTTGGCCGGTACAGTTTTGAGTCCAGTCCTATCTTCCTCTTCTTTTACTAGTTTGCCTCTCCTACAGCTATCCGATGAAGAAATTCTGGAGCCAACCTTCTCATCTCCCAGGCTTGTACTTTAGTCAGTTCTCGGAAAGGATGAGACACATGTGCGTCTGTCTGTTTGAAATGTCTTCTGTCATCTTCTATAACCTTCTTCACACTTAAGTTTATTCTGATCATTGAAGGCTACTAAACTGATAATCATCTTGGTATTATTTTCTTTGGTATTATTTTGGCGTATGTTTGGAAATCTTAAAAATAAGCTTTTGTCATAATGTACGTAATTTTTTCTTTTTTTAAATTAAAATTTATTTCAAAAGGTAAAGTTTAAAAAAAGGTAAAGTTTTATATATCCTTTGAAAAAATGAGAAGTCAAAAGTCTTAGAATTAAGTAATGAGTCTTCAACATTATAAAGCCATATATAACAGTAATTAGAGTAGTAGTAATGTTTTGCCCTGATAAATATGTCACAGAATTCAAATCACAACTTGGATCCTCAATGATTCACAAGTCTTATCTTACACAATAAAGGTTTGGTCAGTTTTAAGATAAAATTCCTCCAGATATGCTGTCCTCAAGTCCTCTGATCTTGTGGTCCATCAGCTCACACAGTGGGATAGCTGGCTGCTGCAATTCCACAGTGGTTGTTCTGGCCTTTGGCCATTTTTACATAGCCATTCCAGCCCCATTCTGGACCCCAACTGTTCTTGACAATCCAAAATTTATTATTTGAATCTGTTCCTTCAAAGCCATTGCCAACCACCAGAACACCATGATCTAGATCTTTGCTACTGCAGTCTGGATCAAAATAAATGCTTGATTTGTAGAACTGGAAAGACTGATGGCCTACATCAGTAGCAACAGGGATGGACCCTAGATTTGCCATTGCCTTCATTAGGGCCTTCTCCCGTTGAGAGAGGTCCACGAAGCCAGTGTCATGGGCAGCAGAACACTCAGGCTTGTAGTTAGAGCTATCTGTGTCCCTTCCAAGATATGGATAAGATTCCTCTGAGTCGAAGCATCCGTTGTCCTTAACATACTGGAAGGCGTTATCCATCAGGCCACCATTGCAGCCCTCGTTGCCTTGAGCCTGAGAGCAGTCCACCAGGTTCTGCTTACTCAGTGGCACAAGTTTGCCTGTCTTCCGGAACATCTGTCCTTCGAGGGCACCAGTTGCACTAAAAGCCCAACAAGAACCACATTGACCCTGATTCTTCACAGGAGTTACATAGCCTTTCTCTCTCCAGTCCACAGATTTGGGGATCTCAGCAAAGAGAGGTTCTTGGAACACTTTCCCTTTCTTGTGCTTCTGGTTTTGAAAGCCATTGATCACCTGCCTGAATTCTTCATTGGTCATGTCACCAAAGGCATTCATTGCCATTGTGAAGCCATGTTTCCCTTGGCTATATTCCCGATTATGCAGTTCAATCATTTTCATATTCTTCTCCCACACTGCTCTCCTCCATCCTTCTTCATTCATGCCATATAATCTCCTGTGCATTGCCTTCCACTGGTACCATTGCATTTAGCTTTGATCAAGTTTTGGAGCTGCTGAGGCTATTCCCAAGCAAAGGGCAGTCAAGAAGAGTGAAGGATTCATGTTTCAAAAACCTGTCCACAGCTGTGCAGGCGCACCCCACCGATCGCTGAACCCCAGGAATCACCATAATTTTTTCTATATAAGAAAAAGGCTTAGATCTTTCCTTCTATTTTCTTTTTGTTCTAAATACATTCCACAGCTTCTTTTCTTCCAGGAGATGTTTATGAATGTTACTTGGAAGGCCAAATGAATTCTTAGTTGGGAAGTTTGAACTGACTGCAGTGATCCCTAGGATACTTTCCAAATCTAGCAAAACTGACCAGATTTGCACAAGAGTTAAGAATCCTTTGTACCTGAAAACAAATATCATTGTGAAGAATGTTTGCATGTATTGACTTGAATGAATGATCCAGATTTTTAAATCACACATTTTCTCAAAAGAGTCTTGTGTTTGGCATAGCATAGCACAGAAACATCAAGGGGTGGGGGGGTTTAACAGAGTCCTATGACAGATGTGAAGAAAGATAACATTTG
Source organism: Vulpes vulpes (assembly GCF_048418805.1). Classification (NCBI taxonomy): domain Eukaryota; kingdom Metazoa; phylum Chordata; class Mammalia; order Carnivora; family Canidae; genus Vulpes; species Vulpes vulpes. The sequence goes on from NC_132787.1 coordinate 67,662,045, forward strand.
TGGAGATCTGAAGTAGATCTCTTAGGTTGGAAAAGATAACGTACTTGATCTGTCACCAACCTCCAGAGTGGTGGCAGCCCTTTGGCCTGTGAATGCATGCTGGTTTTCTATTCAGATTCTCTCAAACCTACGCACCAGGATCACTTTTAAAATATGGAGCAGCAAAATAAACCTAAAGTGATACAAGGCAAAGGCAATATATATATAATTAACATTCTAGTTATTATATCTAGTTAGATATAATATTAACATTCTAGTATCTAAGAAATTACTTATCCTCCAGTAAAGTAAATGTGAAAAAAAAAACAAAAAACTGCAGTGATAATACCCAGTAAGCCTGAATGTATATATTACATGAATGAGAAACTTTAGGAAGAAATATTGAAAAAATGCTTATAGTCACCACAACCCAAAGAAAAACCATAAACATCTGATGTTACATACACACACACACACACACACATACACATTATAATTTATGCTTATATATAAACATCTAGTGTGTGTGTGTATGTATATATATATATATATATGCGTATATATATATACACATTATAATTTATACTTTCACAAATATCCCTTAATTAAAAAGAATATATTTTACTTGAGAAATTTAAAACTGTTCACAGAGATATACTGCAAATATAAAAATATTAAAGAATACTTCTATGTTCTTTTAACTTCACCTATTAATATTTTGCCCCATTTGCTGTGTTTATGTGTATTCTCTCTCTGACTTTTTCTCCTTCAGATACATAGATTCCTTAATTGTTAAAGGGTAAAATCAGCTTAACTATATGAACTTAAATAAATAGCAACTATATGTACTTAAACAAATATCAGATACTCCTTCCCTTGTTTTTACTAAGAATTAAAGATATATAAAAGGGTTGACACCAAAGCACCTATAAATTTGCTAGTTTTGCATAGTCCAAAGGGTTATTAAATGAAGGGATGTAGGTGCAACAAAATCTTCCCAAATTCTGTCTTTACACAGTAAGAGTGTGTGTGTGGGGGGGAAATTGCTTTTGCAACTAGATGGTTAAAGTAATCAGTTACCTAATTTGGAGTAATCCATGCTCACTTATTCTCAATTTTAGTGTTAAAAAAAGTTTTATTCCTGGTTGATCGTGGTATAATATTGAGTACTACTTTTTGAGCATTTTTTAAAGTTTAAGAAGCATTTAAGATGTGGGGGGAAAATGATGTTCAATTAGATGGTGTGAACAAAGAAAACTTGGGACATTTTAATGATTAGGCACTAGGTATTTCTGAAGAGTAAGAGTGAGAGAAATTCATGTAATCTATTCATTTCTGGGGCTAATTCACTACTAAGACCTTTTTTTCTTCATAGCTCTATAAAACTTCAAAGCTGGTAAAGATATTTGAAGCCATCATGTTCACATACCATAAGATAGAAAGTCTGTACTCCAGCATCCCTAGTAGGTGAATTTTCTGCCTTTGCAAGAAATGATTGGGAGGAAGCCATTGTAGGAAATTACTTGTTCTATTTTGGGGAAGCTCTAATGTTGAACAAAAAATAAAGTTCCTTCTTACACTGAAATTTTCAAAGCACCTTAGCTGCCCCCATTTGTTAGCCTACATCATGTTTTATTATGGTCATAAATACAAGTCTTACTTTGATGATATGACTGGGAATTCCTTGAGGAAAAAATTCCATTGCAGCCCCCCACCCCAACTTGATCATTTTTCACTCATGATTGGTAGTTAAGATATTGGGATATGGTTCTGACAAACCTCCTCTCGACAGTAGCCTAGTAAGTGGTTTTCTTTCCATCCCTCCTCAACCCATCTCCTTACATCACTACTGACGTTGTCTTTCTAAAAACCAGAAGTGTCCATGCCTCTCTTCTGCTCTGCTTAACAAGAAAATTTGAAGTTCTTTCTGGCCTCCCCGTTCAGTACAGGTAGATCAGCTGTTGTTCATGGGTCTGGAAGCAGAGGAAGCCATTGGTCCTTGTGTCTCAAATGGGACTTAGTTGGTTTCTTCTTTACCTTTCCTGGTGCCTGAGCAGGTCTGTGAGCTTCCATGTCTCCATAGATAACATGGGCCTAATGTGACCATTAGAGGTTTGTTAGGAGAATTAAGGAAATCCTGTAAAAAACCACATTGTAGAGTGGTTGATGCAAAACTACACATTAGCCTGGGTGCTAGTGAGAAATAGTTTTTATTCAATTGCTACATTAGAAACTTTTTTAATAATTGATTTAATTATTCTTGGAAAATAATCTACATTCACCTCTTTGACTAAACGGTAGATACTAAATTTCAAAATTTGCTGCTCCTGGTTGATCAAATTTTATGTTGTACAACAAATTTTATGTTGTAAATTCAGTTGATATTGCCGATCTCTTAAAATAGACTCTGCAATATTAGATATTCACAATCAAAGATAAGTAGCACACAGTAGTCAGATTACTACACACTTGAAAAAGCAAATTAATTTGTTTTTTACTGGTGAAACTCTGCTAGAAAACAATGTATAGATCGTTGTGTATCTGTTTTAGACCCAAAACCTTCAAAGGAATTGTTTTCCAAATCATTGCCAGTAACTTTGATTTCCCATCTATTTCTTTTTTTCTTTAAGATTTTATTTATTTATTCATGAGAGACACAGAGAGAGAGAGGCAGAGACACAGGCAGAGAGAGAAGCAGGCTCCATGCAGGGAACCCGACATGGGACTTGATCCCGGTCCCCAGGATCAGGCCCTGGGCCAAAGGTGGCACTAAACCACTGAGCCACCGAGGCTGCCCTCCCATCTATTTCTTTTGCTAATATCAGTGATCCTAATTCTGCAGTTTTTTTGTCCTCTTAAGTCCATTGTGTTTTTATTTATGAGTGTGCATTTATAATTATGCAAATATCAGTTGTGCATAGGTTAATTTTACCTGAGAATAATTGCTATATATTATAGTCATCCCTTAGTGATCACTGTTTACATTCCTATGTAAGGAGTAATTAAAATCAGCACTCGGGGGGTGTCTGCGGGCAGAAATGGACTGAGAGGGAAGTGGAAAGATCCTTTGTAATTTCTAAGTAACTTTCCATCTATGTGCCCTACTTAATTAAGCTTTGCACAGCCTTGTAAATTATAGTAAGGAAAGACTACTTTTCTCATCAGTTAACTGATACCAGGCTGGAGCAGAACATTCTAGCAGATTAATAGCTGTGGCAAAACTATGTACATTGTTAATAGTTTGAACTCATGTAATGCAGGCCCTTATACAGGTGCCATGTGCAGAACAGATAAGTGGTAGGAGAGTGGAGCCATTAATTCTTTCATTGGATGAAGAGCTATAGGGTATAGCAAGAGGAGTCTCAGTGCCCAAAGGAACATAGCAATATTGATAAATTGAAAGAGCCTAAACAAACAGAGACTAAGAGGAATGAACTAACAATTAGTGCTACAAATTTAGATAAATAGCATTTCATTTATCCAGACAACGAAGTTAACAGAGCTGGATTTTCTTAACAGATGGCTCAAAAGTAACAAGAATTTTCCTGTCTTTCAAGCAACCCCAACCCATAACTTTCCATGTAGAGTTTTCTTGAACCATTAAAAGAAGTGGTAGATGTCCACGTTTTCCATGTATTTTAATAATTCATTTCCTTTAGGGGCAGTCAATGGAGCATGCAATTCTGGATCTTGAGGTTGTAGGTTCAAGACCCACGTTAGGTGTAGAGAATACTTAAATAAAATCTTTAAAGATTCTTATGTTTTTGAATTGTGTCCCATGGGGAAAAAAAAAGAAAGAAAAAAAAACTACTTTGTGATAGCAATTTTACATTTAGTAGCTAACCCTTCTTGGTACTTAGTAAGTTCTCAATAAACATTTGTTAAATGACATATCTGCTGGATAGTAGATGAGGCCATATGAGTCAGTCATTTTAGCCAAGTTTTTTTGTTTGTTTTTTATATATATAAGTTTGTGAATTTTTTCTTAAAGATCTTATTTATTTGTTCATGAGAGACACACAGAAAGGCAGAGACAGAATTAGAGGGAAAAGCAGGATCCCTGTGGGAAGAACCTGATGTGGGACTCTATCCCAGGACTCTGGGATCCTGACCTGAGCCAAAGGCAGATGCTCAACCACTGAGCCATCCAGGTGCCTCTAGCCAAGGGATTTTTAATTACTGCCAGAACTTATTTATATCTAAGGAAGGAAGAAAAATATTGATCATGCAAAATTATTGATAATAATTTAAAATAATACAAAATAATTATAATAATAAAATATTTTTGACTCGCTGTGTGCTTTAGCCCTTAAGTTAAAATCAACATATCTTTCATCTTGAATTTTAGAAAACTTAGTCACCAACCTTAGAAGGTTGCCACATGTGTAGGTTTAACTTCTGAGGTAACCCTTGACATCCTAAAGCATACTCAAACTACTATTTCCTTCAAGGTCATTTTCCCTTTGACTTTCATTAATAACTTCATTTTGCTTCATTTTTTTCTTGCCTCTTGGACCATGATATCTCAGTCTTCTTTCTTGACACCTAAATATAGCTTTTCTGTAGAGTTTGTCCTTTACACCATCCAGTTCCCACTAAAGGGCCTCCCATGTACCCTACACATTACTGGCAACCTCCCCTGAGTTCCAGACCTGTGTCTAGACGCATAATGTGACACATTAACTTGGTTGACTTTTAAGCATCTAAAAAATGTTCAGACTAAATCTAGTTTTTTTTCCCTCCAACAAGCCTAAATTTTCTTCTTATATTTCTTGTTTTAGCTAAAGATACAATCTTTTTGAATGTGGTCCTTCAATCCAGAAAACTGAGAGTCTTATCCACTCTCCTCTCCCGTTCATCTTGAAATCCTCTCAATTCAGTTCCTATTACAACTCTTGCCTAGGCTTCTCACCTTCATCTTTATGACCACTGGTTTATTCAGGCCCATGTGTTTTGCCTGGATCATTGCAATATTTTCCTACGTGGTTGCCCTCCCCTCTCCCCAGTTTTTGTCCCTATATTCCATCATTTCTGTCTGTCCAGCTTTTCCTAAATGTAAATAAGGTATTCTGCATTATTTATCAGCAAAATTCCATCTTCAGGATAAACTTTAAAGTTCTTAGCATGACATCGAACCATTTCAATTGGCCCCTGACTGCCTCTCTAATTTCTAACCTTCCTTTTCCTTGCTTTCCATTTTCTGTTCTGCCATAATTGTTTGTTCTTCAGATACACAATTTCTGTTACACTTACATGTTGCCTCTCATGATATTTTCTGTCTGAAATTCCTTCCATATTTTTTTAATGTAATATATTTATATTCATCCTTACCCAGGTAGTTTATTTTTTAAACTTTCCTTAATTCTCTAAATATCCAAACCACTATTACTTCTGTGTTACTATTATACTTGTGTGTATTAATAGTAAACTTATTACTATATCTCTATATTTTATGTCTCCAAATGTGAGCACCAGGAGATTGGAGACTAGGTCTCATTTATACTTTCATCTGCACAGTTAAGCACAGGTGAGGACCTGACCTGAGCACGTAGACCTGAAATAAAAGTTTGTTGAATGGATCCATAAATGAATATGCTCACTGTTTTGATCTTAGTGGCTGTGATTTATCTGCTTATAATTTCTTCTCAACTTTCTGGACTGTTGCCATTCACTCTATTTCCTACAATAGATATTCCATGTCTTCATGAACATTGTTATGTTCCAGTGGGCATTCATTATCTTGGTTGCCTTAAACCTTTTTAGGTATCTGTTTCCTAGTGTTATAAAAAGAATCTATGTAATTTAAATTGTTTCCAACAGATGTACATCAAAATCCAGAGTTCACAAGAGAACATGACATTCTCATTAGGCACAAAGAATATTTTTCAAGCTATGGTATGTTATTTGAAAAGCAATTAACATATTGCACATTATTCCTGTGAGACACAAACTGTTTCTTTCCCATTTTAATGTGCCTGCTTAAAGAAAGACAGAAAAAGATAGATGAGTTTACACTCAAGGTGTATGCATTTCCCTTGTGGCCAATGAACCAATTTCCTTTTCATACTTGCAGGATATTGATACAATTATTCTTTCATCAGACATGAAATTTGAGTGTATAACCAGTTTGTGGAAATCACCTAGTAATTTATTAGGTTGATAACAGCAATTAAGTCATAATTGCTTCTGAGAAATATAAATTGACTTTCTGTTTTAAATGGATAATTTAACATTCCAAACCACAGACCCATAGTGTAACTAATTTCTGGGATAAGAAGTTTATTTCTCCTATTATTAAACTTAAAAAAAATTTCAACCTTTGATAGTCCAGTAACTAATTACTTAGTTAATAAATTCTTGGGTTCATGTTATATCTTCATTTTTTTCCCTTGTTGCTAATCTTTTTATATTTATTTATTTATTTATTTATTTATTTATTTATTTATTTATTTTCTTTTTATATTTAAAGGTATAATAAGGAAGATAATTTTAGATAGAAATATAAGATGTTTGTAGGCCCATGGTGTTTTCAATTATTTAAAAATGTAAAAGCATTCTTAGCTTGGAAACCATACAAAAATGGATAGCAGGGCCAATTTGGCAAATAAGCCATTGTTAACTGACTCTGATTTAATCAAACTTTCATATGAGACTTTGAATTGTATAATTTTTATTTGTGACATTGCTGCTTGCAAAAACACTCCCCTCTTCACATACTCACCCTATACTTACGTGGACACATTATGAATGCTTATTGGTGTAGCTTACAATGTATGGGAATTCAAAACAGGTCCTTTTTTTAGATAAATCAGGACTGAGGATTTTACTGTGGCAGTTCACCAACCAGAGGATTTGGCTGCCTTAGTGAGTCTGCCTCATGCTGAGAGCAGAATTGACATTTGTCAACATGATAGGTGATACACGCTCCATTCCAGTAATTCTCAAGCTTACTGAGCCACATCAAACATCAGTGTAGACCAACATGTGCATACCTGACTGAAGGGCCACCCATATTGATTCATCTGCAAATACTAGGTTCACTCTACTCCTCTATAATGCTCCAGAAGTCTTTTGTTAAAAGTAGCAAAAAAGGACATTGTTTATGAATCCTAAATCTGCTAATCAGCAAGTATTTATCAACTATTTCTGTGTGAAGCACTTAGTTGGGTGCAAAATATACCAAAGTGTAAGGAAAGCATCCTAATTGGTGCTCTCTCTCCCTCTCTGTCTCTCTCCTTTACACATACACTCATATACCACTACCAGTATGATAATGTCAGACAAGAGTCCTAGAGGCAAGCTGGTGATAAGTGACAAGGAGTTCAGTAATGAGACTTAAAGGAGAGAGCCTTGTACACAGATTGGAAGATAGTCTTCTCTGAGTAGGGTTCACAAGAGGTTCACGGAAGCAGCAGGGAAGAAGGTACTGAAATATTTAACAGAGAATAATTAATACTATGGTAACACATGAAGCATATGGGGCAGAATGCAGTGGTCTGAGACCACTTTGGCTGGAACCAGGGCTTCATGAGGGGAGTCATGGGAGATGAAGTTAGAGAAGCAGAGACTGGGATCAAACTGCTGAGAATCTTGAAGGCTCAGGACCTTGAACAGGAAGTGATGGTTGTGAGCTTGTATTTCTTTAGGCTATACTTGCTGAAAATGACATCCTGATTCTGAGATTGGGGTGAAAAATGCAGCCCATTGCTTAGTTATGTTGGGAATTTTGACATATTTTAAAAAGGGAGGATAGAAATAGAATTGGAGAGCCATGAAGTAAGATTGAAGCATCTATAGATTATCAAGTGGTTGGTGAATATAGGTAGTGGGGGAGCCACTGATGGTTTGGGGCCAGCGGGGTATAATACAATTCAACAGAATTTGAGAATAGTTGGTTGGAGGGAATAAGTTGTACAGGAAAAGAGACCAATTTAGAGTCTTGATGGTAGAATAAATGGGAGGTGATAGTGGCCTGAATATGGGTGGAGGATGGAATGACGATGGAAATATAAATTATTACATTTAAAAAGCTATTTCAAATAACTTAATTGCTAATATTTATTATTTCTATGTGTTGTATATTATTCTAAGCTTTTTACACATATTAATCAGCAACCCTAAGTGTAGATATTGATACTACTGGTATTCCTATTTTTCAAATGGGGAATCACTCATCATTTAAGCAACCTGCTCAGTTGGGAGTTTTAGCCAGAAGGAGTTGGAGTCAGGATTCTAATCCACACCATCTAACTCTGTTCTGTCTTACACCTGGTCATAGATTGTCCTGATGCCTGATGTTTCAAGACAAGTGCCTGTGAGAATAAGGCTGCCAGTGCATGGGCTTTGGAGTCAGAGACTCAAGCTGTTTACTGTTTGGTCTTAAGCAAGTCACTTACTCTGTGTGAGCAGCATTCCCTTCATTTTTGTAAAGTGAGGATTCCTCATTGGCCTAGTTTCTCATTAGTGCACTAGGAGATTAGAGTGAGATGATGTGTTTCTGCTTCCCTCTTGCTTCTGCTTTTCCTCCATAGAAATGAGGGTGTTAGGCTTTGGAGGATGAGGAGGTATTTGTTCTTACACGTGTTATGCTTGAGATGATGGACATCTAGATGGCAATGTCCAGTGTGTGGCTATAGCTATAGATAAGGGTCTGGGCCATGACAGGGTCAAAACTTAAGTTCTTGTTCATGAGCCAGTGATGGCTAAGGCATGGGATGAGTTGAGCTCTCTGAGGACAAGTAGCAGGACCTTAAAATTTACCAGCTACAAGGGGAGATCAAGGAAGAAACGAGAGGAGCTATCAGAGGGATATAAGTAAGAAGAGCCACAGTAAAGCAGGGGCCTGAGCATAGATGAGTCAACTAAGGAGTAGATGGTAAACTGAGTTAAGTACACACACAGGCCAGAGAGGATGAGAACTGAATTTAAAAGGTGGTTGACAATGCAGAGAGTACAAGGAGACAAAAGAGATTTCGGCAAGAGTGAAATGTTTACTTTCTTTGACCTTCTAAATATTTGATTCAATTACATACGTTTTAGATACTTGCTTTCTAATCAATCCCTAGTGTAAAGCTCAGGATGATTACCTTTGCCCTGCTTTACTGTGATTGTTAACTACTATTCTTGTCAGAACTTGAAACTGTGCTCATAAAATGTCCACAGCATCTCCGCATATCCACAGATGATGGAATTAGGGGAAATGAAACTAGCTTCCACTGGGTTACAAAATCCAGTAGGACCATCCCAGAGCTGGACTTCTTGCTCACTGTTTTTTATGCTCTAACTTTAGTAAAAAAGTCTTCCTAAATATTTTCTTCTCTTGCATGAAATTCATATAGGTTTTGATTTCTCTTCAAAAAACAAAAAAGCAACCCTTAAATATGTAAGAATAAGAAGTGTTGCATAATTATCAGGCCATTATCATTGTCATTAGTTTCCGATTAAACTGAGCTCTTTAACTGCAAATAATCTTAAGTAGATAAATGGCAAAATTAGTTTATTTTTAAGTATATGCCTGAGAAGATAGAGAAGAAATCAGTAAGGTACTATGCAATTTTAAAATTAAGGCAAATCTAAAATGGAGGTTTCAAGGGGTGGGGGGGTGGTTTTTGTAGCTTAATAAATGGATGATTAGAATTCCATATCCTTAGTATTTTCTATTCCAAATGTTACCTCAATTAGGCCAAGAGAAACTTTTCTTGTAAAGATAGAAAGATTCTCATTGGGAGAGCTTGGCACAGAATGAAAAAGATGAAAATGTTTCTGTGTTAATTATTGATACACTACAGGGAGAATAAAACTGAACAATTAACATGCTTTTGATTTAGAAACCCTGGTTAATTTATTAAACTGGTCTTGATTTATGCTTTTATCTTAGACTTTAGTCTTTAAAAAAAGTATTTAAAGCCCTCGCAGTCAGAATTACGATCTTGCCTCATTGTCTGTAGATGGCTTTCATTCCCAATTTTCAGTACTATAAAATTCCATTATATTCCCTCTGTCTGTAGACCTTCTAATGGGCAGACTGGGAGAGACTGCTTCAGGGGTTACTAGCCAAATAGTTTTAACTGGATAACAGGCACTGTTTAAATTAACACTGGAGTTAATAGTTTATAGGTATGGGCAGGATTTGCTTGCTTCTTTTGTTTTGGATTGTATTAGTGCTTCAGAATCATACAGGAATAAAATTAAATGTGCTAACATGCCTTGGCCTCACTAGGGCTCTCTGTGACCTTCTGTGATCTAGACCATTTCTAAAAGGCTTAGACAGCATGAAGCTCTCAACTAAACTGAAACTTGGATTTCCCTGGGCATGCTCAGTCTCTTCAGATTCCAGCGAGGCTTAAGGCTCTGCTGTCACCAGCTAACGTGGTCTTGTACTCTTTCAAGTAGCAGAAAAACAGAAGGATAGTGAAATTTTATTTTTTATTTATTTTTTAATTAATTTTTATTGGTGTTCAATTTACCAACATACAGAAAAACACCCAGTGCTCATCCCGTCAAGTGTCCACCTCAGTCAGTGCCCGTCACCCATTCCCCTCCAACACCCGCCCTCCTCCCCTTCCACCACCCCTAGTTCGTTTCCCAGGGGCACAAGGGAAGGAAGGGCTATAGAAGTGAAATGTGACTTCCCAGCTACATGCCTGAGGCCAAGCAAGCAAGTTAAATATGCAGAGGTAGATAGGAGAGTGAGATCAGGATCAAGGTATGGGAGATGAAGTGAAGACATCCACACATTGTTCTTACTTCCTGGCAAAAACTCAGAATAATTGAAGGAGAAATAGTATCTCACTTAATATGAACCCTCCTGTGATTTTCTGATTGTTGCTGCTTTAATTACTCCATATCAGAATGACTTTTTCCTTTAGAAGAAGTCATAACATCCTGGCTGATGTTACCTTCCTCATTGAGATTTATTTATTTATTTATTTTTTAAAGATCTTTGGAAGAGGAAAGGGAATGACAGAGGGAAGGCCCTGCTGACATTTTTTTTTCTCCTATTTATTTGGTCCAAAATAGTTACGGTTGATAGCAGCCCGTGAGGGCCAGGTATTTAGGAGTTAGAACAAGAGAAGTTATTATTTTTCTTAGTTGCTACCTTGAACCATGAAGGTAGTAAAAATCCCAGAACACATTTATCTTGCAGGGTTGTCACAAACAAAAGAAACCATAGGACTTTCTCATACCACTAGCATTTGCTTTTTGCTTTTTCCATGTTTATAAGATTAGGTTTAGGAAAACAAATTATGAAGCCAGTACATAGTTTATGTTATGTAATTGTTTTCTTTGTTGCCTTTCTTTGGCATTTTGAGAATTCTTCATACATTTGAGATGACTAATTCTCTAAAGAGTTTCACATTGAAAGCCAGAAAATCTAAAAATGATAAATCAAATTTTGTCCTACTTTTTAACAAGAAGTTTCTTGGTTACTAATGAAAAAAAGAAAGAAAAAAAAAAAGACTTTACGTTCCTCATCTGTGCATTAAGAATTTTGGGAACTTAATATGTAGGTATAAAATCACTCCATTAGTGTTAGGTGTATGCTAGAGCCTTTCTACTGGCATAAATGTCATTAAAAGTTCTACTTTATTTTTTTTAAGATTTTATTTATTTATTCATGAGACACACACAGGCAAAGACATAGGCAGAGGGAGAAGGAGGCTCCCTGCAGGCAGCCTGATGTGGGACTTGATCCCAGCACCCTAGGATCACACCCTGAGCTGAAGGCAGACACTCAATTACTGAGCCACCCAGGTATCCTGATAAAGTAACATTTTAGAGCTTTTGTCGCTGGTAGTTATTCTCTGTTTTCCATACCTCCTTACAGTGTATAAAACAATCATGTATGACTGCCATTTAGTGTCTGAGATGGAGAAGTAGCTGGTCCCTTAATTTCCTCATGGTGATGGGTGTCACACATGCCAAATGATCCATGAGGGAAACAATGTAGTGTAGTTGGCTAGACTGTGGACTCTGGAGCCATAGGGGATGTGTGCACTTTGCTCTGAGTGTGTGCCCAAACAATTATATTATCTCTCTGAGCACATTTCTTGCTTCATCTAATTAACATCTAAATTTTTTTTCTGTGTTTTGTTTTACAATTCTTGTAATTGTAAATTTGGTGTTCAAACTGGCTATTCCTTGTATATATGAAGGCAAGTAATTCTTCATGTTGACACAAGTGACTTCATGAAAAAAAATTTGTATTAATATTTTTGGTACATTGTCATTTTTCCAAATTTATAGGTATAAACATTTCCAAAAATATTTATCTTCTTCTTTCTAGTTTTAATACCATTTAGTTGTTTCTTTTTGGGGGGTTGTGTTTTCTAGAAACCTCAGAAAAATATTAAATAATTTAAGGGACACCTGAGTGCTCACTCAGTTAAACATGGAACTCTTAGTTTCTGCTCAGGTCATGCTCTCAGGGTTCTATGATTAAGCCCCATGTTGAGTTCTGAGCTCAGCAGGGAGTCTGCTTGAGATTCTCCCTCTCCCTCTGCCCCTCCCACCACTCATACTGTCTCTCTTTCTTGCAAATGAATAAATACATCTTTAAAAAATACATTATTTTTAAGAATTTGAGAACTTTTTGTTTCAGCATTAGATTGCTTCTATAACTTTACATTGAGTCTGATGTGGCTTTTGGATTAAGATATTTGTGTTTTTTTTTAAGATTTTTATTTATTTATTCATGAGAGACAGAGACAGAGAGAGGCAGAGACACAGGCAGAGGGAGAAGCAGGCTCCATGCAGGGACCCCAACGCAGGACTCATTCCTGGGTCTCCAGGATCACGCGCAGGGCTGAAGGTGGCGCTAAACCACTGAGCCACCTGGGCTGCCCAGATTAAGATATTTGTAATAAATACAGCACACACAGATACACAGAGACACATAAACACTTCTTAGCTTCCAAACTCGATAGACCTCTTCAGGCTTGATCTTATTTACTGTCTTTGTAGAGTTCCCTACTGTTCTCCCTTGTCAACTATGGTCATGCAATCTCCAGGATCTAGTTAGATCTCTCTGACCATTCTTTTTTTTTTTTTTAAGATTTTATTTATTTATTCATGAGAGACACACACAGAGAGGGGCAGAGCACAGGCAGAGGGAGAAGCAGGCTCCATGAAGGGAGCCCGACGCAGAACCCGACCCCAGGACCCCAGGATCATGCCCCAGGCCGAAGGCAGGCACTAAACCACCGGGCCACCCAGGGATCCCCTGACCATTCTTTAATACATCATTTGTGGGCTCTTTTTATCTATTACACGTTGAGGGCCTCCCAATGTTGTGTCTGGGACTCACTCTTCATTCTGTTATTTTCCCTGGTATTTCATATCTATTTTCATGGCTTCCACTCCTGCCTTTATTCTGATGATCCTGCATCTTTATAAATGGCTTGTTTTCATACTCTTATAATCAACTTCCACCAGACTTTTCCACTTAAATGAATCATAGACACCTTAAACCTCCTCTTCTTCATCAGTTACCTTTTAAAATTGTCCAGAGCCAGCAAATGTTCCCTTAAAGGGACAATTATAAATATTCCAAGCTTTGAGGGCCATACAATTCTGTCCGAACGTTTCAGCTCTGCCATTGTAGCATGAAAATGGCCAGTATGTAAATTAATGGGCCTGACTATGTTCTACTAAAACTTTCTTTACAAAACTGAAGGCTGACACACAGGATAGAGCTCATTGATTTTGGCATTGTGTATGTTACCCATGCTATAAATTTAGGTTTTATCCTTGACAACAACTGCTTTATTTTCATAGGATGTATATCTCCAAATTTTGCAGATTGACATTCTAAATATGTCCCACAATATGTACTCATTACTTTATCTACACAAACACGATCTTGTACTCTCCCTCATTTTTCTTTCAGGTTTTGAAAGCTTGGCAATTGGTCTTCAGTCTTCTACTTTTAGTCCTGCCAAAGCTATCTTTCCTAACTGCCAGAGGAAACCTTCTAAAACCAAACAGGATTATACTACTCCTGTGTTACAAACTCTTGATGATTCTTCATTGCTTGAAGTAGTGTTCACAAAGGGAAAGCTTATTAACACGGCATAGAAGTCTCTCAGGGGGTGGTTGGGCCTTCTTCACCAACTCTGTCTCCTTTTCCTATTTTGGTCCATTCATGTCCTGGGAGAAGCAAATGCCAAGGTAGGTGGGATTAGATGTGTAAGGAGGAATTCCTGTGAAGGATGAAGTGGGAGAGGACCACCAGAATCAGCTGAGAGAAATGTTTGACTCTAGTGCAGGTCAAACACCTGTGCAAGGAGAAAAAGAAAGAAAAGGATTTTGTAGGAAGAGCCTCAACACAATTCTGAGAAAGCCTCAGGAACTCCGGAGCTGGAGCAGAGGTTGCCTGTTGGGCAAGTCCCCATTGTGCTAGAGTGGCCTGATTGAGCTCAGTATTTGCGAAGGGCTGCCTGGGGTCAAGTGTGGTGGATTCATAGGTGTGGCAGATGGAGGCAGTCCCTTAATTGTGCTCACACAGAAGTTTCTCTTAAAGGAGAATTGATCAAGGTACTTACAAGGCACCAAACCTGAGTTCACACTTGACACATCAGCTTCAGTAAATCTCTTTTAATTGTCTTCATATACTGTGATATCCTTTACCTCCATGCCTTTGTTCCCAATTCCTATTCCGTCTGCATGAACTCTTCCTACCCCTGACTTTGCTTGCTCAACTACTTTTCACAGTTTGGGGGCTCAGCTGAAGAATAATCTCCAGAATAATCTCCATTTCTTACCTCCCATCTCCCAAACTGCCGTCACTCAATCATTCCTTAACATCATTGAAGTGTTTTCCAAATTAAGATCGATTGTACATGTTTTAGGTTTTATTTTTGACTAGACTGTAAACCTCTTGAAATAAAGGATTATTCAGTCTGTGCCCTCACACACTCACAGCAACTGGCACCCATTTTTGAATGAATGGACTGTACTCTCATTTATTTGTTGGAAGGGCAAGGTGACCCAGGTGAAAGAAAACAATATGAGGGGTGATACTTAGATTATTTAGTTTAGGAGAGTTCCTAAACAATAGGAATTTGGGAATGACTTAAGAGAAAACAATATGAGACGTGATACTTAGATTATTTAGTTTAGGAGAGTTCCATGGCATAACTATGAGATATACTTTAGTAATTGTGATTAATTAGGTTGATTTCAACTGAATGTGGGCTATCTGATGTATCAACAAACACTGCTAAAAGTAAAAAAACCTGTGTTCAATCCCAGGGTCCTTTCCTAGCTGAATGACCATATCACAACATCCCTGGCATTATTTTTCTCTTCAATAAGATGGAGGACATAATATTAAGAGCACAGAATTGTAGACCTATCAGACCGTCTGTAATGTACAACAACCTCTTGCTTTGCAGAGGTCTCTTTCCTGCCTCCTACTGTATTAACCTGCATCAAGAATGACTCACTATCCCATGATTGTACTGAAATTTAGATCACATAACTCTTCGTGGAGAGAATGGATGGTAGCTGTGATTTAAAAGCAGGACTCTTCTAACAATTGTATATGCAGTGAGGAAGGTAAATGTATTATTTGAGGAAGTAGTTTTGAACTATATGGACTCCTGGATTATTTCAAGTTAAAATTTTAATAGAGTTCAACATTGGAAGTAATGGGAGATTATGTAGGACTAGAAATGACCATGAAGCACTGACTTGATGGAAGACTAGAATCCTAACCTCCTGTGCTTGGGGATGAATTATTGTGTGACTGCTGTCTTTAAGGCCATGCTTTCCAAGTGCCACTTCTTCAGATGTAAGAATGAAATATCATTTTGTAAAATTAGGAGTGTTAATAAACACAATAAGTAAAAATCACAAAACAAAATATTATACAAGTCAAATAAGCAAAATGAAGATAGGTGAGGTAAAAAGAAATTAGTCTCATTTAAAAAGAAAAAGATAAAGTAAGAAATGTAGGCCTGCAATTGTAAAATGAACTAAAATGACAATGTAAGATGGAAATAAAAGATCAAAAGGATAAAAAGATTAATCGAGCTTTAAGAATACAAACAAGAGACTTACATATTTAAAATGTAAAATCTCAGTGGATTAAAAGAAGTCAGAATACTAGGAAAAAGCATAAAATCCTCTCGAAGGAGCGCACCTTTGTCGAAAGGGGGAGACCGGAAGCCTTGGCCTTGCTCTTTCTTTGGTGCCGGCCAGTTACCCACTTAAAATACTCTGACCAGGGAGAAGAGTATGGATCCAGAATGCTGGTTTGCCCTTTCTGGCCAGTAGAGGGCAGCCGCAGAGAGAGGTGAGGACAGGCTGCGCTGATGCAGGAAAGAGGCTCTTGGCTGGTCTCAAATGACCCTGAAGTGTACTAGCCAAGACACCTTCCTAGGTATTTCTTAAGTCATTCCCAAATAGTGTGGAAGCATATATTCCTCCGTCTCCCCACTTTGACATTTATCCTCTATATTTCTTGACCAGGTTTCAGTTCCAGGAGTTTGTTTTTCCTTGTTTTGTTTTGTTTTTACTTTTAATGTTAGCAACTGTAAATACAGTGTGTTTTTCAGCCCTTGAGCCCCTGGCTTCATTTGGCTGTGCATGCATGCCTGTTATTTTTTAAAGCTTGTTTGAGATATGGCCAATTGTTTGAACACACATATACACAAACAACCCAAACTCCCTCCCCATATATACACTCATCCTCCTCCACCCATTACACATAACCTGGACACACATAGGCCATGCAACCCCCCCACACACATGCACATAGACACATGCAGACATGTGTGCACTGCCCTATACCTTTATGCCTTTTCTTTTCTGAAAGGCACTCAGGTCCTGAGTGGCTTCTCCCCACCAGCCTTTCACATCCATCATCACAATGCTTCCCATCTCCACCACAGATAGAGATGAGAATATTGTAAATTTATTGTTTCTTTCCCAGGGAGACTTTTAAAAAGTTTTTCCCCTGTAATCTATAAATAATGAAAAATTCCATTAGAAATGCAATGAACAGTGTAACTTTTATGCAGAGTTTTTCAAGCTCAATGTTTCAGAGCATTCGCTTTCATGACAGCCTAGGGCCATGGCAGGTAGGAAGATCACTCAGCTGACATTGCCACATTTCCTAAAGTGTGTTTTTGGGTTCTCATAGGTAATGCATGTGTTTTAAAGGGAACTCTCTCTTTGCTCAAATAGATTTGAGGAATGCTACTGTAAACTGACTCCTTCAATGCAGAACTCTCCTAAAGCATTTCCTGTGGTAATTTGCTTTGGGCCATGCAGTATTTCCAAAACATATTGGCCAGGGAAAATTTTTTTTTCATCAAAACATTACATCTCTAAGCTCAGTGTTCCGTGGAAAATAATTTAGGAGGTGATGTTCTAATGACAGTAGTACATTTTCTTCTGTTCTGTAAAGAAACTGTTTTACAATTGCCCTTATTGAAGAGTTCAAATTTACCTCAGTATATTTCCATCAAATTGGCACTTCTTTGTATTTTTAGAACAAGGTATAATAAAAAAAAAAAATCTATGCTAAAGCCAATATATGATTCTGAAGAGTCTCCTGAAAACTCAAAGCAGGACGAATGATTCACGTTATGTTTTATGTGAATCTGAGTTTCTGTAAAAGAGTTCTTTGGAAATCAGTCATCTTTGTAAAGGAAAATAGTCTAATTATATTTTGATCGGGGGATCCCTGGGTGGTGCAGTGGTTTGGCGCCTGCCTTTGGCCCAGGGCGCGATCCTGGAGACCCGGGATCGAATCCCACATCAGGCTCCCGGTGCATGGAGCCTGCTTCTCCCTCTGCCTGTGTCTCTGCCTCTCTCTCTCTCTCTCTCTCTCTCTCTCTCTCTCTCTGTGACTATCATAAATAAATTTTAAAAAAATTAAAAAAAAAAGATTTTATATTTTGATCGGGAGTTTCTTTAATTAGAGTATCAGTACTTAGTGCATGTTACATGATAAGATGATCATAAACAAATCAACCAGAGGCAGTGGAAAGAGAGTGAGAAAGATAATTCAAAGGGATCCCCAGCTCCGGTACAGACAGCCTGTGTGGCAGGAACACCAGTGTTCTCCTCTCAGCCTTCCTTTGTGAATTTTTCATGTAATGATAGATGATAGATCCACTGTACTGAGGCCTCTTCATGTTTTTTTGACACTGTTTGGAGGATTACTAGTGCATAAGGCACAGGGTCTGAGTCATACTCTTCTGAGTGAAGTAACAAATCATCCTCAAAGATCGATGCAAAAATGTGAGGTTGGTTTCTATGTCAAAACTTGACACAGAAAAGCTTTCTCTTCTGTGTTTCCATAACCTCATGCATCTGCCCTCTCAACTGAAGAGGGAGCTTTAACCAATGAGTAATTTCCTAGGAAATCCAAGATTCCAGTGGACCTCAGATCTGGTCTATGTTTAGTGTATGCTTCTTTCTTTCTAAGTTCCCTCCTGTTTGCACTCATTCCTCAGAACCTCATAGCCCTTGTGCTGATAGGATCTCTGCTATGGAGATATGTGCATTATAACAGGGGAATCAGAGTCAGAGTCACAGATGCTTTGAGCACAATTCTCAGCAACTACATTAGGATGTTTTGGAGGGTTGGACCCTCATCTGATGATGCCTGGGCATCCTCATCCAGACTGATTGATTTGTCTCTTGAAATCGGGATGCTTGTTTCTGTATCTAGACATCCCCACCTACATGCTTCCAGGCTCCTCAGACTTAGCAGGGGCAAAGTGATGCTTAAGTTCTCTGCAACACCTTCGTTTAAGGAGACATCTCTATTTTGCCCCTAATCTAGGCTCCTTCATAACTAAGCTCTTTATCATGATACTTTCAGTTAATTGTGACAAGTCTCACATACCCAACACAATGAATCCTTTTCTAGAACACTATTTTTTTTATGTAAAATATATTCGTTTCTAGTGGGAAGTAACCTGTACAGTATATATCTGTTGGATGCTATTTATCAAGGTTTCAAGAGGCATCCTGCCAAGGGACTCTCCACTTCTCATGAAGTAGATATAACGTGTACACTGGTGAGCGCTGATGCATCCTTCAGTTGTTGATTACAAATCATGTTCTTGCTCTGGGGCTCTAAAAATCTCCCATAATCCTTCAGAGTGGTACACTGAAATAATTGTACGTTCCTTGAAGCCTACCAATGTAAAAAGGAATAAGAAAAAAAAAAAAAAAGCTGGTGTCACAATCTCATTGGAAAGCCCTCTGGTTGAGACAACCTTTTGCAAGAACACAGCCTTGGAACGAGACGCGCTGTTCTTCTCCCTGAAGATTAGATTTAGGGGAGAACATCTTAGGGGCAGTTGCTGCTTGGTCAAGGCCACTTGGGCATTTGTCTAGGCCACCAGCCAGCCGCTCCTCCATGGAGAGCCTGGTTTAGAGGACAGGGCGCTCAGGCAGTCGTGTCTTCTCTCCTAATTCTTTCATGCTGCCGCTTTCAGAATAAGATAATCCTGGACCCCATGACGTTCAGCGAGGCCCGCTTCCGGCCGTCGCTGGAGGAGAGGCTGGAGAGCATCATCAGCGGGGCGGCGCTCATGGCCGACTCGTCCTGCACCCGCGACGACCGGCGCGAGAGGATCGTGGCCGAGTGCAACGCCGTGCGCCAGGCGCTGCAGGACCTGCTCAGCGAGTACATGAACAACGTAAGTCCTGGGGCTCTGGGGCTCGGGCTGCCCGGCCTGGGCGAAGCCTCCTGGCTTGGAGGAGGGCGTGCGTTGCAGGGAGAGAGGACAGGCTTCCCCGGAGAGACAGAGAACCGCTCTGCGGGACTGGGCCCTGCGCTGGCTCCGAATGCCTTGCTGGCCTGGAAGAGAGCCGGGCGACCCACTGGCTAGGGTGGCTTTGGCCGCTGGCTTGCATGATGCCATGGTCATTTGGATGGCTGGCCTTAGACTGAGGGTAAGGTTGCAGTGGGTTCCAAGTGGACGGTGGATGGAAAGGAGGATATAATGAAGTCATCCTAGGAAGCGCACTGTTCCAAGCCAAGGATGGCTCTAAGTTGCTAATCTTCATCCTTAAAAGGCATTCGTAAGCATAACAGGTTTTCAAATGTTTGTAGAGGCTCAGTCGAAACTGTTGCAACCGCGGTGAAACTTGGAGGACGTATTGATTCATTGTGCAGTTGGAAGTTCTTATGAGAATTAACCTCCAGGTTTTCAAACGGGTTATTTGTGGTACCTAGTGATGGTGCAGCACAGACAATAGCTGTCCTGCCCTACAGTTACGAGGTGTGACGGTTGTTAACATACCTGAAAACTACTCAGAGAAGTTGAAATCCATATTCTTTGTTTTGAAAGGCACTGAATTATGTTTGTATTGATTTGCTACCTTCATTCAGCTGAACTGATGTTTGTGGTGCCCCGTGCTTGCAACCATGAATGATCTGGAGTTTCTCCTGTCCTGGACTCCTGGGTTTGAGAGAATTCGGCATAAAGTGGTAAAATGTAGGTAAAGTGAGGTCTTGACACCACATGTTGAAGGAGTGCTCTGTGTAGTGGCCAAGTAGGGAGCAGGACACTGAAAAATCTGCACACGACTTTTGAACCCCATGCTGGGTCCTTTTAGAACACCATAAGGCAAACTGAGAGGCAATGCAGCCAACCCATGTCCACCCTCCAACCGAGTTCTTCTTATGCCACCACCTCCCCTAACACCACCCCCCACCCCCCCACCCCTGCCTCAGCCCCAGCCCAGAATGACATGCAGTCCACTAGTCAAGCTGGGAGTCAGCATTGACAGGAACAGTGCTGCCCCCTCCAGACTCTTCAGAGAACTTTGGTCTAGAAAACAAAAAGATTTTAGAGTGCCCTACAAACGGAAAACCAAGAATTTGTCTCTTTTATGTCAACCTTCAGATCCTTTGATTTTTGGGAGATTTTCCCATTGTTAGCACACCAAGAATAAGATGTGGCTGTCTCACATGGTATCCAGCTGCTTATGGGGATTTCTCCACAGGACACTGGCTGGCTAATAGTTTGTGTGATTTTGGTCTATGGGTGCTGTGCTGGGTAAAGCTAGAAATGTTGACTGCTATTGTCTCTCACGCTGAGTAAATCTTCTGAATAGCAGATTTAACAACAACAACAACAACAAAAAAAAATGCTTGTAACATCTGGGATTCTGTGTGTTTGTTGTTTTTAACAGAATAGCAACAGGCTACTTACTTGTATGTGGAATTTGGTTTTATATTAAGGCATGCTGGTATTCCTATCAATGAAGAATTATTGCCAACGGAGGAAGTAGAACCAGCAGAGATGACAGTGATGGTTAAGATGTCAATATAAATATTTCAGAAAAAAAAGTATGTTCCCATGAATAGTAATCACAGAACATGATTAAACAAGAGTTGATAGAGATCTGACATGTAATTTTCAGTTTGGTATCTACAGTCCTGTCAAGCAGAAGTTTTTCCTTTCACCGTAAACTCATATGGATCAGCAGAGCTGATGGGTTTTTGTATTTTATTGACTCTCTGTGCTTATTTTTCTGTTCACAACCTTGTGATACAGGAATGTTTTGTATTTTGTATTATAAAAACTTGGTTTCTACTTTGATATGGTTACAGATAATACATAGGTGGGCTTAGTGCTTAAATTTCAAGTGCAGATTCTATTCACTTTGAACTGTCAGGATCAAAGGCTTAAAATAAAACACCTCCTATTGACTTTTATGTAAACTGTATAACTTCACTCTTCTTTGGTGATTTCAAGGTAAAATTGGATGCAGCTCCATCATCTCTGTCCAGCGCACTCATTCCTACTGTCAAAATATCATTTGATGTTTATTTTGGTATAGCATATATTAATATAAAACCCACATACACATCTATGCCTTGACTGACAAGTCTGTTGTATTGCACAGCAACCAATAAATTGGTTGGTTGTGCCTACGATGTTTGTTATATTTCTTTTTAAAGTTTGTAAGCTCTGGGAGTAAATGTATTATCAAATTATCACCCTGCATGTTTTCATCTTAATAAGCTAAGCAATTATAGGACAACGAATTTATTAGATTGAGAAGAAAAGATTTAAAAATAGGCATAACTGATACTTCTGGATTCTAAATATTTCCTTATCTTTCCCTGATGAAGATTTGATTTATAAAGCTCACTTCACTTATAAGTAGAGCTGTCCTAAAATCATATAAATGCCAAGCGATATCCACTGCAGGGGAATGGAGATTGGGAAGAAGAGCTGTATACAAAGTGATTAGGAAAAGGTGTCTGCAAGGGCCACGAGCCGTAGGTTGGCCATATGAGTTACACTGAGCTCAGTAGGTTATCCGTTCTGAGTTAGGTATTTCCACAGAAGTATTTACAAATCAATGTGTGTGTAACAAAAATTGGGCACTTCCAAGAAACTGGTATGAGATAAAAGGGCTGGGTGAACAGATGCATGTGGCAGAAGTGATCACGTTATGGCGGTGGTAGAAAAGAAAAGCCTTGGGTGGCCTTGCTTTTTAAAATTGATGATGTAAGCCCAAGTGAGAAGATGCTTTTAAAAAAAAAAAAAACCTTTAAATAGACAATCACTATTGTACGTATGTGAAGACTAATAATGGGTAGAGAGAGACTCTTTCTAAAGGCTGTGTGGCCTTTGGATGAATGCCATCAGGGTGGCACTTGGAGTATTATGCCATGTACTATAAATAGTTCCAAATTATAATGAAGACATAAACTTTTCTCTGTAACTTACAATTTTAGGCAGTTTTCCCCCCTGTGGCAGTAAAACTTTTTTCATCAAAAACAAAAAACAAAACAAAACAAAAAACCCTTAAAAGTGACCCCGTGACAGGCAACAATTAAATATGGTATTTTATTGATAAGGATTTTATGATAGATTTGAATTTAGAATATTCATTCAATAAATATGTATTGTGTGCCTGACCATTTTATGCCAGGCACTGTTCTAGGCTTCTTGGATGCAGAAGGGAACAAAATAGATAAAATTCTGTTCTGATGGCAATTCTACTCTAGTTGGGGGCAACAATAATTTGAGCAAGGGTTATCTCAGATGATGACTCGTGACACAGGGAAATATAAATCCTAGGAGACAGGGAGCATGGGGTGAAGCAGTAAGTAAGGATGGCCTGCAAAGGGTTCATTGAGAAAATACTTTTGGCTAAAGAGCTTTTGGAGATGAGGGAACAAAGAACACGTGAGGTGGAAGGAGCAGAGAGGTTCAGCCCCTGGCTGTGTGTGGGTCCCCGGGCCTGAGAAGCCTTCATGGGAAGGCAATCAAGGCTGCTGGGAGTGAATGGGGGCCAGCAGGAGACAGAGTCTGCAAGGGTACAAGGCATTGGACTACCCAGGGCCTTGTGCAGTGTTGTGTGGAATATGTCTTTCACTTTAATGGAATGGAGGATTCTTGGAGAGTGTTGGGAAGAAAGTGCCGTGACTAAGCTTCCCAGATAGGCCATGGGAGTACAAGGGGTAAAAAAAAGTAGGGAGGCAGGAGAGTGGGCACTGAAATAATTCGTGAAAGGATGGTGACTTGGCTCAAGTGGTAGCAGTAGAAGTGAAATACTCAAATTCTAACTGTATTTTAAACAAAATTGGCTTATAATGTGGCTGGTGAGAAGGATGTGTCTGTGTCATGAACACAAAATGCATAGCAATCAGTGTGAATGGTGGTTAAAGTGGTAACAGCTCCCTCTGTGGCATCTTCAGTTGGTATCTTCAACTGGCTTTGCAGCATGGAAAATTGTGATTTACTCAAATGTGACAATTTGTAAAAAAAAAAAAAAAAAAAAAAAAGCTCACTTTGCAGTGCCGGGATACTCTGCTAGACAGATTGCATGTGAAAAGGGAGTTAAATAGAAAAATTTTGTTTCAAAGCTATATCATCAAAAATACCTAACTATGGTTCTCATTCTTATAAATATAAAAGACCAGAAAAATATAAAACTCTAAGTACTAAACCTAAGTGCAGAACAATAACGAGATGTGTTAAGCCATTATTTCTTTGTGCACAATTTGCTGTTAGGCCTTGATGGGAATGTGTGATAATCAGGTATGCCTGGACCTTGTGCGTTGTGGTGCTATGCAGTCTGGTTCAGTTTTACATAAATAGGCAGTCTGTGTTGCTCTAATTTTTTTTTTTTTTTAGATTAATGCAGAACTACCAATTTTTAAGACCATCATACAAAGTTTAACAGAGAATCAGGTGTCATAAATTAATGACTTGCTGGTCTCTGCTGTGTTAAAATGTGGCTGGCCTTTTTTATCCTCTTCTTGTAAGTAGCTAAAAAATACTTATATTTTTACAAAATGTTTGAATCCAACATTTTTCAAACCTCTTGAAGCACCTAAGTGGATTCCTGGGGACATTTTGTAAACCACTAATGTGATGCACATGTTAAAAGCACAGGAGGACAAATTAATGTAGGAGAATATATACATATTACAAGTGCCTGATGGATCCAGTTTATGAAAGTTGAGGTCTGAAATGCTGTCTTAAAAGGTTTCAGTTGTAGGTCCTCTACTGTGCCAAGGCTCCAGAAGACACCACTATATTAGTAACACATGAAGTGATATCCAGAGCGGAGGGGACTCTGAACATAGTGAGCTTGCTATTTTGTTTTTTAATGGTGCAAGAGAAATGTATGTTCGTCGTAGATGAAGAATAAGAAGTGGGCAGCCCGGGTGGGTCAGTGGTTTGGTGCTGCCTTTGGCCCAGGGCCTAATCCTGAAGACCTGGGATCAAGTCCCGCGTCGGGCTTCCTGCATGGAGCCTGCTTCTCCCTCTGCCTGTGTCTCTGTCTCTCATGAATAAATAAATAAAATCTTAAAAAAAAAAAGAATACGAAAAAAATTATTCATACACCTCTAAAGATAATCATTGTTAGCAAATTTGTATATGTCTTTCTAATGTTTTTAAACTTAATGATACATTTGTATACAGAAACACACAAGCATGTTATACCTTGAGTTTTAAAAAATAAACTCATTGTATATGGCATTTTGTAACCTATTTTCTTAATATATTGTGAATATGTTACCATATCAATAAACATCCTCTAACCTTAGGTGTACTGGCTGCTTAGGTTTTTATTATGTAAACTTGTAATGATTCATTGAGAACCAATTCATTTTGAGAGTATTTTTTAAAGTAGAGTGCTGGGAAAGGTAAGGAGGGAAGCGTTTTCATGCTGGCAGTATAGAGTTTTGTTTTAGACCCAAAGAATAACGGAGGAAACAGTGAGAAAGTAGGGAGGCACAGCTTTACAGTTTATGTGCTTTAAAGGGATCCCTGAGAATTTTGTGCAGTGAAACTTTTGTATGTGAAGACATTTTAATTTTTTTTAAGACATTTTAATTTTAAATGCCTCTGAGGTTCTATTTTAAATGATCATAGGTGTATTTTTTCTGTATTTTATTGATTTTTCTTTATAAATTTGATTTTTCATTTATCAGAGTTTCCCTAAGTTGGCTATATATAAGGTACTGCACAGAGGGGTTGAGCACAACCAGTGGACAAGTTCAACAGTTGGATTTGATCAAGGGTCCCAGAGAAGGTCCTGAAAGCTTCTAAAGGGAGTGCCATCAGAAGGATAACTTTATCATGCTGCCAAATTTCTCCCAGATAGGAAGATGGAAGAAAGACTGAGTAGCTGTTACCACTTAATAAGGCTAATTGTTAATTAAACATAAAAACTGGGACTCCTGGATGGCTTAGTGGTTGAGCATCTGCCTTTGGCTCAGGTTGTGATCCCGGGGTCCTGGGATCAAGTCCCGCATTGGGCTCCCCATTGGGAGCCTGCTTCTCCGTCTGCCTGTCTGTGCCTCTCTCTGCCTCTCATGAATAAATAAATAAGTAACATTCTTTAAAAACCATAAATATTGTTTCCAGTAGCATCTAGGCCTTCTTGTTTCTCTCTTTTCAGTTATTATGTAGAACAAGGGATCAAACTCACAAAAGTCAGTTTGCTTGATTACAGGTGTTTCTCCCAAAATGTTTGGCATAGAATAGAAAGTAGTGTTTGAAAATACTTGTGGGCCTGTTTAGACTCTGTGTTGCCCATACTTCCCCATCAAAGGCCTCCATTTTAAGAGGAAATTTAGAACTGTCTTAATAGGAATGGGAATGGGATGCCTTCGGTGAGAAGATTTTCCTTGTCTTTTCCTTATTTGCACATTTTCTTCTTTTTATACTCTGTGCCTTCAAATGTGCTAAATGCACTCATCTCTATGAATTTTGACCTTCAAATTCATCTGTGCAATTATGCTTCTTATATAAAACTTTTGCTCCCTGAAGAGATAATTCTTAAATTCCTTTTTTAGTTGTATTCCCTGCCCAGACATTGAAAAAGTACAATTAGGTTACCAAACCCTTTTTCTGAGATCTAAAACTGTCTTTTGAATCTACTCTTCCTAAGAAACATGGTTGGGAAGAGAAGTCTTTTGGATAGTGCATTAGGCTTCATCTTTGAATTACATTGCAACCCCATTTGTCTGCATTGTCAGACAGTTTGCTGTTTGACTCCCAGAGGTACCCTGGGACTTGTAAAGAGTAACACATATATTTTTTTTTCCTTTTCTTTTTTTACTACATTCCTTTTCTAATGGTGTTCACCTGAGTTTGCTGCACTGGAATCTCAAAAGCCAAGGGAGTGTTAAGGAGGGGTGTGCTGGGCAGCACTGGCTCAGACACCAGTGGTGGGACATATTCCCCAGGGAGAATAATGAAGGTGAGAGAAATTTTGCCATGATCAGGTGTCCCACAGAGCACAAGTGTACTGAGTGGCTCTGGGAGGAGATCAAGACTGCAGGTGGTTGGTTAGCAGAGCACCGGTATGGGTAACATCTAGTCCTTATGGGAATGTGGCAGGTCTCCTTGGTCCTAAAGGATCTAAAGTATGGAGCAATTATGCTGGTAGGGGAGTTAGGCCCTTTGAAAAGTACATCATGTTGTATTCATGTTTGCTGTTACTTATTATTAGTTCATCATGTACAATTAAATGATTTACAGGATCCCAAGACAGATGGGTCTGACTAGGTTTGTTTCCTTTGGATTGTCAGATTCAGTTCTTAATGCAATATTACATGCCATTTCTTGGCCAGGAACGGTCTTTCCTATATGAAACTCTCCCCTACGTCCCAGTATGGGTAGTCTAGCAGACTTCATAAGCCTTGCTTTGTAACCATCTATATACCCAATTTCAAATCCCAGTGTTGTCCTTGTATATATGACATGAATTTAGGCTAGGTAGATAGACTCTGAGCTTCCACTTTGTTAGCTATTGGGTAGGTAATAGAATATACCTATGGGAATATTCAGAGATAGATAACAGAGTGACAGCCAGAACATTCAATGTCAAAGGAAAGTCATGTTTGTTTCTATTTTCTCCCCCCCCCCCTTTTTTTGTTTGAAGATTTTATTTATTTATTTGGCAGAGAGAGAGAGATTGCATAAGCAGGGGGAATGGCAGAGGGAGAGGGAAAGCAGGCTCCTGGCTGAGCAGGGAGCCTAACATGGGGCTGGATCCCAGGACCCTGGGATCATGACTTGAGCCAAAGACAGACTCTTAACCTACTAAGCCACCCAGGCGCCCTTCTCCCAAGTGTTGTTATTTCCCTATTTTATTAATCTCAAATAAAAACTCTTTTCTTTAAAATTCATTGAGGGCTTTTTTGGAGATAAGAAGTGTAACAGATAAAGCATCACTGGGTGTGTCTGGATGGGGACTGAGAGGCCTGGAATATGTCTGGCTGTGTGGCCTTATTTAAGGCAATACTGTGGACAGCACTGTTGCCAGGGCTCAGAAACAAATGGCAGTCCTTATGAAATGAGCTGATTTTTAGAGACCTTGGAGAAAAGCGACTAGGATTGGCAGTCCTGGGGAATCCACAGGGTAAACAATAGGAAGGCCAAGCCTCTGAGCTATAAGAAAGTAGATGCAGTGCAGTTTGTCTGAGTTAGTAGATGAGGCACCTGCCTTTTCCTGGTCCTGCAGGCTTTGCAGAGAGAAAGACCAGGGTTCTCCCTTGAACATGGGGATATCTCTAGTTCCTAGGCATCAGGGAGATGGACTAAAATTCCCAGAGTGTAAACACGAGAAAATTAGTGGTACCTTGTACAAATATGGCCCTCTCCCTAAGCTCTAAATTATGATTCTGTGATTCTTGGGATTTAGAGTTAGAATTTGGACTAGTGGTTAGAGGTAAGGAGTTTTTGTTAGTTTTTTCATGGAACCTTGATTTGCTTGAAAGGGTTCAAAGGGGTCACCCAGGACATAAATTTTGGAAGCTTGACTGATACCCTGGCAAACTGAGGGACCTGCTTAGGGCGTTCACTAATACTGAGAGCTCCTAAAAGTTGACTGCTATCCAACAATAAACTTATTATCTAGTATTAAGATAGCAAAGGTGAGGCCCACTGCCCGGCAATCTCTTCAGTAGGAAGAATTTGGGAAAACAGTTTCCCTTGTCATCTAAATGGGGTTCCTAGTATTGGTTCTTTTCTTTTTTTTTTTTTTTTTTTTTTTTTTTTTTTTGTATTGGTTCTTTAATAATGAGTTAAGTCTGAGCAGCGAAAGTCACAACAACTCTAGAGCTCAGTGTTGACTTCTCTATAGAGGAAAAGAGGTACTAAGCAATCACAACTACTCAATCTCTCTCTCTCTCCCCACTCTCCCTTAACATCTGTCATTTTTCCTTGCCTCTTTTTCTTTCCTTCTATCACCTGTAGAATATTTTGAACTTTTTTTTTTAAATTTATTTATGGTAGTCACACAGAGAGAGAGAGAGAGGCAGAGACATAGGCAGAGGGAGAAGCAGGCTCCATGCACCGGGAGCCCGATGTGGGATTCCATCCCGGGTCTCCAGGATCGCGCCCTGGGCCAAAGGCAGGTGCTAAACCGCTGTGCCACCCAGGGATCCCTAACTTTCTTTTTAATGCATAAATGGACTCACAGGAATGTAAGGGAATTATTCAGAGGCATTAAATGGCAAGAAACAATAAACTAGAGACAGGCCTGCATATTCCTTCTAGTCTAGACTTGGGTCTTCAGTGAGACAGTGTGTAAAGACAGGAGACAAAAATCTATGACCCAGCTGGAGAGCCAGATTCGGGATAAAGCCTGTAAAATCCAGTATAAAGCCTGGATTCTCAGATGAGGACGCTATGAGTCCATGATCAAAGAACAGAAAACTTCCCTACAGAGCGAAACAATGGATATGGATGCTGTCTTGGTCTTTGAGGAGCACTGTTAAAAACAAACAAACAAAAAAAACCCCAAAACTTTTCATACCAGCAAGAATTTATAACCACAGTCTCAACGTCACTCAGTTTTGGGGTCGAAATCTATATTCTAGGGTGACATAAAGTTTATCCGAAATTTCATTTAAAGGGATTCTGGGTGGTGGGTTGCCAGGTACCTGGCAGAAGCAAATACCAACTCTTTCTAGAGGAGCACACTTTAAACCCGAGCCTCAAAGAATTTCTACAGATAAATTACAGGGAGTAGAAGCTGAGATTCCAGAATCTCTAAAAATAAAATGAAACAAGCTGTCATGAATGAGAGCTGGCAAAAACACCAATTATAGATCACACCTTCAAGGGCTAAAGATCGTCAATTAAGAGATACAAATTATAAACTGTCTCTAAAGAAATTGAAGAGAGTATCCAACATGTGATGAAGGAACAAGAGACTGTCAAAATTGGATGGCTCTTAGGAGGCAGGACTGGGAGTTGTATGGTAGAGGAACATGGGCTTACTTGAAGGGGTGGGACAGGAGGGTCCTGGTTGCCACAAGCCTAGGATAATGGCGAAGGAAGAAATAGGGTAATTCAAAGTATCTAGAGCAGTGGTGGCAGTAGCCTCTTGAGCAAAGAAGCTGGTTATCTCTTATAGCAACCCTTTGGTTGGATATCAGACACATTATTCACCATGGACTTCTATAAGGAACAGAAAAGGTCAAATCACAAAGGAAAAAATTATCAAATGAAACAGGAAATGAAAATAGAAACTGCCTTAACAGCAAAATTAAGTCCCATACTTAAAATTCTAGCTAGATCCTCTCTTTATCAAACACATCCCTCTACAGAGTCCTTGAAAGTTGGTTCTGAATCACACAAGGTCAATCAATAGGATAAGAAGAGCAAGTAATGTTATGAGGCAGTAAGGGGCTATCCTTGATTTAGTCAATGAGCAGAGACTGTTGACAGAGTTGACTCCTGAGTCATCAGATTTGGCCATCTTAGTTAAGACAGCCTGGACAGCAAAATCCATCAATTGATCTTCTTGGGAAAGCCTTTCTGGTATTTCAAGGAAGATCTCTCAAAACTGTCAGGGAAAGCAGCAGGCTGTACTCTACCACCAAACCCATGAACCTGGATAAACTTTTCCTTTGTGTTTTCAGAAGATATGGGAAACCCATAACCCTGGATTTCTTGTTCCTGGATGGGTTGTTCTAAAGATAAGCTCACAAGGGCCTCTTTTCTTGGATCTGACTGCCTGATCTAAGCCCATCTTAAAAAGTTTCTCTTGATTCATTCAGGAAATTGTTACACTCTGAGAACTGAGTGTTTCCCTGGTGGTGATGCCTCCCTCTTTATCAAACATACCAGATTCTTTGCTGCTTCAGTGACTTTGCACTTAGCATCCTTCTGACTGGAACATTCTTTCTCAAACTTCTAATGGATGACTCTTTGTTTCGGCTTGAATATGTTGCTCTTAATCACGGTGTATTTCTGTCAGAGGACCTGCTAGCCCACAAAACTACAGAATCTCTTTGTGTTATTACTGTCTGCTCCTCCACTGGATTTGAAGCTCCCATGAGAGGAATGCTGTCTTGTTCACAATCCCCAGGATCTAGAGTGTCTAGTCTGGAAAAGTAAATATTTTTGAAATGAATAAATAAATTCTCTTTCATCCCCCTCTAATAATAATGAAAAGGAGGAGGAAAGGAGGTGAGAGGAAAGAGAAAAGAAAAGAAAAGAAAAGAAAAGAAAAGAAAAGAAAAGAAAAGAAGAAAAGAAAAGAAAAGAAAAGAAAAGAAAAGAAAAGAAAAGAAAAGAAAAGAAAAAAGAAAAAAAAAAATCCGGTAGCAACATAACCCATATGTTTTGGGTCTGTTGAGTGACATGTTTTGGAGAAAATGGTTTGTTTTCTCTCTGCTCTACTACCTAGATCAAACTGTAAATAAATTAGCTAAAGTTAACAATACTTAGCTATATTGAAGCTAAATGAAGTTATATTTAAGACCCTGGCAGAGGCCTAAAATGATCCTAGTAACTATAAGAAATGATACAAAGTGTGCCACTTGCTTGCTTATCAGTTCAAAGAGCCCTATCAAGAAGCCCACTCTTAATTCTGCCATTTTAAGGGTTTTTTTTCTGCGGTGATCTGTTTGGGCATGAGTCCCTGGTGGATGTATGGGAGGGGTTTGCCCTTGTAGTTGTACAGCATTCCACTGGGGACTTTGGAAAATACTTATCACTTCCTGAAAGGCACAAAAGAGTTTATCTAAGAGAGAAATCAGTATAAGAAAAAGGTCACAGTTCACTTCTTGAACCTTAGATGGTATCTCTGGAGGCCCAGCCTCAGCCTGTGGAACCTCCTTTTCCTAAAGAAGGGGTTGATAATCTCTTACCTTCAGCAAGTGATTTCTGTGAACAGGTGAGTCAGGGAACCCTTGAAGTAATAAATCAGTGGATCACATCAAGAGTTGATTTAAAACAGCATGGGCTTAAAATGGATTTTCTTTTTTGTGAATGGAGATAAATACTTTTGTAAGAAAGCATCAAGTGAATATTGCCTGGGAAGTTTTACTGAGCCTGGACATTTAGGATTTCAGAAGAGACTTGTGAAGCTGGATAGCTAATCCCTTCTTTGAATTCCTTACAAACAGGCAAGAGAATCTGAACAAATATCTCACCTGTGAACTATTAATTGAAGGGCAGCCGTTTTGTTTTTTTGTTGTCAAAGCTCACCTCCCTCAAAGATACTTTTTCCTACGTGTCTAGTCCCCCATTTGTAAAAAGACAATCTATCATCTGTGGAAGGACTCTGCTCTCAATAAGTGCTAGAACTAAAATATCTACTCTCACAGATGATTCAAAATCCTCTTTCTTAACAGCTTAATTGCTGATTTCAGTTTCTCCTAGCTCTGCAGGTTTGGCTGCAGCTGACAGATTTATAGCATCAACCCAGAGCTTTGCCTTTGTCAGTTCTATCCCTTGAATTGAACTTTTGTTACAGGTTCTTTTGGTGACTATTCTAAGGAACTGTTTCTGAGAGAAAGCATACTTTTCACCTGACTGCTCTTGGGATTCTTAAATCTATCTTTGTATTGGAACCTCGTATCAGGAAAGCACATGTGCTAGGGTCCTCCCTACCAGGCCAAGTTTTCCGGGAGATTCTCCTGTCTCCAGACCTGAACCAGCCATACCCTAAGTCAGCTTTGGGAAATCACCTAACTTATCTGACATCATTAGACTCAGAGACAAGTGCCATAATTTCCCCTTTCCTCAGTTTCTCAATAACATGTTCAAGTATTATTATTATTTATCTTTGCCCTTCACATCACCCTCCCCAACCTCCTGCCATGGCCCAGTGAACACCTTTGCAAGCAGGCATTTGCATTTCTTTTTCCTTTTCCTCCTGAGGTGCCTCAAGAACACAAGGGTTGACATGTTATATAAATTTCATCTCAACAGAAAAAAAAAAAGAAAAAAGACAACACTGGCCTTTTTATTATTCATTCTGCACACTTGGGGAGAGAATCCCTTAAGTGGCCTGGAGTTTGGTGGCTAATTTCATACTTTTGATCCCTACCAAAAAACACAAAAAAATCCTTTAGGAGACGTGTTTTTCTTTGTATTCATGAAACATTTAGAAATAAAATTCTGTAAACTTCATCTTATCACAGATACTACATCTTTTATCACCATAGGCCTGATTTTATGCTTCTTATCTCTTCTGTTTGCTTTTTCCTCATCTGTTAGTTTTCCTTCTACCTTTTGTAAAACCTATAAAACCAGATCTGTCTCTCTCTTTTTTTTTTTTAATTCTTTTTTTTTATGCATTTGTTTGTTTTTAGGATTCTGCAAGGATCACTATCCATTTTCCTAAAGCCCTGTTTTCTGACTTTAGGCTATTTAGATGAAAATGAAGAGCAAGATATTTGCAAAAAATCAAACAGTTAAGGACGTTTTCAAAGTGACATAAATAGAACTGAAATTGGAATTCAGGTCTTCTAGCTTCTTCATTGCTGATGTAGTTTTGGAATATAGGTGAGGTTTGGTGGCAGTGAGGTCCAGAGCCGATGACCAAGAAAGAAGTTTTGAGATGACTTTGGTGCAAAATGGTGTTTTTATTTTATTTATTTATTTGTTTGTTTGTTTGTTTATTTATTTATTTATATTTTTTATTTTTTTCAAAATGGTGGTTTTATTAAAGCATGGAGACAGGACCCGTGGGCAGGAAGATCTGCTGCCCTGGGCTTGTGAGGGATGGCTGACTATACACCCAGGAGTTGAGGGAGGTAAGGGAAAGGGAGATTTTCAGAAGAATTTTTGTATGCTAAAGAGGACCTAGGAGATCCTGGAGGCCTTGCCATTGTCGGTTGAGTTAAGGTTGTTTTTCCCTCTAGTAAAGCGTTAACATTAAGATAGTAGGGAGTTTCCTTCTGGAACTTAGGTTATTAATAACTTAATGCTTTTTCTTGTAAATCACTAAGACATTTTGTAAACTGAGGGAGACTTATGTCTATAGGACTATAATCACCTTAAATTAAATATTTGTTTTTCCTTTCTCTTAGCTTTATGTCAGCCAGGAGTGCTTGAGGAATGTCACATATATCCCACCTGGGTCGGGGGCGGGGGTCATTTGTGGGGTGTCAGCTTGTGCTTTTTTTCAGTTGGCCCTCTGCTTCCTCATCACTTGTTACTCTTTATCTCCACTGCCTCATGATTTATATTTTAATGGACTAAGACAAAATATTGGATTTTTAATATTCTAATTTTTTCCCAATACTCCTTTAGATCTCTCAGCGTTAGTCATATGGTAGGCTGGACAGTTTTTCTTTCTTTCTTCTTTCTTTCTTTCTTTCTTCTTTCTTTCTTTCTTTCTTTCTTTCTTTCTTTCTTTCTTTCTTTTTCTTTCTTTCTTTCTTCTTTCTTTTTTCTTTCTTTCTTTCTTTCTTTCTTTCTTTCTTTCTTTCTTTCTTTCTTTCTTTCAGATTTTATTTATTTATTCATGAGAGACACAGAGAGAGAGAGAGGCAGAGGGAGAGGCAGGCTCCACACAGGGAGCCTGACGTGGGACTCGATCCCGGGTCTCCAGGATCACACCCGGGGCTGAAGGCAGCGCTGAACTGCTGCGCCCCTGAGGCTGCCCAGTTCTTTTTGCAAGCATCTATGGATCCTAGCCAAAATCTCAAATAGCAGACAGAAGCAGCCTTTTGGGACAGCCACTAGAATCAGTCATAGAGGGTCCAAAAGGATAGGTGGCAGGAGTAGGTGTTCATAGAACAATTCAATTTAATTTGTTTTCCCCAACCATGCAGACCCTCCTAGCTTTAGTCTCTAGTAGTTAGAGGTTGTAGACCTTTCAGAAGACAACAGTAGAGGCAGTGACCATAACAGGCAGCCCTGCTGTCTCAACTTTCCCGAGGTATTCAATGCAGTAACTCTACTCTCAATGAGCCATGCCCAGGCAAAGGCCTGTCTTTTATTTTTTTATAAAAATAAACTGCTAGCTGCCTGCAGCCAGGGTTAGGAGCGAGGATCTGGTGGTCTAACTGCTTTTTAAATGGAATTTCAAGTAGTCCTCTTGTGTTTAACCTAGCCTTTAACCTTCTTTTCTCCAGAAGAAGCTGATGCTTTAAGTGCCTGCATCTTTGAGGGTTTTGAAGTGTGAATTGGGTTATTCTGAGATTTCCCCACTGTTGGCCTAGGGTTCAGCTTTCTCAGACCTGCTAAATAACCTAGTACATCTCCCTCTGACATCCTCTTTCAAAGTATTGCCATGCTGTTGTTTTCCTCTTTTCTTGGCCATGAAGATTGATGCCTTTAAAAGAAAATTGCTTTATGATCATTTTAATGAGGTTTCAGAAAAGCCCAGTTATAGATCAGTGGGTTAAATCTGCCATCTTCAGCCACCCCTTTTATTTTAAGTAAGATTACAGGTTCCCTCCATATCTATGTCCAGGGTCCATTCTGTTTTGCACCCTCACTTGACCAAGGAAATGAATAAAGCTGAGCTGATCAAAGTATTGTCCAAGTGAGTTGAGAGTTGTAGATAAAAGTGGAAAGGAAACATAGTCTGTTGGAATAAAGCTTAAATGGGAGAATCTATTTGATCTAGTACTTTTTTGTATTTCTGTGTCCATACTATTCCTAACCAAAGCATAATAGTTATTAGTTTCATCTTAGACCTTGAAGAAAATGTGGTTGTGAATATTGATCTTGTTAATGTAGGATGATTATAGAAACAGAACATTTATCATTTTGGTATCATGTGATACCAAAAAATTCTTTAGAAACTTTGATTGTTTTTAAGTCTACTTGATGTTGTCTTCCTCCTAGTCACTGACTGATGGCAATTGTACAATTGACACCATACTATGATCCATACCACTGCATGGAGGGAAAAATGGAGATTGATGTTATTATCTCAACCATTTTCTTATAATTTGGTAATTTTTAGTGTCTCTCCCAAAATACTGAGAGCCACAAACTTTATTCATTGAGATGTCTTTGTAAATTGAATATCCTTATAAATTCCTTTGTTTTCTAAAGGTTACTTTAAGTCAGTTAAGTTTGTCTTACAAATTATTTGCTGTTTTCCCCCTCTGGTGTTATTTTATATCTGACTCTGGCACTTACATTTTTATATCCTTAGAACTTTTATCAGGCATATGACTGAATGATTTGATTTATAAACAGTCACATTGATATTTCCATCAAATCATATCGTTATAAAAATTTATACCTAGTTGCCAAAGACAGTGATAAGAAGAAGAGACATAAGATATTTAACATTCCAGACAGCCATTAGGGAAGCTCTTATGATTTATC
Organism: Vulpes vulpes; assembly: GCF_048418805.1. Taxonomy (NCBI): domain Eukaryota; kingdom Metazoa; phylum Chordata; class Mammalia; order Carnivora; family Canidae; genus Vulpes; species Vulpes vulpes. The sequence goes on from NC_132787.1 coordinate 67,698,068, forward strand.
CCTAATATGTTGTGATTAGCATGGCACCTGATTAAATTTTCCCTACAAAATAAATACATTCACCAAATAATTCTCACTGAACCAAAGTCTATTTGCTAACAAATCACGTGTAGTTTGACATATGTCCATATGTTTAAAGAGTAATAAAAAAAATAAGTTGGTTTATTAGTTTTGGGACTACATTTCCCAGAGACCTAGATTCTTCAAGGTCTGCAATAGTGAGTGAGGAAGACATAGGAATGAGTGACTCTCATTCCCTTCCCTCCACCCACACTCATACCTACCTGTTCCTTTGCAGTCCTGATGCTAATTGAATTAAATATTTGGTTTTCACATAAAATTTCACTTGGAAAAAAAATAGATCCTGTTGGCAAGACAAATTTTGAAAATTGATGATGTACTATATACCCCTAAGACTTCTGTCTGAAGTGATCAGATAATTGATAGGAAAGTTATTGTAAGACATAAATTATTTAGGTATCTGACCAACCTGTGATTATACTTATGGATCTGAAGATTTTGATAATATTGAGAGGCTCAGCTCTTTGCAGAAGGCAGACCTGTCCTGAAATATCCAGATGAGTACAAAGGATGAACTTTTCACTGCATTCTAGCTATCAATTTAGTTGTACACATTCTACTCAAACACATGAGAATGAGTTTGGCCACTTCTTTGTCTCTTCTCTGAGTTTCCTAGTAGCCCCTGGTCCAACCTGATGCTCCAGGAAGCCTCTCTTATCCCTTACCACAGACTCTATGCTGTGCCCCTCAGGCCAAGAACAGCACACTGGTTACAAGGTGTGATGCCAAATCTCATGGCAGCCATCATCTTCATTATTTTCTTTAGAAATTGCCATGATTTGCAGTTTTTAGAATAAGATAAACATAATATTTGCAGCAGAAATAAGTTAGAATGTTCTAAAATATCTCCATAAAAGATTTTATTTTCTGTATAGTGTATCATTTTCTTCCCAGATAGCTACAGATGAATTGGAGGCCTTTCCTTGCACTGTAATGATATATTGAATTATACCAATGCAGTTTAGCAGAACTAATGCTTACTCACTTGCTGGGTAAATCAATCTGTTCATTTTCTGTAACACAGAAAGGAAATGATAATGAATAAACTTGGGGGTAGTGTTTTAAATTTATATGAAGTTATTATAGTAACAGAACATACTTGCTATAGGGCTACTCACTGGCAGGGTGAGGAAAATTTTATTTCTTTAAAAATTTAAAAACTAAAACTTAGAATTGAGTATCTACAACTTGAAAGAATATTAACAATTTGTTGAGTATCTGTTCTCTTTTAGGAGTTATTTAATACAAGAGTTTAGAGTGATATTCAATAGAACTGGTGACTTATTTTGGAGCTCTTTAGTGTTTTAAAACTATAAAGTCCATTCCAACTAACAATAATAAATAGATAGCAATATAGAAATAGGTAGATAGGTTTAGAGAAGGGCAACTGGGTCAAGATCTTGAATTATTTATAGCAGAGGAAGCACTTGAGCTGTTTGGAAGATATGTAGGAATAAGAGAAGTCAGAGAAAGGGTACTTTAAGTATGAGGAATGATATAAAGTAAAATTCATTGTACAAATGTGTATGGTACACTCTGAGCTCTGTGAGTAAGCTTGATTAGATAAAAGAACTTTAAGTGAAGAAAAAAAGAGTTTGCAAAGGAAGGTTGGCCTCAGATTGCAGATGACTAGAATTCCAAATTGAAGAATGCATGCTATACTGTGCAGGCAACTGCTTATTTGAAGTTTTTTGATTTGGTTTGGGAGTGATGCTGGGTAACCTATGCAGTGTTGGGGAACAGCCACCCTCCCTACAGCACAGAGTAGCTCCTGAGAGTGTACATCACAGATTGGAGGCCTGGAGATATGTTAGTGGACTCCTAAAGACATCCAAACAGAAAATGATAGAATCTGAACTAGGGAGAAGATGGGGGAATGAGAAAGAGAAAAAACACATTCAAGGAGAAGGACTAGAAGTAACTTGATGACTATTTTTGTTTTGCTCTTTCTTTGTTTATTTTGAGTGAAGAATTGGAGATAAAACAAAACTATTGCTTTTATGTTCTCATGAGACATTTATTGTTCATTTAACCAGCAGGTCTCTAAGTTGAGGACGATCAAATTCATTGACAATATTATTCCCTCCACAAACAGAATAAAATATTTAACAGTGTTGAAAAGTCTGCCAAATACTTGATTCGATCATATGATATTATTGTTTAAATATGTGTTTTCTTCTCCTTATTATATCCACACAGCAGACTTTTAGTGTTTTTGATTTAGCATTTACAGCTGCCAAAAGCTCATGGTATCAAGTGTGCTGCAGTCCCTCCAAGTCCTGGCTTTGCATGGCACACCTCATGGTCCACTTATAGGCTATGTGTCTTGGCCAGCAGCTAACCTGGAGAGCAGGCTAGGCAAACGACCCAATATCTGCCTCTCAGGTCATTCTTGGTATCATATATGGGACATAATTTTCAAAATATTAGAGTAAGGATGAAAAATATTATTTCCTTGGAAAAAAGTGGCCTTAAAAGAATATACTTCAGTTTATCTTGGGCTTATTGAATCTGAATGGGTTATTTAACTTTCTCAGGTATACTTGAATTGTACATCTAAAATAGTCTGTAGGAAGCACCTGGCTGGCTCAGTCAGTTAAGCATCAGCCTTTGGCTCAGGTCATAATCTCAGGGTCCTATGCTGAGTCCTGGGGTTGAGCACTATGTCAGGCTCCCTGCTGAGTGGGGAGTCTGCTTCTCCCCCACTCACACTCTCTCTCTCCTTCTCTCTCTCTCTCCTTCAAATAAATAAAATCTTTTTTAAAAATTTGTATGTTAGAAAACGATTGTGAGTGTGGGATTTCACAAAGATCTCAGACTACCCCTTAAGAAACTCAAGGATCATGGGGGCACCTAGGTGGCTCAATCAGTTAAGTATCTGCCTTCCATTCAGGTCATGATCTCCAGGATCCTGGGATCGAGCCCCTGTCAGGCTCCCTGCTCAGTGAGGGGTCTACTTGTCCCTCTCCCTCTGCTCCTCCCCTCCACTTGTGTGCTTTCTCTCTTTCAATTAAATAAAATCTTAAAAAGAAAAAGAAAGAAAGAAAGGAAAGAAAGAGAAAGAAAGAAAGAAAGAAAGAAAGAAAGAAAGAAAGAAAGAAAGAGAAAAAGAGAAAGAAACTCAAGGATCTCTTCTAAGGATGATGTGCTACCTGGAGTCCTCCTTTCAGTAGTCTGTGCTCTATAATAGCTATGGTTTTAATTGTCATGCAGTTGACGTAAGCAAGGTGATATTTCTATTAGTCAACAGTGTTTAGAATATTTATTTGGGGCAGTCCCGGTGGCGCAGTGGTTTAGCGCTGCCTGCAGCCCAGGGCGTGATCCTGGAGACCCAGGATCGAGTCCCACGTCAGGCTCTCTGTGTGGTGCCTGCTTCTCCCTCTGCCTGTGTCTCTGCCTCTCTCTTTCTCTGTCTCTATGAATAAATAAAATAAAATCTTTAAAAAAAGAATATTTATTTGGTATCCACTATGAACAAATCACTCTTCTAGACACTATGAAGAATACAGAGTTGAATAGAAGAGCCACTGTGTGTAACAAGGAAATTACACTTTGTAATGTCCAGAAGTACTCTGTTCATTATCTCTGATTTCAAATAGCTACATTTTGAACCTTGTGGTTATTCATGACATGAGAAAGTATTATGTTAAGATGAATATGATTCAAATGAAATTTGATACATCATTTTCCAAAAGAGGGGGGTATTACCTAACATAGGAAAACTGATTGATGGGCCCCATTTCTAATCAGCCTGAGGCCAGTTTCATTTAGCTTAGGTGATAGAGATGGAGCTTATGAAGTAGCTTCATGTATCTGCAGACATATTTGATAGGGTCAGCACCTTAGTGTGATTAGAGATCTCACTGGAAATGCTCTTCTTTCCTTCCTTGATTTATTATCAGCTGGCACAACCCAACCAGTGCTGAAAAAATCATGGTGGTAGTTACCGTATTCCTGAACTTGGGTATATATTGTCTCTTCCATAATAATAACAGACAAAATTATAGAATACATTATTAAAGGGATGACTTGCAAGTTCATAGGTGAAAAATCTGTAGTTACTGCAACCGTATGTGGATTTACTGATTACAAGGGTAACATCATTCTTCTTATGACAAGGAGATAGATATGAGGGGTGTTGGGAGACCAGCAAATCCTTTAAAACATTTTGAATGTCTCTATGGGCATTTTGGTATATTAAAAACCGGTTAAGATTTTGAATGGCTAGTAAATTGATTCCAGAGGAAAACTTATGGTACTAATCTTCAAAAAGTAAGGAGGGTGGTAGAGCCTCAAAGCAGTGACACTCGAGGAGCCAGGGATGTTTTGATTAGGAAAGACAGTGAGAAGAGAATCACAGTCTTCAAACACTGGAAGAACTAGTATACCAAAAGGAGGAAATTATTCTATATGAGTCTGAAAGTGTATGTAAGATAGCAAAGAAGTATTTAGGTTCCACATAATACAGAAGCTTTTGAGCAGTGAGAGCTTGCCAACGGAGTTGGCCTGAAGCACCATGAGCTGCCTCAAAGGCTAGCACATTCTCTCACTAGATGGTGCACTGCACTAGAACATGTAGCCACTTAGCAGGGACACTGTAACAAGAGATTCAAGCAGGAGGCTGACCTCTAAGGTTTCTTCCAGCTGTGAAGTTAGCACTTCTGTGATTTTGTAGAGATGCATCTGTGGCACTTAGGTTGGCTCCACCATCATCAAGGCAAAGTATTTGTCCCTTGATTGCCACTTGTCTGGTTTTCCTTATATATGAGACTAGTTTGAAAAATGAGAGGAAACTTTGGGTTCTGGAATAATCAGAATGGAAATGATATTCAGCTCCATATTCCTTATTCATCAGTTCTTGACAGAACAATTTTGCAGCTTATCTAGCATCTGGCTGAGTTAAGGGCTTAGGTAGAAGGAACCTGGCTCCAATTTAGCAAAGAAGAGAATAATTCCTCCTTGCCATAAGAAACAATATGATCACTAGCCACATCCTCCTTTGCAGGGAAGACTCTTTGGCTTAGTCTTTGCTGACGCAACTTTGGATTCTCCTAGATGTGCCTCTGTACCCAGAGATAGTAAAGACTGTGAGGTGTGGTGCATCTGGAGGAACATGGAACTATCATCAGATAAGGATTTCATTATTATAAAACCCTCAAGCCTGGACATCCATTTTGGATTTCTGACATGTTTGAGTTTGGCCATGACTGTGGATTTTCTAGAGGCCAAAGGGCATTTGACTATTAATTAGCAGTAAAGATCCAGGGCAAGTTTTCTCCAGAGGCTACACTTACAATTATATTTTCTGAGATTGCCACCAGAAAATGAATTCCAACCTCTAAAGACCCTCCTCATGTGGGTCATTTCACTTATGAAGATCAACTCCAGAATGATTCTTTTTCAAGCATCAAATTAACTAATACTTTAATTTTTAAAAAATAAAACCTATGTTCTCATTGAAGGTAGAGCTAGATAAATCTTTGGAACATTCTTGACCTGTTATGAATCCCACAGCAGTAAATGTCACTTAGAGCAAATTTTAGCTCCTGTTTTCTGACAGAGCAGCTAGACCTGGAATTTGCCTCTGTAATCAACTATTGTGTGGTTTGATTTGCTGATTACATAAATAGTATATGGTTTTCAAAATTTCTGGTGATTTTGATAATTATGAAATTGAGTTGGTGTTTTCAATGTCCTGCACAATGCAGTTCTTTTCAGGACACATGTGTGTAGTAGTGCTTAGATGACCTTGTACGTCATCACTTCTCTAATAAGTTGTGAAGGATCTATTTCTTAGTTTGTGCCAGTGCTAGCTGATAAAGTATTACTAGTTCAAAACAAGGTAAGTACAAAAATTACCAGCATTTAGAAAATTTTGTAGCACTTTGACTTTGTCATAACAATTTCATTGAATTTTGTCAAAATTAACTAGTCCGTATTAGATTGGAATTAAAGGAAAAAAAAAGTGCTTCTCAACCCAGATAGTTGGAGGAGTACTGGTTATACTTTTCAGATGATAGGACCAAAACAGGAAAAATTTACTGACAACTTCAAAAGGACCAATAGATGTTCCCAGAGCAATACAGGCAAGCAAGGTCAGCTTAATGCTTTCCTATGTTCCTAATTTAAATATGACTTGAGGATCTTGAATAGATCACCAGCCCTCAGAATCTGTCTCTCCTTACCCTGTCACGGTGCCAAAAATCACCATTGCTCATCTTTTAGCAAGAATAATTGTGTCTGGAAGTCACTATTTAATATGCATGTTTTCTGAAATTGCCTGTTTACCTTCCCTCACATGTGATTCTTTCATGAGGTTAGCTCACAGAGCTGAGGATCTTGGGGTGATTCAGATCCAGGGGGTCCTGTGGTGCTGATCACCATCCACCTAGGGTCAAAGGACAAGAAGTCTCACTACTGCACACCCAGATTGCAAAGTGCTGACAACAGAGGCTGTCTGGGACTGGCCTTTCAATCCACTTTCTAACTCTTGCATCCTTCCCTGCTCTGAAAAGGTACTTCCTTATGATGGTTTTAGACTGATGGGAGAGGACAGAAAGAAGAAGAAGAAGAAATGGATGGAGGGAAAGAGAAGCCAGGGGAGAAAGCTAGTGTAGGATAGGGTAGAGGGAAACTTGCGTGAACTTAGTATCTGAGAATACATGAAATATTCGTTTAAAACATTTAAGATTTTGTCTTCTAGCCATGGACACATCTTAGCCACTTATGCTGAAGCATTTGTATGTAAGATGCTTTACTTTTCTGTTTTCTTAATTCTAGAGCAATTGAATTTAACCTTGAGCTTTGATACTTATTTTTAAAATATTGTTGCAGCTTGAATTATTGGTATAAATGGGCAACTTAGTAAATTACACTCTATCTATGGCCACTGTGGACCACACAGTTTACAGTATTAAAATAGTCTCAATACTGAGTTTAAATGAAGTACATTTCACCTGATTGCTGGTTTGAGAATACACAAGGCTATGTAAGTTTGAACCAGGCCCATTTTTAATAAAATAGTTAAAAAACTAGATCCTCAAACTTTTCATTAGACACACTGAATTACAGACGTGGTGAGTCACTTTATCTTCATCCTGTTATTTTTACCATTTCGCTTCATGTTTCATTCTGTGGACTTGAAAGGCCTCTGTTGATGCCCAAACAAAGACATCTATAGTGGAATCAACCCGCTATGATGGTGGGTACTGATTCCTGAGATCTCTGGGAAGGAGGTCATCCCCCTGCTAGTTTTTATGAACACATATTATTTTGGATTAGTGCTCTGCTACCAAAGAGGATTTCATGCTTGTACTTTGGTTAGCCTGACTTAGATATTTTTGCTTCTGGATGTCTTAAGTAATTACACTAATCTTGTATTATTTTATAGGGCCTATGATTTCTGTATTAGCATCACCGTCAACATCACCATCATCACATTAGTATTTATTGAACAATCTCCATGTCAAGTGGGTAGACATTACCCCATACATCATAGATTCAAAGGTTTGGTATAAAATAGGACTGGTGGGGTAGGGAACAGGCTTTATATATTATATGCCAGGAATGCTACCTGTTTTCACATTCAACTTTCCGGGGAATGCCTTTAGGCTGGGACTTCTGTCTTCATATTTTAAATGAGAAACTTAAATATAATAGAGCTTAAATCATAATTCTAAACAATGAGGCTGAAATTCAGACCCAGGTCTTCAGGATTCTGGAAACCTATTCTTCACATGACTCCACTGACCATTGACTTTTAAGTGCATTTAAAATGTTTTTTGGGGGCAGCCTGGGTGGCTTAGCAGTTTAGGACCGCCTTCAGCCTAGGGTGTGATCCTGGAGACCTGGGATCGAGTCCTGCATGGAGCCTGCTTCTCCCTCTGCCTGTGTCTCTGCCTCTCTTTCTCTCTCTCTCCCTCTCTCTCTCTCTGTCTGTCTCATATTAATAAATAAATAAAATCTTTGAAAAAAATAAAATGTTTTTTGGGAGGCGCCTGGATGGCTCAGCTATTTAAGTATTTGCCTTCAGGTTGGGTAATGATCTTAGGGTCCTGGGATACAGCCCCACATCACGCTCCCTGCTGAGCAGGGAAGTCTGCTTCTCCCTCTGTCTCTGCCCTCCCCTCTGCTTGTGCTCTCTCTCCCTATCTGTCTCTCTCTCCCAAATAATAAATAAATAAAATTTTTAAAAAAGCTAATAAAATAAAATGTATTTTCTTCCATTTATTTCTATCAATTAATGTGGTTTTTAATTCTTTAATATTTTATAAGTAACTATGATAGCTTGAATCCATTTCCAGGTAACATTGTATATTATTTAAAGATCAGTAATAAATATAAACATTTTTAAAGGCACAGGAAGTAGTAGAAACCATACCACAATGAAAAAAGAGGAGGTCTGTGTTTTAAGTTCAGGTCTACAATAAAATGACTAAATTTCGGCAGATATTTATAAAATGAAAAGCCGAGGCTACATAAATTCTTAGGTCTAAATTGAAAATTATATAAATCTATACTGAAAACCTTAAAAAATATTCTTGACCTATTTTAATTTTATGTATTATAAAAAACATTTTTAAAGAAATTTTATTTTTTCTGTTTTGAATAGATTTGAATTAAGATGAAAATAAACTTTGCCAGATTTAAAAACTTTATGATAATAACAATGTTAACAATAGCAAAACACTAATAACAGTACTATACTTCCTTTTAAAATCATACATTATCTTTAACCCTGCAACTCTACAAAGTTGTTGAGTTGTCTATGATGGACTGAATGTTTATGTTCACCTAAAATTCATGTTTTGAAACCTTCCCCACCCAATGTGGTGATATTAGGAGGTGAGCATTTTGGGAGGCAGTTTGGGTTCAATGAGGTCATGAGGGTAAAGCCCTCATGAATGGATTGAGTGCCCTTATATGAGGCAGGAGATGATTTGCTTCCTTGCTCTGCCACATGAGGACACAATGAGTGGTGGGCAGTTGGCAACTGGGAAGAAGGTTCTCACTAGAACTCAGCTACGCTGTCATCCTGATTTCAGACTTCCAGCCTCCAGAACTGTAAAAAATAAGTTTCTGTTTCTTATAATACATCCAGTTTATGGTATTTCTATTATAGCAGCCTGAACAGACAAAGACCTTGTCCCCAGTTTAAAAGAATAAGAAACTGATGCTCAAATAAGTTGATTTGATTGGGATGACAAGATCTATTACAAGTGGGACTTGAATTTCAACATAGGTTTCTCTGAATTTCAGATCCATTGTCCTTATACCCTTCCATAGGAAAGTCCCATTCCCAGCAGTTCTTGAGCTTCCCAAGTTGGAGGGCTGGTGCTCTGGAGGCCAGCTGCTGCTTCCCTGGCAAAAGCTGTGTGTTGGCTCTGCAGCTCCATGTTAGATACCAGCAGATGCAATCTTGTACAAGATAGCGAGGGGAGCTCTTCCTTGTTCTGCCAAAGAAAGATGTGGGACCCTTTAGTGGAATGGAAGGATCTAAAAATCCTGTCCTATATTGTAAATGTATTTGCCATTGCTGAAAAGAGAGATGTTTTGAATAAATACAAAATTTCACATTAAAAGATAAGTAGAAAATTTGAATTAGTTTTTCTGAGAGGTGTTTTAAGAGGATTGTATAAATAGGTCTCCAGAATTATTTGGATAAGACTATGGGTTGCATAAGTCACAAGTCATGAATTGATGCTTTGTATATTTGCTTCGTGTTTGCCAGAGTTAGCGCATCTCCTTAATGGAAACTAACCTTCCCAACTAGTAACAGTAATGAAACTAACAATAACTACCACATTAATTATAGGCTGTTCTGTGCCAGCCATGGAACTGAGTGTTTTACACATATTCTTTCTTTTTTTTTTTTAAGATTTTATTTATTCATTAGAGAAAGAGAGAGCAAGCACAAGTGGGGGAGGGACAGATGGAGAGAGAAACATGAAGAAGCAGACTTCCCACTGAGCAGGGAGCCTGACTCCAGGTCTAGATCCCAGGAGCCTGAGACCATGACCTGAGCCAAAGTCAGACCCTTAACCAACTGAGCTACCCAGGCACCCTGTTTCTTTTAATTCTGCTAACAGCCATTCTGCTAACAGCCATTCTACTAACAGCCATATTAGGCAAAAAGCATTATTTCTATTTTACAGAAAACAGAGGGCCAAGAAAGTTCAACATTTTGTCGAAAGCCACATGGACATCGAACCATGATTTTGAGTCTAGGTCTGCCCAGAGTATTATCTCTCTCTCTTTTTAAACTCTGTATTTGGACATAATTTCAAATTTACAAAAAGTTGAAAAAAAGGAAAAAGAAAAAAGAAATGTACAAAGAACTTGGTATACTCAGATATGCCTGTTAACATTTCGTCCCATTTTAGAGCCCACACACTCCTATTATACTGTCTCTCTACAAAGAGTACATCATTTATTTTTAGAGTCCTGGATTTAGTTGATCTCATGGTCAGCCCCGTGTGTCCCACCTAGTTTGGTGCCCTAGTGAAATTCTAAGCTTTAAATACCTTTGAAATAGAAAACTCTGTCACACTGTGGTTATATAAAGACTATACATGAGTCTAATACATAATTCTTTCTGGGGTGGGAAAAGACTGCCTTTTGAAAATTGTTCTTCTAATATGTTTTCGGTTCTGCTGATTATTTTCCAAAGGATATTGACAAAAGACTAGCAATGATAAATAATGCATCTCTTGTTATTTTACCTTGCTGGATTTCCCTTTTGAGTGACATTTTTTTTTTCTTTTTAGGTAGTTTATTTACAGAATTGTTGAGAGAAACATTAAATGCAAATCACAATTCCTTAGGCTTTCCAAGGATATGCCCAGAAGAGGGCAGACTTGCATGCTATAACTGTTCCCTGCGTAATTAAATGATCTGCATGCCGACAGTGTACAGTGGCAATGAAGAGAGACTTAATAATGAATAAAACGGAAGGCTTATTTTTATTTGGTACAGGATTTCTAATAAGACATCAGATTCAAAAAGTTTACAAGAACAATATACTCTATTCAGTGTATTCTAAATTCAAAGAAAACATTTGGTTGAATATTTTTCTTTCCAGGAAAGCACTACTTTTCTCCGTATTTCTGAGGGTGTTTTTTCTTTCTTTTTTTAAAAAAGTTTTTCCGTGCTGGGTGTGTGTTCCCTCCTATTGGATGGTCACCAAGTCAATTTAAGTGGTGAATAGCTTTCGAAAGCAGAGAACTTGTAAAGGTAAAAAAAAGGTAAAAAAAAAAAAAAAATCTAGAGTTTGCAGCATTACTTAATTTCTCTGCTGGAAGGAGGGTCGTGAGAATCCACTAGTTGTGAATCAACTTCTTGATTGTGGCGTATCCAGAGTCAGAATTCTATACAGCCTGCCCCCTTACCCTTCTCAGGACTTGAGCAACCACCACCTCCTGAATCCCTGTGCCACCCGGCACCCTCGCTGACCCTCCTAAGAGCACCACCTCGTGGCTGTTTCTAGGAACTTCAAGAGTTCATCTCTGCATCTTTTCACCCCATCTCATTTGTTGCTTTTCTTCTTTTTCATTCGTATTCCTACCTCTGCCTTGGTATGTTGGAGAAATCTCACAGTATCTCCTAGGGTAGAGGGAGGTCTGAAGCTTATGCAATTTGGAAGTCATCCTTTAAAAAAATATATACAAAATTATGAATATTATTAGTTAGGCCTTTGTAGGGGGGCTCTGCAGGTGAAGAGCCCTGAAGACTAAAATTTATTCACTTTTATTTCTTAATTACCCCTTAACTGTGCTCCTCTTTTTCCCCCTCTTCTGTCTGTTTGTTCCTTATGTGAGCTTAACAAAAACGAAAACAAACAAACAAACAAAAAAACACTACAAAGCCACTCTGGTTATCTTCATTACTAAGTATTGACCTGAAGAGTTAATTTCATTCTGAGATGAAATGAGATACAGCAAATAATGCCATGGACGTCTGGAGGCCTTCTCCTGGTTTCTTCCCCTCACTATTCAATCAGATCCCCACCCCACTAACAAGCAGTCAGAATAAGTACAAGGATGTTTCTTATTCTTTTATCAATTCTGCTTCATTATCAGTGTTATAACAGTATTAGGTTGCACTTTATTTTAAAAATCAATTTTTATTTCTAATATATGCCAGATGAGGTCTCCTCGGGGGCATTCTGGCCTGGCTGCAAAAATTAACCACGTAAAACATCTTCACAAGGAAAATACTACCAAGTAGTCCAAATAACAAGCTTAGAAATGAAATTTGAGGAACCAAACTGCTTGGAAGCTTGGGCCCATCTTCATGATCAGGAAGGCAATCTGGTTTACCTCTATGTCCTCCGTTTTCAAGCATGTGTCTTGGCTATGATGATGGCTTACTGCATCTGCACGCCTCTTCCACTACTCAGTATTTCTCTGCATCTCCTTGCTTTAAAATCCTATGTCTTTATAAGTTAGTGGTATGTTGCCATGCCTTCAAAAGAACATCAGTATCATTTGTCATGAAGTGCAAGGCAACCACAAAAATAAATACAGTGAAATTATGTACTAAGTGGATATCAAAGCATGCCTGGGGCTTGCTCCCTCTGTTAAAAAGGAAGACTGGAAAATGCAGGGGAGGCTTGAAGTATCAATGTAGAAGCTAAGACTTCATTCTAGACCTAATCAAGGGGCTTCAAAGAGAAAAGGGAGACGGCAGTTCTAAGTGATTCCGTGGTATTTAATATTCTATCCAGGTGCTAAGATCATGTTTGAGTAACTCTGATGGAGAAGGCCCTTGCATTTACTATTTTAGTCATTGCTTGCATGTTTTGAGATTTTCCTTTAGCCTACTAGGAGATGGAACTATAAGTCAGGGTATGTTGAAGAACATGTTTTTATCCTGTTTTGTTGTTGTTTTTCTGATTTTACATGTTTTGCTCAGATTTTATTGAAACAATGCCTACTTCTTAGGGTCATTGTAGTGTTTTTGTCTTTAAGATTTATTTATTTATTTCAGAGGGCAGGGGAGGGTCAGAGGGAGAGGGAGAGAGAGAATCTTAAGCAGTTCCATGCCCAGCATGAAGCTCAACTAGATCCCAGGACCCTGAGTTCATGATCTGAGTGGAAATCAAGAGTAGGAAGCCTAAAAGACAAATAAGATCAACAGAAGTGAAAAATGCTGGTACAGTGCTTGACCCTCAAAAACAGTAGTGCCCTCACTTCTTCTTCCCACCCAAGCTGGGCAATAAGAAGGAGGGGAAGATGCACTCAATGCCATCACTGTTTGAAAGGCACACAAACCCCCTTTTTTATATCTATGTAATGACTTGAATAAAAATTACATTTTGGAGCTTGATTTTAAAGTAAATTAGTTTCAACATCACATGACTTTTCTTTTTTTTTTTTTCCAGTTTCAGAAAATGTAGTATCAGAAACAAAGTAGTGAGGATTTATTTGGACTGGCATTCTAAATAGGGATTTCTCAGTAGAACATTCATGCCTATGAGTATATTCATAATTTGGAAAATTTTAGGACACGTGTGTGTTGGAGGAATTTGTAGCTGTCAGAGTATTTTGTTAGCTGACATTGCAAAAATGTGAATCAAAATTTAAGAAAAGGAAATGATCTATTCACATTTATGCACGTAAGTTATAACTAACATCACAGGTATAAACTCAAAGTATGCACTTTTTGCATAAGGACGAAATGTTTGTTCTTCAAATGAGATGGAGCTCGCCTTCAAGAGATTGCTACAGCTCTAAAGGCACTTGCCAATTTTTTTAAAAGTATTATCTGGAACACCGAGGCTCAATGTGTAGTAATATAGTTACTACAGGGCTGTTAGATTCATTGCCAAATAGTGTTCAGAATTCAGAGATCAGATAAATTAGATTTTCATTGGGTTTTAAAGCTAAGGTGAATAAGTAGATAAAAGGTAGAACTAGTCAGAAACATATTAATGTAATAACACTTTTGGTTCTCCAAAGCTCTTGTACTGAAGACTGGGCAGCTATCACTGATAAAACGATGTCTCAGAGCAGTCTGGGAAGATGGACATTGATAGGTAGGAGTGCTGGGATCCAACATAATCATATTATGTGGAGCAGTGGAAAGCTGGAGGCCTGACCTCAGCTCTAATATTGAGGAATTTTTGAACACAGAATGAAATCTAGTTTTATCATGCTGGTAGGACTCCTTAAGCACAGAATTTATTATTTCTTTTAGCGTTTTTTTTTAAGATTTCATTTATTTATGAGAGACACAGAGAGAGAAAGAGAGAGAGAGAGAGAGAGGCAGAGACACAGGCAGAGGGAGAAGTGGGCTCCATGCAGGGAGCCCAATGCAGGACTCAATCCCAGGACTCCAGGATCACACCCTGAGCCGAAGGTACACTCAACTGCTAAGCCACCCAGGCATCCCTCTTTTAGTGTTTTTTAAAACAAAATTTCAAGGCACAGCACCAAGTATTTTGTGTCTGAGTTTCTTGAGTACTTGATTACATAGAGGATAGATAGTTGAAGTAGCTTGTTATCAACTGATTGTAATCCTAGGCTCTTTAAGATTTAACTTTCTATGTAAGCCTGGTCAGTCTCTCACTCATCCTCCCATTATTACACCCATCTGTTTACATCAGAATAAATATATTCAAGTAATTGTTCACTTAATATGTGTATAAAATACATCCACTGAAATCATTTTGTGTTCTATAAACTTTTAAAGAAATATCTTTTCCCTAATATTTGTAGTTTCTTTTTTAATCACATTAATTATTTCCCCCCCTATAAAATAGTGTTGGCTTTGGGAAACCTTTGAAAGCCTTAACACCTTTGAAAGCCTTAACACCTAAGGATAAGTGCACTTGACAAAGAGTTGAAACATCAGTTATGCCTGTACAAATGTCTTCATACGCAGTCTTTATCTTTTAACCATGTTAATGTTATTGGCTTATTAGCAATGTAATGTTGATTTTTTTGTTTTTCTTTCTTTCCAGTAGCAATGAGGGTTTTCTGTGGTGCAATCCCAACCTTTTACAGAGTTCCCATTGCAACTATGGCTTTTAACTATCCCCAGGATATTTATATAGGAATTCCAAACACTTTCACTCTTCCCTGTCTATTTAGCATCCAGCACTTATCCTGTCCACTCACCATGACTTATGCCTCTTCCTCCATCTTCACTGTACTTTCTCTGCTAAAAATCTAGGCTTCCCTGCCTTACCCTCAGAACTCTTCCATTTGAAGTGGCATCTGATGAAGAGATAAATGTGTTAATTTGATTATGTGTTCATGGGTACTCCTCTGAAGGTATACAGTTGCAATTCAGAAGGGGTTTGAGGAGTTCTTTCTCCCAAGGAGTGGTCCTTACAGTAAGAACTTTGAACACCACAGCAAGCCTACTGAAGGACATATATTTGGACTAGTAGGCTTTTACTTCTGCATTTCTAACCCAGCTGGGCAGCTGCTGGTCCATCTTGCACAGATCCTGCAAATCTCAGCATTGTTACTAGGTTTGACTTTCAGACGCTTTTTTTTTTTTTTTTTGCACCATTACTTAAAAATGAACGTCCTCAACTTGGTAAGTTTGATTCTCAGTAGCAGCTTTTGTTTCTCCATAGCCTATCATTTGAAAGTTGGCCTTTCACTGTGATCTTACACTCATTTATTTTGACTGCCTTCTTCTCATTACTGCTGTCTCAGAAGAGGTTACATCAGCCCTGCATCTGGCCACTAGCTCTGTTATTTCTGCTTTGCTCTAGCTGGGCAGAGTTGTCCAGCAGCAGTCATGACTTCGCTTCTGGGTCATTGACTGCGTTCTGAGCCCTGTCTTGGGACATCAAGGCTGCTATTTCATAAGAAGCAATGCATTAATCTCGCTAATGGAATTGCTCTACAAGTAGTAAGAATTCTGTGGGTATACGTGTGTCGAGTGTGGGATGGTATGTTTCTAAACTAAACTGGTATTTAGTATGAGGAGAAAAAAGTACTTTATGAAAAGAACTATAATAGTTTTTAGAGATTGTACAGTCTGACTTGTCATTTTGGAATTAATAATAACAACCACAACATCATTATTTTTTTAAATATTTTATTTATTTATTTGAGAGAGAGCAAGAGAGAGAGAGAGAGCACGAGCAGGGGGCAAGGGTAAAGGGAGAGGGAGAAACAGACTCCCCACTGAGCAAGGAGCCCAATGTGGGACTCGATCCCAGGACCCCGGCGTCATGACCTGAGCTGAAGTCAGATGCTTAACCAATGGAACCACCCAGTCCCCCACCACAGCATCATTATTTAGCACTTTTGTTTCAGGTGTAAATTCTTTATATCAGTTGGCTTGGGTAATCACCACCCCAGCAGTTTGAGGAGGGACTGTTATTAACTGAATCTCACATTTGAACATTAGTTGTGTTTCATGCAGCTGGCCGCTGATTGTGCCAGGATTCGGATCTGTCCAGACAGACTGCAGACTCTGCCAGGAACCTGACTCCCAGCTGACATACCGGGAAACCTAGAACCAAGAAGGTGTTGGTTTACTTAGGGTCACACATATAGTTGGGCGGAGCTGAGTTAAGTCTCCAGCCTATGGCTCTTAAGGCCAGGCTTTGGCTATCCATTAGGCCTCTCCCACTGAAATCCTTGCTTTTGTTTTATTAAGGAACTGATTTCAGTTCTTACAAAGAAAACCAAAGGGAAAGCATTATTGTAGTAGTTAGTACTAAAGGTAGAAATCAAATATAGTGAACCCTGAATCCTAAAATTGTTTGATTCTCCCAGTCCAGCTATCCTGATGGTAGGAATAGAATGCCAGAGGAGGGTGTCCCAGCACTAATACACCTGCTTATGTCTATCATTTATTGTTCTCACACACTGAGCCACATTTTGCTGGAGTCACCAAACCAGAGAGGCAGTTATTATCCTCAGTAAGTGGTGGAGTCAGGATTAATTAGGATCCCTATCTATCTGGCTACAGATCCCATTTGTGTTCAACAGTGTTTTCTGGCATGGAGGAAAATCACATGAGACACAAGGTAGAAATGAAAAACTCTATATGGACTGCTCCATTTGATACATTGAGAACATGAAGTTCCATTTATGGACATATGGCTTCATTGAAGCCTGCCTTGGGAGAAGTCCTTGGGAACAACTCCCACATAGGGGAACACATAAAATACCTTTTCAGAGGAGGAAGTTAAAATGGAGTCTGAAATCTCTAGCAAAATCACCCTATAAGACAGGACTCAGGAATTGTATTCAGTTGCTAATAAGAGTGACATAAATCACAATGGCTTCCAAAGGATTGGTGTCCATTTGTATCAAATATAAAAAGAAACCCAGAGACAGACATGTTTCCAATGATATCCTTGATACCCTCAGTGTCCCTGACTTGCAGGCATTTAGATCGCTAGTCTCAGAAGAGCAAAAGTCACGTGACATCATTTAATACTATTACCTTTTCTTAAAAACAAGTTTATATTTTTTTTCATCATTTGGGTTTTAGAAGTAATGCATACTCCCTGCATTGGAAAATATAAAATTAAATGGGGCAGAAAAAAAAAAAAAACATAGTTTTTCATCGCCTAATCACAACTGCTCTTAACATTTGATCTATGTTAAATCTTTTGGTATATGATATATGACATATGATGAATCTTTGCAGTGTTCTTCCATATGAAAGTTTTTATTTTTTCTACATAGTAGCATCTTATGTGTTTAACGTCCAGTGTGTTCAATTCCTTTTCATGTGACAGTTTAGCTATTCCTATCAGCAAGCACAAGATGTTTTGATTTGTTTATCAAATTCCAAAAATTTCTTTTGAATATATATATATATATATGTATTTTTTTAAGATTTTATTTATTTATTCATGAGAGACACAGAGAGAGAGCCAGAGACATAGGCAGAGGGAGAAGCAGGCTCCTTGCAGGGAGTCCAATGTGGTACTCGATCCCGGGACTCCAGGATCACGCCCTGAGCCAAAGGCAGATGCTCAACCACTGAGCCACCCAGGCATCCCCATCAATTTCTTTCTTATATACTGTTAGATAGTGAGTATCTTGGAGATGAATAAAATAAGTCACAAGTCTGGCCCTCTGGGATTGTAGATAAATCAATTTATTCAGCAGATACTTAGATGAGTGCGCATTACCTGGCTGAAGAGTTGCTAGGCACCACAAGTCTGGTGGTCAAGGCATTCTGTTTGGGGAGACTCAAAAGGGATCCGCAGATGCCTCTGTTGCGTGATACATAGTAGGACAGAGCTGCACACAGGGCGCTATGGAAGTAGATAAAAAGAGAGGGGCTACTAAATTGGACCCCTACAGAATTAGGAGTGAAATGTTGCAGGGACAAAGTGATGTTTGGAATGAATTTAAGAAGCTAGGTGAAAAGGTAGGAAAGGTAGGACATACCTTTATATATCCATAAAGGTAGGGAAGTCCATGACCAAGAAAGGTAGGAAAAATCTTCAATAGAATGGTCAGAACTCTATGCTTCCATTCAATCCAGTGCCCTCCTCTCCCACGTAGGAGAACACAGAAGCACAGGGAGGTTAATGTGTTCAAATTCATATAACTGATGAAAGACAAAGTGGGAACTAGAGCCATGGCACTTTACCCTAACAGAGTGGGGGGTATTGGCCACCTTAAAGGCTAAGTTAAGCCTTACTACTCCATTTCATATTTAACAGCAAATGAAGGAAATGATCAACACTTCACAATAAAAGAAGTGTTTTTGAGACCCTTTGGATCACTGTGTTAATTATACTGAGACCTGAACTGAGAGTTTATTACTTTGAACTGCAAACTGAGTCTATTACTTTAGCCAAAAAAGGAGGGTTTTTTTTTCCCAACAGTATTTTTCTTAAACTTACATATCAAAATGTACATCTCAGCGACATCAAGATAAATTCCTGGTATAGTCTGATATCGAATAGAGCAAAATTTCAGTTAGCTAGACTCCTATAACCTTCCATTATAATTCACTCTTGTTTTTCCTTCCAGAGAGGAGATTATAAGATAGAGATGTATTATCAGACAGTAGTGGGTTCCCCAAAGTGTTCAGGACTCTTTGTTGCTTTCACTAAGAAGGGTACCCCTTGGGGGCTTATAGTTGAAGTGAATCAATGTAGATTTATTTCAGAAAGTCACTTCCAGGGTCAGCACACAATGTGTCAACACTTCTATTGTTGTGCAGAAAACCACATATTCACAGCAATGGCCCTGATGCATGGAAGATACTGGCCTTCAAAGGCACATGTAGCTAGGGTCTGCTGACCTGATGGGAAAGGGGCTAGTTTAGTTATAAATGGTCAAGAAACCGGAACCCATACCCTAAGAATTCTAATGTGTCCATTTTCTAGCATGGATAAGTTGTGTTTTTCACATTGGTTATATTATCCAGGGCTTAAAGTACTACCTTGTTGCATTTTAAATCCAATATAAGGAGAGGTCACTTTCAGATTTCTGGGATAATATTTCATATGTTAAAATAAATTCCAGTCATTCATGAAAAGATTTATCATCAATTACAGTGAAGAATATAACTCATTAGGAGTATTTTCTTCACTGAAGCTCTTCATTGATGGTAATTAGAGAGGTTTCTCTTATACATAGATGGGTCACATTTCCTAGTTAAGTTCTAATAGATTTTGTATCCTGTTGTGTCTAGGATATTTCTCCCTGTTTTTGGTGTTCTTGTTTACTTTGTAAGTTTTTAAGAACAATACTCTACAATTGCAATGATGCAAGAAGCACTGATATAACTAGACATTTTTATAAAAACAATATACCCCTTGTAAAGCAATAGCTTCAGAAACCAACAAAATATTAGCATGCCTGATTTGCATTGCTATGGAATTTGTAAGTCATTAGATTGCTTTCAAGGGTAAGTTTCTTGTAACAAAAATAATTTAATGCAATTAGTATTTATCAGGCATATGCTGGGTGCTGGGGGCCAAGGGGTAGGAAGGTATGAAGGCTTTACAGCATAAGGCTCTGCCCACATTGTCTATAAATCAGCATCTAGAAGATGAGTACACAAAAGCCATATCATAAGGTGGTACAAGTGCCCTATGACAGGTGAAAAAATAAAATAGAGATCAGGGGACCTAGAAGGACTTCTTGGAGGAAGCAAGATTCACTACAGACTTGAAGGGGCAGCTTTGAGAACATTGTATAAGGTGGAGATGGCAAATAAGGCATTTGAAAAGAAGGCCACAACAAGAAATGGTATAGTGATTGGGACTTGGATTGCCAGGATGAATGAGGCACCAAAGTTCCACCCCTCACCTGTGGGAAAGGTGTGCCAGTGGCTTCTGAAGTCTCATTGCCCAGCACCATGTCTTACACACACTAGGGGCTCAATACACATTTACTAGATGAATTAAAGGAAGAGAAGTTTGTAATCAAATTCACAGTAGTTAGGGAATTACTTTGTGAACAAGAGTGTGAGATGCCATGGAAAGCAGGCAGAGGACTTAGCCTTAATTTCATTCATCTTCTCTGGCACGGAGCTATGCACAAAGGATGCTCACAATACACCCACCTACACCAGCTGGTGTATCTTCATCCATCCCAACTAAGATTAGCTAGTTAATGAAATTAAAATATTGACAGCTCTTGTACTGAAATGTGAATAAGAGGAATGTCATGCCATTAAAATGGCAGTATAACCTGATGGTTAACAACAGATACTCTAAAAGTGGATTGCTTGGCTTCATATCTTGGCCTTACCAGGTATGAGCTTTATTCATCTGGAAAATGGGGATAATGACAGTACTTATTTTGTAGTTGTGCTAATTAAATGAAATGCTACAAACAGTGGTATTACTACTTTTGTTAAAGAAGGTATTGATGATGGTGTCTGGCTGGCTCAGTTGGTAAAACGTGAGACTCTTGATCTTGGTATCATGAGTTTGAACCCCATATTGGGGATAGAGTTTACTTAATAATAGTAATAATAATAAGACTTAAAGAAAAAAGAATATTGAGGTGAGAGAGCCAAGCTATGGCAGTTAGAAGAAACAGGAGGCAGTATATCCAGGTGCAAACAATCCCATATGTTTATTTCAAGAAAATAGTAGAGGTTGGTTAAGGATTTAAATTTAACCAATCAATCTGATAATCCCTACCAAGTTGTTTGTAAATGTGAGTCATGAAGCTGGAGATTTCTAACTGAATGAGAACGGTATCACGGAACCTTTAAAACACAGATGTATTTGAAGTAATATATTAGGGCACCTGGGTGGTTCAGTTGGTTAAGTGTCCAATTCTGGATCTCAGCTCAGCTCTTGATCTCTGGGTCATGAGTTCAAGCCATGGGCTTTGGGATGAGCTCCATGCTGAACATGGGGCCTACTAAAAAAAGAAAGAAAGAAAGAGAGAAAGAAAGAAAGAAAGAAAGAAAGAAAGAAAGAAAGAAGGAAAAAGAAAAGAAACAATGTATACAATTGAAGAATGGTTGCTCTACGTTTCACTTCCCTGTAGGATACCATTTATATCCCAAATTGTAGTCCACAAGTATATTTTGACCCCCAAGGCCTTGGTTTAGATTTGATAAGGAGATAATAGGGATGGGTTTATTGCCTCTATGATTGTGTAAACTTTTTTTTAATATTTGAGAATATTTCAAATGAAATAGGAAAGTTCTATACTGATTGCTTTCCATGGAAATGTTAATTTTGTGCATGAGTTATATGGAAGACCATTTTACTTTCGAAACTGATCTTTATTCATATTTGAGGATTATAGCATTCATTTAAAAAAATGAGAAGACCCATTAACTTCTAAAATACCTAATAATGGTTTTAAAAAACAGGACTTCCAAATGCTGAATTATCAGTTTTTTCCATATTGTGTGTGGTTATTTGAGTATTATAAACTAGATTTTTAAAATGTAATTACTTTGTATAAGAGGTCTGATTTTTCTGAACTTATGCAGAAATATTTTCAGAAAATAGATCTCTAGCTATGTCTTCAAAGTGATATATGACTGAAAATGTATAGAAAAAACAAATGTGTGCTTCATAATTACCAAGTAAAGGAAAATTTAATTTCAACAAAACTGCAACTTAGCATTACATGTAAGCATTAGCATTATTACTTAAGATCAATAAAAATTTTGTGAAAGAAAACATGATTTACTGGTTGTATTAAGGAAAATGTAGCAACATCAGGAGAAGGCATCTTATGTGAGAGAAAATTGTGTTCATTATGAACCAAAAAACACACCTGCAAATATTTGTCCCTTTCTGTAAATTCCATATTGAGTCTTTGGGGAATTCAATGGTGTGGTAAATATAATTTGTAGTTCTTTACAATTATGGTCTAAATGGATGAAGTCTAAAGGGAGTTTGCCTATTTGATTTTCAAATTTGCATCACTTAAAATCTAATCAGGCCAACTGTTCAGATTTTTATTAGATATGAAATACATGAATGGGTTCAAGCCCATGCTGTGTACTGAAAGAATATATCTGATTTTACAACAGGCCTTGGCTAAGGGGTTCAGTTAGCTTGTGGTTCAACCCCAACCCTGTAAAGATTGCTTACTTGAATTGCTACCATATTATACCCTTCGATTTTCAGTAACCAGTGTTTTATAGGCTAGCAGATTGCCTTTGATTTTTGAGAATTTGTGGTAACATATTGAGCTTAACAGATTTATGCAGGAATGTAAAATAAAAATAGTGTAACAGGCACTTGGGATTTTAGAACACAGAGGGGATTAGGTTTACAGATGGCTGGTACGGATAATGGCAGTGAGTAATTTAGCCATGTAAGGTAATCTGTTGTTGACAGAATATATTAACATTTACCCGACATACACAGGTGTTTGGGCTGCATACTGCATGTGGCGCAGTGCGAGGGGTGTCATTTGTAGCCTAAGTCTAAAGTTTGAAATCTCTAAAACACACCCAGGTTTAAGGATTTATTTAATGGCGGTGTTCTGAGAGGTTGCCAAAATATACTCTATACTTGATTCAACTTCTTTGCCTCATTCTTTGTTTGCTACTCCATAAAATCCAAAC
This sequence comes from Vulpes vulpes, assembly GCF_048418805.1. Taxonomy (NCBI): domain Eukaryota; kingdom Metazoa; phylum Chordata; class Mammalia; order Carnivora; family Canidae; genus Vulpes; species Vulpes vulpes. The sequence continues at coordinate 67,721,144 of NC_132787.1, forward strand.
TATCATGTAATTTGTAAGAGATTTTAATGGGTATTTTCTAGAAAAAGAGGCAGAAAATCACGGATGTTACTATTATTTCAAAACCAATGTTAAGTCTCCTACTTGCTCCCTTGAAATAATAGTTCTTAGCTGCATGTTAACAATCCTCTATCAAACTTACTAAAAATAGAGATATTGGGACTTACCCTCAAAAGTGGTCAGACGATTCCAATGTACAGGTGTTAATAATCTGTGTGTAATAATTACATTTACTCTCAGTAAAAATCAGTGCCCAAAAAGCTTTCGGGTTTCTCTATCCAAACTTTTTTTTACTCACAACTATCAGTCTTCCCAAAGCAGTCTTTGAATGGATCGTTTGCCTTCCAAGGAGTCTCAGGATCCTTAGCCACTGAACATATTGATTTTCTGTCAGCTCTAAACTCTGTTTCCTGGACTCCTAGGACTTCTGGGCTACCTTCCTTGGACAACTGCATTTGCAGTTCTGGGTACATCCCCAGTTAGAGATGGACCATAACAGCTCATGGAAGAGGCCTCCACTGTTCTCATCTCTTGGCTCTTGCTCATCACTCTGCCTTTTCCCTGGAATCCACTGTTTATTGCTCCTACATGTCATCCATCCAAATCCAATTTTCAAGGTCGTGTACCAAATCCTTAGGACCTTCCACCCCACTCTTCTACAAGTAAAATGTTACTGTGTTTGTGGTTTCCACTTTGCCTAACTTAGCATTCCCATTGCTGGTTTTCTTATATCCTAAGCTGATTGCTTCAAACCTGTCATATATCTTATATTTCTCCCATTACCCACTATTCACTAGCCACACCCTCTACCAAACCAAGCCAAACAAAGAAAGCAAAGCAATGCAAAAGAACAATGCCAACAACCATGAATGGGGATGGGTAGATAGTGGATACTCAATAAATACCTGTTGAATGATTATCATCAAGAGTGAAAAGTAGCAGTGAGGGTTGTACAACTCTGTGAATGAAAACAAAACAAAAAAACCAACAACTGGATTGAACACTTTAACATAGTGAATTTTATGTTGTATAAATTATACACAATAAAGCTGTTATAAAAAAAATGAAGGAAAGGTTTTATGAGACACATTTTTGTGTTGACTTCATTTTTCTAGCTGGAAACAAAAGAGCATTCATAGAACAGCAAAATTGAATCCTACTCTGGGGGTATTCTGAGAATGGTAGTTTGTGTTGCTTCTTATTATATGAAACTTGAGAACATGGCCAGTAAACTATGGCCCGGTGCATGTTTTTATAAATGAAATTTTATATATTGTCTATGGCTGCTTTCTCACTACAAGAGCAGAATTGAGTTGTGGCGACAAAGACCGTGTATGTTCCACCAAGATTAAAGTATTTATTGTCTGGTCCTACACAGAAACAGTTTGCTGGCCCCTGCTTTAAAATTTATGTTGGAAGCTATGTATCATTTGTATCCTTTCTTGTATCATTTCTACTGCATGCTCTTGAAAACTAAAATTCTTATTAAAGTCTTTCTGATGATGGTAAGGTTTTTGTTTTGTTGTTTTTGGTGTTTGTGTGTGTGTGTGTGTGTGTGTGTGTGTGATGACTCAGGGCCTAGCCCTGTAAAATTAAAGTCCTAAAAAAACAAAGATGTCCCTTTTCTTCAGAACAACTTTTACTACAGGACACTTACTTCATTTTTAGGCATGCTGGGTCCTTCTGACATTTGGTGCCTACTTGGATTCTTTCTGTCCTTCAAAGCCCTTCTCAAATGTCACCCTCCTTGCGGGCTTATCCTCACCCTCTACTGAAAGAGAAGGGTCTCACTTGTCATTGGTAGATTTGGTGGCTCTCCCTGGAACCATTTCATTTCCTTCACCGCGCTTTGATTGAAAATAATTTGAATAATTTTCACTCCAAGAACATAACCTGAACACTTGGCCTCTTCACAGTTGCTAACAAGAGAAGCACCGAGATAAATAGGACAGTCTATGTCTTTGAATTCACAGCCCTGTCCCCAGGAAGCCGCAGCCAGCTTTCCTTGCCTCCTCCATTTCCTCTCTTATCCTCAAGCTACCTGTAATTGATTTGCACCACTGTTCCCTTCCTTATATCAACAAGCAAAGCCCACACAGGGGATGTTGCCAAAACTTTGCCTTTACACCAGCCTTTGTTAAATCAACAGAGGAAGTGCAGTTTATAGGCAGAATCAGTAATGGGGTAGGAATGCGGGTCCTGTGATCTGATGCTTGCTTACTGTGTGAACTTGGCCTCGTATTCCTTATCTGTAAAACAAGAAAATAATAGAAACTGATTCTTTGGGTTGTTTTGCATAAATGGAACTGTCAAAAACATGCTACCAGTTGTTATTTCAAATTTGATTACTAATTCAGTGCTCATGAACGTTTGGATTCAGGTGGTTAGACTGAGGTCTAGTATCATATGTTTTAAATATCTATTTTTATTCTCCCAGAGTCGTAAGAAGTCAGGGAGTGTGTGCCAGTTCATAATTGGGCCAGGAAAGGGACATGACTTACCTTCAGTCCCATGATTAAGAAGGATTGAATTCAGTTCTCCCATTCTGGACCACTGATCCCAATCCTTTCATTTCTTGACTCTCTCCTGGCATCCTTCTCTTTCATTCTTGTATGTCACAGACAGCTGTCGTATAAAGGTCTTCCAATTTGTAAAGCCATCAACCTCTCCTGATTGTTACTCACAATTTTCTACTACATAATTATCTGAACTTTTCGAAGAATGTAACTAGACTCAGTCAGCTTTACCTCTATGTGTTATCTCAATGCAAGTTTCTAGAGGCAATTCAGTTGGACAAAAAGAAAACTTTGGATCAACTACATTGTGCATACTTATCCCGTCAATTCTGAGTATAGGTGTCTAAAGGTCCTTGATGATTATGCAGAAATGCAAAGAATAAACCAAGTTTTCAACCATCTTCTTTTGATTTGAACCTGTGAGTTTTATTTATTCACTATCACTTGCATTCAGGGAATATACATGATTCATGAGAATGAACATTTTTGATACATTTAACCTGAATCTGCTGTTTCAGAATTGGTATATTGACTTGAGAAGAAATGTCCTTCTATTCAAACAAAACCAAAATAAAAATGATGTCTGGTTGTTTCCTTGAATGCTGCTTCAAACATATATTCATCATAATTTCTTGGACATCACTTCATTCCAAAGTAGAAGTTGCCCTTAATCTTGGAGTATCAGTTTAAAGTGCACTTTTTCCCATGGATATTTGAGAGGTTTTACTGTGGCAGAGTTTGCAAGGTAAGGAGCAATATTAAATATTTGCTTCTCTGTATGTCTATATCTCGATGCCCTGTAAATTTAGCTCCCCTCCTCAATTTTGCTACCTTCCCTCCATTGTGTTTCAAGACTTCCCTTAACATAGTTTAATATTATTAAACTTTAGAAGCCAGATAAAGTCAGAACAACCAAGGGGAGTTTCATGCAATGCTTTTGTTGTTCTCTAGAAAAGATCTTGAAAAAGAGGGAGGAAATAGCCTTTTATTTAGTCCATTGTGCTTCATGATACTTGCATCCTGATTCTACCAGTCAGAGGGTAGAGAAGGCAACAGCAACAGGAATAATTAAAATACAGCTGATTCTGTGCACACCTGCCCTCTCAGCATTTCAGCTCCCTGCTCTATGCCTGCAAAGGCTTCTGGAGGTCTCGGGGGATGGTTCATGTGCTCTCTCACAGAAGGATGCCCTCTGTTAGGAGTTAATGAGTCTATGAGCCATCTGCAAAAGTAGGAGTCTAAGGCTGATGCCTACACACCAGGCTTCTGTTGGGGAGTTAGAGGGATATCTTTCTCCCCTTTGGATCACTGGTCCTTAAAGAGACACCCTCAACAGTCTGCCAAGATAACAGGAGATGTGCAATTCCTATTTACACTCAAACTGCTAGATAGCTTCAGGCTAGGTGACTGAATGTAAAAATGGAGCATGATGGTTTCAACCTATGAAGCAAGGACCTGTCACAAGGGGCCAGTGTCAGGTTGAATGAATGGCTCTCTATTCCTTCCGCTCCTACTCCTCCAGAGAGGCTGACTTTTATTTGCTGTAAGCACTGAGACTCCAGAAAATTTTACTTGTGATTCCCTTTCTACGCTAATCAATTAGTTTACATTTATATTTCATGACTAGTGTTTTAGTCTCACACAAAATATTTCCTTTTGGCAGAGTACTTAGGAATTGGCACTGCTATGAATGTGATCTTGTTATACCTTGGGACTTTATTTATGTTTAAAGACAACACTCTATAATTATATATTGGAAGTGATGAGAAAATGGACTTTGAGAAGAGAGAAGTACTTTCATGAAATTTTTAAGAGCCATATCTTATGCGAGATAAAGTACTTTTTTGAAAGTTTGGGCAAAAGAGACAGGAAAGGGTATTTTATAATTATTGCCAACTTCTAGGAATTATTGAACATAAAATTCATTAACAGTACGTTTTAAAAATGGTAAAGCATTTGTTGAGTCCATTGTTCCAAAACAATAAAACCACTTTGGAAATCTGTCCTCTCAGTGCATCTCCCAGAATATTCCCCAGCCTCCCTAATGCATGAAAGGGCAGCCAGATAAAGGTAGATGTTGAAAGACAGAGTGAGTAATGCATTGCCTTATCCAGAGCGTCTGCAGAATCTTGAATAGTTGTCATTTACATGTGTTTTCTGCAGTGTTTGAAGCTATTTAGGGCAGTTAGGTTTGGAAGGAAGTGGAAAATTAAGGTAGATAGAGTGGGAGGTGATGAATGTGGAATTACAGAATCAGAGAATTCTGTATAGAAAAATGGCGACATACCATCCAAACCCTTTTGCAAATATGCAACTCCTCTCAACATCTCCAGTCCACCCTCCAAAACTTCCAGTGATAGGGAAGTCCCGGAGAGGGAGCTTGTGCATTATCATGAGAATGCTTGGCACTTGTGATCCCCAGCCCAGATTTGCATTTTGACCCTTCAGGATGCCTTCTACTGTGAGACCATGAGGAAATAATTTGGCCTCACTAAGTCCTGGTATCTTCATTTGTAAAAGAAGTGCAGTAGTGCTGCACACGTCTGGCATCTTCCCTCGTACCTTCCTCATTCTCTGCCTTTATCTGTCCTGCTCTGTACCTTAGAAGGCTGACCCCTACACAAAAGATCTTCTGTGCCTGGTGCTTATCACCATCTTTTTGGGTTGGCCAATGGAAGAGAACACCAGAAAGAGTGCAGGGTACTTCTTTACTGTTTTCTGGCTACTCTGGCATGCCTATTGTGTCTGGCTCTTACCTGAGTCCTGTAGAGTTAGTTCTTCCTCTGCTGCTTCAGGCCTAGCAGTAAGAGGACATGCCCTTTCTGCTGTTGCAGTCTCTGAGAATCTCAGTGTCCCTTCACCCTGCTCTTACCTCTCTGTCCACTATCCCTTTATTGAAGTGTATGAACCACCTGCATTGGATTTCTTGCTTCTGCCAGGACCCTGTCTCATCCAAGTTTCTATACTCATTCTCTCTCAGGTGTGTTGAGGAGTTCAAATGCAATCATGTATGAAAGCATCTTCTAAATTCAAAGGAGTAATACAAATGTCGGTTTTCAGTTTTACTGCCCCAAACTACCCATTTGTTTTTCATTTGTGTTCCTTTGTTGTTATTTTTAGCTTAAGTTTGCTCATTGCTAAATTCTGTTAAAGATGATCCATCCCCTCATGTTAAGGAGTAAATAAAACCTCTGACAGTTCCTCAGAGCCTTGTAATTACTGGCACTTGCACTCAGACCTTGTTTTCTTTGAAGCAATCAGGTGAATTGCATCAAATGTTATTCATCTTCCTTGGTGATAAATGTCCCCTCCATTCTGGTCACTCTTTTGAGCACAATCTGATCCAAAATTGTTCCTTTTCCACTGTAATGTTCAGAACTTAATATTCCAGATATCGTCTCACCACATAGTAGTTAACTTGTTTGTTATCTACAAACCATTTCTCCTTTTCTCTTTCTACCCATCTTTTCTCCACAACTTTTTTCTTGCTTTTGAAACTTGCGTTGGTAGGATGAATAATGACTCTCCCTAAAGATGTCTACATGCTGACCCCTGGAACCTGTGAATGTGTCACCTTACTTGTTACAAAAGACTTCACAGATGGGTTTCAGTTAAGGGCATGGAGATAGAGACGGTGTCTGGATGGGCTCCATTTAATCATAGTGATCCACAAAAGTGGATGAAGGAGGCAGAAGGGGGGGTCAGAGTGATGTGATAGGAGTGTTCGTCTGCTATTGCTGGCTTTGAAGATAGAAGAGGAGGGCCATGAGCCAAAAGATGTGGGAGGCCTCCAGAAATAAATTATCCCCTAGAGCCTCCAGAAAGGAATGGTGGTCTGCTGACACCTTGATTTTAGTCCATTAAGACCATTGTTAAACTTTTGACCTGTGGACTATAAGATGATAAGTTAGATTGTCTTAAGCTGCTTAGCTTGTGGTAATTTGTTAACATAGAAAATGAGCACACTTTGGGTGGAATATTGATGGTTCCCCCTTTCTTTTTATGGGTTTTGTCTCATCATTTCAAGTTGTTGAGAATATCTTCATTCATGTTTCCATGAGCTAGTGTGTTACCTATGGGCATGAGATTCATTCGCTCATGAATTTGTTCGGCCCCGTAACCATTGACCATGTCAGGATTCTGGTAAAAGTTCAGAGATTTGACATTTGGTAGTTTTCTCCCAATTAACAGTTATGTTTTAATGAGCACCATTTGTGACCCTACCCAGCTATATCATCATCTAGATACTCTTTGTCTATTTTATCCAGTAGACTATCAGGCCAGATTTGTTCAGTAACTTTAAAAAAAAAAATCAGAAACATACTTAGAGAAAATTGGCACACATACCTCCCTCCCCATCTACCATTCTACTAATTCTATCAAAAATTGATAACAAAATAGGCTAAAGACAACTTTTGAACACAGTGAGAATATTTTAAAATCAAAATCTCAGTCTCATCATTACAACCATTCTATAGACCTTGATAATCCACATAGAGAGGAAAAAGAAACATTATCATTATTTTATTATTCTTTTATATCTTCTATTTCAGTGACTGAAGTATATTTGTCTTAAGCCACTTTTTATGCTTCACCTCTGAACAAAAATGCAGGACTCCTACACTCCTTTGGGAGCTTGGAGAAACAACTCCATTTATTAGTGGCCATCAAATTAACAACTAGCTACCTTGTTAATAGTATGGTAAGGATAACCCTTAACTTTGCTTCTTCATTTTGGACAGTAAGAGTCTTGTGACCACTTCTAAGCCATTAACACAGGCTTAGGAACATTGAGATTTGCTCTTTTTGCTGGACCATATTTTCTTCTTTCAGAGAAAGCTTTGTATGAATTTCTTCTAGGCAGTTGGTTGAAATGGGATCCATATCAATTTGTGTGAGCCACTGAATGGTACTTACTTTGTTATATAGTGAACTATAAAGTTATGTTCATAATAAATAGGTGAACTGCTTTCCCAACTTGTTTCTCATTTAATTTAATTTAATGCAGAATATTCAGACTGGCTACCTGATGCTAATTCATGTTGAAAAGGTTCTGAGTTTAGATTACCAATCCTTAGAGTGTTCCAGGCCAGAGAGGTTTATGAGAAAAGATATATTCATCATTGAAATATTGAAATGAGTAGAACTTAATTTTAGTTTTATTCTAATACTTAACATCTTCATAGCTGCTGCTTAAAATCCATTAGAGAAAATCTACTCAAGTCATATTTCCAAGATCCTGACATCAGAAAAAGCCATTCCCTTGAAAGTTGGGGGAAAGATTGTCTGGCTGTTCTGCTGACTCAACTGTAAAGTTACAATCAGTACCTCTCATGTAGCTGAGACATGGCCAATACTAAGGAATTTGATGTTTGAACTGTTTAATCTACATTATATGCATTTGCAAATTCAGGCAAACTCAGTCTAGCTTATGAAAATCCTCTAATGTTTTAAGAGTTGTTACCTTTATTTGGTAACAACTGATTACCATGTGTTAAGTAAGAGAATACACCTGCAAATAATATTCTTTTCCTGCTATTGATTCTGCTTTAACTGTGCTTGTCCAGGTAGCAAAACCATTAGCTACTTCTTGATAGTTTTTATGATCGGACTTAGCACCTAGTATTGAGCAAGCACTGAAGAATGCATCTTCCGTTAAAAGGTTGATTTATTAGTTTATATGTAAAAGAACACTGGAGGTTATAAAGGTAACAAAGACCTTAAACATTATATTGATTTTTCCCCCCAGAGCTTTTTTCTTCTTGTTGTATTGCAGGGTAATAAAATTTCACTAGACCCATTGGATCCATAAAATCTGAAGTACAACCACCAACTGATAGAAATGAAATTGTCTGACTGGAGCGATAAGCAAGAACTTGGCTTTGAACTCTGAGCAGTATAAGTCGTTCTGTTGGCCCGGAAGGGTGAATCACAGCCTGCTGTGCACTAAAGGACAAGCATATATTTGCAGGAGCTCCCAATTCAGTAATCACTGGGTGATGCCATGACCTTTACATGACCACAGTGGCCTCAAAGAGAGGATCTCTAGAAATGGAAAATCAACACCATGCGTTTTAAATAGAACTTAGATTTTTCCTTGTATGAATGAAGTTGTGGGTGAAAGATTTCAAATACAAAGTAAAGAAAATAGGAAAATACAAATTTCTCTTTGTGAATTTCTCAATCTATTATCTTTCTATTATCTTTAAAATACCAACCTTTTTTTTTTTTTTAAAAAAAAGGTGGAGAGCTATAGGCTCACCATAGTACTCTGTGCTATTCTGTGCCAGATTGGAATTTTCTGAATTTCTACTCTGCTGGGCACTGACCTGTACAAACCCTTAGCATCAGTTCATGTTACCTTGATCTGTCCCCAGCCCAGTCCTGCTCTTTTTAACCCCCAGCACTGTGTTACTCAAGGCCTGAGGCATGGCTCCCCCATTACCAGTCAAGTGCAATGGAAGATCATCAGGATCCCCATGACCCACCCAGGCAAAGTAAGATCTTAATTTCAGTAGTAAGAGCTTGAGAACAATATGCAAGTCAGGGAATGGGTAGGCAAGGGTCTACCTTAAAGCTTCCCCATTTCCATTCTTTTGGATTCACACAGAAGGCATCAGAATAGGAAGACCCTGGCTAGCTAGAAAGTTTTTTAATTAGTCCAGATAATGACCTGGAGTCTCAGCAGCTGTGACTTTTTTAAAAAAATATTTTATTTATTTATTCATTAGAGACACACAGAGAGAGAGGCAGAGGCAGAGACACAGTCAGAGCGGGGAAGCAGGCCCCTTGCAGGGAGCCCAATGTGGGACTCGATCCTGGGACTCCAGGATCATGCCCTGGGTCAAAGGCGGGCACTAAACCACTGAGCCACACAGGCATCCCTCAGCAGCTGTGATTGCAGGGTACCTGTGGGTGCTTTCCCTGGGGAGATTAGAATGTCCAGAAACAGTAATTAGCTCTTGGTCTGTTTCTGTCAAAAATGTCAATTCTGAAGCCATTGAGGCCTAAGAGCAAAGCCAGATCCTAGATCAGGAACTTTCTTCCATAGCTGCATCTATCTTTTTTCTTTCTTGATTTTTTATTAATTGTTTGGAAATTAGATTCAAACTGTCTGCGTTTTTGTCATTTATTTTTTCCTGTTTTTCAAACACCAAGCTGCATTACCTGGTCAATAACCAGAGACTCAGTTGTTTTTCTGTTTTGCTTTAGGTACTTCATATTGCTTATTAACTGCCTTATTAATGCCCACCATAGGTGAAAACCAGCCGTGCTGGTGAGGATTATGGTCAAGACTGATGAAGTTCTATTTACTGGGACCTTCTTGTGGTCTGATAGATGTGATGCAGATTGTGCTGGTGCACCCAGGGGCCCATTGTAGAGGGGTACTTGCTCTTGCAGCGAATCAATGTACAGGTTTTCTGTGTCACTTAGTGTCTAAAAGCTTGTGTTCTAAATGAATATTTGACAGAGTCCAATTTAATTTTGGAAATAAGATGTCCCATTGCCCCACATTTCTCCTAAAGAATAGATGTGTTCGTTATATTGTATGACCACCATTCTTTTGCAAGTTAAGTGGGGATGGGTCCACATACAGCAGATCAGCTGTGAAAATTCTTGCATTAGGCTAGGGTGGAGGGCTAATCCAAGGACCTCTTGAAGGTGACCACTCTTGGGCCAAAGGATCCCAAGACAAATGTGATGCATTTGGACTTTTCCCTCTCATTAAAGCACCCCTGCCAGAGATCACACATTGATTACAGCTTTCTTTGTCAAACCAAAGAATGTACCCCAGCATAGAGTTTTAAATAGCCTCTGTCAGTAACTCATGGCTGTCTTGCTACTAGCAACTCAGCTGTCTTTTTGTCATTCTTAACCTTAGAAAGTCAGTTTAGGGGCCTCTGGATGGCTCAGTTGGTTAAGCATCTGCCTTTGCCTCAGGTCATGATCTCAGTGTCCTGGTTTGAGCCTGCATCAGCTTCCTGCTCAGCAGGAAATCTGCTTCTCCCTCGCCCTCTGCACCCCTCCCCCGCCATGCCCCACTCATGCTCACTTACTCTTTCTCTCTCTCAAATAAATAAATAAAATCTTAAAAATAAATAAATAAAATAAAATCTTTGGGGGAAAAAAGGTCATTTTAATGGCCATTTGGCAGTGCTATCTGTACAGCTAGAAGAAATAGCCATGGCTGTGATGTGGCCCCCACGATACATACCACAATTGTCAGCCTAAACACATTATCCCAACGGAAAAAGTGGTGTAGCTAATTACCTTGCCACAAAATGTCCATTTCTCTTGTGATTGAGTCAGTGCTAAATGAATCTTACCTCAGCCCATAGAAATGACCTAAATGATATAACAAAGCACAGCAAACCCCTGCCAAGAGGACAGTTGGAAATTTGATCAGCAAGCAAGTAGCACTAATATTCCTGACTGATGTCTAGCCATGTTTCTATTTCTGTGTCTGTCTAGAGCTCTGCCTATTTAAACCTTTGTTATTGCTGGTGATTCCAGGAAGGTGGGAAGAGCCTTTGAATGGAGTAGAATTTAGCATCAAACCAATGAAAAGTATCCTAGGTGTTCTAGGGGCCATCAGATTCAAGACACTGAACGCCCTGCAGGCAGAATATAGCCTAGCATATTTGCAGTGACAGTTGATTAATTTCAGAAATCCTACACCTGATTTTCCCTTATATTCTGTTCTTTCCTCATTTAAATGAGGTCGTTCTTCCTGAAGAAGGAGAGGAAATGAACATATCCAGACTCTCCACCATGTGCCAGCATCTTATCTTCATAGTTATTTCATCCAGTTCACACAAAAACCCTGAGGCATGGGCATTATTATCTCATTTTTCAGATGAGACAACTAAGGTCATGGAATTGAAGGCACTTACCCATGGTCTTTACATTATTGCTTAAATGTACTAATAGCAGAGCCAACGTTCACATTCAGGCTTGAAAAAAAATATGTTAAATAAAATATATAACTTTCCCCCTTTTAACAGCTCATGAGGAAAAAAAAAAACATTCTTTACAAAGTTTTTCTTTGAAAATGTCATCAGAATCTTCCTTTTGCTCTAATAATCCAAATCCTTGTGGGTTCTGGTTTATGAAAGGAGATGTGACTTATTCCATGACTTTCTACAAAGAATAAATTTGAGAATGTTAAGGTAATTTTCTGGATGAGGCGATGAGACACACTGCAAGTTTCTAGGGAAACATGTAGATGGTAATAAATATCGTTGCTGTAAGACTGATTTGGTGCAAGGTCATCCTGTTCACATTGGGCCATCCATCAGCCCCCTCACCCCACCAGCCTTGTCGCTCCCCTTCATTGTACCTAACCAGTCTTATTGGGAAAGGTGAGCCCTCTGTGTATGAAACCTGTATAATGACCCGAAGAGCTCTTTTTCCCAGTCTCTCTAATCTAAAATGAATGACATGGTCTAACTCATCCTGTCTGTTGGTAGGATAGCAGCCTTTGACCTTCAAGCCACACTAAGTGGCAGAGGATACTTGACTGTAAATAAAACTCCATTTAAGTATGACTTTTTTAGAAATTGACAGAATCAAATCCCTCAGCTTGAATGGCATTTTGAAGCATTGTTAATGCTAAGATTTTCTTTTTTTTTTTTTTCCCCCTGTTCAAGTCACTCTTTGAGGAGTCATTTTCATTTGCCTGCCTGTTCAGGATTTTATGGCATGTAAGTGACAAGCACTCCCTGTAACGTATTGTGGGAAGGCACCGGCTAAAAGAGAGCTCAAAAAAAAAAAACAAAAAAACAAAAAAACAAAAAAAAAAAATAAAAGAGAGCTCAAGCTGAATGACACTAGATATGAAATGCAACCTTTTTCTGCCAGGCTGCATGATACTTAGCATGCCTTGACATATGCTAAACTACAAAATTTCAAAATAATCAGAAATCCCTTGGGAATATTACATGGAATATGTGGGTAAGAATTTCCCATGATTAAAAGTCTAAAATGTTTTCCACAATTTCAAATCAATATTTTATCTGGACTATAAAATACGGATTTGACACATTGAACCTTACTGTAGTCTTAAGTGATAGCTTTACACTTTTGGGAAAGTAATTTATGGTGGATATTCCTAATACATGCTGTCTATTGAAACTGACTTATAAGTTTTAATAATGAAGATCCTGGTGTCTTGAAACCACTAGAAATAAAAGAATTAGTGGTGATGGGTAATGGAAAGATATGAGTATATACTTTTTTCTTCCCCAAGGAATTCTAGGCATATTGCCATTTATTAGTTTTCATATCCAAAAGAGACATTAGTAGCCCATTGGTTTTTCTGTAGTGAATTATTTTCAGATCGTGTATTAAGGTTTAAGGCCATGTTCAAAAGGGCATGTGTTTTATTTCCTTTTCTAGACTGGGTATTTAATTTATTTTGCTAGGACTTGGTAGTTATGTTCTCCTTACCTTACATCCATAGTGTAATTGGAATCTTTCCACCTACATCATTAACCCTAACAGCCCCTAGAAAAATAACATACCTGTGTTCATGGAAAGAAAGAACGAAGGAAGGAAAGGGAGAAAGAAAGCCAAACTATTTTAGTCCTTGCAACTCCATGGCAATTGCTCTTTTCACAGAATCTATGAACTCTACCTTGTCCCAGATCTTTGTCATAGCTTCTTGGCTTTTAGCAGCTTGCAAGCCAGGTGACTACTAAGCCTTTATTAAAACTTCCTCCCTTCCCCCCTCCTTCCATCATGAGACACCATGCCTTCTGTGTAGTTTGTTTTGTTTTGTTTCCCTATGATTCTAGACATTCTTGACAATCACTTCCTTGAAGCTTCTTCTGACTTACTGAATTTTGAAGGGCCCAGGGTCTTCTTTCTATATACCCCTTCCTTAGCAAGCCCTATCTATTTATCCCCAAGGCTTTAAATGCTTCATGTCTACTGATGACTGTCGGGCTTATAAATCCAGCCCTCATTTCACATCTGAGCTCAAGTGTGTGTGTAAATGTGAGTGCGTATAACTGCCTCTTTGATATCTCTAGCAGGGGGTCTGATAGGCATCAGAAACCTCATCACTGTTTAGTCAGGCCTTTTCCCATGCTCTGGTCATTCACATCGCAGTGCCTGCACTAACAACCACCTCGTTTCTTAGACGCCAAACCTATGAGTTTATGTTTGTCTCCCTTTGCCTCACACCTTGTATCCAGTCCATCTGTAGGTCCTTTAGACTCTTCCTCGACATTTTCCAACAAATCTGATCATGTTCACTAGTGTCACTTTCTAAACTGGAACTGCTACAAGAGCTTCTTTTCCATCTTTCTGATTACTCTCTTGCCTCTTGGTGCTCAGTTCTCTAAACAGCAGCTATGACCTTTAACAGATGCACATACAAGTGTGTCATTTTTCTATCAGAATCCTACAGAAAGAATTCCAGGGCATTACCATGATGGATCAATCAAGATAAAGGTGGTTTATCCTACAATGACAAAAAATATCAGTGATTTAAAACGACAGAGTTACCTCAAACGTTAACATAGAATTACTGTGTGACCCAGCAGTTTCACTCACCAGTATATGCCTAAAAGAATTGAAAACAGGCACTCAAATACATGTACACATGTGTTTGTAGAAGCACTATTTGCAATATCTAAAAGGTGGAAAAAACACAAAACCTATCAACAGATGAATGGATAGATAAATTGTGGTATATCTTTGCATTAAAATATTATTTAGCCATTGAAAAGAAACGAAAAGTAGGTATATGGTACAATGTACGTGAAGCCTGAAAACATACTAACGGAAAGAAGTCAGGCATAAAAGACAATATATTCTATGATTCTGTTGATATGAAATATATAGAGTAGGTAAAATCATAAAATGCTGGGTGATGATTACCAGGTGCTGGAGACAGGGGACAAAAGGGAGCATCCTCTCAGTGGGTATGGCATTTTCTTTTGGAGTGATGACAATGTTTTGGAACCAGCTAGACGTGGCAGTTGTGGTGCAAGTAGGCTGGGTCCAAGGACACAGGATGTCCTGCAGGACCAACCAAGAGAGTCATTGGCTTCATGTAGGAGGCAAACCCAGATTGAGCTGGGGAAAGTGAGATCAGAGTTTATTGAATAGTGTGAGTGACAAAATAGCAGAATGGCATCTCTAGAGGGAAGACTCAGAAAGGAAATGAGGAATATCTTCATCACTTGGGGTTAAGGAGTTTATATTGGAAAGAGGTCTAGGGTCAGTCCAGGACTCCAGGGTAAGGTCCAATCAGAGGTGAATATCAGGTGAACGGTAGATGTTACTTCACAAATTACTGAAGGTAGTAAAGGTATTGATGCCAGTGTCAGCCAATGTTTGAAGCCTTTGTTTGAAGATATCCTGGAACACATTTGGGATCTGGCTTTTCTTAGATGTTACTAGGTGTGTGGGGTTTAGGACAAAATTCAGAGAACAGTTAACTTTCTTGGTTCCCCCTTGGCTATTCAGAGGCAAATAGGGATCATGAGTAACTGAGGCATAACAGAAAAACAGCAGACACAAAGCCGTCCTAAAATGGAGTCCCTTCAGCTTTCTTATATCAGTTGTGCAACAAAGAGGGCACTGAAAGCTACTGAATTGTCCGTTTTAAAATTATGAAGTTTATGTTATGTGAATTTTACCTTAATTAAAAAAAAAAAAGAGAGATACCTTGGTGGCTCAGTGGTTGAGCATCTGCCTTTGGCTCAAGGCGTGATCCCAGGGTCCTGGGATCGAGTCCCTCATTGGGCTCCTTGCACAGAGCCTGCTTCTCCCCCTGCCTATTTCTCTGCCTCTCTCTGTGTGTGTCTCTCATGAATAAATAAATAAAATCTTTAAAAAAAAAGCCAAAACAGAGTTTATTCATATCATGTGCCCAACCAGAGACATCTGGAGCTTCTGTTCCACAAACTGGTCAGTTTCTGTCGCAGAACATAGGTGGACAGAGTGACATTGCTGATAAAACACATGATCCATGAGAACAGGGAATTTGTTTATTGAGGGATTCCCCAGGAAGCAGACCATAATACCATACACACTGAAATAGTGCTATATGTTGAGGGAAAAAAAACAAAGAAAATGAATAAAATAGTTTTAAATGAAAATAATACAAAATAACGTTCTATTCAAAGAAGAATCTATATGTCAAAGATCCCATTTTATCTGCTGATTTACTGTCTTTACCTTCAGTCCTATCACATGTTTGTATTTGCCCTATTAGGGACTTGAAATTCCGGTGTTTACATGGCACATTCACTCTTTTCTAGACTTTGAATCCTTTCCTTGTCCCAGTCCTCTTCTAGATTGCATTAGTGACCTTCTACATGCCCCATCTCTTCTTGGGACCACTGACAGCCCAGCCACACAGCACATTGCATTCCCCTGCCTTGCCTGTGGCCAGGATTCTGGAAAAACAAACAACTCCCTGCTCTAACCCAGAGTGTTAAGCTCTGAAGTCTTTGGACCTGTCAGCTTTATTTGACCTAGTTGAACAGCAGCTTTCCAAAGACCCTCTACATTGGGCTTGGAGCCTATGGAATCAGTTCTGCCTGTCTGGTTGAATTCTCCCTAGGTCTCATGTTCCCTATCCTCCCAGATCCTGGGTGCTTCTCACTTGTCTAGATCCTTCCCGTGACACAGATATCCTGGCAGCTTTGCTTCCAGTTAGCCTTCACAAGGCAATTGGGACCTGCATTTATCACTAAGCCTCGTTGCTGCCTGGATTGCCCAAAGTAGCCATTTCTCACTCCCTTACTCTAACTCCTGCAGATTTCCCCTTCTTGCAATATTGATACACAGTCTGAGTGGATCTGGATGTTTCTTCCCTGCCTGGGATTTATTTGCACTGCACTGTCTTTTCCCTCAAAAATATTTGAGGTCCACACTTCTGTTTCAGTTAGTCCTTTTCAAGGAATTTATTCCTGCCAAAGGCCCACTTCCTCTTCCTTGGCTAAGGATGGCAGGTGCAGTGACACTCTGGTACTGAATCCTTCCTGGGGGACATGTCTGGTGACTGGTCAGTAAGTTACTAAGAGCCATATATCTTAATGCCCCTGATCTGATTCTTCCTTACTTCTAAGGAAAATCATTTTCTGCCTTTGTCTTCCTGAAACAATTTCCTTATTAAACAGCAGAAAGTGACCATGCTTTTTTTCTTTTTTTTTTAAGAAGCCTTTTAAGATAAGAACTCTTTCTGAAAAAGAATACTCTTCTGATTTTACATTTGTCAGTGTTTTATGTAATAATAATAATAACTAACATTTTAGGTGCTTTTGATGTGTTAGAGAAAGGGTTGAGCATAATCAAATTTATATTCTTAATAGTCCTCGGAGACAGGTACTGTGATTATCCTTATTTTACTGATGATGAAGTAGGCCCCAGGAGGTTAAGTAGTCTGCCCATGGTCACACTATCTATTAAGTGACAGAACCGCTTGTGGAGTTCAGACTGTTGACTTCAGGGACCAAGCCTAATGACTTCATTATAGTAGCTTTCCTTATACATGACTAATAAATGCTAAATTCAGTTTAGGCCACTATATTAACAAAAAGGCAAAATGCTGATGTGAACAGGAAGGACGTATATTTATTAGGCAGTTGGCCATGATGGGAGCTCAGTATTTTGGAGGATGGCAAACTAAGCCAACCCCTCATGCATGTTTTATGAGCCCCATGCTCTTAAGGTGAATCTTTTGAAGTTCAAGGACAGTTGGGTTGCTGAGGTGGCTCAGTCCCTTAGGCATCTGACTTCTGATGAGGTCATGATCTGGGACCAGGATCCTGGGATCAGCCCTCTTTGGAGCCTGGTATTAGGCTTCTCACTCATCAGGGAGTCTGCTTCTCTCTCTCTCTCTCTCTCTCTCTCTCTCTCTCTCCCCAAGCCCTCCCCCTGCATGTGCTCACTTGCACGTGCTCTCTCTCTCAAATAATCTTTAAAAAAAAATTCAAGGGCATCAAATTATATGCATTTTTTTCCATGATTAAACTAATTCACTAAGAACTTTGCATGAAAAAGTGGCTAAAGAGAGGACTGTCCTTCTATCCACTTCTTTTGAAATAAACTACCAAAACAAGGAGGTGAAAAATAAATGGCAGGTTTCTTTCATTCTTTTTTATCAGTTCTTATGCTAACAGAAATTCTTCCAAATAAATTGAGAGAAGACCTTAAGTAAATTACCTGGAGTTGGAAGCTTAAGGAGTCCACCCAGGGGCAGATAAGGATATTCTTGTTGATACTCTAGCTAAGAGCCTCAGCCCTGTGTGATACCAGGACTCGGAGCTTTCAGGAGCCACCTGTCTATGCTCTCTTTCCTGCTCTGCCTCCCTCTGGTTGCTTTTCCTTTCACTCTTGGCCAGTGATTTTGAAGGTACAATATTCATCTTTGTGTACAATCAACTAAAATGGAATAGCTTTTCACATTTTAAAATTCAGTGCAAGATATTGTCTGGCTTTGTGGTTTCTAAGATTATACAGCATGCCAAAAATGTGGTTTTATTGACAAATGAGTACATTTATCTGGCATAAGCAAGAATTAGTGTCATGGTAGAAATAACTTACTAGATGGTATGATTTGAAAGAGATGAAAGCATAGTCCCACCACCTGTGAAAGTGATGGATATTCTATTACTTCAGTGGAGATTTTGAAAGGTTTGGGTTTCTCTAGCAGAGGACAGAGGTGCATATTCCTAGGAGCAGCGAGAGGTTAGGCCCTCATGAACTAAGTCCTTTCTTGGGGTGTGGGGAATGAACAGCTTCTGAGAAGAGCAGCCTAGAAATAAGAGAATTCATGTGGGAAAGGTTGACTGCAGGATGCGGGAGAAAGGCAGTGAAGAAAAGCAATAGGACAGCCCATTCAGACAACCCACAGGCTTCACCAGCTTGTCAGTGTCCTTCTAAATCCTGGGTCCTTTTCCATTCTACTGGTAAGAGGCTGCTTGATACCTCTGTCTTTTCAAAAATGCCTTGGGGAAGAATTCTACTACGGTTATTGTATTCAAGTGCCTGTCTTTCTTCTGGAACAAGAGTCCAAATATTCCTGGGCTTCTAGGGTACTTATTATGATTTAGTCAATAAACTCAGCCCCTTCATCCCCTCTGCTATACTCTGGAATGGACAGGGGTGGGTGGGCATTGCTACCATCTACTGGGCTGCATGTGTTGCCCCAGGTGGAGGAAAGGAAAACTTGTTTCCAAGTAGTAATTGTTGGATTCACAGCATCTAAGTTAAGTACCTCACCACCTTACATTTGCAACTGGGAGGGTTTCCCTAGGAATTCTAGTCTGTCAGGTAATAGATACAATAATAATAGGTGGCAGGCCATACCAGAGGATTGAGGGCTCCAGTAAATTACTGTGAGGAAAGCAATTTGACATCCTTTCATCCTTTGATGAAAGCTAAATGTGATATCTAGGTGTAAACATCGAAAAAAATTGAAAGTCACACATGGAGGGGGGAGACCTGGGAGTGTGGCAGAAATCTCTACCCAGAGCCGGGGAAGACTCGAGGGGGTGTGGTGATTTAACGACACTATTTCTTTCTAAGATTAATGCATTTCTGGAACTTGTTGGCCTTATTCCTGGATCCTATCATTGTAGCAAGGACATATACACAAATGACTTCTGTAGTCTAATGGATATTGGGGCTGGAAACACTGGCTTTCTTCTGTTTGGCAAGATATACAATGCCAGGGAGTTTGGGCAGTACCATTTTGAGTTCCTTGATCTATTATTATCTGTTGGTTTAAGACTGACGAATAAAGATGACAGACATGACTTTTACTCCTCTATCCAGTGTGTTCTGTAAATTCAAAAGCAAATGTGCAGGCATAGTCAGCATAGTCAAGTATCTCCTCCCCTTAACCTTCTGCTCCAAAATACACTTTTCATTCATCTTACCTCCTCTCCCTCCCCCAAAACACACATAAAATAGTATCATAATTAACATTATCATATTTCCATATATTAATTGTATTACATGTATGTTGATTAAATGGGCTTTTTCTCAAGAGTGAATCTTGATCTCCACAATGCCTAGAAAAAGAACATTAATAATAGCTAGTATTAGTGGAATGCTTATCCTAAGGAAGGTGGTGCTATGTAAAGTACTTTACATGGATGACCGCTTTCTCTCCTGTCAACCTCAATGAATTTGACGTTATTGTTTTCTCTCATTTTCAGATATGAAAATGGCACTTTATTATACTGTCCTGAATCACACTAATGGGTAGTTAGAGGGATTTGAATTCAGGTTTGCCTGCCTGAAGGCTATCTTATACTTCTTCCTTAATAAATAGGTGGCATTTATGATCTCACAGTGCTGTGGAACAAGCTTTTCCAAAACCTTGTGCTTTGAAACAACCAACATTTTGTGTCTTTGTTCACAATTCCACAGTTCGGACAGGGCTTGGCAGAGACAGCTCATTTATCACAGCTGGAGCAGCTCTACCAGGCCCCGAGGTAATTCCACTGTGGTCTCACTTTCATGGCTAGCACATTGGTTACTTGCTACTGGCTTAATTCTTAGCTGGGGATGTTGGTTGGAGACCTCAGCGGTCCTCCATGTGGCCTCTCTTCAGGGCTAGGTTGGGCTTTTCTCAACACAAAGGCAGAAGATGCCATGTCTAAAGGCTTAAGCTCCAGACTGGCCTACTTGCAAAGCACTGTGTGGTTAAAACAGGTCACAGGCAGTCCAGATTCAAGTGAGGAGCCCACGGAAGGGCATGGATACTAGTAGGCATGTTTCATACCCATGATTCAAAGTTAATAGTCTATGATACAAAAATAACAAAATATTTTTTGTTTTGTGCTATCATCAGAGAATCCATGAAATACACATTTTATTAATACCTATTCACCACTGTAATCGAGACAGAGAAGATACAGCTTTTGCTTCTGCTCTATAGTAGTATCTGATAGTTCAGAAGTTCAACCAGAAACCAAAACAAAACAAAAGCAATTAAACTGACAAGCAAGAGTGATGAGTATAAACACATCAGACAATTGGGCACGTTCATTCTGTGGGTATTTTTAAAAGCGACAGTGACCAAAGTACCCTCCATTGTAATTTCTGGGACAAGTGCCCCTTTATTTTGGGCACTTGAGCTTGCCTGATTTTCACAATTTAGGGAGACAGTACCCAAGCCGGCACCTACCCTTGACTCTAGGAGCACATGAAGGAGTAGGAATGGACTATGCTGGGATTAGTTTATGTGTGGAGTAAGAGATGCGGGGTGCCTAGATTAACGTGAGGGTTTGTTCCAAGAGCAACAATAAAGAGTCATGTAACTTTTTATTACATGCAGGGCATTCATTTAGAGAATGGATCTTTAGGTTTTGTTTCTAAAATAGATCACATATTTTCAGTGCTTATTGAAGAAACCAAGGGGAGTGGGTGAGAGGGTGTCATGGCAATCCTCGTTATTTATAGTTGGTGATATTGTTAGTGTTCACCCCATGGAGAAACGAATCACATCTAAGCCCATAATTTCCATATCTTTGGAAAGCTTTTAGCTCCTCACTGCCTGTTGGCATGGTAACATGACAAGAGTTATGATGTCAAAACCATATGAACTCATGATTGATCTAAAATTATTTGGGAAACTTTCCCATTTCAAATTTCCATTGAGAGAGGGGGAATGAGAGGGCCACGTGGCAGCTTCATTCAACAGAGAAAAAAAAAAATCTTTTTTCCCCTAAAATTGTCCTGAAATAAATTCTCTGTTTTCCTTTCGATGTAATGCTAAAAAGATTACTGTCCTTCTGATGTTTTTTGGCATTTTCTTTCAAATTCAGATATTTTAATCTCTCTTCCTCTATTTTTTTCCTATTCTGATTGAAATCAGTGGTTGTTGCCTGCATTCTCTTCAGATTGCACTTGAAAAGCAGAGCAGACATGTCTTCTGGAATTTGCAGGTGTCTCCTGAAGTGAAGGTGACCTTGAGGAAATGTTGAGAGTTAGCAGAGAGGTCAGAGGATATTAAGAACTACTATGTTTTGAATATTTACTAGCTATGGGTGTTAATATCACTTCCCTGTAGAGGAGCAAAATGAATGGCTACATAGAGGAAGTAAGCTGCTTGAGGCTAGACAGTGACAACATGGCAGAAGAGATTTATTGGGAAAAAATACATCTGAGCTTGCCCAACAAAAGATTTTAGCCAGATGAAAATCAATAGAAAAGATAAAGCTGTATCACCTTTGGAAATTTATTTAACCTGGTTTTATTTTAGCCTCAGTTTAACAATCTGTAAAGTGGGGAAATGATGTAAACCTACTATGTAGATAAAATATGAGAACAGGAGCTAAAAATAGAACCTAGTGCTTGCAGGAAGATGATCAAGAAATGCTGATGGCCCTGAAGAAGAAAATAGATTTATAGGCAATTCTCAGAGATTAGAGAGAAGGATCAATGCATTCTTGTTTCAGGCACCATGTGCTTTGTGACTTCAGATACAGAACTTGAACTGTAATGGTGGACTTTAGCATCTCTAATCCTGCTACCAGAATAACTTCTTGTCTCTAACTGAATGTCAACCTGACTGGTCTTAAATAAAATTCTTGATCTTAAACCTTCAACAGAGGTGTACCTCTGTATAATTCATAGCCAAATCACAGTTTGAAATTGGAGGGCATTATGATTTTTTCTGGTTGATGTTATTAGACTCATATACACATGTGTGTACACGTATATTCACATAGTTGTATATCTTCTTTTGAGAGGGAGAGAGAAAATGAGTGGCATGGGACAGAGGGAGTGGGAGACAGAAAATTTTAAGCAGGCTCCATGCACACCATAGAGTCCAATACAGGACTCGATCTCATCTTAAATGCTGAAAGTCTCAGAACCCTGAGATCATGACCTGAGCTGAAATCAAGAGTCAGACCCTTAACAACAGTTTTGAGGAGGCTTTAAATGAAAGCATACCATGTGTCAGACACTCTTTCAGGCAAAAGCTGAACAAAATGACACTCATTGGGGAGCTTCTATTTTAACGTGGAAGACAGGTGAAAAACATAAGGAGCAAACATACACAATGTTATATAGTAAAAATGTGAAGGAAAAGAAACTAAACCAGGGAAGGGGCTGGATAGGAGGGGTTTGGGTAGTCAAAATAAGTATATAGGCATCAGGACTGAGGTTAAGATTTGAGGTTAGCTCCAAAAGTCATCACTGGGGTAAACTTTCATGTGGCTATCTGGAAGAAGGCTGATACATTAGGCCAGGCAGAGAGAATAGCAAGTGCAAAGGCCCAAGGCCCAATGTGTTCAGGAATGGCAATAAGGCTACTGAGCTTGGAGCAGAGTAAATGAGAAAGGTTTTAGGAGATGTCTTATTTTCTATTCTTATAACACCCTTCATGACATAGAGAAATACATAAATAAGAAGTAAATAAATCAGGTAATGAAGTGAGTTTGAGTTAGACCCTGACTTCAACAAGTAGGGATGATTTTGCACCCATTATCATTCTTCTGGAGTCTTGTCTTCAACTTTTCTTCATAATTAGAATCATTCTGAGTCATTATATCATTGTTCACTGATCAGATGCATGAGGGGAAAACTTCGTAAGCCTTTTTCAATTGTGAGCATGTTTCTGTGATAATTCTTACATAAATGACACCCATCTCTGATATAAAGAAGCTATTTGCTTGTCGCTCCTAAGTTACAAGAAGAAATCCAGGCCAATTGAACAGGAGATGGATGATGAATGAATAGGAATTAAACCACAGACATCTGTACCTTAGAGTTCAATCACAGTCATATGCACAAAACTTGGTGTCACAGATCGCCTTCCTCATTGTTGAGATGTGAATAGCTTTTGTCTTCTACTCAGGAGAACTTGCACTTTCTGTCTATGGTAGCACCAAGTGCCTCCTTCAGGAGTTTTCATCTATGAAAGTCCAAGAATTGCTTTTAGTGGACCAATACTTTATTTTTTTGGTTATTTGTTCCATACAGTTGAGATTTTATAAGCATTCATTAAGTGCTTTTGTATCAGGCAATTTCAGCATGGTGTACATTTTAACCTCGCATTGACCCTGTGAAGTATGTCATCCCCTGTTCATAGATAGTAAAGTTTGGAGGTTTAGTAAATTATTCCAAAAGGTGAGGTACAGTGCAAAAGAGCCAGCTGTTCTTTTGCTGTGGGGATGATATCTCTCATAGGTGTAGAGTGTTTGGTCCCTTCATCCCACCCTTGTAGAAAGCAAGGGTAGTGCAGAGAAAACACATGCTTGCCCTCTTGAAGGGAAATGGGGAGAGCCTTATAGTCCTGCGGTGCATTTGGTATATCATACCTTCCTCTCTTGCACTATGACTGACTGTTTCTTAAATATGTGACTTGTTCTCATAATCATACACTGAATCTTGTGCTCATCTACTATAGAGTTGCCAATTTTTCTGTCTGTCCCTTGGTTTTGGATTTCTAATGCACACAGCAGAGTAGTTGGCACTTAAATGCTCTAGATGCATTTAAAGCAGTATTTCACAGAATTTTATTACTAGAAGCCTCTTATTAAATAATTGGAGATAGCTTCTCCCTAATTTATTTGACCTATAAATACATGAATGATGTGCATGGATTCACACACATATACTCCACTTCTTACTTTTCTTTGGTATGATAGATGGACTTAGCATCCAGTCGTAGGGATGACTTTGCACCCTAAGGTGCATTTGGCAAACTTTGGAAGGATTGTTTGTTTTCAGAACTAGGGGAGGAGAGGAATATCCAAGCATCTAGTGGGTAGATACCAGGGATGCTGCTAAACATCTTTCAGTGAATAGGGCAGCCCCACAAAGATTGTTCAGCCCAAATGTTAATAGTACTGTCTAGACTTCTCTATTTTTACATTACCATATTTATTAGAAACTTGAATTTGGAGCCAGTCTATCGTTAGAGAAAATAGTTTTGTTCTAATGTCAAAAAGTTTTTTTTTTAACTATGTGCATTACTAATAATACAAACATATTAGTACCTTTCGGGGGAAAATGTAAGTTTTCCTCTATTGGAAACCTAAAATATGACTCTCTTTTGAAGATATTAAAATTACATGTATTTTTTAAATGTCTTTTGTTTTTTCTTTTTAATTTTCTACACTTTTAGACTCAATAAGTTTTGCTACCCTGTGATGTAAAAAAATGACCTGACCAGAGGGAATTCTGTCCTTCCCCATCCTGTACTTCTTCATCCTCAGGTCTTGACAGAGTACCTGTTGAATATTCAGCCTTGGATAAGGATAAGTTCCTGGAAGAGAAAGAGTTCATGCAGGGAGTCCCCAGCTGAAATAATAATGTGAGCCAGCAGAGGGTGATTCAAGCCCCAAACTGACTAATGCAAAGTTCCCTTTGATTCCTTGTTCTGTTTTTTTTTTTAAGATTTTATTTATTATTCATGAGAGACACACAGAGAGAGGCAGAGACATAGAGTGAGAAGCAGGCTCCTTGCAGGGAGCCCTATGTGGGACTCAATCCCAGGACCCAGGATCATGCCCTGAGCCAGAGGCAGACTATAAACTGCTGAGCGATCCAGGCATCCCTCCTTGTTCCATTTGAACAGGTTGTCATTAAAGTTTGTTTATGCTAAGGTTTATACCATTAGGACTCATTTTTTTTTTCCTCCTGGAAAAGGATTGGTTTTATTGCAGGAAATTAATTGCATTCATTTCTTAATGATGATGTAAGATAGCCACACTATACATTTTGGACATGTATTTATACTGCATAGATTTCTTGAGGTTGGAATAAGGAGCCCTGCCACAGGTATTTATCACAGTATCACTTACTTGGACGTCTGTGACTTTTCCCAGTTCCTTTGTAGGGTACTTATTTCCCATCACTCATGTCAACCTATTTCCATCTCTGACAGTCAGAAGTTTGCATCTGACAAGTGTTAGGGGGACTAAATTGTTCTCTGATAGTGGATCGTATATAGTGATATGTATAATCAGGGGACACTACCCCTCCAACCCACCAGTAATTCTGAAGCTCAAGCATCTAGAGCCTCTCTAAATGCCTTTATCTTTTAGCCCAGCAGCAACAGGAAATTTGATATCAGTCTAGTAACACTTAAACAAAATGTTATGTAAGACAAGAGTTAGTTTTGAATCTGGGCATTTACTTCTAGGTCTTGCCTGTCTAGTTGATCACAAGTGCTGAAAGACCCAGCAGTGACTGTTGAACAGTGAGAGAAATGCTTCTCCATTTTTTTTCTATAGAAAAGTACTAGTAATTTTGGTTCCATTCATTATTTTTTTTCATGGTGCCTAATAATCTTCTACTACTAATAAAAGCTAACATTTTTTGAGCAATACCAGTCACCATGCTAAATAGTTTGGCTGTTATCTCATTTAATATTCCCCAAGTAGGAATACTCATAGTATGCTCATTTGATACATGAAGAAACTGAGACTCAAAGAAGTTAAATAATTTGTTCAAGGTCAAGAATTTTGTTAAGTGGCAGAGCTCATCAGTTTGAGCCCAGGAGTCTATCTTTTAGATTCTTCTTGCAGGTTATCCTGCAGGACATCCCTAAAGGATATGTCCTGGATGAAAGCAGTGTATCAAAAACAAATATACAAAACTTTGATTAAATGGATATATGAGATATAAGATTTTAGACCATCATCATGGTGTCCTCCTATGGACTGGACACTTCTGATTGGTTGCTTGATTTGCAGCAACTCTTATACTAGAGCAAATTAGTTATAGTCAAACTTAATACCTGAGCTCTAGCTCCCTTATTCCCTAGAAAAACAGAGTCTTGTAATTGGAAGGGGTCTTTGAAATTATTTAATTTTATTTATTT
This sequence comes from Vulpes vulpes, assembly GCF_048418805.1. Lineage (NCBI taxonomy): Eukaryota > Metazoa > Chordata > Mammalia > Carnivora > Canidae > Vulpes > Vulpes vulpes. The sequence goes on from NC_132787.1 coordinate 67,747,487, forward strand.
ATTTATAACTACTTTGTTACAGGAAGCATTGGAAGTGGTTTATAATGAAACTAAATATGGCAAGACATAAAGGCAGTGAGAAAACCCAGGAAAGGGTTTTTTTATTTAAAAACAAATATTTTTAAATAAAAATAGATATTTAAAGAAAGCTAAGGTAAAGCCAGGGCCTGCACCCTTCCAAGTTCTAGACCACATATATAAATATCAGTTACTAGCAACTGATGCCAAGTAGGGAGTTCAATCAGATGCTGCCCAATAGTATAAAAGCAACCACCACCCCACCCCATGCTCAGTAGGAACTTAATTTGGAAATGGAAAAAGTCATGTAACTTAACCTGAGCCTCTGTACTCATCTGCAGCTAGAGATGTTATATGTGATGACCTCTGAGCTCTTCTCCATATCTGAGTGGCTAGGACTTATGCCTTATTCAAACTTAATGTACATCTTCCAGTTTCTAAAATGGAAATAACCTGTCTTTTCTTAGATTTGTACTTCCTTCTTTGTCTTCCTGCCTTTTTGATCTTTTAGACCTCAGAAGTATGTTGCTCTATGACTAAGTAAACTACCTGTTTATGGCCGTTCAGCTCAATAAAGAATCATATTACAGAAAAAGGCAATGAACTGTTTTTCATGGAGTCAGATAAAATCCTAAGATTCATTCATTATACAAACTAAAAATCTATCAGAAAGCAGGATGTAAGCATCTCAAATATGATAAAGTCATAAATATGACCTTTTATTCAGTTTACTCAAATGTTTTATCTGCAACTTTTAGAACTCCAGATATCCTTCAAAGGTGGGTCTCTTGTCTGAGAAAACTTTTTTTTTAAAGATTTTATTTGTTTATTCATGAGAGACACAGAGAGAGAGGCAGAGACATAGGCAAGGGAGAAGCAGGCTCCCTATGGGGAGCCTGATGCAGGACTCAATCCCCAGGACCCTGGGATCACCACCTGAGCTGAAGGCAGATGCTCAGCCACTGAGCCACCCAAGTACCCCGTCTTGTCTGAGAAAATTAACAAACGATGAATGTGCATAGCAGTTGGAAAGCCTAGGAGATTTGTGTTGTGATCACAAACAGCCAAAATATGAATGGATTATTAAAGCTTTCTGTAGATCCTGGAGACCCTCTGGGTAGCTGTTTACCAGGCTGATTCAATATTGTGACTCTGTCATCTCCAACTTAGGTCTCCACATTCCTCTTGCAGGAAAAGAGGGCTTGGGAAACCACACAGGAATTTTGCACTGCCTTGGTGCTGAAAGGCCAACAGCATTGTTTTTGCTCCTATCTCAGAGACCAGAACTGGTCATGTGGCCTTGTCTGTTTTATTTTTTTAATGCCCAGAAAAGAAGAGGGAAAGTATGATACTGACTGGAACCAACAATGTCTGCCTTGTGGATCTAAATATTTTTAACCAAACCCTCTAATAGTACAAATTAGACTTCCAGTGATTCATTCTCTCTGAAATTATAAGGGTTATTACTGAGATTCCTGATTATTTTTTCAGTTTGATAATTCAACTTTTAAAACTTGTTTATAATATTTGCATTTATATTTATAAACATAATTATGCAGATGTCCCTAAAAGTTATTTTAAAGATTTTTTTTAGGTAAAATATAATGTTAAGAGCAGAGGGGTAGTCTAAGTATGTTTTATATGCATCATATGTATGTTTTGCTAATTTCGGCAGATTTAGATTTTTCACACCATTTTGGAAAAAAATAAGCAGAAATTTAGAATGAAAGCCTACATAATCCTCATTTTATAGTGGTGCTTTGGTAAAGAAGCAACGAGAGCTTTAAGTTGCACTCTAACTCATTTTCCATTTTGCTCCTTTTTTACAAATCAACAGGGAATCAATCTTTTCCCTTTTCTAACCATCAAACACTCTGTACCATCTTCCTCACTATATTCTGAATGGGCTCACTTGTTTTCACTAGTCTACTTGGTATTAGAATTTGTAGTTGATGTGCCTCATTTATCAGCCAAGTATGGAGAGATTCTGAAAGATGTTTTGTCATTTTCCACTGTCAAAATGATGCATTCGTTTATGTCCTGGTTTCTTTGAAAGAGCTTGAGTTGCACTTATTTTGCAGGGTAAAGCATGAGTATAAATGATACAAAACTAAGTAAACAGAGAAAAAAAAAAGCGGTCAGAAAACCAAACTTCAGGGGGCTTCATTTTCAGGTATATGCTTTAGAGTGAGAGGAGCTCAAATAAAATGTCCACAGCTACTTTTTTTTAGGTTCGATCTATCACCTGCTTGCATTCTGACTGTTACACCATGTACATAATTCTAGTAGACAGAGAGATAGATAGAGAAACGGCTTCTTTTCTTCTTCACTGACCCATTTAGGCCTTATCCATAGGAGAGCAGAATGCCAGCCATGGTTAGGACATGGTATGAGTAAATTCAGGCAGAGCTTCAATGCCAGAAACCTGTAAGTTTTGGTCTGTCATTCTCTACTCTGGGGGATTTTGCTACCACCTTCCTATCCCACCCTGAGCACCCCCATTTTTATGGCTTTCATTGACACCAGTTAGTTAAATCAAATTATACTCTTTTTTCATTGATACTTGCATAGCCTTTTTTTTTTTTTTTTTTTAAGATTCTCTTTATTTATTTGAGAGAGGGAGAGATCTGGAGCAAGGGAGAGGAGCAGAGAGAAAGGGACAAGCAGACTCCCTGCTGAGTGCAGAGCCTCAGGAGAGGCCCAATCCTATGACCTTAAGATCATGACCTAAGCCAAAATCAAGAGCTGGACACTTAAACAACTGAGCCACCCAGGCGCCCCATACAAAAACTTTCTTTCTTTAAACCTGCTTTCCTCTGCCTCTTGGCTGTAATTATTACATTTATAAGGAACCAAGTTAGTATTGATCAATAAATATTGAGAATTGTTCTTAATCTATGTCTGTCTATAAAATAATGGATGACTGTTGGTTTTGGAATTAAAGAGTAAGAGAATATTAGAAATTATATTAGAGAAAATAAAGAAATCATAAAAATCATTAAATGAAGAAACTGTGGAAAGCATCTATACAAAAACCTCTTCAGGGACCATTCAGTAGAAAAAACAACAACAACAACAACAACACTGGGTTTAAAAAAACAAATTCTTACTGGCATGCAATTTATATTAATGGAGGAGACAGGCAGTAAATAAGGAAATCGAGTGAAAAGTAAATAATATAATTCTTCATAAAACCTATGAAGAACTTGACCCAGGATGGTGATGACTGGGTAGGAAGGGTCTCTTATCCATACTCATGGGGAAGGCCCAAGAAGCCTTGATAATGAGGATTTAGGAATTGAAAAATCTCTTGGAAATGTGTTCCTAACTGATGGAACAGCAATCAGTAAGGCTCAGAGGGAAGAACAAGCTCAGTCTGTAAAGAATAGCAAAGACACTGGGGAGTCTAAGATCTGATGAACAAAGAGGGAGGTGGGAGCTGTAACTGATGAGATTCCCAAAATGATTCTTCTGACTCTTTTAGACTTAAACTCCCTGTTTTTAAGAGAAATTTTTAAATGATTACATAATTTTAATTGCTTTTGATTTGCTTAATTACTAGTACCGCAAAGCCGTAGCTTTCTATTTTTTTCCATTTTATTTTTCTTTTGCTTTACATAAGCTTTTGAAGGGCTAGCCTGGGAACTAAATCCTCATTTATACCATGTTTCTGAGAGAAAATAACTCAAATTGTACAGAAAATTTTGGATCATGGTTCTTTTTAAGATGGGAACTGTCTGTATTCGAGTGTTCTAAAGCAGGTCCTCATCTTATGAGAAAACGTCATTACTCCAAGCTCTTGATTTTTCACTTTGGCTATATTGAAGATTACATTTGTCCTATTACAAAGACTTGCTACAGAATTCCCCGTAACAGATTTAGAGTTGGCACATCCAATTTAATTCTTGTTTGCAGAAACTTTAACACATTAATGCTGGTGGATTTTGTCAATTACCATGGAATTTTTCTGTGTTCACTAAAGTGGGACTGGCAGGACCTTCTGTTTGGAAACCGGCTTCAAAAGGATGCCCAGGGAGGACGAGTTTGTTGTTGTTTTCTCTGTCTCGTCATTTAACAGGTTAGTTTTGTTCTGGGAAGACTTAGTCCTTGATGAGGGCATTAATCCAAGTCTTTGTTCCTTCTCACTTCAATATTAAAAGGAAAAAAAAGTGCTGCTGGTGCTCATTTATCACACTGGTCCCCGTTTTACCTTAAGGTTGTTCACATTTTGCTTTACAAACCATTCTTTCTGTCTCCTACACCCTGTCAACCTTACAAGTCATCTTTGTGCTGATCTATACTTCATTTAAGAGACATTTTGGTCAATGCATGCTTTAAGAAATGCATCCGGTTTGAGAATGATGCCTTAGTTCATAGGACCTGAGAGTGGAGTGTGACTATGAGTCAGTGCCCTGAGCAGAGAGGAACACTGTTCAGATGATGTGCACCAGAGAGTGAGAGTCACAAAGTCATCTATAAGAAATAGAAATTTCCAGACTGGTCCTTCTGCTTCTTATCTCCTTTCCCTCCACTATACACTCTCACCAGCAGCATTTGTGACCTATGTAATATACTCACTGTGTCAGACATAACCTCTTTGCTTATAAATCTTATGGGGTCTCCCACTGCTTACAGCAGAGATTAGCAGACTATAGCCACAGAGCAAATCCATCTGACTGTCTGTTTTTATCAGTAAAGTTTTACTGAAACATAGCCATGCCCACTCATTTACCTGTGGTCAGTGGCTGCTTTTGCCCTACAAGGGCAGAGTGGAGCTCTTGAAGCAGAGATCGTGGCTAAAAATATTTACTGTCTAGCTCTGTACAGAAACTGTTTGCCTTCCTTTAGCCTGAATGATCAAGTTCAAACCCTCAAACTAAGCACTTCCCAAGCTGCCTTCAGCTTGTCTTACAGGATTGTCTCCAGCCAATTCCTCTGGCTTATCCTTACTCTGAGCCACTGTGGATAACTCCTTGCTCCTAAAGCATTCTGTTCCTCTGCCTTCACTGTTTAAAATTACCGGCACTCCCTCAGCCCCAGGGGCTCCGAACCAACCTCCTTCACCCTGACACCTCACTTTCTTGCTGTCTGGTTGGTTGTTGTCTTATTTTCCAGCATTGCTCAGGACACATTACTCCAGTCACCAGTAGCCTCCTCCTACATGCAAACTCTCCTCTGAGGTTGGAGTGGAAGCCTCCTGAGTGTCTTGTACACTTTCCCCAGAGTCCAGTTTAGAACAAAGCACAGAGCAGGTGCTCAGGAAGTAGACATTTGTTTGATAATAAG